>NC_135439.1:16594376-17904376 GCF_051991255.1 Vanacampus margaritifer | reverse complement strand
CGGCAAGGATCCGTTTTGTTCCAAATGTTTATTGAAGAACTGAACATCCATCCAATTTCCACATTTAAAGAAGACGCCATTCAGACAAGTGCTCGAATGCAGCGCTCCAGAGTTTTGTGGCTTGGACGAGAGAGGCGGGGTTTTACTGAACCGGGCGTTTAAAAAAGCCAGCAAAATACCTAACATTTCATAGAAAAATTACATCGCAATGGTGTGAAAGGTAAGATTTAATCATTATTCGCCTATAGTTAACTGTGGAAGGGCTTAAAATACCATGATATAAAAGCTTTTAAGGAAAAAACATGGCTCTCAAGTTGCACACTAGTATTAGATCCAATGCGTTTTTTGTAATAACTAAGAGGATAAACTGCGATAATCGGCCGGAAAATGTAACGTTTGCAACAAAATGCTACAAAAACTGAAAATAAATAAATATGAGGTGTTGGAATCTCCCAAGGAGACATCTCCACAGGTGACCATCGCCTAGCTCTGGAATGCGGAATCCTCCAGAAATCGCCAAAATTACAGAGAAAAAAAAACATATTTTTTTTCCAGAACCTGCCTGGGCATCTTCTTTTGCAACAGAACAATGAACGATGAAATGTTATGTGTTTGACGTTCTTAAAGGTTTACACTATGAATCAGGGCTGCCAAGATTAGTTGACTAGTCACAACGACGTCGACGAACGAAATCGTCAACAATTAATATGAATAGGCGACGAATCATTTATCTATGTATTTATTAATTTGGCTCATCTTGTGCTTGTCCCTCTGGCTGGCAGTGTTGCGATTAACGGCGTTAAAGTATAGCGTCATTACTAACAGCATTAATTTTGTAGTAACAAAGTAATCTAATTAATTACTTTCCCCGTCGAAGCAACTCCGTTATCATTACTGTCAATGTAACGTGTCACGTTATGTAATAAACATGCTGCAATATCCCCACCTGCATTGTGTCACATTGCGACACCATAGTAAGTGTGAGAAGAGTGACGGTTACTTTAAAGAAATAACCAGACTGCCTTCACATCATGACAAGTAAGTAACATGGCTGGGAGGTCATTGTTTCATTAAAAATAACCTCAACTGTAATGACAAGTTTGCTCTATATTATTTATTTTTTTGTTACTAACATAACTATAAGCTTCATTTTTCAAAAATCATTTCCAGTTTAATACATTTTGTAAAAACATTATTTGGGCGTACGCCATTATTATTTATGTCGCAACCCATTCAGTGCGTAGTGACGTAGAATAGCGGGCAGGCTCTCTGCCAAGCAATGTAAAACATCTATAAAGAGGTAAGGTAAGTCTTCGTCGCGTTCCTAAAGAAACAATATGCGATCGGGAGAGTCACCCTCCTACACGCCGTGCTCTTGTCATTCAGGAACGCGACGGAGACTTAACTTGCTTTCTTTGCTGACGGTTCACATTGCTCGGCAGAGAGCCAGCCGCCATTTTATGTGACTGCGCACTGAATGCGTTGCAACATAAATAACAATGGCGGCGTACGTCCAAATAATGTTTCTACAAAATTTATTAAACTTGAAATGACTTTTTGTTATAGTTATGCAGCTTGCATACCATTCCGCAAACAACTTCCATCTGTTAGCATACAGCGAACAAGTGGACAGAGCCATGGCATTAAGGATCGTATGCTTAACCGAAGACGAGCACTCAGTCAGCAATGGGTGGCAGTGGTGTCCAAACTCGGTCCTCGGGGGCCGGTAGTCCCGCAGGTTTTGGATATTTCTCTCCTCCAACACAGCTGAAGCTCATCAGCAAGCTCTACTAAGCCTGATAACAATCCTGTTGATTGAAACAGGTGCGTTGGAGCAGGGAAACCTCCAAAACCTGCAGGACTACCGGCCCCTGAGGACCGAGTTTGGACACCACTGGTCTCGCCCCTCAGCGGCCAGTCCAGACACACAGATGCAGCCGACGGGGATCGGGATGCCAAATCTTTGTGACATGTAGGTCAGAGGTGGGAGTAAGTCATTGTTTTCCAAGTCACAAGCAAGTCTCAAGTCTTTGCCCTTAAGTCCCGAGTCAAGACTGACAAGTCTCAAACAATTCACAATTCCTACACTTTGAGGTTCAAGTCCTTTTAACAACATCATAGATGATATTATTTGGGGTGAGCATCAAAGTAGGAGTCAGGGCAATAGCCAGATTGATTTGTGCTTCACTCGAGGGAGTTCTCCACAATATCAGTCTGGGACTGCTCCGCGTTGATTTGCTTGAGTAAGGCGGGGCATGCTGTACAACAGTTCGAGCTGATTGGATGAAGCAGAATCGTGTGCACGTCCACTAACTTTTGTTTCGACCAATCACGGCAAAGGATAAAAATGTCGTCACCAACATGCGACTGTTGTGACTAGCTGATATTATGGCGTTGTTGTTGATGTTGTCGGTTTTGCAATGTTGATATAAGGATACAAGAGACCAATTCGTATAAACAAGTAGGAGATGCGCCTGGGTGTTGGCCAGGCGTGCTACCACCGCCGCCGCGTTGTACGACTTAGTGACCAGTTTGTCCATCAAGCACCACTGAGGGCTAGGGCATCTCACAGCCTCTTTAACGGCTTCCTCAGGGGAGACAATGAGAGAAGCCACCGAATACTCCACATTAGGCATACGAATACGCCTCAGAATCCCGGATGGAGATGGCATCCTCGGCGACGTCGTGATCTTGGGAGGGCAATTGGAGTGTTGCATCCGGCATGGCTCAGCTGGGTAATCAAAGATTTTGATTACCCAGCTGAACTTGTATTGCCATCACACTTCACCTCCAACCGGCTCAAATGCAAGGCAATCTGAGAGTCAGACCGACCCTTCTTACTCCGATGGTCAGGGGTAGCAGGAGAAGCAGACCTGCGTTTTGCCCGACCCCCACGAGGTGGGTCATTGCCACCGCCAACGATGACCGCCCTTGGGCAGCCGCTGCATCCTGGTGAGGCGCAACATCAGTTGTGTTCACAGAAGTATGGATCGCCGCAGCAGCGGTCGCTACTGCTTGACAGTCAAGACAACAGTCAGTGTGTCCCTCTTCAGGCAAAAAGGATCCGCCACAGTGCTTACAGGGAGCGTCGTCGTCGTCCATAGAAGCCTCCAATCGACGTGCAATGAGTGTGCGCAAGTCAATAGGCTGCTATGTTCGTGAGGGAGAGGAGGCAAGAACCGGCCTCTTCATCAACGTAGCAAACAAATCCACAATGTACTTACAGCAACACGCAAGTCCTTTTATGAATTTTTTCTTGAGTGACGCATGCGCGTGGGGGATTTTCGTGCTGTTTTAGCACCGCCACCTGCGCTGTGCTGTGATTTTTTTTCCCATTATGGAACTATGACTCCGCATGGCGTGAGAAACAATGACTTCCCAGTTACGGTGTTCTATCAGATCAGCATACCTGTATAGTAAACTCTATCTTTTGCCTCACTCTAAACTCAACTAAACATCCAACCTGTTTTTACTGTGCATGAACTGTTTCCTACAACGCATGCACAGAAGGTATGCTACTCCGACGGGTATGCTGTTTTGTCGAGACACCGGAGAACAGATGAGCCAACAGCAACCTGTGCGGCAATCTGACTTGCTGGTCAAATGTCAGCGACACAACAGAAACATATCATAGTTACTATGTTTTACAAAGCAGTAACTCCGTTCATAACTGAAATAAAATTTTAAATGAGTAATTTGTAACTAATTACTTTTTTAGGGTAACGTACCCAACACTGCTGGCTGGATGGCATGTCTGTGACGCACATGCGCAGTAGTGGCCATCCAGGTCATCCGCGACGTAAACAAAGGCATTATGGGTAATGGAGTGTCATGGCTAACCCATGTTAGTCAGAAACTTCAGGTGCATTTCACCCAAACTGCTTAATACGATGCAAACCTCCCTTTCATGGCACCACAGCAGTGATAAAGCAGCATTTGAAAAGGAAACATGTTGTGGATAATGCCTAATAGCATTTCTGGCATAGGGATCATCAGTCATGTGTGGAAGCTAGCATTAGGACCATATGTGTTACATATTTGTAATGTCTATTATGGATTACGAAGTCTTTAGTCAGCGAACTTGTGTTTATTATTAACCAAAACCGTTTTTGCATGCCACCATACGCTTTGACATCGAACGTGCTGCCATCGTGAGTCGCAACCACTGTGGCGGCCGTGGCTCATTCAGGTCATTCAGTAACCAGAAGGTCAGCTGTTCGATCCCCGCTCTCCCAAAGTCATGTGTTGTTGTGTCCTTGGGCAAGGCACTTCACACACATTGCCTCCAGTGCTACTCATGCACTGGTGTGCAAATTTTTGGTGGTGGTCGGAGGGGCCGTAGGCGCACACTGGCAGCCACGCTTCCGTCAACCTGTCCCAGGGCAACTGTGGCTACTTAAGCAGCTTACCGCCACTGCAGTGTGAATGTGTGAGAGCATGAATAATGTATCCATCTCATTGTAAAGCGCCTTTGAGTGTCTAGAAAAGCGCTATATAAATAAATGATGCATTATTATTATTATTATTATTAACTACGCACAGTGTTGCGCTTATGAATGTGGACATCGACATCGCAAAACTCAACAAAACGTGACAGCATAGCTGCAAGCCCTCAATAAAACACAAAATACTTCATTATATGCAGTAATAATTTATATTGCTAAAAAATATTCCTCCTAATCTTTACGATTTTTTTTATTTATTTCAGGTGCATACCACATTTTGTTTGTGTAGATCAATTTACTACTTTTAAATTACACATAATAGTGAAGCAAAACAAATCGTTTTGGATAAAGGTTGAATAAAACAAAATAAAAACCAATACAAGTGTTCATTTTAGTTGTGTTCAGCAAAATGTATTTTCCTAACTTTACTCATTTGATTTCACTACCTTCTACATTAAAAAAAACTTTTTTTCAAACTTATACAGTATGAGTACTCAACTCGTTAGTAATCACCGATACCGATTCCAAGTACAGTACTGATACCACTTATACTTTTGATACATACAATTTCCCCAAAAACTACAATAACAGATAGTTCTAAATAAATATATATATCCCAATATATAATTTGATTGCATGAAATTAATGGCAATTTTTTTTGTTCTAATTTCTAGTTCCTGATCGAAACAGCCACAAAAGGATCAACCACTGTTGCGAGTACCGATACATTGAAATTAGGTCCGTTATCAGCCCAATACCCCAGGTACTCGCCATATCCCTACAAGAAAGTATTCATCTATTTTCTGACCTGTCTTGGAGGCTTAAGGAGTTCAATGTTATGAGGTATGAAACGCACACCGGAGTCACCACAGGAGAACAAGCTGACCTGGTGGTCTTTGTTATAAGAGTCAAGAATGTTAACATACAGGGTTATAGACTTACCCTAAGGTGCTGATAAATCCACTGGTAGAGCCCTCTGCATATAGGGAACAAATGTCCCCAATATGGAGGAAACTGGACATCTTGTCTGACATTCTGTAGCTAGCTCCGCACGCTTAACGGCTCCTGAAAATTAGCACCAAAGGTAGACAATCTCAATTAAATCACTTACAAGTGACCATGTGGAACATTTTTCAGGAGTGAAGCATAATTTGTCAACTGTACAGATGTTATTGAGTACAGCGTTTGTTTGTCTGGGTGAGTCTAAACACGGGTACAATGACAGGTTTAATTGTTTGTCTATAAATGACTCAAACACCACCACCCATAAATATTAAAAGCAGATAACTCATTTTAATATGCATAAATCTTAGCATTGTTATATTCATGAAGGCATTTTTTTTTAAAGCAGGTCTTCTATTATGATATGATTCTTCATACAGAACATGAATGGGAAGCTATCCCAAACTAATAACTCACCATTACTCAGGGAATCTTGGGTTTAGAATATGATATCCCTGCGAAAATGTGCTATATTAAAGTTACAGCTGAAAGATTAATATGCATCTGAACAAGTCTTGTACAGTACAATTGTAAAGTTTGACTTGTACTATACATGGCAGGCATGTGGCAATAAAATTAATTGTCTGAATCGGTGTTTTCTACTTAACTGAATGCAGTGTAACACCTTTGGTGACTTTACCCAAGCATGTCTCACTCCAGGCAAACATATTCACGCAACAGCCATCAACACTAAACAGAGAGCGACACAAATCAAACTCTCACCTTGACGATGCAACTTTCTAGATTTTCCTATTAACATTTTCTGATATACTTAACGTTATATTACTAGTGGCTCCAAAACAGACACGGTCTAATTGTGAGTTAAAATTAATATGGGGCCCATGTTGCAACCCTCGCTCTGCCTTTAATTTTTGTGTAGCGTGCACACATAAATTGTAATTTCAAAAACAAACAAACAAACAGCTGTGTCGGAGATGTAAATTAGCGCGTGGGCTACTTCCTTCACGAGGATGCTCAAAGCTCAGACATTAAACTGAAAGGACACATCATTACCTGGACAAAATGAAGTTAAGGCAGCAAACCAGCGAAAGAAACCGCCGCTAATTAGGTCAGCAGAGGATCAATTCCAACGTGCTATCCTCGGTTAAGTCCCCATGGTGGTGGAAGTCCAGGTAGGGAGAGAGTGAACCGCGGCTGTATTCTGACAGCCGAGCGAACGTTTAGCAACAATCGGCTTTCACTCCTCCACATGTCACTGGTGGCCCGCCCCTTTCGTTGCTATTTATACTGCAGCAATGATCCATGGGAAATGCAGTTCTTTAATGCAATGTCAATAAATTGCGATGGTAGGATGAAACATTGGGTACATTGTTTAACAGTAGGACATTTCAGAATGTTTAAGAAGTTCTCAGAAGAAAATAGGAAGACAGCATGGTGGCTGAGTAGTGTACAGAATGCTATCCATTTCAGCGTTAAAAGAGCACATCTGTATCTGTACCATTAAACCTAGAAACAGAAGTGTAGCTAGCTATTTTAACGTAATGCAAATAATTTACACAATTATAAACATATTTATCTATTTGTTCATTATGACAATAATTTAGTTATTTAAAAAAAATAACTACGTAACTGCAACAACAAAAAAAATTATCGGAATCGGCCATCATTGTGGTTTACATTTTTGTAGAATTCTTTGACATTGTAACTGGGAGAATCCAAGTGGGTTATGACCAATTTCCCACATTCATCGAATGCAGCATTAGTCTGTATATCCACCATGTCTTCTTTTTGAATCACTGTACTGGTTGGAATGCTAAACTGACGTCCTTCCAGAACACTTTATACCTTAATCACATTTCATCTTCTTTTTGACTGATAGGCTACCTCACACATTCAAACGACAGCAGTTGTTGGTCCTGTACCACCACCCCACAAAAGTATTGTATGACGGAATGGAAGAATGTTTTAAATATGATGGCCAAGATGAAAACAAACAATGTGTTGATAAGGTTCAAATTCAAAAGAATCATGAAAAACAGGCCCTAAGAGTGCTGAACAGTTCCCCATGGTTATAGAGATTGTCTTATTGTCAGAAACAGAAACACACATGTCATGGTTTATAAAGGGGCATCAAGCTGTGCATGTCAACCAGGGAAAGAGTGTGAATTAAAAGCCTTTTGTTTGGGCAGTCACCAATCACACAAAAAACACTCACTTCTGAACTAATTTTGACTTATTGCTGTTTGTTTAAAACGTTTTATGCATGATTTGATATTTTTTTCTAGGCACCCAAACAAGCCATCTTGTTGCTATTGGATGAACCGGGCAGGTTAGGCATCCAAGGTAATGATGTAAGACTTAGCCTCCAGTTTGAGTGATCTGGTTTATTTGCAGCTTACCCATTAAAATCCCAGTGTGGTTCCATCTTCTATATCTTGACTCTTGGTGCAACAGAAGACTCAAAAGTAAAAGGATAGTGGGTGAACGCATCTCTGACATTTAGTGACATCTAAATTGCAGTATGATTCAGAATTGATAAAGTATGTCATTATTTTAAATGATCAAATCAGACAAAGACAAAATATGTTTATCATGCCTGTGATTTAATTTTTGACAAGCCACATCCTTGTTTTGCATGTTAAATGCTGGTGGTTGTAGTTATCCAATTTCTATACCTAGAAATAAACTATCCATCCATTTTCTTAACCACTTGTCCTCACAAGTGTCGCAGGGGGGTCTGGAGCCTATCCTTGCTTTGGCTTTGGGCAGTAGGCGGGGTACACCCTCAACTGGTTGCCAGCCAATCGCAGGGCACACAGTGACAAACAACCATCCACACTCACAATCCCACCTATGGACAATTTAGAGTGTTCAATTAACCTGCCATGCATGTCTTTGGAATGTGGGAGGAAACCGGAGCACCCGGAGAAAACCCACGCAAGCACGGGGAGAACATGCAAACTCCACCCAGGAAGGCCGAAGCACGGACTCGATCTCACGTCTTCTGCACTGGAAGGTGGATGTGCTAACCAGTCAACCACCGTGCCGCCCAGAAATAAACTATAAAAGGGAAAATTGGCTGCTAATCTTCTTGAATCATAATTGCAAACTCAAGCATGACAGATGTGTTTCCTCACAGTTTCATGACATGGCAGTATCTGAGGTAATAATAACCCATCTGCCACTTCAACTATATCTGCAGGCTTTTGCCACATTTGACACTAAGTAATGCTGACTACAGATCACTGAGTACTCAGTTGTCATGGATACAGTGTACAGAAGACTGGCTACCTCTGACTGCAGAGAGGGGAAATAGGTGATGAAGTGTTTTCAAAAACTGCTGATATGTTTCAAAAGGATCATTCTAAAGTGATTACACATGCACTGTCTGAATTTTCTTCCTCAAGGTATGGAGGACCAAAACTGTTTATTTATAATTAAAAATAAATAAATGACCAAATGATTTAATTAATTAATGAATACAAATAATAACAAACAACAACAAATAAACATAATTTAAAAATTAAATAAAAAATAAAAAAATGTAAATCTTTAAGTGGGATATACATACAATATGGCAAGTTTGAATAAGAGGCAGCATGAACTTATTCTCCAACATGGAAACATAGTGAAGGCCTATTTTCTTCCACACCCGAGCATCAAGAAACACACAGGAGACAGGGGGATGCTAAAAAAAGTAGCAAGCATGCATGAGTGTGGGTGTACAGTTTTGTGAGAGTCAACCCTGTGCATGCATTAGAGTGAATATTCTTGTGCATGTTTAGGCCTTCCCCAGGCAGCCATGATGAGTGGGCACAGTGGTTGGCAGTGCTCTTGTCTGTGTCTTTGATGGTCCTTTGTTTTGACCATGTTTGCAATAAGCAAACTTCTTATTCAAACCTGACAGTGTGTGGATGAGTAAAATCAGGATAAATCTTGCACAAGCTCACTTTACTCCACAAGACCATAAACGGTGTGACGGCTTTTACCGCTATTCCGGATCTGGGACAGTGACCCACTAAAGTCATAGCGCCACTGGGAAAAAACAACCGTAGTTAATGGGTTATCCGTCATTCTGAACTAAAAGTAGAATGGTGATAAAATGACTTTTACATTTTAAACTCTCAGCCCTCCGCTCTGCTTGTTGCTCTGAGAACATAGTCTAGTTTTTCTCAAGTTCACTACAGAATTTGTGGTACAGGATAGAACTAGGTGGTGTGAATCAATGCGCAGTGAAAATACTTGACATTACATCCGTAGCCCTGCAAAGTGTACAAGAAGGTCACACCAACACAAGTCCATTATCTCCTCTCTGTCTGCCAGGCTATTGCCTTGCAGTAACTGTGAATTACATCATGTCCCTTGCAAGGGTCGAGTGAGTCTCAGTCACGACTTAAGAGGTTTAACTTTAATTCCACCTGAACGCAGTGCTCACACATGAACAAGTGGAACTGTCACATCTTCTTCTTTTGCCTTTTCTTTGAATTGAAGAACACAATTAAAAAAATTCTTGACCCCCACAACAACAATCATAAAATACAGCATGTTTATTGATACAAAGTGTATACTCATACTAAAGACACTCTATATAAGACAATGGCAGCACCCTGAATTCATGTAACAAATGTCCTCACTAAAAATAAAAGACAATTATGCTGGTATAATGGCCTGCATATTCCCATTGGAAATAGAATTATTAGACCTGGGATATTGTAACTAGGCCCTGGGATTTTGCTGTGTTGGAAAAACAAGTTTTAGACTTAAAGCTTTATCTACACATTCAATTCTGCAGAGTAAATTTGATTCGATTTAGAGTGGGACTCAGTTTTAAAGTAATATTTACACCTGGAAGAGGGTAAAATAAAGAATTTGGGAGAGAAAAATAAAAGTCCCTCAAGGGTTGAGGAACAAACTAGCGTTGTTCCGATACCGTTTTTTGGCCCCTGATACCGATTCCGATAAGCAGTTTTGCAGTATCGGCTGCTGCTGATACCGTACCGATACCTAGGTTGTTTTTTTTCCTCAACATGAAAAAGCTGCCCTGACATTGGGTCAGAGCATTCAAGGGCCAATAGGATATCTTGGCTCGGCATGCAGTGAACTCGCACGAGCAACACACAAGATGCTGCATCCAAAGTCCTATATTAGCGTCGGAAATAATGGCATTGGCATGTTACTTGTTAGTACTTGCCAATGCCGATACCATTGTTTTAATGAAGTATCGGGGCCTCAGCCTATCAAAGTATCAGAACAACCTGAGAAAGAACTCATAACTTTCAGTTTGGGAGACGTACCACCTGAGCTATGCCCCTCCTACTGTTTGCTTATATGCTCTTGTAGTTACGAAGATTCCAGCTGACATGAGCGATATACTAACACACAGCAGGAGCTGCATGGCTCAGGGAGTAGATCGGCTATCTCTTAAGCTGAAGGTTGTGAGTTCATTCCTCAACCCTTGAGTGACTTTTTTTAAAATTATTTTACTCTCTTCCAAGTGTAAAACTACTCTAAAACTGAGTCTATTTGGTCCCACTCTAAATCGAGTCAAATCTACTCTACAGAATTTACTGTGTATAAATCATTGCAATGTGATTAGCATGTGATTAGCCTTGCTGCATACTCAAAGGTGGTGATGTCAATCAATTACATTTTTTGAATTGTTGGCTTACAAGCAGCTGGCCTTTGAGGACCACTTTATCGCATCACATCCACTAGGTTACAGCATAATCAAGAAGTCAGACCATACACATGAACACGAACGCACACAGAGGTAAATGATCCACCAGGGGTTTGATTTGCAGGATTGTTTCCGGTTATCCAACTCTGGTGTTCTGTTGTTAATACTTCAGAAGAAGGACGTCATACAAGACACTGGTCTCATGCCACTTATTTAACCTTCAGAATTTTCTCTAAAAAGATTTCATTGCTGGTAATCCGTCAGTATCGGTCACAATGGTGGGCTCTGCGCCTCACTTTCGCTTGTTAAACTTGTTTGGCATGTTGTCGTTTTTTGTACATGTATTGTGTCTAACGGTCCTTACAATTTCTAGGTACAGCAGTGCACCAGATGAGCTGAGAGTGCAAAGAGGCGACATCAATGGGATTTTCTGGGCTTGTGGTATCACTAAGTTTGCGTGTTTGTTTTACCACAAGAGAATTAGAAGTGTGTCACCAGCCAGCTCGGGACTAATTGGTCCAGAGTTGGCCATATGACTGAATGTCACTGCCTTAAGGCTACATACTACACACAATACACCGTCTCACACACAGTAGAGTCACTAATTCTTCCTTTGCTTGCTACTGTGATGGGTGACGGCAGCTGTAAAGGGGAAGTAACCCAAAAAATGTCTTTGCAATATATTCTATGGTGACCCACTCATCTAAACATGATGTGCTGACTAATATTGTGTTTGTGGAGTATGCATTAAGCTTTTAAGTTTAAGTCTTAAGTCATTTAAGACTTTTTTGGTTTTGTTTTAAATCCATCTCAGGGTGTGTCCATTTTGGGACATTTTGCAAAATCCTATTTCTATGAGTCACACACGTGACGGAGCTCATTTGAATCAGTAGTGGAAAAGCTATTAAACTAATTACAGTATGCTGACAGAGTTAACCCACACGCACGCACACACAATATTTAATAATTTATAAATTACCAATTACTACCTAATCTTGAATCCCGGAAGAACATCTTTACTAATGCTCATTACAAATGTTCCAGATGACGTAAATTGTATCAATTAAATATTAAAATCAAACTCAGTCTTTTGGCCTAATTTCATATATTTGCCCAAATTGAAATATGAAAAATTGTGAATTATTTCGGTTGAATGGAACACTTTATTTAACACTTTACCATAAAGTCTATATTATTTTATGTTACAAAAAGGATAAATAAAGTATTACTCTATTTCCTGACCTGTTTTGGAGGCTAGGGGTGGCCATTTTGTCATTTGCTGTCGACTAAGAATGACATCACAGTTGGTCACTGCTTGAATATTCAAGCAGGAACGTGTCGTAAATGAATGAATTTACGTAGCACTGATCAGGCAGTGTCGTAAAACTTGATCGATTCTACGATTAATCACATCTTGTACTTTTGTTTAACCCTGGAAAACCCAAGAACCCTTTTCTTCTTTGGAAAATTATGAATTATACATTAAATGACTGCTATGAGTTCACTGAACACCCCCAAAAAATGTTTTTCAATTTTAACCCTTTATTCCCTAATTTAGGATTAGGGCGAAATTTGACCCTTTTGGGATTTAGGGGTATCATTTCGAAAAATCTGAATAACAAAAACTGTCAGTAAACTATTTAGAATTTAAGAAAATAATAAATCAAATACAAAGCTACATTGAACAATATAATTTTTTTGTTTTATTTGTTGCATTTTAGAACTGGATTTTGAATGTACAAACACACTTTGGCCAATGGAAACAAGAACACAGGGACAAAATCACACAACTTTGTTATTTGAGTAGCAGAATTTATAGGGGCCAAATTTGACCCCGTGGGTTCTCCAGGGTTTTAATCATGAGTGATTAATCACTTAATTAAAAAAGCTTTTTATCAACATTTTTTTGCCCGCCAAATTTGAAGAGCACCTGTTATGTGGTAATTATTTCTACATTTAACGTTATGAGGACGTCTTCAACATTTTCACACTCTCTCATCCTCCTTTTCTAATCAGTTTATTACTTGTGTAATTTAAAATGAAAAGAAAAGGAACATGAACACATTTCCTGCACAAACATTTATTAAATGCTTTACTTAATACTTTAATGTTATGTTAATTGCTCAAATACAACCTGTGCTACCTTAAACATAACCATCCGCTGACAAACTAAAGGATAATCTGCGGTTAAAATTAAGTGTGATTAATCTACGTTAATACATGATTAATGGGATCATTTTTGATTAATCAATAAGTTAACACTTTAACTTTGACAGCACTATTTTATTTTCATTGATATATATTTTTTATCTATTTTTTTTATGATATTTCTATATCATTTTTATTTTCACTCTTATTTGTTTATCTTTTGTTTTGTCATGTTTGGTCCAGACAGGAAGTTATTAGGACATGGATCCGGGTTTCTGGGGCAGAGGCGTCCTAAGAGTCCTGACCTGAGGAAGACGGCTGACGCGGTGACTGATTTGGAAAGAGATGGCGTAGTCCAGAATAACCCCAACGTTGTGGACCTCAGGAGGAATGTGGATGGAGCAAACGTGATTGACAGGCAATCGCTGCAGGTTGTGCTTCATCTCTCATAATATATATCAAATAGGATAGGAGCCAGGCTTCCCTTTAAAATTCCATTGACAGATGAGGCCTGCATCCACATTTCAAGGCAAGGAGAACAACGACAATATGAAGCATCTGACAATTTTGCACATCGTACAGCATCCTTCCTTATCATCATGAGCAGTTCACATAATATGATTAACAGGTGGTTGCTAGGTAATGACCACTCCGGAAAAGACTTATTTGTTTGAAGTGTGGCTCTTGTGAACAGCCCAGATTTGAGAACAGCCTTTATGCATGCAAGACATAACCAGCACTGACCAATCACCACCTGTACACACATTCGGTTGCCATGGGGATTCCAGGGACTCAAACAAAAATGAGTCATACCATTGAGGTTGTTTTTATAACCTCATAGATTTGTTAAAAAGGACAGACAATGGGTTACATACACACCAGTAAGCCACGTATTTTAAAGAATTATACATTCAATGTTGCTGAATGCAATGTAGATGACAAACCTAAAACCTACAAAACATTCAGCAACATCAAGGTTTTTACTCTGCTCGCAACTCATTGCTGCTGTTCTACAATTTTGACTATTCATCTAAAAGGGGAAACAAGATATAGATAAATTAATTATAATCCCTCAATGGGAAATTCAAGTCACTTTTCTGTGTTGCAATTTTGCCAGAACACCTTTCCCTATTCTTACTAGGTGCAAAATAGAAACTTGACAGCATCCTCGGTGCTTGTCCACTCCTACATTCTCATCTCTCCCAGGCCCAGTATGGCTGGTGCAATGGTCCCATTTGTGCATGAAAGACATTCTAATTAACCCAGATGTTGATATTAATAAGATGAAAGCAGGTCAAGAAGTAAAATGAGCCACATTGAGAGGAGGGCC
Organism: Vanacampus margaritifer; assembly: GCF_051991255.1. NCBI lineage: Eukaryota > Metazoa > Chordata > Actinopteri > Syngnathiformes > Syngnathidae > Vanacampus > Vanacampus margaritifer. The sequence goes on along the minus strand of NC_135439.1, from coordinate 17,889,813 downwards.
TGATTTCAGAAGTAGTCATACTAAAGTGGGACACTCCTCTTCCTCCTCTAACTGGGGAATAAAACTTATTTCTATATCAAAATACCCCCAGGCCCGTATTAATTGGTCCCACCTCTCTTGAGGTCCAAGAGCGATGAGAAGCTGAGAATACTTAGAATGTTGGGTTGTTAGATTGTTGAGGATGACTAATATGAGTGTATGATGTGACATTTATTACTATTTGAGGCTTTGCTTTAATGAATGACAAATTATTTCCTGGGGCAACGCTTTTATTGTTAAATGCAACCTATTTAAAGGGGAAGTCAACCCTAAAATTACTTTTCAATATGTTGTTCTGGGCCCCCGCTAGTCTAAACACGACATTCTGATTAATATTATGTTTGTGGAAAATGAGTTGAGCAGCAAAGTCCCCATGTTTGTCTCCATCTCTGGGTACAACCATTTGACTACTTGCTGTCGACTGAAAATGACATCACAGTTGCTCAGGGCTCACCTGTTTTCTGAAGCTGAGCTATGATTGGTTGTTGTTGCTGTTGGGGGGGGTTGCTGCTTAACTCATATTCCACAAACGTAATATTAATCACGATGCTGTGTTTAGAATAAAAAAAATGTCTGTAGAATTAACAGTAAATTTCTGTAAAATCATGACATAAAAAATGTAAATACAAAAACAATGAAGCATTGTGTAAATTACATTAGTGTGTTGTAAAACTCAACCAAACACAACTGTTGATTTGACAGTAAGAAAATGTTAAGAAGATCACATTTTTGGGTGGGAGAATTTACAAATTACTGTAATTTAAAAACAGATAAACTGTAAAACTAAAAACAGTGGAATACAGTTACAATTACATCATGGCAGTGTTAGAATAACCTTTTTTGTCAATAGATTTTTTGGTACGTTTTATTTATGCCAAAAGAAACATACATTTTACAAATTCATATTACAGATAAGAATATTTAGACATAGGCCGACAGTAATACCATGTAAATACAAAGGTTAAACTAAACGTATAGTGTTATTTAAAATTGACAAACTGTAGACCTAATTATTAATTTATCAGTACACTTTAAAAAAAAATTGTTTGTTTGTTTTTAACGGAAAAAAACTGACAGCTGTGGTTACCAGAATAATCCTGTAAAAAAAATACTGTGCAAATGTATTTTTTTTTTTACATAACTTGTATATTATATATCCTAAAACTAATCATTTTAAATTAGTAGATTCAACAGTCCTTTACTGTTAACCTAACAACAGGGTGGTGCTGCTCAGTGGTAGAGTGGTCGTATTGCAATCTTGAGGTTGTTGATTCGATCCCAGCATGGTGTGACTATGTCGAAGATCGATGAGCAAGATAATGAAACTCCAGTTGTTCCTGATGCTGCGCCATAAGTACACATAAGCAGTTTGAGGGCATTGTAAGGTAGGAAAGCGCTATACAAATGAAGGTACCATTTACCAACAACATTCTGCTTTTACACTATTTTGTTCTGTAAAATTTACATACAGGTTTTGTTTATTGTATCCCGGTAAAATTTAGAAGCATTTACTGTTTATTGTACATTAAATACCATTAAAATGTACACATTGTTCTGTAAAGTTGTTTATTTGCACTGTATTTATTTATTTTATTTTTTTTTTACAGAATTTCTCTGGCAACCACAGCTGCCAGCTTTTTTTTTTCTCTGTAAAAACAGATTTATTTATTTTTACAGTGACAGTCTCTTGTGGCTGCATAGAACAATCTATTGTAAAGAAAAGCTACTCTTTTAACATTTGTCAGTGGTAACAGTACACCTGCTTCTAACAAACAGGAGATGGAGGAAATATAGGATATCGTGTGCTAGGACATGATGACTGAAACATATTTTACGCAGAACAAGCATTCTGTGATGTCTGAAAAAGACTGCGCAAGAAGGACATGTCAAGGAGTTCCTGCCACATTACAAGACCAAACAGCAAATAATGATGATAGAACATGTTTGCGCGTCTCTTGTGTTCTTACTGGCTCAGTTCAACAGGCTTTCAAAGCAAATGAAAGATTTCTAGGACATATGCATGTTACGCTTAATTGCCATTAACAAATGCAACTTAACGCGAGGCAACATTCTATTTGTTTAGTTTAAAACGGATAAATCCAGAGGCAGGAACTTTGCACAGTTGTTGGCACCACAGTGACAAGCTTTCCTTTGGACTGTCCTACTGGCCTGAATGGTGCTGTCAGTTTGTGTGAGGTGTTGCTGTCCAGGTGTTTGGTTTCTGTAGCCTCCAGAGTAGTCAAACGTTAGCTCCTCTTCAACACCGATATCCCGGTCAGCAAACAGTGCCAATCTGGGCACCAAAGAGTGCACACGGACCGGCACCATGAACAAAGTGGGCAAGCAGGAGTGATTTAGAAAGCGACCTATGTTTCCCACAGTGGCTGGGTCTACAAATGTCTCCGTGATGGAGCCTCTGCCCGCGTGCTCCCGTACAGCAATGATGTAATTATTTTCCTCAAATCTCTGTGCAAGTTGCCTTCGTCGTGCCTCTTCGAAACTGATGACCTCTCCAGCATACTCGCACACAAACGTACCATGCGGGATCGGCTGAAGAGTCCGCACTCCCCACCCCCTGCTGCTAGTGGAGCATACCTGCAAACGTAGTCTCAGCCCTCTCTGCACCACTCGGTTTGAGCAACTGTCACTGCAGGGACAAAGGGCATTACACTCAAACACCGGGGTGGAGTGACCAACGTCCGATACGGTAATGCTTAGCAACGTGCCATCGTTGCGGTAGGCCTGTCCATGGGTCTGCAGACAGCAACAGCTCTCACTGTTGCATGAGTGGGAAAAGCAGGAGCACCCGGTAAGTGTAACTTCACTGGGGTCAACAGGGCATCCTGGTCCTTGAACGTTGACAGGAGAGTACTGAAAAATATAGAATTGAATGAACAGGAGGAAACTGCAACATAAAAATGAAGAATGTACATATTTGACATTTTGTCATTATAAGCAAAAAGTAAGAATGCAAGAAATGCGATACACGAACGTACTGTATATAATGGGATACACGCAGACCAGAACTGACCAACACATGAACGTTGGTGTCATTGATGGAGTATAAAATCCTTATGAGCATGTCTGCCTTAACCCTTTAATGCCAAACATCATATATTGTATATACCACATGACAATTTGGTCCCTCTATTTCACGAGGATAATATTTTTTCCCTTAAAAGCCTGATGTAATTTGGATCAGATATGTGCATTGCACGGATAATCCTTCAGAGGGCAGCAATTTTCCAGATGGCTTTCTTGTGACCTTGCGAGATGGCCATGTTTGAGAAGAGACATCTGAATTTTGAGGAATAACTTTGTCAAATTTTGAAGTGGTTAACATAAGAAAAAGTTGAACATTTTTACTGAGACAACATTATAAACAGTTAATGGATATATACAATGTGAAATTACTCAATGTTTTATAATACGTGTTTGAGTAAAACTGTGTTAAAAGTCGGTGTATAAAAATTTGAAACATCAGGTGTATAAGGTCTTGAAATTCTGGATCAGTCAAGTGTTATTTTCTTTACTTTTTTGCATTTAACATTGATTTTTTTTTTAAACTCAACTACTAAAATATTTAAATTACTTATACTGTCACGTTAACAAAAAAATAGATCTGACTTTTGTTTTCTGATTTTTACTAAAGATCACAAATTGTAGGAAAAAAGAGAATGATTTGTGGGTGTGCATTAGTGTGTGAGTTTTAGATGGCAGATAAACAAAAATAGAGCACTGGCCATGTTTTGAAAATGATTATAGATGGCATATCAAGTGATGTTGAACAGCTAGAGGAAGATGATGATGAAGGGGAGGAATGGACACCTTCTGCAAAGACTAAATAAACCACAGATAGTAATGATGAGAAAGACCCAGAAGAGGGCAATTTACTGAACCAAAAGATACAACACAGAAGCAGTCAGCAAGGGGCTAAGTCAAAAGGAAGGAGTAGCAGTGGAAAAGTAAAGAAGACTCTGAGGAAAGGCTTGATTGGACATGTATTTCAAAATGCTACATGACATTGCAGAGGACACAAACTTATACAGTGTTCAAAATGATAGAAAGTCAGCAAATGCAAATGATAAAGACACTCAGTAAATTCTGGGCATGTTCATGCACATGGTGCTAGTATAAAAGCCCAACACAACACAATCAGAATAAAAAGTTTGTGAACCACAAAATGAAAAATGGTCAAATAAACCAGAAATGTTCCTCCTCCAATGCTATATTCAGTTCCGTTGGTGGAGTTCTCATTGCTGCTATTAACAATTATACTATTGATAATTAGTGGGAAAAGTTTTATCTGATGTTTGGAAAGACAACAATGTTTTATATGCTTTATTTTGTTATCAAATTATTAAGAATGTTAAGCATTGTAATCAGATGTATCAAAAGTGATACAAATCAAAAGTCATGTATGGAAGTTTATTTTTTTTTCATTTGTCCAAAAGGATCAATAAAAGCTCAATTTTCAAAGATGCTCAGTATTTCCCAATACGCTTACGTAATTGGGGCACAAATCTACCCCCACATGTTTACCACTCTCACACTAACCACTAATATATAATTTTACATTTCATAAAAATTGTGTAGAATAGCTATACTGGGCCATAAAAGGCCTAGTGCGCGGAGACCAAGTGCAACAAAGCTTTAATGAGTAGAAAGTCTGTTTTTTCCCCTTGTTGTTGAAATCCAATTTAAGGAAACACCGAAATTAATAAGGTACATTTGTATAGTTTGAAACGAAAGCGTTAAAGTGGAGTACTTGGGCAGATTAAATAAATAAATAAATAAATAAATAAACAAAGTAGCTACATAAAGATAGAGTAAGATACTGTCACATTCGACTTATGATAAAGTTAAAATTGGAATGTGACTACTTTTTTAACGTTTGCTCAAAGTCAAAGCTTTCATTTGTATTCCTTTTATTTATTTATGTATTACACGTGTATTTAATTATTTAATTATTTTTGCCGTGGAGTGTTTTACATTAAAATATATACCATTACTTTACTATTAAGTGTAGGTTAGTGACAGACTTTACTTTTCCGAATTCACGTTACGTGACCACGGTAGAAACGAAACTCCGTTCAAGACGATGAGCCCCTAAACACGTTATGCAGCTGGCAAATGGTCGATCTGAGCCGAGACATTACCTGGAATTCAGGAAACGTATGCTCATTTGAATCAGGTTTAAATGAAATAATAACATCCTCCAGACCGTTGCTCAAGTCAAAATTACGACCATTCATCGCGCTGGTGAGTTACTCGCCCTTATATATCCGGCAACAAACAGCGTAAATGTCATTTCCGGTTCTATTAGCGCAGACGGGCTCCTCCTAGCAGCTAAAAAGATATATTACATCATTTGAAGTTTAACGTTGTGTGACAATACATGGGCAATCTGTCGCGTGATGTAGCTTTTAAAGTTAGTAAAAATAAATAAAATAACATTAAAGCCATTTACCTCTCTGTTCAGCGTACCTCATAAGAGTCCGTCTTTTCCTCAATAAGGTTTTGTAGTAATAACCAAAACCCACCAGATGGCAGGCCTATGTAGGGAGAAAGAGCTATTTTCATGCATGGTGCACAAGTGACCTAAGCTTTTTCTTTTAAGAATCTGTGCTCTGACAAAACTGTTGTCATTTGTTAGTGCTGTATTTAATTTTTTTAAAATGTAGATAAAGAGGTTTCTGAAATGGCATATTTGGCTCAAATGTTGAATTTTAGGTTGGAAAAACAAGTGACAATAAACTGTCAATAATTTTGTATTTCGTTTTATACTGCAGAGAACGATGATGAAACTACCGAACAGAGAAACAGAGCGAAGGGACCTCAGGCACCTGAGAAGACTCAGAAGTGACGCAGAATTTGCAACATTTCTGCTCCATATAGGGAAGGTTATTACATCTATAAACTCATAACATTTAGTGTTATAGTATCACTCCATTTTAATTTAGACATGCAATAGTGCTATAGACCACTCTCATGTGAAGTCACGTTTGTGTGCCGACCATACTGGAGTGGAGGGCAAGCTGTGGTCGCGAGTGAGTTACAAAACAGTTTAGTTGAGTTGAGTTAGAAAAGAGGCAAAATAGTTGCTCAATCCGCGATCACAAAACTGGTGAACTTTTGCGTTGTCTACAGTTGCTTTAGGCTCAACTAGAGATAAGAATTTTTTTTTTCTGATACCGGCAGTGATCGAAAAACCAGAGGGAAATGAAGCAGTTGTGATAAAGAAGACAAGCACAATGACTATCAAATCTTCGACGTGACCACTTCGCACCATCAAAACATGCAGGGATTTGCACAGATCACTTCATATGAGGTACTTTTTTCTTTTTCGTGTGCAGTGGGTCATAAGATTAACCTCTGATTGTAAATTCCAGGCAGATGTGATACTTACCTGTTTAAACAGCCATAAAAGTTTTAGTTTGCATTGCCGTTCAACATTATCTGTTTATGTAGGAAAACTGATAGGAAGATGATGAATGAATGCAGATAAATGCATTGGGATGTTATACATAATGATTAAACAATATATATTTATTATGTATTATATTAATATTATTAAAAAAAATCTCCCTATTTGTTTAGTATACATATATATACAGTATATATATATATATATATATATATATATATATATATATATATATATATATATATATATCTCCTCCCCTTAATGATTGTGAGATTTGAAAAGTATTTAATGTAAATAAACACATTGATGCCAGATATATAAATTATAAGGAGATAAAGTTAGCTATGTCCACAATTACTATACTGATAATTCACACATCATTTTGATAATTTTGCACAAAATTTTGATAATTTTGACAAGGACGACGTGGCTGTGACAAAAGCTTGACTGTGACAAAGGCTTAGCTTTGACGAGACGAGACACACAAACTTCCACACATAATGTCTACAATGCTCCCACACCAACTGGACAAACACAACAGACTAAGGCTGTGTTCACACTGCAGCTCAGTATCTGATTTTTCATGCAGCGTGAATGGTACAATTCCGATTTTTTCACACCTGGGCCTCTATCGTATGTGGATATAAATCGGATATGTATGCGATGCAATGTGAATGCTCATCCTCACGCATCCGATTCATACGTCATCAAAAGCCTGATATGCGCTCTGCGCGGGCGGGAGAGAGTGCTTGGGAGACTACTGAGACGTCTATAAATATACAAAGCGGTTTTGAGTAACAGTGTTAATTTTTTATTTGTCTTTAATTTAATCACACTTGAAGCATGAAGCATAAATTTGACATGTGTGGCAATAGTAGAAACTCAGCCCACCTCTGGGTGGCGAGTAGGTGCTGTCTCTTACCTTCGGTGCAAGCGGCGCGGGTTCACTTACTGCCCAAGACACAACATTTCTATGTCTGCGTGTTTGAGTGACTGAGTAAAAAAAGAAAACAAAAGAATAAGAAAAAAAGAGTAGCAACTATGGCTAGTGTCAGTTTGTTTACACTGTTAATGTTAGCTTAGTATTGCTAGTGTGTTATTTTGTTGAAGCTGGTTATGTGTTCTCTGTAACTTTATGTCAACACACTTTCATATCCGCGTGCCATCATGATTGGTGAAGTTTAAGAATTGTGCTCATGTACATTAGTAGGCTAAACGGCGTGGCTTTGGTCACAGTGGAATTAGTGAAGTTGCAAGCGGTCTTAACACTGCAATGTCTTCCGTTAGCCATAGAACAAAGTATAAAAGTCCATCCATGGTGCACATTGAGCAAAACATTTACAATTCAACGATGGGGATGTTAATCCTTGAGGCTGCAGCTTGCCTGGTTCAAAATAAAATCCATTTCAGGCAATGAGACTGTCAGGATGGATTTTTTTTTATTATTTTTTTTTAAGTCCACTGCCTTCAATAACAACTGGAAATGCCTAGTGAGGATAAGCAATATATATAATAAGCGAATGTGTGATCAGAGACGACACTGTTGAGCCTCTTTAAGCAATTTTGCAGTTCAAAGGTGAAAGGTTAAAACTACCTCCTGATAAGACAGGGAGGCCTTTAATGAGACCTTTTTTTCTTTTTTGCACACAAACACAAGGCATTGGAAGCATGAGCAAACATTTCATCCAGCCCACAAATGAATGACCCAAAGGCATGATGAAACATGTTCTTTGTAGAGCTGATCAACTACAGTCCAGTGCCTCTGCTGCAGTGCAAATTGAATTGGCCTCAAATTGTCTGATTTGTCCTTCATCTGCATTTGCCAGTCTGAGTGGACATAATGATGTGTTAACCCTAGATGTTCCAAAGATTTTCCCCGCTGCTGCACTGAATACATCAATTCATCTGAGCTCCTGGGGCCCCTGTGGCTGAATGGCTGCAGTGAGTCAGACCCCCTTTCCAAACCCTCACCCCCCACGGGGCCCCAGGGTGGGCCTCTGGGGCACTCCCCCTTATCAAGCCTCCCCCTCACAGCCACCTTCAGCACGCTCCAATTGCTCAGCCAGGTCCACTAATCCAGTCCTGATCTCTTCCTTCTTCTTTCCTTGTCCTGTCATGTCTTCTCCTTCCGTACATTGTCCTGTTCTTAAAAGGGATACACTGTATTTATCCATTCACTGTACTGTACATCCAAACATTGACACACAATACTAATTTATAAAATAATGTAAATATTAGGTTCAATAATGTGCCATGCTTACAATCTCCCTGCCTTGTTCACTCCTGCTTGACTGCTGCCAGGCAACTGCAGGGATACTGTGATTTGGTCACATGACACAATCTCATTCTCAACACATAAATCAGGAATCAAGTGGGTTCAACGTCCTCCTGAATCAGAAAATACACTTGTCTCCTAATCTTTACCAACTCGTACATTTGTCTAATTATTTTTAAAAGGAACCCCGACTGTCATGACAAGTTTGCTCTATAATAAAATAGAACCCAAATTGTATTTGAGAGAGATCAACAGGGGTGATAAACTTATGACAATTAATTGAATTAAATAATTACCGTCCTGACAGATTCTCTGCCACCTCGAGTAGCTTCAATGCACCACAGTCTCGATTCACCTGTGCAAAATGTTTGGCGTCCTTGTGTCTGTGGCAGTGTGGCCACATGTGCACCTGCAGCAATATATTGAAGTTGGAATGAAGTGAATCGGATGAAACATGTGGAAGTAAATGTGAAATATAGAATCTTCTATTAATAATGAGTGGGGAAAAGTAGGGTGCAAAATGGGGAATTGTGGGTAAGGCGTGAATTTTGGAACTGGAAAATATGGACGAGCTCATGGCGTGAATTGGTGGAACATATTGAAGTTGGAACAAAGTGAATTAGATGAAACATGTGGAAGTAAATGTGAAATATAGAATCTTCTATTAAGAATGAGTGGGGAAAAGTAGGGTGCAAAATGGGGAATTGGGGGTAAGGCGTGAATTTTGGAACTGGAAAATATGGAAGAGCTCATGACGTGAATTGGTGGAACATATTGAAGTTGGGACAAAGTGAATCGGATGAAAAATGTGGGAGTAAATGTGACTTTCCCGATCACATGTTGTTTCTTTAGGAACGCTTTGCTTTCTTTATAGGCGTTTTACATTGCTCGGCAGAGACCACTGACCTGTATATATGACTGGTTAGCCGATAGCCCGCACACGCCAGCGCAAGCCGTTGAAGTCACAGGGCGGCCATCTTGTGACTCCCACCTTGCGAGCAGACTACTGTATAAACTATATGCGTACAGATGAGACATATTCAGCTCGTAGGCAGTTAGTATAATGCCGGGGGTGGGGGATGGTGGTCACTATTAAAAAAAAAAAAAAAAAACAAGTGGACCCTCTTTTTCTTTTGCCGCTTTTCCATAAGCCCCGCACGGCACATTACCACACCACACCGCACCTAACGGAACGACACTACACGGCCGCCATTGCATTTCTATTATAACAGGCGCGCGGCGGGAAGGGGGTGGGATCATTTGAACGGTCCAAGTCAAGCATGCACTCCCACAGTGCGTGCGGCTCTGCCATAAAATTTCACGAGTGACATGTCGCGCCAACATTAAACCGTATTTAGAATTTCATATGGACCACCAGAATTTCTATGGGAACACACAACCAGGCGAGCAGTGTGCACTTGCATTTTTATTTTAAACCACAATCATTACAAAACCATCCACAAGTACTTTGTAAATTGTAAATACAGACGCTCCCCTACTTACGAACATTCGAGTTACGAACAACGGTACATACGAACATGTCTGCGCGCATGCGCGCATGTCAAAAAATGTTCGGAAAGAGATGCTGTAAGTTAGATTTTGTATTGCGCACCCTTTTTCCGAGTACTGTAGTGCTTCTTTCCGCCGCTAATACCGACGCTTGGCGCTGTGAGAGCTCACCCAGCATTGGAGGCTCAGCAACGTGTCGAGGAGGAGGAAGAAGAAGAAACGCCTGTCGCTCATAGATAATGCTATCGCACTCTTCGAGCAGCAAGACCCAAATATTGAACGTTGCACAAAGGTTGCAAATCAATTGAATGATGCCATACAGTGCTACCGCATCATTTATGATGAAAAAAGAAGAAAACTGTGCAATTGTAGTTAGATCGCTTCTTTCGGCCAGTTTCTAGTAAATCCTCCAAGGAAGATACTCACTTCTTCCTACATTGAAGTTACGGAGGAGGAAGTAACTTTTGAAGCCCATTCCAGCGATGACGAAGAACCTCTCATGATATAAAATCCTCCTCTTCCTTCTCCTCCTCCTCCATCAAATCCTTAAGCATCGAGTACATCTTCCAAAAGTAAGTTAAACTTCATTTTATTTATCTTATTATGTACATGTACATACTGTGTGTGTCTCTCGCTCTCTCTCTCTAACATACGTAGTACAGTACTGTACGTATTCTCTTTAAACATAAATTATAATACAAAATATAGCACTGAAGCAACTTACGAACAAATTCACCTTACGAACGATCGCTCAGAACGTAACTCGTTCGTAAGTTGGGGAGCGTCTGTACATATAATTCAGCGTTGTTGTAAAACATTATTATATTTATTCTATATTTTGTATTTTTATGACTTTGGCGAAGACCGACGGGCGCCTCTGCCTCTCACGTAAAATAATAATAATAATAATGCATCGGATTTATATAGCACTTTTCTAGACACTCAATGACTCTTTACAATGGAATAAATACATTATTCATGCACTCACACATTCACACTGTGGTGGCGGTAAACTACATAAGTAGCCGCAGCCCTGACGGAAGCGTGGCCCTTCCGACCACCACCAAACATTCGCCTCTTCCATACACCAGTGTGAGTAGCACTGGAGACAATGTGTGTGTAGTGCCTTGCCCAAGGACACAAAGGACACATGACTTGGGGACAGCGGGGATCAAACAGCCGACCTTGTGGTTACTGAACGACCGTTTCTACACCCTGAGCCACACCGCCACAAAAAAAAACAGGAAATGGCCGTGTGCCAAGGCATTGCTTGCTGTGTTTCTGTCGGCCAATCAGATGACAGGTGACGACACTGCCCTGCTCGACCCCAGACAACCGGCGCTGCAGAACCACCTCCGAGATGGTTCTAAACAGCTATTCCGTTGTAACCACTCGGCCCCGAAAAAGATTCATGATTCAAGGTAAGTTGTAAAATATCTGAAGTCCTCTTGTTTATGTTTAACAAATTTAAAACACCATAAATCATGCTCTTTCTAATAAGTACTGTCTCAAATATTCCTATTTCGATACTGTAAATGCATCGGATCGTATGCCGAGAAAGGGACCCTGCCGCCATTCTACGTCACTGCTCACTGAATGCTTTGTGACATAAATAACAATGGCGGCGTACGTCCAAATAAAGTTTCTACAAAACGTATTAAATTGGAAATGATTTTTGAAAGATGAATCTCATAGTTATCAATATATCAATATCAATAATATAGAGCAAACTTGTCATGATAGTCGGGGTTCCTTTTGAAATATCAGAACATTAAACAATACACTGTTTATAATATTAACTGCGCCAATATTCGATTTTGCAAGACAGCAACACACCCCGAGTTGACCTTATGTGAGGAATGCAGTATGATGCATTGATTCAGAACTGCTATTGAATGGGCTTGTATCTATAGTCCTTTCTTTGAATGTGGAAACAGCTTCAAGGCTGTGTGTCAGCCATGTGATTCAACACATTCACACTTACAGTGTGCTGCATGCAAAAGCAAAACTTTTTAATCGGGCCACGATAGAAGAACACCAGAACAGTTTGAACACCAATTCCTCACGGTTTGCGTAGGTATGTAACGATTTTCAAATGTCACAATACGATATTGTCACAATATGAGCCTCACAATACAATAATGATCATAATATAGTGGTGGTGTTGGCAATATTAAAAAAAAAAGCTCATAATACTCAACCTCTGAGTTTTCTGCTATGTCCATGCCACTATGCCAGTACGGTCACCACGCTCCGGCATCTTGAATTACTTTGTAAACAATGCACAGCTTATATTGATAAGTGTCATAGTCTATGTAGTTCATAATGCTATGCTTGGCTGAAGCAGGTGAAAGGTAACTTTTTTTGACGGAGAGGTGGTGCTTTAAATATCGTAGCATGACAACGACGATATTGTGGCAATTTTAATATCAAGATATAACGATATTGCGGTTATTGTTACATCCTTAGGTTTAAGTAGATCATACAGAAAACTGAATTGCATCCTGGATGGAGTTTGCACATTCCCCCCATGCTTGCATGAGTTTCAGTTCAAGAAAATTGTTTATGGGATATTGTGTGGGTTTTCATCCCACACCAGCTGAATTAAAGTCAACTATACATAAACCATTACACTTTCATCAGCATTACTCTAGTTTAAAGGGCTATGTAATAAAAATTGACTGACTTGTAACTAAACCCATAAAAGTTGTCATTAATATTTGAAAGAGGCGCTTGAAAAAGGAAAAAAAAAAAAGCTAAGGCTTTCAGCCAACAGCTAAGCTACTTGAACTTTTCGCCTCAGTGATATTTGCTCTAAAATGAGATCAAATATACAACATGAAAGTTTGAAAAACAATTGAGAATTTATTGTGACTTAACTCTAGCGCTAACAAGTCCTCTAAAAGCCAAACAGAAAATGAAAATGATCAAGTCATTGGATATAAAAAAAATAATTTAAAATCACTGCATTTTGTCCTCATGGCTCATGTTTTAAAGTTGTGCAATTCAACCAATTTTTTTCTCTCTCCCAAATTCAGCTCTAATAGAATAGCGGTGAAAACAAGTAACAGGTACTGTGAAATGCTCATTAAACATTTGTATTTGAAGAGCACTCATTTAAGTTTTTGTTCTTTTTTTCTTCTTTTTAACAACCCATGTACAGGTCCACTACCCAATGTCTGGATTGCACATGGGGTGTCCAGAGTATGGAAAATGTGCTGTTCCGCATAATATTATGCTTGATCGATAATCCCTCTGAAAGCTTTTTCTAAAGCATCTGCTGCAGAAAGAACCAACTTTCTCAAATCTCGCCCACCTACATTCATCATTCATGAACATATAATGCATGCTACCAGGCAGGTGTTGGAGAGCAGATGCACATTCCAGCACTTTTTCAGCTAGAGTTTGCAAGGCACAGCCATTTTCCCCAGCTTCAGTGTAAAGTCTTAACACAATATATAATAATAATAATAATAATAATAATAATAATAATAATAATAATAATAATAATAATAATAATAATAATAATAATAATAATGCATCACACTGGTCCCATTCTCTGCCATTGAGTCCAAGGTCACAGACCCAGCGTGAGTGTCAAGGTGATAGAATGGCACCCGCCTGCTTCATGCATATGGATGACAGACACTCCATCTGCCAGAGTGCCAAATGCAAATTCACACGCTTCTTTCACTTGTCTTTTTGGGGCCATAACCTTGTATGACATCACTTTCACCTGTTGGGTGTAGGGTGCCAAAATAGTACATCAGTAGTCAGGTTTTCATCCAATTGTTTTGAATATTTTAAGCGAATTTACTGAAAGGTTTTTGTATTTCTTAATAAACCATAGCGTTTCTTTGCTGTTTTTTTTTTTCTAAAATTGGATTAATATTAGCTTCTTTAATTAATTCCAAAAATATTTCTGTTTCGTCGTCCCATCAAACGCACCTTACTTTATCATCCGCCGTTGCTTTGTGACTACAAACGTACATGTGACGTAATATCCGGTTAAAACATGTGACGTGTATCATGCGTTTATTCGCAACACCTGTTTTCATAGCCAAAATTCTTATTCTTTTTCGATACGCTTCAAAATTCACCCCCTCCAAGCGTGAGAAAGTTTTTTTTTTTTTTAATTTTGGGCCCTGTTTTGAATTTATAGTGTTTCCATTCTGTTTTATTTTCACATTTCTTGAAAATTTGAATAAATATGGCTGGATAGAAACCCCACTATTGTTGACTCATTACTATTAAGCCACATGAATACAGTAAATGGTTAAAAATCAGGAGGGCTTACTTCTGTGAATGAGTGGTTTGGCTCAACCCAAAGTACACCCCCCACCCAAAAAAAACAAACACTTGCCACTGCAAAACATAGAACTTGTTCTGTAACCATTTCATTGCAATCTCCAAACTCAACCTGATTAGACATAGCCATTCATGTACAAATACAACAAATTAGTTTGTAACAAAGGGCCATTAAAAGTGAGCCTATCACTGAGCTACTGAGGAGATTTCATACTGTCAGCCAGGCAACTGCTTGGTACGTGGACTCTACTATAGGACCCTCCCACCCCGTGAGGTCTGCCTTTAAGCTCCATCTGCCTGAATTTCTAGTTGATAGAGGGGGAGGAACATATAAACAATCCTCTTTTGCCAACATCACCCTAATGTGTTTAAAAGTGCTTTATTATACTCTTCTGAGTGAGCACCAGAAGGTGTAATCACCCCTTTTGTGAAGCATTTACTGCTTAATGGCTAACGGATTTGACTCCACATCTAATATGCATTGGCCGACTGTGCTGGCTAGCCTCATGGTATGACTTATTGACATATTTGTTAAGGCCTTGAGTGTATCTGTAAGCATGTAATCCGGTTTGCATCCTGGCATTGAATATATTTTCATGCACAAAGGAATCAGGTTATTGACAGACCAAGGCTCAAAATAAGGATTTTAGTATCGCAGTTAGCGAGTCAACATGTGCGTTTTGTGCCTCATCAAAACTCATTGTAAAACCGAGAATCACAGGTTTTTTTTTCTTCCTGGCCATTGAACTGCCAAGTCTGTCCCAAAAAGCTTTGCTGGGCTGGACGCACGTCACCAGTCCTATATGGAGATCGAGGCAAGTTACCTACCTAGCGACGCAGGCAATCTTATTGACGGGATAACAAACCCGCTGTAACTCGTTTTAAAGATGATCGACACATGAATTAACTTTTGGTACTAAAACCCTTTGGTTTGATGTCAACATCGACAAAGAGGTTGATCAAAGGTTTGCTGTAACACTTATTTCTTTGAGTGAGTAAAATTATTGATATTGTGCATGTCAAGAAAAGAGCGTTGTTTGTTTACAAGTGGATTACTGTAATCATATACAGCAGACTGATCAGATTATTTGGATTAGGGACATTTTAGCATGACATTTGGCCACAAAAAGGAATTATCTTCAGTAAAATATGATTTTAATACATATTTAAACTTCAACAGACCTTTTTATTATACGTACATTAATCCAGACCTGTAATTGTGTTTATCATCCTATGTGAAAGAATTCTATTTGTGTCCAATTCTGACAAAAATAGCCACTCAGCCACCAAGTCACTCAAATACTTTTGTTTATATCTTCCCTGAAGTCACTAAAGTGAACAGGTGACCTCTCTTTGCAACTAATACTGTAGATGGGGAGTGTCCCATAGAGACCATGCGTTTGGTTACTAGGCAGATGTTATTAATAATTAAAGAGTGTATTCTTGTGCATGCTCTGGTGTAAATTCACTTCTAGAGTGGTGCGAATGCTGCACACCCTCTGGGGTCCTGTGATGTCATCTCTGGAGGCAGATGGCTCCTCTGTTATGGCTGAACACAGTCGACAGACTACAGAGAAAGCCTCTTATTGAGAGTTTTCTTATGCATATTCCAAATACCACGTCCTCATTCAGCCACAGAAACGTAATCCTCGTCTGTGGAGGGCATGGTCACACGTGCCTAGACTCCTGTATATAAAGGCGTGAATTAAAAAACGAAAGAGAAAAAAAAACACGTGTTCTTTGCCATACAGTAATTGTGTCTTCTTGCAAGCAAATTGCTGAGCGAAATGAGCCTATCAATTAAGGAACACCTTTCAAATCTGTTACATGGTTGACTGAAGTTACGTGAAATGAGAGGATGAGGGGGGGAAAAATAGGACGAAAAAAGAAAAAGGAATTTAATCCAGTTGTTTGACCATTGTGAATTTGCCCCACAAACTTTTTTCTTTGAGCACTCACTATTATTCATTTGACAGCCTTCCTGGGTCAACATGTCATCATGTCATCATCATCGTTCACTTTGTGTGTGTGTGTGTGGTCTTGTTTTTCTACATAGTGGGGCCAACATTCTGGGATTTCACAGAATTGTGGGGCCCACCCGTCCATGCTTTTTTTTGCTGGGCCCCACAAGTTTAGACCTCTTTTTGAGTGTCAAGACTTGGTTTTAGAGTTAAGGTTTGAATTGGGTTATGGTTGAGGTTAGGGTAAGGAATAGAGGTAGACAATAATTTTTGATGATTGGGGTTAGTGGAAGGGGCTAGGAAATGCATTATGTCAATGCAATGGCCCCACAAAGATAGTAAAACAAACCTGTGTGTGTGTGTGTGTGTGTGTGTGTGTGTGTGTCTGCGCGCGCGCATGCTTTTGTGCGCTTTAATTCATCTGAAACCTTTATAAATCCAATTCCTGCCAGAATTGTGAAGTTGTCAGGAAACCAGAGGAAGGACCAGAGGAAGGAAAAATTAAGCAAAGTGAGATCCACAGACACCAACCTCCATCAACTCCATGACCAGAGGAGGAAACAAACTCTTGTTGAGTTTTGGTAGATGCTGTTGTGGTGGATCTGGAGTGCATAAAGGCTTCCTTGCGTACAGTTAGACACAGTTTTGCTCTAGACTTGTATTAGGCACAAAAATAGGGCCCATTGTGCATGTGAGACTATATACGCAGTTAGACAGAAGCAAGTTAAAAGGCATAGATCATGCTCTCCTGAAAGAGGACCATGAATGCATATATAGCACTGTGTATCCATCCTCATTCTATAGCCAATGTCTTCTTATGGGTCACGACTCACGGGTGATCTGGAGCTTTTTCCAGCTGAGTTTGCCTGAGATGCTGGGTACACCCTGGACTGTTTTCTAGCAGACATACAGATTAAAAAATAAATAAATACAATAACATTGCCTCCGACTGACAATGTAGATTCTTCAATTAAGCTAGCTCTTTTTTTGAAGGCGGATGTGCTAACCACCAAACATTGTACTGCCCCATGAATGCAAAAATATTAATGTAAGGCTCTGGAATGTAGTTTCAAAAGGTAGTCATTGGGTACAACTCAAAAACTGGTCTATGGTAGAAATCACCCTATTTACAGCATACCTTTTAGTTGTGGTGAGCTCCATCTGTATCTTGGCCCCA
The DNA here is from genome assembly GCF_051991255.1 of Vanacampus margaritifer. Lineage (NCBI taxonomy): Eukaryota > Metazoa > Chordata > Actinopteri > Syngnathiformes > Syngnathidae > Vanacampus > Vanacampus margaritifer. The sequence goes on along the minus strand of NC_135439.1, from coordinate 17,872,117 downwards.
TGTTGCCTCTCTTGGCAGGAGTCCAGCTGACTATCAATTGTGCTGACAGTTTGACCTCCAGGAAATCACTCATGTCACATCAGGCTCCCATTGAAACCTGGGGCCTCAATCATTTTCACACCACGACTCCCCCTGAACACGTTTCTCCTTCTCAGCTTCATATCACCTGGAAATGAAGCCATACCTTGAAAAGGTGTCAGTAAGAATGAGGTGGGGTCTGCTAATTGGCTGTTTTTGTTTCATGTTTATTTTAGTTTACCAGTGTGCCATGTCCCACTCAGTGTGATCTGACAATCCACACAGTTTACTCGATAAAAAAAAAAAAGAGAGAGACAACAGAGGCAATCAATAGCAACACTTGATACCCTGAATACAGAGTGGCTGTTAATTTAAGCAAGGCGTTATCAGCACCTTCAGCTGTTCAAACTTACAAAGACCCTAAAAATAAAACCAGAGCTAGCAAAATTCTGTTCTCGACTGAGCTACACACTGGCCTAGATACATCAGACTGTTGGTTGCTTGGGACTTTAAAGTTGATCAAAAGACACCCAAAAGTGAATTTTTGTTGCCTCGTATCAGCTGCAGAGATGTGGTTCACTCGACACAGATGAACAATTCACACACAATGTTCAAGAAGCGGAAACACATTTTGTATTTTTTTCAGATATTGCTTTTGGATTTGGATTTTCTAGAACAAAGGATGTGTCCTCGTAAATGGGACACTGCAGCACCATAATACAAAGGTTAAACAAGTTCATGTAGAGGTGAGGTGTCATGATGGTGGTCTTAAATGAATGACAGCCCAAAAGGTGCGCAGATAAATGCACCCACACACTGTTCTCTTCACCCCACTAAGGTGTGATCTGCCTGACGGTTTAAGCTCTTACGAGGCTGCTGGGACTGTTTCACAGTGGAAGTCTACCCAGCAAAGTGCTTGAATAGTAGAACTGGTCGGTTACAGAATCCCACAGGCTAATGATCAAAATGTTCATGCTGAATAAGGAAACACGAGTCAGAGGTATTTTTTATCCTATGAGGCTTTTGGGTGACTACACATAAGCACACAAAGTAAGTTAGTGCATTCACAGAAAGGCGGGAGACTCCGATCGTTTGGTTCACCCATTTAAATTTAGTAGACTTACCAGAAAAACTGTGGATTCAGATGATTTGGTCCACTCACTCAAATTAGCGGACACACTGCGGTTCACTTATTTATTAGTAAATTAGCGAACAAACCCGAAATATTGTGGCCTCGGACGATTTGATTCACACACTCAAGTTAGCTGACGTTTTGGAAGAAATAACTCCGTTTAGTTTACTGATTTAACTTAACGGACTCACTGTAAAAAAAAAAAAAACACCAAAAAAAAAAACTACACACAATTTGGTTTACTGTGTCAAGTAACTAAAAAAAGTGTACAAGCTTGGGGAGTAACGGAGTACATGTACCGGCGTTACGTATTCAGAATTAAAAAAAAAAAAAAAGAAGTAACTATTCTATTACAGTACAGGAAAAAAACATGTAATCAGATTACAGGTACATTTATTAAAAATTGAGATTTCAAAGTATTACAGTTTGTACAATGGGAGAGATAAAGAGAGAGAGAGAGAGAGAGAGAGAGAGACCGTTGTTGGGTAGTGTTGATGTCGTGTTGATGTCGTGTCCTCCACACATGGCCAGTTTAAAATGCTTCACGGACAAAAGAAGGAAATGGCGACCTGTATTAACTGTTTGGAACATACTTGGCTTGCTGAAGGACCGATTTATCTTTAAAGAAAAAGTTTGAGCTGAGACAGTCCTTTGGCATGCAATGCTGAGCTTCTTGCTAGCCGCCGCTACACCGTAATAATGTGTTACACCTTTTGAAAAAATCTCTCTCCCACCAATTCATTATTTAAACACCATACACAATTTACTCTGATATCTATCTATCTGTAAGCTGTGGTTGCTTTCAGTGTCAAAAACAGCAATTATAGCCTTCAATCAATCAACCTATCTATACATGCAGTTTAACTCATTTGCTCCCAAAAACGTATAAATACAGTACGTTATATTGTAAATGTTTTAAGTGTCCCAAAGACGTATTTATACGTTGTTGTTGTTTTTTTTTTGTTTTGTTTTTATGCTAGACCATACTAAAGGCTTTGATGCAGAATCTCAACTGCACAAAATGGTTGAAGGAGTGGTAGTTATTACAAAAAGGCCCAGCAGGTGCCAGCAGAGTAGAAGAGATGAACCAGGGCCATGTTGAAAACAAGCTGATTTCCCCACAATTTAAAGCAGATTTGTGAATAATGATGAAACTTAGCTATATTCTAATGCTGATTGTTGCAAAATGGAAACAGATAGAAATATACTTTTTTTTCCTAAGAAGAGACTCAAACCTTTCTTTTGGTAGGTTCCATGTTTTTATAGCAATAGAACACAATATTCTGTGGGCCTTGCAAAATCAGACAAAATCCAGTAAAACAGCCGGGAGCGAAGGGGATTCCTTCAGTAAAAATGGCTGGGAGTCAATGAGTTAATGGTTGTCAGTTATACAAGGATTTTTGCTATTTGTAGGCTGCCCAGGTCCCTATGACCCGCAAATAGCAGGGGCGCACTAGATAGAATTATTTAGTGTGGTGATATTTATTTTTACGAGTATTTTGTCTTCAAGAACATACTTGTTATTGGAGTAATCCAAACTTAATCCAAAGTAATCAAGTTACATTACTTTAATATTATGGTACTTGGATTACATTACTGACTACCTTCTAAGCAGATAACTTGTAACTGTAACGGAATGCATTTTAAAAGTAACCCTCCCAACCCTGTCAGTATAAACATTGCAAACTGAGGAATTGGATAGGAAATTTATTGGAAACACCATAAATTACCAATGGCGGAATTCTGAAGCATAACTTTACTATCTTTACTATGACTTTTGGTAAGAGAACAATCCCAAAATATGTTGGGAATAATAGAAGAAAACCAATAAGTGACTGAGTACTGTGATAATATTGATACTGGGCTTTGTGACACTTGTGTCAGGGGGGCACATCGATGTTGTGTGTTTTAATGCAAAGATCATTTCCTCGTAATGACATGCATCAATGTGTATGCTTTTTGTACTTGTCAAAGAATGACCCAAAACTTTTTTTAATTTACACAAGACATTTTTACTTGAAATCAGTCCATAAAATTTGGAATAGTCTGAAGAGAGAGTTGGTTTGGAATGTTCACAAGTGCAGCAAAAAATGCTAATTGGCTTGTCTGTTTGGATAACTGAGAAGAACCAACTGCACAAGCACTCTAAAAGCATAACTGCTTTTAGGAAGACTACATTTTAATTGTAGCTGGATATACAGTAAGCACTATAATTGACGCAAGTAGTATGTGCTGCAGTGCACCATTGTTCCCCAAGAAAGCCTGTGGGTATGCTCCGGGTCTTCATATCCACAAAATGTTTCAGCATTAGTTGCATCCTGTGGAAATGTTAGCTATTAAAAGATTATGCAAAGTGTAAAGCCCAAAAGCAAATTGTGTGAAGAAGTTGCTCAGTCAAACTGCAGTAACTTTACTGGATACTTCAGTAGACTTACATAATCATGTGATACTCAATACAAGAGTTGTATAAATTAAATTTTATTTACAAAGACAATATTGTTGCTGTGGCCTAATAAAGAGGTATTAATTTTTAATGCATTGTGCTTTTCTTTTCTTTTTAATTGAGTGTCCAGTTTGCTAGACAGAGCTGGACTGGCACAATGTTTTTTTTTAGTTAAAAAAATGAATAAAAAATTCAGCCCTGGCATTTTGACCTAGACTCGCCCACGCACATGGATATCTAAAAAGTATAAAAAAAAGAATAACACAAACATGTCTTCATTCTTTATGATTCCATTCAAGTCATGTGGAAAGGAATGAAAAATTTCTGAAGCTATAATCGAAGTTATCTATCTATCTATCTATCTATCTATCTATCTATCTATCTATCTATCTATCTATCTATCTATCTATCTATCTATCTATCTATCTATCTATCTATCTATCTATCGTATTCTCCATAAAGTGTTGCCTTCAGGAACAGTCTGAAAACAGCTTTCCTTATGCAACTCAAATGAACTTAAATTTATCTATCCAGCCATCTATCTAGCGATGCAGCAGAATGCATAAGTGATTAACGTGTCTCCCTCACAGTTCGTGTGCTTTGGATTTGAATTGCAGGTGCTCAGGCTCCCTCCAGAATTCCAAAACCATGCAGATGTAAACAGCCATAAGACAAAAAAAGACCAGACAAATATATAAAATTAAAAACATACGTTATATAGATTTTTTCGTTTGTTTGAATTGTTTCATTATATTTGGAATTGGAGTGATCTTACAGTAAAAGTGACCTTACATTTCTTTTAATGTTCTGGTATTTGGATTCCGTTACTAATTGCATTTTTTTTTAACAGGTAACTAGTAACGGTATTAGAACACATTTTAAAAGTAACCCTCCCAACCTTGCTTATAATGTAGCGCTGAACATCATTGGCAACCGGGATTTTAGCTCTCTGGAAGTGCTCTGCACTCCCAAACCGGAGAAGTGGTTGCGACGTGTTCAGTCACCGCCGATTAGACATATCCGCCATCAATAGTGTATTTAAATTGGGCACCACTGTTGTAAATGGGTTAATGGGCTGCTACTTCTAATTTGTGGGCTGGTCTTTTGGGGTAAAATTGTGGAAAATGATAGTAAATTGCACCACATTTGTTCCAAAAAATGCGCTCACCTGTGACACTAATAAGGAAAAATGTTATAGAAAATGCATGGATGGATGGTGAGGAAAGAGGGTAGGTCCATTTTCAGTATTGTTGTTACATACTACACAGTATAGTCTCACAGTGTAGACAGTCCATAAATGGTGTATTAAATATTTATATTTATTTATTTATTATTTAATAATAATGCATATATTTGTGGAGACTGGGGTCAAGTTACATTTCACAATTTTAAAAATGTGCAGTTTCATAAGTCTTTCGTCTTACAAATGCAATTATGCCATCTAGTGGCAGAAAAATGACCTCCACACAAATCAATATCACACTCGTTTTTTTTTTTTTTTTTTTTACAGTGCAGTACAGTAATTCTTTTTCATTTTAACTCAATTTTATGAACTGTTATGAAATTACTGTATCAATGATTAAAATATGCAGCCATATTTCTATTAATTTATCTTTTTTTCCACTTTTATGTTAACAAGAGTAAAGGAAAACTTTGAAAAAATATTTTATTGTATACATTCTATGGTACTTTTAGAACAGATATAACATTTGCAATTAATTGTGAGTTAACTATTGAAGTCATGTGATTAATTATGATTGTAAAAATTAATCGCCTGACACCCCTGGTATATAGTAGTCTTTTATTCTTAAAAAAACAAAAACAAAACATTTTTAGATCGTAGGTTTTGAGCTTTGACCCCCACCGATATGTTTGCCAGAGTAATACCACAATAGGAGCAGTGGCCGCCTGTCTGTCCAACCCCCACCCATGCAGCCAACCCCGCCCTGGCCCAGCCGCCCTCTGCCGCCTTTGTTCTCCTCCCTGCAAGCTTGAGCAGATGGCGCGCTGCTTGGCTTGGCCGCGCTTGACAGACACACGCGCTCCGCCAATCGGCTGCCGGGGAATCAGCTGACTGGTGTGGCCAGCGCCAGGTGTTTTGATCATTTGTTTTTCTCCCCCCTCCATCTGTTGGCGGAGAGGAGTACTCGAGGGTCGACAATTCTTCTGTGGAGGCTAGCAGCAGCTTGGCCATCTCTCCGCAGACCGCCATGCAGCCCTGGGACTGATCGGGTGGGACACACGCACGCAAAGACGTCCATGCTGTGAGCACAACAGAGGAGCAGCGAGATAACGGCATAAACGTTTTTATTATGCTTTTGCTTTAACGAGGCAGTCACAGACGTTATTTTTGGTTTTTCCGTGGCGACGCGTTGCCCTTTTTGGAGAAAGGACTGGTGCGTTAAATGTCATTGAATTGGAATGACAACAAGGTGAGCCCAATAGGAAAACACGATTTGCCGTAATTGTTTATTTTTTGGGGGGCAAAAATATATATTTCGCTGTCAAGTGAAAATGCATTTGTTGTCGTGGTGCTGAGTTATTAATTGCAAAATGAGCCGTAAATTGCTTTTCGTCCTGCAGCGACGATGAGCTGAGCTTTTATTTTGGATACAGACGCACTCAAGGGCATGGCCACCAATTTACCAGTCACATCATCTACCAGTGAGCCTATCACTTAATTGCAAAGTCAGACTATTTTTAAAAGTGGCAAGTGTACAGTTAGCCGTTTTGGTGGATTTAACCAAATATGTCAACTCGGCAATGCGTCAAAAACAAACTTTGATGTCTTTGCGGCACTTGCTGTGCCCGCAGGAACCGCACGCGTGCGCAACATTCTCCAAATGTGATTTGCATATTAATGACAAAAGTGCATATGGGCAGATGTCTGCTGCATTCTAAGCTCAAGAAGTTGGTCTGTCTCGCCTTTCTAGATGTTGCTTTGGGTAATGGGGGTTGTGTTGGTAGGGGGTCCATTGAGGATTGTGGTGCTTCTTGCTGCAGCTGTTGCACTATTGTGATGGAGTGATGCTGATGGCTTCACTGCCATTTGCTTAGAGGGATGGTTATTTTCAACGGGACATGTGAGGAGACAGTGAGGATGGCTTCATTTTTGACTCTTGAACAAGCATGTTGCGAGTTATCCCATAATAATTTCCACTTTATTATCATGCAAACAGTTGACCTGGCCTCACTTTTTTTTCATTGAAAATATAATTTGAAATCAAGTCCAATTGTTTAATCGTGCAATTTATTTCCTTTAACATGCACTCATTAACTCATTCACTGCCATTGATGGCTATTGACGTCAAAAATTCCTTTGAACTATTTCTATTAAATGTTTTTTATTATACATTTAGAACAGATATAAAATGTATGATTAATCTTTAATTAAATATTGAAGTCATGCAATTTATTACAATAAAAAAATTTAATCCCTTGACGCAATTTAAAAAAAGAAAAGATTATTAAAAAATTAGGAGCATCAGGCGATTACATTTTTTAATCGTAATTAATTGCATGACTTCACGAGTTAACTCACGATTAATCTCAAATTTTATATCTGTTCTAAATGTACAATAAAAAAAATATAGGTTTTCATACTTTTGTTAACAAAAGTGGGGGAAAAAAGTTAAACTAATAGAAATAGTTAAAATGAATATTTGACATCTATAACCGTCAATGGCAGTGAATGAGTTAATCATGTGTGCTTTGCATGCAGGTGTCTGCATCTACAGGATGTTAGGAGGCAGCAGGGCTCATGGGGGCTCCAACTCCCAACTCTCCCTATACTGTCCCAAGCAGCATTTAGGTCTCAAGGGTGTTTGGCAGAGAGAGATAACAGTATGGTGGGGGAAGCTGGGTTATTGAGCTAAAGCCTCGAACCATTATTCATATAAGAAGGGTTAAGGTATTAGCCTCTTTGTCCTCGGTGTGCTTGAGGTCTCAGAAACAACAGATGTAGTTAAAGTCCAGTTCAGATCATCTCTTTTGGCATTAATGCAGTCATTTGAATGGTTTCTATCCGCACTACACGTGTGTGTGCACGTGTGTGTCAGTCCCATCTGGCTCAAAAGGTGTCACCTGTGCTGATGTTTGGTTATCGGTTAACAAGTGTCTGTGTGGTGTGAGTCAAAGTAAATGGTACTTTATTTATATAGTGCTTTACATTCAACTACTCATAATGCAACATCAGGAACAACTGGGGGTTCAGTAACTTGCTCAAGGATACTTTGACGTGGTCATGATGGCATGGGACTGAACCCACAACTTCTGGATTGGGAGACAAGCACCCTACCACTGAGCCACACCACCTCAATTTTGTATTTTTATCTTCATTCATTGTAATGTGTTGTGTTTTATAATGCAATAGTGAAATATATATATATATATATATAAATATATATATATAACAACCCTCAACCCCCCCCAAAAAAGACAGATCATTTTAAAGAAAGACCTATAAATCTCACTATAGCATTTTACCCTAAAATTGCAAGAAATCAATGGCAATTTTCTATTCTTCTAATTTCAAATATTTTTCTAATTTCAAATATAGTTCCTAACTGTAAAATGGCCATAAGAGAGCTGCTAATAGTGGTTTTGGCCGCTGTCGCTACTACAGATATCTTTACAACCCTAACCAATATTTTCCTTAAAAATTGCATATTAACTCATTCAAACCCAAAAACGTATAAATACGTTTTTAATACATTGTCCTGCACTCCCAAAAACGCATTTACACGTTTTTTTTATGCTAGAGCATACAGAAGACCTTGATGCAGCTTCTGACATGAAGAGGTCGCTTAAAGCAATGGTAGTTATTACAAATAACGGCCAGCAGGTGGCAGAAGAGTATAAGAAATCAACCAGGGCCATGTTTCAACAAGCTCTTTTCCCAGTGTTTTCGACTGGTTTGTGAATAATGATGAAACATAGCTATATTTTACTGTAGTACGAATTGCTGCAAAACGGAAACATATACAAATATACTTTTTTTCCTGATGAAAGGAGAGACACTAACCTTTCTTTTGGTAGGTTCCATTTTTCATAGCAATGGAACACAATATTCTGTGGGCCTTGCAAAATCAGTCAAAATCCAGTAAAACAGCCGGGAGCGAAGGGGGTTGCTTCAGTGAAAATGGCTTGGAATGAATGAGTTAATGTCAAATACTGTATACAGTATCTGATCTTTTCTACATTTATTTACAAATTATTTTTACAAATTGCCAGAGGTGTGCGTGAGGTTGAGGACCCAAATGCAGGGACGCAGTTAAGCAAGGCAGGTGCACTCACAAAAAAAAAAAATATATTAACAAAAATGTAAAAGGAAAACAAGGAGTTTTGGAAACACTAATAATCCAAATTAACCAATGTAAAAAATAAAAATAAAAAGATTTAAAGGAACACTCAGACTAAGTAACATGAACAGAGATGAATAAATGAATTGTTTTAGTCAGCTGGGATATCTCCAGAACACTTGTGACTCTATTGTACATAATCAGTTGAACATAATCAGAAAATAAATGGATGTAAATTTAAAAAGTGAAACTCATATACAATATCAATTTATTGAACACAAGGAAACTTCAGTGCAGCCATTCATACCTAATTTCGATATTCAAAACCATTTTGATTGTTTTGAATGTAATATCTTAAAATGATACATTGTGGCTTCTCAATAAATATAAACTATAATCATCAAAATACAAAATTTTAAAAATCAATAATTTACTCTGTGTGTAGTAAACTGATATAATGTACATTATATGAGTTCCTCTTTTGGAATTAAAATAATAATAATAATAATAATCATCATCTGTATATTTTTTATTATTATTGTTTAAATTTATAATTACAAACCTTGACTAGTTACATAACACGATCTGTAAGAAACGTAAAATAAGACAGACTTTTTGAGTGCACGAGTACTATTTTTCTGAGATTTTTTTTTTAAATAACTAGCACACATACATGCGTAAGTACAGTATTTAACTCAAAAACATCACACATGCTGTACTTCCCCACATTAGTCTACTGAGACTGTACGCTTTATGGTGAGCAAGGCAATTAAGCAGCATATAATCAATAGCATGAGTGTTGTTGATGGTTAGTGGCCTTGTTGTCTTCAAGCAGCTGGATTTAATTGCAGTCATGTGAAAGCTGGGAAACCTTGTTCTAGGTAATGAAGGTAGGCTTAGCCAAAAGGTTCTCTTATATAAAAATTATTTTGTACAGATATACAGTGAACCACCTTAAGGTTGAACACGCCTTCTATTTATTCTTCAGTACGAATTGTATACTGCAGTTGACATTGTGTCTAAAGTGTCAATGCATCACCCGAGTTAGGTTAAAAGCATCTATTGTTTAATTTAAACCTTTGTGTTTTCAGTTTCCTGCCTTTGTGTCTTTGTGTGATGTTGTTTACTTTTGAGTATTCTGTCACCTGCTCTCTGTTTAAATGTTTCCTGTGGTTTTGGAAGTTAGATCACAATAGACTCGTTATGATTTGTTGTTGCAAAATGACCTAATTGGATATTACAAGTACTTGCAATTGAGCTTTTGTTGTTGTTGTTGTTAAACTATAGTTCTATCTGAAACATGTTTTTTGTTTGTCTATTATGCTACTGAGTGGGTTTGAGAAACTTTTGAATGTTTTGCTGTATAAAGGGGAGACAAATGACAAAATATGCTGCAATCGTTTACCAAATATGGAGAATATATGATTAACCTGTTCAAGGTTCAAGGACGCATTTGTCGAGGGAGGACGCATCTGTACTTGCTGCTGGAAGCGCTCGTGACTTCTAACTATTTTGCAGGGATGTGATTTTTCCGCTAATTCGCGGAATTCCGCTTTTTTTTTTATCTCCCCCCCCCCCCCAAAAAAAATCGATTTATTTATTTATTTATTTTTTTAAGTAGTTCATTGTGTATGCACATGACTCCGACAGATAACATCTTCTGCTATAACAAAGACATTTGTGGTATGCTCTAATATGAGTTACTTTTCATTTGGTCATGATACAATTATTTGTTCATGAAATTTGAACTCTTCAACATTATTTATGTGTTAACTTAGTAATCACATTAGTTAGATATGATGATATTCTCAGTGATAGTTTTTAAAAGCAAAGGCAGTCCAATGTTTTTGAATGTGACTGATTTTGAGTTGACTAAAACTGCCATTTTATATGGGATAGTTCAATATACATTGAAAATTTATGCTGTTGTTTTGTCTATTTCTTTGTCATGTGAGTGCATTGAAAGTACTTAAAAACACGGAAAACCCATGAGCTCCGGGAGGCCCCCTTGTCCCCCCACCAGGGCACTGCCCTGGACCTAGCTGGGTGCCAGCGGCCCCCAGACCCCCAGCTAAATTTTCAGATATTTTCACTTTGGTCAAATCACATCCCTGATTTTGTTGACATTGGGATTTTTAACTACATTGTTGCAATATGCCTGGCCCTCGGCCGAGAACTGCGGCCAGCGCAAGTGCAGTTGATTCTGACCAAGCTTCGGCGAACGAGACTGTGGAACATCAAGTGACAACTCAACTCGGAGATTTGGGATTAATTGTGGATCCAGCGCGCATCCAGATGTGCTTTTTGCTTCCAACTGGGGGGGACACGGCCAACAGCAGTTCTGATCTGAGCAGTTCTGAAAATAGCTCTTTTGAGAGATAGCTACAAGCTGGAGGCTTTATTTGATTACTTTATTAAGTGTAATCTTTTGCGTGTTCAAATAAATCAGAATTGAGATCTCATGAAGAAGTTTTCCTTGCAAGGGATTTATTAAGAGCTCTTAAGACACAGGAAAAAAGCTTACATTCGAAAAGTCACGATAAGCCCCCAGTGTGTAGAATATGGAAACACTCAGTATCTTTATACTAGTAGAAAAGGTTCTCTCCGCCTCTTACATTTGACAAAGAGATAGTGTTTAAAATAAGCACGCACAAGATACTGACATGATCATCTCAGCTCCCCACCAGCTTCGGAGAAATGATGTAGACAGGCTTTGACCTTGGACCTTCAGTTTTTACGACCAAATGACCAATGACATGAGACTTTGACAACTTTTAAAACATACACATTCTTACCTCAAGAGATGGTGAGGAGTAAGAAGTTCAAATGTAGTTCACAAAATCATTATCACATTGTTATTCATTTAACTACACATAGTTATATCACATCTATATACCTATAAGTAAATTCAAAAACAGTAAAAATATAAATTGAAAATGTTAAATGTCAACAAAGCTTAAAGATAAACATGTCTACGTCAATGAAAATCTCACTAAACAAAATGCTGACATTGCCAGAAGGGCGCAACAATTAAGAAAGAATGGATTTATCGAGAACACATGGACAAAAGACTGTCGGATCTTCATCCAAACAAAAGAAGACTCATCCTCTCAGAAGAAAAATACGGATCGTAAAAAGAGTGGAAGAATTGGCGGATTTTGAGAGACAATAACTCCTATAAGTAACTCACATAATCAAATTGTGGATTATGTTTTACCCAAATTAAATTATTGTAACATATTACTAATTAACCCAAAACTGGAGCTGTCATGATTTGAATTATGTAAATATAGCATATGATTACTTGCTGACGCTGCCAAGGTTAACTCTTGTTTATACACCTGCATTGATAACATGTATTGCTGTTCCTGTAGCATTGAGAACAAATCTGCTGAAAAGTAGTTTAGGAGCAATAAAGTCAATACATTCCAATTTGTAGCCATTAGCACATTGCTATGGATGACCACAATGTATGTTTTGGATTTAATTATCCATTTTAATATGTGAGTAGATTTCAATGTGTAAATTGGCAACCTTTCTGGACAATTGGTTTATATTTTAACACATAAAAAGTTACTATAAATCCACATGAAACGTGACTAAGCTGCACTTGACACACTTTGTTCCCGCTTTTCTTAAATGCATTGTGTATGCACACTTCCTATCCTGATTTTTATGAATCAAACAAAAAATAAGCCTCTTTTATGTTGGCATATGCATGCCACTGCTATATACCCGTATCATCTTTGACTAATAAATTGTAACATATTAATGTTGGCCATGTACTTACTTGAAATATTACATCACATGTCAAAAACAATCCCAAAATAGCTAATAGCTCTGATTTTAATTTCATCATGCCACACACAAAAAAAGAAAGGAAATAAATAGACAACAAACAATTACAGTAAAGTGTGTCCGGTTTCCATCCTCTGAGTTTGCACCTTTTACACTTGCCTAATGCGAAGTCGCAGTGGCCTCACAACATACTGTACAGCCCTTTAGCTTGAAGACTAAGCACGTCACCAATGCTGCTCATGCTCCCATAGGGACTTCCGAGCGTGTGAGGTGACTGCTCCGGCCTTCCTGCCGCTGTTGCCAGGCAGGTTCCATTCAGGAGAATTAGTCAGCTCTCTTGCTGGAAAGCCTCTTAAGGACTATCTTCTTAAGATTACGTTAACCATGGGACTGTGTTGCTGCATATCTACACTGCACTGGGAAGGTTTGCTTCTTTAGTAAATTCACCTCACTGAGTAATGAGATCTCTCAAGTGTTGCTGCTGTTAATGCAAGCACAGTGAGTTTGTTAAAGATGTGCTGGTAACCTAATCCTGTTTGGAAGAAATTGGGAAGGATGACATTGCTGCAAAGATACAGTGGAGTTTATTTTCTAACTGTGGACTTGGGTGGAATTTTCTTGCTTTTGGTATTTTGCTTTACTAGTTTAAATAGAATAGGGCGCTTTATGCAGTTACACCACTTAGACACATTTTTTTGCGGGTCTAGGGTCCTTTTTGTCACCAAATTGCCAGATGCGTTTACCAAATTCACAAACACGTTGACAAGTTGAGTTACATTCCCAAATGCCTTAGGAAGGCTTTCCAGAACATTATAAAATGATAGCTGCACTTTTGTAGGTGTAATGGCCACTATGCTTATTAGGGCTGGGTATCAGTTTGTTTTGATTTTTTCCAGATTCGATTCACATCAATACAATCAGATATTGATTAATTATTATTAATAATTATATATTTTACAAACCCAATTGCAAAAAAGTTGGGACATTGTTCAAATTGTGAATAAAAACTGAATGCAATTATGTAGAAGTGCGAATTTTTAATATTTTGTTCAGAATAGAACATAGATAACAGGTCAAAAGTTTAAACTGAGAAAATGTATAATTTTAAGGGAAAACTATGTTGATTTTAAGTTCCATGGTGTCAACAAATCTCCAAAAAGTTGGAAGAAGGCCATTTTCACCACTGTGAGGCATCCCCTTTTCTTTTTACAACAGTCTGCAAATGTCTGGGGATCGAGGAGACACGTTTCTCAAGTTTAGAAATAGGAATGCTGTCCCATTCTTGTTCAACACGCGTCTCTCTAACTGTTCATCTGTCTTGGCCTTTCTTTGTTGCACCTTCCCCTTTATGATGCGCCAAATGTGCTCTATGGGATTGGAGCATATGTTGTTCTCGAATCTGACTATACCTTTCTGTGTTGACGATGCCTTTCCAGATGTGGACTCATGTGCAACCCTATACGATCATAGATGCAGGCTTATAAACTGAGTGCTGATAACAACTCGGGTTGTCCTTGTCCTCTTTAGTCAGTATAATATAGCGCCCCCGTTTTCCACAAAGAACTTGGAATCGTGATTGGTCTGACCACAAAACAGGTTTCTTGGTCTGCTTTAGAAATGGCTTCTTCTTTGAGTCGAGTTTCATCTGGCACGGTGGATTGTGTTCACCCACAATGTTTTCTGGAAGTATTGCTGAGCCCTTTCTGCGATTTCCCTTACAGTAAGCATTCCTGTTTGCGGTGCAGTGCAAGATCACGAAGATCACGGGCATCCAGTAGGATTCATCGGCCTTGACGCTTACACACAGAGATTGTTCCAGATTCTCTGAATCTTTGGATGATGTTATGCACTTTTTTTCCACAACCTTTTTGCAACTTTTTGCTGGTAAACACCTTTCTGATATTTCTCCACTATCTTTCTGCGCAACATTGGAGGAATTGGTGATTCTCTCCCCATCTTCGCTTGTGAGAGACACTGCCACTCCGAGATACTCTATTTATAGTCCAATCAAGTTGCCAATGGACCTCATTAGTGGTAGATGGTCTTCCAGCTGTTTTTTGGGGGGTTTCAAGTGCAATTGACTTGTCCAGCTTCTTATTGCTACCTGTTGTTGGCAATATGAAATTTTAAATCAACATATTTTTCCCTTAAAATGATACATTTTCTCAGTTTAAACTTTTGACCTGTCATCTATGTTCCATTCTGAACGAAATATTGAAATTTGGCACTTCCACATAATTGCATTCAGTTTTTAATCACAATTTGTATAGTGTAAAGTCCCAACATTTTTGGAATTGGGTTTGTATATTATTATTATTAATTATGGAATTCTTCTTAAATATCAAGGACATGGTAAAAACTCCACATAAACATTGAATTAGAAATACAATTTTGCGAAGGCAATAACTGGTTAAAAATGATTTAGTTTATTAATGAAACCAACATGTGTTACACAAACATTGACATCAGTAAGGATGAGATGAAAATATTTTCATAATTCTAATTCAATAATTGTAAATGTAAATTTAAAAGATTCGTAATGGTCCTAAAGTGTAATAAGTCAGGTCTTTCATAAATGTAAGAAAATACTTTTAAATTCATGTCAATAGTAAATATTGAGAAAACAGTAAGATACAAAAAAAAATTGGCCTTTAAAATTCTATTTTCTTGTTAATTTATGGCAAAAGAGATATTAAAATAATTGATTCACGGTTTTATGAATCAATATCAGCCTTGAAAAAGAAAATCAATTTGATATCTGTTATTCATTTTTTTAAAAACCCAGTCCTAATGTTTATCCAGATGGTAATTCAATGGAATTACTTTCAGTTATATATTTTTAACACATATTGTATAAAAACATGTCATCTGTCTAAATGACGTATGATATTCCTTCTCTAGTGTTCCGCCTTTGAAAGCCCATCCTCTGAACCTTAAGCGCCAATGGCAATGCCGCTTATTTTGAACTCTTCAAATTGAAAATCACAAAAAGTTACAATGGAAGTTAATACTTATGCATGAAATAATCCAACACATCTTTTTTTCATATTGCCCTAAATTCTGTACTGAGGCTGTTGCATTAAAATTTTAGTTTTGCATCTTTTCACGCTAATGTCTTCTGTGTTTAATGATGTTCAGTGTGGTGGTGATGTTCAGCTCAGAAGTTAATGATCAAGTCCTTATGGGCCCGCTGGATAGATGAAAGCTCTCCGAGGATTTTGAGCCATTTCCAAGTAGTTCACAGCAGTGTTTTGCACTTGCATCATAATGAGCTGACTTGCAGTCTCAAAACTGTTGATGCTGCACATAATTTATTGCCTTACAAGGAAACTGGGGTTAGCAGTTGTTGTTCTTTTCGCTACCTGATATCCACACGTGACATGCTTGACTATTCAATAAATTTTTCATTGATTAAAAAAAAAAATCACCCCAATTCATATCTATTTTTCTTTCTTTTCAGATTATTATTCTGCATAATCCTGCTATTCAAGACATCAGTTGGCTTCACCTCCCGGCACGTTCACTTGACTCAAAGACATATTCAGTGCAAGTCTGGTTGATGACCGTTAGGTACTCTCTTCAAAAGTCATCTGCCCCTCTTGCAGCATGGCTAGATGGGGATTGGGCCGCTTTGGTCCAGGCCAGATGTTTGCTGTCCTGATTGTGGTATCAACAAGTATATCCCTTGTCCAAAGTAATGACTGTCCCCAGCTATGTGTGTGCGAGGTCCGACCCTGGTTCACCCCACAGTCCACATACAGATACGCTACCACTGTGGACTGCAATGACCTGCACCTGACACGCATCCCTGCCAACCTCTCGAGCGATACTCAGGTTCTCTTGCTGCAAAGCAACTATATTGCCAGGACCAGTGAAGAGCTGGAGCAGCTGTTCAACCTGACAGAGCTGGATCTATCCCAGAACAATTTCAGTAACATTCAAGATGTTGGCCTCACAAATATGTCACAGCTCACAACACTTCATTTAGAAGAGAACCAGATCACGGAAATGCCTGATTACTGTCTACAGGACCTCAGCAATCTGCAGGAGCTCTACATTAACCACAATCAGATCAATGCTATTTCTGCCAACGCTTTCTCTGGACTCCATAATTTGCTAAGGCTTCACCTTAATTCCAATAAATTGAAGACCATCAGCAGCCAGTGGTTTGAATCTACGCCCAATTTAGAGATCCTTATGATTGGGGAAAATCCTATTGGTGGAATTACAGATTTTAACTTCAAGCCTCTGGGCAACCTGATAAGTTTGGTCTTGGCGGGTATGGATTTGACAGATATTCCTGGAAATGCATTTGTGGGCCTTGACAAGCTAGGAAGTCTCTCTTTATATGATAATAAGTTAGGCAGAGTGCCTCAAAAAGCCTTTCAAAAACTGCCTAACCTCAAGTTCTTGGATTTAAACAAAAATCCAGTGCACAAGATTCAGGAGGGAGATTTCAAGAACATGTTGAGGCTAAATGAGTTGGGTATAAACAACATGGATGACCTGGTCTCTATAGACCGCTACGCTCTGGATAATCTTCCCGAGCTCACGAAACTGGAGGCAACAAACAATCACAAGTTCTCTTACATCAACAGTCACGCCTTCCGTGATGTCCCAGCCTTGGAGAGTTTAATGCTGAACAACAACGCGCTAAATGCCCTCTACCAGACCACCATAGACTCGCTTCCCAACCTGCGTGAAATCAGCATCCACAGCAACCCCTTTCGTTGTGACTGCATTATCCACTGGATGGGCGCTAACAAGACTACCGTTCGTTTCATGGAACCTTTATCCATGTTTTGTGCCATGCCGACGGAGGTCAGGGGTATGCACGTGCAGGATGTTGTGCAAAAGAACCTAGCAAACCAATGCTTGCCGATGATTAGCCATGACACCTTCCTCAGTCACCTCAACATAGACATTGGCGCTAGTATAGACTTGGACTGCAGAGCCATGTCCCTGCCCATGCCAGAAATCTATTGGGTGACACCAACGGGGACCAAGGTCATGATAGACAGCCGATCTGATAGGTACAGCCTCAACAGTGAAGGCACATTGAGAATTTCCCACATTCAAGTTGAAGATTCTGGCAGGTACACCTGTGTGGCTCAGAATTCACAAGGAGCCGATACAAGAGTTGCAGCCATACGAGTTAACGGCACTCTGCTAGACAGCACTCAGCTCATGAACATTTACGTCAAACAGACGGATTCCCACTCAATCCTGGTCTCCTGGAAGGTCAACTCTAACGTAATGACCTCGAACCTGAAGTGGTCATCTGCCACCATGAAAATAGACAACCCGCATATTACGTACACTGCCAAGGTTCCTGTGGACGTTCATGAGTACAACCTGACTCATTTACTACCAGCAACCGAGTATGAGGTTTGCCTCACCGTCTCCAACATCCAGCAGCAAACACAGAAGTCATGCGTGAATGTAACGACAAAGCAAACCGCCTTCCCTGTGGAAGTGTCTGACCAAGCGACCAACGTGGCTCTGGCGGCAGTTATGGGGACAATGTTTGCAATCATCAGCTTGGCGTCCCTCAGTGTGTACGTCGCTAAGCGCTGGAAAAGGAAAAACTATCACCATTCCCTGAAAAAGTACATGCAGAAAACCTCGTCCATTCCCTTGAATGAGCTGTACCCCCCTCTTATCAACCTGTGGGAGGCGGACAGTGAAAAAGAGAAAGAAGGCTCCTCTGAGAGCAAACCGAGCCAGGTGGACACCACACGCAGCTACTACATGTGGTGAGAGCGACAACTCTTTTTTTTTTTTTTTTTTTTTTAGAGACATGTCCGAAGCACATAAGTGCATGTAGAAGTGAACTACCTTGTATTTTTTATTCTTTATTTTGCTCTTTGGATCTCTCAGACTCAACATTTCAGCTCCTTAGTTTCACATATTGTCTTTTGAATTCCTGTCTATTTTGACAGACATTGGCAGCTTTCGTTGTCCTACTTAATGAAGTAGACACTTTGTTTTATTATGTTTATTTATGTTTTGAGAACACAGCATGAGTATTGTCACAGATTCAGTAGATGCCACACTATTTTTTTTAAAACTTGTTTCTCTAGCAGGAGTTTAAAGATGTAATCATTCTCATGTAAATCTGCTTCACTATTGACTGTTGTGCACTGAAATATATCTATGAACTCAAATATAAGCTGACAAAGTATGTAAAGACTTTATATACTGTCTATTGGATAATGTTAGCTATTTCTATGTAATGTTGTATCAACGATTTTGTTTACTTTTTGTACATTGATAATCACGTTTGATTTACACTTTGTTTGCGGAGCAACTACCGTAAACCAGCAATAGAAACATGAATGTTTGAAACTAGCTAAATTGATGTAAGGCTTTCTACATTTCTTGACTACTTTTTATCTTGCTAGAATATGTCTACAATCACTTGCTTATCATTGTTTACACACATGTTTATTGAAGAACACATGAAATAAAATTTTCTTTAATCTTATTTTTCAAACCCTGATTTCAACATTATTTTATTCTACAAACACCACACTGTCTGTTATAGGGATGGAGCGGTTATAGTGTATGTGCATTGTATTCTCAGGATGGCTACACACACACACACAGGGTTCCCGCCGGGTCTTGGGAAGTCTTAAATGCATTGAATTCATGAATTTGGAAATAATACCACAACTCATTCAAACCCAAAAACTTATAAATATGTTTTTTAATAGTTTCTCTTGCACGCCCCAAAACATATTTATACGTTGTTGTTGTATTTTAATGTTTTTTTTGTATGCTAGAGCATACAGAAGCCTTTGATGCTGCTTCTGACCTGAAGAGGACGCTTAAAGCAATGATAGTTATTACAAAAAATGGCCAGCAGGTGGCAGCAGAGTATAAGAGCTTAACCTAGGTCATGTTGCAACAAGCTCTTTTTGCCAGTGTTTTTAACAGGTTTGTGAATAATGATAAAACCTATATTCTAATGCTAATTGCTGCAAAATAGAAACAGATACAAATATACTTTTTTTCCTGGTGAAAGAAGAGGCTACATCTTTTCTTATGGTACGTTCCATTTTTTTTATAGCAATAGAACACAATATTCTGTGGGCTTTGCAAAATCAGTCAAAATCCAATAAAACAACTGGGAGCGAAGGGTGTTGCTTCAGTGAAAATGGTTGGGGGTGAATGAGCTAAAAAGGCTTGAATTTTGATATATGTGTCTTAAATTTGATGCAGTATGGGACTTTTCCGCATCACATTTCTCATAAGTGTCATTTGTCATTTAGTTTAAATAATGTAGCCTAAATAAATAGGGTGGAGGAGCCCATCATTGAGAACACAGCCGCAGGTCAAAACGAATGTTCACTGAAGATCACTACACAGATGCCATTTTTTTGTTTTATTTTTCATACCTTGCTGATATGGCTTGGTATTAAGTTTTAATTTGTTTTTGTAATGTCTTAAATAGGTCCTAAATCTTAAATTTAACTTGACGAAACCTGTCGGAACCCTGCCACAAGAAGAAAGTGGAGGTTTAAATGCTGCAAACATATCTTTATAGTAATGTGATGAGAGTAGCTGAAGGTGCCAAATTACAAACCAAGTATTTATTGGAAGAGAGGACTGAAAGTGAGGACCACCACATGTTTGTCTGCATAGCAATCATCAGTGTACTTACAATATTCTAGCTAATGCAGGAATATATTATGTATTATTTCTCAGAATACTTACTAGGCCTCGGTAGTCAACATGGTATAATAATGAATTGGTATTTCCAAATTTTACTTTAAGGGAAATTCAACAATCCACATTAGACTCAAAATGACACATACAGAGTTCCGTGTTAAAATGTAGACCAGTCAACTTTAGCAAAGGTGTTGGGGGGCCCATTATTGTCCAAGTGAGAGGAGGAGACTCCTTTGTAGGAACACAAGGTTGTGTTTTTTTTCTTCCATCAATAAACAATTTTAAATTGCTGAAACCCATTATTGTCAAGGTCATTTCGCGAGCCAAGGGCTTTCTTATCGCAATTATTTAGACTCCATGCTGCTCCTTGCACAGAGTAGCTACAACAAATGGTGAACCAAAATAGTGAAATTAAGTGCTCCTTTCACACTCATGCCACACAGTTTTTTTTGTTACAAGCTTTAATAACAAGGAGACAAATAGTACGATGAATTAACTTTTTATTATTGAACGCCAAAAAACAACAAATGGTCAGAGTTTCATAACTGTCAAACAGAATTATTCATTTTCCAACTCAAATGAACCTGGAGTACTTCTTGAGGTGGCAAAATGGCAAACTTCCTTTAATTGGCTCGAAGGGGGAGGGATTTCCCCATATATTTTTGGAATTCTGTGTCCATGCTGTATTTGCACTTTCTTCTGTTTGAATATTAATCTCACGCTATCAAACTTTAATGAAATGGTCCATTAATAGTCCTAATACATATCGTCACCCTCTTAAAATAATTGGCTGTCGTTTTTTGCACACACCAAAAATAAATAAATAAAAAAAATTTAATATATCATAAATATCGAATAATTCAATTTTTTGTTTCCTGACAAATCTGGGGGGAGACTTGAGTGATTATTTTAAGGTGTCAATATGATTTTTATTTAACTAGGTAAAATGTTTGAGAATTAATTCTCATTTACAAACATGACCTGGACAAGAAGCCCAAACAGAGCACATACATCACAATACAAATAACAACATAATTATAAAAAAAAATAAAAATAAAACAAGAGAAGGGCACTTATGCTTATATCAACAAAAACAGGTGTCAACTGTCACACCGCGGTGAGGGTGTCTTGTCATTTCCTGTTTTATTTTGAAAATTGACTCCTCTCGCTTCAGGTCACTTGCCCTTCCTCGTGTGGTGTCAGTGTCAACCCTGAGTCCTGATTGTGTCCACCTGTTTCCCCATTACCCTCATGTGTTAAATGGTCTGAGTCTCCCCTGTCTTGTGCCTAAGTGTTTTCGTCAGAGCCACTGAAGCCGGTTACAGGCCACAGCCTTGTCCCTTGAGAGAACTTTTGTTTGTAACTTTGAATAGCTATAGTATTGTTTAGTTAAAGAGTGATTTTTGTTTTGATTGTAGTTTAGACTTCCTCCCTTTTAGAGCACCTTTAGTTAAACTTTGAATAGCTTTTATTTTCTCCCTCTCAACGAGGAACTTTTGTTTTGTTTAATAAAAGCTGCTTAAGCCTCTACCTCTTTCTCTGAGTCTGGGTTCTAAAACTGCCACGCTGTGTCAGTACACTTAGGCCAGTATGGACCCAGCAGAGAGAGAGCAAATGGTCGCAGCAATGAGAGCTCAGGAAGCCCGTCTATTCCGGCAAGAGGAGTTTCAGACCGCCATGGCAACGCGGGTGACCAAGCTCTCAGCACAGTTACAGGACATTCAGGGTCGCACCAATAGCCCTCCGGCCGTGCCAGAGATTCAGGCAGCCTTGCTGATTCCGCCCGTGCCGTACACCGGATCGGCGATCAAGCTAGCCTCCCCTGAGCGATTCTCTGGGGAACCAGGACAATGCAAGGCATTTTTAACAGACTGTGACATTCATTTTGAGTACTCCCCCAAGGCTTTTCCCACAGATCGTTCCCGGGTGGCTTTCATGATTTCTCACCTGACTGGGAGAGCCAGAGCGGGCCCGCAGTTCCCCACTCTGCGGCTCCGTCACAGAATTCCGAGCCGCTCTTCAGAGGGTCTTTGATCCAGCCTGTTCCGACCGGGAAAAGGCCCGGCAGCTAAGCAGCCTGATACAAGGAAGGGACTCCGTGAGCGACTATGCCATCCGCTTCCGCACTCTCGCGGCAGAGAGTGGCTGGAACTCCGCGGCGCTCTATGACGTCTTCCTCAAGGGCCTGGCGACGTCCATCCAAGAGCTTCTCATCTCAGTCGATCTGCCACCGGATTTGGACTCCCTCATCGCCCTGGCCATACGGACGGATCATCGGCTGCAGGAGGTGACGCAGAGCCGCGGTCGCCGGGGAAGGACGATTGAGGGATCACCGCTCTTCCAAGCATCAGGTGTCAGATCCTCGCCAGTTCAGCACCAACCCGTTCCCTTGGGACAAGAGGAGCCCATGCAACTGGGCAGAGCAAGGAGGCAGAGGTGTAGTCCAAAAAAAAAATATTTTTTTAATTATTTACAAACAAAAGGTGATCTTCCAAACTTTGAAGATAAACCAAAACTAGAAGCAAAACATGGAGAAACAACTTAGGCAAAAACAAACAGCATGACATGGGAAAATACGAGGGAAAATACGAGGCAAAATACAGGCAGCATGACGTGGGGAAAAGACAAACAATGAATCCACACAGACAGAGGGGAGACAGCAGACTAAATACACCAACACTAATGACACAACAAGACACACCTGGGCAAGACACAAGTGGCTGAGGGCACTGATTGGATGACATGAGGAAGGGCAGGATCACAATTAACAAGACCAGTAAAACAGAAACTAAACATGACAGAACAAGGAAGACACACAAGGAAAACGGAAACTAAACATGACATCAACTACAATTTCCTGAATCTTGTTTTTAAACAAAGAAACTGGCGTTGGAGAGATGAGTTTGTTCTGTAGGGTGTTCCAATCATTTGCTGCTGCGAATCGAAAGGAATTACGGCCAAATATAGTAAGTGTTTTTGGAGGGGTAAACTTAATAAACTCACTAGACCTAGTACTGTAAGTATTCTGAGCAAGATGAAGAAGTGATGACAGGTAGGATGGTGTCATGCCAAGAAAAGTTGTATAGATAAAATACAAACCAGTGATAAAGCTGCAGTGTTTGAAGAGATCGGCGACCCCCGGGCCCCGCAGGCCGGAGAGCAAACCCAGGAGCACGAGCGCCCCCAACCCAACGCAGCAGGACGGGGCACTGCTGGCCCGCCAGGAACCCCACTGGTCTGAACTAATGAATACGCACATACACATATTCACCCACATACAAAAAAAAAATATATATATATATATATATATATATATATATATATATATATAAAGGAGAGCAATGATGATGACATGTCAAATCGGTAAAATTACTGAATGAACAATACTGAGCTAAAGAAAAAGGAACGACCCCCCCGACCCAATCCACCCCAACCCAGCCCCAGCCGCCCCCAAACCCCGAGACACCCCCCCACCCCCACCCCATTAAAACCCTGACATAAATGATCTGACTCAGGCATTGCACGGATAATCCGTTAGAGGGCAGTATCATCCAGTTGATGGCTTTTCCAGTGAATTTGCAAGATCGCCCCAATTGAGAAAGGAGAGACACCTATGCTTATTAATAGTGGCAAATGTTTTTTTCTGATTTTTGCAAATCCCAATATAATTGATATGTCTGTTTCTTATACTATTTTTGAAAGTTACTGTACAAATTTAAAGCATTGTAACCGGATGTATCAAATATGACACAATCAAAAGTCATGTCGAAGTTGATTCTAAAATATATATATATATATATATATATATATATTTATTTATTTGTTCAAAAGAACCAATAAATACTCTATTTACAAAGAATCAGAATTTTCTCTTTTATTTCATGGTTGAAGCTTTATAGAGTTAAATTTTGCTATTTGCGTTCAAATCTCATGACTTACCCAGTGTCTCATTTGTTTTTGTTTTTAATGTTATTACTGCTTTTTATTTTTTAATTATTTTGTGTCTTATGTTGGATTAGTGTTGCTTTTAGTGCTCTATAAATTGAGCTGAGTGTACAGTATTATTTCTGTAATGGCCTACTTCACATAATTGTGTGGCTACTAAAGCCATACAAAATGTGACCTCAACAGTTTACCTGCATGTCTCCGCACTAACATGGACTGGTGATGCTAAGTAGTTATAAATTCTCTTTAATGGGATCATTTAGCGTGCAGCCCACAACAGACCATAAAGATCATCTCCATGGAGATGTGGTGGGCACGGACCCTATAAATCAAAGTGAGTAAAAGTGGAACAAAGTCACATTAGTGATGCTTAATTAGGTGGTGGCAATGGCAGCTGCAGAATTTCATGATTTTTTTTTTCTCCCAATGGTGAATTGTATGTTGCAATTCTAAACAGAAGCCATGTATTGAATTGAGGAGAACAATGTGAACAAGCATGACTACATGTAGCTTTCACTGTATAAAACATGTTTGCTCTGAAAGACACCCGGCAGGATGCGCTCACTGACCGCCTCCTTGGCTCGCCGCCTCTCAGGAAGAGGAAGCAGCATCCAGGAGGCTTCTCTGCAAGGATGATTAATTCTGAAGGCACCTCTTGTCAGGAAGACCTTTCTGCTGATAGAAGCAACGTGTTCTGTCAGGCCTTTGAAATTCAAATGGCGTCTTTCACTTTTAGGTCTCGCTGACGCCTTTGAAAGTCCTCATAAAAGCAACACAACGGTGATGCGAACGACATGGGCTGAATGAGAACAAACAGACATGATACCATTCTAGCCAAAAATAGATAACAGTAACAAAAATCCATCATCAAACTATTTGGCACAAGCGTTACTGAAATAGATGACTAGGACTATTTTTGCTCGGATACTTTCATGTTTAATATATTATTTTTTCTGATGCCCCTTTTTATTTTGAAGTGGGAGAATAAAAATGTCCCAATAAAATATAAATAGCTCACAGACATGAATGAATTGGAGGAAGTAGCTGTGTTCTTGAAATGTGACTTATGGACATCTCATCGCCAAACTGGCTCATCATGGCGTTGCCAAATTAGCAGACAGGGAATTGATAAAAAAACTGTG
The DNA here is from genome assembly GCF_051991255.1 of Vanacampus margaritifer. Taxonomy (NCBI): domain Eukaryota; kingdom Metazoa; phylum Chordata; class Actinopteri; order Syngnathiformes; family Syngnathidae; genus Vanacampus; species Vanacampus margaritifer. The sequence continues at coordinate 17,846,665 of NC_135439.1, read as the reverse complement.
CACTTTGTGACAAGTTTTTGCTATTTGGTATGGCGCTAGTTAGGTATATAGGCACAAGGTTTTCCCCCCAGAAAACCCCACCACAAACAAGTTGGGATTGCCCCCTAGTGGCCGATATGCACAAAGTTGAAAATGGCCGACAATGAAGATGAGAAGATCATATCTCAGCAACACCACTTTATCTATGGACTTTAAATTGATTCCTGAACTCATTATTCTATTTTAAGGTCATCGTCAAGGACATTGGCTATTCTCTCTTCACATATTCAAAATTTCAAAAACGTCAAACCCAGATGTTCAGGGCAAAAAAATAAAGGAAATAGCCTGACAGCACTGTTCCTACAGTACTTTCCACATACTTTTGGGGGAACGCATGCATCACCTAACGTTAACCTCGTTCTGCAGTAACTTCACATTTTTAAACAACAATAACAATATTCAAACTGGGAAATGACAGGGTTCAATGTCAGAAGTATGGTATGCAGTAAATCAAAAGAATGATCACCTCACTGCATTTCAACCCTTAGCCTTGTAGAATATATTACATTATTGTTGAGTTTTGCATTTAAATTACTTTAGGCTTCAGCATATTTCATGAAATAAAATATTTGATATATGGCTCACTATTCCCAATAAATCAAACAATAAACATGACGTTGAAAATTCACTAAATCACGTTGATTTAATGAGCTGTCATCCTTCATTTGGAATGTATGTGCAACTGTGTCAACTGTGCTGTCAAAGTGTAACATGAATGGCATTTAGATGGCTCAGTGAACGATTGGTTTGTCCTTAATAATGGTTATGCCATCTCAATTATTCTCAATGATGGTTCACAGGTTTAGTTCCAGGATACAAGACGGACAAATTGCCAAGCCAGCTCTGTGGCACATAATTTATATAAACATGCATCTATATCTATATGCAGTATATGGGGAGAGCCATATTAGAGGTGGACGATATGTATCTTAATACATGGGGTGTACTACGATTCAAGGACTTATTTAAGATCACTTGTGGTTGTGATTCATGAATAAAATCCAAATCTTAGGAAATGTCTGTTGCCACATGGAAATGTAAGAAATGTCCAAGATTAATGGCAAATATGAAAAATCATGGAATTCCAGAAGAAAACAATATCACCTTCAATTATTCAGCAAGAAATTTGACAGTAAATGCAGTAAGTGATGAATTATTTATGTTGCCATTTATGCTGCGCGCATGAGTTGGCAAGATGGAACATTCATTGGACCATTGTTTCCTTTTGTTTACTCAGCATGAACAAGCACAACTTGTATTGACTCGGTAAAATGAGTTAGATCCAATACAAGAATTGCATACAAAATAAATGAATCTGTCTCTTACTTTCAACTGACACTGGTGTTTTAATTTGACCCATTGTGTGTTTGTGTGTGCAGGTGTCCTCTTGGTATGGTTCATTTTTAGGGATTTGGCTGTCCTCTGTAAATGTGCATTAAGGCTAAAAATTATTTAACAGAGGACCATCCTCACTACGTAACGGCTGAGGGACATTAGAGTGGTTGACAGATTTGAGACGAAGCGATGAATATTCTTCATGGTCGTCATGGCGATGACAACATTAAATTGAGGGTGCTCAGTGCACGTCAGCTTTTATTAACAAATGAAGCACATCGCTCTCCTCCACCGTGACAATACCAAAAGTCACTACTGTCACTGTCCCCCATCACTCATGTTTTGAATGTATGCTGTAAAACTTAGTGGCCCCAAAGCCACTATCAGTGTTAGCTTGTGTAGAACACTAAAAACCTTTTTTCATCACTTCTAAATAGCCTACCCTCATTTTTTTTGCTTGTACGGTTCAAGTACATTTCAGAGCGTGCACTTTTTTCCCCTTCACTTGAGTACTTAAGTAACTATTTGAAATAGTACTTTACTTTTGTCAGTACTGGATGTCCATATACTTTCCATCTCTGATTGCTGGTATATGTAAAAGTGAAAAAGAAAAAAAAATAGTGGTCCACAAAAAGTCTTGAAACTCAAAGAACTGCAATACGCAGTGGCGGCAAGTGGAATTTTTGGCGCACGCTCGCACAGCTATTGTGATGCCTCCTGAACAAAGAGGGAAGAATAAAATTTATACAACATTTTTATGGTTAGTGTTTACTTCGTCTTGGAGGGGTTTGGTGAGTCCTTGCCACAAAATTCAATCATCTCTTTAAGTGCACCTCTGCCTTATTAACGTGAATAAAAACAAAAACAATGAAATATAGCCCAACTTATAACAAATAATAACTTTAATAACAACCAGTTTTTTTAATGGCCGTTACTCAATATCAAGAACACACAGTACGTTCTTGTGACGCAATGAGTAGGGTCTTGGTAAACCCGGTCTGAAGAACGTACTTCCCAAGCACGCATATCTCGCTGGCGTATTTCCGTAATTCATCGCAGTTATATCATGTGACTTGTTTTCAATGAATGTGTGTTACTATTTCGATGTTTCAAAATGTGTTTGAACAACACACAACGGTTAAAAACCTTACTTACGTCCTTGTGATTTCGTGATACGTCATCAATGGCGGCCAAAGTACTGTTCCAATCGAAAGTATGCATAAGCCAAGACCACCCGGAATTCCCGGATGTCGTTCTTTTTTGCTAGCTTAAACCAAGGATGCATCGTTTGTTGCTTGGTGAAGGCTTGACTGGGAAAATATTTCGTACTTCAAGGAACGAAGGGCAGCGGAGGAGCATCACGTTTGTTCTTCTTTCATTTCCTGCAGAGATAAGCACGGCATGTGCATTGCTGCTCGCCACCCAACAGGCATCAGTTTTGTAAGTACAGTATTCCCTCCCCTTTTATGATCGTAAATAATAATAAATATTTAATGTGTAAAGTACAACTTTATTAAATCTAGTCATTTTATTTACACAACTAGGTTTAACAACTGCAATTTACAATATTATATATAAATATATTAATATATTTTAAATATGGTTTACTATATAGGGCAGCACGGTGGCTGACTGGTTTGCACGTCCGCCTCCCAGTGCAGAGGACGTGAGATCGAGTCCGGGCTTCGGCCTACCTGGGTGGAGTTTGCATGTTCTCCCCGTGCTTGCGTGGGTTTTCACCGGGTACTCCGGTTTCCTCCCACATTCCAAAGACATGCATGGCAGGTTAATTGAATACTCCAAATTGTCCCTAGGTGTGATTGTGAGTGTGGTTGTTCGTCTCTGTGTGCCCTGCGATTGGCTGGCAACCAGTTCAGGGTGTACCCCGCCTACTGCCCGAAGCCAGCTGGGATAGGCTCCAGCACCCCCGCGACCCTTGTGAGGAAAAAGCGGCCAAGAAAATGGATGGATGGATGGATTTACTATATGTTCAAAGATACTTTTTATAGATGTACCACAATTTCAGCAGAATTTAGAACAAAACCTGCAACTCACATTGGTGTCTTTCTGGAACTTTTTTCCCATATAATTCCAATTCCAATATTTCCAATATAATCCTAAATTGGATAAATCCCATGTATAATTTCAAATGATACTTCTTTAATAAATAATATAATTATATAACATTTAGTCACGTGGTACACAGTTACGGCAATGCCTCAGAACAAGGAAGCTCGCAGTAGGAATAACATCTGGGTATTCCGCCCGTTATTTGCTCTACCTTTATGGCTTTTTGCGTACTTGCAATTGATGACGTTTCATGAGATCACAAGGACGTAAGTATGGACAAGAATGCATATTGAGAAACGGCCAATATATCACAGAAAATATTTGAAGTGCATCAATTTGCTTCAAATTTAACAAATAAATAAATGAGAGCGCCATTGCTACCTACTGCAGTGGATGTGCACAGTTGCACTTTATTCTTGCGTTTTGGGGGAAGTGGGGGCAAGTTCCCCTTGTCACTTGATGAATTCTTGAGTAGTCACTTGATAGATGAGACAACACTGACACCTTCTGGCTGTTTTAGTGAAGGCCACCTTCTTGAGCACTGTTGCTGGAATCAACCCTTCAAATATTTTTTTGCTACAATTAAATGCAAGTGTTTTATATTTACACCAGTGTTCTTCAGTCAGGCCCTGCAAGACTTTTTTTCTGCTGGCCTAAACAGTATCAGCGGTACAAAGTCCTGACTTCTTTACTTGAAGAGGGTTTTGGTCATAATTCAGTAAATAGGCAGGAGTGTCATAAAAATAAATGTCACTGCTCCTGACATCAGCTGTAATTGTGTAGCCTACTATAGTAATTTGCATTTTACTGGTACTTCTTGAATGTAGGTGTTTAAATGGCTGTCTTCAGTTTCCATGGTGAGATGCCCGTAAATTAGACGTGTTTGATGGAACCATTAGTCTTTTCAATCCTTTCATGACAAAGGGCACGAATCAATGCATGTTTTTGCAATGAATTATTTTCCACAAGTGTCCTTGTAGAAAAACGAGGCACAGCCACCGACATGGCAGCAATTGAATTAACCCTCTTTGCTTCAAGGTCAACATAGCATAATTGACATAGAGCAATTATTTTCATTTTAAAGGTCATTATATGCTTCACATAACCAATTTTCCCTCCCTAACTAACCATCACATTTTCCACCATTAGATTCTCTTCACTGATGGAGAAGACCTGCTTCAACCACAGGTTGTGACCAATAAACGCAATAGTGAACAAATGAACTAGATAAATTAAAGTGCAGAAATATTATAATTACAACTGAAATCTACAAAATTCTAAGATTGAAAAAGGATTCTTTCAACTGTTCAGTACAGGCGTGTGGTCAAATTGCACTACCGACATCATTAATATTCTTGTCACTCTTCCAACTGTGGCCGTTTATTGAATGCTACGTCCACATGCTGTTAATTTATCTCCAGCTGTGAAAAATTGGCTCAAAGAAAAGAAAACATGCAAAGAGCACAACGAAACATGACAACTCGGATGCCTTATGATGGGGCTGCAGCCCGTCTGTAAGAGCCAGAGAATGGTGGGTTTGAGTCCCCTTGTGGATAAAAATAGCAATTACTTGTTGGAATTGTTGCTTCTGCCAAGGTGCCCTTGAGCAAGCCCACTTTTTGGTGGCGGAGTGGTCAAATAGCTCATTTTGAACTCACCATTGGACAGAGGTCTTCATCCGACATTGCACAATTACGCACATTCGATTAATTGTAGACTCTAAATTGCCTGTAGGCATGAATATAAATTATAATGTACTCGTTACTGGACATGAAATTATGCACAGTACCAAAAGAGCACATCGGATACTCTTTTATTAATTGAATCTCCTGCTAGGCTTCCAACCTTTTTTAAACTCTGTTGGATCATTACCGGCTGAAAAACAGACCCTCAGAGACGAATCCCTCAGTGTTTGGACAGAGATTTCCCCCCCCTTGACATAGACCATATGGACTGTATACATTCTCGGTATATATGCTGATGATGCTGGAGGGCTACTGCATTGATGAAAGCATCATGCAATCATACAGGTGGGCATCAAAACATACAGCACACTGCCTGTACAAATTCTGTAAAGCATGTAGCACATAGGTCACACATCACAAACAAAAACGTGTGTCAGTGCACAACCAACTGACTCTGCCCAGAGATGTGATAATGGAATTATGGGTGGATGTTATATTTTTATTGATTAGAATTCAATTGAACAATAGACAGATATTCATGACCTTACTCATGTACGCTAGAAAATTAACTCATTCACTGCCATTGACGGCTATAGACGGCAAAAATTCATTTGAACTATTGCTATTAGTTTCACATTTTTCCCACTTGAGTATGAAAACCTAGCAAAAAAAATTACATTTAGAACAGATATAAAATTTGTGATTAATCGTGAGTTAACTATTGAAGTAATGCGATTAATTACAATTTAAAAAAAAATTAATAGTCTGACGCCCAGAATTTTTTAATAATATATTTTTCTTTTTTTTTAAATTAGAGGCATCAGGTGATTAAAATGTTTAATTGTAATTAATCACATCAATTTACTAGTTAACTCAAGAGTAATCAGGAATTTTATATCTATTCTTAATGTACAATACATTTTTTTTCTAGGTTTTCATACTATTGTTAACAAAAGTGGAGAAAAAAAAGTGAAACTAATAGAAACAGTTCAAATGAATTTTTGACGTCTATAGCCGTCAATGGCAGTGAATGAGTTAAACAGATCCCATACAAACACTGCAGGAACATTAACAGTCTACTTGAGGAAGAGTTCATCATTAATGCACAAATGACTATCATTCATTTTATCTTCAAGTTGAATTTTTTTGAGTGCCACTAAAAATCTCATCCAGGCGTCAGAGTTACTCTGATTAATGGACCCAGAGAGCCTAGAATGAATGAATAACACGATTCCTGGGGACAATTTGCCATCAAAGGCCTGTTTCATTCTAATTATTTTGAGGTGAGGAGTCTGAATTAAACATTGCTTTAATCATCTTTGCACATTTTGAATTTGCAGGACACACTTAGGCATTTGTGTAAACCAGTGAACATCAAGTTGCTCCCATCTTATGATGTGCAAATTGTGAATGTGAAAACCATTTGCGTCATTCCAGGAATATGGCAAAACATGTTTGAATATACTTCATTTACCATAATTTGTTTTAATTATTTATGGGACGCTAATTAATGCCACTGAGAGCTTTCATATTTTATGTTATGGATTCATTAAACAATATAATTGATGCATGTTTCTTATAAATAACTAAGGACTGATAGCATGGGAAATGGCATAGTCTGAACTACACTGTAACGAATTGACTGCAAAATTTACAAGAAATAACTGGGGGGGGGGGGGGGGGGTGGTTTGCCAGCTAATTCTTGTAAAATTTCATTTAATTACTGTAAAAATCTATTACAGTATATTACTTTATAAAGTAAAAAATATATAGTAAAATAAGAAAAGTATTACTTCAAATAAGCAAAATTATCTGCCAACAGAACAAGAACATTTTACTTAAATTTACCTGTAGGATTTTGAAAAATAAGGAAATAATACTATGCCCATATCAACCACAGCGGTCTTCCTAAAAGTATTTTTTAGACTAAAAACAAGTAATATTTATTTTTTCAAGCTGTTCTAAATAGAACTATTTTACAAATATATATTTATTTATTTATTTTTTACATTTGAACAACTTTGCCCAAGTGTCAAGCAGGTGTAACAGGTCCCATTTTCATTGTCTTTGGTATGACAGAGCCAGGGCTTGAACCCACAACCTCAAAGTCAGAGGGTAGGCACTCTACCACTACACCACTGAGCTTGCACTGAACAGAGGAGAAAAGAGCTCAGTAAATATAACGAAAATAACTGTCTGTTAACACTCAATGCCAATACTGCTTGATCAAATGAGATAATTAAATAATAAATATCTTAAAAATAATCACAATACAATTGTTATTTTAAGTAAAGATAACTTGTCAAAGCAAAATAAGCAAATTTTGGTTAAATTAAAAAAAATTACATCTTACTTAAGATTTCAGTTTTTGCAGTGTATATATATATATATTTTACAAGTATTTACTGTATATAAATTACAGTTACTTACTGTATTTACTTTTATTAAAAAAAAACAGCAGTTCACTGTAATCTAGTTTACAACTCTTTCTTGTATTCTAATTTAATTTAAAAATGACATTATGTCATCAAAACCATCCATTCATTTTCTTAACCGCTTATTCCTCACAAGGGTCTCAATGGTGCTGGAGCCTATCCCAGCTTGCTTTGGGGAGTAGGCAGGTACACCCTGAACTCAACTGGTTGTCAGCCAATCGCAGATCACACAGAGACAAACAACCACCCACACTCACAATCACACCTGGGACATTTCAGAGCGTTCAATTAACCTGCCATGCATGATTTTGGATTGTGGGAGGATAACCCGGAGAAAACCCACACAGGCACAGGGAGAACATGCAAACTCCACCCCGGACTCGATCTCACGCCTTCAGCACTGGGAGGCAGATGTGCTAACCAGTCATCCACCACTGTAATGTTGCCTGTTTATCAGAGAAGCACGATGTGAAGATGCTGCAGACTGCCCTCGCGCTAAAATATTACTCACCAATTTGCTGAATTCTTGTCCTTGTTCCATTGACAATCCAGGGTCCTCTATTTGCTTCTTCTCCTCTAGAGAGTTTTACCCACCAAAAATCCGACAGTCTCTACAGTATTTACATGTAATCCACATATATACTGTACATGCCAAAACATGGTTGCTGTAAAATTTACAGTATTTGACCACTATTTATACTTTGTTATTACCCATGATGCACTTTGTTTCACCCGTAATGCATTGCGATAGACAGTTAATATTGTAAAATTGAAAAACAAGATAATGCTGTAATTCTGTACTGTAGATTTTACAGAAAATTGTTACAGTGTAAACAATTTTTTTCTTATAGTTGAATATACAATAATTACATTAATTAATATTTTAATGTGTTTTTTTTTCCAGCGCAATACATAGGTAACACATATTTCTATTACCCTTTTTTTAATTATTATCCTTTGTGATTTGTGGGCAGTAGTCTTGCACTGTGTGTCAGCCACCACTGCTCTATACTAACGATTTTATTTAATGTACTGTAAATTCCTATATGTTGTCATTTAAAGTGTGGTTCATCAGAACACCAAATAGTTGTGCATTCAAACTTCGACATGTGTCGGGTTCAAGAACATTTCAGAAAACTATTGACAGTAGCACAGTTCCGCAGGTAATTTGTAATTGTGTTACAGCGTCTTTGAGTTCTTGTTATTTTATTCAAATGAGCTTGATGAAGTATGAGTTTGATGAGCCCAGCCACTGTAAAAACAACCCCCCCCCCCCCCCTTTGACCAACCAATCAGCCTTGGTCAGTGCAGAGCGCCCCCTCAAAGTTCCAGCCTGGCTCAGCAAGACCCTACTGCTGAGATAATACTCGGATGCCCCCTTGGGGAATTTAATAACCCCGGAAATTGTTGTTGGTGGAAAAACGCACAAACTGAATTTTACCAAGGTTAAATTGAAAAGTTCTCCAAAAGTTGGTGGTGGTAAAGCCCCTATGAATTAGATTGTGAAGACGTTTTGCCTCTCATTCAAGAAGGCTTCATCAGCACAGTTCAGTTGATTAGGACTGCGCCAGCCTGCATTGTCACTCGCCAAGTTTTAGTTGAAGTAGCATGAAATGTCAAATAAAAGTTCTCACGTGGCAGAGAAATTGTAGAAATCGGACTTCAAATGTCGTTTATTCTTTTAAAGTTCTACCGTGAAAAAAGGTATCAAATACTTTTTTTTGTTAACATCTTTATTTATTGGTGTAGATCCATAACATTAAAAATCTGATCATTGCTATGTCATACATACAGAGACCATAAAAGTGCAGAATCAAAAAAAGCAAATCCACAGCTGAGAAACTAATAAATAAGATAAAAATCATATACAATATACATTTTTAAGAATAAATCCATTTTCTTCTTTTTTTTTTTTTTGACGAGTGACATGACCAATGAGGTTTTTTAGACTCAACATGTCCATTTTCAATGCTTTGACTTGTGAACAAAAAAAATAGATATGCATTATTGTGGCAGTGAACTCAACTCACTTCACAACAAGCAGAAGTTTGGTAGCTAGTGAATAATTCTTAAAAAAAAAAAAAAAGAAGAGGCTTCAAGTTGTTTATTGCCACTCCCAGTTGAGGCTTGCTTTAAAAATAACATAACACGTAGAATTACACATCAGATTTAACATAATATAATATATACATTGCAAAAAACCCTTTTTTTCCTAACAAATACCATCGGTATTGCTGTGTTATAACCACGGGTGGGTGCGTTAATTAATTTTGAGTGTCCATTATTGGGAAGTCGTCAACGGTCGGGTCGGGACACCCTTCCGTCATCGTTAATATTTCAAGCCGCCAAATCAAATTGTAAATGTCAATCCATCGACGTAACCAGGCTTCTGTCATTGCTAAATTAGAACAGCTATTTTAGAACCGACAGTAAATTTCATGGGCGGAGTCCGTCAATGGTCAGTCTGTCCACGTTATTTTGACCATGCTTCCGTCACACTAAATTACATTTTGTCACCACTATGTTTTATTATTCTTTTCCTCACTAATTAATGTCACCACATATCTCATTAGATGTCCTTTCAAAATAAATGTTATTACAACGAATGCTACTATCTATAGGACATTACAGAAATTGTAATTTTCACTTTTTAAAAATTGTTAATTTTTACTGTTAATTTCTCAGTAAATATATATATTGTTTTATATTTTCGTTTAGGGTTTTAAAGTTGAATTTTACATTTGATTCCATTAAATAACAGACAAATATTTGTGAAATTACGATACATTTGTGAACGTATTTTAACAATCAATATATGTATTTCTAATGGAGTTTTTTTTTTTTGTAAAAGAACAGAAATATTGTGTGTTTTTACAGTTACAGTTATTTTACATTTGACATTAAAATCAGTTTATTTTTGTAAATTAAATATATTATATATATTTTTATATATTTTTATATTTTTAAAATGCAGGAAAAACAATTCTGTTATATTACAGTTTTGTTTTTGTTTTTTTACAGTGTACAGTATGTGTACTCGGTCATTAACTGCCAGGAATAATGCCACACATGGCCAACAGATTAAATACTTCCTCTTTTTAGGACCCTTAGCTGTCCAATAATCTGCCTGATGGAACATGAAGCATAGATGTCTAGATGTCTCATCCGTGCTGTGAGCCAATGGGAAGAAACGTAGTGCAGGGCCATCTTGGGACAGAGCTGCTCGATCACTCATAACATTAGTCAACGGTGCATGGACTTTAAAACCACTGTAGATGTCTCAACTCTACCAAATTCTCAAAAATTTTCATTTTTGTTGTTAGAGATGACACAAACAATTATTCCGTGTTTTAAAGAATAAATACACTTTAAAATTCTGCCTGAATCATAGACACGTTAATAAGGTTTGTGATAAACCAATCCGTTTTTAAATCCGTCAAGAATTCAGAAGGACTAACTTACCACGTAAACAATTTCAATCTACACTTGTAGCCCTTACTATCGCAAAAAAAACAATTCTTGTTAACTGGAAAAATAAACAAACTCTGAATATCGACCAATGGTCTAACCTCCTCATAAATCACATTTTAATGGAAAAAATATCGGCCTCAAATAAAAACCAAATATCAAAATTTATAGAAACATGGTCTACGTATATAGAATATTTTAACCTAAATCTGGTTACTTAATTCTGCCTGTTAGCGAGAGCCCCCACATTGCGATAACTTACGTTGCTGTTTCTGTATTTGGCAATTTGTAACTAATGATTGTGTTTTTATAGTCAGGAACCCAGTTGCTGCCAGCAGGATCGGGCAGACTACATCAAATGACACCTTACAGTCACCAACTCCTCAAGATTCACCTCCAATGGGCACTAAGGGGCTGTGGGCCGGTGGGGTGCCTGGCGGCCCTGCGGGCCGTGTTGGGGTGGGAGGTGCTCCTGGGTTTGCTCTCCGGCCGGTGGCCCCTGCGGGGCCCGGGGGTTGTCCCTTGGCGCTGCCGTGGCCTGGGGGGCCCTGAGTTGTTGCGCTTGTTCTGTCCTGGCCGGGTCGACTGCTCCCCTCTTTGGTGGAGGTTTTCATGCATGCCAGATCCACCACACCAGCGTCTATCAAAGTTCAAACACAACCTGCTTCCTCTTCTGGTCGTTGAATCGGTGGAGGCTGATGTCTGTGGATCTCACTCTGCTTCATCTATCGTTCCTTCCTTTCCTCTGTCTCTCCTTTGGTCTCTCGAGGTCTCGAGGTCCCTAATTTGTTGGAATTTAGATGTTTGTGGGGTTGGAAAAGACTCTGGTTGGTAACCCGGTGGGTAGTAGGTAATGTCTGGTTGGTGTTGGATTTCACTTTCCTTTCTTTTCTTTGATCCTTCCTCGGGTCTCCTGACAACCTCACGACTCTAGCTGGATTCTGAAGTATTCAGTTTAGGGGAACGGTATGGGATTTTTAATAGGTTTTAGGTGAACTAATGAGTACACACTCACACGCACGCACACATGCACACACACACGCACATACTCACCACGAAAGAAATAATAATAATAGAAAATTAAAAATTGAAAAAAAATTAAATATTAAAAAAAATAATTCAGAAGGACCACTTAGCTGTAACGTTACGTGCCTGATGTAAAATGAGCACTAAAGTAATAATTGCATACTACCTCAGTGACTTATGCATTTTATGCTTGTTATAGATTTTTTACATTGTTGTGTTTTATATTTCCGCACTTTTTAAGACTTGTAATTTGATGATACAACACTATGTTATTTGGCACTTTGTATGTTGTTTGTATGTAATTTTAACTTGCTCTGTTATCTTATTTTATGGCGACTACAGATGGAAACTAGCATTGTGCTAAATCTGGTGCAGCCATCTTCTTAATGTTACTGCACATTGTCCTTTTAATAAACTCAAACTTCCGGCAATGTTTTTTCTGTCAATTCTATGAAGTTTCTCGTCATTCGTTAATCATCAACAAAACAGATGTCCGTCATTGATGGATTGACGGACCTTCTGACTATGTCAATCAAATTGAAATCCCTAAGCATTTAATGTATTTGTAAAGATACACTTTACTGAAGCCTAATCTAATTATGCCGTGCATGCATGGGTGGCAATCACATCATAGTCATTGTTGCCATGTCATAAATCAGGAAAACTTCTAAATGACTTTACAAGGTTGACAATGTGTGGTATAGGCTTCAGATGTTGTTGTAATATTACATGGTCCCTTGTTGTGCTGCCCCAAACACGTCTGAGCCAGGTAAATGTTTGGAGTCTGTCAAATTCTTGAGATTGATGAAAACGGAGCTGACCGTTGTGGCTTCTTCCTGCATGGACTCCCGTCGATGAGACTGGACTGTGGACAACAGGCCCGACAACCTCTTGGGAAACTTCACACTGAACATCAGGTAGATGCAAGGGTTTGCGCAGCTATTGAGACTGGCAAGAAGCATCAGGATGGTGAAGGTGGCATCTGGTAGCAAGATGAAATTCAAAAAGTAAACGTGACAAGGCAGCTACTCATGCTGTAATTTGTCAGGGTCATATTTTATGGATAGCTATTCCATTTTTTTTTTTTCCCATTTTTTCATGGATACCAGACAGCCATTCTACCACTGATCCAATGTATTGTAATGTAGTGCTAATTCCCGAGCATAAGCAGCATTCATAAGTCAAATTGCTTTGCGTATTCCCCCTCTCAAGCTTTCTATTACCATTTTATTTTACAAGAAAGTAATTGTCTGTTATTTCACAGTATTTTTCTGGCACCCCAGCTGCTGGAAAATTACACACACACAAAATGTTTTTTTTTTTTACAAGAAAGTGATTGACTGTTATTTTACATAATTTTTCTGGCGCCCCAGCTGCCGGAAAATTAATTTTTTTTTTAAAAAAAATTTACAAGAAAGTAATTGTGTGTTATTTCACAGTATTTTTCTGGCGCCCTAGCTGCCGGAAAATTATAATTATTTTTATTATTTTTTACAAGAAAGTAATTCTCTGTTATTTCACAGTATTTTTTCTGGTGCCCCAGCTGCCGGAAATTTACAATTTTTTATTAATTTTTTTCCAAGAAAGTAATTTTCTGTTATTTCACATTAGCGTTTTTTTTGGGGAGGGGGGATTGTTTGTTATTTCTCAGTATTTTTCTGGTGCCCCAGCTGCTGGAAAATAAAAAAAAATATTAAAACATTTTTACAAGAAAGTAATTCTCTGTTATTTCACAGTATTTTTTTGGCACCCAAGCTGCCGGAAAATTACCATTTTTATTTTTGTTATTTCATATTAGCGTTTTTTTTTTTTTTTCAGGAGAAAGTAATTGTTATTTCACAGTATTTTTCTGGTGCCGCAGTTGCCGGAAAATTACAATTTTTTTTTTTTTTACAAGAAAGCAGTGTCTGTTATTTCACAGTATTTCTCTGGCGTCCCAGCTGCTAGAAAATTTCCATTTTTATTTTTCTGTTATTTCATAACAGCGCCGCAGCTGCCAGAAAATTACCGGGGAAGTTTTACAAGAAAGTAATTGTCTGTTATTTCACAGTATTTTTCTGGCGCCCCAGCTGCTGGAAAATTAAAATTTTTGTTAAATTTTTTTTACAAGAAAGTAATTGTCTGTTATTTTACATTAGCGTTTTTTTCTTTTTTTTTAGGAAAAAGTAATTGTTTGTTATTTCACAGTGTTTTTCTGGCGCCCCAGCTGCCGGAAAATTACCGGGGGGGTTTATGAGAAAGTAATTTGCTGTTATTTCACAGTATTTTTCTGGCGCCGCAGCTGTCGGAAAATTACCGGGGAAGTTTTACAAGAAAGTAATTGTCTGTTATTTCACAGTATTTTTCTGGCGCCCCAGCTGCTGGAAAATTAAATTTTTTGTTAAAATTTTTTTACAAGAAAGTAATTGTCTGTTATTTCACATTAGCGTTTTTTTTTTTTTTTTAGGAGAAAGTAATTGTTTGTTATTTCACAGTATTTTTCTGGCGCCCCAGCTGCCGGAAAATTACCTTTTTTTTATTATTATTATTTTTTTTTTTACGAGAAAGTCATTTTCTGTTATTTCACAGTATTTTTCTGGCGCCGCAGCTGTCGGAAAATTACCGGGGAAGTTTTACGACAAAGTAATTTTCTGTTATTTCACAGTATTTTTGTGGTGCCCCAGCTGCTGGAAAATTAAAAAGTAATTTTCTGTTATTTCCCATTAGCGTTTTGTTTTTGTTTTTAGGAGAAAGTAATTTTCTGTTATTTCACAGTATTTTTCTGGCGCCCCAGCTGCCGGAAAATTACCTTTTTTTTTAAAATTCCTTTTTTTTTTTTTACAAGAAAGTAATTTTTCTGTTATTTCACAGTGTTTTTCTGGCACCCCAGCTGCCGGAAAATTGTAGTTTTTTTTACGAGAAAGTAATTTTCTGTTATTTCACAGTATTATTCTGGCGCCCCAGCTGCTGGAAAATTAGTTTTTTTCCCTTTTTTTGTTTTGTTACAGTGTATCTATTAATTAAGTATGTTATTTATGTATTAGTTTAGTCTATTTAATGACAGCCTTACTTCCCGTGGGCGCTTCTTGGTCCCACACGGACCACAGCTGCACGGTGAAGAAGGGCGTCCAGCAGATGATGTAAGTGAGCACAATGACCACAGTCATCTTCACAGTTTTGGCCCTGGCCTTGGACACTCCTGCCCCGCTGCAAGATCGGGAAGACATCCTCTTCGTGCTCGCGTCTTTTTCCACGACGTACTGCGACTTGAAGTTGGAAGAGTAAACGGCGCGACAAATGCGCACTTGGCACACGACGACGGAGAGAACAGGCAAGACGAATATGACCAAAGTGGTCCACGTCACGTAGGCTCTCAAGCCCCACGGAGTGACGAATGTTGCCCAGCAGTCATACACGCCCGGAGCCACTTCGAGTCGAGAGAAAATGAACACCTGCGGGATGCCGCCAAGAAAGGAGACGCACCAGGCGGCGCACACCGTCCCGTTCCAGCGCGCCCGGTGCCTCTGAAAGGTGACCATGGGATGGCAGATTGCTTGATAACGGTCAACGGTCATGGCGACGATCATGTAAGTGGAGGCAAACATGCCGACAACCTGCAGGTACTTCACCGCGCGACACAAGGCGTCCGGACCCACGAAGCGGTCGGTGATGTCCCACATGAGCTGCGGGCAAACTTGGAAAAAAGCGACCACCAAGTCGGCGACGCACAGGTGGAAGACGAACACGCGCATCCTGGAGAGCTGCTTCCTTCTCTTCCACAACACCAGCAAGAGCCCGAAGTTGAGGACTCCGGCGCTGATGAAGATGACGGAGAGGAGCGCTACTTCTACTCGAGCCAAGCGCTCGTCCCTTGGTTCGTTTTCAGGGTGTGACTTGTCCAAAGGGAGCTTGGTGAGGTTGTCGCTCGGCCAATTCATAGAGGCGCGTCCCAGGTGAGTGTATATGCGTCAATTGGATTAGAACCGGTCAGATCGAGTGTTGCGCATTTTCAGTGGACGCAAAGAGAAGTGATAAAAGATGACACATCCATGTTTTATATCTTCTCTGCAGGTTGGAGGAGGAGCAATGCTTTGTGAATGAGGATTTACAACATATATGTTGCTCAATTTACCAAATCCTGCGCACCGACAGAACTGGGATTGTTTGTGGCATTTGCAACAGGAAGAATTGCAATTATGCCAGGCCCCCTCCAAATACATACAGATAATTTTGATGGTTGAAAAGATACAGTACTCGCTCATCCTCAACATTAGTTTCTAACATTCTTTATGAGAGGTTTGAAGGACAAATTTGAAAAAGCTCATAAATCTAATAGACAAATGGAATGACGAGAAATCCATTGATAAGGAAATAAATATGTTGCTGTGTAAAACTACTCATCAAATAACACTGTTCAAATTAATTTATCTCAGGCGCAGGACTGTAGTGACAACAAATGACTTATATGCTGCCACAAGCTTCATTTTTCTTTTGGACAAATGGTCATCAATCAACTTAGAATTGCAGATACATTTATCAGTGTCCTCGAGGACACATCCTAAATTACACACAAATAAATACATCAAATAAAGTTGGCCAGCAAAAATATTTCCAACAACTGATGATAGAACATATTCTTTATAAATGTCAGACTATTTACAGTATGAATCAAACACTGGTCTGTGTTGAGAATATAGCCTGTAGAACACAAGTGAGTGGGAACAAAATTTCTACAATGATGCTTAAAACATTCAAACTAACCATTGCTTGCCATTTAACGAATTGGAGGAAACGGTAGACAAATATGCAAATCAAATGCAACAAAAATGACCAGTAATGTATTTTGCACTGTGGTGCTGTTTGCTGCATTTTTATGTGGATGTATAAAAGCCGCCCTGCGGTATCATTATGACTGAAATTGCATTCATCAATAGGGATGCATGTCTCCGGTAATGTTAATTTGCCATATACGGGAGAAAATTCAAAACTAATTCCAAGCAGTGCTATTACGGCCTTGATTTGAAAGACTTCAAACTGGTATTGTCGGTCACAGACACACATCAATGTGCACATTAGGACTCCACGTAACTGAGAAGTTCTTCCTTGTCCATCTGATAATGACTTTTCTTCCATATGTTGCGAAGCTTCTGTAAAGTTGCCCCGATCTCCTTCCCCGTGACGACGCCCATTTTCCTGAGATCATGTCCGCTGATAGGGAAGCGAGGGACGGTCCACATTTGGAGTTGGGCCAGCAATTTGGGCTCACCTTGATACTTCAGCAGTTCACTCACTTTGCAGCGAGTATCCAGTTCGCGGCTCTGTCAAAACGGTGACAGCATTCCATCAATTAAATTGTACTCAATGGGATATAAGACACAAGAATGAGATTTCAACATATCTTTCACAATTAAAAGCAACATGCCTTCAAACTTCTACTTCACTGGTGGTCAATTTATCTTTCTACCTCAGTAATATGCTTGTTTGCCACTTCCACTTACAAAGCACATGTCCTTCTTTTAAACAACGGCTAAATAAATAAATCAATAAATGAATAAAAGTGAAAATAAAAACATAATTCAAAAATTCAATACATAAAAATTTATATAAATGGAAATAAAAACAATATATATATATATATATATATATATATATCCCTAAATAAAGATATAAAGAGATTCAAAAACTACAAATAAATATATAAAAAATGTTGAAATTATATAAATAGATTTAAATATCAATCAACAAATGTAAACGCTCCGTTCTCACATTTATTTCATGCTGCAGACGCTGTCAGATCGAAATGCTATTCAAATGAGGGGGTGGTCCTAAGCGTGTTTTGGGTTGGGCTCCGCTGTTGCAAACTGCCTAGAATGAGCGGGTCGGTGGACAAGAAAATCTAGCTGGCTTGCAAGGAGAGCTTCAGCAATGGACGACTAAGGCAGTTTACAACGGTGGAGTCCAACCCAAGACACGCTAAGGACCGTCCCCGAATTTTAATAACATTTTGACCTAACAGAGTGTCTGCAGCATGAAATAAATAAAGTGAGAACAGAGCGATTTTATTTATTGATTGATATTTAATTCCATTTATATATTTATTTTTATATTAATTTCGTTTTTATTTTTGTATTTTTTTTATTCAGGGATATACATATATATATAAATAAATTATTATTTTTGTTAAATTCAATTTTTTATATCCATTTTTATTTTCACTTTTATTAATTTATTTAGTCATTCATTTATTTTTAACTTTAGCAGTTTTGGTCCTTCATACCTCGCTGCTTATGCAATTCCAAATCTAAAATGACACATTCTAAATGATAAAACGTGCTGCATTTGTACTGTAAGTGCTTATCATCAACGTTGTCTGGCTGAAACATCCTGCGTCGAATTTGGTCAATTCCAATTTTGTTTCACAAATCAATACTACTGGTTAGTCCCCAAGTGGGTCTGTTATTTTTACAAAGTACTGACCAATCGAAAGAGTTGAAAATGGCTTTCTCTCTCTTTGACTCTGCAATTTGATGGCTCAACAAACATGCCATTGTTGTTTTCCTGAAAAGTGCTGCTTTTGGAGATGCGGGGTTTCTGCATGACGTCGGCAAAGTATTTAGTCATCTGAGTGCACTTCCGTCTGAAATCCTAGTGCAGCATAACATCTCACTGATATAATAATAGTGTTCACTCATCTCCCTCTGTGCTCATTTTTCATGCGCCGTGTGGCAAACTGCTACTGTACAACTGGAATGAATTTAAAACAGATTATATGCTTCATGTTTGTGGCAAACTCCACTTGCTTGACAAAACATAACAGCAGTAAGACACAAGAAAGCCTGAAAAATAAACAGACAAAGAAGTGGATAACGGAATGGCAACATTAGGCAATACTACGATATAAGCAGACATTTGCAATGGCAAAGCTCAAACTTACATCTATAATGAAGTCGGTAAAGGTTTTGAGGCCATCTTGCTCGTCATCACTCTTGCAGAGATCTTGTCTGTATTTGACCAGAAACAGAGCCAGAGTTTTCTCTTCTTTGGACACCCGCAGTCGAACGTCCATCTTCTCGACCTCCTCTGAGCGGCGGCAGAGAGCTGCGAGGATGGTCATGGGTTTGGGAGCGTGACCGTTCGCATTGTGCCACACCCGCTTCATTTCAGCAACGTTGCCGTCAGGAGGTAAACCTGAGGACAGACACGGAGATCTCGTAATGGTCTCTTCATCAGCATCATTAGGCATAGTGAACGTCTGCTTTTCACGACGGGGTAGGGAATGCGCCCTAATGTGACCATTTTGAGCTCAGTTTGAAGAACCGATGAAAACTGGTTCTGTTAAGCCACATCTGACTAAAGTGTGGAGTAAAGACAGTTTTTAGGGCCCAAAGAGATAATGCGCTGAAAAGCACTTCAGCTTGAGGAATGAGAATTGATCCACTGCTCAGTCAGTGCCAGCGCCACTCAAACGCCCACAGTGTGAAGAAATGCGGTGCTCAATTGATTCCTCTAATTTCGATTCAAATGACACATGCAGGTTTCGTTGAGTGCTTTTAAAGAATTTTTCCATCACTCAATCAAACAATGCAGCTCCTTTCAGAGTGAAACTAAATGAGTGTAGGACTCTACGCCACTAAATGACATTATTGATTGTTGACTCATTGCTTTAGAGCTCGTTTCATGGGCACGTGTCAAATGTTTGAATCTTATTTGACTGCCTTTGCAAAAATTAACCAGTTTGTACAAATTGGTGCATGCAATTGGGTTAAGCAATTAGGTTAACTTTTGTTCCCATGTTTTGCCTGATTAGGAAATTACATCACCTCGTTTAAGACCGTTTCTTTACTTTATCTTTTATTCTTGTTTCTATTTCCTATCACAATAGTTAGAGTTTTTCTTCTTTTAGGTTAAGTACATTTTCCCAAATTGATTAGAAAATGAACATGCACAAAATCAAAACCTGATTGTGCACTGTATTTGTGTTTTATCAATTTATATTAACCTCTAAGATGAACAAAGAACTCACAAATTGTTTAAGGGCACAACCATTTTGACCATTTTGATGACTGATGTATCGAGGTTAGTGTCTGTTATCCTGATAAAATTATCAAAAAAATGATGTGGTGCTCCACAGATTAGCTCAAAATTAATTTAAATATTGAATTTGAGCATCCGACAATAAATGCATCAATTAAGTATTATTAGATCATTATTCATTTAATAATTAATTGAACCGATTTCCCTACCTATGGCAGATTAAATTCTCCTGGCAGGTTGATGCAACATTTCAAGTATAAATACTTGAAGGCACGAGTGCTACATACAGCAACTGGCAAGAGTGAGACTTAACCAAATCGCTTACGCCTAACACAAAAGCTGCAGTACATCCCTAACTTTTTTGTGAGCAGTTTGTGTCACCGTAACCAATTTTTGATTACCTTGCGCCTAAAACAAAACCTTTGGACGAGAATAGTTTTAAGCAGATGGCATTTGGAAACACATTGCTTTTATGCTTAAACTGAATCATTGGCCATTAAGTACATTTTGCTTGACCATAATCCGACCAAATCATACATATTTTACACATCGTTAAAATAAAAAAATATTGCATAACATTACAGCTCTCTTAACAAATTCTAGCAGTACCTCCATATTTTGCAGGAAGGTTATAAATTGAATGCATGTTTTCATTCAAATGAATCAACACGAACCAGAGATGACAATCACAAAAGTTATATTTCAATTAGAGCTGTAAAACAATTACATTTTTAACCAGATGAATCACATTTTAGAATTTTGATCAATCACGATTAATCACTTCATTAAAAAGGCTTTTTTTATGCCCGCCAAATTTAAAGAGCACCTGTCATGTGTTAATTTTTTCAACATTTAATGTTATGAGGACGTCTTCAAAAACTTCAAAACAGTTAATTGTGCTTTCTGCATTCCCTCTATGTCATTTGGATTTGTATTCTCCACGCTTTTTTGCCATGCAATAACTCCCAAAAAACTACAAAAATTCACACCATCCTGGGTATATAGATCGTCTGATTCCTCATTACTTACAAGTTTTCACACAATTTAATGTTGAATATCAACTTTTCCGCATTCATTTTCAATAGGACAGACATTGAAATGTTTCTATTCTTTCCATGCCCACTTCCATACATGCAACTTATCATCTCAATAGTTTGACATAAACAAATATTCTGAATGTCATACGCAAACATTTATTAAATGCTTTACTTTAATGCATGTAGTTACAGTATGTTTATTGCTCAAATACAACCTGCTTCCTTTAACGTAACCATCCACTGTCAGCTAAAGGATCATCTGCGGTCAAAATTAATAGTGTGGTTAATCTGCGTTATTACATGATTAATGTGATAATTTTTTGTGATTAATGAATTAGTATAATAGTACGTCAATAGTACGTCTCACCAATGTAATGTGCCAGCCCCAAGCTGTACATCATCTCCAGCAGCTCAGCAGCATGGTGGCCAATCGCAATCTTTTTCAGCTCCACCCAAATCCGTTCCCCTGAAATGGCGGCCAGCCCACTGCTGTGGGCTCGAATGGCCTCCAACGTCTCAGGTTCATGCTCATCGGGCGTCAGAGCCACCTTTCCATAGAATCTGTTAAGAATATAGACAAGACAAAATAACTTCCTTATCGTTTTTCATACCATGCGTATGACCAAAACCTGCCTCCTTTTGTTAATTTCAATCACCTGAAATAACGCAGTATTCGTAAGTAGTCCTCTTGGATTCTTTGTTCTGCACTGCCAACAAACCGGACTGTTCGGTTCTGGAGGTCATCATATCCTTTAAAGTAGTCATATAACGTGCCATCTAGACCTACAAATGGATAGCAACAAGTCAACAAACCCAATGTGAAATTTCAAATCAAAAGTATAGACAGACCAATAACCTAAAAACATGGAGTTGATCGTTAAGTCTCGTCTCTCAGCATCTTTCTGCCAGTCAGTGGTGAATTCCACTTCAGCATGACGGCCATCTGTTTCAACATCCACCCGCAATGTAGTCACCTCAAAATTCTCATTGTGTAGCTGGAAAAAAAAAATCAACAAATGAACATAGGAAAATTAAGTGCTGGCGAAAGCATACCAAATGTTGAGGACCAATGATAATTAATTCAAGGGCATCTTTAATCAGCGAATTAAAAAAAAAATGGCGAAAGTACACATTAACTCTTTTACTGCCAAAGACGTTAAATGACGTTCTGCAAAAACCTACGGAGGAGCGCCAAAGACGTTAAAAGACGTCCACCCATTTTTAAATATATTTTTTTTGAAACGGGTATAGGGAACCCTTCCGCATCTGTGGTGAAAGTTTCCAGCAAGTCTGTTGTGCCTAATGACTATTTTTGGCCCCTAGAGGGCAGCGATAACTCTCTTTTGACAAGATTGGGTGGGCGTCAGTAGAAGACGTGAGGCGGGGCTAGAGTGTTGAGGGGACATTGGCTGAAGAAGCCATAATGGCGGCCGCTTGCAAGCAGCTCACGGTCGAGCTGTTTTTTTCAAAGACATCGACCAACGATAAAGAGCACATTGATGACGACGATGATCATCATCGATGATGATGATGGTGACTCCGAGGTTGACGCCGAAGTTGGAAGCGCTGACGTGGCGGCTATGACGACGTTATAAAGGTTCACGGGCGAGCGATGCTGACACCGGAAAACACGGAGCACAACGCTCAGGCGGACGTTCAATCGGACGACGAAGAGTGCCCCGAGTCCAATGCATATTCATCGGAGGAGTGTGTACAGTCTGCTACTTGCTATTTATTCCCCGGAAAAAAAGTCCGTCAAGAAAGTGTAACGTCTGCATGCGAAACGGACAATGAAAGTGAAAGTAATCTGTTGTGCGAATCCTGCACCCTCTCCTTGCACGCAGGAGCGTTATAAAAAGAAAAACAGTATTTGAAACATCCACATAATTGTAAGTAGTACCACAGTTGCACACATTTGTAAATAGTTTGCGAAATTGTTTTGTCAAATTGTTACACTGTTGAATGGAAATAAACGTATTTTGCAAACTAAAAACACTTTTTCATTGTTGCTGAAAGCGTTTTACAGAAGTAAAGCACTATTTAGGTGTTTGTGGCATCATTCAGAGACAAAAAGAAGTGTACAATTCACTAGAGTGCATGAAATAACATTGTTTCACAAAAAGCTCTTTTTCTCCGCTTTTTGTTTCAAAACAGAGAATTTCGGTGAAAGTAACCATTTTCTATTGTTGATTACTGAAGAACGGAATAAGGTAGAAACAAACTTTTTTTCTGATGAAAGATGAGAGTCCAATCTTTCATTTGGTAGTATGTGTGTTTCCATAGTCCAAACACAACATTTTCTGTGGACCTTGAAAGATCAGTCAAAATGCTTAAATCGGCTGGCACTGGCGACAACCCGTTTCTGAAAACGTCTGGCAGTCAAAGAGTTAACATGAAATACATTTGAATTTGGTGAATGAGTACTTCCTACCAAAAAAATATTTGTTTGTCAATAAAGACTTTAGGTTTGCAGTTTACTAAATGTGTAGTTGATTTACATGCTCTAATACAGGAGTGGCCAAGTTTGGTCCTCGAGAGCCACTATCCAGCCTGTTTTCCATGTCTCCCTCCGTCAGCGCAGCTGAATCCAATGATCAGCTCAATCAGCAAGCTTTGCAGAAGCCGATAACGATCCTGATCATAAATCAGGTGTGTTAGTGGAGAGAAACATGGAAAACAGGCTGGATCGTGGCTCTCGAGGACCGAACTTAGCTACCCCTGCGCTAATAGATTTTGCAATTAATTACCAGGATCATTTGGAAGGTTAGATGTGAATATTTTTTGATAAAATGGCAAATATTTCTCACAATATACAGGATACTTTAATTTGTCCACTTCCAGCTAGGAGATCGTTATAGGGAAATTAAAGCGATTGGCTGGCAACCAGTTCAGGGTGTACCTACTGCCCGAAGCCAACTGGGATGGGCTCCAGCACCCCCCGCAACCCTTGTGAGGACAAGCGGTTAAGAAAATAGATGGATGGATTATTACTATTATATATATTTTTTTTTTTACACATTATTCAGCAATCTTGCGTTTCGAAAATCGTTTGCTTTCTTTGATGATGCAATGTCAATGATTGCACAAACGTCGCTTTTGAGGATGACGACAACACAGCATATCAACAGAACTCGTTGCTTCATCACCGCAAGCACAAAACAAAAAGCAAAAGACAACTATAATAATAAGTAACAAAATATAATAACGTAATGATTCCAAATAAAAGAGAATGTAATTCATAATGAAAGATAACTCTAAAACATTGCATATTATATATTAAAAGTGCTGATTTCATCACATTTATTTATGAAATTTGTAGGTCCGTTTGTATTTTTGTGTCCAGACTAAACACTGGGCTGTAGAATACACATTAAAATAATTTTTTTAAACTAAATATGCAAGTAAAATGAAAAAAAATATCAAGTCAAGTACAGTATATAGTATTTCATCTGTTTTTATCTATTTAGTTATTTATTCCTTCATTTATTTTTTATTTTGGTCCTCCATTTAGTTTGGAGTTTGAGTTTAGTTTATTAAAAGGACAGTGTGCAGTAACATTAAAAAGATGGCTGCACCAGATTTCGCACAATGCTAGTTTCCATCTCTAGTCCCATTTTGCCAGGCGATGAACAATTTCATAGTGTTTACTGAGGCTTACTCTTGCTGTAATGGTCCCATGCTTCTCTCCTTTATTGTTGATCATCCTGATTCCCGCAGCTTGGAACATGCGCTTCATCTCCTGAGGTGTAGCAGTGGTGGCAAAATCCACATCTTCAGGCTGCTTTCCAGTTAACAGGTCCCGTACAGCACCTCCAGCTATTCTCAACTCATATTGGTTCTTTTTAAACATTTCTGAAAAGATCAAACACAGAAAATTTGACAGGATGGTGTAGATGTTGGCCAACCCAACCATACATCTATGTATTTGCTATACTGCTTGTGAGGTTCATGTTTAAGCTTCAGCATATCGCAGCTGACACATCAACATTTACATGTATGAGTAATTTAGAGCTAAACATCAGAATACTGTACATGATTTACTGTATGTATTTTGAGTGGTTATATAAATTAGCTGCTATTTCTAATGTTTGAAGGTTGATGAAGGAATGGAGAATTAACTCATTTGCTCCCCAAAACATATAAATATGTTCTGTTTTAAATGTTTTAGGTGTCCCAAAGACGTATTTCTATGTTTTTATACAGTTTTTTTTTTAATACGTTTTTGTTGCAGCCACGAAATGGTAGTTATTACACAAACGGCCAGTAGCTGGCAAAGGAAATAAACCAAGGCCATGTTGGAAAAAAAACCTCAATTACTCACAATTCTAAATAGATTTGTGAATAATGATGAAACTTAGCTATATTCTAATGCTAATTGCTGCAAAACGGAAACAGATAGAAATATACTTTTATTTTCTTTCTCCATGCCGTTTCAGGCTAAATACTTTATTTTAGCATGTAAACATTTTGGAAAATTTTGCTTAAAATTTTTGAGTAGCCCACTCTGCAGGTATGTGAAAATTTAACCATATTCATGACGCCATTTCAAGTCAATTTGAGCTCCTCAGAAAAATGTGCTCAGGCTGGTTAAAAATGGGTTTTCCGTGTCAAATTTTTAATTTTAGGTAACCGCGTTATAGCAACTGTACTTGTACACTGTATTTGAGGACATGCTTAAAAAGTTTCATCCAATTTGTACGATGCCGACAAAAATGGTACAATGACAATATTTTGGATCATATCATATATATTGTTGATAATAGCATATTAAACAAGATGACGTATCCATTATTCTACTTTGTGTGACCGTTTTTGTGAGACCCTGGGGAGATGTGAGGGCCTCATGGGGATAACTCCTGCTAGCGATGGTATGGGAGTCTATTAGCCAAATAGGTTGTGAAATCGGTGCATCTTTTTCATAATTCGGTCCACATTTAAGGAAACAGTGAGCTCTCAAGGTCTCGGAAAATTGATCACAGGACATTCTATTGTTTTCAATGTGAATACAAGGGGTCAATTTTGCCCACCTTTTAAAGACTTTAAAATGTTATAGCTTCCTTAATTTTTTACATATTGCCAAAAAAAATCATTTATTCAAGCTGTTTTCAGTGACATTATTTGGTTTAGTTGATTATTATTATTATTTTGTCACCTCACTACATTATGTGTGAAACAGCCAAAGACCACATGTCCTGACTATCTCACCTGCCAGTTCGTTCAGTCCATCGGTGAACAAAACCTGGAACTCGCTGCTCTTTAGTTGCATCGTGAAAAGACTCCTCCACCAAAAACACGTCCTACCAGTTACGCTTGGCCTCAATATTCTGCTCCACATCTGTGAGAAGAAAATTACAAAGCGTGTTTGATACTGGACTAGCAGTGGGGGCAGCACGTTTGTAGTCATGCGAGTGACTTTTGGCAGTCACCCACACTTAATACACTACTTTCACTCAAAACCTTGAAGACAAATAAAGTGTCTACATGTATGCGCATATTAGAGCAAATTGGTTACCTGAACCAAGCATTTAAAGTCCTTCACGCTCAGTAGTTTTCATCATATTTCGGACATTTAGCCAACCAGGAAATGTTCTGACGTACAGTGACCACTAACCAATAGCAGCGCTTACTTGGAGGTGACAATAATCTCGCGATACCAGACGGGTTTTTTTTTTAAACGCGAGTTCTCGTTGCTTAGCTGTCGCATTAGTAAAGTGTAGAGTGCAATGGCAAAAGTGGAATTGACGCCGCTAAGGTCGTGGGACGACTTCTTCCCCGGGCGGGATAGATTTGCCAAACCCGATACGAAAGATATGGTCAGATGGAATAGCAGAGTTGTTAGCAACTTGCTCTACTATCAAACTAATTATCTCGTGGTGTCAATTGGCGCTTTCCTTATTGTCGGGTAAGTAACGTTGCATCTGCTTAATCAAGGAAGCAATCGAATGTGTCTATAGCTATTGTGTTACTCTAATAAAGTAAATACTTAATAAGCCAAATGCCACACCAAGTGTTTTTGTGATGACAGCCATATGAAACCCATACATCTATTTTCTATTACGCGTATCTGTCGTCATTTCCTTGACGAGTGACCTGCTGGACGCTTTCCCAGCATGACTTGGGCCAACTGGCAGTCAATTTAGAGTAAACTAGTATCCTTACCTAACGTGCATTTTAAAGGGTGGTTTCATTTAAAGGATTAGGCGAATTTGCTTAAGGGCTTCACCGTTAACACTGTAAATTATTAGTGTAAACAAAAATCTCAAGACAGCAGCTAATTACGGACGAAATACAATAGTCGTTAATCTACATTTACAAAAAGCATACTCATCTACGACGTGTTTCTTACAGTAAGGTAGCCAAAATATCACATTGCCTTTCAGAATCACTAAATGTTTATTTGTCAGACACATGAGACAAGCAAGCTCTTGCATTATTATGAATAACATTTACATGAATTCTTTATTTCAGCCAAATAGCCTCAACTCAACATTATTTGTAGAGAACTTTTAAAAACAAGCCTCACCTAAGAACAATTAAGAGTCTTCAATAACATGCATGCTTTTACAATGTGTGAGGAAGCCAGGGTATATGAAGAAAACCCATCCAGGACAGAAATTCAAACCTGGCCCTCTCGAATGTGAGGCAGAAATGACCACTTTTCACACCGTGCTACCATAAAAAAAACCTGTCAATAAGTAATTCTCACTCAGCTTTAAACCAATTATAGCATAGCAATATATTGTACAGTGCTTTGGATTCAAGTGCATTTTTGTAGTTGCATTTATTATACTGTATAAAGCTATTTTCTTGGCAGCTTGGCTTAAGTCAACACTGTTAAAACAAAGTGTGGCTCAATTAAGTAATGGTCTGTCAAGCTTTGTTTACCTATATGGTGACGGTGCTCTTAGCAACACCTGCGAATGCCTCATAAGTTATTTTTTTAGTCAGATGTAAAGTATGAGTGATAGAAACCGGTTGCTTCACCTATGGCACCGTTCCTATATTGAGCAATCCGGTCAGTGACTCAAAATTGAGTGGCTTTCGATGTGAACACCAAGATTGAACTTTGACACAGTGACCTTTTAATCTCTAATCGTCTTTAAACTTTTTTTCCCTTCAATTTTAACAAATGATTACAACATAGTCGGTGTACCGGCTGTAGGTTTGTTGTTGTAATGTGTCACTCTCACCACTTGGTAGCGCAAGCGACCAAATTACAATCCGCTCGTCAGCGAGCAGAACTGAGCAGCAGTGTCTTTTCTGTCTGTGTCTGCACTGCAGGCTCCTGAACCCTTCAGGGATGTTTACCGCCGTGGCTGTGGTCTCAGGAGTCTTTCTGTGCTCAGTGTGGGCTGGAGATAACGGAAGCATCATCGGGAACTTCAAAAAGCAGAACCCCACCGTTTTTGTGATTGCTGTCATGGTGGCCAGCTGCGTGTTAATATCCATTCTAGGGAGCGTTGTGGTGTTCATGACAGCAATCACTTTGCCACTCACCTGTAAGTTACAGACAGTCATTACGATCAGCGTTTCCCAAACTTTATTGTCAAGTTTTTTTGGGGACAAATGTTTCAACAAAATCAAGAAGTTAACTATTTTCCCAACTCTGACCCTTCTAGTGATACTGGCCCATTCTTCTTATCGCCTCCGCAACATGAAGAATAAACTGGAGAATAAAAGAGAGTACGCCGGTCTCAAAAGGTCACCAATGGGCATCATCTTGGAGTGTCTTGGTCAGCAAGAGGAAAATTTACAAAAGATCCAGAACTTTCTGGAGTCCAAATGAATGCTTTACTGAAATGAGAGAGAACAGCACTCTCCTGTTCATCTGTTGACCAAAGATCTTGACTCACTTGTGTCTATCTGAACCGGAAAAAGAGACTCAAACATTATGCTATACCCAAGGGGTATTCCACTCCTACTAGACTGCTCCCTAATTCTAATCTCCCTTGTATTACTGACCAGCAGATGTCAACCCTGGCAATTTTCCCTTAAGTAAAACTTTACTACTACAAGGCACCAAAAATGCACACGAGACACACTTCCCCGCCAAGATACTCTAAAGACGTATTGTTTCAAGTATTTGTAACCCCACATCAAGTTTGCCTTAGTACTCATGTGAATAGCGAGTAGCCAAACTCAGATTATTTGCAATAAAAGAGAAAGTACATTCTTTGTTTGGAGCCGTGATGAATAGAAAACATGAGTCACATCACTGTGTCAATGTTTAAAAGTGAAGACTTCAAAAGGGTCTGAGGTCTTAAGCCAAATCCATCAGTATTCCTTCTGCACCCCCGAGTCTTTCATCTTGACAGGGCCCTCTGGGTGACTGATTAGCTTGGCTGATGTTAGGCGATGGGCTACTCCACATTTTAGTGCAGAGCAGTGATCGGTGTGAATTCATCAAATGCACCTCCAAATGTCAATGGTACACTGTCGGCTCTTTTATTCACGATGACTAGTGTCGAAAGGCAGTGTTAGAGTGACACTGACAGTGTTAAATGTTGTACTCCTCATATTCAAAATTAGTTGACACACTTTGTATGAAAAGTAGGGCGCAGTACATTTTGAATCTTCAGTTCACACTCAAAAAGACACTTTTTTTTTATTGCTTCTCCAAATACAATGACATTAAAAGGTGTGAGCCATTTTACTGGTCAAGAAGAGAGTCCCCCCACCCCCGCCTCCCCTATTTTTGTTGTCTAATAAATTCATACCTGTGGAGTCTTTTTATTTACAGTGGACCTTCGTTTTCCTTTCCTAATCATTCTCCTCCATGGAACATTATTTATTGACTTTGTAAAAGTAGGCACATTCAATATGATAAATTGTGTATGTGTAAAAACACTTAATATAATGTGTTGCAAAACTTACCTTGCATGAATGCAAAAGGTGATGTATAACAATTTAGTTATTATCAATTCAAAACAGCAACAAAAAAAAGCAGTTGAAGGGGAAGTCAACCCCAAAATTTTCTTTACAATATGTTCGATGCAGCCCCACTCGAATGAATAGAATATGACTAAAGCACAAAATCCGCCCACATTTATCCACCTGTGGGTCAGCCATTTTGCCACTTAGTGTAGACACAAATTGGCATCACAGTTGCTCAGGGTTCAGGTAACGACCAATCATGGCTCTGCTTGTGAACATCACATGATGACCCAACACAGAAAGCAGTGTTCGATGAATTTTGAGTGATATGAGTTTGATAAATAAACACAAAATACAAACTGCAGGGATGAGTCTCATATCTAATCTTTATTAGGTGTCATGGGATACTGTGTGACTAATGTTTGGTTAAAAAAATTAAATAAATCTCAACCATGAAGTATTCCAGTTGAAAGTAATTCGTTTATGTGGCCATGATGGTGGATTTTGGGTTCAGAGATGCACCAAAAATGTTTCAAGAAATACCTGCCCACTCCAGCTCACAGGTGGTTAACAACATGAACCCACCAACTGTTGTTTCTCTATGACGTGACGTCATCCATATTGTGCAATTTGCAGAAATGAAGCGCTGCTGGCAAGAAGCTCAAGTAAAGTCATGTCCCAGCCAGCACAGTGGAGCCTCTTGTTCTCTTTAGTACAGCTGCTCACGAGCCTAGCAGCACGTGTGTGGTGCACGCCCGACAGGTGTCTTATATGCACGACAGTGCAAGACAGTATTCTACTGCACGATATAACTCGCACTTTGAAATAAAATGTCAACGGTAGTATTAAATTGCTCCAAAACCTCAACAGGGTGGCTCCAATCATCAGCCCCAATAGCTTCAAGGCAGTTATTCTATTAGAACAAACTGATATATCACAATGGATTTATTTAAGTGTTTGTAGTACTTCAAAACAACCCTGAAAAATATGGTATTATAAATATTTTTACCGGATGTTTCCTACGTCAATTTAAAATATATTAGCTAATGGAGCAAAAATTACCCTCGTATTTACGGGATTTTCCTAATCTAGCCAATTGCACGTCATGTGATAGCGTGTCGTAGAGTCAATCACAGGCTGGGATGGCTGATTTTTTTTCCAGGTCAAGTATTTTAATCGTTTTCATGCATTTAAAAATAAAAATAAAGACCTTGTTTTGAAAATGTATCGAGTAAAAAGTACAGATACTCATGTTAAAATGTAATGGACGAAAGTAAAAAGTAGTCTAAAAAATAAATACTCAGGGAAGTATTTCTTTTTGGGTTTTCCTCTCCTTGTTTTGGTTAGTCTGACAAATTTCTTTTTTTGGACGTTTATATTGTGTAAAAAGACTGAAGTAGTAGATTAATAGGTGGGACTGTACATGTGTTAAATGAATGTACTAGGCTATGGGTATATGTTTACATGTATTAATTCATATATTGTGTGTATGTAAGACAAGGAAGGAAGTTGTTATGTAATTTACTTAAGGAGAAGGGGTGGGAGTAAATAAATTTGACTTTTCCTCACTCCTTTTTCAATATTTATTGTTTTCTTTTCTGTTGCTTGTTTTCTTTTGATTTTTCTTTTCTTTCTTTGATTATTGTCACTTATTCATGTGTTGAAATGTCGAAATATTCAAAATAAACATCTCAATCACTCAAAGTACAAAGTACTCATAAAAACTACTCAAGTAAAGTAACAAAGTATGTGTACTTCGTTACTTCCCAATCCATCTCTGATTGTTTTCAATGTAATAGACGAGGGGAAGCGCATAATAAGTCCTTGTTTATGTAGCGGAGGGTCAGCTGGAACAGCCCGCCAAGTGTCTGTCTGCAGCTGGTATGAATCAGTCGAGGCCCAGAGACAGCTGGATGCCAAACACGATCCCTGTCACTGCCTCTGGGTAAATTCAGGGAGCCGGGATTGTGCGAGACCTCCCTTGAGCTCCATCAAGCTGCATAACGCTCAGGGGCACTACAATCCAGTCAAGCTGCTCAACTGTGTCAACTAATTCACACTTGTCGCGGTGGAAAACGTGTGTCAGTTTGGGAGGGAAATGAGGTGAAAGGTTAGAATGAGAATGGGGGAGGATCCATACATGTGTAGAGCAGATTTCTGCCTAAAGGGAAGGTTCGGTTCACTAGCCTGTCATTCACTGGGAGGACAGACCAAGTGCTTAATGCTCAAAGTGGGTGTGGTGAGTTTTAAAGACTGGTTTGGTGGGTTATGTGCTGAAGAACACAAGAAACCAGCCTGGTAAAACAGCGGCGTGAAAAGAAAAGACAACAATCAAAACACAGCTTTTGCACTAGAACGGAAAGACAAAGCTTTTCACATTTATCTTTGCTTCTGATTGAAGTAGGTTATCTTTCACTATCGCAGGTTCAAACTAATTGAAGAATAGCTTGTGAAAGACGGATTTCCTTTCTTAAAATCAAAAGAATGCCGGAACTGAGTGTATAGGGTTAAAGCGAATATAGTGAGCACCTCCCTTTGCGTGTGGCACCACTAATAGCACATTTTCCAAGCCTATTTAATTAACTGGACTGGATGAACAGACATTCAATTAGCTAATTTAATGGATTTAGAATTAATCCTGCATTCCGCCTCCATTCGATTTGTTTTTGTGGATCCGTGGGTCCTCTCAACCAAACAATGTAATGTAGTCAAACAAAATCTGATTTGTTTTATTCAAACAGGCGAAATTATACAAAATCCTAAGAACCAGCTTAACATTTACAACATATATTACATGCTTTTCAAATTTAGATGCTCTACAAACAACCAGTGTATCAACAATAAAAACGTGTAACATTCTCTTGTGAAAAATCAGGAGCACCAGTCCATGAGTTCCAGCATGGATGTCAAACAGCCTTATCATATATTTTTGTTAGTTTCTCCTCTTCAAAGTCTACAAAATATTTGTGTCATAGTGTGGCAGTAATCTTTGTTAGATTCTTGGGAGTAATACTGGTGTTAAAAAACACAAGATAAGTGACTCAGTTGTATTTTACAGTAAAGTAAGGTTATACTTTACAAACGTCAAGGTCACACAGACTGAATAAAAACTGAACATAGAAAGTAGTGTGGTGTGTAAAAGCATCCAGAGAAAAAAGTTAAAACATGATCTAGTGACTGCACAGTGTTCCAGGTTAGATCCGTCTTTGTCCGGCATGCTCCTAATGAGCTCCTTCATTTTTGATCAGGTTATATCAATCCTTCATGGTTATGTTCACACGTGGCAGGAGAAGATGCGATAAAATTGTTCACAACTCGGCAAAGTATCAACCTCTCCACAGCAGAGCTGCGCACTTTAAAATTCTGCAGTCCACAGCAGCTCCTTGGACAGTTGCGGTGCACAAGTGCCGTCCCTCCTAACACAAGGTCCCTTTTGGCATTTGTGTGTCAATTCCTTCATTCTTTGATCTCCTTGCTCGGAAAAACTGGTAAGTGCAGTCTAAGGCACAGTGAGAACTTGTCATGCTCAACGGTGTTGAATGACAGGCAGCTAAACTATTGTTCCTGGTTCTGAGTCTTCGTGCCAGTGTATCCGATCGTGTGGGTCCATGCTTGTTTGCGTTTGGTTGCTGATGTCCATTTGGTTGACATCTACATGGGATCTGAAATAAAAAAAAAATAAAAATATATAAACACAATCATACTGGAACAGCTAATTCTCTGATTGAGGAGCCCTTTTCACACGTGCACAGAAAATTTAACATTTATTGTTACGTCACTACCATCCTCAATGAAGATCATTTCAAGTTGGTCCAAATGCGTCTGATGAAAAAATTTATTTTTTTCATCAAAAGGTTCATCCACATTTGAGTCTCCATACATACAGTGTCTAGATCAGGATTGGCCAACCATTCAGACGGCAAGAGCCACGCGGGCACAAACACTGCCCCTGTCCCATACCCTCACTCCCTAACTCTCTTTTGCATGTTTTGACCTTCACTTGATGCCTTTTTAGCCCGTACAATGTTCCAAGCAAGTTGATATCAGTGCTTCATACGTTTTGGGAAAAACTGCCTACTTTTCTCTACTTTTAAGTTCTGTCCCCCTTGGAAATTCCGGATTGATGTTTGCATGGAGTGAACTGAAGGGCTTAAAGTAGCACTAAGGCACTTTTCAACCTTAATACAATATTTTCATAAGTCTTCTGATGAAACATCGACTTAAAACTAGTTGAATAGTACCTTTGGTATGGCCTGAGGGGGTCTGTATCATTTTTACTGACACTAAACAACTTTGAGGAGGATGGTAGGAACACTGCTGCACAAAAAACTACAAATCCCCATTCGTTACAAAGACGGAAGTCAATTTGGATGTCGTGAGCTCAAAAATGATGCAATGCGCTTGACCTCATGAGAAATGTGGTCTTCCTTCAGGCATAACGGTACATACTTTGTCCATATGGTGGCGCCATAATCAACGTAAACTGAAAGTTCCTTAGTGTTGCTTCAACATATAAAAATGTACTGTGTTTATCTTCATATTTTTTGTTTGGTATTTCTTTCCTCCCATTTTGAGAGTGAATTTGGTAGACCAACACTACTCAACGGTTTTTCCCAACAATTAATTTATGTCGTTACGCCGTTTTATCACCGCGTTCGAATAAAAGTCCTCACACACACCGCACTTGTTCACGGTAGTTTAAAAGGTCCGCGCAACGGTGTGCCCATATTTGGAAGTGCTGAGGTAGCAGCCTACCAGAAAGTTAATAGGCTTTTCCCACCGGTGTAGACAATAAGTAGACACCACCTCAACAACATGTATCTTTCATTGTTGCAAAAGAAAGCTGTATAAGCTGTCATTTGTAAATAAGTCATCCAAAATAGTAGTAAATTGCTCCGACAAGTTGGCTGCACGATATTGGAAAAACATGCGATATGGGTGTAGAATATTGCGATAAAAATAAATTATATTTTCATTATCTAATTAAATAAATAAGCTGTGTAATATGAGCAGACTGTGTACAGTAATGTGATCTAAACATTGATATTGAGGCTAAATTTATGAAGTGCAAACACTTAGCATAAACATGTGAGGACCAAATGTGTTCCGCAGATTTTTTTAAAGTGCAATTTTACATGCATTTTTTTTTTTACAGTAATGTACCTATTTTATAAAATTCATGAAGGTTTGAATATTGAGAATGTTTAAACAAGAAAGAAATGTGAGAAAAAGTAAGCGCCTCAATGAGAAAACTGTATAAACTGTGTGGTGAGGGGTTTTAGAGCCTTAAAACATGTATAATATATGTAAAACATAAAGCTAACTACTTCGCAGATTTCATTTATTGCGGGTATTTTTTTGGAACCTAAACCCAGCGGAAAACGAGGGAACACAATACTCCTAATCAGTTATTTTATTTAAGCATAACCATGGGTAAGTGACAACCATGAAATTCCCTAGAGCTTTAGCATGACTGGTAAATTAAATAATATCTACAAAAAATATATAATAATAATTCTTGAAAACAAAGTGCTTAAGATGCAAGTCTTCCTGTTTCAAATAGTTCATTGCTTTCATCCTCGTTCATTTCTTCCTCTCCCGCGTCTGCTATTTATTTTTCCTCCGTCCACGGCTGCGGAGTTGCTAACAGTGTTCTGTGGTCTGCTCCAGCCAATAGGAGAGTAGTATCTAGGGAGGTGAGTGGCGATGCGCATTTAAGGTCGCATCTGAGTGGTCGAACTTGGATAAACGGCAATGCGTGCAACGAAGCATACAGTACCATAAGAAAAGATTGAATTTACCGCAGGTTTTTGCAATGAGCATATTGCACGAGCCATCATTGCGATGAGGGTATTTTTTCGATATATCGTGCTCCTACCGCCAACTCTGTTTTCTGACGTCACGGCGGTACGGCTCTTGAATAAATATATTAGGGATAGACCGATTATTGGCCTTTTTACGAATCTGAAGGCCAATAAAGTTGGTATCTCACTGAGCGGGGAATGCTTGCAAAGCTAGCAAATTTAGGGTTTTCATAGGATTTGTAAGATGTTCTTATGAAGTTTTTACTTTACTTAGTCACAAAGATATTTCAAACATATTCAGACAATTTTTCAGTGTCTGCGAAGATCTTTTGGAACCTTTTACGAGCTATGACGAAACCCCCAAATTAGCTACATTCGCATGCATTTGTCGCTCAGTGGGAAAAAGAACTTTTCATTTATGGATCTATTTAAATTTCCACTTCATAAAAAAATATGCTGACACTGGGAAGTCCCTACACATTTATTTTTGAAAACAACAACAAAAATGTTAGAATTAAGAAATGATATTGAAATTTTGGAAAACTATATTTAGAAAATTTTAGGGAGCTATTTTTTTTCCTCTTAATTATTCATTTAGCATGATAATGACCAAGGAAGCACCCTGCAATTTTTTAAATAATTTTTAAACATAGCTGTCAATAATTTAAAATTAGATTTTTCTTTTGATGCTAATATTTTCTCTTTTACTGCAAATTGAATATCGGCTTAAAATATTGATTATCATTCTCCTAGACTACTAATAAACGGTATCGACCTTGAAAAAGCCATATCGGTGTATCACTTTAATATTTTTTTTTTTATTTGAGGCGACTTGCGTTCGCAGCAGACATTTTACAGCTGTGCAGCACTGCCCAGCAATTATTCATTCTGTGGTCCCCGCCCTTACCCCATACACAATAAACAAGGTTGAGAGCAGCATGAAACCGGCTTTCAAGCCGCGGGTTCGCCAGGCCTGGTCTAGACATCAAGCGGTCAACGCTGGACTGTAGCCACTCAATATGTTCCAGGCATAGTACACTCGAGATGTCTCAGCTCGTGGTCAAACATTCCCGTGCAGCAAAACAGCAGATAGCACACAGACACACACATAGCAATGAAATCCAACAATGCTCAGGAGCCACATTTTCCCTCTGCCATTTGAGTGCTCCCTCACCTCTAAACACACTCACAAGACTAAATGAGAAATAAGCAAGGATTAAAAGACTTGGGAGGATTCTGCCAATCACACACACTAAAAAAAATCAGGTCAGACTGACCCTGACTATCATTTGGGTTAAGTTCACATTATTGTCTCTCATCATTTTATGTAGTGACTTATTAGTGGGAAAGTAGATTAAATTTCCTTGGGCAGTAATATGGGTATGCCGCTAAACTTGGGCCTCACAGGGCCTACAACTACGCCAGTAAAACACTGGGAGAAATCTGCACATGTGGGCAAAAGGGTGAATGGCAGCACGTGGGCAGGGGACCGCTGCAAAAAAAGAGAGAAAAAAAAGCACACCGCAGAGGAATGTGACCTCTGGATGACAATTACAAGAGGAAATAGAGCATGTTGTGAGACAAAGCCATGCAACTACCTTATCATGCGTGACACTGAGCAGTCAGTCAAACATCTCAGGTGCAAAGTTCACGTTAGAACATTTATGTACGTCTAAAAAGCAGCAAACGCACAACCTCTGGCTATGGGCGCCTACTTACTATGAGCTACCTTTAGCAAGGAGCACCTTTCTGGGGCCTTTGCCCTGCAGAGGCCTGAACCTCCTCGGGGCTGGAGATCACTAGTCGTTGCCAGGCAGGGGAGACGGAAGAGGAGGGGGAGAATGAAGAAAAGACGCAGCGTCCTCGGCCATCAGGCCTGTGCCAAGAAATCGCAAAACGCTGTCAAGAGCCACATCTACATGAAAGCCAGCCCGGTTGGACTTGTAAGAGGAGAAACATTTTGAAGATCTGAGGAAACACTGTTGGGGGGAGTGGGTTGGCTGTACAGATTCTACAATCCCACTGCTGGGACAGACATCTCTTGTTGTTAAATGTTGCTGTATGTGTACATGACGACAACACCAAACCTCAGTTTCTATTTGCCAAAACAATTCATTCCCAATATTTAAAATGTTGCATCGCGTTCTGAGATAAGGAGCAGGGCTTGTACACGTTTTCCATGGCAAAATTCAAGCACTTTTTAAGGACTTTCAAGATCAGTTTCAAAAGGTGAAAACCAGTGTGAATCAATAGCCTTGTTGTTTGAGGTCACTCAATGCTGTCTGTAGGAAAAATACGGGAAATCCGCTTTAAGCCTAACATTGAACCAGCAGTTATCATTAAATGAATGGGGCATAAAAAATGAAACAGTGTTTCTGTATACTACTCAATGTCATTGGTGTTTGCAAACGTGTCTCCATTTGTGTGTTTTATTAAATTTCTTGCTCTTTTTCTTACTTACAGCATTCAATGACATCGAAAAGCACAGATTGATTCACACTGTATTTCTGCTTGTAAACTGCATCATGTGATATAAATACACACACCCTCAAAATGTAAATTTATATCATTAACAAAACTGTTTCACATTAATACAATGATAATAAATTAAACATTTATTTTGTTGACCTTCGAGCTCTGGCTTGTTGTTTGCATTTGCCATAATACATTTATCACAGCTACTGGTGTGCTGGCGACACTCAATAGCCTCCGTTTATTACTAGCTTTGTTTCTGCGGCGCGTCAGCTCCCACTAATAAATAAGAATACGAGTGGACCGAACTGAACATGCCGTACCAAAACATGATAATACACCCACGTATACAATACACCCTTACCTTAGGCATATTAAGCGCTAACATCAGTTGAGCTTGAATTTTTAGTTGAAGGAAGTTCTAAACAAACGCTCGCGTTTCCCCTTTCATAGCCCATAATAACTGTCCGTAATTAAGATGTAATCTAGCGCTGATAGACATCTCGCAGTTTAGGTCTAGCATGTACCAAAAGGTTAGCAAACAAATCGTAGCTAACATTAGTTAACTTGTAGGGTTAGCTGTGGCTTACCTTTAATATGACTCGATAGAGCCAACTCTCCCATTGCGAAAAGCTGAATGTCCTTTTTTGCATACTTTGCAGCAGGCTAAACGTGGATTTGGTCCATGTTTTATTAAACGTTTGTATTTTTCATTTTCCAGCCAAAGTTCATTAATTAAAACGACAACCTCCGATGCACCACTGTCCTTTTGGGGGCGATGATGTCACGTGATGCATGACAACAACCTAACGCAAAGGCGCGTGCAAATCCAACAGACCAAGCGTGGAGCTTTCATCTTTAAGGACACTTTTCTCTCTCTCCATTTTTTTATATAATAATAATATGATGATAAACACTTCCAAGCATTTCCAAGCACTTCACCCAAAACAACAACATTAAAATCCAAGCATTTCCAAGGTTTTTCACTCTTTCACTGCCAGCCATTTTCACAGAAGCAACCCCCTTTACCTCCCGGCTGTTTTACTGGATTTTGACTGAAGGCCTACAGAATATTGTGCTCTATTGCTATGAAAACATGGAACCCACCAAAAGAAAGATTAGCGTCTAGAATCTGTTTCCGTTTTGCAGCACAGTGCAAGCTAAGTTTCATCATTATTCACAAAACAGTGGGGAAAACAGCTTGTTGCAACATGGCCCTGGTTGATCTCTTATACTCTGCTGCCATCTGTTGGCCGTTTTTGTAATATCTACCATTGCTTCAAGCGTTCTCTTCAGTTTAGAGGCTGCATCAAAGCCTTCTGTATGCTCTAGCATAAAAAAAGATTTAAAAAAAAACCATGGTAATATCTAAAATAAAACGTATTGATACGTTTTTGGGAACACATGAGCACCTGTACGAACCCTAAAGGAGGATCAGGGAGTGGCAAATGGGATGACGAAATGAGATGCGTTTTGCTTCATACCTGCTGTGGGTGGAGCGGCTGAACGGAGCTGTAGTGTAGGTGTAGGCCGGTGGCATCTGCTTGGGAATGTCACAGTCCACTCTACCATGACCACTAATATGGCCATGCCAGTTTCCATTGGAGGAGGCTGAGAACATTGGGAAATGTCACAAGTTAATACTGAACAAGCTGTCAACATAGGATTAGCTGATTGCTCTGGCCTAAAGACTTGTCTAACCTGATGAGTGGGAGAGGTTCCTGTTGTTGTGGCTGAAGGGTGCAGGAATCGTCTGGTAGCTCAGACTCTGTTGGGAGCCTTGGTCATAGTCGCAGCTGTATGCAGCCTGCTTGTAAGCAGTGTTGCGATGGTACCAGCCTTTCAAGTGCTCAGCCACAACCGCCTTCTGATAATTCCTCGATATCTGCTCTTCACTCCGGGGAGCCGGGCGGTTCCTGGGGGGCCGCAACGTTGCGTACAGGTTCTGTGGCGTGCCGTCTAGCTCGTTGTTGCCATAGCGACAGCGCGTATCACGGGCACGATAGGATGCATGGGTAGAATGGAATGGCGGATTGACGCTGTAGTGTCCCTCCATCTCATTGTCGTACATATAGACGCCATTAGAGTAAGGCTCTGGCTCCATATGGTTAGGATATCCTGTGATGTAGAAGGCAGTCGTGGTGGGGCGCGTGCGGGGCTGGTAAGCATGACAGTGGGTCTCTGGCTGAGCCAGGTTGGGCATGCTGCCTGTGTTGGCGTAAATATCTTTCCTGTGGCGGCCACGCACTCGACGGCGGTTGTTGTGGGTACCAGGAACTGCGTACTCCACACTGGATTGGCTGGTGTAGGAGGAGCCGTCATCCAGTACCTCGGTGCTGTTGCTGCGTCGGGTTGGGGAGAAGTTGAATGTGGGCACGCGTGGTTCGGGCTCTGGTTGAAACTTAGACTGGGACTCCAGACTCCCGCTACGTTGGCGGAAAAGCTGTGGTGTCTCCTCCGATCTGGAAGTGGCAAACAGAACTCAAATTAGGGTTTCCGCCAGTGCTTTATAAGCCTGGCCAAGTTTTTTTTGCCCCCACCTCCACTGATAAATAATACCTGCCACATGTTGCCAGCTGGCACGCACACTCCCCTCCCCCGGTTGACGAGCAACGCAACCACGCCCCTTTCCCATGCTGTTCGTCATCTGCGCTCTCCAGTCCCCAACCCTACTTTAACAAATATTTACCTGGCCTGAATTTTGTTTCCAGCAGGGTTATTATAGTTTTGGAGTTTTCATTTTAGTTACTTTTATTTCGTTTTTAGTTTTTTTTTTATTTAATTCTAATTAGTTAGTAAGTCTAATCCTCCCAAATTCTTGACAATAATATGTTATATGTGAGGGCTAAACAGTCATTTAAGTCAACCCAAACATTTTCTTGACAATATGTTATATGTGACCTCACTAGCCTTAACATGACATTCTGATTAATATTACATTCGTGGAATATGAGTTAAGCAGCAAAATCCAGCCATTTTTATCCATCTCAGGTGGCGGCCATTTTGCCACTGACTCAAGATGACATCACAGTTGCTCATGTCTCAGGTAACGACCAATCACAGCTCAGCTTCAGAAAACAGGTGAGCTGTGATTGGTCATTGCCTGAGCTCTGAGCAACATTGATTTCATCTTCAGTCGACAGCAAGTGGCAAAATGGCTGCTCACTGAGCTGGACACAAAGTGCTGGATTTTGCTTCATAACTCATATTCCACAGATGTAATATTAATCAGAATGTCATGTTTGGATTAGTGAGGTCACATATAATATTATTGTCAAGAAATGTTTAAGGTTGACTTCCACTTTAATGAGTTTTTAGGGTGGTTCTGTTAATTTTTTAATAGTTTTAGTTATTTAAAAAAAACTGCTTGTTTATTGTTAGTTTCAGTATTTGTTTTTTATTATAAAAAAATGTGTAATATTTGTGTTTAATAAAAACTAGTTTTGTAAACACAAAAGTAGTTTCAGTTAGTTGTTTAAATAATAATAATAATTTTTTTTTCGTTTTTATTTTATTTTGTTAACAAAATTCCATCTATCCATCGATCTTCTACCGCTTATCCGAGGTCCGGTCGCGGGGGCAGCAGCTTTAGGAGGGATGCCCAGACTTCCCTTTCCCCAGCCATTTCAACCAGCTTCTCCGGTGGGATCCCAAGGCGTTCCCAGGCCAGCCGAGAGACATAGTCTCTCCAGCGTGTCCTGGGTCGTCCCCCGGGGCCTCCAGCCGGTGGGACATGCCCGGAACACCTCTCCAGAGAGGCGTCCGAACCAGATGCCGAGCCACCTCAGCTGGCTCCTCTCAACGTGGAGGAGTCGCGGCTCGACCCTGAGTCGCCACAAAACATTAACGCAATTTTTTTTTTTCATTTTTGTTTTTTCCGGTTAATTTTCGTTAACTAAAATAACTTTGGTTCCCAGTCTCTCTCTAACCCTAAACTAATCAAAATGCACCCGTAGTCACAAGGTTTTCAATCAAATTGGCGAAGAGATGATATTAAGAAATAAAAAAATTACTTACTTGAGCTGGGTACTGCTGTAAGCATTGCGTGTGAGCAGTGGAGTGGGAGGCATACTGCGGGAATCGCGTGGCTGTCTGGAAGCTGATTTATATGGACTGTTGGGGCTTAATAAGGCATCATGGTGACTTTGGTGGAGTGGTTCCTGGATTTGACTGTAAATTAACCTGGAACACAGATAAGAATTATATTTCAGCTCAATATATAGCAAACACTCCTTCCCTCTTTTCAGACTGGACAACTGAAGAAAAACCAATATACTGCAGCGTCGACCTGAATACAGCATTTAGGTCGTCTTAGATCGTGACTGCTTAGAATTCGTTCTGAAGGCAACACAGCAACTAGAAGCTCTCTTTAATGTTTCGCCTCTCTTCTCTGCTACCATATGGGAATTGTTGGTTGCTCTGTGTTTTTCATTCTATTTTTAAAACGGGTGTATTTGGGCTGATAAGGGGGGAATTTTTCGAAGGAGGGAGAAAGCTATTGGCAGGAATGCGGATCTGGAGCAGCCTCACAGGTCTGGACAAGCTCCATACACACACAGAAGTGTGCAAAAGTGCAAATATTAATACCATGTAGACCACAGGTGACAAGACAGATTCTATATACTGTACCTGCTGTCTGTGTGCTGGTCATTAGCCGAAGCTCGTCTCTCATTGCCGTAGTGGATGCTTAGTGTCTCTGCATGGTGGGGTCTAGGGGAGTACTGGACTGAACTTGAGCGCTGCCTGTGGGAGCTGAGTTCGTCATCTGGGAG
This sequence comes from Vanacampus margaritifer, assembly GCF_051991255.1. Classification (NCBI taxonomy): domain Eukaryota; kingdom Metazoa; phylum Chordata; class Actinopteri; order Syngnathiformes; family Syngnathidae; genus Vanacampus; species Vanacampus margaritifer. Next base: position 17,803,635 of record NC_135439.1, on the reverse strand, counting down.
GTCAAAGAGGCTTGCGTGAACTCGATGTATAGCACAGAAATAGACATTTAAACCCCAAGTGAACGCTGATTAAAAAAATGGGTCATACCTTCATCCAGTGTGAAGCTGTCAGACAGAGAGCTGAGGTCTGACGGATTGACATCGTCTAAAAATAATATGAAGAAAATTAGTATGCTGAAATTCTGAAAAAAATATTTTCAACAAAAGTTCAATGTTGTTTTCCACTGTGGATGGTTTATTCTACCTGCTAAAATCAGTGAAGCTCTTTGGGTGGGTTTCTTTCCTTTGCTCATCCTATAGGCGTTCATCTCCCCCTCAATCTCTTCCAGTTTTCTCATTGCATCCAGGCAGTTATTTTTTCTCTTTTTTTTCACTGTCTTGCCAATATCTATCTCGTTGGTTAACTTGATGGCTGCTTCCACAATCTTCTGCTGCAAGGCAAATCGGCTTTCCAGATTCCTCAAATGAGGGTCCTAAAGGAAAATGTGCAACAGGATTAATTGAAAATCTCCTTTGCAGATTGCATATTCATATCATCTCTGTCGGGTGAAGGGAATCCTTACACCTCTAAAATGGCTGCTTTTGCTCCCAAAAAGTATTTATACATTTAGATTTTTTTTTTTATGTTTGAGTATACAGAAGGCTTTGATGCAGCCTCTCAACTGCACACAACGGTTGAAGCAATGGTAGTTATTACAAAAACGGCCAGCAGGGGGCAGCAGAGTATAAGAGATCAACCAGGGCCATTTTAAAAACAAGGTAATTCAACCGAAGAATTTATGGGGGGAAAAAGATATATAAAATAATCGATTCATGGTTTTATTTTTAAACCCAGTCCTAATATTTGTTTTGTTTTCCAGACTGACTTTGAGACTAAAGGCAGTTACATATTTATTGTAAATTGCATTTGTGCAGTATTTCAATGGTTCATTATTTATTTGAACAATAAATTAATAGACTAACAACTTAAAGTTGCATTTATTGGTTCCCAACTTCCCACACATCTTTTCCGCACAAATTGCCTGGACTTGAACAGTTTCAACAACTACCTGTGAGGTGTCATGCAGTTGGGAAAAAACACAGCTATGCTTGCCAACAGTTTTAGCGCACGATGCAATGTACTGAGAGCCGAAGTGTGACTGTGGTCATGATTAAAGTGTCATTTTGCTCAATGGGCCAGTAATGTGGACTGCTGCAGCAAAGCCAACAACACATCAAACACCAACAGAAACAGTCTTTTGGTCTAACCTCATTATGGGGGGAAAGGTCATCAAGCTTGAACGCTGTCCCGACACGTCTTCGAACATGAGGGGTCTTTTCGCCAGTTACCAAGGGATACTCTTTCGGTAATCTGCCTGTAAGTTCCTGGAAATGAGAACAATCAAGTTACCTTACAATTGTGATGCTTTACTACAGGTGTCTTTTAAAAACAATTAAATCTATTTCTTGGTTACTGATTAACGCAAGGGGCTAACAGTTGGCCTACACTTGTAAAATAAAAGCTCAAATTAGTTATTGTTATTAATTAATGATATTTCTCTAGAAAAAGCATTGATCATGTTGCTGTGTTCACACAATAACTATTAAGAATGATTTAACAAAGCATGAAAAAGACTGCTTGTTTCTATAACTCTTATTTACATTTTTAATAATTACATCAACCACAACATTCCATCACTGGTGAGCTATGTTTTTAGAAACTGCCCACGAGCTTCTCACATGGTCAAAAAGTAAAATAGACTAACCGCTTCTCGCATGCAGATCTTCTTCAGTTCCTCAAGTTTCTGTGCAAGTGTGTCTTTAAGTTTTTTCTCTTTTGTTTTCAACTCGGTCATCTTCTCTTTCTTCTGCTCCTCAGCAATGTCAGAGTCAGCAGAACCTATCAGAGCACGTATAAGTTACTTGGAATGTAAGTGTTGAATCCCCTGAGAGCAGCACAGATGAAGCTGCGACTTACCGGCCGAGATGAGGCTTCCACTGCTTGCCATGATGAGATGATTTTTTCTTTCAGGACCTGGAAGTTTACTGATCCGCTGGGCACTGATCTCCGTCAGATCCATGGCAATGTCTCCTGAACTTCTTGTTGTGGTCATATTTGACTGCATGGAGAAAACAGGTATATTTAAAAATGGATGCCAGGGGGGAATGAAACGGTAAATTAAGGAGGGATTGAGCGCATTTCATTTGAATAATGCACTAAAATAGGGCTGTCCTATTTGGATGCTGGATAAATCCATTGCTCTCTCATCAATTAGGTTAGGTCATCTATTCCTGTCTGAACATATATGCCAACAGCCTTTCAGACACAATACATGGTTCTTTTGAAATGTCAAAATTCCATACTTTTTTCAGAACCGAATTTCCTGTCTTCACAGAGAAAAAAAATGTGATTTTTGAGTAAACAAATGTTATCATTCTAAATCTTTATATGCCAATATGTCCCCAAATAATTGTACACATCAGGGTTAATTCCTGACAGAGTGTACAATTATCAGGGATTAATGTAAAACAAGGAGGCGAGAACCGACATGCAGTGGAGGAGGATTGCCTCCACGAAGCCCATTAATCCCTGATAATTGTAAACATTGGAGGGCATTAACTGACGCATACCGTGGTCACTTGCCAAGAAAAATATTTACTTTAACTCCCAATTCATAATTTTGCACATTTTGTATTCAAAATAGAACGTTTTTAGTAAACACTAGGTGGAGGTAAGGTAAATGCTATTCAGCACTCCAGCAAACATTTTTTTTAGTTTGACAATGTTACAGTTATGACAATTAAAACCAAAACATTTTTTTTATTAGATTCATCACATTTTTGAATTTTAATTAACCACGATTAATCGCTTCATAAAAAGGCTTTTTATCAACATTTTTTACCCGCCAAATTTGAAGAGCACCGGTTATGTGTTAATTCTTTTGACATTAAATGTTATGAGGACGTCTTCAACATTTTTGGATTCACTGCACACGCTCATCCTCCTCTTTTTCTAATCAGTTAATTACTTGCATAATTTAAAATGGAAAAAAAAATGACCCCAATATTTTGAGATTAACAAATATTCTAAATGTGATATGCAAACATTCATTAAATGCTTTACTTTAATTCATGTAATTATCATCCGCTGTCACGCTAAAGGATGATCTATGGTAAAAATCAATAGAGCGGTTAATCTACGTTAATTCATGATTAATGCGATATTTTTTTGTGATCAATGAATCAGTTAACGCTTTAATTTTGACAACACTAGTTTTATGACACATATTCAGTTTATTCATATGTGACGTTTGATGCAAGTTTTGAGGCTGGCAATACTGCATTCTGCAAGTCTGACTGGACAACAGCAAATAAAAAATTGCTGTAGGGTATAATTTAAAGCATCTTTAGTCAGTTTGTATTTGTCCCTTTTCCTGCGTTTTAATCGCCTATTTTGTTGTTGTTTTTTCATGTGGATTTCATCTTTCTCATTTTCAAGTTGATTTGAAATCAGAAGGAGTGTACTCTGTGTGCAGTTTAATTCAATTTTTTTGCATTATTCCTCAGCAGCATCTCAGTCATCAAAGGTGTTGTAATAATGACAAAAATAAAGTAAATGGTGAAATCACTTGCTTAAAATAAGCTCATTGCTGTCCTCAGAGCACATCATATGTTTGCTTGTCAGAAACTCTGACTGTCGAGTTGCTATTTTATAGAACAGGACAGAACATTTCCAAAACTGGAAATTCGCAGAGGAGCAACATTCTCTATGTATCTAAATTGCAAAAGCCATCAGCCCTCATTGTGTGTTAGCTCAGCAAATGCGCCCAATGAAGTACAAACACAAAAAAAATTGTGTATTTTGCATTTTTGGGTAATTGGACAGGCAACTAAAAAACAAGAGAAATCTCTTTGCCATGTTGTTATGATCTTTGCCTCACTGTTTTCAAAGCACTTTTATCCATTCTAAGATTCACTCTCCATATTTTATGTAGAGTCTGTATTTCCTTTCGAGCCTCCTAACAACCAGCATAATATAAAAAAAAACAATTCTACTGATTCACCGCTCAGCCAACTCAATAGACTGAGAAATAAAATGTACGCTCAGCACAGTAAACAGCTCTTGCGCATCAACAGTTCTAACTACTTGAACCTCCCATTCTATTCGCATTAAGCTTAAGTGCAGACAACATAAAAATATAAAACATGAGAGCCATTTACTTTCACACTGCAGGACAAGTATATACACGCATGGACAAAACTGTTGGCACTCCTCTGTTAATAAAACAAAAATAATAGTACTAGTAAAATTACACTGTAATGTAAGGGTGTGCCAAAAAATCGATTCTCATGAGAATCGCGATTCTCATTTAGTACGATTCAGAATCAATTTTAAATGTCCCAAAATCAATTTTATTTATATCATTTTATACTGTCTTGCCTTTGTCTGTGTGCACCTTTATTTGGAGCGCTGTTCATGTTGTACCCGATTTGGCCACTGAGGGGCAGTGTGGTTCTACGCGGTCTAATAAACTGTTAAGTTGTAGCCACATTAGAGAGTAGAAAGAAAAGGTCATGATCAAGTTATTCCAATAAAAGTTGTTTTTTTTCAGCGTGGAGCCGTTCTTTTGAGTGATAAAAGTACTGCGAGTAGCGCGCTAATTAGCATTAGCGAGTCAGACTGGAGTAGATCATTACAATTCCTTGCACATCTATAGATTGAAGCCAAAATCATTGTCAATCACATCATTTTGAAAAACAAAAACAAAAAACTTTCTTGATCGAAAATCGATTCAGAATTGAATTGCAGACCCAAAAATCGGAATTGAATCGAATCGTGAGACATTCAAAGATTCCCACCCCTACTGTAATGATACAAATGTAATCAAAAGTAATCAATGAAAATCAGACATTGCTCTTGAATTGTGGTTGAAAAGAATAATTTTTAAAATAACTCATGAAAAAGGCATGGACAAAAATGAAAGTAAAAAAAGCTGATGTTGAGATGATTGTAGCAGAGACTAAGAGGCAAATACTCACTCGACTTTGCTTTCTGTCCAGGTAGAACTGGTGTTGACTGATGGCCATCACCCAGATAGTTTTAATTAGAGAATGACTGGCATACCAGGAGTGAATGACAAGGCCACTCTGTCCAAAGGTCCGCTTGCTCACTGTTCGACTATTGAAGATAAAAACATTAATTTTCTTTTTCATGCCAAAACACAATCCACCAACAAGTTTTGTGAATCCTTTTGTTGGCCAGCATCAAAGGATATATAAATGTCACCACAGAGCATGCAAATTAAATTAGCCTCATTGAGCTGCAGGCAAAACAAAACAAAACAAATTTGAATTATTATGGCTACATACACAAAGCTTAAAAATCTATCCTAATTTAGGATAATAAATTATGGAGAAACAGCACTTTTTTTTAAGCCAGCCAGTTGTTTTTAATTAAAACTCTGGCGTAGGTAAGCAAACATCTAAGATGTAGTCAAGTGGCCCACAAACAGCAGGAAAGCACTTGCTTAATAGGCAGGTTTGAACCATTCAACAAGATGCCCCACATTGCCCACTGAAGAAAGACACCTTTCAGAGTATGCAAGGACGAGAACATCCATGACAATGACAACTGCGGCTATAATAAAGAAATCACAGCCAAGACAAAAGATCAAAGATTTGTGAGGATAGGTGAACTGACCTCTGTGGGTCGTTTACTTCCACAGCAAATTTCTTCTCTCGGAAGTACAAGTTTTCCAACTGCTTCCACAGGAACAACTGCAAAAAGAGACATTACAAGATAATGATTAGGGATGTAATGAAAACGGCAATATCGAGATATCGTGATATTAAAACTGCCACAATATCGTCGTGTCACGATATTAAAAGCAGCACATCTGTTAAAAAAGTCAGATTGATTTCCATTTGTGCAGTTCTAGCGCCCTCCGGTGGCGAGTTTTTCCCCCAGCGCAGTTTAATTTTCACAAGGCATGTTTTGGCTTTTCTATGTTAAAATTCACCCTAATGGTCAGATGACTATTTGAGTATCATTTCTGTTGATCATTGTAGACTTACATTACGTTAGATGACATGTTATCTAATACTGTATATACACAAAAATAGGGGTGTTAGAAAAACTCGATTCGGCAATATATCGCCATATTACAGCACGCAATTCTCAAATCGATTCGATATGCGACCGAATAGAATTTTCAACATCAATTTTTAATTGGAATGTTCAACAAAACGTCTTACTTAGGGTTCGGATTCACACATTATGCATGGAAGAATGTTATGTTAATGGAACATTAAGCCTTAATATTTTATTTCAGTGCTGTTCAAGCATGAAACAGACTGCAACCTGTTTGTTAAATGCAGTGGCTCAGTTAAAAGCCTGAATTTTCAGATAAATAAATACATTTTCATACAAATCTTATAGTTTACATGTACAAGTTTATTGATGAGTTTTTTCTAAATTTGAGCAAAAAAAATCGCAATAATCAATTTATAGATTAGTATCGGGATTAATTGGTATTGAATCGAATCGTGACCTATGAATTGTGATGCGAATCGAATCACCAGGTACTAGGCAATTCACACCCCTACACATAAGATTTCGTTTCTTCAGATAATCAAGACTTGGGATTTCATCCATCCATTATCTTATTAAGCAAAAAGAAAAAGACAACAATATTAAGTGGCTTCTTTCAGTCAATGCTCTTGCGGTAATATAATAGCAGATGTGAATGCCCTGGCAGGAAATTCATGTGGCGATAACACTGCGGCAATCATTGTACTATAAAACTGTACTATTACACGGCTGATGCATGCCATTTTGCATTTCATTAAAATTTTATAGTCCCTCGGGAGGAATTCAATTTATACTCTGCTGTATATTTATGTTGTACAACACACAGAGAACCAAAGTGAATTGTGTCAGCAATCATCACAGGTTTTAATCTGCAGCAGAGTGTATGCATCAGAAGAAGAAAAAAAACAGCTCCTCTGCTCATTAAAGTGACAAACTCTTTCAAACAAACACACTGTATTTCAAAACCTGAATGCAAAGTTTAGGTGGATGTGATAAAGGCTTACCTTCAAGGTTAAGTTTGGCTTATCACTGCAATAGTCCTGTGTATTAAATCCTACTGACTTTGAGTTTCCCACAGGGTTTGAGCTCTCTTGAACAATGCTCTTTCTTGTCTGTTCTCCGGGAACCAGATAGGTGTTGCAAGAGTTTCAGCTGAGCCACACCCCTTAACCACCCCCGTTCTCTGACATCACACACACCTCACCCTCTGCGTTGCACCACTCTAAGCTTCTCCCTCTCTCTCCCTACACATAGATATTCCTTTTTAGTCAGACCAGACAAACTGGTTGTGTTCACGTAAATAATAAGAGACAATTTTGAAAAGCAGCAGACAGACAGACAGATAGATAGACAGATAGATAAGATAGATAGACAGATAGATAGATAGATAGATAGATAGATAGATAGATAGATAGATAGATAGATAGATAGATAGATAGATAGATAGATAGATAGATAGATAGACAGACAGACAGACAGACAGACAGACAGACAGACACACATACACACATGAGTTGTGTCGTAAAAGTTCCAGGACTAACGAAAAAAAAATCATATTTCAAATTTCTATGTAATTGTCCTGGAATTTATAAAAAGTGAACTCTGCACTGTGTGGCCATTTAACTTTTTTCCACATGCTTTTTTATTTTTATTTTTATTTTTTAAACATCCTCTTTGGCAGGTCATCAAGACATGAGCAGAATGAGTGATGATGAGGCCAACGAGACTGGACTTGCTAGGAAAAGTCATCACCACTGATGAGTCAGGGATCTATGGGTATTTACCCCGGAGACCAAACTTTCAGTGGAAGAGACAGACGGCAGGATCAATACGTGGCTGCTTCACCGTGACAACATGCCTGTTCACAATGCCCTGAGCATCCGACAATTCCTGGCCAAGAAGATCACAGTTCTGGAGCGACTTCCCTACTCTCTCTCTCTCTCTCTCTCTCTCTCTCTCTCTCTCTCTCTCGGGTAGCAGATGTGTACGTGGAACAAAGACCATGATACTAAAAAACAAACAAACAAGGAAAAACAGCCAGGGTGCTCATTGGTGGTCCCATGCCAATTCACACCTGCTTGACACCATCACCCATCACTAAGCATCATTTACATAGTGACAACAGATAACAGTGATTCGTGAAAGTGTTTATATTGCATGAATTGGCACAACTTGGCCTGATTTACAGTTTAAATTTCAAGTGACAAAATTCCAATTTCTTTGTGTCTAAATGTTATAATCCAGATATAGGCTATAAAAACAACAACATAAACACATGGGATCAGATATTCTCAGATCTGATCTAGGCTTTTTCCAAATATGGATAAAATTCTCTTATGAATCCCATATCCTCCAATGCAACAGCACAGTAAACAGGCTGAATATATCAAAGCGGTGAACCTTGTGTCATCATAATACACTAATTTGTTTGTTTATTGCTTTAAAAGATATCCCCCTTGAGATGCATCGCCTCATTTTCAAGGGGGTCCGTCCACAAACAGCACAAATAATGTCGTACATGTGGTAAACCTAAACAAATGAAAGCATAGATTGTCTAAATATCATACATTAGAGATACCGAAACCATGAAATAAGGAAAGCAATTGGCATGGCAGCTAGTAGAGTAATGTTGAGGTTACCTGCTTTAAAATCTATGAGCAGAGAGTTTGTATGTGTGCTAGCACAAAGTATAGAAAGAACACTTCACAGACTGCTTCTGGGGCGAATGCCAAAATATGTTTGGGATGTGACACACCTCAAACTTTGCAAAAGGCAACAAGCGTGAGACTACGAGACATTTTCTTGCAGATCCCTACAACGCCTACAGACGTTTTACACAGCTTCGACAGTTGATAGAATAAAAAAACAAGTTACTTATATTTTCATTGTAGCATAGGCTTATCCTGCAGGTTTAAATAAAGAGTTATGTAGTGCTTACGTGAACATTCTTCCCATATCTCTCAATACAGATAGAGATGCCTGTGGTTTTAGTCTGGATTAGTGTTTTCACTATCAATAACATCCACAATCCAAGCACCTGGGACTACAAGTAACCAAAAACAAGGCCCACGCCTCAACGGCGTACAAAAAAAAAGCTTGGTCCGCTTGTAAACTCTGTTGTATTTGGATTGGTTTGCTGGCAACTGTACATTTTCGTGTGATACATTGAGTAATATCATGAAAATATAACCTTTAACTGTAAAAGTGACGAGTACATTGATATTTTCAGTTTCTCTTTTCTATTTTTGGGGCTTATTTTCTATGGAACGTGACTCAGAAATCTTTACCATGATTCATTAGTTTAACAAATAATAAACAATCTTGGAAAATGTTGGCGCTTAGTTTCTATGGAACACGATTCAGAAATCTTAAGCACAATAATAGACATTTTTGGAAAAATCACAGTAATGACATCATATGAAGGACCCAAAAGTCGGACAACACTTGAGGTTTGCCTTGATAACCACTATCCAAATTCATCAAATGCCAAATATGTACATACGCTCATTGACACATACGCTCATTGACATGCCTGGGGGGCGGATGGATCGGAGCAGGGGGGGATATCATTTCCCTCTGCTCCGGTTCACCTGCCCCCAATTTTAATGCACCACACACACACACTTATGTATATACACTGGGTGGGGTCACACACACGGTTTAGGGGTAGAGTTCGCCAGTCGGCGAGCTGGCGAACTTAGTAACAGGGTTAGTTTTTCACTTTGATCGTTGGGGTGACGACCGGGGCCTCTCCCCGCTGGGCCTGGGGTTCGGGGATGCCGCCCGTCCTCCGGTGCCCCCATCTCCCCTTCTGCCCCTGGTGTTCCGTCCCTCCGCGTGGTGGGGTGGGCGCGGGTGCCCTCTCCGCTCCGCTGCCCGGCCCCCTCTTCGGCGCGGATGCCTGGGTGCGGTGTGTCCCCGGGGTCTGGGGGGCTGTCGGTTGGTGGGGGTGGGGGCGGGGGCGGCTTGGTTGGTGGGGGGGGTGGTGGTGGGGGTGCCGGGGTGGGGGGTGCTGGGGTGGGGAGGGTGTCTGGGGATTTGGGGACCTGGGGGCGGTTGGGGCTGGGTTGGGGTGGGTGGCGGGGGTGGGGGGCGGGGGGGTCGCGGGGGGAGCGGGGGTTGTGGGCCGGTGGGGTGCCTGGTGGGCCTGCAGTGCCCCGTCCTGCTGCGTTGGGTTGGGGGCGCGGGCCGCGTTGGGGTGGGGGGCGCTCCTGCTCCGGGGTGTGCTCTCTGGCCGGTGGCCCCTGCGGGGCCCGGGGGTCGTCCTTTGGCGCGGCCGCGGCCTGGGGGGCCCTGAGGTGTTGCGCTTGCTCTGTCCTGGCGGGGGTCGACGGCTCCCCTCTTTGGTGGAGATTTTCATGCATGCTAGATCCACCACACCAGCATCTATCGAGACTCAGACACAATTTGTTTCTCCCTCAGGTCATTGATTCGGTGGAGGCTGGTGTCTGTGGATCTCACTCTGCTTCGTCTGTCCTTTCTACCTTTCCTCAGTTTCTCCTTTGGGCCCTTGAGGTTTCCCTGATTTGTTGGAGTTTGGATGTCTTTGGGGTTGGTGAAGGTTAGTGGCCCGGTGGGTGGTGTCTGGTCGGTGCTGGGCTTCGCTTTTCTTTCTTTTCTTTGGTCCCCCTTTGGGTCTCCTGGCGGCCCCACGACTCTGGCTGGATTTTGAAGTGTTCGGTTTAGGTGAACGGTATGGGAATTCTTATTTTTTTTTTTTTTTTTCGCACGCACGCACGCACGCACACACACACGCACGCACACACACACGCATGCACACACGCACAAACACACGTACAAAAAAAAAAAAAAAAAGGGAGAACAATGATGATGACATTTCAAATGATCAATACTGAGATCTCCCAGGAAAAAAAAAAAAAAAAAATGCCAAATATCTTTTTCGGATCAAAAAGCAAGACGCAGCAGATTTGCAATGATTATGAAGGTCAACAAGCTTTGTACTGTCATTTTAAAAGCTACCGTGTTATCCCCCAACAACAGGAAATTATGAGTGTATGTTCTCAAACTCTTAACACCCACTAACACAGCTGGCTGAGTGCCAATGCAAGCCACAGAGGCCTGTTGCTTACTATAGAAGACAACTACCGCACACGTGACAGCTCGCTAATGTTTTGGGAACCGGTGTAACAACAGAACCTGCAGCGTCAACAGGTTTCAACATCATAATGGATATAGGCCAATATGACCAGATTCAAATGCATGAGTTTTTAGATGGAGACAAACAAACAAAAAACTTGTAAAATAATTTCATTTCATTTTACTTCTCAGATTTTCACTTGAAAAGGTACCAGTGCTTGTACAATTGAACTGAAATTACATTCAAACATACATTTAAAAAGGCAGTCTTGGGGTGATCGATTTATTTTCTGTAACTCAGTAATATCTGTTTGCCTCTTCTACCAATACTTCCGATTCCATCACTCAAGCTTCATTTTGCCTTTGTGGTGCACTCCCAAATAATCTATTGGGTAAACCATCTGTAAAGCACAAAATTGTTGTCTCCACCGCTTTTACACCTGTTGCCAACATAATTAATAATCTGCTCGATGGAGTGCAAAGTGAACACACAACTTAACACCAGCTATTTGGGATATTAGTAGAAGTTTGACTTGATGACACACACATGCCCACCAACAGCATGCACAATCTGTTAGTGAACACATAATAATACCTATTTGATCATCATACATCAATACCACACTGTAATATGGCTCATTTTAACTGTTTAATGCTCAGATACAGTTCATGTTATTGTTTTTTGCTAACTTTTTCCTTATTGACCTTAACCATGACTTTATCCCACCAAACCTGATAATGTCTTTCCCATCTACTCTGCTTTCTTTTGACTGACATGAGAATGGAGATCTTAATTACACATTGAACAGATCATTAACCATGTCAGGGCTAACAAAATACAACCTAGCAAAGGGTTCATAAGGAAGTACTGTTCTAAAAAAGTTAAACCAAATAATTTAGGTAGTAGTAAACATTGTAACATGTTTTGGAATGGCTCAATCCATGGTACGCATTAGAAGGAAGTACTGTACCTTTCTTGGTTTCAGCTTGTCTTGTAAGTCATACTGGCCAACACCTTTATAGCTGACACCAAGCCACCAGGGTATTCCCTGTTTGTCCTGTAGGAAAGCATCATTTGCCCTATTAGTGACAGTGTGGCAAAAACAATTGTCTCAATTAGGCTCTCTGCCACAGGAAAACCAGAGATCATATCTCAAGGTGTGTTATTGACACCAGTTCCAAGATGATCCACGCGCTTTAGTGCACATTCAAGCCATTCAAGCCTGTTGAACTGCAACAAAGTCTAGTCCGAATGCAGATGGCCACGGCATTGTACTTGCATGTGATGCTGATTATTACTAAAAGATTCCTTGAACAGAAAGGAAACATTTTGCAGGGTAACACTGGCTAAAGGCTGAGAACTGCAATGATTTATTATTATGCTTTACACTAATTTGATTGATTTGAGAGCATTATTTTATTTTGTAGTGTGACTTTGGATATATAGAGTGATACAGTTTTACAATTAAAACATTGAAAACCCCTATAGTGGTTTGTTACTGATTTGTTTCTACTGAATTTATATTTTTATTTGACACAGCCAGAATATGTCGAAACAAGACGAGTACTGTACTGGAATTTAATATTTCACTTTCTCTTTCAAATTTTAGCATCATTAGTCAAACATCCCTGTATGTTCATGAGGATTTCAAGTTTACACATGTGGAGCAGTGAGTTTTACTGATATTACCTTTACTGGGTAATAATGGACTCCATATGTTGGCAGGGACTCCACCAGGGTCAGATACCTTTAGAGAGAAAGAGAGAGGGGCAGGTTAGAAGCAATACACTCACTTCCACTCTATCAACCGGTGGCCTTTGGACAGCCAACAGAGTTAAGTCTCAGTCATTGAGAAGCTGCAGTCATTTACAGTGGGTAGCAAATCAATCCGCTTCCCACTGTAAATACAGAAGAGAGTCCATCGATCCATTCAAGGGCACAAAACATCACTATGTAAACGACCCAGGGTTGTTTTTCACTTTTTTTAGACCAATACCGACAGTCAAATCTTTAGTACTCACCGATACCAAGTGGCCTTACCATTAGCATTAATGATACATAAAAATATAAAACAATGACAGATTTTTTTTTTAATTACATTTATATCCTAACTACAGTATAGCAAATTTCCTTAAAACTGCACAAAATTGATTATTATATATTTTTTTCAATTTGCTCATAAAAGTCATTTTGCATAGAGCAGACAATAAAATGAATTTTAAAAAATAGATAAATAATATTAAAACTAAAATAAAATAAAACAAATGATCCAGTGGCCAGAATAAAAAAGTCCCAATGAAAATATGTGGTTGTACAAATCTTTTTAAGGAATACAGTTAAGTGCAAAAAATTCAATTCAATACAATAGGGCTTCAAGTAATTCCTTAAGCTGTTTACTGTGTGATGTTTAACTATATTTTGTTTTGAAATCCATGCTTTTAATTTGGAAGGTTACAACAGAACAAAACTACTACTTTGCTGGCTGGGCACCACCTGTAACGACACATTGTGGCCTGGTGACAACAACCACTCGTGTATAACACACATCAAAATTCACTAATTTAGAACAAGTACATTTGAACAACTGATACTTACTTCACAATGGCCTGTCCCCTGGTCAGCCCCTTCAGTTTCTTGTAATGTTCAATCACTTTGTCCTCACTATTGTGAAGTAAAAACATTTAATTAACAGTTTTATAATCCCTAAGGATAAGGAGCTCTATTTTGCACACACATTGAACCTCTCATGTAGAAAATAATCTGCTCTCATAATGACTTAAATCTACAGTAACCACTTCCCAATAGGGATGTAACGATATGCAAACATCACAATACGATATTATCACAATATGAAGGTCACGATATGATTACTATCGCGATATTGAGGGGAGGTTGGTGATACAAAAAAAGGTCACAATAGTGTAAAAAAAAAATAATAACTCATACTAAAAAAACACACACAATATTGTGCTTTTGTACATTACAAAAATGAAAAATATTATTAAAAAATTATTAATATATCAAAGAATATATAAATATAATATAATATATATATATATATATATATATATATATATATATATTGAGGCACTTACTTGCTGATGCAAGCAGACATTGAGTTCCTACTGTACACATATTGACCTGCTTCACAAGTCATCTGACTATTAGTGTGAATTTTAAACATAGAAGGGCCAAAACATGCCTTGTGAAAATTAAACTGCACTAAAAAACTAGCTACCAGAGGGTACTAGAACTGCACAGATGCAAATCAACCTGACTATTTTTTAACAGATGTGCTGCTTTTAATATCGTGACATGTCGACGACGATATTGTGGCAGTTTTAATATTACGATATCACAATATTGCCATTATTGTTACATCCTTACATCCCAAACGAATGCATTCCATACAAGTTCACCTTCCGCTTAAAAAAACAAAACTGTTCAGGCCTGGAGCATTCTTACTAAAATGGTGCACATTTTCATTATTTAATTATGCACTGACCTATTAATATTCCAGGTATGCGATGACGCCCTTCCACTACCTTCTAAAACTGACTCCTTAAGGCTGCATGCAAACTCTAAGGCTACTATTAAATGTTCACACTCCAACTAAATTCAAAATTTTTTGGCCTATATGCGACAATTTCATTTACATGTATCTATTTTTTTTATGCGGTGTGGACAGAACAATTATTTTTTTTCCAAATCTGACCTGGACTACTAGGACTACTAGGTATGTGGATATACAGTACAGCTCATTGGATATTGTTACATTTTACTTTACATAGACATTAAGACAATTGACATTTCATACAATTATGTAGGCCCTTTAAGATGCTGCTGTTTTCGAAGACCATCAACTGCTCAGATAACTTACCAATAACTGAGAGACGGGTGTTTCCTGAGAACTTGTGTGGGTAGAACTGGGAGATGCTTTAGGTTTGCTTTGGCTGTTTCTGTACTGTATATAATTGATAAAAAAAAGAACAACAACAATAATTAATACATTTTAAACAAAAGTCCTTTTTACAACTATTCTGAAGTAGGAATCATGTTTCTCATGTACAATTAATAGCACGGACAGCCAATTAACTCATTCAAACCCAAAAACCTGTACATATGTTTTTAATGCTTTGTCCTTCACTCCCCAAAATTTGTTTATACGTTTTTTATTATTTCTTTTTTTAATGCAAGAGCATACAGAATACTTTGATACAGCTTCTAACATGAAGAGGTGGCTTAAAGCAATGGTGGTTATTACAAAAAAACGTCCAGCAGGTGGCAGCAGAGTATAAGAGATCATCCAGGGCTATGTTGCAACAAGCTCTTTTTGACAGTGTTTTCACCAGGAATATGAATATCGATGTAACTTAGCTATATTCTAGTGTTAATTTCTGCAAAACGGAAACAGATACAAATATACATTTTTCCCTTTTTGGGTAGGTTCCGTGATTTTATAGCAATAGAACAGAATATTCTGTGGACCTTGTAAAATTAGTCAAAATCCAGTAAACCAGCCGGGAGCGAAGGGGGTTGCTTCAGTGAAAATGGCTGGGAGTGAATGAGTTCATAATCAAATCAAAATAATCCATTGCTCCCTTCATACAGTTTTCTTTAAGTAGCACACAATCTTTTGTATCAGTTGGTTATGTAATTCATGATGATCAATATAGAAATGACAACATCGCTTATTTGGGCTAACTGAAAAAGTATTGACCCTTTCTTTTGTTTACCCCTAAAATATACATATGAATGTTCTCCTTGCTTGTGTGTGTAGGTTCCATGTTTTTTTATAGCAATAGAACAGAATATTCTGAAGGCCTTGTAAAATCAGTCAAAATCCAGTAAACCAGCCGGGAGCGAAGGGGGTTGCTTCAGTGAAAATGGCTGGGAGTGAATGAGTTCATAATCAAATCAAAATGATCCATTGCTCCCTTCATACAGTTTTCTTTAAGTAGCACACAATCTTTTGTATCTGTTGGTTATGTAATTCATGATGATCAATATAGAAGTGACAACATCGCTTATTTGGGCTAACTGAAAAAGTATTGACCCTTTCTTTTGTTTACCCCTAAAATATACATATGAATGTTCTCCTTGCTTGTGTGTGTAGGTTCCATGTTTTTTTATAGCAATAGAACAGAATATTCTGAAGGCCTTGTAAAATCAGTCAAAATCCAGTAAACCAGCCGGGAGCGAAGGGGGTTGCTTCAGTGAAAATGGCTGGGAGTGAATGAGTTCATAATCAAATCAAAATGATCCATTGCTCCCTTCATACAGTTTTCTTTAAGTAGCACACAATCTTTTGTATCAGTTGGTTATGTAATTCATGATGATCAATATAGAAATGACAACATCGCTTATTTGGGCTAACTGAAAAAGTATTGACCCTTTCTTTTGTTTACCCCTAAAATATACATATGAATGTTCTCCTTGCTTGTGTGTGTAGGTTCCATGTTTTTTTATAGCAATAGAACAGAATATTCTGAAGGCCTTGTAAAATCAGTCAAAATCCAGTAAACCAGCCGGGAGCGAAGGGGGTTGCTTTAGTGAAAATGGCTGGGAGTGAATGAGTTCATAATCAAATCAAAATAATCCATTGCTCCCTTCATACAGTTTTCTTTAAGTAGCACACAATCTTTTGTATCAGTTGGTTATGTAATTCATGATGATCAATATAGAAATGACAACATCGCTTATTTGGGCTAACTGAAAAAGTATTGACCCTTTCTTTTGTTTACCCCTAAAATATACATATGAATGTTCTCCTTGCTTGTGTGTGTAGGTTCCATGTTTTTTTATAGCAATAGAACAGAATATTCTGAAGGCCTTGTAAAATCAGTCAAAATCCAGTAAACCAGCCGGGAGCGAAGGGGGTTGCTTCAGTGAAAATGGCTGGGAGTGAATGAGTTCATAATCAAATCAAAATGATCCATTGCTCCCTTCATACAGTTTTCTTTAAGTAGCACACAATCTTTTGTATCTGTTGGTTATGTAATTCATGATGATCAATATAGAAGTGACAACATCGCTTATTTGGGCTAACTGAAAAAGTATTGACCCTTTCTTTTGTTTACCCCTAAAATAAACATATGAATGTTCTCCTTGCTTGTGTGTGTAGGTTCCATGTTTTTATAGCAATAGAACAGAATATTCTGAAGGCCTTGTAAAATCAGTCAAAATCCAGTAAAATAGCCAGGAGCGAAGGGGGTTGCTTCAGTGAAAATGGTGGTTAGGGAATGAGTTAAAAAGCCCCAAATTATACTTACGGTAATGAATTACAAGCTCTTGTACTATAGATGACAGGAAAATCACCGGCAGCTCTTCTAAGGCTTAAACATTTGTCGAGTAATGCTATAGTCATATTTGTGCTTCCAGGTGAATTCAAGTTCATGTTAGGGATTGATAGCAACAATAATAATCAAGGTGATAAACCTTTACAAAAAGTGCAGTGTTAGGAACCTGTTTCGTCTCTCTTATCTTCCATACAAGGACAACCAAACACTGTGTGTTCCAAGACTAAACTTAAGCTTCACTGAAGTCTTGCCAAAATTAATATATATATCACACAGGGAGCCATACAGAGCATTTAAAGACCTTCAGAAGACATATTAAATCTAATTACCCAATCTAAAAACAGACAAGCCGTTTCAAAATATTGTTGGTTCACTACAGCCAATTGATTTACTGTACCTTCGCTTAGTAGTCAATCAACCGTGAAAGATATAACAGATAAAGTCCCGTGATCGCTGCCAAAAATGTCAAGAGGCCTCCAGGCTTGTGAAAAATACACAGACTGGCCATGTTATCGGTTCAGACAAATGGCGGCGAGTCAGTCTGTTGCTACGTCATGTCGGAGATAGCAAAACACTGTTGAGCTGAACAAAAAGGGAGCTTGGCTTGGCCGGCCAGTCCATTGGGCACCTGAACAAAAGCTACAGAATTCACAAACACCTGGCTTACTATATTACACTGGTTCAAAGGTTATGTTGAAGTCAGGGGACTGTCAAAAGAAACATGCGGCATCCAACTCAGCACTATAGTAAAAATGAAGTTAACTAATCTTATAACAAGAACCGCGATAGGAAAATAAAATGATTGGGTTTTTAGTTCATAGGCCATTTGGCCTTGAATTGACTTTTATAATTGCCAATTTAAGTCTATTTTTACAAGAATGATTTAATTTAGGAGCATTCCACAGAGTAGGGCAGATATACAGTACAACAATCCAGTTATGTGAACTAGCTTACAAATCAAAAAGAAGGGTGAGCTTTAGCAAGGGTAGAGGCGCTCACTGCTCCCGGCTGCGACTACCTCTCCCAGGTTGACTGGGTTTTGCTACCACGGCACTTTGCCGTGTGTTTGATGGCGTACGTTTTATGAGGAACTGGTGCCTGATGTTGTCCGGGTGATCTACTCCACAGCCACATTGCCCTGTCAGCAATCTGGAATTCATTACTACGTCTGTTATCTCCCCGCAGCCTGCAGGGTGAAGCCAATTCCTACAGCCCAGCCTAGCCCAGCCCAGCCCATAATACTCAGGATATAATACTCCTTTATCAGCTATTCTACACAGCTGAGATGTAGTGTCTGTGGTAGAGACACCTCGAAACAAATGAACCATCAGGCAACACTCACAAATACAACAACGGATGATTAGTTTGATTGAAGCTATTTTAAAAAGCAACAACAAAAATTGAAGCACAAATAAAATAGTAATGCCGCTGTGAACTAAAAACGTACAAACCAAAGGTCGCAATGATAAGCTTTTGCTTACACTAAACATTATTGAATGTTTTCTGCCAAGTACCAAAAATATTTATAATACAGTAAACCTATGAATTCAACTCTCAGCAGGCGGGGTTGGCCCATTCTGCCACAACTTGACTAAAGTTGTCTACCATTGGACAGTGGACCTTGTTTATCCCTCTTAAGGCAGCTAACTGTGGAGGAGGAGGTCTCCAGCTAATCTCCCTGCTACAGGGCCCTTTGCTGATACAGCGTAGAGGAGACCCGTTTATACTTATGGGATTTACTGAGCCTCTTCATGAAAAGAAGCAGAAACAAAGGGGTTCATTGACAAGAAAGAGAAACACTGCCATGTGACAATGAGGGATGCGCCATAGTTGAACTCAAGTGCTATGTCCTACTGAGACAAGTTTATGACATAGAACTTTGCTACACCGTTTTCTTATCTTTATTTCAAAAGTGGCTCAAACAAAGCTTATGTTTATCATAAACATTGTCAAATATTTTATTTATATCATTCAAATATAGTAAAATAGATATATATTTAAATTGCCTTTAAAAAAATGTAAATGAAACTTTGAAACAGTCTAATTTTGTTAACTCTATAACTCCTTGACTATTTCATTTAGTTTGCTACCCAGGGAGCCCCTTCTCTGATTGGCTAACAAGTTTCAGATATAAATATCCACCAGCAAGCTTTTAAGTATGGAATTCTGAGAGTAGACAAGTCAAAATTACCGTTATATTTCAAAACAGTGTCACTTGTCCTAAAAATACCACTTAAATAGCGCAAATGGAAAATTATTTGAGAAGAGTATTGTGGTGCTAGTTATAGTGCACAAACAAGATATTACAAAGGTTTGATGTAAGAGGGCAAGATTATAATATACGTTAAAAAAAGAGAGACTGTATTGCCATTATGAGTCATCCACATCTCATTTCTTACAGAGCACAACTATTTGTGTTAGCAACAATGACAGAGGCCATTTTAGAGGCAAATCATTTGGACAATACACTAGTTTTGCAGATCAGCCACACACTGCGAAACAGTCTTTACCAGTCCCAGCCAATGAATCCCCACCATTCCTATGCCTAGCAAAATAAAACAACATACCTTATCAGCAGGTCAAGCCTCTGAGGCCCACTAAGCTTATCTCCATTGGTGGACAGATTAGGGAGACAATCTCTTAACAGTCTCTCTCTCTCTCTCTCTCTCTCTCTCTCTCTCTCACATTAAAATATTGCGCAATTACAACACACGTAATTCTGCATTTATACTATAAAAATATTTTTTGATTAATGTGGATGGATGCCAGAAGGCCAGTTCCATGCCGCAAAACTAATTCAATTAATTAACTGAGGGAAGTAGCAAGAACTGATCCAAGCTGGTTGAATATTACCAACTGTAAAACAGTCATTACACTGTAACCAATAAAAATTAATACAAATATCCTGCTTCTGGACTTTGAGCACAATGGACATTTGCCTACAGACTATTGTGTGCTGCACTAACCGATATTACTTTGTTGAAATATTGTATATAGCTTACTTACCCCTAAATGTATAAATCGGGTATATAAAATACACTTAAATTATTATTATTTTTAAGTATATTTTGGCTACATTCATAAGCATTCACTAACTCGATTGGGACCTTTAAAATCTGATGAGATCCAATAAAGGAGCAATACATTTTGCATGAAAAAGAAAGGCTCATTTTATTATTAACAATGTCAGAAATGTATTAATTTAATAGTTTGCTTATTATTGTGGTTGTAATTTGCATTGATGTAGCTCTGCATTTGTTCTCCGTATAGTATAGGTGCACCGATGTGTCCCCGCGAGAGTAGATCCATGAACAATAATATGCTCAAATTTTTATGCATCTAAAAACTCCTTGCACATGCCTTTTCAGAAGCACTTAACTTATTTGGTCTTAAGTATAAAATTGTCTTACCATGTGTAGTCACCGTTGACCTCCTAAAAAAAAGACAAATAGTAAGTAACAACATTATAACAAATTCTACGTTCAGCAGATGGTGGCGTTTCAAACACTAGTTAGCTAGATTCCAATCTAATAAATATTTGTACTCACTACTCAGTACTATATGATAAATAATGAACAATAACAACAGTGTAGCGGTCTTCCACCAGTTTTGGCTCATTTGACACGCATTTCAAATGTCGCTCGGGCCGCCCTCCACACGGTTAGATAAACTAAAGGTTTTCCTTACCTGTAATGCGAATGCAGCTAACTTGAAAACGTGTTCGCTTTCCACTTCGATGTCCTCCTGTTTTATTGTGGAAGAAACGATGGTTAATGTTAAACAAGATAGTTTCTACACGCGACCACAAAGTGCAGTTGCCCTATTGAAACAATTCACTGTACCACGGTCCTCTCGCTACCGACTGAACCACTAATAACACGGATAAAATATTGTACTATAAACCGTTGATGGGCAGGTATCAATGGTTGTTTTACCAACACTTCATGTGGTGTTTTTTTTTAATTGATAAAGTTAACACAATTGGGCGTATGGTAATTCTTTGTGAGCTGCTAGCCAGAAGACTTAACCCCCCTCAGATAAGTGGTACAGTCCGAGCAGGTTCAACAGCCTCCGTCACCCATGGTGACCAATGTTGCGCCCCGCGAGGGGTAGAAAAAAAAGTTTGACCGTTTGTGGCATTCACGTGTCCCTCGGATTTCTCTATACTGCCCCTCCTTGGTTAAATACAACGTGGGAGAAATTCACTATCAGAATATAGGCATGATCAAGTAGCAAGTGAATGCATTGTTGCTTTTGTCAAGTCACTTCAAATAAATATGGTAAGTACTCCTTTAGATACTAAAAACTGGGAACGGAAATTAATAAGCTTCGGCTTCATCCCGTCAGCGCCCTTTTTTTCCGGGTTGTCCGAAAGGAAAAATAAACAAAAAAATAATAATAATTATAAAAAAAATAATAATAAATTACAAAAAACAGCGTGAAGGGTAAGCATATCGTCTTGCATGTGTACAAATACAGTATTTAGATTCATATTATAACATTTTGTTCAAGTATATAAAATACAATACTTACATTAAACACCAGAGATTTTGCATTCAGGAAGAACAGCTCCACAGTTGTGTTTTCTTTTAAAAAGGTGATTTTCTCAATGTAAAATCTGTGAAGAGTTCAAAAGAGTCAAGTATCAAGTTAAGTGCACACAATTTCAACGCATTCCATGCAACCTTGAGGAGGTGTTGTTGACACAGTTACATGACTGCCACCTGCTGGTCTATTTCCGTCTTAAATTAGGGCGCTGTCACCATGCCCTAAAAGTCCTTTAGAAAACAACCTTCTACACAAGCTTGCTCACCTTACAAAGAACTTGATTTCCAGTTTATCTGAAGACTTGGAGAAGTCATGATCAAGGACTTTTCGATCAAGCTGAAGCCAGTTATTCTGACCACTAAAAGTGAAGAGAATAAATATTGCATCAGGCATTTTCAATGAGAAATTAAAAACCGGGATTGTAATAAAAAGAAAAAAAACATTTTATGATACGAGTATATTTTGTGTTGTACTTACGTGTCATCTATGAAGCAAAGGCCAAAGTATTCCTTCTCCTTCAGATTAAAATGTGATGCCACCAAATCCAACAGGTCCCGAGATAAAAGCTTTGGCTTGAAAAAAGAAGTTAAAATATATATATTTATCTTAGGTTATTACTATATTACAGCTCTTACAGCTCAAGATGCTTCTTTGCCATGATATATCATTATCAGGGGTGTTGCCAGGGATTTTAGAGGTGCGGGTATATAAAAACAATAACACTTTTTTTGCAGTCAGCTATATGTCAATGTAGCATATTCAAAAGGGCCTCTGTCATTCATGGGCCCTTGGAATGATCATCAGCCCCCCCTCACCTTACTACGCCCCTCTTTCTAATAATCACAGCAATGCAGGATCATATGGCCAAATTAGATAAAGATTAGACAATCCGTACCTGGACCAGCAGCTCCAGCTTCCGACCGTCGAGTAGGTGTACCTGGCACTGCCGTCCCTCATTCATCTGAAGGAAGAAAAAACAACTTTAGACAGGGCAGGTTTTGCAACCTGATGCCTTCATTGCAAAAAAAAAAAAGTCTCCACCACCACCCATGGCCATGTACTGTACAAAACGCCATGCTTCCACACTTATAGCCGGGGGTAAAATGTCTGTTTGACTTTTGTGAGGACGAACAGTGATTCACCTCAGTGTCATGTTTGCCTCTGTTGTGAATGAATAGGTAAGTTGAGCCGCTAGCCATATTTCCACAGGGAGAACCTCGAACCTCATACTTGCAAACGAGATACAATGCAATAGCGTGATTTAACAATGGGCCAAATCAACCACAACCTTTACATTTACCATGCATGTTTTTTTTATTTTTTATAAATGTGTTATTTAAACAAAGATGCTCTTCTACCCACACAGTTCCGCACACTGTGTTGTCATACTTCTATATATCTTTCCTCTGTATCCGCACTGGTCCCACTCTCATGAAACATCAACATTCATTGTTGTTTCTTGTTTGTCTTGTCTCTTAAAAAAATCAGAGGAAGATTTCTTCCTCTTCCAAAGTTTAAAGAAGGTCCCCATGTATAGTTCAAAATGAATTGTTCCAAGATGAAATGTGTTGTATTTTGCAGGATTGGTCTGCAAAGTAAATCTGTGAGGCAAAATCCAGTTGTTAGTTCACTATAAATGTAACTTTAGTACATTTATGTGCTCTGTTTAGTGTAGACTGTAGAAAATGCTATCCATACCTAGAGTATATAGCATGTATATTGGCCACAATGGACAGTGTTAAACATTTTAAGCAACGACTGATACCAGGATAATAACAAGTACCGTAACATTTGGAATTTAAAAAACACACAGTGAATTATAAAAATTGTGACTTTGGTACCTCCCAGTGGTCATTAATGGTATTGAAACAAGTGGTCCAGGTCACTTTTTCCTGACTGGAGCCACTGTCTGCTTTCAGTTGGCTACAATAAGAATGCTGTTCTTGTTAGGAAAAAAAAAACTTTATTTAATTTAATTTAATTAATGTGAATGTTAATATATATATATTTTTTTTTTAAAGGGAAGTATTTCATATGGTTTACGTAAAAAAACAAACATAAGATACACATTTCATTTGCTTGCTTACTAAACTGTAAATGAAAACATTTTTAATATGCCTAATTATCCCTCGATATGCCTATTTAGAAACTAGACATTAACATATAATACTGATGGAGTCTATAAACAAAATATGATAAATTATTATATTTAGAAGATCAATAATTACAATAATTACTTGAGCTTTATTGTTTTTGCTCCAATGAGGTGCTGAAAAGCTGCTGAGGAGGGGACCCGAATGTCAGAGCAGTAAACAACATCAGGAAAAAAGAAAAGAAAAAAAGAATTATCAGTGTAGTCAGAAATCTCTTTTACCTGGTAATTCCTTTTCAACAGGATTCCACACCACTGACTGACCTCATCCTGCAGCCCTGACTGAGTCATTTAATTCTACCACGTCATGGGCTTTCCTTCAGAAAAAAAATGTCACAAAGCAGACGAAAAGCATGGAAACTAAGTACACGTACTCTACTCACAGAAAAGAGGCAGGTGTACAGTACTACAAGAAAACCTTATAGGGAAACAATGGGAGCATTGCAGACTTGATGACACAGACTAACATCAGCAGCAGTGCCCCCAATGCCTATTCATCCCTGCACATTGAACACTTTATTTGACCTTGTAAATATCATGTGCACTTCAAGCATCTACACCTTGCTGAATTTGTATTGTTTGCATGTTCAACATGTGAATAAGCATCAGTCCCCGTTCTGTTTGTGTGTGTGTGTTTTTTATTAAAAAATTTGAAATCTTACTGTATTTTGTTTTTCTATTGTTTATTTCCCCTTGTCCTGGGACTTTCTGGGCTAACCTGGGACCTAAGCCTTTCGGGTTATATCAAGTGGAAACATGTGTTGGCATACAGCGGTGGCAAATCCAGGTCCAGAAAGTAAAAACCCTGCCACAGTTTGGCTTTAGCTCCTGGTAGCTAACTAGCTAGCTCCCTAGCAGGTGAATGAGCACCATGGGAGCTAGCTAGGGAGCTAGCTAGCTAGCATCTGGGGCTAAAGCCAAAGTGTGGCAGGCTTTTTACTTTCTGGACCTGGATTTGCCAACTCTGCAATACAATTTCTTGAATCCTTGAAATGACACAAAAGTTGATACTAGTAATAACAAAACAAGCAACACACACTGAGGGACTTGAGCATATTCTAACTAGGAAATGATCTAAACAAGATATCCTACATGACAAAATATCCAAAGAACAATAGTTAACTTAAAATTCAATATCCTAACAGAAATAGGAAACCTAAAATCACTAGCAAAAAGAATAACAATTCACAAAGTGCATGATTGCATGGTGTGTATACCCCACACATACGGTATTACGGTGTTCTAGGAGTAAAATCCTTGGCAACTTTCAATGTTCTTTATAGAGTGCCATGTGTGTTCCGAGAAGCAGTCAGTGCCTTCACTAAAATAAACATACTTTGTTACTGACTGAATGAAGCAGGCTTTTCCATTCACTGGACGCTAAAAAGAATCCATCCAACAAATAAGCATTTGTTATTAATTATTATTAAGCCATTAGCCAAGAAGCTGCCATACCTGGTAGCCATGTCCAATCCTAAACCAGGCCACAAGAAAGTGCTGGCATGGCAACAGCGCACGCTTGTACCACCTGCTCAAGGTCTCATGTGCCACACTCCAAATGAGCTGGCTGCTAGATGCCACTCGGTCCTCCATTCCTCGAATCATGCGCACAGCCATGACTTTGTGTCTCGGACCAATTCCTACTTCAGGTGGTCACAACTCACAGAACCAGGGGAAACAATGTCCTGCAGCACGCTGGGGTTAGTTCAACTGAAAGAGCTGTAATGTGATAAAAGCTACGATTCGAAGGCACAAGCACACATTGTGTAGTGTCGGCCCAGTTGACGTCATGATGCTGGGAGTCATCAGAGAGCAGTCCGTATCAGGCATGACTCTTATCCAAAGATTGATGGTCTAAAGCACAACTGCAGAAGATCAAATGGACAGTGAGATCCGATTAGTAGTTTTAGAGAAATTAAAATATTGTGAATTTGAATTTTCAGTCATCTCAAATTTATCTTAAAGATGAAGTCAGCCCAAACATTTTCTTTACAATAATATGTTCTATTGACACCCACGAGGCTAAGCACAGACCTCTGATTAATATTGTGTTTGTGGAATTTGAATTAAGCATTTTTTTAATCCATTTCAGGGGGCGGCCATTTTGCTACTTGCTGTTGACTTAAAATGACACCACAGTTGCTCAGGGTTCAGACAAGGACCAGTCACGGCCTACCTGTTTTCTGAGTTGGATCATGTGGCGTTTGCAAGCTGAGCTGATTGCCTGAGCAACTGTGATGTCATTTTCAGTCAACAGCAAGTGACAAAATGGCCACCCCCGAGATGGATTAAAAATGGGTGGATTTTGCTATTTAAGTCATATTCCACAAACACAATATTAATCAGAATACTGTGTTTAGACTGGTGGGGATGCATAGAACATATGATCGTAAAGAAAATATTTGGGTTGACATCCCTTTTAATCTAAAAAAAAATATTGATTCTGAAAGCAAACCTTGGGGTCAACACTTTCACGGGATGGGAGCATCGTAAATAAACACAAGGTTCACTTCAAAATGAATGGTAATATTGACAAAAAAGAAAACTTCGGAAAAGTTGTTTACAACATAACTTTTGCACAATATATTCAATTATTAGACTATTGACCTCATTCTCATATTGTGTTGTGTCACAAAAAAGTGAACTGGCTATGAGTTTGTCTAGGATGTGAGAGCAATTTCCTGAGGAGTCCAGACATTCCCACCCATTACATTCTGCAGGAGCGTTAAAAATAATTGGCTGGGTTTGGATCAGCGAGGGTGGTACAACTGACACGGCACATTTGAAAGTGGAATGGTGGTGTTAAACTTTCAGAAAGCTTTTGATGTGGGACATTAATGTGCTTTCAAGTCATTACCAGATGTTTTCTGTGACTAAGAAACAAATGTGCACACTCTGCAAACCTGACTCAAATAAGTAACAGAACACAAAGGCAGTTATGCTGAAGAAAAATAAAGTGATGGAACATTTGTGAGCAATGACATGGAAACAATAATATGTTGTTTGTTTAGTGTGACCAAATTTCAAAAAACAAAACTGTTTACAGAAGAGACTACAACCATACCAATTATCCATTTGTAAATGTCATGCTTTTTTTTGCCCCATTAAATGTGAGATGAACTGTTTTCTTTTGCAGTCAGTTCCCAGTTAGATGTTTTGTTACCACATTATGCAAACAATAAACACAAAGCGGTGCAAATTAGGATCAGTCATGCAGGTAAATGACGTGCAGTTTGGTCTAATACACTGTATGTGTGCTCAAATCACCTCCAAACATTCATTGTGATGATATCATTTACGCACAATCAAGTATTAAATTGGCAGCACTGATCTTACCTGATATTATCATTTTAAAGTGAAAAAAAAAATAAGATGAGCAATTTTTAAGGTAAAATGTTCACATGGCTATATGGGCCATCTTTGTAAAAACGTTGCATAGCGTTTTGGACTACCTTAATCAAATACAATAGTACACAATCACAATTTAGCAAGTCATGGTAAATAACTCCTGGATTGAATTGACTTGCTGTACCAAATGTTTTAACTTACAGGTACAGTGCGTAGAATTCAGTGCCATCTAGTGGTGAACTAATAGAATGCAATTATTTTGAATCACGCGCACTACGGTGCCTCAGACAGACCACACTTTACAACCCTACCCCCAATTACTACCAGTTATTATTTGAAGTGAGCGAGCGAGCAAGCAACCCGGCAAGCAGGAGCTACTGTGAGAGGCGAGTAAGAGTTGTTAGCAAGAACTCCTGGAGCATCTAACAAGAGCGGCTAGCAAGAACTTGCTGGAGCAGCTAACAACAGCGGCTAGCAAGAACTTGCTGGCGCAGCTAACAAGAGCGGCTAGCGGGAGAAGCTAGCTTAAGATAGCGAGAGCAAAGTAAATAGAAACAAGCGGCCCAAAAAAAAAAAAAAAAGAAAGAAACAAGCAGCAGGAGGCCGAATAGAAGGTAGAAAGTAAATGGCGGTTGACTCATTGGGTCCAACAGGAGCTGAATTACCACCAGGGGCAAACTTTGTGAGCCTCTTGTAAAGCACTGTGCAACCTAGTATGCAATAGCTATTACTAGACCTATGAATATATATATATATATATATTTATTTATTTATTTATATATATTTTTTAAATGTAGGCTGATGTGATAGATCATTTTTATATTTTTTGTATATTATTGAAATTAATAGTGGGTATTTAAAATGAATGAATTATTAGTTCACCACTAGAGGGCACTAAAATGCACACTGTCCATTTAACAGAACTAAAAAACAAAATGTTTTAGATGGTGCTCAACAATATAATACAATAGAGGATTGCTAGTCACTATCAAATATTTTTATAATCGATTGTCCTATTGAATGTGTCAGAATGAAAAAAATGTGGTCTTATAGCAGTTACTATTATAAAACATGCTATTCAACAAATACGTAAAAGTCTGTCCTTTTACTGCCACTGTGATTAAACGCCATCAGGCCCCATTATGAACTGACAGGGCCACTGTAACTAACTAACCTTGGTAATAACAGACAGGCATGAAAGGCCACAGCTTCCTGGGCTAACAGCCAGCCATACATGCGGTGAAAACTATCCACTATTGATCACATGCAAGAGAGTCCCGTCTCAAGAATAAATGCACATCCAGGCCCACATTTACAGTACGTACATCTGATGATCAAATGTGTGACAATCACTTGGAGAGATAAAACAAGAAGAAATATCTCAATTGTGATTGGTAGAATTTGTGTGATTGGTGTCAGCCCAAAGGGCTCATGATGAAGGATATATGTATAATGTATACTCATACTAAAAATTATGTGATTGACATTTAATATGCTGATGCAAGAGAACCATGTTAGATAAAAAGCTACTCAATCAAAAAAAAATTCTGTAATATTTGTAAAACTACAATGCCTATAATTTTCACGCCAAAACCTGTTACGGTTATCTTTGGGCACATGAACATTGTCAAAACTCACAGGGACAGAAATGACCGAAAACACTTTCATTTAATACCATTTGCATCAATACCAACTAGCTGCTTGTCCTCCAGATTTTGGTCCAAAAGCATATTTTCAAAACACTAATTGCCGTCTTCAGTTATGCACATAAAAAAAAAAAAATCTTTGTAATAACCTTATTTGTGTTTATTTTTTGTCTTTATTTATTTATTAATGTATTTATTTTTGACAAAATATTCATTCCTGTAGATGTTTTATATGCTTAATTAATGTTTTGCACCTCAGTAGCTCATTCTCCACAGCTGCTAACAAAATGTCAATGTCCCCCATCTCTAGCCTGGCACTAGGATGACAAATGCTATGACCTAATGCCATTTGATGTCACTCTTGGAAGCAGTCCTCTATGCAGCTCATGTGCTGCACTGAATACAAGAAGCAGACAATTTAAAGGTCCATTGTTTTCAAGCTGTTGCTTTCTTTGTCCTCAAATGCACCACTATCATGTCTGGGGGGGGGGGGGGGGGCTGCATTACCCAATTAGGAACACCAGATGGGGAAACTTAGCTCCTCACTTACCATTTGAAAAAGAAATGGCAAACCAATAAGGTGGTGAATAATAATCCCCCCCCCCCCCACCCTTAAAGAAAAAAAAACTGCGTATCTAGATGTTCATTTTAGTTCATCCATGCGCCCTTATTTCACTTGTGAGACCTGGACATGAGAGCTGCTCCAAATTTAATCACTCCTTTGTCTCTCAGTCTCTTGAACGCCTCTAATAAAGGATCTTGATCTGTTGAGAATACAAGGTAGGTCATGCCAGGGAGATGTACTGCCAAGATCATCACACTTCCCCGTTCCCAAAGCTCATCTCCACATAGGATGGCAATTAGCATGTAGCGCAAGTGGCAGATTAATTGTTTCAAAAGAGGGAAAGCCGCGTGTGAGTGAGGCGCAGCGTGAATGGAGCATAGAAACAGCTGTCATCCACACGAGCCTGCAGCTGACAAGCTGGAGCACATACTGAAACTACAGCTGACAGGCTGAATGCAAGACATGTGTTGTATGCCTGACACACTCACGCAAACACACACGTGCGAGACGGTTCACTTGCCGCACAGGACCTTGTTTGCACCCATTTAACAGGAACTGGTGAAAGGCAGCAGAACCCAGCTGTTAAATATCATGATCCTGCATAGGTGGACAATTTGTTGTCATACATAAATAAAAAGAACAGAAAATTAAATATGAAAGTGGGCCATTCCCGGTCATGCATACGTCAAGCTGTTTCATGGGCTTTAATGTTAGCAACTCTCAAACAAACAAACAATTTATTATATTCAGGATGGCCAGGACAAGTACTTATTCTGAGGGCCGCCACGGAGTACGCATAGTGCGCAGGGCACCATCGTCCGTTTGGGGCCCCATTTGCCCGTGGGCACGCATTGCAATATCGAGTGTGCACGTCATTAGTGAGTTTCTGACATGCACTTGACATGTTGCTCAAACATCCGTGAGCACTTGTGCCAGGGGGTGGGGATTCACTCGTTGCGTGTGCATTGGATGCAACATTACTACGTTTGTTTTCATATAAAGACACAAAGAACCCACTTTCAAGTATTGTGATGGTCAGTTACACAAACAAGGTTTTGCAAAAAAAAATTGCTTAAATTCTACGATCCAGAGATGCGTGGAGAGAAGCAAAAGCAAACCAAGCACGTCATTCACGTTCGGCAGTAAACTCTGGTTGCGTTCAATGACCACTCATACAGTTGGATAGAAAAAACTCATTCAATGTATCAAACAGAAATAAATACTACGTGAGCACATTGCAGGGGTTACTTGGAATCATTTCATAATTTATTTCCCAGATCAAAATTCTCTGTCATAGACGCACCAAAATCAGAACAGCCGCATGGCAACCTAAATTTCTCATAAAACTCGAAAAAAAAGATTTTTTTTCTCGAAGCATACACAGCCTCAAAATATCCCACACTCTGTCTATTACTTTCCAAAGGGCAACATAAATAGGGCTCCGTTCTACATGATTACAAACATGTGATATCACAATGACGTGGAACTGGGAGAATCAACGAGTGATCAGACGCGATGGAAATATGCATGACATCAGCCAATCAGAGTGCAGGTTTTCCTTCTCTTCTGCAGTTTGCAAGTTGAAGACGTAAACAGAAAGTAAAAGAAACAAGAAGTAAACAATGACTGAACGTGCAGCAAAACAAGCCATGACTTAGTGTCATCTTCCCAAAATGAAACGGTTTCGACAAGATCGTTCCTCCCTGTCGCTTTTGGGGCGGTATTTTGAAGGAGTGAATGAATACGATGTGCAAGGTAAGTACTCGAAAACAGCTAACACAACAATCCTGTTGAATCATTAGAACAAGCTAGTGGAGCAACATGCGGAAAACATGCACAGGCTGCCGACGTACCGTTAGCAGTTTAGCCGCTAAAAAGTAGCCGTGCAGCCACTACTAGACCAAAGCAGCAATAAATCCCATCATCTATTGATCACCCCAACCCGTGTGAATTGCAAATGATTGTTGGTCTGCGAAAACTTGTTTGAACCAGTCCGTGGCGCAACAAAAGGTTGCCCCCCCACCCCTCGGGAAAAAAAAATCGGGGACACGTTCACACTTTTAAGGCCACCTAAAGGGGTAGCTGTGTCGGGCAAAATTCTTGCATATCTGTAAAATGACTACTTTATAGTAAATAAAAGAAAAAGACATCTTGCTTGAGTTTGTAAACACCGCTTCGACCACATAGATTGGTTGACACAAAAGAAATCTGCCTCGAAATTATAATTTATAATTTTAAAACTACATTTGTGACATCCGGCCCGCTATCGGCTACGGACATTTGCTGTAGTCTTTAGATGCATATCCTCTGCCAATGGGGACATGCCTGCCAATGAGGAAAGAAAAAGACGCAAGAACACATCATGTGACTATAACCAGGATGCTTTAAGTTCAGAGCAGGGAAGCATGTGGAGGCAGTAACGTCAGCCAGAAGAAAGCACTCTTCAAAACTTTGACCTTAGGGATTCAGGAAGATTGTAATTCTGCATTTGTGTCAAGGGAGCAGAATAATAAAAACAATAATCACTTGTGTCATCGGTGCTATATATCTCAAATGAAGGGGAAATGCTCTACTCTCAGTCCAAATGACACAAGCAGAAATCTGTCCACATGATTTTGTTTGATTACTTTTACCATAGTTCACTCAACCATAAACATGTATGACCCACCCATTACTAAAATTAAGAAAAAAACAACCTTGTTGATTCAGAGTGCTGTGGGCTGTCCTTGCCCCTGAATTATGTAAAATTGTTAATCATTTTCATGTTTAGATAAATGAAATAAGGCCATGTGTTTTATTTTTGCCATCAGTGGAAATAAAGCCCAACAGCGGAGTGTGTGGGCCATCTGGAATTTCATTCCTGATAAGCCTCCTTATTAGTGAAATTGAAAAAATATATAGTTGTAATGCTGATTTACACACTACATAACAAATTCAACTAGCTATTTGTGTCAGACACGGTCCAACATCACAAAGTGCTTTGATGCAGACTCTTTCAATTTCAGTGAGCTTTTACTGTTTGACAATTTTAAAGAAGAACGATAAATTTCAGAATTCAATTAATTCTCCAATTATTTGGCTAGCTGAGCTTCTCTGAGAAGTCAGAAATGAGTCAAGATCAGCATTCAAACGCTAAAACCGAATTTTCTGATCAGTACCGCACATGAACACTTCAGCATCTTATTTACTATTCTTATGTAAAACATTAGATTTGAATAGAAGTAGATACACACTAATAATGTTATTCATATTTTAGCAATTAAAATAGAATTTACATTAACTGAATTAAATTAGTTGTACACAATCGATGTATTAAACAGTTAAAGAAACAAAAATAGTTTGAGTAATTACAAATCACTAGCACAAGAAAGAAGCCATCTCCAAAACCAGCACTTTTTAGGAAACAACAACCCCCCACCCACAAAATTAGCATGAATGTTGGTGTGTGGGTGTGTGTGCGGTGGAAGGGGCGTGGTGTGATGCCAGAGAGGGTGAACATGCTTTTCCCCCCTGCCATACAAGAATAAAGTGTTATTTCACATCCACTACAGTAGGTGGCAGTGGTGCTGTCATTGTCGGAGTGTGCACAGCAGAGGTTTTTTTTTTTTGCACTGAGCATGTGCACATGGAGCACACACAGAGCACGAGATATGAAGTGCAGTGAACAGACCCTTAAGAGACACCATTAAGAAATACTGTATATAACACTGCTGTAAAGAAAGGTAGAGAGAGAGACAGAACTGCACAAGGTGGTTCCTCTATGTTGAGTTCACCTATGATTTTTGTTAATTGAAAATCGTAGAGAAAGAAAGAGAGACTAAAAACAATGTAATTATTTGCTGTAAGTTGATCTATACTTATTTATATTTTCTTTATAGTTTTCTTTAATGTTTATTAAGATAGGGATTTGACCCCATGACCTGAAAACTGTAAGGCAGATGTGCTAACCAGTCGCCCTCAGTTCCTATGTGTAATCATCATAATAATAATTAGTAAAGAGACCATATGTCTCTCATTCCAGTTTGCTACCTAGATAATTTGAATCAAACAGCTGTGAAGATTCATTAGGCCGGACCACACAACATCCAGATAACGATCCAGACAGTTCCTGTGTGGAAAACTGCTACAGCTCTGGGACTACAACTGGAAAAATGGTTGAGGTTAGTTGGCCTTCGGGACTGTGGAAAAAGTTAAATTGTCTTCAACAGTAATTTATGTGGGTTTTCTTTGCAAGATTATTCATGTTTTAGCCAATTATGCGAACAAAGCCTGTTAAATCCCTCAAGCAATTCAAAAAAGATAGCAACTGAACCACTGTTGGCTCACTGTGCGCCTAACTTCATGCCTCAAGGTTATTATGACCATAAATAAATCAACAATAATAGAGAGATGCAGAAAGTGATAAATGCTCTCAATAGTTCAGTAATTGATAGTGTCATGTCTAGAAAATTGCTCTGTTGCTAATTACCGGTAGTATTATTCTATCGGAAAAAGTTAATTTTTTCTCACTGCAAAAAGTAGGATTATTTGCCTTATTGCTACAAAACATTGACAAAGACGAATAACGACAGCTGTTGACATATACGCCTAAGAGTATACTGTCTATTCAAATCACTCTTACCCATATGAACTGTGAAGCTCTATCTGGGTTAAGTAGTATTATCAGAGGGGTTCCACTAATTTCATTTTAGCCACGCAGACCATCAGTCATCCGGAGAGTTAAACTAATTACACTGTGATAATCACAGTAGCATATGCTCAACTGTTACCCACAATGCATCAAAACATTAAACCATGAAAAATGAAGCCACAGATTTCTCCTCTGCTACATTTCCTAGACACTATGTACTATGTGCAGTTTACTTCCCTGTCCTTGACACTTGTTCAAAGAGAGAAGATGTTAGGGATCCGATGTTGATATTGGACGTCGGTCCGATATCAGCCAAAAAAACAGTATTGGATTATTATCTAAATCCAAAGTCTCCAACAACCAATACTGTATTTATTAGCACTCATACTTATACAAGAAAGTCCATTCCAGATCCCATTCCTGCTCTTCAGCAGCATATGGACTTAGCACGCAGAGCCCACATGTATTGTTTTAGCAATGTCAGTTCAGACTCCGTCGTAAGAAAATCTTTTCAAAACGGCAGAAATTTTCCAATAGAAAAAAACTGATCAGGTCCTCAAAACTGAGGTACTTAACAATACAAAAGTTATCTGGATGGTGTTTCCCCCCACCTTTTTGTATTGCATATTTTAATTAGTTTTTAAATTTTATTAAAAAATTTTGAAATTCTGTGTTGTTTCACTTGAAATTAGTTTAGCAGGAAAAAACTTTAAACAATCAAAAGTTTGATTTCAAGTTAAAGGATGTTTGTGCAGTTTGTCACTTTGTTTTACTCGCGACTGCCACCTCTGGCCCAAAGCGTAACTGCAGCATCTGTGTCATGCTCGTTCATGGTACCCGTGCGAGTATGTGCACGATCTTAAAGCGACAGCCACAGTTGACAAACAAAAACATGACTTCAAATGAGGTAGGAAAAACTTTGCCCCTCCCATCACCAAAGAAACTGTTGAGTTTGCAGGGTCCGCACACTCTACTCTAAAGGGACGATAAAAGCTCATAGATGCAGTCAGAGTAAAACAGTCAGGGATCTTCATAGTCATCTAGGCATAGTGGAGCATGCATGATGTAGAAAAAAACTTTAACATTACTTTTTTTAAATGGCACAATGCACTTTTAACCCCTGGGCGTTATTTGACCATGTTTTGGCTTTTTGTTGGTTCTGACCAAGCCATTTCAAAATAAAATAACGCCCAGGGGTTAAGGGTTTATTTGTACTCTAAATTATTTTGTAGCCACACATACAGCAAATGTGGTCCAATCCCCAGCTACAGAAGCTAGCTCTTGGGACATGGAATGTCACCTCTTTGGCGGGTAAGGAGCTCGAGCTGGTGTGTGAGGCAGAAAATTTTTGACTAGATATAGTCGTACTTTCCTCCACACACGGCTTGGGCTCTGGTACCAATCCTCTCGAGAGGACTCTCTTCCACTCTAGAGTTGCCCACGGTGAGAGGCGCAGAGCAGGTGTGGGCATACTTATTGCCCCTCGGCTTGACGCCTGTACGTTGGGATTCACAATGGTTGACAAGAGGGTAGCCTCCCTCCGCCTTCGTGTCGGGCGACGGGTCCTGACTGTTGTTTGTGCATTTGCACCAAACAGCAGCTCAGAGTACCCAACCTTTTGGAGTCCTTGCAGGGTGTGCTGGAGAGCGCTCCCCCTGGGGACTCCCTCATTCTGCTGGGGGACTTCAATGCTCACGTGGGCAATGACTTTGAGACCTGGAGGGGCGTGATTGGGAGGAACGGCCCCCCTGATCAGAACCCGAGTGGTGTTCTGTTATTGGACTTCTGTGCTCGCCACGGACTGACCATAACGAACACCATGTAAAAACACAAGGGTGTCCATATGTGCACTTGGCACCAGGACACCCTAGGCCGCAGTTCGACGATTGACTCGGATTTGCGGCCGCATGTTTTGGACACTCAGGTGAAGAGAGGGGTGGTGCTGTCAACTGATCACCACCTTGTGGTGGGTTGGCTCCGATGGCGGGGGAAGATATCGGGTCAGACCTGGTAAACTCAAACGTATTGTGAGGGTTTGCTGGGAACGTCGCTGGAAAGGTAGTTGGAAAGCTCCTCGGTGTCAAGGCCCCGGGAGTGGATAAGATCCGCCCGGAGTTCCTAAAGGCTCTGGATGTTGTGGGGCTGTCGTGGTTGACCCGCCTCTACAATATTGCGTGGACATCAGGGACAGTGCCCCTAGATTCGCAGACCGGGTTGGTGGGCCCTATTTTTTAGAAGGGGGACAGGAGTGTGTGCTCCAACTATAGAGGGAACACACTCCTCAGCCTCCCTGGTGAGGTCTATTCAGGGGTGCTGGAGAGGAGGGTTCATCGGGAAGTCGAATCTCAGGTTGAGGAGGAGCAGTGTGATTTTCGTCCCGGCCGTGGAACAGTGGAACAGCTCTACACCTTTGGCAGGATCCTCGAGGGTGCATGGGAGTTTGCCCAACCAGTCTACATGTGTTTTGTGTGTTCCTCGGGGGGTCCTGTGGGGGGTACGT
This sequence comes from Vanacampus margaritifer, assembly GCF_051991255.1. Taxonomy (NCBI): domain Eukaryota; kingdom Metazoa; phylum Chordata; class Actinopteri; order Syngnathiformes; family Syngnathidae; genus Vanacampus; species Vanacampus margaritifer. Next base: position 17,766,779 of record NC_135439.1, on the reverse strand, counting down.
GGTACTGAGCCCCCTGATACGGGCTGTTCGGTTCTTGTACATTGTGGTCTGCATTGCCGGCAGTAAGTCATAATCGTTCCCAGTGAGGGTTGGGCTCCGCCAAGGCTGCCCTTTGTCACCGATTCTGTTCATAACTTTTACGGACAGAATTGCGTTGAGGTGATCCGGTTTGGTGGCCTCAGTATTGCATCTCTGCTTTCAGATGATGTATTGCTGTTGGCTTCATCAAGCTGTGATCTCCAACTCTCACTGGAGCGCAGCCGAGTGTGAAGCGGTTGGGATGAGGATCAGCACCTCCAAATCCGAGACCATAGTCCTCAGTTTGCAAAGGGTGGCGTGCTCTCTCCGGGTCGGAGAGGAGATCCTGCCCCTAGTGGAGGAGTCCAAGTATCTTGGGGTCTTGTTCACGAGTGAGGGCAGGAGTGAGTTGGACATCGGCAGGCGGGTCGGTGCAACGTCTGCAGTGATTCGGGCTCTGTATCGGTCTGTTGTGGTAAAGAATGAGCTGAGCCAAAAGGCGGAGCTCTCGATTTACGTCCCGGACACAAGTGGCCGAAATTAAGTTTCCTCCACAGGGTGTCCGGGCTCTCCCTTTGAGGTAGGGTGAGAAGCTCGGTCATTCGGGAGGGACTCAGAGTCGAGTCACTGCTCCTCTGTGTTGAGAGGAACCAGTTGAGGTGGCTCAGGCATCTGGTTTGGATGCCACCTGGAGAGGTGTTCCAGGCATGTCCCACCGGCGGGAGGCCCCGGGGACGACCCAGGACACGCTGGAGAGACTATGTCTCCCGACTGACCTGGGAAAGCCTTGGGATTTCGTCGGAGGAGCGGGTTTAAGTGGCTGGGGAGAGGTAAGTCTGGGATTCCCTCCTAAGGCTGCTGCCCCCGCAACTTGACCCCAGATAGACGGTAGTAAATGGATGGATGGTGGATATAGAGAAAATAAATAAAGGAATCATTTTGAATACATTTCATTTTATAAAATAACATTAAAGTAGAACTATTTCAAATACATTTTGCTTCACTTTTAGACAAGAAAATATAGTTTGCTTCTATACACAATGTGATTTTAAGAAACAAAAACTATTGATTCTAGAAAAAAAGAAAACCAATTGTTCATTCATTATGGTGTCACATTTTTATTGTCTAATAAAGCCTCAGTTACCTACAATTAACCTGCATAAAGAAATTGCTCCTCAAAGTTAGAAAGTTGCTCCTCAAATCAAGCCTTTGATTCACAAAACTGCTACGCAAAGAAAAGAAAAATCGAAACCTGACTAGCATGTCTGCAAATGATTACATTGAACTTGCAATTGACAGTTTCATTCATGCTACCTTTTACTCATGTGAGCACATTTTTTTAATTAATTAAAAGCAATATGACCCTTGCATTCAACCCATCCTGGGTAATAAAAAAACCCAGCATCCTTTGGGCCAGCAAGTCAAGCTTCAGCTAAGACCGACCCTGTCTCAGGCAGCTGCTGATTGGACACACATCTACTAACGTGGCCAATCCGGAGACACAATATATGGTGTGTTTGCTGCTATTACAAAAAAAAGGTGCATCAGGTAGATGTGTAAAATCACAGGACAACCTCTGTAGTGTATTTAAAAAAAGAAGCAACATAGTGGACACTTTGAAAAGGCATTTAACCAAAAAACTGTTTAACTCAAATGAAATGAATGGTTTCCAATGACATGGTTTCCTTCTCCCTATTACGTGGCAAAACACCTTTCCTCATCGTCATCTCATCATCTTTATCTTTCCTCTCCATGTTTGACCGTCAGGGTTGCTTGGTTTCAGTCCAAAGGGCAGGTGATAATGACTTCTCTCCCTCCCGAATCCACCAAATCGGTGACTCCTAATATATATAAAGTATATGGATGTGTGGGTGGGTGTATGTATTTACAATTGCAGGTGTTGGTTTCTAGCATTAAACCGCTGAAGGGAGAGGCTCACATGAGACTCCATGGATGATAAATCCTTAGCACTAACAGACAAACAAGCTCCACCCACACAGACACCGAATGATGCCCACGCACAAACATGAAAAACTGATGTAATCCAGACAGAAGTAAAAAAAAAAAAAAAAAGAGAGAGAGACTGGAGGGGCTCAAGACTGAGAACATTGGGCTAGTCTCGAGGGTGTCTCTTAACCTGGCCTCCATCTCTTCTGGCACATAACGTGAGAAACACTCACAAGAGGCTTTAAGCTTTGCGCTGTATTGATTGCTATCAGACTAGAGGCAGTGGAATACTTCTTTTTTCTCATTCATAAGTATAAGAAGGTAATAATAGCCTCTCATCCCATTGCATTCCCTTTTATACCTGTGGGATGAGACAAACACATGAGTGGGCGGGTGGACGGAGCAAAGCATCATAAGACATGCCCACCTTTTCTGTAGCTCACAAACCTCCAAGGCAAGTACTATTCTCTCTACTGATATTTTCATTTCATTGCCTTACTGCAATTAGGTGCATCCCAAGCTGAAAAAGGCATAAACCTACTGTACACACAGTACATACACCTACGTACGCGAATGCATACACATGCATGCACAAACAAGCAGACACGGCCTTGCTGCTCTCGAGTCTAAATTTGCAAAATTATAGTATGCTGGTTTCAAGGCTGCCACCATATCATTTCAGAGTTCAGACAGAAGAACTACGAATATTTTAATTATGGTCATCTTTGGTTCAGTGGTAGAGTGGTCAACCCGCAAGCCTGAAGTTGTGGTTTCGATCCCAGGCCATTGTGACCATGTCGAAGTATCCACGAGCAAGATATTGAACCCCAGTTGCTCCTGATGCTTCATTATCAGTAGGTGAATGAGTAGTCAAAATGTAATGCGCTTTGAGGGCCTTGTAAGTTGGAAAAGTGCTATATACAGTAAATGAAGTACCGTTTACCATACATACACAGTATATTTGTCTGTGCAGAGTTCACTTCATTTTAATGTACTGTCTAATTAATATTGTACAGCTTTTGACAGCGAAAAAACACCTACTCCTTCTTTAATTATATTGTATACAAGTGGAGTTCGGATATAAGAAAGATGAATAATATGAAATCAGACAGGGTAACAGACAGGTAACACTTGTCACAGTAAACAATGTCAATGTATAGTTCATGTCTTTTTATTTCATTCAAACCCAAATACTACTATAATACTTTGTCCTTACAAAAACATATTTATACTATACTGCAGAAGGCTTTGAGACGGCGTCTGACATAAGGAGGTCGCTTAAAGCAATGGTAGTTATTATAAAAAATGGCCAGCAGGTGGCATCAGAGTATAAGAGATCATCCATGTTGCAACAAGCTCTTTTTGCCAGTGTTTTCAACAAGTTTGTGAATAATGATGAAACTTAGCTATATTCTAATGCTAATTGCTGCAAAACGGAAACAGATACAAAAATACTTTTTTTTTTCCTGATGAAAGAAAAGACTCTAATCTTTCTTTTGGTAGGTACCATGATTTTATCGCAATAGAACAGAATATTCTGTGGACCGCAAAATCTGTCAAAATCCAGTAAAACAGCCGGGAGCGAAGGGGGTTGCTTCAGTGAAAAGTGAATGAGTTAATAATCAAATCAAAATTATCCATTGCTCCCTTCATACAGTCTTCTTTAAGTAGCACACAATCTTTTGTATCTGCTGACTATGTAATTGATAATGATCAATATACAAATGACAACATCGCTTATTTGGGCTAACTGAAGAAAGTATTGACCCTTTCTTTTGCTTTCAACACCCCTAAAATATGAACATATCCAAACATATGAATGTTCTCCCTGCTTGTGTGTGTTTTGTCTGTCTTTCTCCCACATTCCAAAAAACATGCATATTAGACTAATTGAATACTCAAAATGCATTACAGCAGACTGGTGGTCATGTTTGTGTTGAATGAAAAAACATTTGCTTTTATTTTGGAAAATGATCAACAGTTTTGCCTTTTTTTTTTATGTTATGGACCAAACCATTAACTAAGTCAGAAATAATTTATGTTAGTGCACTTTCTATACTATCAATTTGAAATAAAGGTGATGAAAACATAAAAATAAAAAAAAATCTGATCCAACGATAATAATTGACAGATTAAATAATTATTTAAATAATTAATTTTTTTAGTTGCAGCCCTGCAGATGAACTTTATGTGTTTCACCTGAGATTTTGCTGTAAATCAAACTACAATTTGAAAGCAGTGCATCCACAAGCAGATTATTTTAATGCAGTGTACATGATATAGCAAAATGCTCCCTATTTTATAGTGGGAACTAAAATAAACAGAACACATTTTCATTACAGTATTTACTGTATTTCTCAGAAATCAAACCATTATGAAAGTCTTACATTTTACTCTGAGTAAGATATTTATTGTTTACAAGTAAATGTTGTTATTGAGTCATCATCATACGTGTGTTTGGTTGACTCTTTGTTTAACTCAGGATGTCCTGTCTGACAGGACAAAGCAGACATGAAACAAGGAAGAGCAAAAGTGTCTGCACACTGCTGAACTCACAGAAAATGAGGAACAGATTCCTGTTGTCACAACTTTATAGAGCATAAGTAGAACATATTATTGTAAAGGCAATATTTGACTATACTTCTCCTTTAACTGATAAAGCAATATAAATAAATTCACAAAATTTTATTTTTTTAAATTTGTAATGTATTTTTATTTTGAAGAAATTAAAGCAACAAAAAAAAAAACGAAGGGGACAATTAGGAGTGGAAAGAGCCATCTAGATTTACTGTACTTTTAAAGTAAACCTTAACTGGGAAAAGGGATGGACTGGCCATCGGGCATTTCGGGAGTTTCTCAGACGACCGGTCGCTGCCCCTCACCGTCGTTAATTACTAAACGTATTAATCAGCGCATGTCGCCATGCACACTGAATAGTAACCGCAGCCTAACATCCCAATTTTTTAAGTTTGCTGGCACCATCTAGCATTCATGTCTCAAATTTTTGCACGCAACTCGTGAAAAAAAAAACGGCCTCATAAGTTGGGTCCGTCATAGGTATCGGGCTGATACCAACTTTATTTTAAGTTATTGGGTATCCATGGTGGCTGTCAATAACCTCGGCAGCAGTTGGCGCTATACTGCGCTAGTTTGACACATCTGTGAATCATCATCAGCTTCAGAAAGAAACTTTGTCCATAATTTTTTTGAGTTAGAAATTTTCTGTGTCAAAGGTATTGAGTACTCAAAGAGTGAATACTGTGCTGGTATCGGTCTGACATCTGTCATAACCAGTCAGGCAAGAGCAGTATTCTTGCTGATGCATTGAAACGTATGGACCTGTGTGACAACAGTATCATGTAACCCAACTGACAAAATCCCTCATTTAAAGTCCTCAAAATGTGTGGGAAAGAAAAGGAAAATAGGGGTGATAACCGTAATTGGGAGCATCTATTCTGTCCCATTGTTGACAGTATATTAACTAGGGGTGTGCCAAAAAATAAATTCTCATAAGAATCGTGATTCTCATTTAGTACGATTTAGAATCGATTTTAAATGTCCCAAAATCAATTTTATTTAAATTATTTTATACTGTCTTGCCTTTGTGTGTGCCTTTATTTGGAGCGCTGTTCATGTTGTACCCGGTTTGGCCACTTAGGGGCAGTGTGGTTCCACGCAGTCTAATACACTATTAAGTTGTAGCCACATTAGAGCGTAGAAAGAAAAAGTCACAATCAAGTTATTTCAATAAAAGTTGTTTTTTTTGCAGTGTGGAGCCGTTCTTTTGAGTGATAAAAGTGTCGCGAGTAGCGCGCTAATTAGCATTAGCGAGTCAGACTGGAGTAGATCATTACAATTCCTTGCACATCACAATCGAAAATCGATCCTGAATCAAATCGCAGACCCAAAAAACGGAATTGAATCGAATCAGGAGACATTTAAAGATTCCCACCCCTAATATTCACTATATAACCTTGTTGAGACAGCCCTTGGCTGCACTTTAGTGTTTTAAAGCAATACATTCAATGTAGAACAAGTTGTCGGTTGTCGGTCACTACATTGTCCAACTAGCTTGTCCAACAAGGACTGCACAGTATGGACAAGGATGTTAATGGACCCTGATTGCTAAATACTGTATCTTTGTCAGGCCTCACTGCAATGCTGGAATATTCCAGGGGTTAATAGCTTTATTGAATCGGAAGCGCTGACCGCATTAAAATCAGCTGGACATCCCAGACTAAAGTTGACACAAAGCTGCGCTTCATTTGTAGTCTGTGCGCGAGTATCACAGAGAAAGCACATGTTGCTTTCATGAGGAATAAACTGCATAGAGTAAACACAAACAAGCCTAAACCTTTGTTCCTCACACCTCCTGTCCACTCCAGATAAGTTTCATTGTCATAACAAATGAAAGCATGTTAAATTATGAGTTGAGATGTCACTCAAACTTGGTAAACACCTCTGCACCACACTAGTTTTATTATATATTATAAGTGACACGAGAGCCATACAGGATATCATGTTCCTGCCTGTCCATTGTTTGTTTTGCCCAGGGAAACAGGATATTCACACAGTGCAAACCAGCTGACATGACATGAGTATGCTGAAAAACCTGGATGCCGGTTAAAAAAGAAAAACAAACTCATATTCTGACTTGCGTCTTTTCTAGCTGTTTATGTTGCATTACTCCATTCACATGAGTGTAATTGACAAACTGCTGTCAGTGTGTAAAGCACTGATGTTGGCATGTCAACAATTCCCAGCTGATAGTTCAACACACCTCTCACAATCATTATAGACAGTTAGCAAAAGCACATTTAGTTTACAATTGGCACATTTTGCAAGCATCCATTTCAAACAATAGAGATAAAAGTCAACAAATGTGCGCAAGATTGAGGCACTTCGTTATGCGGTCGTATATTGTTTTATCCAATTATAACCAAAGCTAAATGTCTATATATAATATTATGAGGAAAACGTCCTCTCACCTTGTGTCTTTTGTTGTCCTCGGATCGCCCCCGCTTGTTATTGTTTGTGCTCACGAGGTGTCAGCCGGCCGACCGGCGCAGATCCGAAGCAAACTCCACGCGTACAATATTGTGAGAATGAACAAACGAGCGGAGTTCATTGTTTAGATCGGACTGTTAGAACCGGCAAAAGACAACAACGATAGCGCTCACTCCAGATAGCCGGCCGGTCCCATCATCAATTCGCACTGCCCGCCTCCTCCTCTTCCTGATCCAGCTGGTTGGCCAATAGAGGAGCGCTGCGGGACCACCATCAATTGAAATAGCTAGTATACAAGACAACAGTATCATGTAGACATATACTTGGAGTAAAAAATAAATAAATTAATTAATAAGTTAATTAATAATAATAATAATAATAATAATAATAATAATAATAATAATAATAATAATAATAATAATAATGATAATAATAATAATAATAATAAACAAACAAACAAAAAAACAAATAAATAAATAAAGTGATGTAACCACGCCCCCTTACACACACCTTTTTTCCCCATCGAAAATTCAAAGGATTATCTGATATTCAGTATACCTTTGTAATCAATCAACCTGTGAATACCCATTAATCATGAACATGCATAAAATAATGGCACTTAGTGTAAGAATGCTACAGTGTGTCACTGTTTTTGTTATTTCTTTTCATAAAGCAACAGTGTGTAGGATTTAGTGTCATCTATTTATCTTCATTTGAAAAACCCACTATTAATTTCATGCCCTGCGATTGGCTGGCAACCAGTTCAGGGTGTACCCCGTCTACTGCCCGTAGCCAGCGTCCACCGCGACCCTTGTGAGGACCAGCAGTTAAGTAAATGGATGGATGGACTATTGATTTCAATAATATGCAAAAAAAAATCCCATCAACGTACATAATATATATATATATATATATATATATATATATATATATATATATAGATATAGATTAGGGGTGTCAAAATTTCAAGTTCCTTTAACGCCACTAATTTTTAAAGATTAATGACCTCTCCTTACTTGGAACGCCTGTACTCAGGGAATTCCAGTCGCAATGCAGCACGTCCACGTCAAAATTTAGCAGTAATAAATGTAATAATAATAATGCATATATTTGTGGAGAGTCTGGAGACTGGGGTAAAGTTGTATTTTACAATTTAAAAAATGTGCAGAATTTCACAAGTGACTTCATGTTAAAGATTAGATAGCTCTTAATATGAAAAGAAAATGCACTGAGCTGTCACTGTCTTACAAATGCAATTATGCCATCAAGTGGCAGAATAATGACCTCAACACAAATCAATATCACACTATTTTTTTATAGTACAGTACATCTTTTTAATTTTAACTCAATTTTGTGAATTATTATGAAATTACTGTATCAATGACTAAAGATGCAGCCAAATTTCTATTAGTTTAACATTTTCCCCCTACTTTTATGTTAACAACAGTATGACAACTTTTGTACATTTTATTGTAGATTTGGAACAGATTTAAAAATATATATATATTAAATACATATATATAGAATCACTAATTATATTACATAGGTCGTGCTGCGCCTTAAAAGAGGCTGACATGTTTCTATGTCATCTTTCTGCTACGGATACCTGAAGGAGAAGAACTTCGCAAACGTAGTTAGCCTCTGGTGGTGCTTTAGCTAGTGTCGGACCCAATGGGTCGACTGCCACTTACCTTCCACAGCTGTGGCCTGCAGGTGGTCATCGCTGAGTCCCCGCTTGTCTCCTTCTGCTTTGCTATTGCAAGCTTTTGTGAACTTCTCCCGCTAACCACTCTTGATAGCCGCCCCAGGTTTCTTGCTAGTTGTTCTTGTTAGCCCATCCAGCGAGTTCTTGCTATCCACTCATGCTCGCTGCACATGCTAGTTCCTGCTCGCCAGGGCTTTCGCTCACTCCATATAATAATTGGTGTTTGGCTTGCGAAGTGTGGTCTCTCTGAGGCAGCATAGTGCACGTGCTTCAAAATCATTGCATTCTATTATTTCACCACCAGATGGCACTAAATACTACACACTGTCCCCTTAAATAACACAGGATTTTAAACATTTTGCTGAGTTTGCAATGACTGCACCGTAAGGGAAAGGGAAGGAAAGGAGTGCCACTGTGATGAGGTTTCAATGTTCTCAGAACAATGGGAAAGCCAACTAATCCACTGAAACTGCAGGAGCAAGGAAATGGGAGGGATAAAGCAGTCCACTTTGACTGTATAGCACTTGAACTGAGGGGCACAACACTTACAGTAAAAGACGGTCCCTTGGCTGCATTGTAGTTTTTAACTGTGCTCCATAAGATAACTAAAGATACAACATACAATATAGTTCTTTATTTTTGGGCGGTGTGGGTGAGTTTGTGGTGCAAAAAGCTTTTATCAAAGCATGAGTCACACCAGCGACTGTGTCCCCCTCCCCCATTTATGAAGATTTCTGCAAGCTGTGACGAGGCTTACCCCATGAAGTGCCATGTGTGCACCACCCCACAGACACAGAAAATCTCCACTTGCCCCCTGCTCCCACTGAGATTGGCCTTTAGCTATTTTTCCAGTATACTTCATATGAAATATCTCATCAAGAGTGAAAGGGACATTAGAAAAAAAATGTGGGGGAATTTTTAAGATATGGAGGATATTTGCTTTCAAATTGAATTAATTCAAAACACAAAACAAAGCAGGCACAGTAAAGTTATATGAACAAAAACAATCATCATGGATCAACCGTATCATTTTTATTTATTTATTGCTGATGATGATTCTGTAGACATTTAAGGGGATTATGCTGTGTTCATGTAACAGATGTTAACACAGTGAGGTCAATCCTCCTGAGGGCCCCCTGATTGACACGCTGTTCCAGAGTTATTGGCCCATTGTCAGTGCGCATGTTGTCCTTTGGTCTTTAGCTGCATAGTACCCCACACCCCTCCAGGGCAGATTAACTATGTCCCCTTACCATCAGCCTTGACCTTGATGGACTATTAATGTAATTTTTCCTTTGTGTGTTGACTGGCAAGGACTCTACGAAAAATCCATTCACACTACAAGGAAAGGTTATGCATTTATGAGCTCATACAAAAGGGGAGTTGACAATGTGTTGCATCGAAAACGAGTGAGTGCTGACCTTCATCCCCATCATATGCTCTCACTACAACTCAAAAGCAGGTCAACTGTTCTGTCACCAACCTTTGTGGGTCCCACACATGGCCTGGTTTTGTGTCTAGTAGTTTTATATATATATATATATATATATATATATATATATATATATATATATATATATATATATATATATATATATATACATATATATATGTCGATACAAACGCCCTCGTGAGGATAAGCGGTTTGGAAAATGGATGGCTGCATTATTTTCCATTGGCTTTTTAATGACGCCCTCTGGTGCCCATTTTTTGTAATAGCATTGGCCTGGAAAATAACTACAAGTAGTTGATCCAAACAAATGAAGCACATGTAAGGCGACAACGCAGTATTTGTGGTCTCGCTAATTAAATCACTGTACGTAAAAGTGCAAATAGTCCAGAAAACACATTTTCCAAACCACAAGTGTTCTTTTATGTGTGCTACCATGTTTTAGTGTGTCATGCTGGCTCAACAGTGATTGCACTCTATTTAAAATGTAGCAAATGTCTTACGTGTTTGATATAAACTCACGATGACAACTCCCACTTCACAACTATTCTACAATTTCCCACAAATGATACAGGACAAAAGAACAAAATAACAAACAACAAAAAACACAGCAGTGCACCTAATCAACATTACACACTTTAATTCAAGCCTCACTGTAAACTACACTTAACCAACTAGCCTGGCTTTTCCATAAAAAATCGTTTTCAACTACATTTTCGACAATGAATCTGTGTTTTTTTGATTTATTTATCATAACCAAGAAGTGTATTTCAGCTCATTATCTTCATCTTACCCTAGCAATTTTTGCAAAGTCAGTAGTAAGATTTTCTTAATCTTTGTGGTAAATAATGTACAAATCAATAGCAGTAAATGCAGATTTGTTAAGCATCAGCATGGCCGGAAGCTTAAGAAGACAAGCCACATGCTACAGACTGACAGAAATTTCTCACATGATAGCGACTGGAAGATACTATTTAGCTTACAAATCGTTGTACTGTCTAAAATACAGATTTTTGTTTGCACTGATGAATTAATGTAGCAATAGGTGGGGACGTGTAAAATTCATTTTAATCATTGTCTTTTCAAATCAGCGTATAATAGTGGGGGATGTAAAAATGTAAAGTTTGCAGTTTAAACATTATCAGCAGGGCTTCCCAGTCAGGCTACAATGACACACTAATGTGCCATTGTCAGGGCTACTGCAGGAAATTATCCAATTTAACTTACAGTAATCTGTCTAAAAGCTAGTTTTTAAATACAAATATATGTTTGTTTATCTACTTATACCAGCAATTCAATGTTCTTCCATTTAATCTCAGAATCTTACAATAACCATCTATCTACCTGTTGCAATACGTACAGAATATGTCATGGTTTCCTGCAAAAAATCATCTTGCATTGCATTCAATTAAACAAGCCCAGATTTCACACTGAGCAAGCACATTTGAGCATAAACTGGGCCAAGATAATCTTTATTGTCATCATTTTTTAAAGTAATAAGAAACGCTTGTAATCTGTCACAGTGAACATGCATTTAGTGACGGCTGTTTTAGTATTTTTAACTTGTGTCTCTAAGATGGAAATGCCTCAGGGAGGCTGCCTGGAGGGAGTTCTCTGTTCAGGCTGCTTTCCCTATGACTCAACCTGGATAAGTGGAACATCGATAGATGGATGTAGCAATGTATAAAGGCAAAATTGTAAACATTTGGTCATTACTTTTGGATGCAACTTTATGAATTATGAGACAAGTTATGACCTCAGAAATAGCTCAAAGTTGTTGCTTTTCCCACAATGTCATTTCTGGTTATGGTGCGACATTAATGGATCATCACACACACACACAATGCTAAGAAATACACAATATCTGTATCCAACATTTGATCTTTTGAGTAACTAATTATCATGGACAGGGAACACAACATGAGGCTTTGAATTTCCTTGTGTGCGTAAACAAGCAGCCTTGTAACACGTTGCATCCGTGCTTATCAATCAGTAAAATGCATTTTCATGCTTCCAGTTATGAAGCTGAGAAACACAAGGCGGGACATTGGGGCGGCTGTCCTGCTTGAAGCAAAACACATTTGACATGGCTCATCTTTTTACGCCACACAATCTCTGCTGAATGCTTTTTATTTGACTGTCGAAACGTATGAGGTTGCATTGATCCTGCAGTTTTAATTACAAATGAGAAATAAGTGGCTCCCAGATGCAGTAAAGTTAAAGTGGAAGTCAACCTTAAACAATTCTCGACAATAATATGTTATGTGTGACCTCACTGGTCTAAACACGACATTCTGATTAATATTTAATTTGGAAATATGAGTTATGAAGCAAAATCCAGCCATTTTACCTGTATTCTGAAGCTGAGCTGTGATTGGTTGTTACCTGAGACCTGAGCAACATTGATGTAATTTTCACATGACAGGAAGTGGCAAAATGGCCGCCTTCTGATATTGATAAAAACTGGTGGATTTTGCTGCTTAACTCATATTCCACTAACACAATATTAACTAGAATACCATACTTAGACTAGTGGGGCTACATAGAACATATTATTGTCAATTTTTTTTTTTTGGGGGGGTGGGGGGGTGTTGACTTCCCCCTTAAAGCCCAAATAAAAATAAATAAATAAATAAAAGGAAGAAGAAAAAAATGTTGATTTAATACTCCTGCTCAGAGGCGGACTTACCATTAGGCAAACCTAGGCAGTTGCCTAGGGCTTCACTTTACTAGAGGGCCCCATACAATTCCTTATACATTAATGGCCAATATAGTTTTTAATTATTTACGCACATTAAATATGTTTTTGATCCAAATCATTTTGCTAAAATGCCAGCAGAAGGTTTCTTGTATCGCAAAACTCTTGACTATTTTCCAAACTGGCCCAGAGTGATTTCTTTTTAAAAGTTTTGTCTTAAGAAGTCACCCCGCAAAGGAATATTCTTTCACTTTAATAAATAATAATTTGGTCGGTTTTCACTGAGCAGGAAGTTTGAAATATGTAACCAGCAACATAATGTACAGTGATCAGCGCAAAAGAGTACACCCCCTTTGAAAAGTAACGTTTTAAACAATATCTCAATGAATACAAAAACAAATGGGAAAATGTTTTTTTTAATTAACACCCATTTATAATCAACTGTCTGCTTGACACATGTGTAATTAATAATGAAACCCACCTGTAAACGCTTGTAGTCTAGGGCCCTGTCCAGACGGAAGGAAGCAAAGCCGGCTTCGTTCCTCAAACAAATCTCGTTCACACAGAAGCATTTCAAGACTTGCGTGTGTCCAAAAGAAGACGCTGAGGACGTTTAACGGCTGTAATGTATATGCCAAGTCTGGAGTGGCGCTGTAGCGCAGCCACAGGGAGTTAATGGAAAGCATAGAAGAAGAATCAGCAAAAGAAAAGGAGCACTTTTTCCCCCCTAACTTTATTGCAATCTACAGAACAAACATGGCTTTGCATGTCTCAAAACAACACGAAAGAGAAGTACAACACCGCTTGTTGAACGTGGGAATAAAGAAGCTAAAGCTAAGCTATTTTGCTGCAAAAGCATAAGCAAGCTAAGGCGGCTGCGCAAAACCACTACGACACGGCTATCCGCCATTGTTGTTGACAGACTGACGGTTCGTGCGAGAATTGCCGCATACGTCATGCGACGATACGTCGTCATCGAGCTGCGATCATTACGTCATCACTGGAGGAGTATCCTGCATATGGTGTCCAGACAGACGCGTACGGGGCGCGTTTTTAAATCTTTCCACTCTGGAGCCCGGTTTAAAAAATAATCGTTTTCAAGCTCCGAAACCGCGCCAACATGTGGACGAACGGCCTGAACGGTAAGAAACTTGTGAGTATACATTGAAACTGGCTTTCGTGTGGACGGGGCCAATTTCTACATTAGCACTTGACAATACCACTGAATAAGAAGCACTATACTGTGTTGTGCGTGTTTGTTTCAGAATGAGACATGGGTGTGCTGTGAGAGTTACAAAATGATGTCATGCAATTTTAAGGAAAAGTACTATATTGGGATTTATAGGTCTACCTTTAAAATGATCTGTCTTTTTGTGAGGGAATTTTTATGTACTAGTGGTATCATTATCTGGTATCAGTATCTGTGACTACTCAACAGTTGAGTATCAGTATTGGTCTGAAAAATAAGCGGTATTGAACATCCCTATTTAAAATATATGTATCTGTCTTCTCATTCGAAAAGGTTCCCATGCCTACCTTTGCCTGGTGATGCAAATGCCCGCCCCTCCTCCTGCTATATTGTGAAATGATTTATGGACAGCTCACTATTTTCTACTCACGCAATTAGAGGAAGATGATATAACTGTATGGAAAATAAAGCACACATTTTTAAACTTCAGCATTAAAATGGCTGAATCACAAACCATGTTTCCTGTTTTCAGTGGCAGGAATAGCAACCACAAGAGTTATCATTTGGCAAAATTCAACTTTTTTGAAAGACAGCTGAAACTTGCCCTTATTTGTCACGTTTATTACCATGTTCCAGAGTCAGAAATTATGTTTTACGTCTTTATCTTCTAAGATATAAATAGCCAAAGCGGTTAAAAGAGTTCACTGAGGACACTGTGCAATGAATATGACGTTTTGTTTCAAGGGTGATTTTGTTGCCACTGTAAAATGCTAGGTTAGGCTCATAGGCACATGAACAAATAAATACAGAACCTACACTGTCCAAAAAAAAAAAGTTGGAAGAACTCATCATTTCAAGGCAACAAACTTTTAAAGTTCAAGTTGGGCAATTCAACTAATATTTTTAATTTTGCTGATGTGAAAGTTGCCCTATAACAACTTGCTTCTTTGTTGTGCAAACTAACAGTTTCGCCACAAATACCAATCGTGTATATTTTAAAGGGGACAACCACAAAAATGTCGTTACATACATGTATATATATATGTATATATATATATATATATATATATATATATATATATATATATATATATATATATATATATATATATATATATATATATATATATATATTAGGGGTGTTAGAAAAAATCGATTCGGCAATATATCGCCATATTAGAGCTGCGCAATTCTTGAATCGATTCGATATGCGGCCGAATAGATTTTTAAACATACATTTTTTATTGGAATATTCAACAAAATGTCTTACTTAGGGTTAGGATTTACACATTAAGCATGGAAGAATGTTATATTAATGGAACTTTAAGCCTTAATATTTGATTTCAGTGCTGTTCAAACATGAAACAGACTGCAACCTGTTTGTTAAAAGCAGTGGCTCAGTTATAAGCCTACATTTTCAGATAAAGAAATACATTTTCATACAAATCTTACAGTGTACATGTACAAGTTTACTAACTAGTATTTTCTAAATTCGAGTAAAAAAAAAAAATCGCAATAATCAATTTATAGATTCGTATCTAATCGAATCGTGACCTATGAATCGTGATACGAATTAAATCGCCAGGTACTAGGCAATTCCCACCCCTAATATATATATATATATATATATATATATATATACATATATATATATACAATTTAAACTGCATAATTCTGATTAATATTGGGTTTTTCAAATCTGCATTAAGCAACAAAATACACACATTTTGATTCGGGGGCGGCCATTTTGCCACTAGCTGCGGACTGAAAACGACATGAAAGTACCTAAGGGATCAGGTAACGACCAATCGTGGCTCACCTGGTTTCTGAGTTCGGTCATGTAACGTTCGCAAGCTAAGCCAAGAATGATCATTATGAGCCCTAAGCAACTGTGATGTCATTTTCAGTCAACAGCAAGTGGCAAAATGGCTACCCCCTGATGTCGATAAAAATGTGGATCTTGCTGCTTAATTAATATTCCAGAATGGCCTTTTTAGACTAGTGGGGCTGCATTGAACATTTTGTCAAGAAAATGTTTGGGCTGACTTCCCCTTTAAAGTTGTCACAACTTAAATTACTATTTAGCCCCCCCCCCCCCCCCAAAAAAAAAACCCAACAACAACAACCCCAAAACAAAACAAAAGAAACACGTTTTTTATTTATTTATTTTTTTTACAGTGTACATCATGAATTTTATTGCTTTTATAGACTTCTAAAGTATCTTTAATTTGCTTTGGTGAAAATATGTTTTTTTTTCTTTTGTTCCCTTGATTCTGTCCCACCAGGTAAGGTAAGTTTCATATTTTAAAACTTTTTTTCAGTGACGTATCCCCTGTGAAATATATATATATATACATATATAAGAAAAGAAAAAACAAGAACCGAGTGCTGTATTGTTTGATTAAAAAAAAAAAAATCTATATGTTATTATTATTTTTTAACTTTGGAACTCTCTTGTTATTTATGTGGTCTCTTAAACTATTTAGAAATACAAATAATAACTTAAAAAAAGAAAGAAAGAATAAATAATGATGTGTGCACCTAAAAATGATCAACATTATGTGTCCTCTTTGGGATCACAGTAAAACTCTGTTCTAACCCCCCTAATAACTGCATTTTAAATAAAGTTTTCAAGTGATTCTAGATAGCATATGACAAATTAGGTCAAACTATTCTGATTTGGGGGAGATACTGGGTTTTAGGACACTGAAATTGAATACCCTTCTGAATATAAAATACATTTTACGAACTTATATTTTTCTGAAATATTAAGATATACTTTTGAAATATACGTTAATATCTCACGTCCCCCTGGAGTGCCTTCACGTACCCCCATTTGAGGACCACTGGTCTAGGGTACCCCTGATGGTGCTGATCACCTCAACTCAGTACAGGCTGAAGAACAAGGAAGGTGAAAAACTGGATTAAAATAAATAAATAAATAATCATAAAAGCAAACCCGGTAAGCTCTTGTTACTTCCTTGAAAAATGAATTAAATAATGTCCTCCTTCATGTTCACTTGAAGTGTAAATGCTCCCGTTGCAAAACACTAAACCAGTGGACTTCCTTCCCTAAACAACAAATCGGTGATTCAACATCAATTCAGCGTCAATTTGCAAGTGATGCATGATACCGTCATAGCAGGAAGTTCTAAAATGGTAGAGTTTTTAAAAAGGGGTCATACTCCTCAGACAGCAACAGTGGCGAAATGGCTTATTTGCATCATCATCTAACGAGGAAATAAAAGGTAGGACTCATTACTATATTAAAACCATTTTTGTTTATTACTTTTTAATTTTCTGTTTAACTGATACATTAATCAGAGCCTTGATTGCTCGGTGTTCCAACGTTTGTAACAAATAGCAACACATCTCTTGTGTGTTTGTGCCAGACATACACACTGTTTGTGTAGAAAATGTCATTTTTTTGGTATTTTGGACAGAGACAGGAAAAAAACAACATACTTTTTAGAGCACATTGTTGACTTCATAATAGTAGGTCAAATAATTTGTTGAAGAATCAGTATGCCTTTTAGGGAAATGTTGAACAGTAAACCAGCAAAATCAGATTTTCTTATATTTTTATTCACGGTTAGTTCTAAATTTGAGTACATTTCCACACAGATGAACTCAAATGCACATTCTGGGTGTTGCTGAGGTGCTGATGAGCACACATCAAACCCCCCAAGTCTATCTTTAAGGCCACCTTAACTTCATCACCGTAACATTTCTCTTTACGTATGCATGTGTGTTCTGGGTTTATGTGTGGTTTGCAACATTACATACAGTCCAGTGTTCATTAAATATCCCCGTTGGCCCAGCAGTGGAGAGGGCGGGGTGAGCGGCGGTTCATTTGCATGAGTCAGGTTCTCCTCAAAACACGTTCATTTTGGCGATGCTCATCACATGTGTAAAGTATGCTATTATTCCGGATTTTTTCAATATTTTGACAAAAGGATGTTATCAGAAACCAGGGAACTATTTTATATTTTTGAATTTTTTTTTTATTCCATACAATATAACAACATCAACTCTGTGACACTGGTTGACCTTTTTTTTTTTTTTTTCATTTTTTCAAATTTTGGAATAAGAGACACAAAAAGTCAAAGCAATGAAAAACGTGACTATTCATGGATTTTTGTTGGTGTGTGAATTTAGGAAATGTTCTGTTTTTTTTTTGTAAGTATACTCAACAAAAATATAAACTCAACAGAAATATAAACTCAACACTTTTTTTTTGCTTCCATTTTTTTATGAGATGATCTCAAAAATCAAAAACTTTTTCCACATACACAATTTCTCTCAAATATTATTCACCAACCAGTCTAAATCTGTGATAGTGAGCACTTCTCCTTTGCCGAGATAATCCATCCCATCTCACAGCTGTGCCATATGTTGATTAGACACCATGATTAGTGCACAGGTGTGCCTTAGACTGCCCTCAATAAAAGGCCACTCTAAAAGGTTTTTCCTCTCCCAATATATTGTGAGTGATATTTGAGAGAAATGGTGATATTGTGTATGCGTAAAAAGTTTTAGATGTTTGAGTTCATCTCGTAAAAAAAATGGCAGCAAAAACAAAAGTGTTGCGTTTGTATTTCAGTTGAGTGTACATGTAGGATAAGAGCATTGTGAATGAGCTGCTTTGCTGTCATCTCGACAGCTTTACAGCCCCTTGTTACTGTGTGCATGTCAAACAAAATTGAGATCTTGAAATGGCTAACAAAGCGGCTTTTGACTCGAATTACCCACTGTAGCAAATCCATCCAGGAAAAAATTTAACACTGCTGGCTTAGTAGAAGACACACAGCAGCACTGTCATTCTAATCTCAGCTCTTTTAACCCCTGAGATTTTAAACCAATTAACAAACTGCAACAGGTCCAGCTGCAAGTTTGCACAGCCAAATGCAAAAGCATTCATTTAGGGTGGGGCTTCTTAACTCATTCACTGCCATTGACGGCTATAAACGTTAAAATTCATTTGAACTATTTCTATTAGTTTAGCTTCCCCCCCACCCACTTTTGTTAACAAACGTATGAAAACCTAGATTTTTTTTATTGTACATTTAGAACAGATATCAAATTTGTGATTAATCAAAAAGAGTTAACTAGTGAAGTCATGCGATTAATTATGATTAAAAAATTTTAAACGCCATTGACGGCTATGTCAAATGTCAAAAAATCATTTGAACTATTTCTATTAGTTCAACATTTTTTTCCACTTTTGTTTACAAGAGTATGAAAACCTAGATTTTTTTATGTTACATTTAGGACAGACATAACATTTGTGATTAATTGTGAGTTAACTAGTGAAGTCATGTGATTAATTACGATTGCCTGTCACCCCAAATTTTTTAATAATCTTTTTTTTTTTATGAATTTATGGCAGTGAATGAGTTAATTAAAAATTTAATTGTCTGAACAATGAAAATGAACAATACTGAGCTCTCCATAAAAAATAAAAAATAAAATAAAAATATTAAATTGTCACAGTTCAGGAAAATGTGTTTAAGTCCAGGTCAGAATGGAAGCATCATAATGTGTAACATGCACTGTGATTTAGTTTGCCATCTCACAAGTAAAACAATAATATGCAATTATTCAATATTCCATTATATTTATTTTCTCTCAGTTAATAAGTAGAGTAAAAATTCAAATGAAGAAAAGGGTTTTACTTTGTAAATTGATAAATTACATTTTGCTACTGTCTGATGAGACCCAACTGCATAAAGTTAGCCAGTGAACTATGAATTAAGCAAATTCCAGGGTAAAATATCATTGTTTTGATCCAATAGGAAGATTTGTGGAAACATGTTACTACATAAGCTGAAAGGAACAAGCATGACATTTTGTCTCCAACATACAAAACCCCAAAAATACGAGCAATGCATGTCCTACCTTCCTCTGTAAATATATTGGAACAATGAGGTAATTAGTTTTGTTTTGTTTTTGATGCCAACTGAAAACATTTGGGTTTCACATCAAAAGAAAAACATATTGGATTTTATTTCCAAGACTATTATTTATTATTTCGTTTAATGTTATCTTGGCATCTGATACAAAACTTAGAGGACAGCTTTATTTGTAAAGATTATTTGTTTTAAAATTATTATTATTTTTAAATATAAATACTAAACACAAGCGTTAGCAATTATCAAGCCTGTGGCCCACTGAAATGTTAACATTTGTCCATTCCTAACAACACCTAAATCAGCAACAACAACAACATCAACAACAACAATAATAATAATAATAATAATAATAATAATAATAATAATAATAATAATAATAATAATAATACCAGGTATCGGGCCGATACAGCCTTATTTCAAGGTATCAGGTATTCATGAAGGATACTGATACCAGCCACCGATACATACAGCAAAAAATAAAATAAAATAACGTCTTCCATCTCAGTAGTTGCTACACTGAGGCCATTTGACACATCAGCAAATCATCAGGTGAGTTGGAAAAAAGAAAGGTATTTTTTCAGAATTATCTGTCACTGTGTTAACTGAAATGTTATGTACCATAAGTACTACTAGTAATGGTACTCAGTATTGGTAGGGATGGGAATTGATAAGATTTTTACGATTACGATTCCATTTTCGATTCTGCTTAAGAATTAGATTCTTTACCAATTCTTTTTTCTTCTTTTATTTTTTGAAAAAAAAAGGTGAATAAACATAGATTAGCATTCACTTTTTTATATCTTTGTTGTATCTGTAAACAAGAAACATGTTTAAAAGTAACATGGCCTTACAAACCCAACAGTGAAGTTTTAAGAGGTCCACATTCGAGGACTCCTCAATGGGGCCCCCAGATGAAGAAAAAAATAAAAAATACAACCTAGATTATTTTTGTTACAATAATGTCCAACTCCAGTAACATTTCAACACTCATATGAACTGTTCACTGAAAAACTCCTCCTCCTTGCCTCAGTCAAAACAGACGCAGCACACCGGTAGACTGGTGTGTGATCTCGTGAGCAGATTGAGAATGTGTGGAAATGTGTTCTGTACGTCTTTGCACGTTTTGCAACCTTGAATGAACTCTGATTAAAAAAAAAAAGAACAACACTCGCGGTTGCTCGAAGCGCACGGAAATAATGCGCGCGTTGTGACGTCATCGTCCCACACGGAACCGAGAAAGGAATCGTTAGCAAAAACGGCAAACGATGTCAAGGAATTGAAACAGTGGGAGCCGGTTCCCAACAAGAACCGTTTTTTGATTCCCATCCCGAGATATTGGTGAGTGCTCGAGAGTAGCTACGCGTACTGGTAGCTGTCTGAATAAAAGTGATATTAAAAAACCTTAATAGCATTGTTATTATTATTATTATTATTATTATTATTATTATTATTATTATTATTATTATTATTATTATGTGTAATTCATAAAGCACTTTTCATTTTGTGATGCGCTCCATTATATCCCAATTACAGAAGCTATAAAGTACGATGAACACACATCATGTCGGCCCACCAAGATGATTGTGCCCGTCCCCCACTTGAGGCACTCAAAATTAAAAAATTTTTTTTTTAAATACGGGTAAATGTTGATGTTATTTCATCATAGTAGCCATCTTTGTGTTAAGATGTACTAGTGTTGAGTTCTTCATAATGAAGACTTTACTAACAGACATAAAGAAACTGCCTGCTAATTTTAATATCGCTGTCCTCGGGGGATCAATATGCTGTTGATCAATGTGATGTTTTATTTGACATTAACCTCTTGGGTACGTTTTGTGCTTTTTTTACTTTAAATTTCCACTGGCAATAATCTAAGTAAACCACAGACTTCCTAAATTTATTATGAAGACGCTATGTTCTTTCAAGTAGAATAAATAGAAGCCTTGTATTTGTTTGAAGGCACATTTTGTGTTCCCTTTCCATTGCTAATATGATCTCCTCCAGTGGTGAAGTGGTCCCGGGAGAAGTGGGTATACTCTAAAATTGACTTAATTTCCTTTCTCTTCTTGGCTTCTAAAACGTATTCTTTTAGAAACGGTGACATGTGAGGGAAAAGCCATCAATTGTAATTACGCACAATAAAAAATGATCATGACTGAATTATTGAGTTATTGTATACAGTATACAATAACTTGGTTAATGTTACTTAGAATAAATAAAAAAAGGTTGAGAACCACTGCCCTACATGATCCTAATCTATCTAGTTTAGGGATAGTGTTACATTTCATAACATTAGCCTAGCCGAAACGCAGTTTAACAATAATGTATTGGCGACAAAAACCTCCTCTATATAGTGATATTGCCAGTAGTTTAAAAGTTAACAATGATTTATTTGAAAACAACTTTAACACTTACCTTACGTATGTTCGGATAGCCTGCATGCCGTCACTCACCGGAAAGACGTTTATTTATTTCTGCCTCGCGCAGAAGACGGAGCGACCTGTCAATCAACTGGAGTGGCATAACCCGCCCTACTCATTTTCTGATAGGAATTAGTTCTCATGCCTTTAATTAACCAATAAGACAGCGAGTGCAGGCCAGTCAGTTAGAGGCAGAGTTAGAGGGTGTGTCATGGCCACTGATAGACAATAGCAGAGCCCGACTTTGGCCAAGCCGATCCAGTAATATACAGTATACAGTTCAATGCGCATCCAGGAGGATTTAGAAGTGGGTATACGCTGTATACTAGGGGTGTGCCAAAAAATCAATTCTCATAAGAATCGCAATTCTCATTTAGTACGATTCAGAATCGATTTTAAATGTCCCAAAATTGATTTTATGTAAATTATTTTATACTGTCTTACCTTTGTCTGTGTGTGCCTCTATTTGGAGCGCTGTTCATGTTGTACCCAATTTGGCCACTGAGGGACAGTGTGGTTCCACGCGGTCTAATACACTGTTAAGTTGTAGCCACATTAGAGAGTAGAAGGAAAAAGTCATAACCAAGTTATTTCAATAAAAGTTGTCTTTTTTGCAGTGTGGAGCCGTTCTTTTGAGTGATAAAAGTGCTGCGAGTAGCGCGCTAATTAGCATTAGCGAGCCAGACTGGAGTAGATCATTACAATTCCTTGCGCATCTCTAGATTGAAGCAAAAATCATTGTCAATCAAATCATTTTGAAAAAAAATCGCCCCGAAACAAATCGCACCCCCAAAAATCGGAATTGAATAGAATCGTGAGACATTCAAAGATTCCCACCCCTACTGTATACCCACGTATACCCTGGACTGCACCACTGATCTCATCCAATCAACAGACTGCCATACATGTAGCACCACCCCTTTGATGCACACCTTGGTGATTAGCCTCCAAAAGGAAGGAAAAAGTTGCAGAGTGTGTTTTATTTGCTATTGATCAGTTCCGTCGAGCTCAATGACATTGGTCCTCGCGTGATGGCCTTAGGTGAATGTAATCACTCCCATCCCAACCCCCCACATCCCGTGGTCTGGGGGATTCTAGGAAAAAGCTGAATCAGAATCAGAAAGTCTTTATTGTCCATGAAAGGGAACTTAATGTAGCAGCAGGAGCATACAGAGGAGAAGCACACGAATACAAAATAACATGATATACTAGTATATTAAAGAGCTAAAACTCAGACTCAATTTAAAAAATAAAATAAAAGGAAAAGCCGTACTTGTACATTTTTGCTAAGTGCAAGTGTTAAGTGTACCATAAATAGACATTCATTACCAGTCTTGCAAAAAAAAAAAAAAAAAGAAGCAACATGCGGCTATACAAAGTAATGAACTAAGACCTTTCCAATGATACAAAGATTTTCCAGATATTGAAAAAGAAATTCCTTTAGTTCCCTACCCTTAATTTTAAGATCATTCTTCAAGCGGCTTCACATCACATATTTGGCTCAAATCTATTTTTCTATTGCTTTATTTGATGTTAGCATAATTTTTCACTGTGATAACAGCATACCAAAGCAAAGCTGTGGAGGGAGGGGGTGGGTGGGGGGGGGGGTGCATGTGCCCGCCTAGCGCTGAATCAGTGAAGGTTGCCGTTTGTGGATCACACTCTGCTTCATCTTAGGGACGTAAAGATAATAGCAATATCGTGATATCACGATATTAAACATGCCATAATATATCGTCATCATCATGTCACGACATTAAAAGCAGCACATCTGTTACCTCATTCATTGCCATTGACGGGTATAGATGTCAAATATTCATTTGAACTATTTCTATTAGGAAAAATGTTAAACTAATAGAAATAGTTCAAATAAATGTTTGACACCTATAGCCGTCAATGGCAGTGAATACGTTTTAAAAAGTCAGGTTGATTTCCATTTGTGCAGTTCTAGCACCCTCTGGTGGCTATTTTTTGGTTGCAGTTCAATTTATATTATTTATTATTTATTATTTTGGCATATTTTGGCGCATCTACGTTTAAAATCCACGCTAATGGTCAGATGAAGGGAAACGTAATATGCTTGTGAACTAAGTCAATATGTGGAGGAACTCAATGTGTGCGTGCATTAGCAAGTAAGTGCCTCAATATTAAGTGTTATTAGAGATTGTAGGTTGCTTATATGCATTGCAGTTATGTACAAAAGCACAACATTGTTCTTTTTTGTATGAGCTCTTTTTTTAAACAATATTGTGACCTTTTTTTATATCTCCAACTTCCCCACAATATTGTGATAATTATCGTATCGTGACCTTCATATCGTCATAATATTCTCCCTTCCTTCCTTTAGTCTTTCTTCTGGTCTCTTGATGTCTCCCTAATTTGTTGGAATTTAGATGTATCTGGAGTTGGTGAAAGATTGTGGATTTGTAATTTTGTGGGTAGAGAGTGCTGTCTGGTTGGTGATGGATTTCACTTTGTTTCATCTTTCTTTCCTTTGATCCTTCCTCTGGTCTCCTGACAACTTCACGACGGAATGCTGAAGTATTCGGTCTTGGATTTATAACAGGTTTCAGATGAATTAAAGAGCACAAACTCGTACGCATGCAATTATGCGCGCACACACAAAAAAAGAGAGTGATGATGATATGTTGACCCGGGAAGGCTGCCAAATGAATAATACTGAGTTCTCAGAAAACAACAACAACAAAATAAAAGGAAACGTCATACTTGTACACGTTTGCTAACACATGTTCAGTCCAGAGCTAATACCATGTAAAGACTTTCATTACCAGTCTTGCAAAAAAAATGCAACATGCAGCTGTGCAAAGTATTGAACGAAGAGGACCTTTCCAATGATGCTAAGATTTCCCAGATATTGATAAAGAAAGTATGATATGACCCCTAATCTTAAAATCATTCTTCAAGTGGCTTCACATCACATATTTGACTCAATCCCATTTTGTTTCTACCACTTTATTTGATGTTAACATCATTTTTTCCCGATGTAGTAAGCCTGTGATAACAGCATACCAAACAAGTCAAGCTGTGGGGGGAGGGTGTGCATGTGCACGCCGAAGAGCCCATGGAATAAATAGTTTAATTACATTCAATTTGGGGGATGTCATATGTTTAAAGTTCCTCTGACCTGATCAGATATGTGTGTGCCTGTCTCTCTCTCTGTGTGTTAAAAGATGCTCCAAAACGGACTACTTTGCTCCCAATTATAGAGCGTATCTTGAAAGCCTGAAATTAGATTTCGCTGTAGATGATATGATTTACAATGCCTTGTTTAAGTTTGGGACATACCATTGTGTTGCAGTGATATGTGGAATTTGTTGCGAAAAATCAATCGACAAAGAAGGTTTAGGGTTGCTTGTGATACATTCATTTCGTCATGCACTCACACATTCACACTGCGGTGGCGGCAAGCTACTTAAGTAGCCCTGGGGCAGGCTGAAGGAAGCGTGGCTGCCAGTGTGCGCCTACGGCCCCTCTGACCACCACCAAACATTCGCACCTTCCATACATCAGTGTGAGTAGCACTGTTTGTGTAAGTGCCTTGCCCAAGGACACAACGACACATGACTTGGGGAAAGCGGGGATCCAACAGTCGACCTTCTGGTTACTGAACGACCGTCTCTACACCCCGATCCACTGTTGCTCGGTGGTTCTGCACAAAAACATGTTGACAATATAAAATGAATAAACAACAAAAAATTACAAATACAATCTTTATTATTTCATATTTATATATATAATATTCTTACATTTATTATTATTATCATTACATATTATTATATCATTTATATGTATTCTATACTGACTGGTTAGCACATCTGCCTCCCAGTGCAGAGGACGTGAGATCGAGTCCGGGCTTCGGCCTACCTGGGTGGAGTTTGCATGTTCTCCCCGTGCTTGCGTGGGTTTTCACCGGGTACTCCGGTTTCCTCCCACATTCCAAAGACATGCATGGCAGGTTAATTGAACACTCCAAATTGTCCCTAGGTGTGATTGTGAGTGTGGTTGTTCGTCTCTGTGTGCCCTGCGATTGGCTGGCAACCAGTTCAGGGTGTACCCCGCCTACTGCCCGAAGCCAGCTGGGATAGGCTCCAGCATCCCCGCGACCCTTGTGAGGAAAAGCGGCCAAGAAAATGGATGGATGGATGGATGTATTCTATATTTATTTTTATTATTATTATCATATTAATATTCAACTAGCTTTAAATTCACATAAAGAAATCCAATTTGAACCACATGAGAAATGTAATGTGTAACAGACTTTTTTAACAGTCACATGCATGTAAGGGTGAAATGGGCACCCAGATTATTCCAGATGAGGTTTATTATCCTAAAGGTTGTGTGAAATTTGCGTTGCTGAAGAAGTCTTTTGAAGTCATCAACCACACCAATTGGTTTTACTTGACCGATTTAGAAGATTTTCTCCATCTTTGACATGACATATTTGACATTATGTTTTATTGATATCCGTTTAACATATTTTCATGGCTCTACTGAATAAAATATCGGAGCATGCAGAGCAAATCCTAGCAAAATTGGAATGTGGCACCTGGGCAACTACTGTATGTCCGCAATGGTCTCCTGTCTTGGTGCTATACAAATAAACATGTTGTTTTTTCATGAAAGGAATATTACACTACCATGAGATTTTGGATGAAGGCTTGAAATTAGTTCTTGAACGCCGTGCCAAAATAAATCTTGTGAGTTTGCTGATACAATTCTGAATATTACGAGTCAAGATGTGCTTTTTTTCTGACAGTTTTGTGTGAAGATAGCACTAGAGCAATACAAGGCACCATTACATTAGACATTTTATTACATTAAAATTGTGTTACTCTGAATGCAAAAACAGTGTTTAATCATTTAAACATTCTTCAGGGGCCATTCATATTGTTTTATGTGGCTCAATGCATTTGAGAATATAGCATTTTAATTACATATTTTTGTTGCGTGTATTGGCGGCCGTGGCTCAGGGTGTAGAGACGGCCGTTCAGTAACCAGAAGGTCGGCTGTTTGATCCCCGCTCTCCCCAAGTCATGTGTCCTTGTGTCCTTGGGTAAGGCACTTCACACACATTGCCTCCAGAGCTACTCACACCGGTGTATGGAAGGTGTGAATGTTTGGTGGCGGTCGGAGGGGCCGTAGGCACACGCTGGCAGCCATGCTTCCGTCAGCCTGCCCCAGGGCAGCTGTGTCTGCTTAAGCAGCTTACCGCCACCGCAGTGTGAATGCATGAATAATGTCTTCCATTGTAAAGTGTCTTTGAGTGTCTAGAAAAGCGGCACATAAAATCCGATGCATTTTTATTATTATTGTGTCATTTTCCAATTACATACGGCCCAAATAAAACAAAGCCCCAGCAAAATATGTCTATTTAAACTCAAATAATCAAGTCATTGTAACAACCAAGGATAAATGATTCACTTTGTGAAGTTTGGCTCAATTTACAACCCAGCTGGCATATGCCCATTTTTCTACATCAAGACTTCTGCAAAGGAAACTTTGTGGCTCCTCAGCGGAGCCTCCTTGATGCTCGATCCTCAGTCCTCAATGTGCATTTGAGAACCTTGACAGCCTTCATAATATGGCAATGTCAATAAAACTTATGTAGACCTGTTTATTTTTTATCCTTTTTCATCAGTTCACTCACCAAACTTTGCAGTCTTGCAATTACATATTCATTGTATGGCCTGCCTGCGTATGTCCACCAAAACCGGTCTATGTCTGAATCAAGACTGACTGAGATGGTGATAAAAGAAAGATCATTGAACTGTGTATGATGTCATCTAATTTATGCTCTGGGTGAGGATATTTATGATTTTCCAAGAGGGATGAACATTTCTTCCTTTGAACCGATGCTTGATTCTGCTCAATTTGAAAGGCCACAAACTGACATTTAAGATAAAAGAAGTTCAAGTGTTCAGGACAAAACAGAGATTGTTTTGATCCGATTGCTTTTACGTATGCACAAAACAGGTTTCTGTTTCTCTCCTGCTTGCAAGGGGTTTCCGGATTCCTCTCACATTAAAAATTTGCAGTTAGGGTAATTGAAAACGAAATTGTTCACAGGAGTTTGAAAGTTGCGCTGGTTTGTTTATATGTGCCTTGCGATTGACTGTGACCAGGGGTGTATTTCACAAAGCAGGTTTAGTGAGAACCCCGGGTCAAGAAACCCTGAAATGTGGGAAACTCTGCGTGGGTAGGTAACTGAAACCAGAGGAAAAGAGGTAGGGGTAACTCTAGCCTGTTTCATAAAAAGAGGGTATTAAAGCTCTACCCTAGTAACACATTCCATGAACTTAACCTGGTCGGTCGCAGGTTTTTCACAATGAACCTCGAGGTTTTCTCTGTCCCCGCCTCCTTTCAGTCACACATAATATTTCATTTCCGCATTCATAAAGTCCGCTGCGGCAAGTTTTGGCGTAAAAACGCCTACAGCCTATAGCGTAAAGTGCACTTTTGTCACAAACATGGCATGACCTTTTGACAATGACCCTATTGATGAAAGTGCCGCAATATTGCTCAGGGAATTGAATATTCGTCATGAGATTGTTATCAGACTGTGCATAAATATGCTGGCATTTCCGGACAGTTATCTTTTTGAACGGTACCGTTTCACATCACAGTCCATCATCTACATCATACACAACTTAATCCGTCCTTACATTTGCAACATTACCGGCGCCGTAGTTACGCGCTCACATCACAGCATATATTGTGTGTGTGTTTTTCTTGTAACCGTTTGAATAATGTTTTTATATTTCATCTTTTTTTTCTTTCTTTTTTCCTGGAGAGCTCAGTATTGTTCATTCGGTAATTTTACCGATTTGACTTGTCATCATCATTGCTCTCTCTTTTTTAAATTTTTTTTTATGTTTTTTATTTTGTATGTGGGTGAGTATGTGCGTGTGTGCATGCGTGTGACTGTGTATTCATTAGTTCACCTATATTTCATCTTAAGTCAAGTGTGTTTCTCTCCCGCAGGATTGCACCTAAATGAAATTTCCTTTTTGGGGAGCCGCTGCGGTGTTGCGCTATTTTTTCTAAAGACATGTTAAAATTCGCTACATATGATCACATTTAGATTTCCAGTTGAGAAGGGTAAACAAGAGGGCGGCACTTCGCTCTGCTTCCCCGTTGCCATGGCGACTCGACGAATCGGGGGTCCATTGATGTGGTCTTTTTCGTGTAGCAGTAACGCCAGGTGAAGGCTTTGATATAACTACCTCAAATCAGATTTGTTGGAATTTAGATGTTTCTGGGGTTGGTGAAGGACTCTGGTTGCTGGCCCGGTGGGTGGTGGGTGGTGTCTGGTCGGTGCTGGATTTCACTTTCCTTTCTTTTCTTTGGTCCTTCCTCGGGTCTCCTGACGGCCTCACGACTCTGGCTGGATTTTGAAGTGTTCGGTTTAGGTGAACGGTATGGGAATTTTCGTCTTGTCTTCATTAGTTGACAAAAATGCATACTGATTTATTTATTTATTGCTTATTAATGAGGGTTTTAGTCTAGTCTAGTTTAGTCTAGTCTTTTGTTTAGTTTTCGTTGATGAAATTAACACTACACCACCGAACTAGAATCTAGTCCTCTAAGACAGAATTCTCACATGATTAAATGTGGTTGTCATCTAAGAAGAAAAACAACAATAACCAGGAATCTCAAGATGAAACATGGAAGCGTAAACATGAGAAGAGGGATCAATGGTGATCTTGGGGAAGACCGTGGAAAAAATCCTGGAGGCAGTTTGATAACTTTATAGTCTGAGTGAGCTGGAGGCAGTCCTCCATTTCTGTGATCCGCTGGACTTTGTGTTTCAGTTAAGGACATGTTTGTCTTTATTTATACTTGCTTTCCTGTTCTTCAGCCATGTTGTTTCCTGATTGGGTATGCTTGCTTCATTTCACAATTCATATGTTTATGAATCAGGAGTTGTCGGCTTTCCCCACAAGTGAAGATTTTTGTCCGTAAATACTGAATTTGATTAATATTTCCGCTTGTCGGCCCTGACCAGTTAGTTAACGAAAATGACCTGTTCTGTCTTCACTAGTCAAGCAAAATACCAAAAGAAAGAAAACCCATGCACACAGTTAGACTGTGCTTTACGCTGGATACGAAAATAGGGCCCACTGTGTTAGTTCTTCATAATAAAATGAGTCCCATTTAGATGTCATGCTGTATGTATTTTTAACGAAACATTGATAAAAACAAGCCAGGCTAAACAAAACTTTTCTGTGGTTTCATTTCTATTCACTTCAATTGAAAACATTTTGGTATGCAAACAAAACCTCGGAACAAATTCAGCTCGTTCCCCTTTTCCAGACAGCTGGCAACGCATATTCTCACCTAAACTTGACTATCAAATGCATTTTTAGTCATTCTGAAGAGCCATATCAGATATTGTAGGGACAAACCACTTCATTAAGAGGATGAGCACTGGACAAAGAGTTGTCTTTGCTGCTTAGCCTCTGGCTAGTGGTTAAGATTAGCAAGAATTAAACATCCTTTTCCAAGAAGAAAACACATCCCATCTGTCCAATGTCTGTGTGAACTTGCACTTGTTCAAGTGACTAACAATAGTGATTTAACCCCCTTGGGTCTTTCCTGTCATTGCTTGTAAAAAAGCAAACATTTGATCAATATTTCTATTCATATGTTTTTGTATATACTTTAGTTAAATGTGTTATTGTGCATGTGAATACATAAAAACTACAAATACAATTCAAACTTAACCTTGCCTATGTACACAAATATGATCAATTTATTTTTGAAGCAGTAAAAACATTTGCTAAAAAAAATATAAAAAAAAGTCGGAGTGTGCATTTAAACGTTTTATATGTTGTATAAGACATTAAATATGCGTTGCACGTATGAAGCGACAGAAGTGGGGATTGGATTAAGCACTGAATATAAGTAATGGATCAGATCAAGCAGATCACAAATGGAATACGATTAATGATTTCATGTAAGATTCTGTTAGGAGGCTATGTTGTAACGATTATTGGCCAGTTTTAAGTTTTGCAACAGTTTTGTCATCAAAGACAAAGGAACTCATTCATCCGTATGTCGCTCAATTGCTCGTTGCCCGGGGGAATGGCCCTTTTTCATGCAACGTGCATTGAACGGTGGCAGTGGCTCTATAGCTAAATCGCTTTGTGCTTAAAAAGACTTGTTATACGCTCAGGAGGCAGCTCTGACATGAAAGCGAGTGGCTCCGTATACTTCCTATTGTCATGTCTGGGTAGAGCGGGCTTTGGTTGAGGGCCCCGATTGGTCCTGAGTGGATGCCTGCCCTTCCGCAGGCTGACCAATCCGGGCCCTCAGCCACTTGTGCCTGGCCCCAGGTGTGACTAATCCCCTAATTAGTGTGGGTGCATTTAATTCCCGGGTGGTGATCAGTCCCTTGTGGGATCATTGCCATTGTCACGGTCACCCCCGGAGTTTGTGCTGTCGTTTTGATTTTGAGTTTGTACAATAAAACATAACAGTCTAACCCGCACTCCTGCCTTCCTGCATTTTGGGTCCTCTACTCCACACGCCGGTGGACTCAACTCCGCTCCTTGGCCGGACCGTGACAGAATGATCCCACCATAAACGGATCCAGCGGATCAAGAGGCAGGTACTGTTCCTGTTTTGGCGGTGCGCATGCAGCGCCCGCTTCCAGCGGCGCGTGGGGAGCGCCCGTGGCCAGTTCTGGCGGCGCTCGTGTAGCGTCCGTTGCCAGTGTTTCCGGCGGCGCTGATGGCAGCGCCCGTGCCGATGTTTCTGGCGGCGCTCGCGGAGCGCACGTTGCCAGTGTTTCCGGCGGCGCTGATGGCAGTGCCCTTGCCGATGTTTCTGGTGGCGCTCGCGGAGCGCACGTTGCCAGTGTTTCCGGCGGCGCTGGTTGAGCGCCCGTTGCCAGTTCTGGCGGCCCCCGTACAGCGCCCGCTTCCAGTTCCGGCGGCGTACGTCCTGCGCTGCAGCCCCTGGCATCATCGCCTGAGCCGCTGCAGCCCCTGGCATCATCGCCTGTGCCGCTGCAGCCCCTGGCATCATTTGCCTGTGCCGCTGCAGCCCCTGGCATCATTTGCCTGTGCCGCTGCAGCCCTTGGCATCATTTGCCTGTGCCGCTGCAGCTCCTGGCATCATTTGCCTGTGCCGCTGCAGCCCCTGGCATCATTTGCCTGTGCCGCTGCAGCCCCTGGCATCATTTGCCTGTGCCGCTGCAGCCCCTGGCATCATCGCCTGTGCCGCTGCAGCCCCTGGCATCATCGCCTGTGCCGCTGCAGTCCCTGGACTCTACGCCGGAGCCTTCATCTGGGTCCCACTACAGACGGTGACTTTGTTTAGGACGTCTGGGATCCGTCCCTTAAGGGGGGGGTACTGTCATGTCTGGGTAGAGCTGGCTTTGGTTGAGGGAACCGATTGGTCCTGAGTGGATGCCTGCCCTTCCGCAGGCTGACCAATCCGGGCCCTCAGCCACTTGTGCCTGGCCCCAAGTGTGACTAATCCCCTAAATAGTGTGGGTGCATTTAATTCCCGGGTGGTGATCAGTCCCTTGTGGGATCATTGCCATTGTCACGGTCACCCCCGGAGTTTGTGCTGTCGTTTTGATTTTGAGTTTGTACAATAAAACATAACAGTCTAACCCGCACTCCTGCCTTCCTGCATTTTGGGTCCTCTACTCCACACGCCGGTGGACTCAACTTCGCTCCTTGGCCGGACCGTGACACCTATTTCCTTTACTCCGTGACCGGGCGGGGGTCACATGACTACACGGAGTGCCAAAAAGTGTTTCCATTATACTTTTGAGAAATACTTCTATTTGTCTCCAAAACCACCTCAGGAGAGCGTAAAAACTTTTTGGTGATATTTGAGAGTTTTTTCGAAAATCATGTGTTTCCATTTCCAGCTTGATTTTGCGCAACTTGCCTTTTGCGGGTAATGGAAACTGACCTGCTGACTGACAGGAAGAGAAAAAAAAACTCACATTTTGCATCAGAACAATGATTTATGAAATGTTATGTGTTTGCCATTCTGAAATGTTGACTATTATGAGGTGTTTCATTTGTGGGGCATATTCTCCTCTTAACTTTTTTATTTGTGTACGTAGTTTCACCGTTGTAAGCGCCAAGTTACATTTGTTAATGTGTCCAACTGTCCGTGTTTGCATTGATTGAATCTTGACCTTAGAATTTTGTCAGAGATGGGATCAAAAATGCAACCTGATGATTTTATGCAAAATTCCCTCCAAGCTTTCTTTGAAAATACATTCATGAAAAAGTCATACAAGTATAAAGAGAAAAGGGTTGTAGCCACTATAACAACAAAAGGCTCTTTTCAAACAATTTCAAACATCCACCAAAATCAAAAAGTCAAAGTACACAAACGTATCATTTATTCCTCTCAGAAAGCCCCCAGTGCAAAGAAAAGGTCAGGATTTAACCGCAAATGCCTGCACGTGGAGTTTATACTGTATGATCATTTTAAAATGTTGGGTCTTTTCTAGGCCATCAAGTTCTATTCGATTCGCATTGATAAACGCAAGAAAGAAACAAACGTTTATGGGAGAATCAAGTCTAACGACATGTATTTTTCTTCAACTTCCATCCATGCGACCATTTTCTGTACCATTTGTGGTGATCATATCACAGGTCACCTGGAGCTTGTCCCAGATGACTTTGGCCAAGAGGTAGGATATACCTTGAACAGGGGTCCATTTCACAAAGCATGTTCAACAAACACAGAGACTAACCCTGAACAGCGAGTTGACATAAACTGGGAGAGGAAACCCTGCGTTTTCGTTTTGAGGTAGTTTTTTTTTTTCTGGAGAGCTCAGTTCATTCTGTAATTTTACGGATTTGACATGTCATCATCATTGCTCTATTTTTTTAAATTTATTATTATTTATTTTTTAAATAAATATTTATGTGGGTGTGTATGTGCATGTGCGTGTGTGCGTGCGTGTGAGTGTGTATTCATTAGTTCACCTAAAACCTATTAAAAAATCCATTACCGTTGTACAATGTAAAACTAAACAAAAGACTAGACTAAACTAGACTAGACTAAAACCCTCATTAATAAACAATAAATAAATAAATAAATCAGTATGCATTTTTGTCAACTAATGAAGACAAGACGGAAATGTACTTCACTTAATAAAAACTGGACTCAAATCTATGGACGTTTTAGTTCATGAACAAAAATGAGACGAAAATGATATGATTTTGTAAAATCTTGTGTCTGTTAATCTGTCACTGTGACACTGTCATGTGACACACAGTGTACACACCCCCTTTCAAAACGGCAGCTAGCAAGTACAACATACACTAACACATGGGACAGACAGGATTCACTGTGAAAGGTTTACAACAAATATGTGTGTATATATATATATATATATATATATATATGCAGTACATTTATCCTGCTAAAAAAAAATTGAGAAACAAAATGTTCCCTTAATTGTTTTGAGCAGTGCATATGCTATGTATACAGTATATGTACTGCTAAAAAAATATATATATATAAACAATTAAGTTTAGTGTTCAGTGTAGTTATAACGTAACATTAATCCAACGGCCACAACGTTCCAACAATAATGTTAATCTGACCGCTAACTAATGCTAGCTAACTTACTAGCTCATAGCATGGAGCCATGGTAGACAGACACTTGTTGATATACTGTAATTGAGTGTGAACGTGAAGTTGTTTTTCATCAAAAAGATGACAGCAAATTTAATGTAAAATAGTTTTAGATCCGAAATGTTCAACATAATCTCCTGACCCAAAAATATACAGGGGTAAAATGATTGTCCTGACTAAAACTAGACTAAAGCATCAACAGTTGTTGTTGACTAAAACTAGATGAATACAATAATGTTTTCTTGGACTAAAAAAAAAAGGCTATAATGCTAGATTTATAAAGAAAATAAAAATAAAAACGGGATGATTCTTTTTTTTGTACTATTGAGAGATTTTAAATATCTTGTGAATTATTTGATTATTTGTTGTTAAAAGGAGGGCAGCAACTCAAAAATGTTCAATTTGCATTGTCTAATCGTCCCTTGTCTTTCATATTGCATGTCATGGAAAAACATTTAAAATGTCTCAAACTCAGGTTTGACCATCATAATACAATTAACTCTCAGTAAATGTTTGACATCTTCCCAAAATAAAAGGCCTCCGTGTGAGGTTTGTAGGCACAGGAAGAGAATGAGTCGCTTAAATAATAAGAATAGTTGCATTTTTTTTTCAGAAGTCAGGCAATGACGCTTATCCCTTGAAATGTTATTGGTCCTGAAGGCAAAGTCTAAAACGTAGAGCCATGTGCTCTCTTTGAGAAGGTAATAAACCTCTGTCTCACAAAGAATCTGTGAATAAAGTGAGAGCTTGTATGGTCTAAAAGAGACATCCTTTGTTCAAATTTCCCTTCTACACCCAAAGGTTGGGCTGGCGGAAAAGGCCACACTGCAGAGAGAACTTAAAGGAATACGTGGTTATGACTTGACAATGAATGCATTTTTCGTTTTTATCAGTTACTGTTGTGCCGCAAGGCACTTCCACCCAGTTTTTATTTGTCTCCCCAGATCCAAGCGATTTCCAGTAATCCAAACAAAGGTGTGTTGTAGTTCTAGTAGCATTATATGAGATGACATGGCAGACCTTTTTTTATTTTTTATTAAATCAATTAAGCACATGGGCGCACGTTCAGAAGGTGCACAGTTCCACGCAAGTTAACCAATTATATCCCCCCCCAAAAAACAAAAAACAAAACACCTAATGCTCGAATTTTACACACAGAAGAGTTTTTACTCAGAGGAAATAATTTCACATAACATTTATGTACTGTACTCTACCATATTTGTGACAGTTGATTTTTTTGCTTAAATTATGGCAAAGTACTACTATGAATTATTATTATTAAAGGAGACGTGTTTCACAATTAAAAACTAGTTCTCACAGTCTTATTAGCATGACAGTGACATTCTTTTGTCAAAAACACTTTAATTGCATATTTTTTTCCAACCTTAATTCTTGAAATTAGCTGGTTTTATGGACTGGCCCTTGCCATGCATGTGAGCAAGCCCTCATTTTGCCCCATATTTTTCTTGGTCAATGTCAAGTCCGACTTTTAAGCCAAACATTCGAGTGCCATTTATGTGCTAGTTATCAGAAGCAAACACTGGTAAGACTGCTAGCTACCGTAAAAAGATCCTAATGCTGCATTCGAGGTAGGTGGTAAACCGGATGCATCCCACTTTGGATACCGACCTCAAAGCGTTTGAGGCAAATGTAAACAACAAAGTTGTGATAATAATAAATGCAATAAATTATTTATTTTTCTGGTTAACATAATTATTCCAAATGGCTTTGTATTAGGGTGAACATATTTCAAATAACTAATTAAAGTAACAAATTAACAATAAATTAATATTAGCTCTTTCACTGCCACTGACGTTTAAAGACGTCAAGTAAAAATCTATGGAGCACTGCCAATGACGTCAAAAGACGTCATCCAATTTATTTTTTATTTTTTTTGAAACGGGTGGGGGGAAGCCTTCCGCATGTCTGGTGAAAGTTTCAATTAGGTCTCTTGTGCCTAAGGACTATTTTTGGTCCCTAGAGGGCAGCGATGACTGTCTTTTGACAAGATCGGGTGGGCGTCAGTAGAGGTGGAGCTAGAGCGTCGAGCAGGAGATCAGAATGGAAAACAAAGGAAAAATGGCGACCGGTTTGCGAGGAGCTCACGCCCGAGCCGTTTTTTTCAAAGCCCAAAATCATCGAGCAACGCTAAAAAGAGCACATTGATGACAACGATGATCATCATCGATGATGATGATGATGATGATGATGATGATGACTACGTGGAAGGCAAGCATTGACGCGGCATTAGAAGACGTGGGGGGGTCTAGATGGCTAAGGAGGAAGTGGTGCCCGTTTGCAAAGCAGCTCTACACTTACAAGAGAAAGCCATCAACCAACGCTAAAGGAGCACATTGATGACGACGATGATCGTCATCGATGATGATGAAGGTGAATCCGAGCTTGACGGCGAAATTGGAACCGCTGACGCGGCGGCTATGACGGCGTCATAAACGCGGAGCACAATCGAGCACGCACAGGCGGACGTTCGATCGGACGACGGAGAGTGCCCCGAGTCCAATGCATATTCATCGGAGAAGTGTGTACAGTTTGCTACTTGCTATTTATTCCCCGGAAAAAAAGGCTGTCAAGAAAGTAACGTTTGCACGCGAAACGGACAAAGTGAAAGTAAACTGTTGTGCGAGTCCAGCGGCGTCTCCTTGCACGCAGGAGAGCGTTACAAAAAGAAAAACTGTATTTGAAACATCCACATAATTGTAAATAGTACCACATTTGCACACATTTGTAAATAGTTTGCGAAATTGTTTTGTCAAATTGTTACACTGTTGAATGGAAATAAACGTATTTTGCAACCAAAAAACACTTTTTCATTGTTGGTGAAAGCGTTTTACAAAAGTAAAGCACTATTTAGGTGTTTGTGGCATCATTCAGGGACAAAAAGAAGTGTACAATTCACTAGAGTGCATCGGCTGGCACTGGCGACATCCCGTTTCTGAAAACGTCTGGCAGTGAAAGAGTTAATAAATATCTTTTTAAAATCTTGTAAATTATGTTTTGCCACTCACGGTCTGTCTATCCATGGGATTTGCCATTTTCGAGTGACATGAGATTAAAGCCAGCCAGTGTCGTTAAGATCCTTTTTTTTAACTTCGCAACTTGGATGTACGAGTTCAAAGGGGCGTTCCCGTGCTCACTTCTTGCTATAAAGTCGGAAAAGTCAGACTTCTCACTTTCCTCGAATGCAGCATAATACTGCAACTCTGTTTTAACTTGCTAGTGCATCTGTCACTGCTTCAAAGTGGCTCTTGAACGTCAACCAGCCTAACTGGCAAGTCATGTGTCCAAATTCATAGGTTGGGTCCTATGAAGGACCTTTCGTAGGCTGGGTGCTCCGAAGGCTCCGCCTTCCTGGTGTATCCTCCATGGACTGGACAAACCATGGTGAATTTGGGCAGGCCTAACGGTTGAACGATTCAATGAACGAATAATCCCCCTTCCAGAGAACAAATTAAAAAGGTTTTGTTTCCTCAGATCAAAAATGTTAATCTCATTGTGTTTGTTTAATTACAAATCACTATTGAGTTTTAATTGCTATACAGCACCCCTACAAAGGCCTACTGAAAAGTGGGACATTTCAGGTATAATATTTAGAGACTTTTTGCAATGTAAAGGCCCCACAATTCACACCTTAGTGAACCGCTTGGTAGTTTAAATCAATTTGCACGTGTTGTTACAGCCCATTGGAAGGCCCTCATCTCTACTCAGAGACCGAGCCAGCGAAGAAAAA
This sequence comes from Vanacampus margaritifer, assembly GCF_051991255.1. Classification (NCBI taxonomy): domain Eukaryota; kingdom Metazoa; phylum Chordata; class Actinopteri; order Syngnathiformes; family Syngnathidae; genus Vanacampus; species Vanacampus margaritifer. Next base: position 17,728,046 of record NC_135439.1, on the reverse strand, counting down.
AAAATGGTAGACAGGTTTTTTAAACTTTTAAATCAGCTCCAGTGTAAGGGGATATGGCGTCGACTACATGATGTAGGTGGTGTGAATTCCGGCAAAGTTGTCAATTTTATTGAATCACTGAACACAGCAAGCGATAGAAGGTAAGGTGAGGGTTTGTTTCCAAACGAGCAATAAATTCTGTAAATATCACGGTCTATGAGCCCTGACTAAATGTGCCAGCTACCGGCAGGCGAACTTCAGTTGAACTAGTAGATGTCATGGCTTGATAGGCAATAATAACTTCTAAAACAGTCAGTCAGTGTACCGTCCACTTCAATTCAACATTCATTCACTTCCGCCATCCACACTGGTGAAGATGTGATCATGTGACGTAGGCGCAAAAGGTCACCTCTTTGCAGCCCTGAAAAAGATATGGGATAGTTGGATTTCTGTGAGAACTTTTACTGGCCTAGTAAAGCACATTCTCACAGTTGTTTGTGAACCATTGTTGTCAACTTGTCATGGCTACATATTTTTGGTAATTGTGTTGGAAGATGAACCAGTCAGAGTTTTTGAGCAAGATATCATTGTGGATGACTGAGTGATTTGAAATGCCATTATAAACTTTTTTCTTCTTCTTCTGCGAGACCCCCCAAAAGACCCCAGGGTGCCTGTTTTTCCACTACACATACTCATTGGAACAGAGGACTAATCGTGCACAGCGACTATTTTTTGTGGTCACACTCTGGTAGACATTTGTCGGCCAATAAATAAAATCCAAACGGGTAATATCTGTTTTTCCATCTTAAGACCATAATTTATCCTGACCAACCTAGTTTGATTTGATTCAACAAATTTCCATTTCAACAGTTTTCACTTCACCCTTTGGGACTTTGCCAATTATTGTGTTTGACACCATGGCCAATTGTTTCCACCAAAATAAGTCTATAAAATTAATTGGCACAGATGTGACACAAACCCCCCATTAATGCTATAAATATGACAGATGATGTCAAGCACTGTCTGTTGGAAAGAATGATGCCCGTGCCAAGACAATATATATATATATATATATATATATATATATATATATATATATATATATATATATATATATATATATATATATATATATATATATATATATATATATATATATATATATATATATAAACAGTACCTCTCATGCAGCTAAAAAATCAACATTTTAGCGTTGCTTAACCATTCTTACAAAACAGATTGCCTTTTCAAACCTGCCATACATTAGTGTTTTCGTATGTCTGGTTTGTACGAGAACAGTAGGCACTCAGTTGTAGTCTTGTTAATCAGAACAAACAATGTTCTATACTTGATGAGCAGAACGAAAGAATAAATGTTAGTTAGCCTTAAGCTATCTTTAGTTCGCAGACTACTGGCCAAATAATAAAAAGACTTCTTTGTGAGTTGAAAGTAGTGACGTCAAACGGGCCCCATAAAGACATAAATTCATAGTTTAGCCAACAACACAACACAACAGTGGGAGGATAACTTTCTGTGTCCTCCTCTATTTCTTAACTTGCATAACTAATGAGCCTTAAATCCTTGATAATTTGGCCAGGAAGGCTGACTGCTGCCACATTTACTTGTGCTAAGCTAACAGGATAACGGGGCAGCATTGTGAATGTAGCTAAGGTGTGTTTTTACATATTTCCAAACAAATACCATGTTGGAGATGCTTGAGTATAGTCACTACCAGGTAAGATGGCTGGATTTTATGGTATTATTATTTTAATGCTGTGTTAATTTCTTGTCGTTTAAATTGTGTTGATGGATGTGCAGACCAGCTACTGCTATAGAATTACAGCGCTAGTCTGTAGCTGTCCTTAGTGATGAGGAATTACTTACGCTTTTTTTGTGTGTGTGTGTGTGTGTGTGTTCTGTTTAATCACCAACAAATCAGAGCTCATGTGACAAAAAGCAATGTTTCCAAGTTTTCCCTCACTGAGAATCTCTGATAGATTAATTAGAATCCATGTAGACATAAACTCAACTTCACCGCTAACTTTGTATATGGCAATAATCTGTCCATCCATTTTCTTTACTACTTATTCTCATTAGGGACGTCATGTGTCTGCCGGAGTATACTGGTTGCCAGCCAAGTAAATGGCACATAGAAAAATTACTATTTTGACCCTCTTTCGCACCTAAGAGCAATTTTGAGATGTTAATGTACCTAATGTACATTTTTTATGTGCATGTTTTTTTGCTTTGTTTTTTGGAATGGGGTGGGGGCTCGAATTCCCCAGAGCAAACACATAGAACCATAGGCAGGATCTGAAAACTCCACACAAGGAAGGCCAAGGCCTGGATTTAAACTACCAATCTCAAAACTCTGCCAACTGAAATATGTATTAATTCAAATTTTGAATAACAAGACATGCAAATACTTACAATGAGTTCTGGGGTTGGGGGTTCAAATCTGGGCATGTGTTTTCTTCTCCCACATTCTGAAAGCCTTCATGCTATGTTCCCTGAAGACTATAACTAGGAGTGAATATGAGTGTGATTGGTTGTTGAGGCTCCACCTCACCTGAAACCCAAAAGAGTATAAGGGTGTAAACAATTGGATGGATAAATTGTGATCTTTACCTCACAGTGTTCCACTGCTTCAAAATCAATTAAGAAGTATGTTTTATTGGTCTGAAAAGGGCTAGCTATTTAAAAAAAAAAAAACATTTTAGAGTGGTTTACAAACTTGTTAATCCATTTTTGTATATGCTGCAAAGTTGATCTTATTGCTAATGGTTAGCATGGTACTGTAGCTCTAACACTGTTCACATTTCTTGCTCATGTTTAATCTTCTTATGGTACTGGTTGAAAAACATTTCCGTCCAAATTCTATCCAGTTTGTAATAGTCAAACTCATTTTATGCTCATGTAGGTGCAATCCCATCTCGAGAATCCCAGCAAGTACCACATTCCGCAGAACCAAAGGCAGCAGGTGAGACCGTATCTCCCCACCAGCCTAGGAGGTAAAGCTGGCGGCCAGTGCCCCAGCCAGCCACCCGAACACGGCATGCCACCCGGGCCTGCCAGCAGCGCCCCCAACAGTCCCATGGCTCATCTCATCCTCGCCTCTAACTGTGAAAAAGAGGTACGCGTAACAAAGGTCATTATTTCATTACATTTGGCTGACTTGATGGCATTTATTTCAGTTTGGATTGTTCTGAAATGTGTTTTATCATTTCACGCAGATGGATGACGTTATTGATGATATCATCAGCATGGAGTCAAGTTACAATGAAGATGTTCTTGGACTCATGGATCAAGGACTTCAAATGAACACCACAGTAATTAGAACCTTATTTTCATACTCAAACATAAATTTAGAGACATAAAGTCCTATTATAAAGGATGCTTAATTGTGCGTTTTGGAGTTTGTCACTTTTTTTTTTTTAACTCAAAACTGCCACCTCTGGCCTAAAGCGTTACTGCAGCCAGCCTCTGTGGCAAGCTCATGCATGGTGCGCATGCATACTTGCGCTCAAATAAACTCTTCGTTTTTTCAGTTTTCTTGGAGTCTGAGCTGGAGTTTGATCTGTGGCCTCTTCATGTTTTTTTAGTGTCTACTTTTCGATCAATTGTGGCATACGCGGGGGTGAACATGACGTCACCCTCCACCATGACACCCCTCCCTACTCATAACATTTTAACTTCCACAATGCACCTCTAAGATTATTCTCTACTTTATTTATTTATTTATTTATTTATTTATCATCCCCAGCTACCTGTGTCTGGTAATCTTCTTGAAGTATATGGCAACCAGGGACTTCCCCTCCCAGGCCTCGCCATCAGTAACTCCTGCCCATCAAACATCAAAAGGGAATACACAGGTAAAATCCTAAAAAACACTGAGCTGTATTTCCACTTATAAGACATTCTTAGAACATTACATGAGTGTTTATGGACTTGTATGAACAATTCAAAATCCCTGTGAGCATGATTCAGAATGCATTACTGAAACAAATATCCTCATTATAATCTAATGATTGTCAGTTAACTGCTAAAATTGCTGGTAAAAAAATGACATCATGACAATAGTGCAGCACTGTATTGATATTGTGTGCAATTTAGAAATGCACAAGATACACTAAAGTATATTATACCAATTATTTGCCAAATAATTACTGCAGCTCCTGGCATGAAGCTAGTACTGGGCAAACCTGGACCCTGTGGCCGGTACGAAAGCTATCAAAGATCTGATGGCTTTCCAGTAGGTAAGCAACATAAAACAAATTCTGAATGTTGTTGTTAATTTGGATTTTAGAAAACGTGTTAAGTATTTTGTGTATTACAAAATCACATACAATAAGAATCACTTGCATGTGTTAAATTGGGATAGCTCAAGCAATTTTAGCTTTGCTAAACCTGAGAGTTTTTCCCATAGGAACCCCAACATAACCGTGCGCTGTATTTTTCGGACTATAAGTCACTATTGAGTCCAAAAAAAAAAGCATCATAAAAAAAACAACATATATAAGCAGCACTGAACTATAAATCACATTTTGGTCAGACAAAGAACAGTAGAGCTCGGACTCACACCTAATCGTATGGATGGCAGCCAACGAGTTTCAGTTGGATTTGATGCTTCCACTTCAAACAATGGAAATGTTTTTATTTTGAGTTTAAAATGAATCATAATTAATGGTGACCCAAATTGAGACTGAGCCTGATCAGTATTTTCTGATTCAAATCATAATAAATCATTGAATATTGTCACACTCCATTTCAGAAGCTGGCGGTAGACACACTAAAAGTATTTGCCAACCGCCAAAAGAAAGTAGAAGCATTAATTGAAGAAAAAGAAGAAAAGGTAGTAATAATGGCAACTAATGTTTGCCTCTCACATTCTACCTTTTCCACCACAACACAACACGAGATTCTTGTTGAGGAAAGCCATTTGAAAAACTTTTCAGTAGTGAGAAAAAGAAGTTTTAAATCCAACCAGAACTTTGAACTTTGAACGTTGCTGCCTTCAAGATAATTAGGGAACATGGATTTTGGGTGTGATTTTGAGCTCTAATGTCAATATACTTTTTTTTTTTTCTAATGTAAATATACTAATGTCGCACCTGAGTACAAGTCGCAGGACCAGCTAGACTATGAAAAAAATGTGACGAAAAATCTGGTGTACAAGTATTCAAAACGTGTAGAAAAAAGTTTGTAGAAAATAAACGTGAAATTTGATTGCTTCATACCCATTTTATAGTAATAATCTCATATTTGTCTTTGCTTCAAAGAGGCTGAGGTTCGTGCTCTGGCTAAAGAACGACAGAAAAAGGACAATCACAATTTGAGTGAGTCTTTCTTTGTTTTGTGGCTGGCTGTTTAATCATTCAATTTGTGTACACTGCATTTGAATGGCTATGCCCCTATCAATGTTAGCTGGGATATATTCCAGCTCACCTAAAAGCCTAATGAAATAGACATCAAAGACTGACTGAACAGATGTAATTAAAGCTTATGTTAAATGGACCATTCTATTTAAAAGTTGCCACTTTAAATAATTGTAGTATTTCAAATATTAAATTGTTTCAAAGAAAGAAAATAAAATGTTCTTATTTTAAGATTTTATTTGAAGAAAAATTCAAATGTGTGCACCAAAAGTTCTGCTTTTTGACACATTTAATTTGTACCCAATTTGTAGTTGAACGAAGACGAAGATTCAACATCAACGATCGCATAAAAGAACTTGGAACCTTAATACCAAAGTCAAATGATCCGTAAGTATGTTTTGTCAGACACACACCTGTTCATTTTTACATTCAGTTTGATTGACTGGTTGATTGAAATCTTTATTTCCAACATAAAAACATAAAAACAGTTAACTATACAAAATCAAAACATAAAATAAACAAACAATACATCTATTATGAACATGTACAAAAAGCAGTAGGAAGAAGTAAAATACCTTTTCCATTATGAACTAAATCAAAAATAATTATTTTCATTTATAAATGTATTTATATGTAACTTTCAATCTACACTGATATAAATCTATTCATTGACATATTACTGTATCAATATCAGCAATTTATCAGATATGAATTCAGTTGAAGTCAACATGATTTGAATCACTGTCCTCTTCACATAGCCAAGCCCTTTTTAAGTGTAATGATGTATTTGTTCAGAATGGCCATGAAGAATCCTGTTGTTCCGGTCAGCTGCTCAGCTGACTCTGACTTTAGACCTTGTGTCTCCTGTATACCCCAGAGATATGCGTTGGAATAAGGGCACCATTCTAAAAGCTTCAGTGGACTATATAAGGAAATTACAGCGGGAGCAGCAGAGGACCAAAGAGCTTGAGTGCAGACAGCGGAAGCTGGAGCATACAAATCGCCACCTGATGCTTCGTATCCAGGTGGGTCCCCACTTGCAAGTATATATAGTGCCATGAAAAATGTTATGCTCTTTTTTATATAAATGTAAAGTTTCCCTTTTGAATGTTTTAAAATAATATAAATCCAAGCAAACAAAAATGTAGGTTTTATTTTTTGAGTGAGTGAGACTATTTTGGACCACCCTTTCTTGCAGAATTGTTTAGGCCCAGCAACACTAGAGCATTTTCGAGCATGAACAGCCTTTTTTAAAGTTGAAGTCAAGTAAAAAATGAATAAAAATGTGCCCTCACATGGTGTTCTGATAAATATTGGCTTGGCGGAATAAGAATTAAGCGGATAAATCCACCGTTTCCAGCCATTCAGGGAGGCTGACATTTAATGTAGCACTACCCCCTGCTGTCGAGTGAAATTTATGTCAAATTGCCTTTGGGCTCAAATTGCAAAAGTCCAAACCCAGAAAACAGGTGAGTTGTGACGTTTACAAATTTACAATTTGAGAAGATGGTAAATCCTTTTTCACTGCATTCTAATTTAAACAAAATTAACTTAACAGACTAAGACAGTTTGTGTTCATCCATCTACACAATAAATTTCACATGAAACTATAAAGATATTACTGAAACCTAAACATGATTACGCTTCAATAAAAGAGCTTTTAAAGATTTGTGATTTTTGCCATTTCAGTAGGGCTGTCAAAATTAAAGTGTTAACTTTGGAGATTTATTTAAAATCATGAAAGCTTTTAAAAAAATGAACTCAGTTAAGCGGGAAGACGAATTAACATGGACTATAGGTAGTTTTATTTTATGATTTACTTGCTTGATGTTCGTTGGAGAACTTTAAAGCAATTTGCGTACTTTGAAGAGTTAAATTTAAATAGCATATTATTTGTAGACCTTTGGCGTATCATCTCAGAGCAAAAATACCCTGCTCAAATCATCCCCGTGGGGCCTCGCAAACCAAGTGTGGTGCTTGTGAGCGAAACCGATTGATTGATTGAAATGTTTATTTGGAATATTTCAACATTATTTCGATGCATGAATAAGTGACAATAATCAACAAAAGAAAAGAAAAATCAAAAGAAAACAGGCAATAGAAAAGAAAACAATCAATGAATAATCAAAAAGGAGTGAGAAGAAGTCAAACTTATTTACTCCCGCCCCTTCTCCTTATGTAAATAACATAACTTCCGTCCTTCTCTTACATACACACAATATATGAATTAACACATGTAATCATATACCCATAGCCTAATACATGTACAGTCCCACCTATAAATCGACCACGTCAGTCTATTTACACAATATAAATGTTCAAAATAAGAAAGCAGTCAAACTAACCAAAGAAGGAGAGAAAAAAAAATAGTAACCAATAAATAAATAATACAAATATCCCAACACACCTAGTAAGTGACCACTCCTCCCTCATCCTCATATTGTTTGAACCCCCTTTTTTTTTTTTTTTTAACTGTCTCATTTTTGTACACCGTTTCAACTCCCCACTAAATCCCGTCAGTAGCCTCACCCCGCAAACGGATAAACAAAAATTCTTTCTTGTTGTACGAAACCCAGGTTCTTTAAAGTCACAATGTCTCCGTAGATCGTAACACTCATTATGGTTGTTAAACAACGCTTGAATACGCTGTGGTAGTAAATTATATCTTGCTAAACTAACCCTGTAAGTGAGAAGTTCGGAGAATTGTTTGTTTGAGTCAATTTAGTTTTGTTTAACAATTGTATTCCATTCATGGATCAAAGAAAGCTATTAGAACAGTCTTTGATCCTAAAATACAGTACTTTCTATTTGACCATTTTACATCAATTCCAATATTTTACTCAAGTAAATATCTGTTACAGCTTTGAAGAAAAAAGTAGAAGCAGAAGTAGAAAAATGTGATTAATCGCGATTAATTGTGTGCGATTAATTAAAGTAAAGTAGTACTTAATTTTTCAGGTACTGATGTATTTGAATGATGTTGAATTATAATAAATATTGATATACAGAATGAGGGATGGGCGAGTACCGATTCCTGGCCTTATTTCAAGGTGTCCGTTCTTGTGAAGGCCCTCTTGTGTCCGGTTTATGATCAGGAACCAGATATTAGAATAGTAAATTAATTTCATGCAACTATAAGGAAAAATGCTCAATTGGTATAAAAAAAATCAAAATTACCTGTCATTGTTTTGTTTCTTTTGCTGGAAATTTTATGTATCAAAAGTACTAGTGGTATCAGTATTTGGTATCGATGACTGCTCAAGAGTTAAATACTCGTACTGGTATGGGTATCGAACATCCCTATCCACAATTACTGATATAGTACACGTACTGCATTTGTAATCCTTCAGTGAAAATCTTTTGCAGTCAAGGAAAACAATATTAGAAACGACCTGATTTAAGCAGACCCTTATTTTGCCATTGGGCTCTGGAGCAGTTCTGACTGAGTTCCATTTTGACTTTCAAACAGGAGTTGGAGATCCAAGCCCGTGCTCATGGTCTCACGATTGTATCATCCCCATCGGTGTGCACATCAGAGATGATGGGCCGGGTCATAAAACAGGAGCACATCCTTGATGACTGCAATTCAGAGCTCTATCATCACGCCTCGACTCCGGACATGTCCCCTCCAACCACACTGGACCTCAACAATGGCACCATTAGCTTTGATCCGGTTCCAACTGATCCTGGGGATCCTGGCCCATATGGAAATCCCAGAACCTGTAAAATGAAGGAACTGGTCAGGGACAATACATTGTCACCAATTTCCCCAAGTGACCCATTACTGTCATCAATGTCTCCAGATGGCTCAGTTAATATCCACCACAGTTCTAGTTCTAGAATGGAGGACAAGGAATGTTCCTGTTAGTTAAGCCTTCAGCTCACTGACTTTACATTTGTAGCATCTCAGCAATGAGAATTTCAAAGGTCTTTTTCGATTGTAAATACGTTTTGTTCTTTAGACTGGCTTAACACTGCTGCCATTCAGCAAGCAGGTTTGAGGTCTTTTTTATTAACTCATTCACTGCCGTAGACGGTTATAAATATTCATTTGAACTATTTTTATTAGTTTAACATTTTTTTCCACTTGTTAACAAGAGTATGAAAACCTATAATTTTTTTATTGTACATTTAGAACAGATATAAAATTTGTGATTAATCGTAAAGTCATGCAATAAATAACAATTTAAAAAATCATTCGCCTGACGCTCCTAATCTTTAATAATCCTTTCTTCTTTTTTTAAAATCGCGTCAGGCGATTAACATTTTAAATTGTAATTAATCGCATGACTTCAATAGTTAACTCACTATTAATCATACATTGTATATCTGTTCTAAATGTACAGTCTTTTTTTTTAGGTTTTCATACTCTTGTTAACAAAAGTGGAAAAAATGTTAAACTAATAGAAATAGTTCAAATGAATTTTTGACATCAATAGCCGTCAATGACATTGAATGAGTTAATTGTGTCTATGAATGGTTGTCTATGTGTCAGTCTTGTGACCAAGGGCTGATTGTCCAGTGTGTTGGTGGACAAATGAAGCTTCATGAAGCACTTTGGATAGATTTTCTTGGTTTAAAGCTGTAGTGTAAATTTAATCACGTTCCTTTGCACTCGCACTCTGTTAGCCAATAGCACCATCTAGAAAAAAAAAATTAAAGTTTTTTTTTTAAGTTTCATGAAGCTTCATTTTCCCATCACTAGTCTTTCTCTAAGGGTTCTTTCACATAGAACCATGCATTTTTTTCAATTAATCTGTAGTTTGTTTCCCCTCTTCTTGTAAAGATTTTTAACAAGAAACTTGAAGTAAAGAATCCGGCTCCTTTTTTGTGATTGGTGGTGCAGCATTTGTGCAGTTTGCAATATAGGACGAATTAAATGTTATTCATACGGTCCCGTCACCCTTGAAAGTCATCATAGGGTCATGTAAACAGATTCGACAGCTACCTTAAAGCACATTTTTAGCATTTTGAGCACGTAATTGGGACTCACATATTTGTTGTCTTGTTTTGTTTACATGTTCAATAGCACAAACAAGGATAATGTGTTTGATACATGCTTTTTTTTGGTACAGGATGCAAGATAGCATAGTTCTAGTCTGTACACTAAGCAAACCTTCTTACTGTTGACACTTTTGTGATCAGTCAGTGAAGAGAGCAATGTCAGATGGTTTATTGGAAATGCATTTTGGGGGGGTTTCCCTAAACTTTTGTGAAGTAGAGCTGAACTGAACTGATATTAACTAATTTGTACCAGCAAAAATAAACTAAAGGTGTCAAGTACGATTCAAAACTCTGTCACCCTGATTTGGTCATATGATAATAACATCAGTATTGTAAAGGGTTTACTGTAGTTGAATGGTTGGACATCACATTTAATAACAAACTTTGGACCCATTGTGAGTCTTGGCTCTATGAAAGTTTATAGAGTTAAATGCTTTCTTATACAATTGAACTTCAAGCCAGACCATGTAAAGAGTGTTTTGATTGTCATAGATCATATATGCTGTGTTTACCTTATCATTAAATTATGTGTGTATGTATTTTTTGGTATATATATATATTTTTTGTACATGTCACTTGTTATTGCAATTTGTATTATAATTTAGTCATTCTTGTTGCACATTTTACATTTGAGTCTTCAGCTGAAAAAGTATGGCAAACAATGCTCCAATGTATACAGTGATTGCGCACACTCTATACATTTAGAGATTCACTCAAAATATTATGACCAAGAATGCAATATATGCGCACTTATTGTAATATGTATTAGTAAATTGATACTGCAAGTTATTGTTTGCATATTTTGTTTATGTCTCTTTATTTATTATTAAAAAAAACACATGTAGAATTTTTCTTTTCATTCTGTATTTGAAGTTGCATGCATTTTACTAGTGATACTGTAATGATGATACCTCCGATAGCAGATCTTTATGTTCCAAAATCAATTTTGAAATCAAAATACTGTATCAAAAACTTTTGACATTTAAGTTATTTGAGCTGGAATGTACAGTGTTTCATTAAAAGCAACACAAATGTGGTGTAACTTTACTATGAAGATCTTGTCCAATACCTGCTTAGTTCATGGATCACTCTTTTTGAAGTCATTCAGTTAAGTTAATGAAAATACTTTGCTCTATTATTGTTCACTTTATTAAACAAAAAAGGGGGTTTGGTAGGTAGTTTTTTATTATTTTATTTATACGGTGCAAAATCACAGCAGTCGTTGTCCAAGACATTGCACGTCTTTTTTTGTTTTGTTCATGACCTTACCCTTTCAACAATAGGAGGCCTTCAGTACTGTAGGAACGCTCTACTGGGGTGTAAGTAGCGTTTTGAGCCAGCAGATGGCAGCCTACTAAAGGATACATTCTACAAGGCCAAACGTTTATCCAGCCATTATTCACAAGCGGTAGAATTAGTGGAGGGTAGGGACATTCTTCTAAATGCAGTATTTTTTTGTCTATGTCCATGTTTATGTCTAAAATTAGATAAATACATAAATATTGTGGATTATTAAGACTCGCTGCTTATTTTCAACAAGCCTTTACTAAATTATTTTCACTTATATACAAACGTATAGGTTGTATGAACCATGAAAAATGAAATCTATTTCTATCATAGTATTTGAACAAATATAATTTTTGTTCCGGTCGTTGCTGATATCACCAACTGAGTCAGGTGATGTCCACTGGATGATCCATGACTTTGTGATCAAATGAGTAACGAGTTATATCACCTGTAATTATGCTGGAATCACTGAACTAGTGATGACTCTGGTGTAGTGGAGTGGAAACAACATTTAACGTCAACTTGAGGGGGCTGGGTGGAGATGGGCTGTTTTACATTTAAATGTAAATATAATTTTTTCATTTAATTTTTCAAATTTGTTTCAGGCAATAACAAAAGCAACTCAGTCAGTGTCAGATTCAACAAAGAGGAGAACAAATAAAAATCACAACTAACTGTTTTTGTTTTCGGTTGACATTTGCTTATTTTAATGCAATCATTTTTATTGTAGATTTTATTTATGCATGTCAAAGATATATAAAATGTTTTTACTATTACAAATGAAAGCAACAAAGCCACCTAAAATATTTAAAAAAATGAGAGCATGTATCTGATGCCAACTTAATAAGATCAAATCTGGGCAATGTTCAGTGATGTTTATGTTTTTGGGTTATTTTAAAACAATACAAGACTGAGCTAATGCATTTGAAGTGAAAAAAAACCTTGACTTTTTTTTTTTAAACATTCAATCATTTATAAAAATAAAAATAAACATATAAAAAGAATTTCAGACTGTGGTCTAATTACAAAAATCCAATCAGCTTTAGTTGCTTAGCATTTCCAAATATTGTTAGTGTGAAGCCTGTCAAGTGTATCGCTGCAATAATAATGTGTTGAATGCGCTTCTTTCCCTTGAATCCCCGCCTTAGGCAGCAGGCAGAGTGATGCTGAAGCAAAGATACAGAAAGATTATCAACACTGCCTGCATGGCGGGTCTAATAGGTGAGTGATGATTCTATTCGCCCAACATCCCTCTGGAGCGTGGCCATGTCTCCTTTTAATCCCTCCATTTGGCGTGAAGTGTTGGGATGGTGAGGGAGGAGGAGGAAGCGGAGGACAAAGTTAAATACGCTTTCATTGCGGAAGCTATTTGTAAAGTATATTTTTAGTATCAGACAAATGTTCATTTGTTGATAGCTGAAATGAAGAAGAAAAATAGCTTTATGTGTCCCGATTACAAAACGTTCAAAGGGATTAGCCATCTTTTCTCATTTCAACTCCCTCTGCACTACAGAGCCACGTCCAGGTCTGCTTACAGTAAAGCAGGAAACACAAGTGTTGTGATTGCATCTTGCCAAGGCAGGTTTGCATCATAATAAACATCCCCCCTTTTGCCGAGTTGTCTGGAGGATGTGGAAGCCAACCTGAGGTCCAACTTGGGAAGAAGGGAGGCTTCCTGTGCAACGGCAAAAGCCCAGCCTGTGCCAGCAGCCTTGTTTGAACAGCGGAAGACATTTTCAAATTTTAGTAAGAGCAGTTAAAAGGCAGCTCGGTGTAAAAATGTTCCTCCTCCAACAGGTTTCCTCCAGAGGAACAGCAACACTTCATCAGCAGTTTAGTCAAATTGCCAGTAAACTGCTGTGCCATATGGGCCCCACTCCTGACTACAGGGGCAATCTGTTTAACAGGAGCATGCTGGTAAATAGAGGCCAGCACGGGGGAAAAAATGATCAATTACTCACATTACGCACAGTCCTTCAGGAATTTACTTTATTGGTCTGGACATCTGTTTTAATATTGTCATAATGTATAATCAGATGGGGCCTGTTCCAGCCAAGTGGATGCCCAAAAAGCAGCCATAAATGCCCAATTAAAATGCACAATGACAGCTTTTTGTCCATCTGCTGAAATAGAACTCGTGTGTGCGCGTCTCATTTACACTTGTACACACTCCAGACCATCAAGCTTCTTCTTTTTTTTTTACTGAATGAAGGCCAGAAACTTAAAAGGACACCCAGGTAAGAAAGATCCAGGATGACATGGCTGCAGATGAACTTAAATGGTTATTAGTGGCTGTGTCACGCGCAGACACACACCAGCAGATTGATGTGACCAGAGATTTCAACAGAAGAAGCATTCTGAGGAAAATGATTTTTATCTTATCTCCCCCAAAGCATTTCCATGGCAAAAGTGTGTTTTCTCCCACTTGAAATGGGCAATAAGTAGCAGGGTGAATGTTAAGGAGAGCTTTAGAGAATGCTCTCTTTCTGCCTTCTCTGAGGATTACTGCTCTTTAAGGCAGCAAAAACATCAATGCAGGTTTATTTAAAGGATGAAGGCATTTTCTCAATGGTATTTTGAGGTTGTATCATCAGGTCTTGAGTGAGGATTAGTGCTGTTAGGCCTTTTTGAGCTGCGTTTCCTGTCCTGATAAGTCGGATTTCACCTTCAATCTGCGTGTAAGCCCTGGGCTCTGCTCCTACTCGCCCGCTCCTCTGAGGTCCAACCTTTATCCTGCGCAGCCCAACCGGGCCTTCCTCGGCTATCTGGCAGATTTACTCCCCTCTCACGCTCAAATAAGATTTTACATCTCTGTTATTTTTCCGCTGAATTTTCTCCTCTAACGCTGCCCAATGATGAGCCCCCCGGCCTCTCTGCACTTGGCTGATATTTATCATGGCAGTCTCACACCAAAGTCACTTGGCAGTCACATCGATGGGTGATGGGGGTTAACTACTAAAATTGTATGTAACTTACAGCGTTCTGTGTGGTGATTAATAAAGCAGCAGAAAATGAGCCCCTGTCCCGCCGTCTCATGCAGTGTGCAGCATCTGTGATGGTCAAGGCAAACAAATGACTGCCTGAATTTGTTGCTGAGTACACAGCTGGACTAACTGGACTCTGCATGCAGTTAATATTACATTACAGACCACTTCAAAAATGATAATTTTCTCAGATTTTGATATTAGGATATGTTTCTTTAAAGTGACAGTGTGTAGGATTTAGTGCCATCTAGTGGTGAACTAATAATTCATTAATTTAAAAAAAAACTTAATTTCAACATTATGCAAAATAAATAAATACATTTGAACAAATTATGGATTGGTATTATTCATTTTATTATTTAAAAAAAATCCTTCCTGGGTGGTGTGGTTGTGGTGGTAACAAAAACAAACAAACACTGCTTGTTAAACAACTGACAAAACGACACACATCTTGGCACCAAGGAAATGTGTTTAATTGAATTGAGGAGTTTCATTTAGACAAAAGTAGTGCTTTACTGCTATATTGTGGCATCTATGACATTTATAAACCTTTTTAAGGGGCATCAGTTACTCGCGGATTTTTGGGATTCGTCGCAGGGCTCGTTAACATGAGAGCGGCACTGCAACCTACTGTAGTGAATGTGCAATTACACTCTAATACAAAAAAGGGTATTCCTTGGTGACCCCCACCCAGGTTATTTTAGTATAATTACTAACGAAAACACTGAAATTAGAAAAAAAAAATCATTAACTAAATAAAATAAAAATGAAAATGCTTTAAAAAAAAACGAAAACTAACTGAAACTACATTTTATGTTTACAAAACTAAATAAAATAACAATAATTATAGTGAAAATGTCCTTTATTTTAGTCTTTGGTAATTAATTTAATACCTGAGCCTTTGACGATGATTTTGAATGTGATTTTATGTATATTTATTTCAATATTAACTGGAAAAAGGACGCTTGAAAGTGTGTCACACAGATGTGATGTCATCTAGCAGCAGCCAATAGAAAAGCACCTTCAGATGACGTCGCTCCTCGGCGACAATTTTGCGTGCTTGACTTTTGCCTCCAATGTCTCGGCTCGCCTGCTTTTTTATTCAACGAAGCTGAAATGCAACGCTAGGTAAGAAATGCGTTTTTTTTCTCCATTTTTATTAAATATTGCACAGAAAAGAAAACTAATACTGAAACCAACTAAAACTAAACTAAAATGAAGATTTTTTTAAATAGCTGAAATGAATAAAAACCAACAGAACCACCCTGACAACTAATTAAAACTAACTAGATTTAAAAAAATAAAGCTCAAAATGACATAAAAACTAGCTACAATGAAAATTCCCAAACTATAATAACCCTGCCCCCACCCTCCCAGCATCACAATGCAACCCCCAGCCTCACTATTTGAGGACTGGCCTATCCCAATGTATCACCCTTAGTGCTGTCTGTCCTCAGTCATATTTGTATACATTTGTGCCAACATACATTAGTTGACTGTTACAACAAGGAGACGAAGATTAGTGTGTTTGCGTTCACACAAGAATGCTCATTTGAGCAGGACGATTCAAGTCATCAAATAATGTAACCACACTTAATTGGATGACATCTTGAGGGATGAATCAACCAAACATTTGCTCTAATTGTTCTTTTCAATTAGGGAGTCCAATTTGCAACCTTGCAAGTGTCGCTGCAACAATAGCGCTTTGTTTGTGTGCGTGTGTGTGTGTGTGTGTGTGTGTATATGTGTGCATTGCTAATTGGAGCATTCCTTTGCTCCCGCTATCATCGAGCTGAGCAACATCCATCCAAATGTACGAGCCAAGCCAGGCCCAGTCACACCCCAGAAACAAAGCCCAGCACCCCCACCTGCCATCCTGCTTTATTTATCCGCAGCTTGTTTGCTAATTTTGATTTTCCGAGAAGCAATTGTCAGGTCCCACTCTAAGTGGGTTTCTCAATGGACAGCACGGACAGCTGATTTCTCTGAAGTGACATTCGGTAAATATGCATTAACTGGGACACAATTAGTGCTGATGAGGTTGACTGGAGCCTCATTCCATTGGCAACTTTAGTCGCACTGCGAGATAAGCTGCATTATCTAGAAAATTGGCTGAGGGAAAACAGTACGTCTGATTGCCAGGAAAGGTTCCAGATAAGAGCACAGCTGAAGAGAAATATAATTGAGGTGGAATATGTTAACCAAGGTGTCATGAGCTCATTGGAAGTCATTTAGCCAAATGTTGGCATTACGTTGAACAACGTTTAGGCCTAATAGACTTTAATCACCATCACAAATACCGTCTCTCATCAAGCACATTAACGTGTGTTAATTGTATTTGAGTACAGTACAAATGTATTTATTACCCTTGTTGAAATTTCAAGCCTAACCTACGATTTGTCATTTTTTTCGCATGACAAATTCCCATTTACTTTTTTTTCTTTATTTTTTATTTTATTTATTTTTTTAGATAATTTTAACACAAACCTACCAAATAAACCTTATATGATGCATATTTGTTATAATAAAGCCTATTTATTTGAAATGTATAATCCTCAGGTTTATGTATTTAGTATTAATAAAGTATCATTACTTTAAATTATTAACAATGAAAGTATTTATTTAAAATATATAAAGTATATTGTTTGAATTGCATAATTATCAGGTTACCTATATATTCGATAAATATGCTGCTATGTGAAAAACACTTTTGTCCTTTTTTTGATTTTCTACCTTTTTATAGTTTTGGGATGAAACTGAATGCAGACATTGCAAAACATAAAATAATAATAATAATTATAGCCTACTTTTTAAATACTA
This sequence comes from Vanacampus margaritifer, assembly GCF_051991255.1. NCBI lineage: Eukaryota > Metazoa > Chordata > Actinopteri > Syngnathiformes > Syngnathidae > Vanacampus > Vanacampus margaritifer. The sequence continues at coordinate 17,710,597 of NC_135439.1, read as the reverse complement.
AATACATCAACTTGAGGATTATGCATTTCAAATAAATATGCTTTATTAGACTAATGAATATGTATCATATAAGGTTTATTTGGTATGTTTGTGTCAAAATTAAATGGGAATTTGTCATGTCAAAAAAATTACATAAATCTTAATTTAGGTTTGAAATATTTCTGTGAGTGTATTTTCAGGCAATATTTTTTTTTTGACATCTGCCAGTAAAGCCTAAATAGTGTCATGTGAGGTACGGAATTAGGACGCAAACGCAAACGACATGGGAGTTGGGAAAGAGAGAATTTATATATACAAAAATACAAAGTAACAACAGAGAGCACTAGAGAAACTTTGATGAAGAAGCTTGAGCAGGCTGGATGCAGAACTCATTAGTACAAAGTATCCACAGCTGGATGCAGAACACATGGAAGACTGCATAGCAACTACAAAATAAAAATGAGTGGACAAATTAAGACAGACAAATACCTCATTATCATAAGGAACAACATAATAAGCGTCGTGTGTGTAGAAAAGCACTATACAAATCTGACACATTATTATTATTATTATTATTATTAATACAACGCCATGATATTTCAATGACGCCATGGCCCAACCCAAAACACAGCCATAATAAAATGGTTTGCCTTTCTTTATTGAAAGGGGAAATTCTTTCAAGCTTTGCTTCTCACCATCTTCTTACTAAGGGTGAAAATCTGGAATTTTCATTTAAAAAAAAATCTCTGTTAAAACTTAAAACAATTTCCAAGTAATGGCAAAGGAAGTTCTGAATCAAATCCAGATTTAGATGCAGAACTGCCTTCAAGCAATGTTAATACGTAGGCCTACATTGAAAGTCCTATGTAACATGTTTACATTTTTTTGCATTTGTGAATGCAGGTCTATGCGCTTTATTTATTTACTTTTTAATGACAAGGTAATTGAAGAGTGAATATTTGTGATCAGTACTTGCCGAAAGGCTATGTGAATAAGTGCCGCTCCTTGTGAAGTCACGGCTGTTCAGTGTAACTGACTTGATTTGTGCCTCTCAAAGAGGTGGCTCTGAAACACTCCTGTCATTGTTCGTCTCAAATATATCATGCCTTCTTATTTCATCATGCTTTTTTTCCCTCCGTCGTCTTTCTCGCTCACGTCTCTCCTTTCAGGGGAATTATTGACAGCTCTCTCATCCACTCGCAGAGTCTGAGGCCGCTGGTGCAGCGCTGGCTGTCAGATATTCCTGCTGGAAGACTGGCTCAAGTGACAGACCTGCAAGCTGCAGTGGTCTATTTGACATATGATGGCTGTAACTCCATGGCAGGGCATAACTTAGTCATAGAGGGTGGGCAAAGTCTGTGGCAGAATGCGGGGTTGCGCTAGAGTGGAGAACTTTCCTCAGGGTCATCACTGTATCTCAGTTTTACATATTGCTGGCATTGAGCCGAAACCTCCTTATGTCACAATTTTGTAGATGTCATAGTTTTTCAAAAACCTATAATATTGGTAAGTGTCGAAAATGTCTTTGACGATACAATAATGGGTTGTCCTGAAAAGTGATGATTTTGGTAGTACCTTGGATTTGTGAAAAAGAAGGGACACTTGACCAACAGTCAAGCCCGAAAATCTTCATACCCCCGGCAAATTTTGAATATGTGGGCATTTTAGCATGACAAAATCCCAAAACACAGCCAAAGTGGTTAAGAAATGGTTCATGGACAAAAATATTAATGTTTTGCAGTGGCCCAGACAGTCCAGACTTGAATTCAGTTGAAAATCTGTGGAGAGACCTAAAGATCAGCGTGATTACAAGAAGACCTCATCGTTAAAGATGAATAAGCAAAAATATCAGCTGAGTCATGCAAAAAAACTGATCAGCAACTATAGGAAGGAAAAAGGTATGAATAATTTTGGACGTGCCACTTTTTGTTCAACTGTACTGTATATAAAAGCTGTCAATTTTTTTTTTCACAGTGAGAGAAAAGAGCAAAAGAGACATAGACTGTAATGCAATGTATGTCCCTCATCACGAAACAAAACAGAATTTAGTGGAGCTAGTCACACACACTGTAAACTACAAAAAAGGCATACACTCTAAAAAACAATAAGATACAAACACGACGTGGTAACGTGTAACTATTCCAGAAAAAAGTCACCCACGATTACATATGTACAACAAAATCACAGACTTGGGAGGTTCTATATAAAGCCACCATGTGATACATACCTTCTTGTTAACATTATTTCTTCAATATGATGTAGAAAAATCCTGCTCTTTCTCGCTGTACTCTTTCGTCGTGACTCACATCCCTGTTTCCTGTGAGAGGAGGACTGAAATTACCGTAATGACAGTACATTTTCTGTAAGGCGCAAGGGCTTAGATTTCAAACACCACTGGAATTTTTCAGATTGCACAAACAGTGCCAGAGTTACGGTAACCCAAAGTGCACCGACGGAAATGTGCCGCCGGTGGCACGCTTGGTAACAAAGTGTAACAGTAACACATGGCATTCTTCCTCAAAAAAAGGTGACAAATTGTGAGATTTTTGTTTTCCCAGGACAGCTGGTAAAAAAAAGAGAACAATTCTGGGAAAAATGGGACGAGTGGCAACTATAAGTAGGATGATTCCGCCCGACACTCGTGGTATTCGCATAAGACTTCATGTTACTGTGATGTTTTCTGGTCAGTAAGCAGGTTTGGTCCAAGAGATTTGTGGTAAGCGAACAACCGACAATTGTTTCTCCTCCTCCAAATCATCTGTTGTAGTACCAAGACTGCCCTGTGACAGGCAGCGTGATGCCACAAGGCACACAGACTTACAGAAAATATAAAATGAACATGTAAGTACAGAAGTGTATTGCATTCACTTAAAAAACAAACAAACAACAACTCCTGTTTTTATGACAAATTTTGGGGGGAGCTTTGTTTTTTTTGAGTATTTTCTTTAATTTTCTGTTTTTCTGAATGTTTCTTTCTGTTTTATTGAAATACAAATTTCTGTCCAAAAAAATATCCAGAAAAACAGGCTGAAAAAAATATTCAGAAAAACAGGAGAAAAAAGGCGGATCGGTGCAGCGTCTGCAGTGATGCGGACGCTGTATCGGTCCGTTGTAGTGAAGAAGGAGCTGAGCCGAAAGGCAAAGCTCTCAATTTACCGGTCGATCTACGTTCCTGCCCTCACCTATGGTCACGAGCTGTGGGTCGTGACCGAAAGAACAAGATCCCGGATACCAGTGGCCGAAATGAGTTTCCTCCGCAGGGTGGCCTCTTAGATATAGGGTGAGAAGCTCGGCCATCCGAGAGGGACTCAGCGTCGAGTCGCTGCTCCTCCACGTTGAGAGGAACCAGTTGAGGTGGCTCGGGCATCTGGTTCGAATGCCTCCTGGACGCCTCCCTGGGGAGGTGTTCCGGGCATGTACTACCGGCAGGATGCCCCGGGGACGACCCAGGACACGCTGGAGAGACTATGTCTCTCGGCTGTCCTGGGAACGCCTTGGGATCCCGTCGGAGGAGCTGGCTGAAGTGGCTGGGGAGAGAGAAGTCTGGGCTTCCCTGCTAAAGCTGCTGCCCCTGCGACCCGACCCCGGATAAGCGGAAGAAGACGGACGGACGGACGGAGAAAAAATTACTCAGAAAAACAGGGGGTGGATTATTCAGAAAAAAGGGGGGGGGGGGGGGTTATTTTAAAAAACTGAAAAAAAAATTATTCTGAAAAACAGAACAGTATATATATTTTTTTTTACTTCTGAACTCCAAGTGACTTGTTGCAGACTTGCTAATAGCGGAAGCAGACACTTTCCCGCATACCTCAATATGCAATAAGATGGTCATGTTTACTTACTGGCTCTCAATAAAAGAATGAATGTGTATACTGTATTGTGGTCTTTGAGGGAAAACTCCTTTAAAAAATATTCAGAAAAACAGAAACATTATTATTCAGAAAAACTGAGGAAAAAAAAAAAGCTCCCCCCCAAAATTTGTCAGAAAAACAGGAGGTTTTTTTTTCCAAGTGAATGCAATACGCTTCCGTATGTAAGAGTTGAAGAAGCTAGGCTATCTATCTGACAAATACTTTGCAGTTACAATCTCTTCCTGGTTTTCTATTGTTGTGATGTCTTGGGAGACACATTATACAAGCAAGTTGATGCTCATTTTTTGTCTTCAGGTCTCTTCCTTATTAGCTGTTTGTGTCACTATCTTAGTGTCCATGATGCCGCACACTCATTCGTCATTGTACATAAAGAGATTTGATGATTGTCGGCCTGGCCGTTTTCCAAGGAAATCAGATTCAAAATAGCTTTATTGCCATTGATTGTACCACAGAGTGCAACAAAATGGAACACACGCAACCTGTCCAAGAGTCATAGAAAACAATGACTAACAGGAGGATACAGAACGGGAGTCTTTAAAACAACCCGTTTTTGTAGATGAAACTAAAAAACACAACCCTAGAGATCCTGTAAGGGGATTTGGAAAAACCCTCAGCAAACAGGCATCAATTAATACACGGCACACAGACTGGCGCCTCATTCACGTGCGAAGGTGGACATCACTCTTAACGCGCCTAACACCAAAGGATAATCAGCCGGGATCATCTTCTAGAGACATCTGGCGATCGGCCCTTTGCTGACCTAAGCCGGGTTCGCACGGCAGGAGAATTAGCTCAATGACTGCTGGTTCACTTAAAGTACTGTATACCAGTTAAACATGTTGTATGCACCTCTGGTCGAAAGCTCAAAGAGTGCCATGTCCAGCATGCCGGTCCTCCTCTCTCCATCTCTGCCCATGCCAAATGGCCCCCACAAGTGGTGCTTGTGACTCCCATCTTAATTGCGCCATTAACTGTTTGTGTGCTGAAAAACAATACTTAAGAGAGGTTAGATGAAGACGTGACCTCATCTGCTGCAATTATATGAAAAGTAGCGACCAATTAGCAGTCTGTGCAATGTGACACTGTTTCTGTTTATGCGAGCAACTTCAACTTCTCTCTGGTAGTGACCGTTTTCTGATTTACATAATTGGGCGATTGGCCATTAATGGGAATGGCGCGTGAGAGGATCCCATTAAGATATGGAGTGAGATCTGATCAACTCTTCTGCTTTTCTACTATTTATCTCTATGTGCATTGACCGCAGCAGAAACGATTGAACAAAATGTTATATGATGAAATATCAAACTTTTTTTTCTCAGTTTGTGTCCTCACTGTTTGCTGGTCAAATGTTTAGTAAAAACAGCATGTCAGTTGCAGGTCATGACACCTTTTTACCACTAAGGGGCAGTATGTAGAAAGGGAGCTACTTCAATCATTCAAGTTCACATTCAAAATTATATGATTTCACATTATGTTGTTACGCATGCAAATCTGTGGTAAACACTAGGTCCCTTATGTTAATTAATTAATAATAATAATAATAGTAGTACCCCGCGACCCTAGTGAGGAAAAAGCGGTCAAGAAAATGGATGGATGAATAATAGTAGTAGTAATAATAATAATAATAATAAAACTTATTATTACTAGGGGTGTGCCAAAAAATCGATTCTCATAAGTACCGCGATTCTCATTTACTATGATTCAGAATCAATTTTAAATGTCCTAAAATCGATTTTATTTCTATTATTTTATACAGTTTTGCCCTTGTGTGCCTTTATTGGGAGCACTGTTCATGTTGTACACGATTTGGCCACTTAGGGGCAGTGTGGTTCCGCTCGCTCTGATACACTGTTAAGTTGTAGCCACATAGAAGCAAAAAGTCATGACCAAGTTATTCCAATAAAAGTTTTGTTTTTTTTGCAGTTTAGGATGTGTTGCTTCTCTGTATACATTCCTGAAGCGTTTTGTATGAAGAGTCGTTCTTTTGAGTGATAAAGTGCCACGAGTAGCGCGCTAATTAGCATTAGCTAGTCAGACTTGAGTAGATCATGACAATTCTTTGCATATCTATAAATTGAAGCAGAAATTATTGTCATTCAAATAATTTGTAATCTAAAATCGTTCAGAACCGATAATCAATTCTGAATCGAATTGCAGGCCCAAAAATCGGAATCGAATCGTGAGACAGTCAAAGATTCCCAGCCCTAATTATTACTATTATTATTATTATTTATTTTTGGCTCCCCAGCCACTTTGTCTAGCTCCTGGGAACCCAAGGCGCTTTTCAGTGTCCAGGAGGTATCCGAACCAGATGCCCCAGCCACCTCAACTGGTTCCTCTCAACGCAGAGAAGCAGCGGCTCCACTCTGAGTCCCTCCCGGATGACCGAGCTTCTCGCCCTATCTCTGAGGGAGAACTCAGACACCCTGCAGAGGAAACTCATTTTGTACGCTTGTATCCAGGATCTTGTTCTTTCGGTCATGACTCACAGCTTGTGATCATGGGTGAGGGTAGGAACGTAGCTTGAACGGTAAATCGAGAGTTTCGCCTTTCTGATCAGATCCTTCTTCATCACAAGAGACTGATGTAGAGTCTGCATCATAGCAGACGCTACACTCAAGATACTTGAACTACTCCTCCATCCCCAACTCTGAGGCGGCGCGCCGCCCTTTTCTGACTGTGATATTTCTCTCCATGAACCGTCACTTTACAAACAAACACGTCCTATTGGTGAGGGGCCAGACAAAGCACGGCTAAAAAAAAACTCCTTATGATAAGTGACGATTTTGGATCAAGTTTTCCCTTGCCCGGACGCGGGTCACCACTCTGGAGATAGGCCTGGAGGTGGTGCTCAAAATCAAGCATCTACACCCATGGGGCCTGGCCAGGCACAACCCAAAAATGGAACGCAGGTCCCATTTTGCATGGGCCAAAGGGGTTGGGAGCTGGGAGGACATAGATGTCAAAGTCACAAACAAACTTTATTAAACAAAATGGCAAACAAAAAGATGACATAGCAGCGGCTGAGCTCTCAATATGTCGAAGCTAAAAAAAAAGAAAGATCAAAGGGGAAATCGGTCCAAAAATAAAATGCTGGGAGAACCCAGGAAAAAAACTGGCATTTCCATTCATTTCAATAGGGAACAATATTGCGATATGAGTGTTGTGATTTACAAGCCTGGTCACGGAATGAATTAAATTCTTAAGTCAAAGCACTACTGTCTATGACCTACAACTGTTGCACTATGCTTGAGGTCATGGCTATTGTAATAATGGTTATTTCGATTAATTGCCAAGAAGTAAATGGAAGCGATTTTGTCATTCCACTTCATTGGGTTATCTTTACAGTCAGCTCTAACTGTTATACTTACCCGCTCAATTGATTCTCCTAAACTACTTGTGCTTTTGTTGTGTTCATTTCTAACACAGTTTTTCCATAATCAAATGAAATATTTCATAACCAACTCAAACACATCTAACGTGTTGTTCTCTCATAATAATTTGTTGTGAATGCAATAACAGACATGTCCTTGCTTCTGGCAGGAATGAATTAGAATTGTTTTTTTTTTCTTTTTGCTTGTTTCAGGTTTGATAGTAATGCATTTACCAAACACGATTAAGATTTTTTTTAATTCATTTTGTTATCTGAAGAGGCCTCGAGTGACATCTCAGGAGGTGTCGAAAAACAATTCAGACATTCACATCCTGCATCAGTCAGACTTTTATTCAACATTAATAGCAAGCAAGTGAAACATTGCACTCTGAGTTCTCAAATTACAATGCAGCTAATGTATTATTCCCACCCCATGTGGGATTACTTTCATCTTTCCCATTAAGATGCACATTTTGTTTGGATACTCAAATTACGAACCCCATATTAAATCTGGCTGTGCAAAAGGCATTGATCATAGCCTCGAATGCCGCAATCCAACTTTGATTTAATTTGCACTTCCATTAATATCTATGAGACGTCCGATTGTCATCTTGGGCATATTGATGGTATTGTAAGCCCTGCTTTCATATAATGTTCCCCAGCGGCAATGAGCAAATGTTATAGAGAATTACGCTGCCAAGCAGGTTCAGTGAAACTGGCACTGTAGTCAGAAATTCATTACCTTAATAAATTGAGGTGTGGGAAAAAAAATACAATTTTAAGAGAAGTGTCCTCTATCTAAATATATATATATATATAAAGGCCACTCTGACCTTATAGATGACTGTTGGCTGCTTCTCATTGTTGCAGAACCTAAGGGTCTTCTTTGGGGGCCTGAGGAGCCTTAAAATGTGCTCAACATAGTCAAAAGAATCACTCACACTGACCGTCCTTTCAAAAGGCTTATATCGACTGATTGAAGCATTTGGTTCTATCAAAGATTGGAAAATGAATTCAGTTATACTGTAGCCGGCCAAGTGTCGGACGAAGAAGCCATGCTGATTTCATATGTTGATTAATGAAGTGCCAAGTGAGTTGGAGTATGTACAGTTCGTTATAGTTTTCTGTAGGGAAAAGACTGCTGCAGCCTAGAGACGAGAGTTATGCGATAATTAATGCAATCATAAAGATGAAAATAGCTGTTGATGCAACTGGAAAGTGACAATCAGAAGGATGCAACAATGAGGGGGTACGACTTGCAAGTAAGTGGTCCTCAGAGACAGCGCACCTAACAATCAGGAGTCTATTTTCTCAAAAGGCTCCATAGGATAATAAATAATGGTCTTTTTTTCTTTTTTTTTTTTTAGAAAGACCACACATTCAAGGAATTTATGGCATATAAGTGGCAAAATATATTATAGCATTTTGGACATACCAGCAACAATGAATTTGATTTTGTATTATAACTTGAGAACATGAGCATCGCTGCACTAGATGCCAGCTTAGATGCCAAAACAACACCAACACCTACACACACCTTGTGTCAATATACACCCATTAGATGTCCGACAATTCTTTATTTTTATTATTCTTTTTATTATTCAGGTGAAGGAATTCATAAAAATCAGATTTTTCAATTTGATTTTGAGGACAATGTGGTTGGATTACAAACAAAATCAAATGACTCCTCGGAACTTGATTAGGAAGCCGTTAACACTTTAAAACAGTGGTTGCCAAAATATGGCTCGGAGGCCATTTGCGGCACGTCAGCATTTACAAAAAAACAAAAGCAAAACCCCCCAAAAACTTTTGACTGGGTCCTTTTTTTTTTTTAAGAAATGCAAATAAACATTTTATAAATAAAAAAAACAAACAAACAAGATTTCTATTTGTAATGCCTAATGACATCAGATATTTGAGTTTTCTGCCCGGGGGCTGATCTATTCTAGTGGGATACAGAGCTGTTGGCTACCCAAAAATCATGAAATAGCCCAAATTGTTTGCCTTATAATTAACAAAATAAAAGGAAAAAAAAGGAAAAATAACTATAATACATAACTTCTGGATTAATTGATTTGAGTGTGTTTAATAATGTCGGAAAATGTCCAAGTCAGCCTTGCGTTCTTTAATTTCTCTGTATGCAGCCACCTCTGCTCTAAAATGTCCTTATTTGACAGTTTAATATGCTAAACTCTCTTAAAACTTTATTTGAATTGTGCAAATGTGAAATATTAATGATGGGCGAAGCTGAATTTGGAATAGTGGAGAAGATTATCATATTTCTCTAGTTGGCATGTGGAATTTGTTTACTTTTTGTTGTTTATTTGTTGCTATTTTACCACAAATGCATAATAATGCTTATTTCAATTATATGTATTGGAACGTAACATTTATTGTACTTAGTTGTCTATGGAATCAGAGATCATTATTTGAGAAAATCCATATTTATAATATTCTTTTAATTATTGTATTATGAAATTTAAAAAATATACAGGGTGTCCATAAAGTCTCTTTACCATTTCAAAAATGTATTAAAAATGCAATTGATTAGATATTCTATTCAGATTTGTTCTATTGTATTCAGTGTTTATTAACGTTTTTTATCACACTGCATCTGTGTGTTTCAGGGATCCTGTTTGTCAAAGAGGTGATGTTGAATGAACCCCTACAAAATGGCTACCCCTCAAGAGAAGACGCAATGTGTCTCATGGTTTATTGAAACAAAATCGGATAGGCAGACTCAGCGAAACTACAGAACTAAGTATGGAAGAAATCCACCATCACGTCCGTCAATTCGTGCATGGCACAAGAAATTTATGGAGACAGGGACAGTGTTAGATAAAGGAAGGAGTGGGCGACCTTTGACCTTTGACAAACAGGATCCCTGAAACACACAAATGCAGTGTGATAAAAAAAACTTTAATAAACGCTGAATACAATAGATAAATAAAATATCTAATCAATTGCATTTTTAATAAATTTTTGAAATGGTAAAGAGACTTTATGGACACCCTGCATATATTTACACAAACAGTAATATGCAAGGTCAAATATTATAAGAATAAGAAAAGGAATTTCTTTATTGTCTATATGATGAGAATTCTTTGCAGCAAGTGCTAATACATATGAAGCAGCACATATTTTTTTTTATAATCATCTACCAGTGGAATGAACAATTTCTTTTTGTTGACTAAATTGTGGAGGGCTCTTTGCCTTACGCTTCTGCCCGAATGATTCATTTACAGGTCATTAAAACACTCGTCTTCTCAAGGCGCGGTGCTGCTCAGGTGGCTTCGCCCTGCTGGGGAGGCGCATCGTAAATAAAAGCAGCTACATTTCCAATGCCATAAATAGGGGACACCTAAGGACCTTGCATGATTGCAGACATCTAATCATTTAATTTATGCGTGTCCAAAAGAGCCCTCATTAACATTCAAGTAGCACTCATCCGTCGAGCGGGAACATTCTGAAGGCTGCATCACTTTAAAAGGGGAATGTGTCTATTTGGGCAGCACAGCGTGGTCACGCACTCAGCAAGAACCTTCTCGCTTCTCTCCCTCAATGTCACGAGAGACGCAGCATGTAACGCTCAGACGGGAGCTTGTGCGTGATTTGTGATCCAGTGATTGTCTTGCTGTTAATGTGTAGAACCTTTGACAAAGTTAAAGTCGTATTCTGGAGGTCACAATGCAGTTACAGTAGCACTACGGGCTCCGTTGTGACAAATCATTGACCTTTAAAAAAATAAATAAAAAATGCTGCATCTGCAGATAGCATCAGCCTGTCTTTTTAAAAAATATATTTATTTCTGAAAACTGCTGTCTTTCTTACCTTAGTGCTAACTTTCAACACCGCTGTGTCTGCACAACAGATGCATGCGTGACAGAAATTCAATAATAACTGGCGTGGTTGATTTTTGAGTGGTTGTTGACAGCTTCTTTGTTCTCTGGTCTGGTCAGGTTTCATATTTAACACATCAAAGAGCCGGCGGGGCTTTTCACTCGGCGTAGGACTAGACGGCAAGTCTGACACATTATTAAATAGAGAGGAAAGGCAGAACTTTTGATTTGCTGTCATAAATTACGTACATTCAACTTTTAAAAGATGTAGCTGTAGCAAAAAGATTCTTTACACTGACAATAAAATATCAATATCAAGACTTGTATTCAATTTCCACTTTTGTGACTGCAGTTTTGAAAGACAGCGTGACTGAACAAAAAATCAGGATTAACATTCACACATTGCACATGTAGAGAAACCTACTTGACTCCACTCAGCATTATTTCTACTTGATCGGGGAGGAGACAAATGCATGTGTGAAGGCAATTGTGAGAGATGAGCCATGAAACAGGTAGATACAGAAATCAACTGCAGGCGCTGATGTCTTGTACAACATCATTTAAAAGTCAACTTAAAGGAATTGTTGGCATCCATAAAAAGCAAGGCAACAAGAATCACACTGATTGCAATAAAGCTTTCAGGGCAAGTGTATTACTTGGAGCCGTAACAATGAGAAGACCCAACCAATTAGTGTGTAGAGTGAGTACTTCGCCGGAAGAGAGTTACAAAATAATTTTTTTTAAATTAGGTTGGCATGTTCATACAATAAGGTGTTCACTTGCTTTTCGTTTTTACACTAAATGAATGCAACTTTTAAAATGCAAAATTAATAAACACTGAGCTGCTTGTTATAGGTTGCATTCAATGTACCTTGTAAATCTTTCTCATGGACTCTGACTTTTTCTTCCTCTTCTTCAAGCCCGAAGTACGGAAGTAGAAGGGTAGTCATGTTGTTTGTATTCAATGTTACTGTAAGGGTTGTTTACTCAATTTTGGTTATTGGCTTTATAAAGGGAAATGCTCCATTAGCAAAGATTGTCTTTGTTAAAAAATTTTTTTTTTTCAAATTTAGAGATACACTCAAATTGGACATATTTTACTGCATTTTGCCTTGTCATCTACACGTCTCCGGGGATAGTTTTCATTTAAAACAAAGGTTCCCACATACTCCAGCAAAAGTGGAGATTTGCGGCTTTCTCTGTATCTGCATTTGATATCATCGCTCTACAAGGGATGTAACGATATTGCGATATTAAAATTGCTACGATATCTGTTAAAAGGTCAAAGTTGTATTCCATTTGTGCAGTTCAAGCATCTTTCGGTGTTTAATTGAGGTAGTGTGGATGGAAACTTTGCGTATGCGGGGAAGGAGGAAATATTTGTTTTTAAAAACACTACGTATGAACAAGTCCTCAGAAACCATTTGCTACAGTAACATAGTGATCAAATCATTGATACAGAAAATTGTGTTAAGTCTTCTTACATCTGCTAATCTGCAGTAATCATCCCTAGAATCACTCATTGGAGACAATCTAAAATTGGACTGTGGAACCTTGAGGTTGTATAATTGGAATTTAACCAAAACTATTGGCTAAAGAAACATGAGACTAATACATGAGAATTTTTCTTATTTTCGTTCTTTTTTTCTTTTTTTTCCAAAACAATAAGATTCCTGTGTCACGCATATGTTAACGCCTATAGTGACATTTACAATATGATGATGAATATTGTGCTTATCAAAGTAAAATAGAGTCTTTCCTTGTGTTACCTTTGTAATCAGAGAAAGAATGGAGGAACAACGTGATAATGACCACCTTGAAAAGCAGGTAAGAGAATAATTCTAAAGTTACAGACTGTTTAAGATAAATAGTCAGAAGGGTCTGTTCTATGCTATAGGCGCTATCCGCAAGCATTTAGATGTCTCTAACTAGAACACAATAAATTGTTCCTCATTATTCAGTAATTAACTGGAATGTGCCGGGTCCCCCATCCCCCCTGCGCAACACTAAATCACCACCCTCCTCCTCTCGTCTCCTCCTTTAATTTCCTCTATGCAGTGGGGGGTGAGGGTAAATGAGCAGTGGGGGGGTCACAGCTTGATGCACTCCATCATCCCTTTGCCACCCTCTTGTCACCTCCTCACCCTATCGGAGACACTCCCTTCTCCTTCCTCCCTCTTGTCCTCATGCCAGTTCATCAACAATACATATTGTGCAAAAAAATAAAACAAATCTATTTTAGAAGTAGATATTTATCATTGGCGTTATGAACATTGCTGTTTTGTAATGCTGAGAAGCAGGTTTGAGTGTCTTGAGCATCCTTTGCCTTGACTGGATGCATCAAATATGACACAAATCAAAAGTCATATGTGGAAGTAGATTTTCAAAAAAAAAATTTTTTGTTCAAAAGGGCCAATAAATTCTCCATTTACAAAGAATCTGAATTTTCTCTCAGATATTTTGTGGTTCAGGCTTTATAGGGTTAAGCCAAGACGACCAAGTTTGTATTAAAACTAGACTTAAAAGGAAAAACCTAGTTTTTCTTGATTTCACTAAACATTTATATTTGTGAAAAGGCAGTAAATTTTTGGCCTGAAATATAGAATTTTTAACACTGTAATGGTAAAACTTGGTAAATGATCAATAAATATTGTTGATCAATGTAGCGATTAAACGTTGTCCCTCGTCCACTCCTCCTCGCTGTTTTGCTTCCACAACCTGATGGGACTTTCTCTGTAGGCTTTAAGATGTCGTGCTGCGACTCCAAATGTTTCTACAAATTTAACATTTTTGGTTTTGAAGCTAGTTAACACTTTGTCAACAGCACAGAATATACAACATACTTTAATATTTTCATCTTCAGCTAACACACTGGAAAAAATAAAACATTTTGTGTTGTCCCGTACAAATGAAAGTTAAGATGTGGTGATAGTGTCAATATGACAGTTTTCCTTTTTAATTTATTTTTTATTTTTAACATTTAGAGTACAGTATAAGAGTCTAACCTTGGCAAATCATTAAAACTTTAACCCTGTCACTGCCAACACAAACCCTCCTACCCCTCCCCTCCAGGCATTGTGCGTGCGCCTTTGCTTTCCTTACTTGCTCTGCTCTTAATTGTTTAAATGAGGTCATATGTAGGCTGATTCAAATCACCTGTCATTTCAGCAGGGAATCATCATTGATTGAAAGGTATCATAAAAACTTGCCCAAGGCCTGGTTTTGTGGTGCCTGCTGGGAGTTCCCTTCGTGCCTTGACAATCTCTGCCTATGGGCACAAGTGGGTAGGCTTGGGTGACACACATCCACACGTTTGGCCCAAATATAGATTCAAGAGAGTCAGTTGTGTCAGACGCAATTCCTAGAGGATGTTGTTCTTCTTCCAATGTACTGTCAACGCCCCTGACCTAATTGAAGAAGATGCTTGCACACATCACAGCCCGATATGAGAGTGAGGTCAGGTTCATTTGAGTGGTAATTGTAAACTAGGACAATAGAAATTATACCAAAAATAGGACAAGGCACCATTTTAGATTTCGACATATTCTTTCAAAGTAATGTAATAGTGAAGCAGATAAGCCCTTTAGAACCATAGATGGTTGCAGTGGACATGGCATATTTGCGTGTCTAAACCAATAAAACGCATCATTTGGATGATGTCAACACTTCTGGTTCATGACTGGATCCTAGCTAACCAATCACAATCGCAAGTTGATTTGCATGTTGCTCATGTTAAAAATGTTGCATATGTAACAGGTTACAGTGTCATTTCACCAAAAGCACTCATTATATTTGGGGTTGAACATCAATACTTTTGTTTTATTTTTATGACCTGAGTATGAACGACATGAGCTGGTGTGCGCGCTGCGGGAGACGGCTGCGCGGTGACGTCACGCTAAGAAAACGATTTTGAGCCGTCGTCCGTCGTCAAATGGAGCTAATATTGCTAACGTTGATTAGCGCGCCTTTTACTGAGAATTGTTTTTGACCTTCAGGAGAGCTAGAGGACGCCGCGGGTGTGCACAGCACTCATTGTTGTTTCATGCACACAGGTATGATGTTTTTCCATTTCTTTTTCTTTGCACATTTAGGGTTTTTTGTTTGTTGCACTCTCGCTCTGGATGTGGCCGAGGAGAGCTAGCGAGGACGTCGCAGGTGTACACAGCATTGTTGTTTCATGCACACAGGCCGCTGTGGAAGAAAATGAACACGCATTGAGACCAAATTTGGTAAATTGGTACATTTATAACACGTTATAGCCATATTATCCTGGCGTCCACTATGACAAATAAAAACATGAGATAACCCCCAAAAATTGTTTCCATGTTGTTCTTATGTGGGGAAAGAGTCAAAAACAGCAAAAAATAAAAATAAAAAAAATTGCCCAGCAGGTTTGAAAGGGTTACGATGCTTTTTTCCCCCATAATATTTTCTGTTGAAATACTGCTCTGCAAAACAGGCTCATGAGAAACACGTGCATGGAACATGTGAACGTGACATCAGCTCGAATACACCCAAAGGTAGTTTTACGGAAGTGGAAGTGGACGGAGTGTTGCTTGCATGTGTAAGCTTTACTTAGTTAATATGGCATCAAGGTGGAATTTTTGCCGTGGGGGAGGGCCATACATTATATCTATACATGTTCATCTCTCTCTCTCTCTTAAAGGAGTTTCCAGAGGTGAGAATGCCAAGAGTGTGTAAAGCAGTAATCAGAGCAAAGGGTGTCTATTTTGAAGAAACTAGAATCTAAAAACATGTTTTCATTTATGTCATACATAACTCCACTTGTGTTCATTCTTAGTTTTGATGTCTTCAGTGAGAACCTACAATGTACTAATGATGAGAAAAAAGCAAACACATTGAAAGAGATGTGTGTGTGTCCAAACTTTTGGCCTGTATTGTATATACTATATAAAATGCAAGTTTTGTGGAATTCAACGCCCCTACAGTGCACAATACATTTGTATTGCATAAAAGCTGACTGCACAATCATATCACAATTGTAATGAGAATCTCTCAGCGATGTTTGTTGCACCCAAACCGCAAGTACTTGACATAAATAATCATAAATAATTTTAATAATCAATAACAGCATACTATTTATCTTGCTCATATACAAACAGTTATACATATATTTTAAGTACTTTTCTCATTATATTATATTATATTGTAGTGCTCCCTATTGATGAGGCACTGCACGACACCATTTATCCGTGAAATAGAATTCTAAGAACAAGGCGATGCAACATTTGGTGATCCTTTTTTCGACGTGGATTTAATCATGAGGAATGCCGCTACATAAGTAGCTGACAAAAAAACTCTAAACACATGGCATTAATATTTAATGGCTCTGCTTCCCCAGGAGACCACTCCGAGTTGGCGACTGCGTCTGAAGGGAGCTTGTGTTAGTACTGTGTGCTGTGGAAGCACAGTCTCACACTAATGAAGCGATCATGGCCTGAACTTTTGAGAAAGCCTCATATCCGATTAGTGGGCTGAGATGCATGTAAACATGGCAAAGCAGCATGAGAATAACGTCTCTCGACGAAAGACAACACCAGGGAGGCTCGCAACCTCATATAATGTTTCCCATTTAATCTTTGTTCAGTGTTGGTTTCCCCTTGACCTTGTGCACAAGTGTTTTGAATTATGCTAGAGTTGCGTGCAAACTAATAGATTAACAGCTTTTATGCACATGGATGTGTTGCGGAGAAGCGACAAGCACCTGACCTTGTCCATATACGCTTGGCTCGGGTGGAATAGTGTTTGAACCCAGCCAGTAAAGGACGGGACATTCGGATGTTATTAGAAAACATTTGCATTCTACAGCCCATGTTAGTCCCAAAGCTATCAGGTAATTTGAAAGAGACTCGGCGAATTTAAGATGTGCAGATGTTTTCGCTTTAAAACTGGCATCTGTTTATGCAGACACACTTTATGTTCGTAAAACCACAAAGGACCTCCCATAGGTTTTATGGAGCAGTACCAGCTAGAGCACTCAGCTTTGTAATTGTGCCGCACCAGGTAATGAGAAAATTGGTCACAAGCAGTGCTCCCTGTAGATGTAACTCACAACACACAATTTGAACAGCATGTGCTTTATCTATATTTCAGCTTTCAGGGGGTCAATCATGGTCACAGTTTAGAGCTCAATTCATACCAGAGGACTAATTTCCTCAAAATATAAAATGACTGAGAAAATTGTTTGACCTACAATCCGTGCAATGCCAAAATGAACGTACTCTTTTCTGAGTTTGTTTTTTTAAATTACTGTAATTCTGTTGAACCACAATTCAAAAGCAATATCTGATTTGGATTGCAACTTTTTTTTTTTTAATCCATTGTTTGTTTTGTCAGATTCAAGTTATTTCTGGGACCACTGTGAGTTTTTCTTTCATTTACAGAGGGGTCCCAACAATTTTGTCCACTATAAAGACACTAATCTGATACATTATGAGGAAACATTTGCAAGGTATTTACAACATAGCAGAACAGAGGCTCCCAGAACATGTACTGGTATTAGGACTAGCTATTAATTTTAAACTAATTTCTAATAATAACTTGAGTTTATCATATTTGTGTTAATTGTTACAAATGCAGCATAGTATATAATTAACGGTCTATTTAATTAATGGTCTCCCAGTCTTTGTCAGTACACTTACACAATTATGGGGAAGACTGCTGACTTGTCAAGACTGCTGACTTGAGTCAGAAAACAGTCATTGTTTTCGTGATGATGAGGCTACTTCAGTAGGACGACCACTTGAAATTATATTCTTGCTAGAGCCTCCTCAAGCATGAAATCTGGTATCTGCTGGCCCTCGGGCAATACACCGGTGGGTGGTGTCTGGTCGGTGCTGGATTTCACTTTCCTTTCTTTTAATTTTTTTTTTTTTTTTTCTGGGAGATCTCAGTATTGATCATTTGAAATGTCATCATCATTGTTCTCCCTTTTTTTTTTTTTGTGTGTGTTTGTGCGTGCGTGCGTGCGTGTGTGTGTGTGTGCGTGCGTGCGTGCGTGCGTGCGTGAGAAAGAAAAAAAAAAAAAAAGAATTCCCATACCGTTCACCTAAACCGAACACTTCAAAATCCAGCCAGAGTCGTGGGGCCGCCAGGAGACCCGAAGGGGGACCAAAGAAAAGAAAGAAAAGCGAAGCCCAGCACCGACCAGACACCACCCACCGGGCCACTAACCTTCACCAACCCCAGAGACATCTAAACTCCAACAAATCAGGGAAACCTCAAGGGCCCAAAGGAGAAACTGAGGAAAGGTAGAAAGGACAGACGAAGCAGAGTGAGATCCACAGACACCAGCCTCCACCGAATCAATGACCTGAGGGAGAAACAAATTGTGTCTGAGTCTCGATAGATGCTGGTGTGGTGGATCTAGCATGCATGATTTCCTTTCTTTTCTATGGTCCTTCCTCAGGTCTCCTGACGGCGTCACGACTCTGGCTGGATTCTGAAGTGTTCGGTTTCGGTGAACGGTATGGGATTTTTAATAGGTTTTAACTAATGAATACACACTCACACGCACACACACGCACATGCACATACACATTCTCACCCACATACAAAATAAAAATTAATAAAAACATTTTAAAAATAAATAAAAAATGTAAAAAAAAAAAGAGAGCAAAGATGATGACATGTCAAATTGGTAAAATTACCGAATGATCAACACTGAGCTCTCCAGATTTTTTTCTATAAAAAAAAGAAAGAAAAAGGAAAGGTCTCGAGACGAATCCGGGGATGCCCGTATGTCCCTGGTAGGACGTAGGGTTTGGGAGATACGGTCGCCCAAAGACCTCCAGGACACAGAGGATTTTCAAAAATTTACCCCGCCGGCAATGGTTCGCATCCCTGGTAAAAATCCAGCGTTTACTGGCCCTCTTCTCAACCACTGACTGTTTACCGGAGAACAAGCCAAGTAAGCCAATTATGCGCATGTGCGTTGTCAATGCTGCTTTACTGACACCTTTTTTTTGCCATTCAAAAGGCGAACGTACAGAAACAACCTCTCGGAAATAACAACTTGATTTCTCATCGCGCATGCGCAAAACAAGCTGTCAGCTTTCCACCTCTGCGCGAGGAAAACGGGACAAATTACACAGGATTTTAAGACCAAAGCAGTAGAACTAAGGTATTGTATAATAGAGGACTCTGGCAGATAAATATTTAAGCATGCACCGCATTAATAGCTTATTATGACCGCTCACCACTGATTTGAGGTATGAATGTATAGCATCAAGGGCCTTGCCTTGGGACCCACCTGGATGTCACCATTTGCCTAAAGTCAACGGTGTTAGATGGCAGACACCAACGAAGGAAGGGCGAGAAAAAATTTGTCTCTTCAGTTTTTCCAGAAAAGACAGAAAACTGAACCAAATACAGTAATAATAATTATATCATATGAATAAATTATTTCATTTATGGGGTAGTATTTATAGTATATAAAATTGAATGATTTGTTTAACTAAGAATGTAGCCAATTTTAACAGTGGTGGCCAGCATCCTGAGATAATTAAGGCAAAACAATGTTTTCTGTCAATATATGACACGGGCCATTATTTTAAGAGGTTGACGATTTGCAGTTAGATTTGTAGAGGTGGGCAATTTACAAAATTTTGCCATTCGTCAGCACCTTGGGCACCCTTCCGTAATTTTTAATTTTTAGGAATGACAGACAGAGGTGGGAATTCCATCAGTACCGACACGTGACGAACTGACAGTCTGTCCGACACTCATCATTTGCCAGTAAAATGAGCGCCCGCCCATCAGTGATGGATTGAGAGGTCCGTTGTTACTTGACCCGATGAAAATCCACTTGCGTCAATCCTTTCATTTTTATTTAGGTTTCTCTTCATTTGTCAGTAAAATGGGCAGCCGGCAGTGACGGACTGACGGATAGCAAGTCCGTACTCAGGGCCAAATCCACTATGAATGTGCTGCGTCCGCTAACAGCGCTAAAACTTGCTTCATATCTGCACCCGCAGCTTGCGCCCTGCTAACTTCCTATTCACTAAGGATATTGCTCTAAAGATATACCAGCGCAAACACGGCTACAAAGTTTGACAGCTGGGAGCAAATTTGCACCTGATTTATCACTTTTGGCAAGAACGTGTCAATTTAGTAACAGTTGCGAGAAAAATGAAATTATCAGGAAGCGAGCTTGGACCGAGGAGTTGCAGAAGCGTTTTCCTCGCCATTAAGTTTGGAGTGAGCGGAGAGGACGACAACAACGTCATTCATTCATGTAGTGTCCATAAAATACAAATTATTGGTGCGATCAATTGTTTATATATTTTCAGAGGTTGACGTGGGCATATAGTACGCATGTTTCACGTGAAAATTATCGCAAAATGTCCCCCCTCACCGCGATCACCGATCAGCCCCGGGTTACGTCATGTGTTGTAAACCAACACAAACAAAACAAGCAAAATGCGCACACACACACACACACACATCTCTCTCACCCTCAGGGGGACGGGCACTGCCTTCTCCGTGTCGCAACCATTGTTGCCATGATCCACTGGATCGAGGAAGCGCCAAGTTTACACCAGCCATTCATATACGTTGTTTGCGAAATTGCGTCACTCAAAAGGCATTCGGCTATTAGCGCTGGCATTAGTGAATTACACGGTTTATCAATGAGTCTCATTTGCATAGAGGTGGAAACGGCATGCAAATGACCTCATTTACGTACGTCCAAAAACCACCAGCGCACCGGGGCACAATCTGGTTGACAGCGCAGTTAAAGCTGAATTTCCCCATTTGCGTGTGCTTAGTGGATTACACACTCCCGGATTGCTCCATTTATACCGGTTAGCGCCGTGCAAAAGCTACGCAAACCTTTAGTGGATCTGGCCCTCAGTCAGTACCGCCCACCTCTGTTCATTTGTAATACGACTGTAATGCGAAACATTGCAGCAACAAGAGACGTTGGTGCTTCTGACAACTTGACACCCGTTTGTTATTAGAGTGAGCTCACCCTTGGTCTTGATATATAATGGCAGAAACCAAATGTTTGGTAATTGAGCACAATTTAGTAAGTCTGTGTTGTTTGCTATCACATTCACACTGACCTCTCCGGGAAACAATGTTGTCATGTGTACAGTCACATACGGACAAAACTGCCACGCTCCAGTGTTCTTTCCCATTATGTGATGGGGACATATTTCAGACTGAAGTGATCCAAACAGTGATCTGCCACTCGAGAGAAGCATCTTTGAGAAGAGGGGTTGAGGGGAACGACAAGGACGAGGGTCCTACAAATGACATATCCAACGGCTCCTGTGCTTGCAGTGGCACTTCAGCTCAAATAGGCGCTCATCAGGGGAAAGGCTTCAAGATTTTTTTCCCTCATACTTCAGAAAGACGATCACGTCAATGCCCGAGTGCTTGTTGGTATGTTTCTTGTTAGTGCAGCACTGGAATTCACAGGCATCAAGGGCTGCTTGTTTGGTGATGACACTGCTGCCATAGCTCGCGGTGATTTGGGGCTCGATGATTCAAGTTCACTTCAGTCAGTCATTCAGAGCTCAAGTACATTTGTGACAACTAGTTTGGTATCAAAACAATGAAAAAGAATTCAGAAGTTGATTCATCTGTTCCAACTGCTTTATATCAGGTTGCGGAGATGAGTTATACAAAACTTGCATGCAAGGTAAACAAATATACAAACATCTCATGTAAAATAAATAAGGACATGGAACAATTGTAACAAAAGTGAATTTCAGCTTTTAGCTTTATCTGATCATTTGAATGCAACCATAACCTTCGTGTGGTCTGCAATGACAACACATTTGACACCCCTCAGTACAAAGATGAAAACCCTGCATATTGATATTTGATGCACACAACTGAGTCACAATTAAACCAGCATTTTTTTCTTTTTCTTTTAACGATAGCATAATGCAGATATCTCCAAAGCCAACTCCAGACAGTCAGGGACATCATCACAGGAGCCCATCAGACCCCAATCCATGTCTTTGTAAGGGTCACCATCACTGCACGCTGTAGAATCCATTGTAGTGATTGTGTGTTTGTCGTAAGGGCAGCATTGGCTGGCAGATGGCTTGCAGTAATCAGAGAGTATTTGGATCATATCAGAGAAGTGGCAGAAGAGACAGTTGAGGATGATATCTGCACAGTCATCTAAAAGAGAAAGATTCATTATTAAGCCACATTTAAAAAAAAAAAACAATGCAACCTGAATTCAAATAATAACACGTAATTTATAAAAGAGTAGGCTTGGATGAAGCAGGATCACCACCGTTACAGTGGTGCCATGACCCGGATTGTAAGTGAGGTTTTGGGGTGTAAGTGTAATGGATGCCTCTTGCTTGTATATTAGTAAAACCCTTCAAAAGTGGTTGCTGGCCACTGAGTTTGTTTTCCTGGCTTTTAGCGCAGCGGTCAGCGCACTTGACTCCCAGTCCGGTGATGCGGTTGTATGAAGGATAAATGGATGTCTCCCTTAAAAGCTTGATTTCCTTTCTTTGCAAATGCAAAATGTAGGAAGCTGCATATGCGTTGTTCCTATATGGTAAGCCAAGAAAGCAGGCCATTTGGAGATAATCAATTAAGAAAGGTATTTGCTATCCTCTGCAAGGAGCAATTTCAAGCGATGCCGTTGCACTGAAGCAATGTGTGATGACTCTTCCCAGCAGCCTTTGCCAAATGATAGTCCCACGGGTGCTATGAAGCATGAGACCATCAAATGAAAATGACCATGAGCACAGACATATTCAACATCTACATACACATGAGGAGTGTCCTTTTGTCTTAGGACGTAAACACTCAAGAAAGCTCCCACAATCTCGTCCAATTCTTTAGTGCTGTCAGTCAATTAAAATGTTTAATCATAATTCATTGCATGATATCCATAATTAGCTCATGATTCATCCCAATTAAGCACAAATTTGATATTTGTTTGGACAATGAAAAAAAAAAGTTTTTAATACTCTTGTTTAATGTCCCCGACCTTTCCACCTCAGACTGGTTCATATAACAAAAATAAAAAAAGAAGAAGTTTGTTGTTGTTATTGTCGTTGTTGTGGTGGGGGAGGGCCATAGGCTGGTGTTTTGGGACCAATGCTCTTATTAGGACAAATGTTTACATTAACCAAATATTGTTGTATCTTTTAGTTTATTGATACAATAATTTTACAGTATTTCATAGTTATTGGAGTTAAGGAGAGATATTCTGTGTTACTATACATTGAAAAAATTTAAAACATTCAGTTGCTCACCCCGCGTTTGGTGTTTAATGTATCATTCGCCAACATGTCTCTGTTGTCTGTGGTGTGGACGCATTTCAATTTAGATTGTGCTTTGTTAAAATGCCCGTGCTTAATAGGCCTAAATATTTTATAATAATATTATAATTTTAATTAATTATAATAAATGCAATGATAATAAAAACATTGGCATAATTTATTTTCGGCGTTTCGGTTTTCGGCCAAGCATTTCTCATTTTCAGTTTCGGCCCAAAAATTTAATTTTGGTGCGTCCCTAATAAATATATATACTGTATATATATATATTTAACCTGTGTTTATGTCACACCTACTTGTAAAGTACTCCATACACAACAGCCCTTTCTTTTCTGTAGACTTCTGACTTCATTTTGCTGCCGCCATTATGTGAGGCCACCCGAGAAAAAAGCATGCAAGCTCAGGCCAACACATTTCCTCCATTGATTTTCACAGATGAGCTTGTATGCTAAGGATCATGAGTCGCCTTTTCCATCACTTTGGTAAAGGTTTGTCTTTGTCTTATCAGACCATACAAACTCCATACAATTTTTTTTTAAAGTCTCGTCTCTTTACTTTTTGATTAATTCAAGCTTTGACTTTGCATTTTTCAGACTATGGTTATATTCTAATCTATTCTGGACTATTGTATAATCAATGTCGTAGGACACGTGGGCAACAAAAAACACCAGTGTCTTCTTTAACTTACTTTTATATCAAGTGATCATCTTTGGTTAACTGAATAAAAGCTTTGCTGTGCTCTTTTAACAGCTGACTTTAAATCTGTAGTATCTGTATTTAGGAAGTAGTTGGCTAAGTTACACTCCAAAGGTGTCGACTGCATTAAGACTCAAAGTGGATACATGCTTGTGGCAAGTACATGACATAAGTGTTCCTTTTATAGGATCTGTTCCAGTTGTACGCTCCCCAAACAGCAGAATTTTTCTGATTTTAGGCTCTGGATATTAATGTTTTTAATCAGAAATTGTAAATGTAAATTGTTACATGACTATGAAACCTCTAAAAATGTCTAATGATTATTTTTAATGTATTTAAATATATGCATTTGTATTCTACTTGTCATGCATTATAATTCACTTCAGTATAATGAAAGAAGAATAAGCACAAATTAGCACAAAGTTAATGTGTATTATTAATACATACTGTACCTTCTCTTTCCCATGCAGGCTTCCCCTCAGCAGGACTTCTTTCTTCATCTTTTACAACGGCTCTTAGACTCATTTCATCTACCTTCAGTCTGTTGCATCATTAACAAATAAAACAAAACATTTTGAATCACAAACTTGAACATCTAAGCCACAAATACGAAAACTTCATCAAACAAAAGCCGACTGCTAAACAATGCATTACGCTAGTTTCACCACAGCATTGTATCTTGATACATTAAGCAGATTTAAGTTTAAGTTCCTCATGTAACGGAGGCAACTGTTAAGCTCAGCCAAGCAAAGAACATCCAGGACAAGCTATCCTTCACACTGCACAGGGTCCATTTGGCCCACTGCCTGCTGTTAGCTTCTTCAGTGTTCCAATGACGTTGGCAAAATATCCACTCCTATCAAAACATTACAGAGACAAAGTCAGCAACATTTTATTACCTTGAGTAGTTTCCTCCATGAAGTGATAATGAAGCCAAAGGACAAATGCTGAGCATCACGCATTTGAAAGGCCGTAAAATCTACCATGATCATGACGCACGCTGTATACAGGTTTATAATGTGGCAACGGAACTTTTATTAGGTTCTTTTGTCAAATGCAAATATTTGGCAGATGCCAGTCAGGAATTAGCCGATAATTCAAGGAATCAGTACTTGTGACCGCCCTTGTGGCCATTTTTTCGATCAAGAACTAGAAACTATTTGCGTGTTTTTGTGTTTGCCATGCTTGTTATTACTTTGATATCATTAATGCATTTTATTTCTGCTGGGTTTCGCTAGATATTCCTTATGCACTTTTGCACTTTACTATAGACACACTGCCAGTATTTGGGGCTCATAATGTTATCTCGTTGTTTATATCCATGTTATTTGCAATGACAATTAAATATTGAATTGAATTGAATTAAAATGAGAAAAAAAATTAGATGAATAGAAAATTGACATAAATTTTATGCGTTTAAGGAAAAATGTTTTATTTTGGATATATATATATATATATATATATATATATATATATATATATATATATAGAGGGCTTTCTTTAACATTATATGTCATCGTTCTTTTTCGGGGGGGGGGGGGGGGTAATTTGATGTATCAAAAGTACTTGTCAAGGTAGACATGAGTGGTTGAGGGATGGTGGGCCCAATTGGAGGGAAGTGAGGCAGTGAGACAGGAATCAAGTGCAATACGCGGAACTTTAATGAAACATAGGAAAAAAGGTGAGCAGACATCCATGACTTGATGGGCGTGGACGGGACGTAACTGGACTGGGCCTGACATAGCGTAGTTCAACTGGACAGGTTGTCGTGACTTGACAGGACGTGACGTGACAGGACAGGACAGGACAGGACAGGACTGGACTGGTCGACGTGACTGGACAGGATGTGACTAGACTGGTCGCCATAACTAGACAGGACGTGACTAGTCTGGTCGCCGTGACTGGACAGGACGTGACTAGACTGGTCGTCATGGCTGGACAGGACGTGACGTGACGTGACGTGACGTGACAGGACCTGACTTGCCTTGACTTGATTTGACTAGCTGTAGAGTGGCTGTGAGTTGGCTGTGGCTGTGACGTTCGCTTGGCTGTGACTAAGGCTTGGTTGTGTCGATGGCTTGGCTGTGACAAATTATTGGCTGTGACGATGGCTTGGCTGTGACAATATACATAATATTGACAATGCTCCCACACTGAATCTGCGACAATGCGTCGTCATCGACCTGCGGCCATTACGGCATCACTGGAGGAGTACCCTGCATATGGTGTCCAGACGGACGCGTACAGGGCGCATTTTGAAATCTTTCCACGCCCGGTTTCGAAAGAGCTCCAAAACCGCTCCATCATGTGGACGAACGGCCTAAACAGTAAGAAACTTGTGAGGATACATTGAAACCGGCTTTTGTGTGGACGGGGTCTAAATACACCTTTGCTAATTACTTGACAAGACACACCTGGGTAAGACACAAGCAGCTGAGGGCACTGATAGGTTGACACACAGGGGAAGGGAAGACACACAGGCGAACGTGGTCACACATAACGAGACGAGGAGAAAGACAAGGAACGCAAAGCAAAACACTCAACACAGACAAAAAAGAACATCCATCTATCCATTTTCTTAACTGCTTGTCCTCACAAGGGTCGCGGGGGTGCTGGAGCCTATCCCAGCTGGCTTCGGGCAGTAGGCGGGGTACACCCTGAACTGGTTGCCAGCCAATCACAGGGCACACAGAGACAAACAACCATCCACACTCACAACCACACCTATGGACCATTTGAAGTGTTCAATTAACCTGCCATGCATGTCTTTGGAATGTGGGAGGAAACCGGAGTACCCGGAGAAAACCCACGCAAGCACGGGGAGAACATGCAAACTCCACCCAGGAAGGCCGAAGCCCGGACTCGCTCTCACGTCCTCTGCACTGGGAGGCGGACGTGCCAACCAGTCAGCCACCATGCAAAAAAGAACATGAACAACCAAAATCAAACAAAAACCCAACCCCACGAAACCAAACATGATAGTACTAGTGGTATCGGTATCTGTGACTACTGAAGAGTTGAATAGTCATACTGGTTTTAGACTAAAAAAAAGTGGTATTGAAGCTCTTTATCAGGAGTAAATATAGAAAATACATGGAATACATTCTTCTCCCCCTTCAAGGCGGTTGAACATATGCATGAGGCAGCAAGTGGCAGTTTGTTTATTATGGGGGAAACAAGCGGTGAAACATGGGTAGGGAGCCGCATTCCAATTTCTGCATATACAAGCCAACCAATTTAGTCTAATTAGGCTCAACACTAGAGTTGCATTTTAATAGATGTCCCGCTGAGTGTGCATATGTTTAGAGAACAAGAGCCATGCTAATTGAAAAATTAAGATGTGAGAGTATTTGTCTGCTGAGCTCCCACTATGTTGCACTTAGTGTAACTGTAATTCCTGAGGAGAGATGTCACTAAGAGTTTTTAATGTCTTTTTTCCTGCCGTTCAATATAGTCTTGTTATGAAGAAGACAAAAAATTCACATTGCACAGTTTTTCTCACTCTTTTTTTAGACCTGTTTTTTCTCTTATTGGTCAGTTATAATGTCAGAGAGGTTCAAAAGTAACTTAGTTACTGCAGACACACTGCACCCTAACGCTTTACTTAATATTAGTAAAGGTGACAGCTCAAGATCAAGTTCAAGTACAAATTCCACTACATCAAAGTGACAGCGCTTTTTTCTGCACTTACAGAACAGCTTCTTCTATTATTTACAGGTGCCAATGCAAGCCCAGCTCTAATAGTGCTGCATTTACTTTAAGCCTTCGTTCTCTCCTAGATTTATATTATCAGTAGGCATTCCACTATGCTTTATGTAACTAATTTTTAGTGGAGCAGAGTGTGATTTGACAAAATAATGCTGTCGGTAAATCTCAGGCTACACTATTGTAGTTATTGCAAGTGTTTCTATGTAATGTTTAGAGATAGAAGCAACAAGACAGTCACATAAAAATTTAAAAGACCAACAGAAGGAATTTGAGCATATTTAGATGATTGTGTATATTTGAGCCAGAAGTAAGAATGACTATTATTTATTTGCACAAGTTTTAATTGCACAACATCATCAAAATATGTGCCTTTTTTCCATTCCTGCATTGCACCAGGGCTTAACATTTGCTATGATCACCCTTTTTTATTATATTCACCACAGAAAATACCATAAGTGTGTGTAGTGCTACCTTATACCATTTCTAATGTGATGTTGATGTCTGATTTCAAAAAAATAATTACTCTAAGTACTAGGGATGTTCGCTACCCCTTTTTTTTCCAGACTCATACCAGTACGAGCTGTCAACTCTTGAGTAGTCACCGATTCCAAGTAGTGAAACCACTAGAACTTTGGATACATAAACCCCCACTTAAAAAAACAAAAAAAAAACAATAACAGATCATTTTAAAGAAAGACATTTATACATCCCAATGTTGCATTTTTCCTTAAAGTTGCATGAAATTAACGTCAATTTTCTGTTCATCCTATTTGAAGTTCCTTATCGTAAAACGGCCACAAGAGAGCAACCAATACTGGCTTCTTGAAATAAGGCTGGGTATCGGTAGTTATCGGTACTCTACCATCCCTCGTAAAATTTTGTACATCGAATGGCAGGTGATGAGCTTCATAATAGAATCACTTTAGTCTCATTTATTCATGCCCGAGGAAAATAGTGTCGTTTGGACACAGATGGATGGATAATTGCGAATTGTTACTTATTATCGCCTGCATTACTTTACTGGCATCATTACTTTTGGATAGGTTTGCTCTTTTTTTCTACAGAGACATTGTTGTGAATTGTAGCTAGCCTACTTCCAGAAGCCAGATTTGTTTACAGGTATGAAGACATGATTTCTAAATCTATTTCACCTCGAAAGTACACTCAAATGCAAGTGCGGGCATGTGTTTCACAGTGTCTAAAATAACCATTTTCCACTTTCTTAGATACTTTAAATGTTAGTTTGCTGATCATGCTGCTGGTGCAGAGACCCCTTCTGCCCTTTAATTAGCTCCACAGAGAATACGTGTCATCGTTAGCTGTGGTAATGAGCGCACACTCCCATGTCACCTTGAGCCTGGCCAAGACAAAGGCAAGGATGACACTTGATGTCACTCTGAGTCGCCCCTTTTTCAAATATTTAAACCTTCTTAGATAAGCAGATGCCATTCCCCTCACATAGATTCATGGGACTCATGTGAAATGTCAGCCATAAAACCCTTAAATGCTCAAGTGGGTCTAAGATGACCCGGTCACAATATGTTCAGAATTTATGAGTAACCGAGAAATAGTCAAAAATCATGTTTTTTATCTACAGTACTCTCATTTGAAATTTTATACATCTGACGCAACATAATTGTGTTTTTTGTATGACTACCCCAAACTTCCATTAGTAGGTTCCCTCATTGGGTTCCAGTGGATTTTGATGGGAATCTTTTCAACTTGGCCTGTCAGGAATATACTGTCTTTTGTTGACTCTACAAAAATTGTGTTTCTTTTAATTTTTTATTATAAATTATAAGGACACTTTTCAGCAGCTAAACAGTTCACATGTCACTGAGGGAAATCATCAGTTCCAAATTAATATTACAAATAAACACCCTTACAAAGAATGAAAATGAAGGAAGTAAGGAAATGAGGTAAATTGGATTCGGTGCCATCTTACAGTGTACGACTTGAACCAGCTGGGACTTTTCTCCACAGTGAAGGAAGTCAGTTTCCTAAGGCAACAATCCCACATGGGACCTCTTGAAGATCCATAGGGTGTTCTTAAAGGCCTTGAGGTTATTCAACCCACTAAAAGACTAAATAGATTTTTTTTCTATTAACATCTTGACTGCATTGCTCTGATTTCTGAGGTTTTATCAATTTTGCGAGACAATAAACGATATGAATTTCTTTACAAAAAACTGTCTGAGGTCTTTAACCAGATAGCTGAATTTGTGTTTTCAAAACTACCGAGGGAGTAATTTATGGCGCACCTAAGGTGACATGGTAGGGGGAAAAAATAATTTGCGTTCCCTCTCGAAAAACTTTGAGACATTTTTTGCGAGAGGACGCTTTTTTAAAAAAACAACAAGTTGATGTCATCTTCCATGTGACAAAAGCGACGAGGATGGCAGCAGTGGGGAAAGCTTTTCCTGCAGCGACCAAGATGGGAAAGATTTTGTAAGTAATAGTTATAGTAAGTAACAATGTCAAGTAGTAATTGTGAGGACATATATCCTTGCATCCAAAGCAAACACAGTGAAGTGGCATTGAGCTGTTATACTGCACACAATTGAAATATGATGCCACCACAGGTGAAATCGGCACCAAGTCTGAATGGTTTTAAATCCAGTTTTATTTTGTTTTGTTTTTAAATCCATACCTTTTTATTCACATCTTCTAAACATTTTTAAATCAATTTCACAGTGTGGTCTTTTAGTAATTGGAGTAATTTAAGAAACCAAATTTGATTGCTTTCATTGTTTTGTTTTTTTACTTTTTAAAGTCTTCTATTAATATGTTTAAATGTCAATTTATGTTCTTTGAGTAATTTTGGTATGGTATTTTTATTCTCTATGCTTTGCTTCTGAATTTCATTAGCTGTTGTGTTTGTAAAGGAATGTTCATATAGGATAAGAGTATTTAATTCACTGTACATGTGCAAAGTAAGCTGGAAAAAAAAGAAGAGAAAGAAATTAATTGAGGTATAAAATAGGGTCGCTGTGGTTGGATCATTTCTAGAAGCAACCTTCCTGATTCCATGAGAAATCGCCATTATTACAGACCATTTTGCTCATTCAGATAATCAATGTTGGCGCTAACTCAAGCCTTGCTCCAAAGGCTAAATGTTTGAATTGATCATGGGCTTTTACTCACCAATAAGCATTTTAAGATGACTAATTAGGTGAGGCTAAGACTTGCCTGCAGGGCTTTGGCTATTAGTGTAATGATGAGATGACACCAAGGCATCTCTGGTAAAGCATTGTCTTGTTGTTATTGGCTTAGACGGATGATGATTGGGTTGAGTTGGTGCACGTTACAAAATGTTCCTTAAGTAGCATTTATAGCAAAATGCTTCTTGCTGTGTCAGAGTGATAATAAGGGTGATGATTTATACATACTTTAGCAGTCACGGGAGTTCGACCTGTATCATTTTATTTCTTATTTTTTGTCCTTGCTGTTGGCAATCGTGGATCTTGCGCTTCTTCTTCTTCTTCTTTGTCCCTAACATTCATCAGACTGACGTCTGGCACAGAACTGCGAGTCATTGATATGCTTGCTCTGTTTTTCCACATTGTCTTTTTATCTTCCTCATTACTGTCATTACTACAGGCTCAGATACATCTCATTACAAGGGTAATTGGGACAAACATAAAATCCATGCACCCTCCCTTTAAGTTGGATATCTTTCAAAAGCTCAAAGTCAATAACCGGCCTGTAAGTTCTACAACAGATGTTAGCACTTCAGGATAATATTGCTTAATTCACAGTGATTATCTTTGTTTTTTTGCTTCATTTGATGGAGTCTTAATTTGGAAAATGAATTGAAGTTCCAGTCGAATTTATCGACGGACACAACCTGTGAATTCCAAGTTTTCTCTATTAGGCTGGACTGACCATCTGGTAGAAGGGTGGATACCTGCTCGGCCAGCATCTTTTTGGGACAAAGTGGCACTATATTACCCATTAACTCTTTGACCGCCAAAAACGTTTAATAACGTTTAGTAAAATCCAAATGAGTGCCGCCAAAAACGTTAAAAAATGTTAACTATGTTTTTTAATGGGAACGGGTGGAGGAAAGCCTTGGCCAGCTCGTGCTCAAAGTATCAAGCAGCTCAAGTTAGTATAATGACTATTTATGGGCACTAGATGGCAGCGATGACTATAATATCGTTTCACAAAAAGCTTGATTTCTACGGATTTTGGTCCAAAACAGAGCATTTGGGTGAAACTAACCTATATTCTATTGTTGATTACTAAAAAACTAAATGGGGTAGAATTTTTTTTTTCTGATGAAAGATGAGAGTTCAATCTTTCATTTGGTAGTATCTGTGTTTCCATAGTCCAAACACAGAATTTTCTGTGGACCTTGAAAGATCAGTCAAAATGCTCTAAATCAGCTGGCACCCACATGTTCTCTTTTCTGAAAATGGTTGGCAGTTAAAGAGTTAATCAATCCATTTACAATATAGACAGTAAGCTGAACCAATCAACATCATTGTCAGAGCTACATAGACTACATTTACATGCAGTCAATATTCGTGTTAAGGTCAAAATTCCAGTTTTTGAAACATTCTGGATAACCTGCTTACATAAGTGAGCGGACAGAGTTACTCCCGTGTAAATGGTCGTTGTGCTCAATTGGAATGCCCCGTTCGAAAGCGTGACGGACGGACAACGTTATTACGCAAATAGACGTCATTTCTGCTTTTAACTTTCTCCAGTCAATAAAAGACAATATATTTATGTCACTCACCACGCTTATAAAGTAGTCGGTTACCTCCTCGCTCCAAAAGTGTGCTTCTTTGCTGCGGTGCGTTGCGAGCCAGAGGCATGAATTTATACTCAACAAAAATATAAACGTAACACTTTTGTTTTTGCTCCCATTTTTTTACGAGATGAACTCAAATATCTAAAACTTCTTCCACATACACAATATCAGCATTTCTCTCAATTATTGTTCACAAACCAGTCTAAATCTGGGATAGTGAGCACGTCTCCTTTGCCGAGATAATCCATCCCACCGGTCAGGTGTGCCATATCAAGATGCTGATTAGACACGATGATTAGTACACAGGTGTGCCTTAAAATGCCCACAATAAAAGGCCACTCTGAAAGGTGTGGTTTTGTTTTATTGGAGGGAGGGGGTGGGTCTGGGGTCTGTTGTGTTTATATTTTTTGTTGAGTTGTATATACACGTGTATATGTGTGTATAGATATGCACTGTAGCATTTTCTCCCTGGAGATAGAAAATGTGTGACAATTAGTGGCCCTTTAAACTTTAAGCTTAACATGAAAATATGGTGGAGAAATCAATGTATTCATAGGCTTGTTTAGCGAGTGGGACGGCGCTGCGCGTACAAGTAGTTCCTGTACAAAGATCAAGATTACTTGCAAATAGAGCATGCGCAGAAGGCAATCCAACTCTCCCGTCAATCGAGGCGTTCCAAATGTGTTTATATGAACAAGAATTCAGGATACAAAAGGAGGGACCCAGGGGTTTTTAAAAACACAAATAAGAGCGTTGTGCAAAAAGCAGCATTAAGAATTGTGAAGAATTAAGATATTTTTGTGTCGTTGCGCTCTTTAGATTTGATTTGAACGGGCCATTAATAACTGCGATTGGCTGGCAACCAGTTCAGGGTGTACCCCGCCTACTGCCCGAAGCCAGCTGAGATAGGCTCCAGCGCCCCCCGCGACCCTTGTGAGGAAAAGCGGCTAAGAAAATGGATGGATGGATGGATGGGCCATTAATAACAGTATGCAAAATGGTGTCGGTTCTGATTGGCTGTTAGCTAACAAATGCATGAAATAGCCGGTCGAAGTCAAAATGCCAGCGTCGCTATAAATTGGACTTGCACATTTATGCTGGCAGCACACATCCAGAGTACAGTACATGCTTTTATGTAGTCGTCATCCAGCGTGGTTTTATTTTTAGATCACTTCACTTCACTTACATCAAAGCCTCATGAAGTCTTCTTCATCGACAACTTAGTTCCTTTGCCAAATATTGACTTTTGAGATCTGATTATTAAGCAGTTTCCACAAAACTTCAAATTACTATCCGAACAATTATTTTAAAGATGTTACTGGACCCAGTAGACCCCCCCAAGGTCTTGAAACCGATTATGCAAAAAGATAATTGCTATGAAGATTTAAAGAGAGTGAAATTGGTTCGACAAAACTATACGTTGTTAACTACTGCTCAGTGCAAAAGAATACATTTGCTGACAAGGCCACAAAGAGCCAGTTAAAAGGAGGTTTCTCCCAAGTGCCCAGGTGGGCGGGAGGTACTGCTCTCTTTATTATCACAGCTAATGGCGTTCCAGATCTGTCCTCAATTATACGGGATGGGCCGAGCTATTAATTAATAATTCTTCTGATGGCTAAATAGTGCAGCGTTCAGCAGATGTGCACCTCTTAGAGATGAGAGCTGACACCGATTGAGGCTATTTTGACCATTGAGTCCTTCTATGTATTGTATACGTGTGAGCTTCATCTCAGCTTGACACGTTGTTATGTCCCGTGGACCCCCGCCCCTCTTTAACTGCCCACATACCATGAGCAGGCGTCCACACAGTCCTGATTTAAAGCCAATGTTGCATAATTTGCGTTTTAAGAAAAGATATTAATCCTTTGTCACGTAGCAAAAATGGTTATTGCCCCTCCCCTTCTCTCACAGGTTAAACGTACACTGGCTGAAAAATGACACATCCTCAAAAGACTTTGAAGCCGAGGCCGACTTGTATAATTTTCCCATAAGCTCGGAGCTATAAGTGCAGAAAGGAGGAATTATATGGCTATGAATGGCTTCCGTAATAGTGATATGACTTCCTAGAACAAAAGATGGCGCTTCAGTGGCGAGAGAGGGAGTCCAAACGCTTGCTCGATTGACCATTTGCGCGCCTTCCATTAGGGTCAGGCGCTGGGCCTCGGCGCGCCAAAGTGCACGAGTGACGAATGGAGCGCCGCCACACACCTCGTTAACACTGAAATCGCAGGGAGAAAAAAATAATAGTTATTAAATGAATTGCAGTCTTGTAAAATATGTCAAAAATTATATGTGGTTCGATTAACTCATAACATGGGTGTCAAATCTGTAATAAAATCCTGATCAATAAAACAATAACCATGTTGTTAAAAGCAGTCACTGAAAGGTGTTTCTGGCTGCAGGCTGCAGGGGTGAGCAACCCTTTTAAAAGAAACGGATTTCATCTTTCCACCATGTCACCTAAATCACCTCAATGTTTGTGTATACAATTAAAATAAGATCATAAATTGTGCCAATGGATAGATTACGAAGCGTCCCGGCGACCCCATACGTCAGCCTTTATCAGCAGCCAAGAAAAGGCATGTCTAACAATCTGTTGATTACAACGCCGAGGCTCCGTCTCGGGAGCGACGATGACGACTGTTGCAGGAAACATTATTTTAACATATTGTTACGCTTAAATCGATACGTTTTAAACTGAGCGCTAATGACCGCTATTAATTAAGCTTCCGGGATCTTTTATTCGAAAAGTTAGCACTTGTGATTTAATGAATGCCTTTGTTATTTCATTTCTTTGGCCCTGCTTGACCATTATGCTCAAATGACTGCTCTTTCATATTGAGAAGCAATGAGGCAAGGCATGGTTTATTTGGACAATGATAATGTGTCAGTTGAAGGGCATATTTGTTTTTTAAGCCTCGGAGTGACTCTGACTTTATCTTGATGCAATTTGCCTGCCTCGCTGCCAAACGTTTTTTTTTTTTTTTGCTTCTTGTGTTTAAATGAAATCATTCCAATTGGGATCTCAATTTGGAAATTAAATTGTCCGTTCACTCTGATTGCAAATAAATGATGGAGCAATTAAAAGTTGGGAGTGACGCTATTTGGTAACTATCACGATAATTATAATGATATTGATAATGTCTTTAGCTGGAGGTGTGAATATCACAAATGAAAGAGGTTGGGATGTGGAGGGGCTAATAACACCAGCGCCATCCTGGAGTTAAAACTTTGTTCCTCCTAATTGAGTAATGCCACCAAAAAATAATAATAAAAAAACACGCTCTCAGTAGAAGTGTGTTATTCCATTACCGCGCACAGATAAACTGCCTTTTTTTTTGTGATATTGCTACAGGAGTTGTTGCTCTCAAGCTGCCATTGATGGAATGTGTCCTACATTGTGTCGCAGTAATGGAGCTCTTTATCAGTTCATGTTGAGAGTAGCTATAGGCTAAGTATGGATGAGAGTGACAATTACCAACAGACACAACACGCTGTTTGTCTGCTTATGATTAATGCGCTGTATCAGAGTGGGATGCTGTGTGAAAAAAAGAAGAAAGGCAGGGTGATGGAAGATTACAGAGAGGTTGTTTTTTTTCTCTCCCTCCTTCTGCCTGCTTCCTTTTTTTTTCACACGCTGTTATCAGCCAAATTGGATGATCGGTAGGGGAATTCTCTCAGCTCGCTGGGGTTTTCACAGCGGTTTGTAGATTTTGCCTTCAGGTTTGAAATTCATTCAAACTGCAGAAGTTCTTTATCCTGCGCATTTAAGCAGTAGTCCAGATGGAGAGGCGGAGCGAGTGTGGAAGAATTTGCCTGTTTTCAGTCAAGGAAAAATATTCTCTTTTTGCGGCTTGTTGTCCCCTGTAGCCAGTTCAGTAAACATATAATGTAGAGGGAATATGAAATATTAAGAAAAGCTCAAATATATCAATAATTCATATATATATATATATATATATATATATATATATATATATATATATATATATATATGTCATGTTTAGTTTCTGTTTGCCTAGTGTGTCTTGCTTGTTCTGTCATGTTTAGTTTCTGTTTTACTGGTCTTGTTAATTGTGATCCTGCCCTTCCTCGTGTTATCCAATCAGTGCCCTCAGCCACTTGTGTCTTGACCAGGTGTATCTTGTTGCGTCATTAGTCTTGGTGTATTTAAGTCTGCTGTCTCCCCTCTGTCTGTGTGGGTTCATTGTATGTTTTTCCCAAACGTCATGCTGCTTGTTTTTTTTTTTGTTTTTTGTTTTTTGTTTTTTGTTTGTTTGTTTCCCCCCCCCCCTCCCATTTTTTGGTTCATGTTTTGTTTGATTGGTTTTATTTTGTACTTTGAAGATCCTTTTGTTATAGAAATTAACTCTTTCACTGCCAGACGTTTTCAGAAACGGGTTGTCGCCAGTGCCAGCCGATTTAAGCATTTTGAGTGAACTTTCAAGGTCCACAGAAAATGTTGTGTTTGGACTATGGAAACACACATACTACCAAATGAAAGATTGGACTCTCAGCTTTCATCAGAAAAAAAAAGTTTGTTTCTACCTTATTCCGTTCTTCAGTAATCAACAATAGAAAGGTTACTTTCACCGAAATTCTCTCTTTTGAAACAAAAAACGGAGAAAAAGAGCTTTTTGTGAAACGATGTTATTTCATGCACTCTAGTGAATTGTACACTTCTTTTTGTCCATGAATGATGCCACAAACACCTAAATAGTGCTTTACTTCTGTAAAACGCTTTCACCAACAATGAAAAAGTGTTTTTTGATTGCAAAATACGTTTATTTCCATTCAACAGTGTAACAATTTGACAAAACAATTTCGCAAACTATTTACAAATGTGTGCAACTGTGGTACTACTTACAATTATGTGGATGTTTCAAATACAGTTTTTCCTTTTGTAACGCTCTCCTCCGTGCAAGGAGACGCCAGGACTCGCACAACAGTTTACTTTCACTTTCACATTGGTCCGTTTTGCGTGCAAACGTTACACTTTCTTGACGGCCTTTTTTTCCGGGGAAATAAAGCAAGTAGCAGACTGTACACACTTCCTCCGATGAATATGCATTGGACTCGGGGCACTCTCCGTCGTCCGATCGAACGTCCGCCTGTGCGTGCTCGGTTGCGCTCCGTGTTACGACACCGTCATAGCCGCCGCGTTAGCGGTTCCAATTTCGCCGTTAAGCTCGGATTCACCTTCATCATCATCGAGGATGATCACCGTCGTCATCAATGTACTATTTTAGCGTTGGTCGATGCCTTTCGTCTTGTAAGTGTAGAGCTGCTTGCAAACGCTCGCC
Organism: Vanacampus margaritifer; assembly: GCF_051991255.1. NCBI lineage: Eukaryota > Metazoa > Chordata > Actinopteri > Syngnathiformes > Syngnathidae > Vanacampus > Vanacampus margaritifer. Next base: position 17,672,790 of record NC_135439.1, on the reverse strand, counting down.
ATTGCCCGTTCCCTCCTCCATCTAGCTCCATCTAACGTCTTCTACTGTCGCGTCAATGCTTTCCAACCACGGAGTCACCCTCATCTTCATCATCGATGATGATCATCGTCGTCAACAATGTGCTTTTTCCACGATGCTTTTGGTCTTTGAAAAAAAACGTCTCGGGTGTGAGCTCCTCGCGACCGGCCGCCATTTTTCCTTTGTCTTCCATTCTCATCTCCTGCTCGACGCTCTAGCTCCGCCTCTACTGACGCCCACCCGATCTTGTCAAAAGAGAGTCATCGCTGCCCTCTAGCGGCCAAAAATAGTCATTAGGCACAACAGACAGACTTGAAACTTTCATCAGACATGCGGAAGGGTTTCCTCTACCTGTTTCAAAAAAAAAAAAAAAAATCATTGGATGACGTCTTTTGACGTCATTGGCAGTGAAGCGTAGGTTTTTACTTGACGTCTTTAAACGTCAGTGGCAGTGAAAGAGTTAAATTCTTTTTTCGAGTGAACCTCTGCCTCCTCGCCTCGTCGCCTCGTCTTCCCGCATTTGGGTTCCCAAGCTTCCCCGAACGGGAAAAACATACAATGAACCCACACAGACAGAGGGGAGACAGCAGACTAAATACACCAAGACTAATGACACAACAAGACACACCTGGGCAAGACACAAGTGGCTGAGGGCACTGATTGGATAACACGAGGAAGGGCAGGATCACAATTAACAAGACCAGGAAAACAGAAACTAAACATGACAGAACAAGGAAGACACACAAGGCAAACAGAAACTAAACATGGCAATATATATATACATATATATATATATATATATGTATATATATATATAGGCCTCTACCTACCACGTGTGGCGTTTGCCAGACCGTCGGCACGTCACGCCGGAAAAATGACGGAAATATACAGTCCACCGCAACAAACAGACACGAAAGTACCTTCTGCGCAGGCATGAAAAGTAAAAGCCCTCCATACCATCCGCGGCGGTTGTTTGTCCGAGACAACCGGAAAGCTAGTTACGTGGGCGGCATATAAATATGTAAACAATGCGTACCGCTAACTTTTTCACTCACAATGTGTTCCGATGCAAAGTATTGTGTAATATAATAGTCTTCTCAATCTTTTGTCCAGACAGACATTATACAATAATTATGTGCAAATTTGAAGGGTGATAATGTGCAAAAAAAAACAGGCTTATCTTCATTTTTGTGCCATGGCAAGTCTAACTAAGTCTAGTTTAGCATATTTGGGAATTTTGTACACCGCGCTACACCTTGATAGGTGCTGCATCTAGCTATTTGGAACCAAAAGTAGACTCAATTTTAACCTATCTTAAAGTCGGTCTAAGTTGTGGTGCAGGTAGTGTGACACGATTTTGGTGGATTTGACGGCTCCGTTCCCTCCCATGACGGTGCACATCAGCGCAAATGCGCTCTTCTGTCTGCGCTAGACTTCTCCTTTGTGCACTGTTCAACTTGGGCTACCCTTTCACTGGGCACCAAAATAGGGTCCTATGTGTGTGTGTATGTGTTATGGATGAGACAAAATACCAATTCATCCTATTGTTTTCTCTTATCAATACTTCAAATATCAAAGTCAATATTGTCACTATAATGACTGTTCAGTTTCTATATGTGCACAGTAATAGATTCTTAATACAGTGAAATGATGGATGATGATGATTTTGCCTTATTTATTTTGTCACTACAGTGGATTATTAATAATCTCTATACAAAAGACTTTTTTTTTTTCCTTCTTTCTTTTCTTACAGGAGAGCTCAGTATTGTTCATTCGATTTGACATCATCATTGCTCTCCTTTTTTTTATTTTTAAAAATCCAACAAATCAATTAAAAAAAATTTAATAAATGTTTTTTTTTTTTTTAAATACATATACATATATATATATACACATATACACACATATATATATATATATATATATATATATATATATATATATATATATATATATATATATATATACCCTTTTTTTTGTGTGCGTGCGTGCGTGCGTGCGTGCGTGCGTGCGTGCGTGCGAGCGTGTGTGTATTGATCAGTTCACCTAAAGCCCATTAAAAAAAAATCCCATACTAATAATATAATATAATAATAAATTGCCAGATGCAGAAACATCAATGTAAGTTATCACGATGTAGTGGCTCTCGCTAACAGACAGAATTAAGTAACCGGAATTAGGTTAAAAAATTCTATATACGTAGACCATGTTTCTATAAATTTTGATATTTGGTTTTTATTTGAGGCAGATATTTTTTCCATTAAAATGTGATTTATGAGGAGGTTAGACCATTGGTCGATATTCAGAGTTTGTTTATTTTTCCAGTTAACAAGAATTGTTTTTTTAGCGATAGTAAGGGCTACAAGTGTAGATTGAAATTGTTTATGTGGTAAGTCAGTTGTTGTTAGGTCACCTAGCAAACACAAGTTTGGAGATAAAGGTATCCTACAGTCCAAAATAGCGGAAAGTTTTTCTAAGACTTTAGTCCAGAAATACATAACCGGAGTACATAACCATAAAGCATGAACATAAGTGTCTGTAGTGTTTTGTAAGCATTGGAGACAAATGTCGGAGTCTGAGAGTCCCATTTTCTTCATCATATATTGAGTAATGTATGTTCTGTGAATAATTTTATATTGGATAAGTTGTAAATTTGTGTGTTTTGTCATTTTAAATGCGTTTTCACAAACTTGAATCCAAAAGTCAGGTTCCGGTGCTATAGACAAGTCTGTCTCCCATTTCGAGATGGGTAAAGACATTTTATCAGTATATGAAAGTAACTTATATATTTTTGAAAGTTTTTTTGTTGTTGTCGGAGAAAGCTTGTTAATATCTTTAGCTAAAACAGGCGGTTGGAGCGTACCCCGAAGTGTTGGAATTTTTTTCTTTATCATATTTTTAACTTGTAGATAATGTAAAAAAATTCCGTTTTCTATATTGTATTTTTGGAGCAAGGATGTATATGATATAAACATATTATCTGAGAAGAGATGGTGGAGATGTGTAATTCCTTTCTGCTCCCACACACCTAAATAAAGCGGTTGGTTGTTAAGTTGAAAGTCGGGGTTATGCCATAGGGGAGAGAGCCCACAGGGCTCCACTTGGGCTTTTGGCAATTCTAGTGCCTTCCACCAGGCAGTCACGGTGGCGGAAATCATTGGGTTTTTAAAACAATTATGGCGCTTAATTGATGTTGTAATAAAGAGAAAATCTCGAAGTCTGAGGTTATTACAATCCTTCTGTTCTAGTTCCAACCAACAGTTAGTGTCTCTGTTGGGTTGTGCCCATAGAACGATATATTGTAGCTGGTTAGCTATATAGTAGTAGATACATTGTCACACTGACATTTTCAATCACATTGATCTTTTTTTTCCCGATAATCAGATCCAGCTTTGCTTACACAAAAAGCATGTTCATGTCAGCTCTGGCCAGCTGGATCACACTCATTGAACGTTATAATCCGATGAAAGTTGTGTTTGAATTAATAGGATGCAGAAAGCCAAACTCAGCAGCCAGAAGATGAGAATGAGAATCGCCCATCAACTCTTGAGCAGATTCGACGGTCAGTTATTGAATGAGTCAATCTCATTGTCCACTTACCCACATTATCTGTGGGTACTGGTCTCATTAAAGGCTGAGGAGGATGTAGAAAAATTCTCAAGATTTCCAGCCTGGACATCAAATGATGACGTTTTAGCCTGATAGACCCTCCATGTGCGGCAAAGACACCGAGCTCATGCTGTGAACCCGGAACCCGCCCTCTGCCTGCCCAAAGGAATACAGAAGGCCTTAGGTTCCCTTTGCAACTTTTCCAAAGTCATTTTTTGGTTGCAAAATCACTCTCAATATTAAAAAACAGTGAGTTATATTAAAGTCACCGTGCCAAATGACCTGTAAACACTTGCATGTGAGAGATAAATTGGTGCTTGGCAGGCAGCACACCACCTCTGGTTGGAATGCCCTCGTCGCCATTAAGCTTTGGAGTGCTTGGAGAAATACAACCTCCGCCCGCGGCCCACCCCTCCCTTTGCAATGTAAAGTACAGCTTTAATGAGTACAATCTCATTGAATAACATCAGTGCAGTTTAGTGGAGCTCTCATGTCTTAACCAAAGACCGCATCACATGCTAAAGTGATCCTTCTAGCGCACGTTGACAGCATTCTTTGGAAAAGACGAATGAATGTTCGATACAATGTTAGAGCAGCTGGGATAGTGAGTGAGGCAAGACAAATACTATACTAGTAATATGGAAGCTAGTTAGTAATATGGAATTGGGGAGCATGCAGAGAGGTGAAGGTGCTTGAAATTAGTAGTGTGCCAAAAAAATGGATTCTCATAAGAATTTTCATTTTGAATGTCCCAAATTCGATTTTATTTAAATTATTTTATACTGTCTTCCCTTTGTTTGTGTGTGCCTTTGTTAGGAGTGCTATTCGTGTTGTACCCGATTTGGCCACTTAGTTGCAGTGTGGTTCCACGCAGTCTGATACAGTTAAGTTGTAGCCACATTGGAGAGTAGAAGGAAAAAGTCAGGATCAAGTTATAATAATAAAAGTCATTTTTTTGCAACGCGTAGCCGTTCTTTTGAGTGATAAAAGTGCTGCAAGTAGCACGCTAATTAGCATTAGCGAGTCAGACTGGAGTAGATCATTACGATTCCTTGAACATCTATTGACACAACGAGGCTGTATTTGGACTCAGACGCAGAGGAAGAGGTGGAGGGTAAAGCAGCTTTTAATTAACAAAACAAAAGCTCTTCAATGAGAGGGAAAAAATAAAGACTATACAAACATTAACTGAAAGCGCTCCAAAAGGGAGGAAGTTCAAAACTACATTCAAAAACAAAAATCACTCTATGACTAAACAAAACTAAGCTATACAAAATTACAAACAAAGGTTCTCTCACGAGACAAGGCAATGGTCTATGGCAGGCTTCAGTGGCTCAAACGAAAACACTTCGGCACAAGACAGGGAAAACGCAGACTATTTAACACATGAGGGTAATGGGGAACAGGTGGAAACAATCAGGGTTGACACAGACACCACACGAGGAAGGGCAAGTGACCTGAAACGAGAGGAGTCAGACTTTTCACAATAAAACAGGAAATGACAAGACACCCTCACCGCGGTGTGACAGTACCCCTCCCCCTAGGGCCGACTCCTGACGGCCCAGGCTGGTCAGGATGATCCCTAAAAAAGTCTTCAATTAGAGAGTCATCCATGACGAAGCGGGAAGGTATCCACTGTCTTTCCTCGGGCCCATACCCCTCCCAGTCCACCAAGAACTGCCTGCCCCGGCCCCGCTTGCGGACAGCCAGCAATTGCTTGACTTTGTAGACGGGCCCCCCATCCACAATCACAGGAGGCGGCGGGGGCGTAGGAGCCGGAACCAGAGAACTCTCCTTGACTGGCTTGACTTGGCTTACGTGGAACGTTGGGTGAACACGCAGGGACCGAGGCAGGCGAAGACGGACCGCGGCCGGGTTGATCACCTTGGAGATGGGCCCACAAACCGAGGCGCCAACTTTTGGCATGGCACCTTTAAATGCAGATGTTTGGCTGACAACCACACTTTGTTCCCTGGCTGGTATACTGGAGCAGGTCTCCTTTTCCGATCCGCTGCTCGCTTGCCTCTGTCCCTCTGGCGCTCCAGAACCTGCCCAGACGCGATGGCAACGACGGACCAAGGCATGGGCTGAGGGAACAGAGGCCTCAGACTCTAGGTTAGGAAAAAAAGGAGGGTCGTATCCAAAAACGCATTTGAAGGGGGTGAGTCCAGTGGCAGAGGTGGGCAGGGAGTTATGGGCAAACTCAACCCAGACCAGGTGTTTGCTCCACGATGCCGGTTTCCAGCTGCTGGTTGAGACGTTCCGACTGACCGTTAGCCTCAGGGTGGTACCCTGAGGTTAGGCTGGCTTTGGCGCCTATTAGGCGGCAAAATTCCTTCCAAAAGCGTGACACAAACTGGGGCCCCCGATCCGACACAATGTCTCTAGGGAACCCGTAAACTCGAAAAACGTGTTTAATCATGACCTCAGCCGTTTCCTTGGCTGAGGGAAGCTGTGACAAGTATAAGAATCGGACCATCTTAGAAAATCAGTCAACTACTGTGAGAACGGTGGTCTTTCCTTTGGAGAGAGGAAGTCCCGTGACAAAATCCAGGGAGATTTCTGCCCATGGTCTAGAACAGTGGTGTCCAAACTCGGTCCTCGGGGGCCGGTAGTCCCGCAGGTTTTGGATATTTCTCTCCAACACAGCTGAAGCTCATCAGCAAGCTCTGCATAAGCATGATAACGACCTTGTTGATTGGAACAGGTGCGTTGGAGCAGGGAAACCTCAAAAACCTGCAGGACTACCGGCCCTCGAGGACCGAGTTTGGACACCACTGGTCTAGAAGGAATGGGAAGAGGCTGTAGTAGACCCATGCGTGATCTGGTGGATGTCTTGTTTCGAGCACATACCGAGCAGGCCTCGATGTACTCCCGGACCTCCGGCTCCATGGAAGGCCACCAGAAACGCCGGGAGATGGCGTAAATTGTCCGTCGAACTCCCGGATGACAGGATAGAAGCGAGGTGTGACCCCAATGGATCACCTGTGGGCGCAGCTGCTCTGGAACAAATAATCTATTCGCCGGGCACCCTTTTGGTGGGGTTGCCTCCCCGTTGGCTTGTTTCACTTCCCTCTCGATTGGCCATGTCACGGCTCCAATCACACAGTCCAGCGAAAGGATGGTCTCTGGTTCCTTAGTTACAGGCTCAGGATCGTAGAGACGGGACAGGGCGTCGGGTTTGACGTTTTGAGACCCCGGCCTGTAAGTGAGAGAGAAGGAAAACCGATTTAAGAACAGTGCCCATCTGGCCTGGCGTGAGTTGAGTCTCTTGGCTTTGCGTATATATTCCAGGTTCTTGTGATCGGTCCAGACCACGAATGGATGCTTTGCCCCCTCAAGCCAGTGCCTCCACTCTTCCAGAGCAAGCTTGACGGCCAGAAGCTCTTTGTCCCCAACGTCATAGTTCCGCTCGGCCTTGGATAATCGTCGTGAAAAGAATGTGCAGGGGTGCATCTTTCCATCCTTCTCTGCGCGTTGAGACAGGACAGCTCCGATCCCCTCATTGGATGCATCCACTTCCACCATGAATTGCCGCTGTGGATCTGGTACTATGAGGATCGGAGCTGTGACAAATCGTTTGAGTGCTTCAAAAGCGGCATCAGCCGCCGGTGACCAACTGAACCTCACCAGAGTGGAGGTGAGGGCATGCAGAGGGGCAGCTATTGCGCTGAACCCTCTGATGAAGCGTCTGTAGAAGTTTGCGAACCCGAGGAACTGCTGAACCTTCTTGCGGCTAACAGGAGTGGGCCACTCCGTCACGGCCCTAGTTTTAGCCGGGTCCATCTGAACCCTCCCCGGAGCTATGACGAAACCCAAAAAAGAGACGGTTTCAGCATGAAAGACGCATTTCTCGGCCTTAACATACAGTTTGTGCTCCAGCAGTCTTTGAAGAACCTTGGAAACATAGATCTGATGAGTGGCTAGATCTGTCGAGTATGTCGTCTAAATAAACATATACAAACTGGTCCAGAAAGTCTCTCAACACGTCATTGATCATGGCCTGGAAAACTGCAGGAGCGTTAGTGAGCCCGAAGGGCATGACCAGGTATTCATAATGGCCACTAGGTGTATTGAACCCTGTCTTCCACTCATCCCCCTCTCGGATCCTAATGAGGTTGTAGGCGTTGCGCAAGTCCAATTTCGTAAAGATCGTGGCTTGTTGGAGATTTTGAAAGACGAAGGACATGAGAGGAAGAGGGTAGCGGTTCTTTATCGTAATGTCATTAAGGGGGCTATAGTCTATACATGGCCGTAAGGAACCATCTTTCTTCCCCACAAAAAAGAAACCTGCTCCCGCTGGTGATGAGGAAGGACGAATCAGTCCAACCTTCAGAGAAGTTTCGATGTAATCCCTAAGGGCCGCCTTCTCTGGTCCTGAAACAGAATATAGGCGTCCCTTGGGAATGGTGGAACCAGGAATCAGTTCTATGGCACAGTCATAGGCATGATGGGGTGGGAGCGACATGGCCTTGGTCTTGCTGAAGATCTCCTGGAGGTGATGGTAGCATGGAGGCACGGTGCTCAAATTCGGGTATTCTGCATCTGTGAAGGATTTGACAGAAATGTGATCAACCGTGGTGATGTCTACTTCTCGGTTTGGTGAACCAATCCCATGGCTCACACAATTCTTTCCCCATCCCAGAACTTCGCCAGTTACCCAGTCTACATGGGGATTGTGTTCACACAACCAGGGGTGTCCTAGGACCAGGGTCCGTGAAGGAGACTGAAAAACTAGGTGCTCCTTATGTTTGCCGACTTGGAGCTGGATGGGTTCTGTGATGTGCGTAATAATGAATAGTTCACTTCCATTCAGGGCCCTAGCCTTAATGGGCTTGATTAACGGCTCAGTCTTGGCTCCTAAATGTCTCACCAGCCCCCAGTCAATTAGGCTCTCGTCGGCCCCAGAATCTATCAGGGCATAGAGGTCTGTGGGAGTAGTGTGATGGTTGATCCTCACTGACGTGAGTCTTCGTGGAGCCGCCGCCGGAGTCATGACTTGACTCACCTCTTGGGTCCTTTTGGCTGGGCAGGCGACCACGAGGTGATCTCGGTTCCCGCAGTAGAAACACAGCCCTTCCCGCTGTCGACGCCGTCTCTCCTCCAGCGAGATCCGCGCTCTGCCCAGTTGCATGGGCTCTTCCTCTGGTTGCGCGGGAGCTGGTTGGCGCTGAACTGACAGGGATCCGAGAGGAGCTGACCCCTCTGATGTTGGGAAGCGCGGGAAGCCCTCCATTGTCCTGGTCCGGCGGGCGCGGCTCTGAGTCACCTCCTGCAGCCGATGATCCGTCCGTATGGCCAGGGCGATGAGGGAGTCCAAATCCAGTGGAAGATCGACTGCGATGAGAAGCTCCTGGATGGACGTTGCCAGGCCCTTGAGAAAAACGTCGTAGAGCGCCGTGGTGTTCCAGCCACTCTCTGCCGCAAGAGTGCGGAAGCGTATGGCATAGTCACTTCCTTGGATCAGACTGCTTAGCTGCCGGGCCTTTTCCCGGTCGGAACAGGCTGGGTCAAAGACTCCCTGAAGAGCGGCTCGAAATTTCGGGGCGGAGCTGCAAAGTGGGGAACAGCGGGCCCACTCTGCCGTGGCCCAGGCTCTGGCTCTTCCAGTCAGGTGAGAGATCATGAAAGCCACCCTTGAACGATCTGTGGGAAAAGCCTGGGGGGAGTACTCAAAATGAATGTCACAGTCTGTTAAAAAGGCCTTGCATTGTCCTGGCTCTCCAGAGAATCGCTCAGGAGAGGCTAACTTGATCCCTGATCCGGTATATGGCACGGGTAGGATCGGCAAGGTAGCTTGAGTCTCTGGCTCGGACAGAGGGCTATTGGTGCGACTTCGAGCACCCGGAATCTGAGCTGAAAGCTCGGTCATTTGCGTTGCCATGGCGGTCTGAAACTCCTCCTGTCGGCGTAGACGGGCATCCTGAGCCCGCAAAGCTGCGATCAATTGCTCTCTCTCTGCTGAGTCCATGCTGGCCGAAGTGTTCTGACACAACGAGGCTGTTTTTGGACTCAGACGCAGAGGAAGAGGTGGAGGGTAAAACAGCTTTTAATTAACTAAACAAAAGCTCTTCAATGAGAGGGAAAAAATAAAGACTATACAAACATTAACTGAAAGCGCTCCAAAAGGGAGGAAGTTCAAAACTACATTCAAAAACAAAAATCACTCTATGACTAAACAAAACTAAGCTATACAAAATTACAAACAAAGGTTCTCTCACGAGACAAGGCAATAAAGGCAACAAGGCAATTGGGTATCAAGGCTGTGGTCTATGGCAGGCTTCAGTGGCTCAAACGAAAACACTTCGGCACAAGACAGGGAAAACGCAGACTATTTAACACATGAGGGTAATGGGGAACAGGTGGAAACAATCAGGGATCAGGGTTGACACAGACACCACACGAGGAAGGGCAAGTGACCTGAAACGAGAGGAGTCAGACTTTTCACAATAAAACAGGAAATGACAAGACACCCTCACCGCGGTGTGACATCTATAAATTGAAGCAAAAATCATTGTCAATCAAATCATTTTGAATCAAAAAACGCCCCGGATCAAAAATCGATTCTGAATCGAATCGCACACCCAAAAATCGGAATCGAATCGAATCGTGAGGCATCCAAAGATTCCCACCCCTACTTGAAATCATTCAATTTTGTATGGGAATGGCAGAAGACTAATACTAATAATATTTAGACTAAGTGAAATTTTTGCAGAAATTGCGTGGGAAGGCTGGAAGCTGAATGCTTATGAAGGAAAATGAAAGTAAATTATGTGAAAATTATTTCTATTATTTTTATAATTGTAGTAATTGTAAAAAGAAAACTTGAACTTCAATCTGTCTAAATTGGGATTTAATAATTTCAGAGAAATCATAATCCATTTCCTGATATGATGTTGGTATCAAATGTACTAAAATGTGGTCCAAGCAGGGTTTGAACCCATGTTGTCCGTGGTGTGAGAGAATTGCTCTAAGCACTGAGCTAACTTCTGATGATGCTTTTAGCATTTACACTTAATAATAATAAGAAGAAGAATGTTCAATACCACTTTTTTTTCCAGACCGATAGTATGAGTACTCAATTCTTGAGTAGTCTTTGATACTGTTACCAAGTACCGATACCACGAGTACTTTTGATACATAACATTTTTTTAAAAAAACACACACAATGTCAGATAATCAAAAAAAAAAAACTATTCCAATATAGCATTTTCCCTAAAATAGAGTGAAATGAATGTCAATTTTCTATTCTTCTAATTTCTATTTTGTGTATTTGTGAATTTGGCATGCCTCGATTTTAGACTTTCAAAAAGCAGGTCTAACTTGTGGCGATTTTGTTGGATTTGATCAAAGAGCAGGCAAACAGATTTGGCGCTCTGCTGATGTGTTTAGTGGATGTCATCGTATTTAATTTGTAAATATAACAACAGTGTGGGACAATATCTCCAAATCAATTCAATGAATGAGTAATCAGGGGCCATAGTGTGTCTGTTTGGTATCCAACCTTCCAAATGTAACTCTGACTAAAAATGTATGATAAAAAAAATACTGGCCAATGTGTTGCAACTCATGATGAAGTAAAGCACCAAACTGGTGGAGGAGCATGTCAATGACGGGACGGCAGTAATAAACGTAGCTTTTCAGATCAATGGTGGACCATGAGCAGGATATGGGACTAATGCCGCTTTCAAGGCCTCTTAACTTTTCAAAGACTAGAGGTGTCTCAATGTTGAGCTGCTCAGGCCAAGGATTTTCCTTAACCTCTTTTTAAAAAAATGGACCGCGGGGTGAATTCATAAAAGTGCAGTCTGTTGGCCAATTTGTCTTTTGACAGGTGGGAACATTGGAAGCCACCAGAGGGTGGTCAGCGGTGAGTGGCACAGGTGTGCCTGGGGCCGTACCTGCAGAAAACTCTTCCCCGTGATTTGTCCTGGATGAGGAGAGAAGGGAGCGGCAGTGCGGGCCACCATCTGGCCCCAGTCGGGGAATTGGGTTTGTTAGGCATGGATGGCGTGTGTGCGTGTGCATTGTGTCAACTCCATCAGGGCCGTTTGCGAACAGATGTTCTGTGGTGTGTCCGCTCGAGCACGACTCAGGAGGGAAGACGTGTCTATCAGTCGTTGGAGGATTTCAAGGGGGAAGCCCGTTGTGACCTTGAGGTCCGCATGTCATTCCCTGCCTGCTTAAGCCTTTAGAGACTTCCAAAAATGTCCCTAATTGGTTATCAAAACGATTTGAATCACGCTGTGCAAACACAATGCATTTAATTACACCAATTGCAAGTCTGCACTCGAGGCAGATTTAGCAGTCGGCTTTGATTTTCATTCTTTCCGATATGCAGTTTGCATTTACTACAGGGCAGTAATTTCATTTGATAAATATACTTATCATTGTTTGCTGTAAATTAGAGCTGTTAAAATGAATCGATTAATCGACAAGTTATCGATTATCAAATTAATCGACAACTATTTTAATAATCTAGTGATCTTTTGGAGCCATTTTTTAATTTAAAATTGTCCAAATCCGCTGATATCAGCATATCAACAGTAGTTGTTCGCTGATTTTTCATTCTCCTTCATGAAAGAAGACCGATTATCTTCCGTCTTTAATCAAAATAAGACATTTGCAAACATCTGTTCTTATTTTGGAAAACAATGACTGAACCAGTAAAATAGCCCAATTTTAATCAAAGTACAAAATAAACACCAATCCCTGGTTAATCAACAGTAATCGGGGGGAGGGAGCTTTTGTAATACACACTAAGGCAAAATTAAAATGAATAATCAATAGATTAATCGATTCTAAAAAAAAAAAATCGATAGTGACAGCACTACTGTAAAAGCAAGTTTGCCTATTATTTTTGCTTAAAAATGCTAAGTTGGACATCAGTCAGTAGGCAATGTGCCAACCATAAGCCATACTGTACGTCTGTATTCAGATTGTGCTGAGAATAAAATGGGCTACTGTTGAAATTATGATTTTGATAAAAGTTCTATCCCTCAGTCCTGAAGCAGAAATTCTAAAACTATGGGGTGGGGATTTTCTCAAAATATCTGTATTATGAAGCGCATCATGAAGTGGAGAACTGCGTAAAATGCAAGCGTATCATATCCTCTGCCCATCCAGACCTCAGCAATCAATAAGCGTTTAATCAGTCAATTATATGGCGCTAATTTAACAGCCTGCAGGTAGAGCCATCTCGGAGCACTTCCCCATGAAAATGCAAGCCATAGGAAATTTATCTTTTGGAAAATGTCACACAGGGAAATGAGGTATTCAATGGAGGGATGAGGGAGTCCGCAGCATGTGGTTCATGTTGGGAGATAGCAGGAGAGCTGCAGTTTAGGGAAAAAGAGATTACAACGTTATGAGTGGGGAAGATTGCTGCATAATCAAAAAGAATATGGTCATCGTAGTGATATACAAATATAAGTACTAAATGAATTTGGGATGGGGAAGAGGGCCAAATGATCACATTTCAAAACTTGAATTAAGAAATATTACTTTTTAAAATTGCAGAAGGTGCAAAAAATGTCAGTTGTTGGCTAAATTGATATTTTAATAAAGAAAATAAATCAAATAAATATGATTAAAGGTGTAACAATTAATCGGCAAATAATCAAATTAAAAAAATTATCGGTATTTAAAAAATAATAATAATTATTGAGATTTTAATTAAAAAAAAGAAAAATATATAAATAAAGGTGCAACAATTAATTGCCAAATAATTAAGTAAAAAAATAATCTGTATTTTTTTATTTATTATTTTTTACAATTAATTGCCATTTTAATAAAGATTTTTTTTATATATATATATATATATATATTATTAGAGACATAACAATTCATCTGCAACTAATTAAGTAAAACAATTGCTCAGTATTTTTTTTTTTTAACAATTCATTGATTAATGGTTTCGAGACCTTGTTCAAGTGAAAAATTGTCCAAATCCTTGTCATTTCAGCCTCTCAAAGTAAACATTCTCAGATTTATGCAGTTCTCCATGAGAGCAGACTGCTTCTTTTTGGTTTGATTAAAATAAGACAATGAACATAAAACAATGATCTAAACATTTGTCAATTTCCCCGACACGTTACAGACTGAATATTTGTGCATTTTCTTCACTGTCAATTTAACATAATTTTAGAATAAAGGGACGTATATGTTAATCATTAGTCGACACAATAAGTGACAGAGTAATCGATTATTAAAATCCTCTTTATTTGCAGCCCTCAATATGATGGTCAGTTAATTGGGAACAACACAAGAAGGGCATCTTAGCAGCCGATTTGGCTGGCAACCTGGCCCGTGTCAATATTTAAATTGTTAAGGGAAGTGTTATGGACACAGGCTGTTGTTGGGAGTTCACTTTGGCCCCTCACCTATTAAAACCAGCATCTGTCGGAACATAAATTAAGATTAAAAATAACTGTACAGAGATCAGCGGGTATAGTACAGTCAACCAGATGTCATTTTAAAAGTGCCAGATGGAACAATGAAAGTGGGTTTGGAAATGAGAAAAAGTGCTGCGAAAGGTCAGATCAATTAAGAAAGTGGCGCTGGATGCCATATGACAATTAAGGCGAGCGTGAAGCACTTGAGCCAGCAGGAGCGGTGGGTGGAGCGAGCGGCCATCACGGCGAGCAACTTCTTGGGGGCAGTGAAACGTGCGCAGGCGGGACGCGCCGGAGTGCTTTTGCACCGGGTCAAGGTTAATGACCCGCGCAGATAAACCCGATAGGATGCCTCACAGCGCCGCTCACGACCTTTGGCCGTCAGTATTAAGGAGCCAATAAATTACAGGCGTGACTTTAAGTGACATTGAAATCTACTCGGCTCTAATGAGACAAAAAGAGAAAGCAGAGATTGATGGCGAGTGCTCATTTGAAGGTTTGCTGACTTTATTTACATTTATGTTTGGAAAAATGAAACCCTTTCAACCTTGACTTGGACTTTTCATTCCCACATGTTTTTCCCATTGGAAACTCATTTCATCCCTGAAATAACATTTGACAACAGGTAACAGATTCCTTCCTTCAACAGTCAACACCCACGAGTGCACATGAAACCACAAGGGGGCAATATTTGCATTGTTTGACTGCATCCTCCGCCGGCATGTCAAGCAGATTTGCAAGCAAGTTTTGCATTTGCACATTTGAATCCAGTTCAGTTTGGATGCTCATTTGGGAGAGTGGGGCTAGTTGTATCACTTTTTATACTTTTAGATATTTCTTGGAATCAATATGGCTTATATAAACAAAATGTATACCAGATGAAAGACCAAATATTTTTTGTATTCATGTCATTTTCATACTTTGTGTCAGTGCAGAGTTATGAGCCATCAAATAGCAGGAGTGAATATGTGACATGTTGCCCCAACAATGGATAAGTTGTCACACTATATGGGGTAGGATGTCACACTGAATTTTGCAACTTTGCAACAAAATTATCCTTTTTCTTCTGTTTTTTTTTTTTTTTTTTTGCAGAAAGAGAAATTGACATTGATCTTGAAAATGTACCATAGCCATTGAGCAAACTTTAACATCAAATATTATGAAAGTCCTTAGGAACTGCAGGCATGGATGTCACAGCTTTCAGCCTCAAATGCCTGTCTTGCTTCCCTTAAACTGGAAATTTGAGATTACATTAACTTTCAAATATAAGGCATTCAGTTGATGGATGGATGATTCATCATGAAACTTAAACCCGTCCTGACATGTGGGCATACATTAGTTCCAACAACTGGAAAATCCATTTTTAAACAATGAAACTAAACCTGGCAAACTAATTTCCTCACTCTTCAGACTCTGAAGAACAATTCTGGCATACGTAAACTGAGTTGCCAGAGGTGTATTTTTCATTCTCCCATTTTTTGCATATGTGACAACTAACCCTAAAATGACTGAGACAAGTTGCCCCAAACTACAATGTTGGCTAATACTTGCTCTAGTTTAAAGTTATCTTAAAACAGAGCAGTGACTGAGGCTTGAAAAGATGCCTGAATCTCTCCTCTAACAAGTCCACATGAATTGCTGCTAGAATTTGTCTATGTACGACGCCTGTTTCAAAATATATGAAGTTGAAATTTTTTACTTTGGGTTGAACAGATAACTGGCCCTTATCTCAGCTCACAATGTGCTATTCTCTTCTCAGACAGTACACAACCCCTAAACCATTTATACGAAGAAAACTACTTTTTCGTTGCGCCCTCTGGTGGAGAAGAAAATTGCAACGTGACAACTAGCCCCGGTCTCCCCTACATGAGACAAACTTTGGGAAGCTGGACCGCCACGTTACAGTTAACAGACAGAAATCTTCTTTTACAGACTAAAAGTGGCATTTTATTTGTTTTTGTTGCATTGGCAAATTCTTTTCCCAAGCGGTAAAACACACAAAATACTCCTAAATAGGGCATTTGAGATATTCTTTCACAATTGTTTCACTTGATCATTACATTTAGACTGTAAGCACTTTTGCAGTGTACAAACAGAATTATTCATTGCGTTATTACTAACATAATTGCAGCGATGACAGAATTTAATGTGAGATCACTTTATTTACTCATGAAAAAGAATACAGCTACTTTTTATGAAGCCGAGTGTCTGTAAAAGATCTATGCTCTCAGCACAATGAAAATATATGTTAGGTCTGCTAAAGCCTCCATTTGCATGCCCTTAAAATACAATTTTAATTATAGATAAGCTTCAACTGAGATAAAAGACACTTTACAGTCACTGCAGATGACTTACAGTGACTATTGCTATTTCTACATATTCATCTTGGCGAGTTATTTTTTTTTCTTCTTTTCTTTACACCTGCAACATAAATGTTCTTTCGGGCTCTCTTGCGTAGGTTTTGGCTTCATTGATTGTTGAGCCTCTCTGCTGGAATGTGGGAATTAATTAGACAATTTGTATAATTGACTTAAGCACATAAAGACATTTGGGGCTCGGCATGCCGCGGTCCCCGTCGTCCTTGAGGTACTCTCATCCAGATGTTCAAACGGAGTGGAGGATGACCTCTCACCTGCTCCTAATTATCATGTGAATGACAACACGGCGCAGATCAATAGTTCTCAGTCCCCGCGTGGAGATCCCAGATAAGGAGACACCATTCCGTCAAGAGAGAAAATGCTAATGTAATTAATGTTCAATAATCCCCTGACATGAGGACGTTAATGCTTAGCCCAAAACAGGCGAAAACGTGTGAGGCGAAACCCTTTTGAACAAACATTAGGAAGATTTCTTCTCTGTATCTAGATTTGTCTGCTCCAGAAAAACAAACAAAACACAAAACGAGTAATGCTTTAAAATATTTTATTTTTGTTTGACCATTTATGACTGAAATGCCTTCTAATTAGTAGATTAACACTTTAGCTGTTCACAATGGGTACTCCTGCAAGCCTCTGGCCAATAGTTTTCAGACCGGATTGGGGTTCGAATTTCCCGCGCCCTGTCTGCGACGTGACGTCACGTGCGTGGTGTGTATGTGAAGAACGGTATGTGCAATTTCATTTTTCGTCAGCAGGTGGCAGTAGCGATTCGAAATGGAATATGCTACGTTCAGTAGCTTTAAGTAAAATTTTTGATCTTTCATAAGATGAAATGTTTGCCACACTGCGAAAAAATATTTTTCTTATTTGCCGTGTCAATGTTTCGTGTCAAGCTGGAGTAAATCCCTTTTTCAAATGTGTTGCTAACTACAGTTCCATTCCAATCGGAGGAGGGGGGGCAGAATGTGTCATCTCCCTTTTAACGAGTCAGCATCTTATCAATGTTTTCTCCCAGGATCATGGCGCCAAGACATCAATACATCATTTTCCATATCGGATCCTTTTGACAGTTTTGAAAAGCAAGTCATATTAGGGACGCTCGATACCATTTTTTTTGTCCCAGACTAATACCATATGAACACTACTCAACTCTTGAGTAGTCACCAATCTCGATACCACTAGTACTTTTGGTAACTACAATTTCAACAACAAAAAAACTGGTAATTTTAAAGAAGAATATATATATGTCCCAATATAGCATTCCTTAAGATTATATAAAATTAATGACAATTTTCTTCCAATTTTCAGTTTCTGATCATAAAATGGCCACAAGAGGACAGCTGATTGTACCTAAAACTTGAAATAAGGCTATGTATCGGCCCAATACCAATATTTGGTGACAGTACTCGCTCATCCCTTAATATTTTCAACAATGTATACGTAAGAGAACTACAATAACATACTTGATTATACCCATAATGCATTGCATTTTCCTCAGGTTTGGTGAACTCCATAAGTGATACTATTTTCATTTTAAAATAAATTCTGGATTCATAGAGCTATATGAAAAAAATGTTTTAAAAAATCTGATTTTAGAGTCAACAACATTTTTGTAAAATCAGTTCTTACTGGAAATGTTTTGAATGAGTCAATGAATTTTTCAACAGGAATTTGGTGATAATCAAAATGGATTTAGAGATTTTTTAACAAATTTTGGAGCGCACTTCATATTTTTATCTTTAATTGTTTGACTTTTATTCAGCAGGAAACAATATTTAAGGCTACAGCTCAAAAATAAAGATTATTGTACTGCATATTTTGCAGATGTCAGCTTGAAACCTCATAAGTATCAATTTGGTAAATTTCATATTTTTTCAAAAATCTCAACAATTCCCCAGTCCACGCATATGGGTGTTGTTTTTTGCTACTGATGGGGAAATGAAGCTTCATAAAGCCCTTTCAATATATATATATATATATATATATATATATATATATATATATATATATATATATATATATATAAATTACGCCTCTAGATGGTGCTCTTGGTTTAAAGATAAAGGCTGGTGCAATGTAAATTTAATCCATTTCCACTGCATCTTCAAACCAAAAGTGCCATCTAGAGGAGTCAAAACACATTACAAGTTTTTCACGAAACATAATTTGTCCATTTTTTTTTTTAAACAAATAATTGATCCGTCTAAAGTGTTTAAAATGGCTTGTGCTCTTTGATGATGCAATGTTAATGGTTTAACAAACATGCCTTAATATGGTTGAGTGACAGCATTTGTCAGCATTGGTTCACTAAAGGAACTGAACTGCTTGACTTTTGCATGGAGGGGAAAAATTGCTGTAGTTTCTTCTTCTGATGTTCTCTTGATATCACACCTGACTGAATTCATGATTGCAATTTATTGTGTCTGCTAAGACCCTGCGCACAGCATTGCTTCCCACTGTGACAATTGCAAATTTCAAAAAATAAATTTCATCCCTCCTGATACAAAATCATAAACACAGCATGTGTCAATGAGGATCCTTTATTTTATTTGTACAAACAGGTTGAGAGGAAATGAAGAAGCTCAATTAATGAAATTGAGCGTTGGACCTCATTGGAATTTTGCTTAGGCACGACTCTTCCATTCAAGCCTAAATGATCTTTATGAGCAGGAAGGGGGGTGAAAAAAGATGTGTTTATACGCGTGCATGTGTGAGGGGGTGTTCACTGCAAGATGGAAAGAGATGGAGCAATACAATTTATTCCTTAAGTGAGGCAAAGGCCATATTGCCTACCATTAACAGAGCAGAACGTAGGCACTGGCTGATAATTAAGTAATCCATGAGAGCATGAGCAATATAGGACAATCACTAACACCCTCAGCTGCTTTGCTATATCAAGCCACTTGCAGTTCCTCCCCTCCTCCAACATTATTTTACAGCATGCGGGAAAATATTATTGCATAGTGATTCAAAAGTGCGGTAGCAGGGAAATGTTCTGCTTGTTGCTCCAAATAAGCAGCGACGCCAGTAACGCGTTACTCCAAATGTGCGTGTTTTTGAGAAACGACACATCTAATCACTTCTTCCAGTCATGTAATCAGATTACAGTTACTCTTCTACAAAGTAATATCTCAAAGCTTTACTTCGTAGACTGTGTTTACTTCCACATGCAGGTGACATAAATATTTCTGATAGCGGAGAATTGATAAGACTTAACTTAACAAACAGTGCGTACTCCTCAGTCACACACATATTGCATTGTAAAACTAATAGTTAATGAATAATAAAATACAGGAGGAGACCGGTTCCTAACACTATAGTACTCGCACAAAATAAACAAATAAATATACATTAAAAGGGAAATGGGAAACTCTGGTAGTTAACCGCATTGAGGAAGTATTTAAATTCACATTCCGGCTCACGTGTCCATAAACAGCAAGAGGAAGGAGAAAGATTTGCATTTCCCAGCTAGAAATACATTCAGTAGCTTTTTTGGAGTTTTTCTCAGCTAAAAACAAAAATATGAAGGTTTGTTGCACACTCTTTCCTGTCAACAGAGTGTTACTAATCTAACATTACTTCTTCCAGTTAGTGTATGTAGTTGTTAGTGTATGCTTGCTGCTTTTTTTTATTATTGCGGGCATATCCATCCATTACCATTGTTGGTATATTTGTGTCTTTCTATTATTGATATGTGCTGTTTGTGCTTTTGTTTAGTTTCTGGCTTGTCCTTCACACAAGCCTTGCTGGAATGAGCTTTTGATGCTATGTTGGTTAATTAACACACTGTTTGTCTTATTTGTAAACACACTGTTTTTCTGTGTTCATGAAAACCGCTGTTGATTACACCGAGAAAGTAGTTACATTTGTTTTCAAAGCTGAATATTAATGAGATTGGGGGTGGGACTTAATAACTTAATAAATTTTTCTTCCTCCCACTCCTTTTCAGGCCAGGTTTTAGTTGAGTATTGTTTGAAATAGTTGGTATCTTGTTGATGTTGATTGCTGCCTGAAATAAATGAACAAATGAATGAAAATGAAATGAATGAATTAACAATGTACATTACAAATGGTGAGTTTTGCCATACAATATTAATAGATAAACATCAAGTGAATTAGCAAAGACTCCCTTTTTTTTAGATTGTATTACAAAATGAATTTGTTAAGTAAAGTCTAGAGAGACTCTTTTGAGAAAAAAAATGGGGAAAAAAATATAATAAGTCAAAAAGGTTTTCTTTATTTCATATTTAAAAAAAAAATACATATTCTTAAATGTTAATGTTAAAAATGCACTTGCAAAACTGGGTGTCATTTATTTATTTATTTTTTGTAGCAAGGTTGTCTGTATCTGTTCAATGTAGCTATTAAAGTTAATTGTAATTCAAATTAGTTACAAGTTATTGTAATTCAAATTAGTTAATTTAAAAAAAATCAAGTAATCAGTAAAGTAACAAAGATTATTTTTGAAACAAATAAAGTAAAGTAACTAAGTTACTTTTGACAGCAAGTACAGGTAATCAGTAACAGCAAAGGTGGGAGGGATGAGGTGGATCAAACCATTTTCAATCAAATGGAGGGGAGGGGTGCACTGTATTTTTAATGTTTAAATATTACTTTTAAACTGTATGTTTTATAGACCGGTATGTATAACTTTGTAGCTTGTTAAAACTAACACACACTAAAAAATACATATATAAACTATTGTTCAATTTGGTCTAAATAAGCCGATGTAGTAAAGTAATTAAGTTACTTTTTCAAGCTAACTGTGGCAACACTGCCATTAAGATGAATTTGTTTTAAGGCCTGTCACTTGTCTTAACTGCTCATGGATTAAATGTGGGAGGTTTTGTTTTAAAATACTGAATATTAGTTATTTGTGGTATGTACAATATTTATAGTGTTAACTTTTTACCGTGCCGCATTGTGTCCAGAATCTGAAACTGACTTCTGTGGTATGAAAGAACGTTACAGTATATGTAACGTAAGTTTTGGAATTATAAAACAAAAGCTAGTCATCATATTTTATCTTAAATGCTAGTTCAAGGTCCTTAACTCCAGCAAAATTTCCGTTCGAGTGTTAAACAGCTTGTAGACATGCTGTATAGGCAGCATCTCAAGCTGCATTGCATCATGTTGCTTCCGTTGCTACTGAAATATTGATCCACATTGCAATTTACAACAATCCACAATTTATAACACCATTGTGAAGCATCCATCTCCCTCTTGTCTAAATGCATTTTCTTTGTTTCTTAAAAGAATTGGAGTCAAGGGAGGTTTAGGACAAGGTATTTTTTCACCGCCTCCTAACAAATGGTCCCATTTTTAATTCTTGCGTTCATCCCTCAAGACCGCAAACACAATTTCATGATCACCTCGCTACCAGAGTCGTGTTTAATAATTCCCAATTATGCAGCAGGCACCGAGTCCGCAGCGCGAGCCGCTCCATGCCGCCTGAGCAGCATCTGGCCTGCTGCTCTGTGTGTGTTCAGTCACCTTGATCTCATCCATGAGCATGTTCCCCATCTTAG
This sequence comes from Vanacampus margaritifer, assembly GCF_051991255.1. Taxonomy (NCBI): domain Eukaryota; kingdom Metazoa; phylum Chordata; class Actinopteri; order Syngnathiformes; family Syngnathidae; genus Vanacampus; species Vanacampus margaritifer. Next base: position 17,650,863 of record NC_135439.1, on the reverse strand, counting down.
CAGGTTACAGCACCGAGACCTGCTCTATGCTGTTGTATTAATAATACAGCATGGAATTGTCCAGGAGGGAGTTTACTTTGTGTCTTTGGCTCCTGTTTTTCTTTTTTTTTTTCTTCCTCCAATTTGTTACGCAGTTTAGCCAAACACGGAGCGTGGAGCATATCAGGTCGGGATGTGTTGGAGGCACTGAGGGACCACATGCACTTATTGTGTGAGAAAAATGTGCTCCCTAATGGGGTGAAAGACGACTTGAAATGTGCTGGATTAATCTCAAATGGTACATGCTTGTTAAATTGTTATTTTCTTTAAAGTTTCTGCTATGAAAGTCACAAGAGCTTATTTGTTTTCTTACACACATCTGATATGCTGTGATAAAAAAATATTTATAGAAAAATAAGATGTTTTAATTTCAGCCCTTACTTTTTGTGTTATGTGTTTGTGTATTTTACCACTGATATATATCATTATTTGAAGCTTCCTGTTTTGCCAAATATTTTCTTATTAATGTCATTCATGGCAAAAAGCTGACAGATCCTACAAACAAAATGGGTGAATTGATGAGGACAGTTGAGGACAGTTCCATCATGTACTAGTTGCCAATAACCTCAGAGCAGATAATCCATTTACCAGCACTAATGAAGTCAATTGAACTTTGCCAGTAGCTGAACTCATTAACTGGCTCAGTTTAAAGTAAAGATGTGTGAAGTTCGTTTTTTTTTTCTTTTGTTTTGCTGTTTGAAATTGTTTTTTCTTTGCACTGTGTCTTCTGCATTTCCTTCCTGAGCTTTGTTCCTGCTCTAAACCGGCCTTAAAGTCACACTGGGTGTCGCAACGGGATATACTTTCACCCCCCCAGCAATGCTTTATTACCAGACGCAGCCTGTGATGTGGAATGTTACATTATTACATCAATATGTGGCTTGTTTTTTGTGTGTTTTCGACCACACACACAACATACATACTGTATTACTCAGTCTTACTTGCTACACCTGTCAACTAAACTACTACAAAATTTAGGGATGTTCCATACCACTTTTTTTCCCAGACCAATACCAGTATGAGTACTCAACTCTTGAGTCATCACCAATATCGATACAAGTATCGATGTCACTAGTACTTTTGATGCATACAATTTCCTAATGACAGATAATTTTAAAGGATGACCTATACATCCCAATATAGCATGTTTCCCGGTTTAAAAAAGTGATATTAAAACTGTTTCTACATCATGCATGCTCCACCAATGCCCAGATGAGTACGAAGAGCCCTGACTGTTTAACTGACTGCACCTATCAGCTTTTATCTTCACTTTATAGTAGAGTGTGCGGACCCTCACGCTCCACAGTTTCTTTGGTGAGGGGAGGGGCGGAGTTTTTCTTACCTCATTTGAAGTCATGTCTTCGTTTGTCAACTGAGGCTGTCGCTTTAAGATCGGGCATGTACTCGCACGTGTACTATGAACGAGCCTGACACAGATACACTTTGGACCAGAGGTAGCAGTTGCGGGTAAAAAAGTGACAAAATTTAAAAATTTTAAATTGCATGAAATGTGTTCTATTTGAAATATTTTAAGTGTCCCAAATATGTATTTATACGTTTTTTTTTATGTTTTTTTTTGTTTTGTTTTTAATGCTAGAGCATATAGAATGCTTTGATGCAGCCTCTCAATTGCAGAAGATGGTTGAGGAAATGGTAATTATTGCATTGCACGGCCAGCAGGTGGCAGCAGAGCAAAAGAGATCAACCAGGGCCATGTTGAAGAAAAAAGTTTTAGTGTATGTATTTAAAGTGAAATATTTCTTCATAAAATGCATCATTGTTTTCCCTCCGAATAACAATTGACCACAATCCTATTTCCAAGGCCATAAAAGATTCCCACTTCGATCCTGTAGTATGACATCACCACCAGGTGATAATCTTCATGATTGGCAGCCAGGGCAGCCAATCGGATTTAGTGTATTTACACAAATCAGGATAAACCTCCCGTTGTCATTTTAAGTGCAATAAATATTGAAGTTTATGTAGAATTACTTGGTCATTCTACTAATTTCAAATGTCTTTTGAAAACTGATATATATATATATATATATATATATATTTCATATGAAGCAATTTTTTAAAGTTGTGAAAACAGTGATTTTGCCTGGCAACGAGTTATTTGTATTATGAAATAATTTATGTACTAACTCAGTTTCTTTTCTTTCTTTCTTTCTTTCTTTCTTTCTTTCTTTCTTTCTTTCTTTCTTTCTTTCTTTCTTTCTTTCTTTCTTTCTTTCTTTCTTTCTTTTTTAATAGGAATTAGTAACTAATTGTTTTTATAAAGTAAAGTTCCCAACACTAGGGAAATGCAGGAAAGCCAATTTTCACAACAGCAAAACTTAAAATAATTTGTTTAATCGCCCAACTTAAAATTATATCAACGTTTGTTGCCTTGAAATTTTGAGTTTACCCAACTTCCTTTTTTTTTTCTTTCCAGTGCATCCAACTGTTCAGCATTGCAAATGTCTCAACATAACCGGATGTCACCATTAATGCTGCAGTCCCGCTCCATATGGAAGTAAACTCCAAAGTAGTGATTGCAGGTTATGCAGAGGTTAGAAGTCTGATCCGAACCATGTGTTATATACACAAAGTGTGGCTTTTTTACGTCAGTCCTTGTAGAAATCACTCCATACTATATGTCCCACCCATGTACTAAAAACAGGGAACATATTTATGAGCTTACTTGTGTGCTGGTATAACCCCAAAAAAGAATCATTTACATGGAAAATATTGTAAACAAAAGTCAAGGCTAAAATACTGCAACAACAACATACCAAACGACTAAAGTTAAAGTGAAAATCCCCATATCAGAAATTTCTGAGAATAAAGTTTCAATCTAATAATGCTTATCCAAATGTCACCATCTCTTATTAAAAAGCACGGCTTGATGACATTTTTTTTGATTTAGGATGTCATTTCCTGAGACAAATGTGTACATGTGGCAGCAGCTCAGCGTGTGAGACTTCTGGCAGGAAAGAAGAAAATGCTCATGTACAGTATGCAAGTGCACAAGGTCAAATGTGTGTGCTGACGGCGTGCAGGGCCTCTTCAAAGAACGCTCCCTCCAGATGCTGTGCGGGGTTCAACTTGCAAGGCAAACTCTGAAGAGGAGGATTGTCTGGCTGCCCATTGTGCGCGCACACAGCCCGCGGAGAGAGCCCGCCGCTTTCGGGGCATCACTGCCATCCCCTAATATGGCAAATGAATGCATGAGCGAATACAAGGGTGTGCAGCTGAAGGAATAACCAAGACAATTTACATAATTGCACGTGGGGTATGCATTTTCCAACGTTTGAACAGCTATTTGCATATTTGCAGCTCTATAGAAATTATTCAGTCAATAGTGTGGATCCATCATGTAAATACATCTCCTTTGAAGGGAAAAAAAGGAGAAGGGGAGGAAGTCAAACAATAATAATGTTAATGATGTTTCATGTCCCCGGGGAAGATCTCTACCCATGCAGGATCCTGAGCAAAAGTCGTCCAAAGGAGACGTGTGATAGCAGAGTTTAGTTATGACATGTTTACTTAGCAGGTGAATATCAGACGAGGGGAAAAGAACACTTTGCTGTGTGTTTCCTTTTGTCCTCCTTTCCTCTTTTTTCTTGCCAGCAGCATTGATCTGAGCGGGAACAAACCGCCCATTTCATCTATTTCAAATGTCAAGGGGCTCCTCTTTCACACGTGTGATCACAGTTTGCAGAGGCTCGCCGTCAATTGTGGCCACTGTCTTGTTGCATCATTTCAAGTGCTATTTTCCTTCATGTCACCCCTCTTTGTGATCAAAACAGACACGGACCTTCATGCACGCCGACGTCTTTTGAAGTATTCTAGAGCACCGCCATCACTCCACATTACTTTTGTTGATGTTTAAGGTGAGGTGGGAGGCAAGTGGTGTTGAAATGAAAGAGGTAGGTGAGAATGGAGATGGCTACAAAGGCGTTTTGCATGACCCGCCTACCTTTCACCTTTTGTCACAATGTGTGCTGCTGCTGTGAGTTGTGAAGGTGGATACGTGAAAACGACAGCAAAATGGCTCCCTTACATGAGCTTACATATGGCTTAATATTACTTCTGAGAGCCAAGATGTGTATTACTGTAATTGCATTTGCTTGTTGGTTGGATGACAAAAAAAATATTTTCAAAGCAATGTTACAAAATCTAACTTCAGTCTAACTGCACATGAGTGGAGCTTTCTTGCTCATAGACGGGCGCGCTTATGATTGGGCGTTTGCGCTATTGTGGGTCTGAACACAACTGGACTTGTGGCCAATCCTAGCAGCTTCCCTCAATCCCTTTAAATTCACCGCAAGAAAGATACGTGGTCTACATAGTGGAAACCTAACAAATTTGCTGGAGCCTGTATAGGAGATTGGTGCACACAAGTCTGTTTATTTATTTATTTATTATTATTACTTAAAAAATATATTTATTTATTTATTTTTATTTTTATATAATTTTTGAGAGAGCTCAGTATTGTTCATTCGGTAATTTTACCGATTCGACATGTCATCATCATTGCTTTCTCTCTTTTTTTTTTAAAGTTCTTATTTTGTATGTGCGTGAGTATGTGCATGTGCGGGTGTGAGTGTGTGCATGTGTGCGTGTGTGTGAGTGTGTACTCATTAATTCACCTAAAACCTGTTTAAAATCCCATACCGTTCATCTAAACTGAATATTTCAGAATCCAGTTAGAGTCGTGAGGTTGTCAGGAGACCCGAGGAAGAATCAAAGAAAAGAAAGGAAAGTGAAATCCAGCACCGACCAGACATCACCTACTGCCCATTGGGTTACCAACCAGAGTCTTTTTATAAGGAACTCCACTTGTGGTTGATGTAAAGTTGGCCGCTGTGAAGTTGGTAGTTGGACATCGTCTTCAATCCCTGATCATGTGTCTGTATGTGACAACCCCCACCACCCTCACACACACACCAAATATATCATAATATAACTCCCAGCCATTTTCACTGAAGCAACCCACTTTTCTCCCGGCTGTTTTACTGGATTTTGACTGATTTGCAAGGTCCACAGAATATTCTATTCTATTGCTATAAAAACATGGAACCTACCAAAAGAAAGATTAGAGTATCTTCTTTCATCACAAAAAGTAGTATATTTGTTTCTGTTTCCATTTTGCAGCATTATAATATAGCTATGTTTCATCATTATTGACAAACCCAAAAGACTGGGAAAAAGAGCTTGTTGCAACATGGCTCTGGCTGATCTCTTATACTTATATGCTGCCACCAGCTGGCCGTTTTTTGTAAAAACGACCATTGATTTAAGCCACTGTTTCTCAGCCCCGGCCCTCGAGTACCCAGATCCAGCTTGTTTTCCATGTCTCCCCAGCCAACACAGCTGAAGATCATTATCAGGCTTCAAGCAGAGCTTGCTGATTAGCTGATCGTTTGAAACACATGTGTTGCTTGTGGGAGACATGGAAAACAGGCTGAATAGGGGTACTCGAGGACCAGGGTTGAGAACCACTGCTTTAAGCGACCTCTTCATGTCAGAAGCTGTATCAAAGCCTTTTGTATGCTCTAGTATTTAAAAAAAAAAAAAAACACACACACATAAAAGACATAAATACGTTTTTGGGAGTGTAGGACAAAGTATTAAAAAAACTTATTTATACGTTTTTGGGTTTGAATATATGACTATATTGATATATAAAATATATTAAAGATGTTCTTATTGTTATTATTAAAATAAATAAATAAATTCATACATTAATAATACTAATAATAATACTAATAATTTCAAAATATTACATTTAAGGAATTGATTTCTACAGTGAATCAGAGGGTTCGTATTTATGCATGAAATACGATGAAATCCGTCAAATATATCAGCGGAGCGCGGAATCTGTCTGCTTGCACCTGAATCAAAAATACAAAATGGTCCTTCGGCCACCTGCTCCACAAATGAGACTTAGGCTACGTTCTTACTGCAGGGCGTGATGCCCAATTTGGATTTTTTGTTAAATCCGATCTTTTTATGGACTGTTCACATTACAAAAATAAATGTGACTTCTATGTGAAAGAGTCCTGAATCTTACTGTTAATGTCCTTGATAACCAGGTGAAGGTATAAACTTCAATTTTATTGTCACTGATGAACTTTGAATCTCTCACAGCTGACTTTAGGGCAAAAGGCGTGCCACACTCTGGACTGGTTGCCAGCCAATCGCAGAGGTAAACCATCCATCCATCCATCATCTACCGCTTATCCGGGGTCGGGCCGCGGGGGCAGCAGCTTTAGCAGGGAAGCCCAGACTTCCCTCTCCCCAGCCACTTCAGCCAGCTACTCCGACGGGATCCCAAGGCGTTCCCAGGCCAGCTGAGAGACATAGTCTCTCCAGCGTGTCCTGGGTCATCCCGGGGCCTCCCGCCGGTGGGACATGCCCAGAACACCTCTCCAGGGAGGCGTCCAGGAAACATCCGAATCAGATGCCCGAGCTACCTCAACTGGTTCCCCTTAACACGGAGGAGTAGCGGCTCGACACTGAGTCCCTCCCGGATGACCGAGCTTCTCACCCTGTGCAGAGGTAAACATTGTCTATTAATTTTATTTTGTTCAATTGCAGCCTTTAGGGGCTTCGTGTAGTAGTATCACATCTGCCTCACGTTAGAGTTCTGGGTTGTGTAGTTTGCATTTTATTTTGTTCTTACTGTATTTATATTTTGCAAGGATCATTGAAATGTTATTGTGTTCTTTCATGTTGTATGTTTTTACTGGGCTTCCAATAACATTCAAAACACCATTGCCTTTATAAAAGGCCAAAACTGCTTCTGATTTTAGTCCAGTATAAAAGACAACCGAGATTCCATATTTAAGTGTCTCTTGTTTTCCAACCATAATTCAGCATGTAATGAATTAGTCATGAGTATAATCACACTTTCGCTTAAAGGCTTTAATCTGGGTTGAAATTCACCTTTGCTGATTTGGCAGTGGCAGACACACTCAAACAATCGGATGTCTGCGTTGAGCAGGACGCGTGGAAGCTAACATGCTTGTTGAGCATTGGCTCTTCCCGCAAACGGCGGAGGGGGGAGCACAAATGAGATGGCCTGCGGTCCATAGAGGAGGAGTGGGGGGGCTAGAATGATCACTGTCCCGCACATTAAGCACCACTCATTCCAACCCACTCACATACAATCATGTCATCATCTGCCAATCAAGCAAGAGCCTTCCATTTTTGAAAACAACAACATACACACCACCCAAAAATGTGTTCCTACATATATATACGTATGGCATTATTCTGTTATTTAGTCACTGATCATTGATTTTGCTGCATAAGTAAGGCAAGGCAAGGAAGCTATATTTCTATAGCGTGAAAATTTGGGGGGGAATTGTGGTGATATACAGGAGTACACATAGCACCGGTAATCGGCTCGGCCGATAATCATTCTATCCCTAGAAAATTGGTTTTAAAAATGCTTTACAAGGTCACAATCATAGGCATGGAGAAAAAGCATTGACACATGGGGCTGACTTTACATTTTCTGGCTTCTTATTCAATTTTGTGTGCAGCATAACACCTAAATGCTGCTTCACCATGTTTGCTTTGAACTCAACTAACTAAGACTATAAAATATAATTCATCTTCATTTGTACACCACAAAATACAATGGCCCGTTCAGCGCTTGTCCTAGTTAGAATGACAGGCAAGTTGGAGCGTAATCCAATTTTTTTCTGGGCAAGAGGCATGGGTGCGCCCTTGACTGGTCATGTCTTTGAACAAGTAAAGATTTCAAAAAAATTTCCCCTCAAAAAATGTTCTCCCTACTTTTTTTCCTCTTTTTTTTTTTCTTTTACATTTTTAGAAACTTTCTCTGGGAATGTGGGAAGATTAGAAGCATATTCAAATTACACACAAAAAGGCCTGAACTTTCCAACCTAGAACCTCTCAACTGTGACACAGACGTGTTAACCATTGCTCCACTATGCTGCCCAAGTAAGTATGTACAGTGCAGTAAAAACCAAACAATTCTAAGCAGTTTTCAGTATACAGCCTCTCTGATCAAAATATATCATTATTGGAACATAACTGCAATAATATAGTGCACTTAGTGATTTACATTTACTAATGAGGCATTAAACGGCACTTTGAATCTAACTGATTCTGACACAGTTGATGCATCAAACATCCCATAATGGTCATACAACCTACTGTAAGTTTTAACTCCTTGGATGTTTAACCCGTCCACTCAGCAAACAGGAGCTGCAGCCCTTATTTACAGCCATTGCCGGTTCCGACACAGTTAACATATTTGTACTCCCTGAATGCTTCATTTATTAAACTGTGTCGGCGCAATTTGTACACTTAGCTCCACGCCCGCTTATTTGTTCCTTTACATGACAGGGTAGAGCTTCCTGTCAGGAGTCTTTCAGTTTCCTCTTTGTACGCTCGCAGCATTCAAATGTGCTGAACACACAGCGCGCAGCCAGGCGGGAGAGGAACAGGAGGGAAGGAGAGAAAGCAGACTGGGGTAAACAACACTTTAGCTCTTTAAATAAAACATTTGTTTGTGATTGAGGCTCCATGATGTGAACAGCGTGACCTGTTTTACTGCCAGTCTCCAAACAGCCAGTGCGTCGCCCTCACAGAAACGGATCGCATCTCTCTACCCGCAGACTCGGGGCCTATTTATATTGCATGAGAACAAATTTTTTTGACAACTTGAGTGATAGATTTGTACAAGGCCCAACTGTTTTCTTTTTTCTGCAGTGGTTCTGTGTGAGTGACATAAATTGCCATTAATAAAAATTTTAACAATACATGGCAAATGAGTTTTTTCTGTTAACATGGCACGAGCAGGAGCAAATGTGCATGTAGAGGGCATCTTGGGAATAAGAATGCAGTTGGAGTCAACATTGGAGCCTGTGGTGCTTTTTGACTGCGGAGTAAAAGTGACAGAAACACACGCACACTCAATTAGACTTCAATTATACGTTTACTTTCCTATAGACCAAGTAACCAAAGATTATATGCACAAACTGACTCATTCTTATTCAATTCAGTTCAATTCATTTTTACGCTTTTAATGTAAGGCTTATAGCGGCCGATTAAATGACTTCTCTAAATAATAATAATCTGCCGGAGTTTTGCCAATTAAAAAAAAAACGATATAATCTTACTCCCTCATCAACAGTCTTGGGCATGTTACTTTATCAAAGTAATTAGTTATAGTAACTCATTACTTGAAAAGTAACTGAGTTAGTAATTGAATTACTTCATAACAAAAGTAACTCGTTACCAGGTAAAGTAACTATTTTCACTACTTGAAAAAAATTGCTTGTATCAAATAATTTGGATCTTTTTTTGTTGTTGATAAAAAGACATTTTAATTATGTCCAGGGTGTTTGCATTGATTTTTGTGAATATTTACGTCACACAAACATCTCACTCCATAAAGACAGATATCATATACAGAATGTTCTACCACTGCCAATTGAGTCTGGAATAACATTGAATTGAATTACTACAGCAATAATACTTTTTTTTTTTTTTAATGACATAAGTAATTTGTGGGCAGTTCTAACACAGACGGTTACGAGAAATACAATTGTTGACGCTGTTAATTACACTAGCCAAGTGTGTTGCTTTGACTATCTTTTCTTTAGCTGTTATGGTGCTTGTGGAGTCACGAACTCCCGTAATGGTTCTTGGTGGAACAAAATTGTCAGCTAATTGCTCTTTATATGGGGCTTACACACCGCAGGAACCAATAGGCGCTTTCACACCAAAAAGCCCAAGAACTTAGAATTCCTGGTACAGACAGTTCCTGGTCTTATGTTTGGCCCACTCGTTTGCGTTCACACACGGCAAACGTGGGCAAGGTAGTTCATTCAAATGAGACTGATCAATCAATTGTAGATTACAACAGTTTATTTGTGCACCTAAAAAAAAGAAAAAGAAAAGAAGAGCAAAGCCAGAAGCCGGGCTGAATTTTCAGTGCATGTCGGCAACCTGGAGGACATCTGCCTTGGCCGTACATCATTTGTTGTCCAGGCGAGTTCCTGGCTTGCAATGTCCATTTCACTGACTAAATCTAACCCCTTGTGTGCTTTCCTGTTAGCATAGAAACGCAAAATGAATAACAGTTGTAAATAAAATGTCTTACCGATACAGGTGAACACTGAATGAGGGCTGCTGTTTGATGCACGCCGCACGATGATGAGCTCACACTTGTGCCCGCAACTTCAACATGTCCATCCACAACAGCTGTAAATTAAAATACGTGCAGAAGAAATGTCACAGATTAGTATTAGATGATATGTCTGTGATGTCTGCATACATTTGCATTTAATCTTCAACAGTTGGCTTCTTAATATTTATTCAGGTGCATTTAAAAAAAAAAGTGCAATACATTTTATTTCAATCATTATTTGAGTACATTTTATGTTCTTATACCTAAGGGCAGAGTCTATAGTTAAACTCTACATATTACAGTGGATTACAATAACTTCATCCATCCATTTTACAGGCAGTTTATTACTTGATTTGGCTAAATTGTTTTATGGTGAATTAAAGTTCCATGACAGGCTACAAACGGGTGTATTATGTGTATAATGTAAAAACGTTTTTAAATCCACATTAGTATATATCACTGCCACAAATACTGTCTGCAGCATGAATGGCATTGCACATTAGAATAAGTTTTTAACTGCCTTACCAAGACAAATTATACTGTACACTTTACTTTTGCCAGGGTGGCAAATACAACTGTACGTGATGTTGCAACCTACCAACCATCTACCTGTTGGACAGAAGGGGTAATGCAGCTTATTTCTTCACTACATCATGCTGGGCAAGCTAGTTCATTCAAATGAGACTGATGAGTCATCAGTCTCATTTGAATGAACTACCTTGCCCACTGTTGCCGTGTGTGAACGCAAACGACTGGGCCAAACATAAGACCAGGAACTGTCTGTACCAAGAATTCTAAGTTCTTGGGCTTTTTTGGTGTGAAAGTGCCTATTATTGTGACAGTTTTTCGGCAGATCTCAATGTTATTTTGACCAACGTCAGTCTTGAATCAGTTCTAGGCTAGGGACATGGTCTCTTGCTAAAGTTAAATGGGAAGGGAAACACGTCGTTACACGCTTCCCACAGCACCTACAAAATCAGTACACATTTAAGACACACACTTCATTGTGACGAGTTTTGACAACAACAGTGCATCTAACTGTGAGCAAAGGACATTTTCATGAAAGGACCTAGAGCAAGCTTTCCGGAAAAGGGCACACGACACAACATAAACTAATAAATCAATTGTAACACAATGTATTTAACGTAAAATAACGGCATTTGAAATACGGGGGAATAATTAGTTAGATTACTCCATTTATAAAAAATTAACGGAACACCGTTAGTTTAAACAGCGTAATTCCCAACACTGCTCATGAAACAGTAAATGCTGTTCAGTAGGTATTATGGGCAGAATGTAAAGGACATGCATGGTTGACAGAATGTTATTCTGTGTGAATGACATTGATCTCCATCCTCTTATATGACCCATTTTACTCTCCTGCATACATACTTATTATTATATCTCGTCCTTTATTATTCTTCCCTTTTCTTCCAGACAGAATTTAGCCCATCGGATTATCCCCCCAGAATTTTGTGTTATCACGGTGACGCATTTCCCCCAAACCACATTAAAATATTCCATTAAAATGAATGGAGAGTTGTGACCGAAGTCGAGAACACGAGTACTGCTTTCCAAGCCACATTGTGCGTGTGAATCCTAACCGAGAGATGTGATTTTGATCTCATTTTGTTGACATTCTTCCCATCTTTAGCTTGGTGTCAAAAATTTGCTGTAAAAATGTAGACTCACCCTCCTGTAGGTAACTGTTCAATTTACCCCTTCCGTGATTTTTTTCCCAAGATTTCAGCGTAAAAGTCCAAATTTTAAAATGTTGGATTTTATACCTGTGATTGCCAAAATTGCATTCTGAAATGCATTCAACAAGCATCCTCCCTCTCTCCTGTCACGTCATATATTGGAAGCAATATTAAACTATGTGCATGTCTGCAGGTTGGATTAGTCGTCTAATTGTGGCAAGTGTTGTCATGGAGACTGTCAGGCAATCTTTGAATAATCAGTTGGAAGAATCAGAGTAAAATGGAGCTTTGTGAAGATGTCAGACTGATTTATGATGGTTAACCTGATTATATTGAGCAGCAAAATCAATAGTCAACACACTTATGACTGACTGCTTTAGATAAACACCTTTGTGGATGGAACCTGCCGCGTTGTCTGTTTCCTCATACCTGGAGAATACATATTTATTTATTAAACTGCCATAAGGGAATTTTTTTTTGATTGTAATAAGTTATCATTAAATGAAAAAAAAAAGATGTCTGGTGGTATGCAGCTCAACTGTTTCATAGAATAAAATTTAAATGGTATTGGAAATTTGCGAGTCACTGAAACAAAGTTTTTGAGAATGATTTTTGGGAATTTTGTTGGAAGCCACAGATAGAATAATTAAACGTAAATGAGCTAAATCACTGGCTGTTCAATCAAATAGATAAAAGTAAGGATGGCAGTATAATTGAGCATGTTTATAATGTTGCATAACTTGCATGCTGACGCCCTATACATATACATATATATACATTATCCTGTATATAGTGCAGCTACTTCGAAATAGATGATCATATTAGTTTTATATTCATTCATGGTTCTTGATGAAGCAATAATTGACATCATTATCATTATGTATCAAAAGCAAACTCAGCAATAAGCAGGTTTCAGTTGTAAAAATAAGTGCCAAGTTTGTGACTGGCTGTGATCCGACATTGGCAGCAATTCAGCGAACTTCAAACATGCCACTTGAAAAGGTAACAGTGAAAACGATTCTAAATGACAGGTTCAATTAAACTGTGATGATGATGATGACTGAAAGTTTAATGGACAGACTCTTTGCCAAAACAAATGTTATGTCATTTGCATATTACAATTTTCAAGGGTGGAGGAACAATTAAGCCTACATAGAATGTTTAGGTACCTACTATTGTACAGCCTCTAACATTTTTGCGTTGGTAATGAGCACATTGCTTTGAAATCAAATGTTTGTTCTGACTGATCAGGAAAGGCAAACATCACATTTCTCAACAGAAGAAAAAAGACAGACATCTTTTTCTGCCTTCGTCAAAAATCCTATAAATTCAAATATCTTCTTGCATTTTTTATATTCTCCCTCTTGCAGGATCGTCTTTGGCCTTAATACTTCACCCTTGCCAGATAGCTCCCCACAGTTACCTGAAAAACGAACATTTATTGCTTTTTAATTGTATAAAATGACTTGTATGAAAATAAATGTTGGTTTTCCAAGTCACTGAATCAGGCAAAGCTTTCAGTAGAAAAAAAAGAGTTGATCTCTGCAAGTTTCTGCAATTTATGTCAAATATTGACCAAAGCTACAGGGCAATGAGTTCAAACTGTCTCATTATATACAGTATTTAACAGTCAATATACTGTAGGTTATTCTGTATGTTCAACATTCATAATAGCATAAGAAGAGGAAGTCAGACGTTCAGGTATGCACCTCAGGGTGTACATTAGCATTGCTGTAATGCGTCAGATGTGTCAAAATATTTAGAGATTAAAAGAAAAACTACCCTCTACATTTTGCATTTTAAATATTGACCAAAACTTCAAGGCAATGTGTTATTAAGCTCAAAGACAATCTGCCTCTCCTACAGTGAGTAAACTTCTATTTATACACTTGAACTGTTGGAAAGTTTACATCATTAACATGTTCATTGCCTGAAAACATAAAACGTGTTCGGTTAACTGCCGTGAGAAGAAAAAATGTATTTCTACAAGTGGCTCCATACTCCTCAGGGTACACATTGTTATTGTTGTGAGCAGGTCAATGGGCTTGAAAAAGAGTTTATTATATAGTGAAGCACACAATCATGAAGTGAGGTGCAGTGGCAGACAGGAGGTTAGCAGTTTGACGTGGCAAGAAATACGCATTGTGTGGGCACACACACATGTTCACCCCTTGATTACAATTTTTACATACATTTTTTACAGGCCATTGCCGGAGTCCAAAATGTATTAATGCCTGCTATTGTTCAAAGTTGGATGTTCTCCACTTTAACACAGCCAGAAACCGGTGAAAATTGGACTTGATCACCCCAAGCGCTTAATTTTGTTGTTAAACACGCTAGCCGTGTCAGTCTTATGTTAGCTTAGCAATTAGCATGGCTTCTCTGTCTTTCTTCGTCATCCCTTCATGAGAGTGATACTTGCAGCTTATTTACTGCCATGGAGATGATGATTACTGACTCAGGAGCAAGGTTATTATAGTTTTGGAATTCTCCTTTTAGTTTAGTTTTTATTTCCTTTTGAGTTTTTCTCTATTTTTTTATTTATTTAATTAGTTTTGATTAGTTTTCAGGGTGGTTCTGTCAGTTTTTATTAGTTTTAGTTATCAAAAAATACTTAGTTTCAATTTAGTTTGAGCTAGTTTCAGTATAAGTTTTCATTTTTGTTTTTGTTAAAAAAAATCTGAATTACTTTTGGCAAATTTGTCTCCTAGGAGCAACGTCATCTGAAGGTGCTTTTCTATTGGTTGCTGCTAGATGACATCACTTCTGTGTGACACACTTTCAAACATTCTTATTCCGGTTAATATCTATCTATCTATCTATCTATCTATCTATCTATCTATCTATCTATCTATCTATCTATCTATCTATATATATATATATATATATATATATATATATATATATATATAGTTAGTTAGTTTTGGTTAGCTTTGTAAACATAAAATGTAGTTTAAGTAAGTTTTTTTTTTTTTAATAATAATTTTCGTTTTTATCTTATTTCGTTAACAAAATTATTTTTTTTAATTTAAATTTTAGTTTTAGTTTAGTTTTTTTCGTTTTTGTGAACTACAATAACCTTGTTCAGGAGCAAGTTTGCAAGGTGTTTAGCCACGCCAGTAGCCAGCAAAGCTTGTTGCTAGCTCGCTGTTTGTGTGAGTAGCAAGTCACCGCGGCATGTGTGCATCCAGCCCAGTGAAGCTTTTTGGTTTGGAAAAACTTCAAAATGTTTGATTCAAAATGCAAATTTTCACCCGCAAACTGTGATGTCATGTGTAACTTGAAATTTTGACGCTTGCATTGTTTGGGATTGTTTATGCGCTGCATACGTCCTCGCTTCGCCCACACACTTCATGAACTATAATTATATAACGAAACTGGTTGCAACAATAACAGGTTATTTTGTTGATTGCTCTTTCAAAAGGTGTGTGGCATTTGGATGCTTACAAAAGACTTTGGAAACATCCAGTGTATGAGGATGTCAAAATAAACGAGTTTAAAAAACAAATGTACATTTAGTTTAACTTCAAATGTATTTTAACTGTATCTTAAAAAAAAACACTTTCACCACTTAGACATCTTTTTAATGAATTTGTTGAAGTCATGTTTATATTATTTTACTGTTCAAGGATTAAAATATCTAAACACTGTATCTGTCACCTTTCTATGTGTTTATTTGTCACTTTGTTGAGACAGACTCACTTTTCAGGGACTGTGCTGAAACATCTTGACTGAGTACATTGAGAAACCAGTAGAGCCCATGGGGGCCAGTTGCAAACACTCGAGCAACAGGATCTGAGTCCAGGAGGGAGCTTTTAGTCCGTCCTGCTCTCCTGGCAGAACTGTTGCTCATCAATATTGCAAAAGAGTAAAGTAGGCTGGTGATGAAGGACAGGGGTGCTGTGCGAAGCCTAATCAAGCGTCACAGCGCTCAGGACAAAGACAATAACATGAATATAGATTTACAGATTCACTTGGCCACAGTTGTTTAATAAATGATGAGCAAATATGTGCTTTGCACATGCTAAGGAAACAGGATTAGTGCCTTGTAAGTCCTTAGATGTGCCAGGAAGAGAGTTTGTACAAAAGTATACACTTAGCAATAGCAGACCACAGACCACTATCACATTTTTTTATATTGTGTTATTATTTCACTTAAAGAGGCGCTGACCAGCAAATATATTCTTCACTTTGTTTCTTCTTCTTTTTTTCTTTTTCTTTTTACCTCAGTATTGTATTGAATAAAAAAACAAATTGTGAGGCTTCAATCAATTGTATCTATAAAAGCCATGTTAAAGGCCAATTAGTGTTAAAAACGTTATTAATATTATTAATATATATATATATATATATATTATTGTTAGTCTAATATATAAATTATTTTTTTAATATTAATTTGTCTTACTACTATGTTTGTCCTGCAATTCATTCCAAATCCACAAAAATGATGAGCGAACGCTCCAATGTACTTGCCATGTCGTTAAAAATTTGGTCAGTCGCGGTTCCATTCACTATGACATCACAAGAGGCACATCAGGACAAGAGGGGTGTACTAAGGATAAAGTTTCATCAAAATCAATATTTTCAGGGCAGTTGCCAGTTGGCTTTGAGAAAGAAAAAAAACATTTATCAAAAGGTGTCAACTCAGGCTGGCAAAAATGAAATGCCAACTAAAGTCCGTTCTCATTATTACAAAAAATGACTTTCCTCCATATATATATATATATATATATATATATATATATATATATAAATTAGATTAACTGAATTTTGATCAATCATGATTTGTCGCTTAATTAAAAAGGCTTTTTTTTTAATCAACATTCTTTGCCCGCCAAATTTAAAGAACACCTGTTATGTGTTTTTTTTTTTCCGATATTTAATGTTATGAGGACGTTTTCAACATTATTTGATACACTGCACATGCTCATCCTCCTCTTTTTCTAATCAGTTAACTACTTGCATACTTTAAAATGGAAAAATAATGACCCCAATAGTTTGGCATGAACAAATATTCTGAATGTCATACGCAAACATTTATTAAATGCTTTACTTTATGCATGTAGTTATGTTTATTGCTCAAACACACAAGGTAACCGTCCGGTGTCAGCTCAAGTATCATCTGCGCTCAAAGTTAATAGTGTGATTAATCTGCATTAATACATGACTAATGCGATAATTGTGATTAATTAATTAGTTAAAGCTTTAACTTTGACAGCACTAGTTTTGTTTTTGAATATTAATCACTCAGAGCGTGGTCGAACGCTGCATGCAAGTTACCCATCTCTTACCATATACAGTATCGTTCATCGTATATCAGGGCCATATGGATGTTGCGTATAAGAACTGGCACCATAAATATGAATTTGTCATTTGTCAAGTTGATTACCATCCAAAACATTTTCATTGGAAGTCCTTGTATGGGCAGCTGATGCTACTGCCATTCGTCCACCCTTGCAGGATCCTGTCTCTGGGAATTATAATTAATACCTGTTTCAATTTAGGTCAGCAAGACTTATTGTTGTCTTCACATGTGCTTGCATGTTTTTTCTTTAGCTTTTTTCATGGAATTCCCGCTGAATACATACGGAGTATAAATAGCATTTGACCTATTAAGACTTCAGGAGGTTGTTGCATGCGTCTTGGAGCACTGCATGCTGATAGTCAGCCATGTGCAAAGGACTGGTTCGGGATTGCCTTTAATCTTTCCCTGGTTATGCTGTCATACATCTTTAAACTGCTTGGGGATGGTGCACTTTTTTCTTCAACTCTCCAATGACAATTTATCATTATTCATGTGTTACTAACTTGACTTTCTCTGTCACTTCCAGTGCTGTATCAACTACTTATTGTCGTAATACTGCAAAAGGAGTAAAATGAGAAGAACTAGTTGAGATAAATTACTATTGCACTTCTATTGATACATAATATGCTGTGTATTATTTTCTTATCACAGCCCTCATCACAATATCTTATGTCTTGAGAACCAAAATTTTCAGGCAATTGGCCAATCCACACAGTCTTGGCACTGTCCTTATAAAGGAGCTATGTTGCTCAAATACTTGCTTTTATGAATATTTTCTTTATTAGAAAATCAATGGCACAGACAAACCTAGACTTTCTATGAGCACACATGAAAATAAGTGTTCATTTTCAAATATTTATCAAATGTTTCAGTGATGAAAAACTGTCAGAACAGTAAGCCACTGGTGTTGTTGGCAGGAAGAACTGTCAAGGGAAGACATTAGTAAACTTCTTTTAAAAGGCCTTGGCTGCATCAGCTGCACTCCAGCTGGGGCACCGGTTTGGCTTCAATCACAGACAGGAGACGTGGGGAGGGCAAGTAGTACATTTGTATTAGTTTAGGATTTCAAACATCATTAGTGATTGGACTCGCTACACAGACGCTGCTTCATGCTTCTGAGATGAGGAGGCCCCTCGTCCCATTGCCAGTTAGGAGTCACCAATTGTAATCTCGCGTCAGCTCACTTACAAGAGCACTGCTTATGAACACAGCAACTGATCACACACACAGAAAAATGTAAAACTACAAATGTAAATAAATAAACAGCTCAACGCCTTTAATCCATTTACATTTGAACATACTACAGCAGCTAATTATAGCCTCAAGTGAAGCTCTTTGATGCATTATCCCCCAGCAGGAATCCCTGGCTTTTCTTTTCCTGGAAGTGCTTCACTGTCTATCCCGAGGTAAACTGCCTAATGGCACACAGCAGGCTCGCATCGCTCTGCTGTCCGTACTGCAGTTATCTGTGTGTTTATAGGCACAGAAACGGGAAAGCGTCTGACTTCATGTCATAAGCACAAATGCTGGATCATTGACTTTAAGGTTATGAAAAGGCAACCAAATGTGTGTCTACTGCTAAAATAATACCTTCTCTGGACTCTCAGTGGTATGGCGCAGCAGGCCCAACATTGGCAAAGACCTTTGCATGTGTGCTGCACAAGCCCAAGATCAACAGTGAAGGAGAAACCACCCAGAGTGTTGACAGACTCTCTGCTGTTAAGCCCGTCGCTTGCACAAAGGATGCTGCCTTTAATGCTCAAATGCGTGCAACTGTTAAATGAAAAAGAAAGGAAGAAAGGAAGAAAGAAAGAAAGAAAGAAAGAATGAAAGAAAGAAAGAAAGAAAGAAAGAAAGAATAAATGAATATCGTTTTGTCATTGCGTGAATTTGTGAAATGGACGTGCAAATGGGAAAGGAGGGAGTGTCGTGTCTGTCTGTCTATATCTATCTATCTATCTATCCATCCATCCATCCATCCATCCATCCATCCATCCATCCATCCATCCATCCATCCATCCATCTATCTATCTATCTATCTATCTATCTATCTATCTATCTATCTATCTATCTATCTATCTATCTATCTATCTATCTATCTATGTCTGTCTGTCTGTCTGTCTGTTAGAGTTGCCACCTGTCCCGTTTTTCCCAGAATTCTTCTCTTTTTTTTCTACCAGCTAAAAATATCTCCCCGAACACAATTTGTTCAGTTTTTTAGGAAGAATGCCAACATATCATTTGATTTCCTAAATTTTATAGTTTGAAAATGTCCCCTGTGCTACTGTGGAACACTTTGTTACCGAGCGTGCCGGCGGCGGCACATTTCCGTAGATGCACTTTAGATTACCGTAACTCTGACACCATTTGTGCTATCTGAAAAATTCCAATGGTGTCAGAAAGCTAAGCATGTGCGGCTTACAGAAAAAAGTTGTCGTTACAGTAATTTCTGTCCTCCTCTCACGGGAGGGATGTGAGTCGAAAGAGTGCAGAGAGAAACAATTTGAACAAAAAATGTTAACAAGAAGGTATGTATATTGATCGACATTTGTATCACATGGTGGCATTTTATAGAACCTACCAAGTTTGTGACTTTGTTTTCTGGAATAGTTACACATTACCACGTTGCGTTTGTATCTTATTGTTTTTTAGAGTGTATGCCTTATTTGTAGTTTACAGTGTGTGTGTGTGACTAGCTCAATAATAAATATTCCACTAAATTGTGTTGTTTTGTGATGAGGGACATAAATTGCATTACAGCCTCTTGAACAAAAAGTGGCACATCCAAATTTATTCATACCTTTTTCCTAAAAAATCAATAGAAAAGCCTTTTTGCTACACCAGAACAATGTGTAATTGCACATCCACTACAGTAGGTGGCAGTGGCACTCTCATTGTCAGAGAGTGCACAAGAAGTAGTAGCTCTTCTGCAGTGTACTTACCCAGTCGTAGTTACACAGTGTATTAGTCACGCAACCGGCCATTATCATGAATTTATAAAACCTACGGACGCCCAAACAGGACATAAGAAAATGATCTGACCTCCGAAAAGACCTCCTTGCACTATAGACGCAGTGCAAAGTTGTGGCCGCAAAATATTTTCTTCTTCATGGGGTGGTTTAACAAATAATATTTGAGAAGCACGGATCTACACGCACACACCACATTTATCTATCCATCTATCTGTCTGTCTGTCCATTCGATATTGAGGTTCTTAAAAACGGAGCTATGATGTCACTCAGTCATTCATGCTTCTAGAGTCAAGACAGGGTGACATCTTCCATCCAGACATGCAGAGAATAATTGTTTTCACGATGCTCCCTGACCATGCCTCATCCCCACGGACCACACTCATGTGTTTCCCATCAGGCAAGTCTGTGGTTACCTTCCTGATTTTGCTGGACTGGAAAAACATTGCTAATATGGTGTGAGCTGGAAAAAGCTTTGATGCAGGGGCTTTACAAATGAATCCTCTGAATGCCATATGGTTTGCATTCATATACTAATTTTTTTCCTTTAAATCTGTACTGAACATTCAGCTGTAACCAACGTGTGTAAGAAGACTTGGAACATGTCAGGCCAGGGAGAGCAGTTTGTGGCGAAGAGTATCCCACCCTGCCTCCTGCATGATATAAAGGTCTGGCGTGTATTCCAAAGCAAGCAAACAAATAATCAGTTGCTGAAGACTTATGAGACAGTGATGTACAGATATCACCAGAATTTTTGTTTGTTTTGGGATTTCAATACTGTATGCATTTTAAAATGATACCAGCAGACTGATACACTTGTGACAAATTATGCCGTTATAGTTATTGTTAGTCTACATTTGAATAACATTAGAGGATTTACAGATTATTATAAAATGCTTGGAGCTCCTTGTAGGGCCACGGGTTGGCTGGGGCATTCTCAGTTGACTCGGGTGAGAGGTAGGGTAAATCCTGAGCTGGTTACCAGCCAATCGCAGGGCACATAGACAAACAACCAATCACGCTCACAGTCACACCTATGGAGAGTCAATGAAGATAATTATTTGGGAATGTGGGAAGAAATCTGAGTACCTGGAAAAGTGTACACAGGAAGGCCAGAACCCAGATTCGAACTCTTGACCTCTGAACTGTAAGGCGGATTTGCTAACCACAGTCATTGACTGTGCCCCCTTACAGTATATGTGATCTTTAAAAGTAAATTTAAGGAAAAAAATGCACTAATTACCTCCTGATTTTCTCATTTGCTCTGTTTACCACATGTTTTATTATTTGTTTCAATTATTCCTTTTTTGTTGTTGTAGTTATTACAAATAAAGTTACTGATCCATGTGAAGCTGGTTGGTACAAGCCCAACATTTGTCACCAGTCTACACTGAGTAGGCTGGTTCATTTTTTATTTTAACCCACATATACAAAGTTTCACAGCTGCAGTAAACACAATAGACACATTTTCCACATTTTGACCTTTTGCACGGTATATTTAATCACTGCAGCTGTGCTGTATAAAAGCTTCCAGGAAGTGGCCTGCGTGTTGCAGTTTTATTTTCCGCTCGCTAATGCTAGAGACATGCTGCCAGTGGGCGAGGCACTAGGTTAACATAATTGTTTGTCAATCCACGAAATTATCAGGTTGTCTGTAAATAGTGGGTGTGTGCTATTAACATGTGACATGCCATCAGTAGGAAACTTTCACCTGGAACATTTTCAACACACATAAGGCCCTTGGCAGAGTCACAATAGCTTGTACATATAAAAAAAGCAAACGCCTATTAGAGGATACACTAGCAGCAAATATGTCCCAGGCAGAATATTCATGTGAATCTCTCCAGTTTCCAGCGAGAATGCATTTTAGTCCTACATAGTTGAGTCCTTTATTTACTTTGAGCTGGATAAGAGGCGGAGAGGCTATAATCACTGATTGAAATGTAAATGTGAGGAAGCTAGCTGAAGTATTAGCGGTGGTGAGCACTCAGAGTGGAGCTATGAATTACAATCCAACGCGCAAATTTTTCTCATCGGCCATTATGTAAATGGAAGTATAAGTGACCGGTTGTATTTGAAACAAAAATCAATGCAGGAGGTGATAAGTGAGAGTGGCTGACAGAGTGGTTGTAGATATTTTAAATTCAGGGATGATAATTTGATCATGCAAAGTATATTCATTACATAAAGGTCCCTGCATGCTAATAGAAGAAGTTAATATTTACCGTAGTTTAGTTGGGTGTTGGCAATACGGGATGTTCTTTTTATGCTTTAGGAACAAAGAAATGAAATTAAAGCATAAGCAATATATCATGTTATACATTGCTGCCTCTTTGAATATTATATAGTAATTGTAGTTCTGCCAAGAAACACGGCATAGTACAAAAAAAAATCAAATTTGATTATAAAATGAATGTACATTCAAATGTTGTGTACCAAAATTGAATGCGGCTGACGTGCTGAAGCAGCCGCATCAACCTACAGAAAGGTTTTCCATTTTAGTTTAAAATAACTTACTTTTACCTCAAATATATTTGCCATACACTGGCCACTAGGAGAACCCTGGCTGTTTTTTTAATTTTTATTTTAAAGTTGTTGACGTTTTAAATACACACGTGCTCTGTCATACCATCTAGCTAGCGTTAAGCTAACTTGAGAGGGTTTGTCTCTCCTGTGACCTGTACAATGTCCAAGCTCACAAACTCTCTTTGTGCTAGGATGGCGTGGGCTTAGATACACTGCCTAGATGCTCTTTTTTAACTGATTGCTTATCAGTTAAGTACAATGCTCATTAGCCGGCCAAACATTTCATACACATACTTCAGACGCTTTGCACCCTCCACATCACACACTTCACCATTCTAACATTCCTGTGACACTAGCACACATGACAATAGGCTATGATACATTCTCACTTGAAACCGATAATTCTGAATTGGCATTCAATTTGAACGGCCAATTAGCTTCTCAATTTGAATCACCGTTGATTTGTGCACAATGCACAGCCCTAGTGTTAATCTTTCTATGTTTGCTAACTGAATGGCCACTAAATATGCTGACTGATGGAACGGAAACAACGTGTGGCAAAGGAAGACTTTCTCAGACTGAAGGACCATCAGCACGTGAGTCCATCTGGGCTGTGTACGTTACCCATGGCTTTTCTTTCTGTACACCAATGTGCTAGCCGTATCAATTTTTGGTTAACTTAGCAATTAGCATGGCTTATAACATATTTGAAGCCACGGAGGAGGCGATACTGACTAAGAGTGACTCTGCAATGCGATTAGCCGCACCAGTAGCCAGCAGATCCTCATTGCTAGCTAGCTGGTTCGGCACAAGTGTGTAGTATTATTCTCATGTACTTGCCGATGATGTCATAAGCTTGCAGTGTATGCTCTAGACAAGTACCTCTGTATAAGTGCGACACACATGCATCCTGAAGCTTTCGGACTTTCTTGGCGTTCTTGGTTTTGCTATTTAAAGCTATTTTGCTATTTTGTGAGGAGCAAAATTGAAATTTTGGCTTGTATAAATGCTTATTTCAAGCCTTGCACACACGCATGTACCCACATACGTTGAAGTTGTTAAAGTATGTTTATTACTGTTAGTGTTTTTATTCTTTTTCATGTTCAAATAAACTCCAACTCAAGTAGTCATACACAAATGTTGAGTTAGCTTTTTCCAACGTCAGGTTTTCATCACTTTGTTTTGTGGACTGAACATGCTGTTTCAGAGAAAGTATTGAAAAGATTCTTCTGCCGACCTGAAATAACATCAAAGCGGACTCCCGGTTGACACTTTTATCGTTGCTTTTTCCTCCTCTGTTTAGAAAGGCAGCGGCCTTGACAAAAGAAGTGGGGGGAGGCACGGTGGGGCTAATCGGTCTGGACTCGACCAGCGTGTACCCAGCCCAGTTCCCCGTCTGTAAACAATAGGGGTGCGGATTAGTTTGGAAACAATGTGTTTATTTAAAAAGGCTACTTCCTGTATGCACTCAGCAAGTCTCCCATTAATTTTATTGGCGACAGGTCCGGTTTTGAAAAATCATTGTTTAGAAGGGGAAAAAATACAAAACACACCAAGCAAATGGGCACAATTTGTATCCGGGCTTGGTTCCTGTGTGATAGGGCATTGGCGTTAATAGAAGTGGTACCAAGTTATCTGTCTTTTTTAATCACTGGCAGGGATCTAAGATTGAGCAGGGGAACAACAAATAATGACGTATTGTTGTTGGAGCTGTTTTAATAGACGCTTTCTGCTGCATGCTCACAATTCTGTTTTACTTTAAAGAAAAGAACGAAAATCACTTTGTGCTTAGTCGAAAGTGCCATAAGCAGTCTGCGCAATGTGCCTTGAGGGACAGACCTGACTGTGTAGCCGCCAGCCATGCCCGCCATCCAGAGTTGCCCCAAGCCACATCCTGTACAAAAGGAAAAGATTTGCACTTTTTCTTCAGGAGAAACAAATGCATTAAATCTAATCTCAATTACCCATAAAGCACTGCTGTGCTCTCTCTTGGTCCCAATCTCCCAAACACATAAACTAGCAGCTGATCTTGTGTCAGCTCTGAAAAAAGTCTTCACAGCTGGAAACAAACAAAACTCCTCACGGGCCGTCAAGCCAAACCAATTTAGCAATACTGACGAGCCCCAGTGGAGTTTATGAGTTCATTTCTAAGAGTGACAGATATGAGGGGGGATGAAAAGGCATTAGGAATAAGCGCTGCAACCTTGGCCCATGCAGACGTGTGCTGCGAGGCCGAAGAGTAACAGGTAAACTCGGGGGAGGGCGCTTAAGCCCTCGTTAGGCATGTAAATCCCACCCTTTACAGGCAACGCGCCCCAGTAGATCCCTGTCAATTTCCTGCAGCTGTGCTAGGATGGATTTACATGAATACACTCTATCACTAGCGCTTAACCTCCTCTATTATACATTGACTCACTTTTGGGAGGCTTATGAAATGACTTTCTTTTTATTTTACTTCTTGCCTCGTGTGGGGTAAGAAAGGTGTTATTTACCAGGCGCAGTGCATGGCCCCTTTTGTAGTACGTGAACGCTCGGGTTTTGTCCCACACAAGAAGGTTAGCGGGCTGTTTGGTGATAAGCTGGCACCACCTATCAACCCCTGCAAGGAGATAGTGCTCCGTATTTCTGTCAGGCTTTATCATTAGCTGGAGTGAAACTAAACCGCTGCTAAGCGAGAGTAGAGGGACCATTTGCCTGGATTACAGGCGTCAACTTTAATTTCAAAGACCAGTGGTGTATCCAGGGAAGGTGCAGGCTTCACTTGGCACAGATTGGCAGTCGTCCCCTGATAAGCACCCGCCAGCGCTGTTTGCATTCACCGCGGGGGCCAATTGATCTTCTTGCTGCTTGTTCATTTCATCAAACACAATAAGAAGCGCGTCAGGGCTGCGGATGCACCGCATGCTGAGCAAGATGAAGCCGCATAAGTTCATGCTTTTTGCTTTTACAATAAAATGCTGTACGCTTTAACAACTATCAGGTTCATAATATAAAATTGCAATTACACGAGGTAGCAATGTGTGCGTAAAGGATTTTGTGAAGCTTAGGTCATGGCCGTTTACCTGTAAGCTGTGGCAGTTTGGTGGTAAATTTAGACTTATAAACCATAGGAATGTCTCAGGGGTTAGCCAAACAGATATGACAGAAAACCAAGACAATTCACTTTGAATTTCAATTTAATACGATTTAAAAATGACACTCTTACCTGTAGTTTGCTATCTGTATAAGTGACCATTTTCAAAGGCTAAATTAAACCTCTGTGAAGACAAAATTGCTTTCAGTATATCGTTTTTGATAAATTGCTAATACAAACACACTGTAAAAACAGTTGTAAAAAACGTTTTCTTTGGGGCGGGGGGCTAAAACAGCCATTTAAATTGGAACAACTTTATAACTGTAAATTGCTGACATTTATGGCAACAATGTTAGCACAACAAAGCAAGCTAGTTGTTTGCTCCAAAACAATTTGCTGAGTTATTTTTGACTTTGTATCTTTAAGTCACTATGGAAACATGGAACTGCCAATGTGGAGTAAACATACGCATTTAACTCATTCAAACTCCGAAACGTATAAATAACCTATAAAAAGTTTTTTTTAATACTTTGTCCTGCACTCCCCAAAACATATTTATGTTTTTTTTTAATGTTTGTTTTGTTTTTTGTTTTTTTATGATAGAAGACATTGATGCAGCTTCTGACATGAAGAGGTGGCTTAAAAAAAGCAGAAAACGGCCAGCAGGTGGCAGCAGAGTATAAAATATCAGCCAGGACCATGTTGCAACAAGCTCTTTTTCCCAGTGTTTTCAACAGGTTTGTGAATAATGATGA
Organism: Vanacampus margaritifer; assembly: GCF_051991255.1. NCBI lineage: Eukaryota > Metazoa > Chordata > Actinopteri > Syngnathiformes > Syngnathidae > Vanacampus > Vanacampus margaritifer. Next base: position 17,624,337 of record NC_135439.1, on the reverse strand, counting down.
AAGTTAGCTAAATCTAATGCTAATTGCTACAAAACGGAAACAGATACAAACATACTTTTTTCCTGATGAAAGAAGAATCTTTCTTTTGGTAGGTTCCATGTTTTGATAGCAATAGAACAGAATATTCTATAAACCTTGCAAAATCAGTCAAAATCCAGTAAAACAGCCGGGAATGAAGGGGGTTGCTTCAGTGAAAATGACTGTGAGTGGATGAGTAATAAATAAGTTTGAATGAGTTTACAAACACGTTTGAACGTATTTGCAAACTCATTCGAACAAGTGTACAAACACAACTCTACTTGTAGGCCAAATGCTAAAAAGAGCATTTTCCCCCAGTAATGCCATAGCGTTGCGCAAGTACAATATTTTTTTAAGCATTTGGCATACATTATACTAATACGTTCCAAAATTAAGTAAATAAGCATTCTTTATTTGTATTTTTTGGGATTATTTTGGCTGCAGTGCATGATTTTCATTTCATATTTTTCCCATAATGCCACAGGGTATGAGCCTGCGCAAGTGAACGCCCCGTTGCATTATGGGGAAAAATGTTAAGTTTAGCATTTAGCCTATAAGTACATCAAACACACTGCCAAAAACATTTAAACATATTTGCAAGTGTGTTCCAGTGTTCTGCAAATATTTGCAAATACGGTCGAACAGATTTGTTAGCCAAAAATGTTTACGCCACATTGGCAGTTCCATGTTTCCGTAGGGGACAAAGTTGCTTATTTTATTTGTTGTGAAATTCGGGAAACAGCAATCGCCCAACTTAAAATTGTATTGAAGCTTGTTGTCTTGAATTTTTCTGAGTTCACACAACTTTTATTTGGTGTGTGGGTCACTAAAACCAGATGATTTCTGCAATCAATCAAGAAGAAAACTGGTGAAAGAAAAAGGGGGAGGGGGGGGGGGGGACTTGTATAATGCATGTAATTGTCAACCATTTCAATTGTGAATATTTGCGTTCTCTATTCTGCAAATGATGAACCAAAATATTACATGTAGAACTCAGCACGAGTCTTTTCCACAGGTCATACAGAGATGAGAGCATAAGCGTCATGCATGTTACGTTAATCATCTTGAACATTCCTGCCAAATGTCTGGCGGCAGCAGAATACTGAGCTCCTGCTTTTGTTTTCAAACCAGTTGTGAGATTTATGAAGCATGAGGGCCCTCTTGTTTCATGTGATGTTATTATTTGGAAAACCATTTCAAAGGGGCTGTCACATGGGAACAAATATCATTTACAAACCACTAATGACTTGCAAACAGTCTTCTAGCCGCTGGTGTAAAATGACGCCTTCTCACAGCGTGTTCTCTGCTCGCCTCTCGACGGGGACGAGCTGTGGGACGCTGCGCGCCTCAAACACAGTAAACAGAAAGTCTCTTTTGTGTGTGTCCTTTTTCTTCTTTTAACTCTGCCTGTAACGATGGTGGTAACACATTAATTCTTAAAATTTAAACCTGTCATTACTGTGTCCTTCTAATGGTTTTTAGGTGTGTGTTTGTTGCCAAAATTCAAATGAGACACTACAATATGTACATATTCTCTGCTGAGATGGATTAGGTTTGGGGTATTAATAATAAAGCAGGTTTTAATATGATTACACTTTGCATCTTCTGAGTGGATCACACTTATGCCACTGCTGGACTACTAATAATGAGGCATCAATAAAACATTCTCATAATGTCACAAAGACACTCGTGTGCTCTAATTGTACACATTCACGTACACACACACACACACACACACACACACACACACACACACACGCACACACACACACGCAAACACACACACAGGATGTTTACAGAGGTAGCCTGATGTGGCCTGACAGTTGGTGCTTCATTAATGTTAATCATCAGGCAATTTCCAATAACCAAATAACCACACCTACATGCAAATAGTTGAAGCATTTGACTCTTTAATGAAATGTGTTTTCAACACTTTGCAATCTTTCTTTAGCCTTGGACTTCACAATGCATGCTTCTGTCATTAAAAGTCTACAGGGACATAAGATTGCATTAAATTTGTGTTAAAACTCAGCGAAAAAGTTTTCTTCTCTAACTCAGAATTATTATTATTATTTTAATCTCACACGGCTGTAATGAGAAACTGAACAGAGGGAGCAAGGATCCTTTATTGCAATCCACACGGAATCAGTTAATGCAAATTGTAACTAGTTAAGCACCGCAAAATAATATGATATCATTGTCTGCAGCAGATTGGTATTATAATGTTAGCATGAGCAAATAATCATATTTCCTCGGTGATACAATTACATTATTTGTTCGGGTTGTATCATACACCAATAAAAGCAAACATCATATTAGGATTCATGGCACTTTCCACATTATCTTATCAATATGTGGAAATAATTGTCTGCTGAGCGATTCAATTACATTATTGTGTATCTTTTTCATGCCTAATAAATAATGATGGATGGCTCTTATTTTCATCAGCACCTGCAACCATTTTGTCTTCTTCCCGCCACAAGTTAAAAATGAGAAGATAAATAAAGAAATAAAGTGATGGAGTGAAAAAGCTTGAATGATGCGATAACCGCAGGTTGTTCTCGCTAAACTTTCATTGGCTGATCACAGCAAAGAAAGCGCAAACACGCATGCCAGACAGACACCCTGAAAGTCAACACACAACTGTTTATTCGTTGATTTATCTGTCGGCAAGCACAAACACTGAGATGAAAAATAAGAGACAGGTATGCTGACAAAGCCTGGAGGGCTTGTTGTGTGTGCCGGCATGTTGTCAAGCACAATACACAAAAGTAAACACAAGTCCACAAGTATTTAAATCTTCAAGCTAGTAGGAATCATCAAGTCTTCGCACAGATCAAAAACATGTTTGTGTGTTACTGTAGCTTCACTGAAGCCTCCGCATTGTGTGTGTAAAAAAGGATGAAGCCGTTGTTTATTTATATATGTCAGGTCTGTTATTGACTGGGGATCAGTGCAGAGTGGAACACATCTCTCACCCATAGTCTGCTGGGGTTGGCTCTAGCTTCCTTGTGAATAGAATAAGTGATATGATATAAAAAAAGAAATCTGCCATTATTAAAAGAAAAAAAAACTGTCATTAGTTTATACCGCATGTAAACAATTATTGTTCTGTGATGAGAGGTGACTGAAGCGCACCTACTCAGTAGCCTATTTAAGCAGTGCCTTGTGTAAAAAAACAACAACAAAAAACAAAGACTCTTGCAAAAAGTACACTCCACCAAAATATACACAACAGTTTTGTTTGTTTGAACACTTTTCCTTTGCCGAGATAATCCATTCCACCTCACAGGTGTGCCATATCAAGATGCTGATTAGACACCATGATTAGTGCACAGGTGCCGTAGACTACCCACAATAAAAATAAAAATAAAAAATAAAAAATAAAGAAATAATAAAAAAATAAAAAAATTAAAAATAATAATAATAATAAAAAACTTTAAAAAAAACTGCACCTTTCAGAGTGGCCTTTTATTTTGAGCAGTCTAAGGCACAGCTGTGTACTAATCATGGTGTCTAATCAGCATCTTGATATGGCACACCTGTGAGGTGGGATGGATTATCTCGGCAAAGGAGAAGTGCTCACAATCACAGATTTAGACTAGCCTGAGTGTAAACAATATTTGAGAGAAATGGTGATATTGTGTATGTGGCAAAAGTTTGAGCTCTTTGAGTACATCTCGTAATAAATGGAAGCAAAAAAAACCCAACATGTTTTGTTTATATTTTTGACAGTATAGAATTACTATTTAAATGTTTGTCCTCAAGCAAAAGTAAGAAAGGACAGACTCTGAAATGATTTTTAAGAGCTACCCTTTACTCAACTTTTATGCTATGAAAACACGGTTTTCCCATATATTTTCTACAATAGTGAACTAAGAAATAATCACAATAACTTTATTGTCATTGTACAGGGGGTGTAATGAAATGAAACAGACATAACCTGGCTGAGAAACATAGAAAAAAAAAACTGACAGGCAGGTACTGAACGCTAGGTCACCTTTAAAATTACCCCTCTTTTGCAGATGAAATCAAACGTAAGGGGGGGGGGGGGAACAACGACCTCCTACTGAGCTCCTAAATAAGGGGAGCACAGTATTTGGAGGAAAAACCTCAGCAAACAGGCATACATTAGTACACGACACACAGACTAGCACATGGGGTGGTGGGGTTGTCGGGGGGAACATTCCATCCCATCCTGTGCTAAATTAGCTAATAAGAACAAGTGAAAAAAAATGCACCTCACATGTAGCCTATGTACGTTTTCGGATTAGACAAATGTTCATTTATATATGCCCATCATCCGCACAGTTTGAAAGTGATGAATAATGAGCCTATTTTGACAAAGTAAGAGTAGAAAGTAGAAAGAACAGATTTTCAAATACAGTTTTTCGAATGTGCAGCAACAAACATTTTTAAACTGTAGAAAATGTCTATTTTCTGCCACCTATCCTCTAATACATCGCCAAGCGTTTGTGAGAAGACCTTGAGACACTTTGAAAAAACAAAACAAAGTTTGCCTCTTCCCTGCCATTCACAATGCACAGAAGCTCCCATTGCTCACCTGAATGTTGGATTGAGCAACTTGACTAACGGCCAACAAAATTGATCAGTCCCCATCAAGTTCCTGTTGCATGTGATGCATTTGTTGGCGTTCCGTTGTGATGTGATAAAACAAGGTAAGCACTTTCCACAAACCCCCACTAGTTAATTGACATCAGAAAGCGAAATGCTGTTCGAAGTTCATAACTTGGCAAGTCATGCCTTGTGCACAGCTAGCCGTACAGCCTTGTAGAAAATTTACATTTTAATGAAATATTTGAATAAGCTCTTGAAATTCACTCTACCAGCTCTCCCCGTACTAAAACCAACATTTCATGTTTGTGTTTTGAATGGCAGCGTCAGAGAAATTAGCATGCCAATCATATAGATTAGGAGGGCATCAGTGTAAAGGCATAAGCTTCCTTAATCAAGCTTCACTGCAGGTAAACACTGCTCAGGACAAGCTGGAAAGATAGCTCTTTTTTTTTCTTTCTTAAAGAAAAATGTCATTACATTCACAGGGAAAGGAAAATGAACTCACATGGGATTCAGAAATTAAAATGCAAGCAAAGAACACCACACAAAAAAGTATAATACTATATATATATATATATATATAATGCTCAGCATATATGAGTACACCCCCTTGGAAAAAATTGAAGATTTTATTCAATATCTCAATGAACATAAGAACAATTGTTTTCTGTAGAATATGCTATGCGCTTATCCCACAACATGAAAGCAAGGTTGATGATATAATGCATAGATTACAAAATCTTCAGTTTATTCAAATTAATCAATGCAAAAAAAAATAATGTATCCAACAACAAAAACAACTACATCTTGTATTTTCTATGACCTCCATGACTTTTATGGATAGTAACATGTCTGCTAGGCCTGGAATTAACAAGATGTCAATCTTTTTCTCTGGGTCTACTTATTTACGCAAAATGTTTTAATAAATTTGTTAAGAAGACTACTTCTGTGTGTGTACTAATTAACAAATTAATTAAGTGTTTGCAATCAATGGCCCCCATTTGTGCGAGTATTTTGTAGTATAGTAAAAAAAAATATTCTGAAAAGAAACTAAAGGTGTTCTTACCAACCTCTACTTATTTATGCTGAGCACTGTATGTATACTGTATATATATATATATATATATATATATATATATATATATTCTTATTATTATTGTGATGAGGTGGAACAACAACAGTGCATTTAACATACGACATTTTCGCGAAACTAAAAGCTTCTTTGTAAAAGCGCACACATCTTTTTTTTTTTTTAAATTACATAATTCCTTTGTACACTCTAAAAAACAGTTGGGTTGGACCGCTTCTCTACTTGGGTCAATTTGACCCAACTTTGGGTCAAAAAAATTGGGTCATTTTGTATAAAACAATCCAGAAAGTTGGGTCAAATTGACCCATAAAGTGGATCGGTCCATTTTTTTTCCATAATTGGGTTACTTTTGACCCAACTTTTTAGAGTGTAGTTATTGAATCCCTGCATAAATGCGGTGTGCCCGCTCACAGTTTTGCTAGTCAGTGACTACGTCTACTTGCAGGCAATAACCCTTTTAAAACCGGAATATTGGCAATACTTGGGTTTTCAAAAACCCGAATAAACCCCTTGGGTTATCCCTTTCATAACTGGAATACTGGTTAATACAAACGCAATCAGAATACCTCGAACGAACGGGGCATTGATTTCCGTTGCGCGCATGCTCACATCTCCTTTTCTTCTTCGCTTATTTGATTTGCACGGAATCTTGGTCTATGTAGTCAAGACTTGTATGCGCACCTCCCTTGAATGCATTGATTTATCCGCTGCTGTGTCACATTATTTTGTGTCTCTACGGCGAAAACGCCACAGTTTGTGCCTATATACACATACCGTATATACAAGTATATAAGTCCGTGCTTCTGACGTGCAACCCCCCGAAAATACTCAAGCCGGTGTAAACAATCCCTGCAAAGAACTACACTTGTGGAGCGAGGAAGAAACCGACTATTTTATTTAGCGTGGTGAGTAACATAAATATAATGTGTTTTATTGAGTTAAAAGTGGAAATGACGTGATTTATGTAATTACGTTGTCCGTGTGTCGTGGTCCGAATGGGGTATTCCAATCCAGCACAAATGAGCATGTAAACGGGAGTAACTCTTTCTGCCACGCATGTAAACGTGTTACCTCGATTGTTTCGGAAACCGGAATTCTGACCTTAACCCGAATATTGACTGCATGTAAACGTAGTCAGTGTGTCCATTTGGCTTGCAAAATCCACATTTTGACATGAAAACTGCGACGCGAGACCGCTTATTTTGAGCGTTATTATCTATATTTTTTAAATACATATGTAATGTTTGATGTTACCTAACGTTTATTTAGTGCTAACTGAAGTTCTGCTCATCTTTTTTCTTTGACATGATAGTCTTAATAATGGAGCTTTGATGTGAAAGGAGATTCCGTGTGGGAGCAGACAGGCACATTTTTAGAAATAGGCAGCCTGCAAAACATTTACTTGGTTGTGTAATTTCACACTTGATGGGTGAGTAGGCACTCCGGGGACTCCACTATTTGTATACAAGCAATTAAAAAGTCAATTTTCTATAATATTTCCCTCTTAAGATGTGTATGTAGTCTGCAGCATTGTACATGTCAACACATGTTTTTGTTGATATATTTTTTTATTGGAAACTATTTCAGATCGCATGGCTAAAGTGACATATAGTTTGCAAGTAGCATGAGAGAGTAAAATATATTCTTAAGTCTTCTCAGAATGATGCAGTACAGCTCCATACTACTGATAAACTTGAGTGGGGAGGAATTATTTCTTTATCCTGGGAGGTGCAAGCTGTGACGCAAAAACAAAAACAAACATACAATCAGCAGCTTGTCTTTTAATATGCCTTTTGCTCACTTTAGTTCCATATATTATCATTGTTGTTCAGGTCCCTCCTGGCAGGAACCACTAGGTCAACATTATGTTAATACACAATGACACAAAGTGCAAGACGGAGATGTTATTATTCATGTTGTTTTGCATCTCATCAAATATTCAAGCCAAACATTTCTTACCGTAATGCTGGCTGCTGGTACATGAGTGCAGGTCTGACAGGGCAGTACTCGTGGAGACGAGTCACACAGCGGGGGGCTACCTGAACTCCAGCATACATATACAAACACACACACACACACACACACACCACACAGCCAAGAGCTAGACTATTATCCCCCTTTTTAATTGTTGTTGAATGTAAAACTATCAACTATCAAAAACACGAGTGTTGAGTTTAAATGATATACAAATATTGTCAATTCAAATATGCAATTCTTTGTCATGTGATGATGTGACAGGGAGGCTGTTTGCAAATTTTGAACTTGAAAATGAGTTGGGATTTTTGACAGTGTTCTGAAGACGTAAAATAGATGAAAACAGCTCTGGACGTTAACTCATTTGCGCTCAAAAACTGTATAAATCCGTTGTTTAAAAAAAAAAATTAAGTGACACAAAGACATATTTTTATGTTTTTTCAGGCTTTGATGCAGCCTCTCAACTGCAAAGAACGGTTGAAGAAATGGTAGTTATTACACAAACGGCCAGCAGGCTGCAGCAGAGCAAAAGAGATCAATCAGGGCCATGTTGAAAAAAAGCTCATTTACTCACAAGTCTAAATAGATTTGTGAATAATTATGAAACTTAGCTATATTCTTATGCTAATTGCTGCAAGACAGAAACAGATACATATATACTTTTTTTTCCTGATAAAAGAATCTTTCTTTTGGTAGGTTCCATGTTTTTATAGTAATAGAACACAATATTCTGGAGACCTTGCCAAACCAGTCAAATTCCAGTAAAACAGCCGGGAGTGAAGGGGATTGCTTCAGTGAAAATGGCTGGGAGTGAACGAGTTAAGTATGATCCATTGTCATATTTCCAAAATTCCGCACCTTAATTTTACCAGAAGTGTCCCCCAATTCAACATAGCATTCCAAATGTTGATGTTTTTATTCGAAACCCAAACTAGATATCCTTGTGGAAAGGATTGTGTTCCGAGGGTTCTTCACTGTAATCACTTAAGAATCTGTCATCTTCATTTTGTAGTGTCATCATCGGAAACAACAGCTGCCAATTGTTAACCCGCACTTCGCGAGAGAAGAGACGTGTGAGCGTGTAGCCTATTTACCCAATGAGAGTAATTATCCCTGCTTACACACACCATCTCTGCTAACTGATGTGATAAGCACCTTTATACTTTCCTCTTCTTTTGGTTCCCTTTTTTAATTGCCTGAACTCGCTTTGAGAGTTGCCTGCGCCTTCTCATAATGCAAAGACTTGGCCGGCTGTGAATTACTGAATGTTGTGTTGGCCCCGGCGTACTGTTTGTGTGTGCGTTTGGGTGTGTGCAGGGGCGGGGGCAGCGATGCATGCCTTTTGAACAGCAGGTGGTAATTGAAAGAAAACAAGGGCTGATTAGGGAAGCGTCTGGCAACTCATGATCCAAACAGCAAGCCGCAGAGGAGCCCAAACACAAGAGCCCTGGAATAAAGTGGTCATCATCTAATTAACAGAACACATTTTAATTACAGAGTAAACCAAGCCGTGCACTGTGTCAATTTAACTGATGTGCTAAGTACCAGTTTACAATATGAGACAGACAAATAATTGGAATCTAATTACATGCAGGTCTATTGCACAGCAGAGCCTGCAGCCCATCTTAATAAACACATTTTTACATCAAACTGTGAAAAGCAAACACTGCAGGACCGCTAATTGCCACACTACAATGTTTGGACTTGGCCAGTGTTCGCTGCGAGAATGAATGGAGGAGACTGCGTTTCTATTTAAATTGTGTAAATAGGGATATACAGTATTATTGGAAAAGTACTTTTTAATTGCTTGTATAGGCAGGGGAGCGCCTAAGCGGTGCGCCGGTGCGCCGGTGCGCCTGAGCATGGGAAATAACGATACGATACGATACGATACGATACGATACAATACGATCTACTTTTATTTTCCCCGTGGGGAACTTTTTCCTGGACTCCGTCCAGCTGCAGTTTATAGTAAAGAGAAAACAACAGAATAGAAAGAGATAAAATTAAAATTAAATAAATAAGAAGTGCAGAAATAAGTAGAAGACTTCCTAGAAGTCTTCACAGGAGTGTACATGTGTAGAGAAGTACATTGCACACGCCCATGTACATATACACACTTCTATATATATATATATATATATACACACACATGAGTATGTACACAACATTGCACCATATATCTTATTGCAGTTAATGTCGGTTGTTAAGCACCGTTGCAGTTCAAGTCTGCCACCAAACTTTTGAGCTCTCGAATAGGTCAGGCCTGCCTCAATTCAAAGTCAAGCAAGCTACAACGATTGCTTTCAAGGGCCAACTTAATAGCTAGGTATTGATGATATGCATGCACAGTCTACTTTTATTTTGAAGTTGACATTAGCGGCTCGTAGGGATGTAACGTAACGATAATTTAAAACTGCCACAATATCGTCGTTGTCATGTCACAATATTAAAAGCAGCATATCTGTTCAAAAAGTCAGCTTCCATTTGTGCAGTTCTAGCACCCTCTGGTGTCTAGTTTTTTTTGTGCAGTTTAATTTTCACAAGACATGTTTTGGCCCTTCTATGTTTAAATTTCCACGCTAATTGTCAGATGAAGAGGAACGTAATATGCTTGTGAAGCGAGTCAGCTGTTTTACCATCAACAAGCCCAGGATCTTTGAGTTCTGGATAAAGGAAGTTCGTGGTTGTAAAAGTTCTGCAGGGAATTTTTAATTAAGTTTCCACAGCGTCTTAGAGTTCTCAGCAATTAATTCAAATGAGTTTGATGAGCCCAGACAATACAAACCCCCCCCCACACACACACACAAATTTGACCAACCAGTCAAAGTTCCAGCCTGGCTCCGCAAGACTCTGCTGCTGAGATAGCACTCGGATGCCCACTGGGGAATTTAATTACCCCAGAAATTGTTGTTGGTGGAAAAACACGCAAATTTAATTTTACCAAGGTAAATTGAAATTTTTTCCAAAAGGTCCGGCAGTGGGGAACTCAATGTGTGTGTGTGCATTAGCAAGTAAGTGCCTCAATATTAAGTGTTATTAGAGATTGAAGGTTGTTTATATGCATTGCTGTTTGGTACAAAAGCACAATATTGTGCTTTTTTTTTTTTTTTAGTATTTGCTCTTTTTTTTTTACAATATTGGGACCTTTTTTTTATATCGCCAACCTCCCCACAACAACCTGATAATTACCGTATTGTGATGTTAGCGGCTGATTGCATAGTAGCTCATGAACAGCTAGCTTGATGTGGCTAACTAACGGCTACATTCGCCATGAGATGGTGGCCGAACAGTTCGCAGGAGGGCCACCGGTGAGAAGGTTATTTCCGTGTTGCTGCGATGTGTCGTTGTGACCAGATTTTCAAAATTAAAAACCGTGACACTACAATATCACAAAAAATCAGATATACAATAAATTCTCACCAGGAGCTATTTATAACAAATTAAATTGGTAGTCAATCTGGTGGTTGTGTCGTAAATCTAAGTTTATCCATGAGGTCAGTGGGTTGGAAAAAAATGAGCACCAAACAACATCTAGTGCTAATTTGAGAAGCATGGCCACATTTTTATGTACACGCCTGTGTGTAGATCTTTTCATCATGACATCACATGCTTCCGGCTAACAGTACTGCTAATAAACAAATTCATGTCGTTTGAACAGGGCAGAGAGCTTGAGAAAACGGAAATGGCTTAAATGATGTATCTAGCTTTCTTCTCTACCAATGTGTGGTGTCATTCAAAAAGAAGAATGTTACGGACTCTGGTCTTTGTCATGAAAACAACATGGACATACGATAGCGCTGAATGCTCCGTGACAGAGCCCCTACAGCAAGGTTGCTTGGGATTTTATATTGTTTCCATTAAATCATCTTGCTCAAAAGCCCCAATTAATCATCCCTTGACATTTATGTTCCAGCTGTAAGCTAAGCAAGAAACAATTTATGTCACCTAAAGCTTTTTAACAAATCAATGCAGGTATTTGTAATTGCTTGTTTCACAAGATTAAAAGTGCTTAGGCTTGATCTTTGCCTCCTGTTTAGTGGCCAGCGTGACCTGCGCCTCGGTCGTAAAAACGCAAGTCTTGGTCATCAGCATTAGAGCTCACCAAAACGAACATGCGGTTATTCCTGCACTTTTTAACGATAATTTACAACGTATCAAATGCAACTACGTAAATTGCTATTGGGAAAAGACAGTATAACTGTCTCTTTTTAATTACGATATAATGTAATGTTGAGGCCGAGATTGTGAGTCTTGATGACAAACACAAGTCGGTGTTAGATTATTCCGGAGACAAAAATAATGGGAAACTTAAATCAAAGTGATATTTCTGCCTTCCTGTAACTACTGGTGCATTGGTGACTTTAAAACCTTCACGTTAAAGAAAAGCGTTCACCTGTCGACCTGCATTCAACTGCATGAGATACTACAGATGCATGTTGGTGCAGATCAACTTATAGTTACTTATAGTTGGGCCCCAAATTGGGCCATGGGTTAATTTTTTTTACTATGTCACAGTGAGATTTTAGCAGGCACACATTTGTTGGAATAAATTCATGCTTGTTTTAGTTTGCCCCTGGCAGTTCATTTGACAGATAAAGATCACCCTGACAGGACTATTTAAAACAAAACATTTTTTCCCAACTGGCAGGTTAACGAGTTCATCTCCACCTGTTGAGTAGAAGTTCCTGTGGCTAAACACTTTTTCAGTGTTTATACTTTCTAGACCTGGTTTCCCTAACCCTGTATACTGTATATCGCTTTTCAGGAGACCACAAAAAGTATGGTTTGTTCAACCATTAACAATACATCATCAAAGAGAGTGAGCTATTTTCAATACTTCAGACGGGTCAATACTTTGTAAATAAATAACACACACATGTGTAGACTAACCAACAATATAGATTTTTGAAAAACACAAAAAAATTACCAATTGTGACTTATGCCGTTTTAGCCCAACGCCAGCACTATATTTTCCATGAAAAAGTGGGGGAAATGTAAATTTAAAAAATCTAGAAAAAAATGGAAAACATCCAAAATATACATTTAAAAAAAGGAGGAGGGGGGATATCCATGAGTATACATATCTGCAGGTGCCAAACTACAAACATGCAGGAGTCGACTATAGTTATAAGTTGTAATAACACCATTCACCAGTAGATGGCAGACATGGCAAAGTTGCGCTTCCTCTGCGTCGTATACTGTGCTATTGGACTACTACAATGTGTGCAGGCCTGATATTTTTTTTGCGGATTAGGAATGATTAAAATAGTACCTCAATGAAAATAAAGATTTTCCGTGAATTGGTTTATGTGTGTGTGGGGAAAATATACAAAATTAGGTCTTGTAGTTAATGTTGATTTGCTGTTTGGTACTTTTGTGCTATCCTTGAATGGTTTGCTTTTCAAACCCTTTTTTGTTGGTTTAGTGGATCTTTTATATATGCATTGAAAGACGTATTATTAAAAATGAAATATAATAAGAGGCATGTATTCTGAACATATTTAAAATCCTATTTGGTCCCCTAGTAGCAAAATATTGTTGCTCCCGCTAACATAAATTGCCCATCCCTGGTCTATTCAATACTGTACAGTAAGTTAGTGTCCAGTGGGCCATAAGTGAAAGCTTGGTGCAGACAAACATATAAAGCAAGAAGACAAACTTAACAACCAGCATTTTATTGCATGTTTAGAATGCTCATGTCAGTAGTTGGAACTGACTACAACAGAGTGGTCTGCATCAATTCGACACGGAATGAGGAGGTGACACACTCATGGAAGAGAGGAGCAAAAATATCACTCTATTATAAAAAAAAGAAACTACACCGTTCATCCTTCAATAAATAAAAGAAAAGAAAGACGAGCTGCTGAAAGATGAGAACGCGGCCTCCCCAGGCTCCCCCCACCCACCATCTGCATAAAAGTGCATGGTAAGAGAGGTTGAAATCCAAGGCAATTGCAATTGGCTGAATGGTTGACGGCCGATGCAACGATGGCTTCTTAGATGTGATGCAACAAGAAAAGCGGAGTTTATAATCTTTCACCTCTGCCCACATACAATGAAACTGATTTTAAATGAGAAAAAAAAAAGGCTGATGAGGAGGGCAACTCTGATGCACCACTGATAATTTTCCTTTCAAAATAAAACAAAGAAGACAGTATTTAACAATAGTCTTTACATCTTTTACATCTTGGCACTGCATATTTGTCATTTTCCTATTAACTCCATATAAAATATCATTAGCTTGATACACCCTTATATTATTACGGACCACTTCATAAGGTCCTTCTTTGCGAGCCAGGACTTTGTCATGCAACACATCTCCATCTTAAAGAGGAAGTACATCTGTGTGGCCTTCGCTTGCGCAGTCATGTTTCACAGATGGCCACAGAAGGCAGTGGTTGCACCATTTAAAGGAAGTATCAAAAACACAAAAAGGGAAAAAAGTCTGTACAAAAATTCTTGAGTCAATGAAAACAGAGAAAATTCTGCTCCTATATTACAGTTGAAAATCCAAAATTAGGGGACGGATCCCACCCAGCCAGCTCCCACCTGCTCCCCACATCTGCATGGGTGACTTTCTATTTTTTGAAAGCAAGAATTACTAAGTTGAATACATGTGCAGCACAGCTTGATATTCCAATGCATACATCAATTTTTCCTCACTGTTGATACAATTTGTGATAAAGCAAGAGCACAAATGTCTCTTTTGAGAGCATTGAGGGGAAAGATGAAATTGTAACTGACTCATATCAACAAACCTAATTTAGAACCCTTAAACTCGTGCTTTTGCTTGAATAAATGTTTCCGATGATTTTTACCATCTTGTTTCAACGGGTTGTTGGTAAGATGAGAGAAGTGGATACAATTTTGATTTCAATGAATCATTGCTGTTGATTTATTTTCTAATGCTGTCGTCATTAGAAATGTCAAGCTACACATGCTTGGAATGTTCTAGTTGACATGTGTTTCCTTTTTCAATAGCAAACAAGCTAGGCTGAGACTGAAGCTTGGTGGGCAAGTCTGACCCTGTTCTCACGATCTAGTCAGACTGGTACTGACCCCTCCCACTGACATTGGGATGCCTCATTTGGAGATCTCTTGCTTCTTTTGGGGTAATGAAGATTAAACATATAATTGCCACAAAGTACCTTGTACCCAGCTTAATAGTTAACAGGAGTGCTTTTTTTTTATATGTATAAAAAGTCACACAGAAACAAAACAATCATAAAGTCATTGTCAATGTTGGGGTACATTGGAACCCAGTCAGGATGAAAAAACATCTCAAAACAGGCATACAGACATTCAAAATGATAGACATGTATAGGGAATACATAAACAAAATGTAGGCTCATGTGGTCCCTTTCCATATTGGTCTCAGCAAAGATTTTTTTTTATTTGCGCTCCATTCCCTACAATACTTTTTTTTTCATGACTACATTTAGCTCTTCTTCTGCTCACTTACAAAGACAAAAAGTTTTCCTAATTTGGTCGGAATGGATGGTCAGAGCCTCCCGTTGATTTTTTGGTCACTGCAGTTGCCCTTTTTGTGACGCCTCATTTGGTTCGCTTAATTTCCATCTCCCAGCTCGATCGCAGCAGACAGACCGATGGGAGAGAAAACTGGAGGCGGGGCCTTATTTGGCCTGATCAGCTCGCTGCATGGTTGTTGTTGATTTTGTTGTACTGCATCTCTTTGGTCGTGACAGAACACAAGTTTAGCACTCAACTATTCCCCAAAAGCCAAATAAAACAACTCATAATAAGAAAAAATAAACAATTAAAAGTGGTTGGGATAAGTCCGTGAATGTAAAGTGTGTCACCACTGAAATGTCTGTATTTCAGTATATCTTCAGACCTTTCTATCCGGCAATGTTCATACCAAAGTCTTGTACCTTTTCCCTTTATGAAAGAAAACAAGCATTTCATACAAAACTAAATGAAATGCCAGTTGATCTTCAAGCTGCACTGAAGGAAATAAGAGTGGAGAAATCCACACATCTGATCAACAATGGCAGCTATGCTCAGGAATTACTCAAAATTATTATCTCGCTGGTGCACACCTGACATTTTCATTTTTCCTCACTGAACCGCTCGCTGCTTGTAAGTGATCAGAAATTGTGTTGCAGCTCAACGTGCTCGACCGTGAGAGGCAGTTTTAAAGTGTAATTGTCATAAGGATAAATCAGAACCTGTATAATTTCTCTGTCATTTATTCACATCTTAAATGAAACTTTATTGATGCATGGAAGGCGCCTCCATCATAGGAATGCTGCATCGCCGGTGGATTTCATGAAAGGGGGGGCGATGTGGTGCTGAATAGTTAGGCTTCATGTTTTTTTTGGGGGTTGTAGAGGAAATGACAGAAAAATGATACACCGTGTCAGACATTCTGCTTCTTGCATGTGTGTGTTTTTTTTAACATGAGAGAAAATCATAAACATTCGTCATCGAGTGCACAACACACACATACACAATCTCCACAGCATGGACATGAGGTCAGATGAGTTTAAAGAGTAGACAAAAAAAAAGAAAAGACATCAATAACAGCAATGGCTGATGGAAGGACATTGTTTTGATAATCTATAACTGTCCCACAACCGAGAAAAAAACAAAGCAAAAAAAACAAAAACAGACAAAAAACAAAAACACCCCTCTCACAGTAGATGGACTCATTGCGATGCAAAGAATTGAAGGCAGTGAAAGCACATCCCCGTAAATGACACGTCAGTCACTTGCTCTCTGTCAATATGTCCTCAGACAGGCATGATGTGGGAAGAGGGCATATAGTGGGAGGGGAGGGGCTCCGGATGCAACCCTGTCACAGTCCGCCCGCCGTCCCGGCTGCGTGACGAGGGTCTCGCTCCCCTTCTGGTCTCTCATCTGTGAGGCGAGCTCGTCGCCGCGTACCACACTCATCCGTCCGTCGCATAGTAGAAATCAAAGTTGTTTTGACTTCAATCAAAAGTCAAAAGAGATCGGGATGTTTGCGATGTGTTTGTATGGCACTACTCAAAAGATACTCGGCGACCTTGGCCGTCAGCGTCTGAGACTGCTGTTCATGTTGTGTCTCAAACTTCACAGCATGTCGTCGTGGCCCCGCTCGTCGTCGTAATCTCTGTGGTGGTCAAAAATGGGACTGTGATTGACAGTTGTTACCAGGGAGAGAGGTCCTTCTTGGTCCTCGGCGTCCAGTGGTTCCTCCTTGACGCTGATGTGATGCCTGGAACAGCAAATCAGTCAGTGTTACATTTTCAGTCTTTGATCAAATATGCAGTAACACTGTCAGAGTAAATTTCTTTGAGTGTTGGTGTAGATGTTGGGGGTAGTAACCTGAATAGCACTAACTTGAGTGTTAAATTGACCACACCCTCATTTGCGGTGAAGGAAAAACTTTCCAAATTTCCAGAGCACTTTTGATATTTCAATAGTGGTACATGGCGTTGTTGATGTCAGGGTGGTGTGGTTCAGTGGCAGAATGGCCTGAGTGCAGGTTCGATCCCAGACCAGTCAAACTATAGCGGGGTTTCCATCCATCTATTTTTATTTGAATTTTCAGGAATTACAAAAAAGAAACTGAATGGAAGAGCCTGAAATTCGAAAAAAAAAAAGGCCCGAAATTCGCAAAAACGTTTTTACGCTTGGAGGGGCTGGATTTTGAAGTGTATCAAAAAAAGGAAAAACGCGCATTTTGGCTATGGAAACAGCTTTTGCGAATAAACGACTACAAGACCGATGTTAGGTTGGCTGTGGTTGTGGGAGGCAGAGCAAGGAGGCCAAGGTAAAGTAAAAAAAAAAAAAAGGTTTTATTAATTAAACAAAAACAAGGTGGTGCAAAGCATGCCGACAGGAAACAACAAAAACAACAAAGTCCTAAATCGAAGCAAACTCAAATGGCATGACGAGGAATTGGCAAGACATGGGGTGGAAACGACAAAACGTGGAAATGACATTGGACCAACAAAGACTCAAACCAAAAAAGGAGACTTAGGCCCCGCCCCGTCCATACGGAAGCAAAGCCGGCTTCGTTCCTCAAACAAATTTCAAGACTTGCGTGTATCCAAAGAAGACGCTGAGGACGTTTAACGGCTGTAATGTATATGCCAAGTCTGGAGTGGCGCTGTAGCGCAGCCACAGGGGGTTAACGGAAAGCGTAGAAGAAGAATCAGCAAAGAAGACGAACAATTTTTTTGTCTAACTTTATTGCAATCTACAGAACAAACATGGCTTTGCATGTATCGAAACAACATGAAAAAGATGAACACAGGAGAAGTGACAATGGCGGGTGTTTCAAGTACAACATCGCTTGTTAAACGTGGGAATAAAGAAGCTAAATATTTTGTTGCAAAAGCATAAGCAAGCTAAGGAGGCTGCGCAAAACCACTAAGACCCGGCTATCCGCCATTGTTGTTGACAGACTGACTTTGCGCGCAGTCACGCGAGATTTGGCGCATACGTCATCAATCTGCGACAATGCGTCGTTATCGTGCTGCGACCATTACGTCATCACTGGAGGAGTATCCTGCATATGGTGTCCAGACGCGTACGAGGCGCATTTTGAAATCTTTCCACTCTGGCCCGGTTTCAAAAGTGATCGGTCTCAAGCTCCGAAATCGCGCCATCGTGTGGACGAACTGCTTAAACAGTAAGAAACTTACTTGTGAGGATACATTGAAACTGTCTTTCGTGTGGACGGGGCCTAAATACACATCAACTAATTACACAACAAGGGACACCTGGACAGGACACAAGTAGCTAAGATACTGAACCGCCAGTTGTTCCTAATGCCGTGTCATCAGTAATCAAAATGTAAAGTGCTTTGAGGGCCTTGTAAGGAGGAAACTTGCTATGTAAATTAAGTACCATTTGCCGGAGTTAAGTTTAATTTGAATTGTATTTTTAACACTGACACAAGTGTAGAGTACTTTCAACACTACTCAGTGTTTACCAATGTAGATTTTTCACTATTCAGTGCTGGAGTAACACTGGTTAAGTGTGAAAAAAGTAACACTTTGACGTGTCAGATTTACACTCATTGATTTGGACAAAGGTTATTTTAGTTAACAAAAACTAATGAAAAAATTAAAGCTAAAAAAACCCCACACTTTGTTAACGAAAAAAAAAATGAAAATGCTTTTAAAAAAACGAAAACTAACTGAAAGTACATTTTATGTTTACAAAACTAACAAGAATTATAGCGAAAATGTCCTTCGTTTTAGCCATTGGTAATAATTTAAAACATGAGCCTTTGGGGATGATTTTAAAGATGTTTGAAAGTGTGTCACACAGAAGTGTCGTCATCTAGTAGCAGCCAATAGAAAAGCACTTTCAGATGACATCGCTGCACGGCAACAATTTTGCGTGCTTGACTTTTGGCTCCAATGACTCGGCTCGCCTGCTTGTTCATTTAACTCAGCCAAAATGCAACGCTACGTAAGAAATGTGTTACTTTTTTTATTTTACCATAGTGTTTATTAAATATTACACACAATACACGCAAAAACAAAAAAAAAAACTCGAAAACTAATGCTGAAACTAAGAGAGGTGGGCATTGATGATTGATGGAAGTGCCCACCTTTTCTTGTGTTCTTCAGCACTTTCAGCGAATGCTTGATAATGCAAAGCTTCACAAAAATACACGGATTGAGAAGGACCGTGTGCACTCACCGCGATCGGCAGAAGTAATCCTGCTTCACTCTTTGCTCAGTCATTTTTTCAAGGCTTCGCATTATCAAGCATTCGCTGAAAGTGGTTGAAGCACACGCCAAAAGGTGGGCACTTCCATCAATCATCAAGGCCAGTCAATGATAATGCCCACCTTTGGAAACTAACTGAAGCTAAACTAAAATCAAGCATTTTTTTAAATAACTAAAACGAATAAAAATCTAACCTTGAAAACTAAAAAACAAAACTATAATAACCCTGGTGTGGACACATATGAACACTTTTGTAGTGTTATATTTAACACTCTCAGTGTAAATCTAACACTGGCGATTTTTCTGTGTGGAACAGCGGAGGGGTTCGAAAATGTGAATATACCTTTCACATTGACTGTAAAGAAGCAAACGGGAACAAAAACAAATGTCTGGCATCATCGGGGACCCCACTGGAGCCAATGATAATTCCGGCTTTCTTTTGAGATATTCCAATGCGGGCACGGCTCCATGCTTTTTATTTTCATGGCAACTGAGAAAAAGGTATTCACTTACAATTGATAAATGAGGAAGATTAACCGCGAGAGAATGGACTGCGCGGAGTGAGCGGGCTGCTGTTGTCAGCCTTCTGGTGGCGGCGGATCAGCCGTGCGCCGTGTGTTCCTCCTTCCTGCTCGTTAACATGCACAACCTGCGAGACGGGTCTCCAGAGGATGACCCCGAGCCGGCTTCTATCATTAATCAACTTCAAGCAAACACGGCGCTCAGACACCACCGCGCGCGCTTTAAACCCCGCAATTAATGCATATTTTCAAGCAAGTGTCAATAAGGGAAGAAAAGTGCTGGCAGGGAAGGCGTGCGAAGAGAGCAGCGGCGCAACTCTGTGATAAGAAACGCGGCCCTTCTGAGAATAATAACGCTGTCACTTGTAAACAAGGCAAAAACATGAGCACCCCCTCCAGCTCACAGTCTGGGCAAAAGAGCCACTAAAGAGATGAGATGTGCCAAATTTCTCATTACACAAACAGAGCAGGAATAAAGCGCATGGGGAGATGGTGAGCTGTGGCAGAAAGCAGGAAAAAAAACATTAGGAGCAGCTGCGGGGGGAACTCGCCGCGCTAACCTGCCGTGCCAGGTTGCTGTTGAGGAGGCGCGGCGGCGTCACCGCCCAGCACCGGGCTCAATTACCCACACTGACAGGGGGGACTTGCTGGCACGTGCTTCTTTCCTCAAACCCACATTTGATCCAACCACACTTAGACAATCACACCGTATGCTAACGAGCTGACATATTTTGTTATTAATGTAAAAAAAAAAGGGGGGAAAGTAAAGTCAGCTTTTCGATCATTTTCACATCAAAGTAACCCCCACAAGTGTTGTTGCCCGAGGCGCGAGTCTGTGGCTGCGAGGCAGACATGAAATTGTTATTACTATGCTATTGAACAGCATGCTGATTCAACACTTTGCAAATAATTAGCCTTCTCTGCATACCTGATGCTCATTTGGCCAGTTAAGAAAAATGCTCGGGTGATATTTCATTGCTTGGCCTACACATGAATGTAAATATCGGGACAAGCCATAACCATTATTAACACATACGTTTCGGTCATGGAACTTTTGTTGTTGTTCCTGTTTTTGCCATCAACTGGGATAATAAATATAAATTGGCTAGAAGAAGATTAGATAGGGCCAACATTTCCCCAGAAGTTTGTTAATAATAGATTTTGAAATTCTGCTACTGGTCACTGAATAGTTTGGGCCCTGAATTTATTAAGGAAATGCTAACAGAATATAAATCCAATAGGGCCCTTAGGTGTTTGCAGCCATGGATCAATTAGTGGACTCAGATTTCAAAGCAAACATGGTGAAGTCGCATATAGTTGTTACGCTGCACGCAAATCACAGATGTGAAATGAGCCCCAAGTATGAATGCTTTTAAATTCAGGTTAAATATTATATTTTGATTAAGAATTTTTAAGCATTTCGCTGGTGTTGGGCCAAAACCTCACAAGTCCCAATTTGGCAAAATTCATATTTCTTCAAAAATCTATGCTATTGGTCACACGTACAAATTATTGACCAATCTCAAGTGTTGAAAATGGCTTCCTCTCTTTGATGATGCAATGTTAATGGTTGAGCAATCATGCTGTTTTTGGGCTTCCCTGAAAAATGACCATTTTGGAGGGCTTTGGCTTGACGCCAGCTATTATTTAAAATCAATTTTGTTATATGATCTTTAAGCAATTTTAGAAAGTTACCTTTTATTTTTCCTTTGCTAAAATGACTTAAATCTTTTGTTTGTATTTTATTTATTTATTTATTGCTTTGCTTTGCCTTTGAATGCCTTCAGCTGTTTGTAAATCCTTTTAGGTGCACATATATATATATATATATATATACATGAAATGTGCTACATAAAGTTGCCTTTCCTATAATTAGCAAATAAATGAAAAAAGCTACAAATTTATATTTAGCAGACTCGGTTTGAGTACAATAGCTAATGCCAAAACAAAGTTTTATGTGTATCTGATAAAAAGCTAAAGAAAACTGCTTAAACTGGTTTTGTCCTGGCACAAAGCATATACACTTAATTATGGGGGGGGGGGGGGTTAGAGTGAGAGTGTTGAGCCTAAAGCGAGACGCAGAGGGGCAGAAGGGAGAAGCAGGCTGCCTTTAGGCCAGCACACCCATCCTGTCTCTGCCTTTCCTGTTCCACAGCCATGCTCACAGCTACAGTATGTTCGCAGTGATAAGGGATGGCACTTTCCTCTAGTTGGCCCTGAGCTTTGTTGCTACGCTTTTCTTTTTTGTTTGCAGGCAAAATTTCGGGAGGCCATCCTCGAGTCTTCCCGCGGAGCACACGAGTGGTCTGCCCCCACATCTGGAAAGCATGCATTGCGCCATATTATTTTAAGCTTCAAACAACTTAGCAGACACTCCCACTCAACAAGTGAATTGGGAACTGCGGTTTGCAGGCCAACCGCAACTTTCCAACACAAGAGCTTTGAATCATGTCCTCCAGACTAATTTTGCTTTCGTGTTGTTTTTCTTTAGGCAGCTCCTCCACACTGTTTAATGTGCTGCAGCTCATGTTTCACTATGTCTGAGCCAACAGTGAACTCACTTGGCGCACTGTAATTTGGAAAGTGTTTACACAATTCTGAATTTTGTTCAGAAATAATCATTTATAAACTGTTAAAATAACAGAGCGGGTCTGGACTTTTCTTCCTTGTTGGTCTTGTCGAAGGTGGAGTTTCCTTTTCTACTGGGAGGCCAGCCACAATATAGGCTATGACCCCACCCACAATGTGGTATCATTCCTACACTTGTTGTCCTATGAGACAAAAAGGGGTTCCATCCAAATGTTTTTGAAGCAAATTTAGTGAAAATGCGTAAAAACAACATGCGACCTATCCCCAATTCCAGTCGGTATTATTTAGCAAATATTGAGGGAGGTGACTGAGCCATGAGATGAGAGCGTCCCTCTGCCACAAGACACTGCTGACTATCAACAAAAGATGAATGCTCACTTCTTTGATTAATTCCAGACATATTTCAATTTCTTCGTTCAAAAAACATACCTTTCGTTACCGTCCGCCTCCATTTTTGTGACGACGGTATGTTCGTGTGATGTAGTATTCCTGTCATTGTTTAATCGAAAAACATGTTTC
Organism: Vanacampus margaritifer; assembly: GCF_051991255.1. Lineage (NCBI taxonomy): Eukaryota > Metazoa > Chordata > Actinopteri > Syngnathiformes > Syngnathidae > Vanacampus > Vanacampus margaritifer. The sequence goes on along the minus strand of NC_135439.1, from coordinate 17,601,352 downwards.
CATAGCCAAATGATAAATTGAAAAATCGAATTTTTGTTTCTTGTGTCCACAAGAGGGCGGTCGGTACTGGTATCGGCACCGATATCGATACCTGGTATTGAAACTGGCCCATCCCCAGTTTCTGTTCATATAGCCGGCATGAAATGGAAGACACGTTCCCCCCCTCAGTCTGTCAGGGAGATAGTATATGCCACTCACATAGCTGGCAGCGGCGAGCGTCCTGGGCTGCTGTCACTGCCGTTGCTGTTTCCATGGTCCATTGCTCCATTCATCTCTTCACGGATGGCGTTTGCCAAGGAGTTGAGGGTGGGACTTCCAATGGAAGCAGTTGTGTATAGAGGTATGTTGTTCTCTGCCATTGAAGCCTGAAATGCAGGCAGGCCCAAAGCATTAAATGGGGAACGGAAGAGACTTGTCAGCACATACTCAGTTGCCCATCACTCTTTTTAGACAAATACATCCAGCCGTGACTTTAGGTGAATGGAAAAAATCAAGTGCAGAGGGATGTTTTTTGTTTGCATTACTTCCCAGAGGTAGCTTCAGATTCTTATTTTCACCTGGAATGCAGCGGAGAGGGTCGCCCCGTAGCCCAAGCTTGTCTGAATATTCTTTACCAATGCTGGACTTCTGCAGAGAGAAAAATTGAATTACAGCCACTTGCTTACATCTCACCTCGCATGCTTTTTCTCAGCTGCAGTATCATATTTGCTAACAAGAAATCAATGCACTTGGCATGAGCACAAAATACATTTACTGGTCTAGTAATGACAATATGAAGGCTTTACAGTATGACAAAGTATCTTTCAAGTGCATTGGAAGCAAGAATAAGTTGAAGACAAAAGCATGATGGATCAATGCAACACTGAGGGGGGAAGCATGCATGGGGGATGGGGGGGGGGGTGGCAGGGCGTTCGGCTCTGGTGTTTGCAGGCGGAAGGGCTTACTGTACAAGCAGCTCGTCAAAGTTCTCATCAACGGCGTGTTTCCGAGGGCGGCCTCGCTGTATGTGCCGGCCGTGCTTAAACTCCTCCTCATCAACGGTCCAATAGGACCCAAACTCATCCTCTACTCTCACAAAGCACTTATGCAGGGAAAGGTTGGTGCGAATGGCACCCTGGGAAAACGAACCCGCGGGGGACAGCCAGATGCAGATGCAGTGTGTGACGAGACGGACGACGGACACACACACAAACACACACACACACAAATAAACAAACACAGGGAGGAGGGGAGAGGGTGAGGATCACAATGAAAATAAGCCAAAGCAATTGTGGGTTATGGGGCATCACCAAAAGCCTTCGGAGAGCATGTGAGGGAGGCACGCCAAAGCAAGCAGGGACTTTGGACAATATGGCACACAGACAATGAGATGGAACAGCAGCAGCCTCTTCCCATCAGTCAACTCAAAGGAGCAAACGTACCCACTGATCTTTTGAGGCCGTCTCTTTTGGAACTCTATTTCGTCCACTGTCCACACAGCCCCTTTTACGTTTTCTACCCGCACAAAACACTTGTGTAGACTAAGATTATGCCGGACTGCATTCTGCAGTTGTGTAAAAACAAAGAGAAACAAAGATTGTAATTAGAAGATTAGTGCCTAAATGATTACATTCATCAATGTCAATATCAAGACTGTCTTTCTGAAAGTCCGAGCAAAAGGGACATTCCACACATCTTTCACAGATCAAAATCAGATGGATTGTTGAAAGTAAAAAAAAGAAGAAAGAAATTAACAACAAAGTGCTTAAATAATATCCACATTTAGCACATTATTTACATTACATACTAGAGTAGTACTACAGCCTAACTCCAACACACAGTCCTTTATGTTTTCCTTTTCAGTGTTTTCAAATTGTTCTTATGTACTGCATTGCCCACCCCAACTTTTATTATTCACTATTCATATTGTAATATTTAAAATGGCGTTTTTCAATAGAAATTAATGAAAATATGACCCATAAATATGTACCAGTGTCAGAAAGATAATTTTGCTATGGGACTTTAGCGTGAGAGTAGTGGAATACAGTATAGTGATCTTACAATAAATTAGGTCATTGGGAGACAGCGTGAGCGAGAGAGAGAGAAAGAGAATGAGAGAGCAAGAGAGAGAGAATGAGAGAGGGAGAGAGAACAAGAGAGAGAGATAAAGAGAGAGAGGGAGATGAGAGAGGAGAAAGAAAGAAAGAATGAGAGTGCAAGAGAGAGAGAGGAAGATCAAGAGAGGGGGTGAGGGTGAGAGATAGAGGGAGAGAGAGAGTGTGAGAGTGAGAGAGAGGGAGAAAGTGTTAGAGAGAGAAGGAGAGATAGATGGAGGCTGGGAGGGAGAAAGAGAGTGAGAGAATGAGAGAGAAAGACAGACATAGAGAGAGACAAAGACAGAGACAGAGAGAGAGAGAACAAGAGAAAATCGAGTGTTTAACTTGGATCCAGCGGCACGTGACGGGTCACCAAAGGTTTAGAAGAGGTTTTCGGTTCGTAATTTGCCTTTTCCATTCATATTTTGTTTTTATTTTTTTGGTCATGTCTTCTTTTTAAATTGTTTGTTTTGTTTAGTCTCTGAGCTCATTTGTGGTATGGTGGAAAGTGGAGTGAAGCCACCCACCAACTAAACATCCCAACAAATTACACCGAGGTTATTTACAGTTCATTTAAACAGAATAAGGAGGTTATTAACATGCATCTTGCAAAAGATCATTTGTTTAAAAAAAATAACAATTCTTGGACACTATTTAATTGTCGGAAAATGTTATGTTGAATGAGGGAAGGATAAAAAGAAACATTACCTTCCACGTAGCTGCATTGCGTCTGAAATATGCAAACATTCGTGTGAACCAGTTGTAGATTTCGTTTAGTGTTAGCTGCTTTTCTGGAGATTCGAGGATGGCCTGGATGAGGAACAGTGACAGAAACAAATATTTCAAAATGTTGTTTCCTTCACAAAGTGATAAATAAATTACAAGAAACGGGCAGGTTTTGCACGCACGTGTGTGTGTGTGTGTGTTCACAAAAAAAGAAAAGAAAAAAAAGCAGACAACAGGACGGACTGTTTTTTGTAGGCAGGCTGCACTTTTCATTCAAATGGCAGATTTGAATACATTTTCTTTTGTGGCTGTACATGAAGGGCAGGCAAAAACATTTCTCAGGCAGATTACAGGGCAGCAATTATGGCCAGCTCAGATTAATTCCTGAGATCCCAGATTACTGGGACCAAGCGATAATTGACTGGCATTCTTAAAACAGGTTCATCCCCACTGTTGTGTGAAATGAATTTGGTTATAATCACTGAAATGCTTAATCACATGAAATTTTCATCTGCATGTTTTATTAATCGCATATGCATGCAATCATTGGAGGATGGATAATCAGTTAAGTCTACATCCAATCAAATTGTACAAGAAACACAGAAATGAAAATGTTCCCTAAATAGCTGAATTGAAATTACTGGAGACATTAAGGCCCCAATTTTCTACAGTAAGAGCCCAAATAGCGGGCGCTAAATTAAGATGGTACACGCTCTCAGTGGAACATGATTCAGATTGCGACCTTTTACAAATATTCCAAACAGCGGGTGTTAAATTGAGTGTTTCACTCACTTGAATACATTTGACGTTGGCAACATGTAAAAAATGGCGGACAGCACCGCAAGCACAAGTTTCAAGTGATGGGATTGGAAGTATCAGTGGAAGACAAACGAACATATTACTAAGTTACAGAAAAAATATAGAGATAATTACCTAGATAATTACGGTGAAAATGTATAAAAGTCAAGTTTTGTTTGATTTAATTTCTACAAAATCCTATTATGCGTGCTAAATGAATTTCTTTGTAATGTGCAAAATGAACTGTGGCAATTTAGTGCAATTGACAGACACCATCCTGGGTGCATCTAGTTAATCAGCTTTAGATCAGCTTCCATATCCAATTGCATAACCAATCAATTTTTGCACCCATTTTGTGTAAACCTAAAGCCAATGAGGCCCTAAGTGGTTCCTGAACAGAAAATACTGCGCCACAAGTAGAACATTACCTGTCTTATTAATGAGGCGTATGTGAATGGTGGTCTAACATCTGCATTCATGTAAAATTCTTTGTTCTGACTGAGATCTGCAATGACAAAAAGAGCAGCATACATTAAACACTGACCTTGATTACACTTTTTTTTTTTTTTTTATGAAAACCTTTAAACCTTTATATTTAAAAAAAACAAAAACATGTTTGGGTACCTGGAGAGATGGGCATGTTGTATTTTTCAGAGTAACGCCGTCGCATGGGGCCCATGCTGTGGAGGTTGTTGGCTGTGATGACAGAGTGAGTCTGTGACAGGGGTGTGAGGGGCGCTGTGGGGGTGGTGGGGGTCTGGGGCAGGCTCAGAGGAGGAGAGGCTTCAGGAGGGATGGACTTCGACAATGTAATGTTGGACACCAAGTTAAGCTGCAGGAGACAGCCAGAAAACAAAAACATATGAGCTCAGTTAGTCCTTTGGTCAACACTTCCCTTGTTACCAACAAAGATGAACCCTACACAGTCAATTCTGTAGAGTAAATTTTACTCAACTGAGTCTATTTGGCTCCACTATAAATAGAGTAAATTTTACACTTGGAAGAGAGTAAAATGAAAAATAAAAGCCACTCAAGGGTTGAGGAACAAACCCACAACTTCAGGTTAGGAGACAGCCAATCTACTTCCTGAGCCACACAGATCCTACTGTGTATCGATCATGTTAGCTGGAATCTTCGTTAACTCTAAGACAAAACCCCCCTGATGTTTTTGGTCTCTTGGATATAAGCAAACAGGTGGAGCGGCACAGATCACTGGCAGTCTCCCAAGATGAAGGTTGTGAGTTTGTTCCTGAAGCCTTGTGTAACTTAAAAAAAATATATATATATAAACGAGTAAAAAATTTTGTCAAAAGCTCTTCTTGCTAAATTTACTTCAAATTTCTGAATTCTGCAAATTCTCTCGTACATACGGAAAAGGATTAGGGCAAGTGAAAAGAAAAAAAACGGTTGGCAGCATTCTGACTTTATTCTCAGAATTCTGACTTTGAAGTGAGAATTCTGACTTTAATCTCAGAATTCTGACTTTTAAGTGAGAATTCTGACTTTGTTCTCAGAATTCTGACTATAAAGTAAGAATTCCGACTTTATTTTCAGTGCATGTGAGAATTCATACTTTAATTTCAGAATTCTCCTTTAAAGTGAGAATTTTGACTCCGTGACATAAAGTCAGAATTCTAAGGCTTAAGTCAGAATTCTCACTTTAAAGTTAGAATTCTGTGATTAATAAAGAATAAAGTCAGAATCCTGACAACCTTTTTTCACTAGTCCTAATCCTCTTCCGTACGAACACACTAATAATATTTTTAGTAAAATTTACTCTGAATTTGTTTCTCTCTTCCAAGTATAAATTTTACTCTAAACTGAGTCTATTTAGTCCCAATCTAAATTGAGTAAAATTTACTCTACGGAATTTACTGTGTAAGCATTAAATGCTTGGAAAAATTGACAGGAATATCACAACAGCACCCCCTTCTTCTAAGTACTCATCCAGCTCCACCTTCCTGTTTCGGCCTGTTAGTTTAATCTTTTGTATCTTTTGAAAACACCCCCATCTCATCCTTTCACTAGGACTACACCGGAATGCTCACCGTAAATGAATGTGACTTGAAGTGTAAAGACAAATGCAGATGTTGAAGAGAGGAAGATTCCGGTGTGGCTGATTACACGGCAAAATGATATTATAAGATCTTAAAGCTGCTTATGGGGATAATCTGATGATGAACGGCTTCTGCTTCAGACTGACCACTATCATTTGACCCAAGGAAGACGGCCCGGTAATATTAGTGAGTAGTCGTCTGAGGCCTGTGTCCATGGTGGGGCTAACTAATAATGGCTACAAGGTAAACTAATTACGGCAAGTGCTCAGAAGGTATAGCATAGCTTGAGGCAGCTGGGAGCCATGTGCCAGGCGTCCATCCTGTCTGTAGCAGCAGTCAAGTGGAAAATTTGAGTCTGACCCTTGCTCCAGCTATTAATTGGCAGGAAGACTTATGACACATATACATTGGCCATTAAAAATGAAATTAAACATAAACCCTGTTTTATTTTGTGTTGATGGTTAGCCCAAAAAACATAAGTTCAAGCAAAGGTGCAATGAGCGACAAATCTGCTATTTAATTGACAATAAAAATGGCAAAACAATATCATCCAACAATATTAGAATTTTGAACATAAGAGCAAATCAATTGAAAATGAACATTTAACCACCCTCACCAACAGCAGCAAGAGAACAGCTACAGCAGTGCGAATGATGAAGCAAATAAATCACACTTGCACAATGCTATCAATACCATGTTGACTTCTCTTCGTGAGGATTAGCCGGCTTTGTTTCTTTTTTCATCCATATTCCCCGGCCATAAACACAGAGAGGTTGCAACAATAGGCCAGACAGGCTGGTAATAGCCTGGCCTTTGTTTGCCTCAGCATTTGGACTCACTCCAGCGTACAGACAAAATGAGACTTCAGACTGAAATTAATTAAATGGTAATTGGTGATCTAATTATACTGGCTTTGACTCGGCAAGCCGCTAAAGAAAATAAACAAAAAGTCCCTCCTCAATTATGTATGGCGTAAAAGGTCAGATTTCTGACAAGAATGCTTAGTGACACCGAGTGCAAGCGCACACGCACATTGGTAATGCGACACATTTGTTTTTAAGCCCCTACCTCATCCATCTTATGAGAATAAAATGAATCCTGTTCATTTGATGTTTTGCATGCACGCTAGCTGTTAGCATTAATTATAACCAAATGCAAACCTACAATTTGCTGCTTTTCTACTAAAACTAAAACTATTATAACCATAGTAACAAGCAATTGCTGGGAAGTGTGTTTGCATTCATTCAGATTCGACTCAGGAGGTTTTCTGGGGGGGGGGGGGGGTCGCCATATCGCTAACGCATTGGGGTCACCTTCCATGACCTGTGTAAAACCACCAGCCACCCAGCCGAGCCAGACACCCAGGTGTGTATCATACTTTATAGCACCCGATAGCAGATTAAAGAGGTTGACGTCACAACTTTTATGAAAGTCCATTCATTTGCATAAAAATCCTGGCTCCCTCGGAGAGCGTTCTAGTTGCTTTCTGACACAGCCATTCTCATGGACTCAAAGGAGAGACAAACTCAAGATGCTATCTGCAGCCTCCCTCAACCACTTTTCATATACAAATGTCCTGGTGTCATCAGCCCACTTTTTGCACTCTAATCTACACCATCACAGGGACAGCTTTAACAGACAGTCTTTGGATGAATAGGGCACGTTATGTTGACTGTTACTGTAGAGACATGTAGCCTGTGCACATCAATAGGCAACTGTAAATAAATGATCTAAGCCGCACAGCGTGATGACAGACAGGATTCCTGTGTGTGTGTGTGTGTGTGTGGCACTCCAATACAATGATTTTTGGCTCTTGCTGTGATAAAAGAACTGTCATTCAGTTAAAAACATGACAGAAAGCCCATCCCCTTAAAATGACACATGTTATGCACTCCATAGAATAAGGATGACACTTTATGGTATATAAATATATATATATACACAACATTAATCACAAAATTTACATCTGTTCTAAATGTACAATAAAATGTTTGTTTTTTTTTGTTGTCATACTCTTGTTAAAATAAAAATGAAAAAAATGTTAAAGTAATAGAAATAAGGCCGCATCTTCTAGTCATAGATACAGTAATTTCATAATAATTCATAAAATTGAGTTAAAATTAAAAAGATGTACTGTAAAAAACAAGTGTGATATTGATTTATGTTGAGGTCATTATTCTGCCACTAGAGGGCATAATTGCATTTGTAAGTGCATCTTTCTTTTCATATTAAGAGCTATCTAATTTTTAACTTGAACTTGTGAAATTCTGCACATTTTTAATTTTTTAAAAATACAACTTGACCCTTAGTTGCCACAAATATATACATTATTATTAAATGTATTACTGCAAAATTTTGACGTGGACGTGTCTGCTGCGTTGCGACTGGAATTCCCCCAGTACAGGCTTTCCAAAAATGAAACGGTTATTAATCGTGCGTTAAAAAAATTTGTAGCGTTGAAGGAACTTTAAATTAACTCAAAATTAACACAAATTTTGACACCCCTAATATATTAGTGCTGTAAAAGTAAAAAAAAACTCATTGATTAATCACAAAAAATTATTGCATCAATCATGTATTAATGCAAATTAATCACACTATTAATTTTGACCGCAGATGATCTTTCAGCTTGAAAGCAGATTGTTACATTAATGGTAGCACATATTGGGTTTAAGGAATAAACATAACTACATGCATTAAAGTAAAGCATTTAATAAATGTTTGCGTATAACATTCAGAATATTTGTTCATGTCAAAATATGGGGGTCATTTTTTCCCCATTTAAATTATGCAAGTAATTAACTGATTAAAGAGAGGAGGATGAGAGTGCGTAGGGAATCAAAAAAATGTTGAAGACGTCCTCATTACATAAAATGTAGAAAGAATAAACACATAACAGGTGCTCTTCTAAAAAATGTTGATAAAAAGCCTGTTTAATTAAGTGATTAATCAAGATTAATCAAAATTCACTAAATCACTAAAAAAATTAAGGTTTGAAAGTTAAATTATTTTTTGATTTATATTTATTTTATATTATTGTTTTTTTTTTAATCATTTATTATTTCATTTATTTGTTCATAAATCAATTTTAGTTTCAAATTCAATTTCAAATTGATCTTTAACCGTTTGAATTAATTGTCATGTACAGGACACCATGTATTTAACACCATACAAGTTCCTTAAGATCTCCAATAATGGCTGTGATATGGATGTCTATTATTTGGCTTTAGTAAACAATAACAATAACGACAACAATAATCTCACAGGCCAAACAGGCAGCGCTTCTATTCAGTTACTGAGACGAAGCAGTGTGGCTGCACTTTATCTCTGACACCAAATTGAATCTTGGATGTCAGCAGATGTGCTCCTGACAATATATACTGCCTCCCCGGAGACAACAGCTGTTTTTATTTAGTAGATAAAATAAGAAGACAGAGGGACAGATTAATGGATACATGTGTGCCAATTAAGACAAACAAAGGAATGGGGGTTGGACAAGAGATGCATGATGGTCTGGCTCACCGGTTGCAGGGCGGCTTTGGGCTCTGTAGATTTGACATGAAGGTGTGTCATCATCGCTTGCAGACGTTCTTTGTCTTTCGCGAGCTGTAAAGGAGGACAGCACGTGATTTTTTTTCTCTTTCTGTACAGACGGAGCATCATCACATTGACAAATTTGTGTTATTTTTTCATTCTGGACAAAGTTAAATCATTTGTTATGAAAACTAATTTTGAAACTTGATAAATAATATGGTCTTCAGTCTATGTCTTCCTTTTGCAGCTTACATATACTGTACAGTTTTTTTCTAAGTGTCAATAACAAGCAAAATAAGAAGTGTGTGTCTGATAAATCTATGTGAATACTTTAGAACCAGAATGGAAACAAAATGACAAAGCTTAAAATAAAACAAATGACAAAGCTTTAAAAAAACTACAGTTACACTTGCATTCATAAATTACAAGGCACAGGCATCATGTAAACAAAATCTGTACTTCTGGCAGGAAATTGAACAATTTATATGATTTTTATTAGTACAGATTATTTATTGGAGATGTTCACTATTTTAACCTGTCATTGTCTAATAGATGCTAATTTAGTAATCCGATTAAATCCCCTCTAAAAAAGACAATGTGAGTGATGTCTTATCTTTATGTAGACATTTTATGGACATTTTTGTCTTGCAGAAAATCTAAACTAAAAAGACTGCTCATAACAGAAACAAGTAATAAATTACAATCCAGAGATTTTACAAAAGTAAATTATCTTATTTTGTCAATTACATGTTATAATTCAATGCTGAGTTTCTATCACCTCTGTGTGAGAGATTTCCTATTTTATTGTTGGTGCAAAAGAGTTAGTCATAAATAACTTTTAAACCCAGTAATATACAAAATGTAATTATCTTCTCTACTTAGCTGCAGGCTCTTCATATATCTTTTTCGAGCTGTCATGCATTCATAACACATTTTTAATGACTGCTTACTTGCAGATGTACACGTTTATGTCATTGGGCCTCTACGGGTGACCCTGTGGCTGATGTGAGATGGGGGGGTGGTGGGGGGCGGGGATGGGCACGCAAAAGCATTGTCAGGAGAAGAAGACATAAATATTTGGTCCCAAACAAAAGCCCGGACAATACCTGCAGCTCCAGCTGTTGTACGACCTGCATTTGCACCCGACACTGGGCGGTGCTCCTGTCATCCAAAGCGTGCTCATTGTTAAGATGCCTGGAAAACAAAAAACAGAGGACACAAAAAATGTGTGAGTCACTTTCACTCGTTTGATGTCACAAACAGTCCTGTGAAGTCCATTTTAATGAACCAAGTGCAAGGTGCTGCAAATAACTGGAAAGAGAATACGAGAGAATAGCTGGAACGGCTCAAATATCCAGAGCCTGGAACAAGCAAATACCTTTTTAGCATATAAGGATGATAGTCAGTCTGATATAGCAGATAAGTGGAATGACTGAATTGAATTGAAATTTATTTGGACAGCAGCAATATCACCACAAAATCGTGAGAAATACACAAACACACACACACATACATATATACATATATATATATATATATATATATATATATATATATATATATATATATATATATATATATATATATATATATATATATATATATATATATATATATATATATACATACATAAGACTTTTATAATGCTGTAGCTAGTCGAAAGGTTTAAGACTGAAGTTTCCTAACCCAGCTCATGTTCTGAATTTCAAGAAAGAAAAAGATAACATATTTTTGATTATACCATGTCAGCCAAGGGAAATTAAAAATAAAATAAAAATAAATAAAAGTCTTTTAAATTCAAAAACAAGCCATAACCGAAAAGTACATAAGCCACTTAAGCGTTGTAAATTTTACACCAGATTAGCATTTGCATACACAACCGTGTTTTTTCCATTATTTGTGTAATTAAAAAACATTTGAAATATTTTCAATAAAACCCAGAAAAACAAAAGAAGCAAATGGAAGCTGTCACAATTTGACTTATGGATATAATTATATGTGATCATTTTATAGGGGAAAATATATTCTCTTTGCCTCTACTTTTATAACTAATCTAAATAAGTAGCTCGGCTCCAGACAAGTTCTTTTTTTTCTTTCCCAGTGATTCATATAAAATGGTGCAGATAAGGTTCACGAGTGAAGGAAATATGATTGGAGGAATTTTATCAGCCAGCGCATGAATTACTGTTTGAAAATGCTTATGCAGGGGCATTTCATTAATCATTTAATCATAATCCGAGCAGGATGTTTGAACTGATTTCACAAATACCCTTTCATTTCACTACTTCATTATGCTCACTAATGGATCCAATATATTATATATATCATAAATTATATCACATCTTCAGTGACCATGTAGGTCACTGTCAGCAGGCTTGTCTTGGAGCGCACACGTTGGCGCCGGCAGACGGGAGCGAGGTGTGGAAAGTGGCGGCATGGCTTTATAAATGTCGGTTACAGCAAATCAAAAATAGTCAGTGACGGCATAGGGAGGCTACGCTAGCATTTTTGTTTTTAATACCACTAATACACTGAATACTTAAAATTAATTACTGGGTTGATGCAAAATATTAAACATTCTGATTTCTATGAGCTTTCTCTCAATTCACTTAAAATGAAGCTGGTAAACATTTGTGTCCACTAAAATTTTGAAAGAAGAAAATAATAGGTAAAGACGCTTTAAGTTCAATTTAACTGGCATAGACTGAATTTTCAATGAAGGGCAGCCTACGTGCGCGGTTTAGAAATTTCCCTGTTCATAGCCGACATATGCCCCGCTTCTTTTCATCCTTTGTTACATTCCACTTTATTTCTCCTAATGACATGGAGAGTCACAGTGCATAATTAATAGGAAATGAAATATTCAAATGGCCCTAATGCGGCCTTGAGAGAGAGAAGTGTCTGGACACGAGAGCAGCGGGGACGGCGAATTGACAATGAGAAAGACTATCAACGTTGGCATGTGTCACTTTTTGGACTTCAAATGGAGACACTTTTAAAAAGCTCGGTAGCGGACTGACAATGTTTTGTGTAAATGGAACAATAAAACAAGTCACTCAAGTCATGCCTGCAATGCAATCGTTTTTGTAGTTTGAAGATCATTTTGGTTCCTTTGCAATTGCTGACAAGAGAAATGAGACTGAGTGATCTTAAGATGTCCTTTTCCAAATTGAACTTAATGCTCTCAGCATTGATTTACAATATTTCAGTTGTACATATATTTTATATGTTATGGCAGTGGTTCTTAACCTTTTTTCAGTGATGTACCCCCCTAAACAGCGCAAAACATTCCTGATTTTGAGGGGGGGGGGGGGGGGTGTCACTTAAAACAGTCCTCTGCCATTATTGTCTGATTTATTAAACTTTGGAACTTTTATGTGGTCTCTTGAACTATTTGGATAAAAAGATGCATCTAAAAGAAGAATAAATAAATAAATAAATAATTTTATTATAAATATAGATTTGTGCACTATAATTATTATTATTATTATTATTATTAGTATTTGTATTTATTACTATTTATTTGTATCAGGAGCAGTACATATTAATAAACATTTCAGTAAATATGCCAGAATCCCAGTCCCAAGGTAGATCAAAACATAAAGTCTGATCTTTTGGGATACTAACGCTCTGTTCTCAAAAAGAAATAATTCACAGAATTTTAAATAAAGTTTTTAAAGTGATTGACAGGTAATTCTAGGTGGCATAAGGCAGGTTGGGTCGAACCATTCTGGAATGGGGGAGATAGTGGGTTTTAGGGCACTGAAAATAAATAGCCTACTGAATATTAAATTCAAATATTTACATTTACCTTTGAAATCTATTTTAAAATCTCGCGTACCCCCTGGACTACCATCACGTACCCCCATTTGAGAACCACTGTGTTAGGGGTTTCTAATGTTTTGCTCTTGCATTGAGATGGTGTGTTTTTGGCTTGCAGACAGTGCAGCACTAGAGGGCACTGCAGTGTTTCACTGGCGCTGACCTCTGGCAGGACAACGTCCGTCCTCGACTGCCCAAAAAAAAAAAAAAGCCCACCAAGCTCTTAACACACACCTCTGTGTTGAGCACAAAAACAGGAATTGGGATTTGCTGCTTTGTGTTTATCAAGATAGCACACGTAGGCATGTCATGTTTTCTTTCAACAGAATAAATACACACACAGTTTAAAACAACATTTCAGACCCATGTTAGTTGTTGCTGTTGGCATGTGGAGCTGAAATCTGCTTGACGTTCGAGTCCTCCTCACCTTTCTTTCTGTCTGCCTAGCAGTGTGTGTTCTGCTGACTCAACACTCACACACTGATACGTCTTCATGTAAAGTTTCAACAATTCCATCCATAGGAGACATTTTAGTGCACGGAATACATTTTTTGTTATTATTTTTATTCCTTTCAGAGGCCTGCGGTATCAGTTGCTCGGCTTCATGTGGAAGCGCTTAAGGGTTTGAGAGTTAACACCTTGGTGAGCTGCTCGCACACTGGCCTGCTGTTAGACAAAGGCGGCTTTGTGGAGACTCTCCCCAAATGTTTTCTTAACATGTTCCAAGCAGTTTGAGCAGGCAACTAAAGTAAACAAGATGTTGCCATGATAAAAACACTTGTAAAAACAAAGCAGAGTGCACTTACAGACATTGTCAGGGAGAGTTCTACTGTGTGCCCAGGATTTTATTCCCTTCGCTTATGTAAACAAAGGGCGAGGCAATGTCAGAATACAATAAAGAGAGAACGATTTAAAGGCACCCCCTCCCAACCAAAGACAAAATATATGCCTTTGTTTGGGTGTGTTTGGCTATAATACACATTTTAACAGAATGTGTTTATTACAATTACAATGAAATCCTGTGAATAACACACACCCGTGTTTAGTACGCTTTCCCAAAATCACCATTAAAAAAGCAGTTTTTTCTTCTCTCTACTGTATAATACAGTCTCCCGATTAGCTGCTATCCCATTATCAGAGTAAATAATATAAATGAATAAAAATACCAATACAATGTAAATGTTTTTCAATCCAGTTTATAAACTAAGCTATTTTTCCATACCTACAATTAAGGTCTTTCCAGTACTTTTTAAAATCATGTTTTTCACTCTAAACTCATTTTAGTAAGCTGTTTTTCATTTCTTTACTTTGCTTTTGAATATCTAAGTCTGTTTGTAATTACTCTTAAATGCTGTGCTAAGTTACAGTCTGTGAAGCATATTGCGTTGCTTTGTGTATGAAATACACAATGAATTTGTAACACCATAATAAAATTTCTTAACAGTAGGGCCTGACTGATTATAATTGGACAATTATTGGCCTTCAAACATTGGCCAAAACAATCGGCCAATTGGGCCAAATGGCAAATTATTTTTCGCCTTAAAACGTTATAGGAGAAAACCGAAGTTTCCAACGCTGTGAAAGTACCCTGAATGCACCATTTTGCTTGTGTAGCGTTAGCAACTAGCAAGTGTGTAGCTTGTGTTATTCTGGTTATTCTGTTGTCCCCCAAGCGTCCTTTAAGATGCTTCATGACACCTACGTTGGAGTTAACTGCAATAAACACACGACGTTAAGAATTTTACTGCATCTACTATATATTTAAATACAAAACATACTTCATTTTTAAAACATCGCTAGCCTAGCGCTAATGCTAAAAGCGAAATGCACATGAACAGTCAGTATTTGTTTTTGCTGTTTTTTCAGTTGCTATTATTTCAGTTTATTCTATTCTTATTTCACTTTCTTATCATTTTATTTTGTCATTGTCCTTTGAAGTTATATTTAAAGTTGATATTTCAATTTATTTTCTCAAAATTCAAGGATGCAAACATCCAAGGATTTTTTTCCACATGACATGGCATGAAATACAATCCCAAGATTAAATATAAAAAATAAAAGGTTAATGCTTTACAGCAGTTGTAGTAAGAGTAAGAATGTTTTATTATTGACACATAAATCTATACAATAACCTTGTATACCGTCATGAAATGTGTTGATAAGGTCATGCTATGGAATGGTCATTCAAAGCAGAAAATCTTAATAGGTAAAGTTTGTACGTAAGTGACACCCATTGCAAAGGAATTGGGGGGGCTGGGGGGTAATTTTATGCATAATATATATTTTAAATAATCGGCAGATTAATCGGTAATCTGTATTTTATTCTGTCAAAAATTGGTATCGGCCTAAAAAAATGCATATCGGTCTAGCCCTACTAAAGATTGTGAAAAATTTCCATTTCTTATTAAGCCCTCAAAACCCACCCTCGATTTGGGATCTTTTTCATGGGATTTTACAGCACATGAAAATACAAAGCTATATTTTTGTTTTTTCAAACCGCATCTGCACACTTTGTATTTATTAGCAAACAATCTTGTGTCACAAACACTTCAAAGGCAAGCTGCACCACGAGTGGATTTATGCAAACGAATAAAAGAGGATTCAAAATATTGACAAAGCATCAAAGTTCCAGTCATCTCTCAGGCTGCCCCGCATGACACCTTTTGCCCTGCGTCTGTTGGGGAAAGTGTGCGAGTGCTTGTTTTTGGATAATGGAATTGTGTCATATCTTGTTTAACGTGAGACTAATCCGGGGTGACAGTGAGCCATTGATCTGCTGCCACAAGGCAGATGTTTTCATCCTCTCCGTAACCATGGCGCTGTTATGAGCTGGATTAACACGAGCACACTGCACACCAGGTTGATAAGCAAACCTGAGGTCTCAGGCAGGGAATCGTGATGTACAACAACAATGGCCTGCGCCTGGCTGAACAAGCTCTAATCTGTTCCCGAGTTGTAATTTCAAAGCAGGTGTTTCTGTCTAAGATAAAGCGCTACAAGCACGCATGGTTAAATACCTGGCCAAAGAACACAGCCATGGCGTGGTCAACAATTAAATGCAGAAAAACTGTGGAACCTTAAAAGAAGAAATGGAAGGAGCGAAATAAAGCACCAAGCAAGGAAGGCAGTCAAAGACAAACAACAAATCCCCGTGGTCCAATGACAAGGACAAACATGCAGTGCGCCCAAAGTGTGGCCTGCTACGGATAAACATCCTACGGTTGTTTGTTTGGGAAAAATGCTGCCATCACCATGGGAACTGCACTTATCACAGGAATTAGAGGCCCATGGCGTCCTCCAAGGGAGACTCGGTCTCGCTACCCTTGTCAGGAGAGGACTGTCCCAGGCAGCCACTCAGGAATAACAACTAGCTTTTGTTACCGTGCGTTTGTGTGGATGGTGTCACAAAACGTGTCATCGAGACAAAGCGAGGACACGCACTTGGAAATGGAGGAGGATGCCTTTGACTTACTTCAAGAATGAATGGAAGTCATCGAACACCGCTTCGCAACCGGGCCACTTGCAAACACCGTGACCATAGAGAGGATGGCTGTGGGGGTGGCAGTGTTCTATTGTGGATCTGAAGGAGAAAATGCACAGGGAAATATGCAACTTCACTTTTTTGTTGATCAAACATGTCATTATTGGCATTGTTGTAAGCAGGTGATATGCTCACGCATTTGAAAACTAACTGAAACTACATTTTACATGTACAAAACTAACAGTCAAGTTAATTTAGTAAATGAGTCTTTGATCGGGAGTTGTAGTGCTTTAATTGTGTGTCGCCTAGAAGCGACATTATCTAGCGGCGGCCAATAGAAAAGCGCCACCAGATGACGTCGCTCCTCAGCGAAGATGAAGAACTTTTATGTTGATTATGGCTCGGATGGTTTCCTTGCTGTTATCACTTGATACAGTCCAAAATGTGACGCTAGGTGACAAGTGTGCTCCTTTTTTGGTTCATATATGAAAAAAATATATAGCCATCCATTATCTGAACATTTATAAAAAAATATCATAACCAGTTCAACCGGATTTAATACTTGTCAGAGGATTGTGTTGCATCTAACTGCAGAAGTTGTATTATGCACATTATTTTTATTATTTTATTTTAGTTAACAGAAACTAACAAAATAACTCAAACAAAAAAAAATATTTTGTTAATGAAAAAAAATAAGAACAAAAATAATTTTTAAAAAACAAAAAATAACTGACACTTAATTTTACATTCACAAAACTATAATTATAGCAAAAATGTCTTTCAATTTAGTCTTTGGTGATTGATTTAATGAATGAGCCTTTGGGGTTGATTTTAAATGTGATTTTAAGTATATTTATTTCAATATTAACCGGAATAAGCATATTTGAAAGTGTGTCACACAGAAGTGATGTCATCTAGCAGCAGCCAATAGAAAAACACTTTCAGAAGATGTCGCTCCTAAGCGACAATTTTGCGTGCTTGACTGACTCGGCTCAGCTGCTTTTTTATTTAATTCAGCCAAAATTAAACGCTAGGTAAGAAATGCGTTACTTTTTATTTTATTTTACCATGTTATTTATTAAATATTGCACACAAGTAATATACATTTTTTAGCACGCAAACTAATACTAATATATACTATACTAATACTAACTAACACTAAGCATTTTTTAAATAACTAAAACTAATAAAAAATAACAGAACTGCACTGAAAACTAATTAAAACTAACTACATCAAAAAACAACAACCTCAAAACGAAATAAAAACTAACTGAAATGAAAATTCCAAAACAATAATAACCCTGATTATGCATTCCACATAAAGTGCTTAGTGTTTGTATTTGATTTGTGGATGGTTGTTTTAAAATAATTTTTATAACTTTTTTTTACTACACGAAATACACAATGTTTTGAAAAAACTAAACAAACTAAAACTAATACTAAAATTTATTTTAAAAAAAAAACTAAAATGAAGCATTAAAAAAAAAATAATAATAATTTAAAAAAAAACTGAAAAGTAATTAAGACTAACTGAATAATAAAAAAAATAAAAAAAGTAAAAACATAATAAAAGCTAACTATACACGCTAAAGTATTACATCCAGTGTAGTTAACAAATCTTCTGAGTTACTTTTTAGAGTAACATGCATAATATAGTGTCACAATTTTTTTCTTTCATTCCAATAAACAAAAAACAAAGTACAGCTGTTTGCAGATACTGTGTACATTTTTCTAAATCACATCCAACTGAAAAGAGAGATTTAAAATGTGTTTATTTACGCACAAAGTGAATACGAGGATTCCTTGGCTTTTTGTGTTCTGCATCATGTCAATCTGAATATGCAAAAAGCGACAAGATACTTTTCCGATCGAGCGCAAACTAAACATTCCCACCTGGTACCAATTTACTGTATCTGGTACTCGCCAATCCAAGTCAGCAGGGGCTGACAGGCAACCAGAAGCAGCAAGCAACACAATAGAAGGGACATCTATGAAAAAGTAACTTTACAACATCTTCCATATGTCAAGAGGTGTAGAAGGAATGTTAGCTCAAGTGGGGAAGCTAGCATGAGAACAAGACATATGGAGACAAGCACTATGCAAGACACACCACTTCCAGCTACAACAGCCTGGTGGATTGTCCTATATCGCTGCCACCTGTGCTTCTTCTTTCCCAATCGTGCACACTGCTGCTAATTCTCACCTAGTCTGACGCTTTCAAAGACATCAGGCCATGCGCTAATATTGTGCTGTAACTACTGACACCATTTACTCTTTATAAAAGTATGCATCTATAGTGAATACACTTGTCATTATTACGCAATTTTTCTATTTCGCCCACACATTAATTGTGTATTTAAAGGGGAAGTCAACCGAAAAATGGCTGTTGTGGAATATGAATTAATTAGCAAAATTAGCAAATTCCAGCCGTTTTTATCCGTTTCAGGGGGCGGCCATTTTGCCACTTGCTTTTAACTGAGCTCAGCTTGCGGACGTTACATGACTAAACTTAGAAAACTAGTGAGTTATGGTTGGTCATTACCTGAGCGCTGAGCAACTGTGATGTCGTTTCAAGTCGACAGCATGAGGCAAAATGGTTGCAGCAAGAGATGGATAAAAAACTGGTGGAATGTGCTGCTTTCTTCATATTTTATTCCAGATAAGAATCTTTAACATAGCTGGAGTATGTTTGTATTGATCCTGTCTATTATTAATATTTGCATATTTTTTGCTGATGACGACTATATTTCAGGTTGGGAAGATTCATCATTGTGGTTAGAAGGGGTTTTCCCCTGTCTAAGTCATGTTATTGTTTTGTTCAATTTTGAGTCATACATTCAGAGGATGATCTTTGCTCAGTTGAGTATATTGAGCGTTAATCTTAAAAATTTGTGGTTAGGTGACGGTTACTGTGGTTTTGATTTAAAAAGATGTTTTAATTCTTTGCGAGCACCCTTTTTGGTTAATTGTATTTAAATATGGACTCATCAAAACACATTGAACAGCAAAAATAAAAATCTGTTTCTCGAATGGTGGAGACGGTCCCAAAAAAGCTTTGCTGGGCTGGACACTAGTGCTGGGTTTAAAAAATCGAATAATTGATATTGACACGATTTTCCTTTTCGAGCCCAATATCAATTTATAAAACCATGAATCGATTATTTAAATATAATTTTCCCCCCATAAATTAAGAAAATAGAATTTTAAAAGCCAACTTTTTTTGTATCTTACAGTTTTTTTTTTTTACTGTTCATATGAATTTAAAAGTATTTTCTTAAATTAATGAAAGACCTGACTTATTGCACTTTAAGACAATTCAGAATATTTGAAGTTTATATTTACAATTATTAAATTAGAATTATGAAAATATTTTCATCTCATCCTTGCTGATGTCAATGTTTGTGTAACACTGCAATAATTATAACGTGTTACGTGAATTAATAAACTAAATCATTTGCCCAGTTACGGCCTCAGCAAAATTTACTTTGTAACTTAATATTTGTGGAGTTGTTATCATGTGTTTGGCATTTAAAAATAATTGATGTTCCATAATTAATCGATTTCAGATTGAACTGAAATGAATTGAATGGAATCCTGAAAAATCAAAATCAAATCAAACTGCACTCTTGTGAATCGAAATCGAATCGATTGAAGAAACTAGAATCGATACCCAGCCCTACTGGACACACGTGTGAAAGCGGAGCAACGCCGCTTACATCACATTCTGCAAGTAGTCGGAGGTCAAGGCAAGCTCGCTGCTGCGTATGCCGCAGCAGTAGCTAGCTGAAGCTAAACACATTGCGGAGTCACTGCGTCCATGGTGGTGAATAAGCTACACTTCTGACATGTATTGTTCTCACAAAGGTATGATGACAAAAGACGGAGAAGCCATGCTAATTGCTAGTACACTTCATAGAAGTCTGGCTGGAACCACATGCAATAGCAGGCAAATAAGTGTCTGCACTCTAGAGAGACAATTAGACAAAAAATCACAGAAAATATGTCAGCCGGCAGGAGTGGTCGATTAGTTTAAACGTATATTAATAGATTATACAATATTCATAATATCAGAATTGTTATTTGCTTGTTTTCACAACACAGTTCTGAGTTTTGATTTTGACTTTTAAGGTCTGCACAATACATTCTCAAAATTACATAACAATAGACCTTATCTTAAAAAAAAACATATATATATATATATATATATATATATATATATATATATATATATATATATATATATATATATTTGTTTTAATTTAGCTTGCTAAAAAGACCATATAAGACACTCAGAAATACTTAAAACTTATTTGCGGTTAAAATTGCAGTTTGTTAATGTGCACAATGTGAATTTAATGAAAAATGGGTGATTATATATAGTTATTATATTGTATTTTTGTTTGATAAAAACGTTTTTCCGGTCCCAGGAATTAACCAGTGAAACATGCACGTCAAAATTAGAAAGTTTCTCCTCAAATGAAATGATTGATTAGCTAAACAGTTTTGCAAAAAAAACAAAAAAACACTTGCAAGTGTATTATAAGGAATTTGTGTCAGATATTTATCAGAGCCATTTCATTTAAATAAACAAATCAGGTAATAAAAATGATCAGTCTCACCAGGATATTTAAATCAGTGCATCGCAAACACTGACACACAGGTTGAATGAGTTGAGAGTGAGCCATTTTATGTGGGATGCTGTTCAGAGCCTGTTTGCGGAGAATTCTTCAAGACAACTCAGCATTAGCACGTGCCGCGGCTTTGGTGTGTCAAGACGGCAGTGATTGAATTTCTCCTCCTTCCTTAAGACGGAAGTGCAAAGCCGATGAGTGATTCCTGTGGATGCACTTAAGGTTTTAGTTGCAGGCGTCCTCGTGCCTGCCCAGATTTTATATGACACATGAAACTAACTACATGGTACTTAGGGCCCGCTGTAAACCAATCTGAAGCCGGGCGGGAAAACAGGTCCATCAGAAGAGAGGCGTGTTTCTGTAGCCTGACAAAAGGACTTGCAAAACCACATCAATTAAAAGTTCATTTAGTTCAGCATTGGCAAGATGAGTGGATGCACTCTGTTTACTACTCCCAGGCCAGTTTCTTAAGAGTGATTTTTCAAATACTTATGTCTATATATTAGGCAAGCATTTTCTCAAAGATGCTCTATGAGCTTTTTCAAATCTTGTCAAATTGAGTTGTTGTCGTTTAGTAGTATCTTTGTAGCTCATTCAAACCCAAAAACATATAAATAATAATACATTTTAATATTTTGTCCTGCACTCCCAAAAACATGTTTATACGTCTTTTATGTTTTATTTTTATTTTTTTTATGGTAGAGCATACAGAAGGCAACTTCTGACAAGAAGAGGTTGCTTAAAGCAATGGTTGTTATTACAAAAATGGCCAGCAGGTGGCAGCAGAGTATAAGAGAGCAGCCAGGGCCATGTTGCAACAAGCTCTTTTTGCCAGTATTTTCAACAGGTTTGTGAATAATGATTAATAATGATAATTAAATTAATTAAAAATAATGAAACTTAGCTATATTCAAATGCTAATTGCTGCAAAACGGAAAAATATAGCAATTTCCTTTTTTTTCCCTTTTGAAAAAAGAGACTCTAATCTTTCTTTTGGTTGGTTCCATGTTTTCATAGCAATAGAACATAATATTCTGCGGACCTTGCAAAATCAGTCAAAATGCAGTAAAACAGCCGGGAGCGAAGGGGGTTGCTTCAGTGAAAATGGCTGGGAGTGAATGAGTTAATTAAATCATAATTATGCTAATTTGCTATTTTGTATTGTATATGCCATCCATGATATGTTTCAGTCAAAGAGAGTCACCTGTTTCTGACAGATGTAAGATACTATGACAACATTGCTAGTCTGAGAATATTCCATCTGAGAATTCTGTCCTCACCTAAGCTTTCGTACTAAACTGCTGTTGACATCTTCTTTAATCTCTGACAGTCAGCGCTTGCCAGCTCACATGCTACGTCTTCCATGTTCCGTGGGGCCTGTGTTTTTTTTCTGCCACTGATGCTCACCTTGTTTGCTCACTTGTGACCATGTGTGATGGAGTGAGTGAGCTAATATCAGCCCCGACACATTGCTTCAACAACACAGGCACACGTGCACACAAACACACTCGATGAAACACTGGAAGGACGTGGATTGGATTATTCTCTACAGTATAAAAACTTGTGGTTGGGCTGGGGAAATCTAAACTGAAAATCCAAACTTGAAAAGACAGCTGCTTTAAAAAAAGAAATAAAAATCACTCCCTACAAGCAGCCCGTCCCACTTACAGATATGCTGCTTCTCACCTCCAAAGTGTTAAATATGTTGTTGTTTTTTTCTACATGGTTTTCTGAATGACACATTGGTTTTGATCAGTCAGTCAGATGTTATGAAGTGAGCTCATGGTGCCTGGAGGCTTCTCGCGAGCAGTTCAAAAATCAGGAGTTGGTGCAAGAAAACAAGCAAATGTGTAAGATGCCAAATTACTTCTTTCCTTATGACAGAAACACATGGATGATCACATTTGAATGGGAAAATATGTTAAAACTAACTTTTTTCAGTTTATAGCAGCTTGTTTTTTGAGACCAAAACAATCTGGTTAATCAGGTTGATACCAAAACAAAAGAACAGTGTGTGTTTCACCTTTAAAGACATTGTTAATGTGTTGCAGTGTTTTCAAGTAAAGGCAATTTGAATGACAGAAAGGCAGGCTTGACCCCCCTCATTAACACTACTGAAATATTAAATGAAATATAAATTAATTAAAAACACTGCAATGCCTGTGGGGACATTGGAATTTGTGGAGACCACGGAATATGTGACTTAATGAGAAAAATGTAAGAAAGTACATTAGATGACATCGCCGACATTGCCAATGTGTCCTCACTGATGAGGACTCACTGTGAGATATACACTCACCGACCACACGGTCAGGTAAAGATTATATCAAACAATCTGTATTTGTAAATTGAATAGATGATGTATGTACATTGGACAAATACATTAGGCACATACATACGTACATACGTAAATTCTAATAGGACAATATCAAACATTTCTACTTTTGTACATGATACAAGAGGTTGTCCGAATATATTGCCTTAGGGTGTCAAAATTAGTGCGTTCATTTTGAGTTAATTTTAAATTCCTTTAATGGGTTAGGGTTAGGGCACACATTTTTTTTATGCGTGATTAATGACCGCCCCTTACTTGGAAAGCCTGTACTGGGGGAATTCCAGTCGCAATGCAGCAGACACATCCACGTCAAAATTTTGCAGTAAACAATGTAATAATAATGCATATATTTGTGGAGACTGGGGCTAAGTTGTATTTTACAATTTTAAAAATGTGCAGAATTTCACAAGTTACTTCATGTTAAAGATTAGATAGCTCTTAATATGAAGAAAAAAATGCACTGAGCTGTCACCAACGTCTTACAAATGGATTGATGCCATCTAGTGGCAGATAATGACCTCAACACAAATCAATAACACGCTCGTTTTTCACAGTGCAGTATATCTTTTTAATCTTAACTCAATTTTATGAATTATTATGAAATTATTCCATTAATGACGGAAAGATACAGCCATACTTAGATACATTAGCTTAGTTTTCCCCCCACTTTTATACTAACAAGAGTATGGAAACTTTAATTTATGGTACATTTTATTGTACATTTAGAACAGCTATATAATCTGGGATTAATCGTGAATTAACTATTGAAGTCATGTGATTAATTACTATAAAAAATCTGAATCGCCTGTCACCCCTAATATTGCCCCATGTAATAAAAACACTAAAAACAACTTAGTATGATGCACTGCAGTCGTACGCTAATACAAGCAAAGTCAATTAATATCTTTCTGATTATGTCAGTCAAAATCAAACGTTTCCACCAGCTCTTGGTAAATGCATGCAAATAATTTTCCTAAAGGCAGACAAAAAAGGTAGAGGCTTACACTTCTCGCTTGTGACTCATGTACTGCCCATTGTGGGGGGTATGCTGGTTGTGGAGAGGGTTCTTTTGCGGTGCCGGGGAGGACAGATCGAGGCCCCGATGGCCGTTGTTGCTGCCGTTGTGCTCCTCCTTCACATGAGCGTTTGTTACCTCCTTCCAGAGCTGTTGCAGCTCTGCAGGAAACATGCCTGGAACAAACAAATTGGATCATAAAATCAATTAGCAGCTAATCCAACTCTCGTCTTCGCTATTTAATTAAATCATTTGTCTGTAAACAAAACCGTGTATTAATTAGAATCTCAAGCAAGTACATCCAACCCCCTCCTCAATTCTCCTGTCATCTGGATAATGTTTGTGTACACAAATCCCTTGTACTCACGCAAATTTCATGCCCAGAGTAAAATAATTAACATTCAGACAAGGCATGAAATCTGAATAATGGCCATCATCTTGTGTCGTGCGCACACAACAATAAGTTTACAGCAGCGACACTAGAAAACATCCCCCCCACTGCCTCTTTGAGAAACAGGACCCTGGGGTAATATTCTCAAAAGCGCATTAATGTGCAAAATACTTAAAGCTCTGCACCGCCTCCAATTGACACAGAAGACTTAAACCTCATTTAACAAGTCAAGCACACTGCAGCTAGCCCAGCTCTTTGAAAAAATAAATCCCTTGAAGACAGATGACATTGTTGGTGTGTTGACAACACATCTACAGTGTGTGTGCGTGCGTGTGTGTGTGTGTTCTGCATGGGCTTGACAGCAAATCTGAAACCTGGGGGGTCAGAAGTTTAGATAAGAAGGTATAATCCAGTTTTTGAGTAATTATTTTTTTTGTATTGTTTTTGTGGCCATCTATAGCATTTTGTCACCTACTTAACTTTTTCATTTGAGGCCCACATACAGAAAAATTGAAGGATGCAAGGGCCACTTTGAAATTATTTGACGTTAATTTATTGAACACACTGAAATCAATCAATCAAGCAATGATATATTTTCTCCCTAATTTAATTTAAAAACTGCTACATAAAAGCTTTTTGTTTAAGGTGAGAAGGCAAATTCCAATTCTTTGCATATCTAAAAAAAAAATGTCTACAGGAGTAGTGGCGCCTATTATCTTGACAGCCTCCTTTCCTACTCTACCCAACTCAACCATTTTTATTATTATTATTTTTTTAACTACCCATGCGGGCCATGTCAAATGTAATTTTCAGTATATGCCACACGCCGCTGGAAAATGGATGGTGGGCTGCAAATGGCCCCCAGGCTGTAGTTTTGACACCCCTGGCCTAAGTCATGTTTTGACTTTAATATTTCCTCATGATGCTGGCCACCTCTGCTAAAATCGGCTAAATCCTTAGTTAAATAGGACCATCCAATTCTACGCCTGAAATTAAATTATTAATAATTATTAGGGATATCAAAATTAGTGCATTTATTTAAAGTTCCTTTAACGCCACATATTTTTTTTAATGCACGATTACTTGGAAAGCCTGTACTGGGGGAATTCTAGTCGCAAGGCAGCAGTCACATCCATGCCAACATTTAGCAGTAATACAATTAATAATAATGCATATATTTTTGGAGATTGGGGTCAAATTGTATTTTACAATTTTATTCACAACTTACTTAATGTTAAAGATTAGATAGCTCTTTAATATGAAAAAAAATGCATTGAGCTGTCACCAATGTCTTACAAATGCAATTATGACATCTAGTGGCAGAAAATAACCACAACACAAATCAATATCACACTCGTTTTTTCACGGGTCAGTACATCTTTTTAATTTTAACAAATTTTATGAATTACAGTGTTCCCTCGCTATAACGCGGTTTCCCCAATTTTTTTGCGTGCAATTTGGCATGCATTTTTTTTTAGTAATGAACCTATTTCCTAAAATTCATGGTTTGAACATTGAGAATGTTTAAACAAGAGAAATGTGAGAAAATGTAAATGCCTCAATGAGAAAGGTGTATAAACTGTGTGGTGCGGGGTTTTAGAGAGCCTTTTAAACATTTACAATACATGTAAAACATAAAGCTAACTACTTTGCGGATTTCATTTATTGCAGGTATTTTTTTGGAACCTAACCCCACCAGAAAACGGGTAAACACTGTTTTATAAAATTACTGTATCAATGATTAGAAGAAGCAGCCATATTTCTATTGGTTTAATATTTTTTTCCACTTTCTATTAAAATTTTTAATTGGTTGGACACTTCTAATAATTATATTATATAATCGGTATTTGGTTCATTTTTTTTTGGGGGGGGGGAATAAATGACTTAGGGAGGTGACAAATTTGGTTACTGCACTATCATCATTTTAAACCACACCTCCTGTGCGTTTGAACTCTGTGGCCTTTTGTGCAGCCAATTAAAAGAAAAAAAAGAAAAGAAAAATCTGAAATGGCGTAGATGTGACAAAATGTGAGGGTATTCAAATCCAGTATAGTGAAGTAATCCACATGTTTAAAGCAATAGTGAAAGAAGTCCTTGCTGATGTGGTGTGCGGCAAAAAAAAAAAAAAAAACGCCACTCACTTAACATTACAATTAATTAAAGCCATTCTGAAAATGAGCAGTGTTAAATGAAAGATGATTTGCACATGCTTATCTACTTGAGTTTATAGTCTCCAAATCCCCCTCCCCGTTTCTCATCACCAGCTCTATAGATATCACAAGTGCTCCTTTCAAGCACCAAATTGTAATACATTGTATGCAAAATGCTTCTTCTTAATTTATTCCTGTTGTGGAAAATAAATGTGAGGTGAAGATCTCAGTCCGATCAGCAAAAATATTTTTAATTTGATAAGCTACTAAAGATTTTAATTATGCTGGTAATGGAGAACATTGGCCTAATGAGGCGGAGGACTCCAGAGAGACGCAAGGGCTAAGAAGTGTGAAATGAGTCTGATAGGATTGCTCTAAATTCACACTAGATCGTTTGCATATCAAAGAGCAGGAAATGATTGCAGGACATATCAATAACCTTTCCACGTTCCAAGGAGTGTCTTTCCTCATTCAAATATTTCCACGCGCTCGCTCGCTCTTATTCTGCTTGCATGTGTTTTCCCTTATTTTCTTCAACGCCTTGCTGACTTCTAATCGAAGTGCACGGCCATGACAGGCAAAACATGCTTAATATTGCACCCTGTGTTTAGCATGCAAATCCCCTGCTTGCTGATTTACAATTACATTACTAAATGTTCCATTGAGCTTTTCATGTTATAAAAGAGACATTGAGGCAAAAGTTCTTTTTTGATATTCTTTTTGAGAAGGTCACTGTTGATGGCTGTGTCTGCACTTAGACAGCAGGAACAATCATTTTCCCCCCACTTGGTGCCCGGTGACAGTGGGCAATGTATTTTTAGCCGATGTGCTTGACAGGGTGGCCCACACTGGCTCAATTACCAAGCAGTCCTGGTGACCCCCGACACGACTGTTTACTCAGATGAAAGCGCAATGGAACGAGTAGGCTGATGAGAGAAGTAACAGAGTGGGACAAAGGTGTCTCGTTTTGGTTTTAGTCTCTCACCATTTTGATTGGAGCCTTTAGTCTATGCGCCATATTTTCGTGTTCAGCGCAAATGTAGCGGAAAGGGTCTAACTGCGGATTCAAGTTGATGGAACGCAGCCAACTCCTGGCCAATTGAAGCGGCTCCCCATGTTCCCATTAAAAACAGGGCGGTGGATGTGCACACAGTGCTTGACAATGCGGAAGCAGCAATTGATTTAAAGGTGTCCATGCATGAGATTGGTGTGCGCAAAATGTGTTTATACAGTTAAACTGCAAGATTTCCCCTTGCGAATGATGTAGTTGGCCATGTGACGTGGGCAAATGGACACCGCCTTACACCCCCGGATTCTGCATCTATGTCTGACCACCCCCTCCCTCCATCCCTCCCTCCCTCCAAGTTGTGACATGCGATCAGAGGGGTACTATTAAAATATTAACTAATTCAAACCCCAAAACGTATAAATCATTTTTTTAATACTTTGTCCTTCACTCTCAAAAACGTATTCATATTTTTTTTTTAATGTTTTTTTTTTTTTAATGCTAGAGCATACAGAAATCTTTGACGCAGCTTCTGACCTGAAGAGGTTGGTTAAAGCAATGGTAGTTATTACAAAAAATAACCAGCAGGGTGCAGCAGAGTATAAGAGATCAGACAGGGCCATGTTGCAACAAGCTATTTTTCCCAGGTTTGTTAATAATGTTGAAACGTAGCTATATTGTAATGCTAATTGCTGAAAAACGGAAAAATATACAAATATACTACTTTTCGTGATGAAAGAAGAGACTGTAATCTTTCTTTTGGTAGGTTCCATGTTTTTATAGCAATAGAACACAAGATTCTGTGGGCCTTGCAAAATCTGTCAAAATCCAGTAAAACAGCCGGGAGCGAAGGGGGTTGCTTCAGTCAAAATGGCTGGTAGTGAATCAGTTAAGGTAATAATGATAATATTCATATAAAAAATTATAATCCCATGCTGTTGTCATATTGAAATACATGTCCGCGGCGCACCAAATCCGTATGCATGTGCCGCGATCAAATCCACCCAAATTGCATGACACGTGCGCCACCACACAGACATGCTTTTTGCAAGTCTAAAATCTCATCTTCTTTTTGTCACCAAATTGCGAGATGTCCCAGGGGTGCGGAAGCCACATCCACCAGAATGCCACAAATCCACAAACACGTTAAACTAGACTTGCCCCGGCACAAAAATGCACACAGGCACCAATCTACAAAAAATAGGCTTCTAAAATTTCAGCTCTGGCTCATGATTTCACAAAATGTCATTCCACAAATTTCTTCACGAACATTATCTTTCACGTTTGAACAATCGAGTTGCTTTTGCAGATGTCTCCATCTGATTACAGTGCGACATAATGACATTGATCCGTCAAATCCGCTTTCTTGGTCCGGCAGTTTGTCCGCCTTGCCAATGTGGGATTGGTTTATCTTTCCTCTTTCCATTTTTCAACACAACTATTGCACTCATTACAATGGCAAAATACAGACAAGAATGTAAAAAATGTATGTTGTTGGGACACTTGATTGATCACCGGCTTCGCAACTCAATTTCACCCCGGCAGGTAGCTCTGGCACTGAGATGGGCCGGCACTTCAACCTCTTCCTGTCCTTGTCCCCCTGTACCCAGGTGACCATGTTCAAGCGAGCAGAAAGTTGATTTAAGGTTCATAATGACATCAGTTGCAGGCCATCATCCTAGAAATAAAAAATGGCCCCTAGTGCTCTAGGCTCTTTAAACCGGGCTGTTACTCCTCACACACAGTCCCAGTGTCATGGGGGGGTGGGGGTTGGGGGGACAGTGACATTGCTATTAGTTTATTGTTCCGTCAGGCTGGGACCTTCCAGCACCCGTGTTTATGTTGCAGTAATCACTGGCCTGCTGATATGCACCCCTAGGCCTGAAATATGTCCTGCTTCTTGCTGCAGGAACTATTACCAGTAACCTACGGCTGGACGTATCAATCACTGACAGGTCGGCCGTATTCCCCACCGCTGTTCCTGATGTGCTGCTGTTCTGTGGCCACTTCATGGCTGGCCACATTCTTTGCTTTCATATTACCGGCAAATTTGTCTTGTCACCGTCCCACTGGCCTCTCGGAGACAACTTAAATGATGTTGTGCGGCAACTGGCCCTCTTGCAGCACAACCTCAAAGGGGCGCTGGGCCATTTGAGCCACAGTGTGCAGATGCTGTGTGTGTTTTGCATTTAAATGAAAACACATATTCAACCCTTCAGCAATGCGAGAGCAAAACAACCGGCAACTCTCTTATCGGGTCAAGAGGACGTGTGTGTGGAAATGTGTGCGCATGTGGTGGCGGCGAGTGGTGGGGGTCGGCTTTTATCCTCACAAGCAAATTGTTATAATTTATAACAGATATCGTTTAACTGCTTCCAAGACTTTGAACATTAACGTCAAAAGAATTTACGGCTACAGGAACGGATAATACGGAGGATACCCGAAATGTGTTTGACGCTTGTTATCTACATGCTTACAGTAAATTTCAACAGTCAATTGGAAAACATTAATTATATCAACTTAGAATGATTTTTTGAAAACAGATGATTAAAAAATAGCGAATATAAAACAACATTAAGTTCAACAACAAATCATTTATAGACTGGCCAAAATGAACTATTATTTTATGAATTATTTAAAAGAACTGCCACAAGAACGAACCATTTACATATATTTATATATCAGTAGTAGCAGTATCCTATTATTAAGGACCCTGCTAACTAAAACATTCTAATCAACGACCGCATTTGTAGTACTGGATATGCTTGCAATGAGGAAGAGGATAGCAAGAGGATAGCATTTGTTTTTGGTATCTCTTTCAGTAACATTTTACACATGTCCACTCTTTAGCCAATTTCCTGCAATATTTCTCCATTCAAAAAAAAAGAAAAAAAACAACATTAATCCCTCAACCTTTCAGAGACAATTGCCTCAGAATTTAGACGTGGTATTAACAATTTGGGTCAACGAACAGTACTTAGCTTTATTTACGAAAAATACAATACAGCAGGCCGCAAGCAATAACAGCTTTACAAAATCATTGTATTAAAAGCAACATTTTATAATGAGCAGATGAAGAGTGGGATAGCCGTGCCAATTTATCACGCCTCAGTTTGAATCCATGATCACTGGAGCCCAGATAGAGCAGATCAAGTCATCGCTTGCGACGCAGTGCTAAACGCGAGGCGAATATTGTAGATTAGATCACAGCAGCATAGGCCAAGCCCGCTGATGCATGAAAGAGTTAAGTGATGTGGAAAACAGAAAGGTCATCAATAACTTCAAACAGTCAAGCAGAAAATGTGTTGAATAGGAAGATAAACGGGGGAACTGAAACACTAGCTTAAGTCATGTAGCAGCTGTCAGAGGCACCGAGTAAAACATCAATGGATTGTGAGGACAAACTAACCAAGGCTTGACTGGTTGAGCCAAACAAAAATGAATGAAGATGCTACCTTAGAAAACGGATTCAACTTACCCCAAAAATTCCAAGCATTTTTTTTTCTCTGTACTTATGTACAATACGGTACGATTTGCTGTTATTCTTTATTATTAGCATGACTAATTTGAATGAATAAAGATTCAAAATATATCAAAGTGAAAATGCTTTGAAATTAAGGTTCAAAATAATGCTCTATTCCCATACATATTATTAAGTCCTTTCAAAGTATTTTTAAAATATATATATTTTTAAATGTTGTTCTTGCACTGTGAGCTATTTTAAACGTTTTAGTAAGCTTTTTTTTTTATTCCTGGGTTGGCTGGCAATCAGTCCAGGGTATACCCCGCCTTCTGCCCGAAACCAGCTGGGATCGGCTCCAACGCCCCTGCGACTCTTGTGAGGAATAAGCGGTTAAGAAAATTGATATTTTATTTGTTTACTTTTCTGTTAAATCTCTTAAAAATCTGTTTGTAACTACTTTTGAATGTTCTACTTTTAATTATCCTATTGATTTATGTGAATTTGGGATCAGTTTTGTGCAAGAAAAATAAGAGTGTTATTTATTAAAGGATTTTACAGTAATTTAATTAACTTGATAGAGAGCTAAAAATTGTCATTTCTGTCATTAACATAAATTTAATGTCATCCTTGCAAAATTTGCATATACATTAAAATCAAAATTGGCTTGACAATCTAATGGATAAGTTTTAGTGCTCTGGAACACAATTTCAAACTCATTCAAACCCAAAAACGTGTAAACACATTCCAAAAAAATACTTCCCAAAACGTATTTACACATTTATCTATGCTAGAGCATACAGAAGGCTTTGGTGCAGCTTCTGACATGAAGAAGTGGCTTAAACAATAGTAGTTATTTCATAAAGCGGCTCGCAGGTGGCAGCAGAGTATAAGAGATCAGCCAGGGCCATGTTGCAACAAGCTCTTTTTGTCAGTGTTTTCACCAGGAATGTGAATAATGATGAAACTTAGCAATATTCTAATGCTAATTGCTGCAGACCTTTTGTTCTGATGAAAGAAGAGAGAGACTCTAATCTTTCTTTTGCTAGGTTCCATGTTTTTAAGGCAATAGATAGCAATATTCTGTGGTCCTTGCAAAATTACTCAAAATCCAGTAAAACAGCCGCGACCAAAGGGGGTTGCGGGGGTTCAGTGAAAATGGCGGGCAGTAAATGAGGTAAAAGCAAATGTGAAATGAAAAACACATTTTATTCAAATCCCAAATTTGAATGTATTTTAAATACAAATGAAATTTACACACATGCACACGCACGCCTGGTGAGGCTGCCTGGCATTCATTTCTGTGATGATGAACACAGTATAAACAGGATGTAGTGGGACAGTTGCAAAAGCTACTAAAAGTACAGTATCTGTCCATATCAGCCGTATAATGCTTTACTCAAAGGGTGTGTGTTTGTTTGCCAGACATCTGACACAAAGCAATTCTGCAAAGCACACTCAACACAGCAGCGCTCCACGCCTGTGCCCACGGCAATTGCCTGCAAGCGGATGAGTGATTCCATACCCAGTCCAAACAATAACACCACTGTACAAACGTGTTTGTGTGTGCCTATTACCTAAGCACCTCTGAACCCTCCTGTTTTTAATCACCCTTATCTTGTTATTGCAAAACTGTTTGTCTTAGCTGGGAATGAATAGTGAATGTCATGTTCTCAAAACCTTACGACAGCGTCTTTTGTCACAAGGCGACCACTCCTTCACAAATAATAAAAGAATAAATAAAGACACAAACTTGTTGGCCAAACAGACACGCTGGCTCCCGGACAAGCAAACATACTGACGCTTTATGAATGATAAATTCCACCCTGACTAAGTTCTTTGCAATGCAGCTGCTTGTGGACATGTTTGGATATGGCTGGACAGGTGTCACTGTATATCTGATTAACTTCTCTTCATATTACATATCAGTAAGGATGGCCAAAATGCAGTCCAACTAAAAATCTCAGATCCCCCCTACACACACAAAAATCCAATTAAAAAAGTTTTGCTTTTTTTGTACATCTTGGAATTTTCCTGATGCCAAACAAACAGCCTTTTTTTCTTTCATCAACATTTAAGGGATGACTCGTTGAGCCATTTTGAACACTAAAAAGTTAATATTTTGTCCAGAATGAATTTGATAACTTCATTATTTGCATTATTCATTTTTGTTTTCATGTAGAATTAATACCTTTAAAAACAAATTTTTACGCTTGCAGTTTGGTGACCAAACCCAGAAAACAAGTGAGCCGTGATTGGTTCTGCTTCAACAGAATATACAGTATACCGTAAAATCCCATGTACGTACTCGTGTCTAATACGCCCCCAAAAATCACCCTTAAAAAGCTCTGTGTGTAAATATTAAAATTTTATATTTGCTCTACAATTTAACAATAAAATCAACAGTTAACTTTTTAATTAATGAATTAGTTTTTTTATTGCAGGGCTTAGCTCCCTCTCGGTCTATTTGCAGCACATACCTCGGGTCCAAAATTTGTAATATGACGATAAATCACTGATTTTCAACATAAAAGAGAAACATGTCATGGACATACAGAATACAGCGTGAAAATGATTATGTCCATGTCTATTTCTTAGAAGGATTCAAATGTGAGTTTTTCAAAAATAGTCGTCAAAGTGGTTGAAAAATTCACTAACTATAATGACCAAATTGCTAAATTGGCTTTTGTAACCACTCTCTGTTTGTAGCCATGTTGTTATGTGCACATCAAGTGGGACACACTGTGAAGTGCATAAGACACTTACAATAATTTTGAAGAAAAAAAAGGCTACTGTACTGACCGTGCGTGAGTGACTGCGTGAGTGACTGTAGTGGCAGGCCCGTTTGTCCAGGCTGAATCGTGAGCAGCCCTTGCCTCTGAAGGTTGAGCAGATGTTGCTGCTGGACCTGCTGGACCTGAAGGAGCTGCTGCTGGAAGGCCAACTGCTGTGCTGACACCTGCGGCTGAAGACACACATACATACTTTTGAAAAACACACTCATTCAAGCCAGTGTTAATATTTAAAGCTGTTTCTAATGTACTACACTGCCTAAATTCACCACATTAAGGAAAAAACAAACACTTTTAGTGTATTTGCAGTCTTCAGTAAATGGAACATGTATAATAAAATTATATCATCACTGTTGGCCAGAATCCTCTTTTGTATCCTATTTTTCCACAAATCGAAACATTTGGTGAGTCCCCAAATGGATATTTTTTAGGGCTGGGTATTGCCAACAACTTCACGATAGGGGGTCACGATATATAAATCGCGATACATATGTACTGTACCTGCATCCTGACGTATGACCTTCAAGACAATACCTATCCCAATATTTTATTCTTAAAATATATTATTATATAAAATATAATATAACATCCATCCATCCATTTTCTTAACCGCTTGTCCTCTCAAGGGTCTCGGGGGGCGCTGGAGCATATCCCAGCTGGCTTCAGGTCGTAAGCGGGGTACACCCTGAACTGATTGCCAGCCAATAGCAGGGCACACAGAGACGAACAACCATCCAAACTCAACAATCACACCGATGGACAATTTGGAGTGTTCAATTAACCTGCCATGCATGTCTTTGGAATGTGGGAGGAAAGCGGAGCACCAGGAGAAAACCCACGCAAGCATCCTGATGCAACATTATTCTTATTATTCTTATTATTATTATTATTATTAGATTACGCTTCTAGTGTACCGGCAGTTGGCCGCGCCTGGTCAAAATGTGTGCGCACCGCTAAGCAATGAGCAGTTTTCAGTAATGCGGAAGGAACCTGAATGTGCAAAATTGATTTGTATCGATACGTGTATTGAAACGAGGCTCGATTTTTTTTTAGCACACCCTTCATCATTTTGCAATCTAAAGTGTTGAAAATGGCTAACATGGTTTGCTCTCTTTCACAATGCAATGTTTTTTGTTAGTTTTTTTTGGACGGGGGAGTCATTGATTGAATTAATGGCATTTATAATTCAGATAACAACATATGACTAAAATATAGTGTAACGAAAAGCGCACTTAAATATACTGAGAAGGATGAATTGCTCGGTCTGACACGTAAAATACATTCATAGAATGGAGAGGAAGTCCAAATAATACAAAAAACAAAATTGTCTTATCTCTTATGCGTCATACATAGAAAATATCATTGTTACTTCGAAAAAATGCAAAAATCGTTCTCGAGCTGTCCACCAAATGTTTTTGACAACATTATGGATCAGGAAATAGCGTGTTTATTTTGCAATCGACAAAACAAACACACGGCGAGTGATAGAGCAAGTGGGAGGAGAGAAAGGGGCACTAAAGAGCTGTGCCAAGCCGTGTACCGCACCCAGTTAGCTAACACAGGATACATCACACTTTGTTTACTTCTCACGAGTGAGTGCATACAAAAACGTCTCCGCGGTAAGCGGCTGCCAGGTCACTTGTACGCAGCTCGGGAAATAAACGCCAGATAAAATGAATGTGGAAAGGTTGCCAAGCCCCTCCCCACCTACTCCCTTTTGGACTTTTGCACGAGTTTGGACCAAATGAGAGAAGTGGCATATCATTGGGTCAACTATGGCAATTTGGGAAAAAAAGGGTGATCTCATGTCTGAAGAACAGTAGCGACAGATGAAACGTGTGATCGGATCCAAAAGATGAGACGAGAAAGACATGACACGGGTCCCAGGGAGGATTCTGGCATACGGACGGACTGTGATTTTCTATGATCTGCCTGATTAATTGAAAGGTGGTTGGCTTCTCATTTTCATTAGTGTGAGAGAAGTTTCTTGTTTCTTTAGTGGTTTGCCCTCTTCTACTTCCTCACTGACAGTCTGATACAAAGAATCGTGCTACGGGGGTGGTAGTTCACAGGGAACGCCGCCTTTCATCAAAACTCTTAATAAATAGAAGTTGGCTTTTCTTAAAAAAAGGGAGAGAGAGAGAAAGAACGAAACACTAAGCATTGCAAATTAATTTAACTCTCTCCCCTTGTGCATGTTTTATCTTCTAGGCCCGTCAGATGACAAGGGGCTTCTGTGCACTCCCAGCATGCAGACACATAAAAACCATTCGAACCAACAGACCAAATAAGAGGTTAACAAGAAGTGGCACAAGGGAGCGAAAAATATAGTCGCTGACAAATGATAAAGAGTGGCACTGGCAGCCCTTTATTGTGGAGCTTCAAATATAAAGTTAAAGATCTTTGAAAAACGAAATTTTGATGTCTTTAAAATAAAAAAAAGGGGCACAAAGCAACAACAGGGGGTTATTGTCTGGCAGCCGCTGGGGAGTCACAGCATAATTCTTATTCTGTCTTTTGATGGCTTCGAGAAATGCCACAGAAAAAAAGAGAAAGAGACAGCAGAGAGGGAAAGCCTCACGGGGCTGCATCTATTTCCTGTGATCATACATAATATGCTTCAAAAGTGATTTTTTTTCCCCCCTTCTATTCTCATGCTCCATTCAACTGATCAATTGCCCCTGCTTGCCTCCTCCACCCCTTTCTTTTTGTCTCACTTGCTCCTCTTGTGTTTACATCAGATGCGACTTAGTGACAGGCCCTATCTGAGGCCGAGGAGCTGCGCTGTCATGTTGATTTATGGGAGCATCACGCCGCAACTTGTCCAAACTGAAGCCCACAGTTCATTAATTAGGGAGCTTCGACTTTGAAGCTGGGAGCTTTGACAGCACACGGGCACGTGAGCGCCAACATGCGTGGATGCGCCTGCTTTTAACGCCGGCTCCCTTTGACGCTTTCCTCTCCTCGGCAAACACTCAACTCGATGGGGACGAGTGAAAATTCCCTGATTGTCTTTGAACTTCTTCTGACCGCACAATAATTTGCTTTGTCCGTAGTGATGCTCGTATCCGCCAATCATTAGCACGCATTAAGCTGCTGCCTACGAGCGTGCCCGGCTGTACTGGGGGGAGCAGAAGAGTGCAAACGAGAACGATGGGGGAAGAAATAAAAACCTCAACACAGACAACAAAGCTGGGAGCGCTCGCCGCGCTGATATCTCACAATTACATGCCTTCTCGTCCGCTGCCATTTCCATGTTAATTACCAAGAAAAGCCTCTCAGATTTATATGCGGCGTGTTCTTGCTCCCCCCCACCTCCCCTCTGCCTTTCATTATGTCCTGCACACGACTCTCAGGAGCGCTCATGTCTTTGTTGCGTCTTGTTTAGAAAGGATCAAAAGCAAGGAAAATATCATATGGAGGACAGTAGGGGAAATACAACTTTCAAGGTACTTTGCATCATTACTTAGTCATTGCCATTTAAGCAGAAAGTCTGACATACTAATCAGAAGCATGGGCCCCCCCCCTTTCCGTGCTTTAACCACAGTCTGAAGGCAGATGGGTTTGAGGTAGGGAGCACGCATGTATTCCATGTCTGCTCAATGCTTTTCACACAGTGTTGTCGGTTCTACCTCTTTAGCCTGTTTGCTGCCTCCATGTTGTTGGAGGAGCTGGAGGTGGAGCTGTTCCTGCTGCTTCTTGTAGAAATCTTGGAGTTGCTGCTGCAGAAGAGACAGAAAACAGATGAGCGGCAAGAAGTTGGATAATTGAGGTTGGAAGGAAATCTACACTGGCGTGAAACAGATTCGCCTTACGAATGGAGACCGACGGCAAACATTTGAAATGGATTCCTAAGGAAAGGCAACTTTATTTCTGTAGTACATTTCATACACAAGGCAACTCAATGTGCTTCAGAAAAGGAAAGACACAACACATAAAAGCATTTAAACAAAAGCAAAGTAGCCCTGGACAAAAATTTATTTTATTTTTTTCGTTGCTGATTTTGACACTTTTCCCACATTAAGAACAACATGGATTTTTAGGGGGGGAGGGCGGTTGGTATCTAATGTTTTTAGTTGTTATTCTGGACGCCAGGATAATATGGGTGTAACGTGTTGTAAACTTACAAAGCTTATACGCAACATTTTTAACATGAACATCATGCAAATCAATTTGCGATTGTGATTGGTTAGTTAAGATCCAATTATGAACCTCAAGTGTTAACATCATCCAATGCGTTTTTATTGGTTTAGACATGTGAAAACTTTAAAAACTAAAGAAATAACAGCAGGTTTCTAAAATTACTAATCGAAAAAAAGGATATACAAATGTTTAAAAGACCTTAAAGCTCCTGAACGCAGAAATGTAAATTTTTAATCGATACAGCCACCTGTTTCTGGACAATGAAACTGCATTTTCACTTCTTCACGTACACAACGCGCATATGATGTCACAACCGCAGAGAGAGGGCGGGAAATTCAAACCCGAATCCCCTCTGAAAACTATTGGCCAGGAGTTCCCATTATGAACAGTGAAGGTGTTAATCTACAAAGTAAATTCTGTAGAGAAAATGTTACTCTAAGCTGAGTCTATTTGGCCCCACTCTGAATAGAGTAAAATTTACACTTAAAATAAAAAAATAAAAGCCACTCAAAGGTTGAGGAACAAACCCAGAACTTCAGGTTGGGCGATAGCCAACGATGTTTTAGTCTATTGGATATAAGCAAACCGAAGGAGTGGCATAGATCAGGTGTTAGACTGGCAGTCTACCAAGCTGAAGGTTGAGAGTTCGTTCTTCAAACCTTGTGTAACTTTTAAAAAATTTTTTTATATAAACTACTAAAAATGTTGTCAAAATTTACTTAGAATTTCTGAGTGAAACATCTTTAATAGTTTTTGTTCATATGATAGGCAAATTCTCTCATACACAATAAAAATACTTTGAGTAAAATTTACTCTCTTCCAAGTGTAAATTTTACTCTATTTAAAGTGGGGCCAAATAGACTCAGTTTAGAATAAAATTAACTCTACAGAATTGACTGTGTACTAATTAAAAATGTTTCAGTCATAAATGGTCAAATAAAAGGCTTTTGTAAAGATAATTTTTGGGCAAATTGTGCAGCTTTAATCAAGAGTATGGGAGAAAAATAGGGATGGGCAAGAACCGATACCAGAAATGCGACGGCGGCACAGTATTGCTGTTGCGAGTACGCTTGTGGCCCTTTTATAATCAAGAATGAAAGGCATACATATCTGACAGATGCCCAATAAGATGTACAATTCCATATTTTGGCCAGGATTTTTTCCGGCCACCAAGATATTACTTTCATTTTATTTATTTATTTATTACAACTCATGTTATGGAGGGTTCTCTATACTATATGCATCTTATGAAGAAATAACAAAAAGATAATCGAAAATTGCTATTAATTTGATGAAATTTTATGGAAAAATTGCATATTGGGATATATAGGACTTTCATTAGTATTATGTTTTGTGTTTTTATTTGATGTATCAAAAGTACTACACTCCACTACACTATAAATGGAATTGTTAACCAACTTAAAAAAAATCGCTTCAAGTGGTAACACACGATTAAATTAAGTTAGTCCTAAATTACTCCAATCTAAAATAATGAATTCAATTTAATTTGTAATCTTAAATTGGTTAAAAAAATTCCTTTTAGAGTGTAGTGGTATCACTACTTGGTGTCAGTTTCAGTGACTTTTCAAGAGTTGAGTACTTGTACTGGTATCGGTCTGAAAATAAAAATGCTATTGCACTTCCCTAGAGAAAAGCAATGTTTTTAACCTGGATTTAAACACATTTACATTTGTGGCTGACTTCACTTCCGATGGCAGCTTATTCCATTTGTATGCAGCATAGCAGCTAAATGCTGCTTCACCATGCTTGCTTTTGTGGTACCCTACCTGCTGTAACATGAGGGCCTGCTGCTGCTGGAGAAGAACCTGGAGCTGCTGAGGGCTCAGGACTTGCTGCTGAAGGATCTGCTGCATCTGCTGAGGAGTTATCACTTGAGGTGTCATCATAGCCACTGACACTGGAACCTGGACAGAAAAAAAAAGCACAAGATGTTTTAGTCTACCAATAACTTCAGTAGCATGCCATTAACACTCCCCTTCAAAAGTGCATATGTATTTTGCCACTCCATCCCGCTAACAAAGAGAAAACGAAAGAAGATGACAGCAAGCGATGGCTCATGCCTGCAGAGTATACGGCAAACCGTCATCCCTCCTCCTGCTTTCAGCAAAATTCCTTTAGCACGCATGCCCCCCCACCCCCGACACCATTAAGAATGATCTGCATCTCCGTGTTTGCCGTTTATAAAATATGGCAAATCCGCCATACCTGAGGACGCCAAAATCAGCGCACACGCAGGACATGTCATGTGAGAACATTTCATTAGAGTTGCTGTCAACATGGATCTATTATTGTGACAATATGGAGCGCCCCCGGAGGAGGAGCCAGGCTGACGAACATGCAGGCCTCGAACAAACTCTTGAAAGGTGCGAGTGCGTAACTCTTCAAACTCACTGATTTGTTGTGACACTAAAAAGACCCCACAGTTGTCGGGATGCTTTAATTGCTCATGTGTGGCGGGAAACTCGCCATCTATCTGCATGCATGCTGCCATGTGCGATACCATTAAAAATGCCTTCCCTTGACATCTGAATGAGAGAATACATTCTTTTTTAACGTACATGATAGTGTTTTTTTTCTCCTTTTAGCAACTAATATGTTTGTGCGTGAATGTGGGTTAAGGTGTCAAGCAAGCTGACGTTTTGACAGTCAAGGTCACTCAAAATGGTATCGGAACTTAACGCTAAGCAAATTTGGATGTTTTCATGCATTTGTGAAGGCAATTTTGATTTGAAGTTGTCTGGAACAGATTTCTTCAGTGACAAACACCTGCATATCTCCAAAATGTAAAGTTTGGCCATTTATATAATACAGCATAATGATAATGCTTATGCTTTCTTTAGCAAGTAGCATGCAATAAGCCGTTTATCCAAACGAGAGCCAATAACCTTCATGCAGGACTAACACCTTCTTTTTTTTTTTACTCCGCAGTAGCAGGGGGTCGAAGAGGAAAATGCAATATTAATCCCCCCCATTGTATCTTAATATGCAGTTCATCTTGAGTTTTGCACATGACTTGTCCTGTCATCTGCAAAGACACCCCCACTTCTAATTCCCTAATTTCACAGTCATTTTCTTACAAGGTCTTTTTTCTCTTGGCATCACTAATTTTTATGAACTATTCTGAAGGTCAAGCAGGCGGCCCAATTTTTCTGACATGCAAACGTTAAACATGCGATGTGAACGTAATTGATATTCATCCACTCTGCATGCTAGCCACGAATGCGATTTGTAATTTCGAGAACATGTGTACTGCCGGTATATTCTTGTTACAGTACAAAAATGTGACAGTGTGTGTGTGACATTAGATAGGTGTTTAGTAGCATGGAAGCAAGGGCACGCACCAAATTATCTTTTTTTTTTACACACAAGCACCGATATTTATATATACTATATACTGTATATACATATACATATATATATATATATATATATATATATATATATATATATATATATACACATTCTAACTATATTAAATGCTCAACAAGTAGAATGTCCCCTAAAGTTTTCTACAGTAAATCAGGTTTTGCAAAATTTTAATGTAACTGAAATGTGAAACATTTTAGTTTTGATTTAAAACAAAAAGAGCAGAGTGTTTCCATGTCAGCAGCATCCCTTAGAGAGCTAAGTAAAAACAAATACATACATAATAAATAATGAAAGAATAAAAGGAAGAAGTCGTTCCCTGAAATTAACCCACTTTTAAATTGATATCTTATTTGCCTTCATATTTTTTTTTTAAAAGGCTGATGCTGATTTTCATCTAAATGCCAAATATCAGAGCCAATGATCAGTCTATCCCTAATTCTTTACACCTTGTTTTATATCTTACTGTGACTTCCAGCATCTGACTCACAGCAACTACAGATATTTTATCCTGCTCTGAGCAACAGCCTATTACAGACTCCCATTTTATTACCTATTTATTACCTATATACGACTGAGGTCATTAGCAGCAAGAGGGATTGTACGCTTCTTAACCTATTGATCAATGTAACTACTCCCATTTAATCGTGTGCTGAAGGAGTGAAAACCTCCCTCAAACGGGCCGCTATTGAGTGGAGGGGCAGGAGGGAGCTCTTTTAACTAGAAAATATCGCCCTGGCCTCTGTATCATTCCCATTTAACGCAAACACAAGACGCCAGTCGCCATTTGGAGTACTCCCATATGGTGCTCTCTGTTGTCTCAGGGATTAATCCAGATGATTTACAAAAAATATATTATTATCTAAAAATAGAGACGCTGGCGCTGGGCTAATAACAAAATGGATCGAAAGAGCCCAGCTCTAAT
This sequence comes from Vanacampus margaritifer, assembly GCF_051991255.1. Classification (NCBI taxonomy): domain Eukaryota; kingdom Metazoa; phylum Chordata; class Actinopteri; order Syngnathiformes; family Syngnathidae; genus Vanacampus; species Vanacampus margaritifer. The sequence goes on along the minus strand of NC_135439.1, from coordinate 17,558,624 downwards.
CTACTCACAAATATGAAGGGGTTAAAAAAGAGAGGACATTCTGAGGATGCCAGAAATAGCTGACGTTTATGAATTTCACGAAGGTGTGGCACTCTCCAGGTGCATCCCATACATAAACATTCAAACCTTAAACATTCTCTCACAGCTGCAGACTGACAGTGCAATCTAGTGTGTAACCCCAGGCCTGCAGAACAAATACACACACTCATATAAGTACACGTTTACACAATGTATACACATGCCCAACTTCCAAAAATTATCCAAAAATTATAACACATTCTGAAAATCTAAAAAAAAATAAACCAATAAAATAGTAAACAATTGAGAATAAATATATTACTATTAAAAATAATAACAACAAATAATAATAAAATTACTAAAAAATATTTAGTAACGCAAGATTGACATCTATGGTCAAAACATTTCATATCACCAAAATGTATGCGCCATGATTCTTGAGGACTTCACCTCACAACGAATACGAAATATAAAAAAGTGACACACTGCTAACATCCACAAGAGCCAGCGATTCCAAGTTAATGAAGATGCTTGAGACACCAAGCGCCTCCCTCCAATCAAGTGAGAGTACGACTGCTGGTGGAAACAAGTAAAGGAAAAGGTGAAAAAAAAGATAACTTTTTTTTTTTCGACAGACGAAAACTAAAGGATCAAAGACGAGAGGTGCATAGTCGCAGTGAGACGGGTCCGGGCTCATACATTTCACTTGCCGTTTGGCTCAAAATAACAAGATGTGACTTTCATGGCATAGCAACTTACAATTTTAACTATCATCTGCTGCATTAAAATGTCAGAAATGAAGATTTGATTTTATTCCTCAAGAATCTTTTTAATCAAAATTAACACTGTATAAATTTTCACCACAAAAATCTGAAGAAGAAAAAATAGATAAATCCAACAGTATCAAAAATGATTTGAAATGCAATTATTTTCAATATGTGAGAAGGACTCACAGCTTTGCAGTCAGTGGAGGATTTGGACTCACTTCGTTCTACTTCTTCTTCTTTTTTCTTTTTTTTTTTATCTGGTCCCTCCGTTAGACTTAAACAAACAAACTGCTCGGCAAAGCGGGTGAGCTCATCCCAACAACAGCTGAGTAGTGTGCCTCACCCTGGTTCTCACCACTGCTGATGACGGGGTGCACACAGCGCCCACACGCACATACACACACCATGAAAATGTTATTTTAGAATGAATTGTAAAACTAGATAGCATGCCAGTGATCTAACATAGCATTTTTTTTAAGTCACACATTTAAGTTGTATTTGCTCATTTCAGGGACAAGGAGATTGACTAAATAATCAACTAAATATTGAGACGTATTGAAAAAAACAAACAAATACTTATTTTCATTCTCCCTATTTTGATGCAAATGTCGAGTCACTCGATCAAAGTTTTTGCCACACCTCCGCATTAATACCTCACAACCAGAAAATATTCAAAACATGAAAACTGGTTTACAAATTCAGGGATTACTGTACAATAGTAGAGGACGACACTGTTTGCTTTTATTTTATCCTTTGCCGACTAAACAATCTTTGGGTGTGAAGTGCACGGGTTTCCTGTTCGGTTTTGCGTCGACACAATTGCGCAACGCCATGTCTTTGAGACACATTCTTTGAGTCAATTAATTTAATTAAGATCACAGCCAATAAATCCCTTTCCAATGAAACTGTAGCCAAAAGACAATGGTTGACATTTCTGGTGCTGATTGTTTATACTATCCAGCAAAGAACACCTAATCCTTGTTTCCATGACGGCAGACAAGAAGAACACAAATTGTGTCGCCTCTTAACTCTTAACAGTTGAAAGATTTTTATTCATTAGTATGTTTCTGAAATGAAGTCAAACTGCACACAAAAAAGTTGTCAGTACTTGCCAATATTGTCATTTTTATTAAATTATTGAAAGCTGAGTGGTGACAAAGTTGACACCTGCACCCTGAGCATTCAGCGACTATGTCTACCCTTTACATCACTGAGCATCTCAAGGGGAATAAATTATCCCATCAAAAAGTGAGAAGAAGCACATTCTCTAAGCAGTAATGACAATAAAAGACAGAATGAAAGCTTTTTTTTTTTTTTTTTGGAAGTAGTAGTTACACATTTCTGTGTGAGGGAATCAAGGGAAGAACAACACGGAGCAGCTGCTGGTACACGCGTTTGCTAAACTATTCCCCTGCCTCCGCTCTTCTGTTCTGCCCGCTTGCTCCGCTGCAAAGCAAAGGCCACATTTGTAAAAGATATCCCAGTAAACTCGAGGGGACCGTGCCCCTCTCGTGGCGCACACCTTGGAATCTGCTTGGCCATGTTGTAGTTAAGAAATGACAGGTGCTGGCAGCCCCTCTTCTTGACAGGCCACTGCACAAATAACGCCCCTGCATGAAAGGGCTAATGCACAACTAATGAACAATAAATCAACTTTGATTACAAACTGTCAAGCCAATCAGCTCGCACTCCAGCTCTCCCAAAGTGTGAGTCTCGCTCGGCACAGCTGCGCGGCATTACAGTGCACGTTGCCCTGTTGACGTTCTATTCGGCTCAACCAGCTGACAATCCGCTCCACTGTTTTTCCACCTATACTTTTCCACCTACCCACTTCCTGACCACTGAGGTAAAAGCTCAAATATGGTTTGAAAATGAGAAGTTCATTCAAAAGTTGAATTTTACTGGATAAGAATGTTTCAGTGATCACACATCTAAGGGCAACTTTGACAAAAGTATTCATGAAGATACGAGCGACAGCGGGACTCAAATGTATTTTGTAATGATTGAGCTAAATATCAACTGTGTTCATTTCATTTCATTTACAGTTAAAAAGAACAAGCAGAGCCCGGATGATCATCATTTAAGTCATGACCAAATAGACAGCCGGCAGATTTTTTCCAAATTTTGAATATCCATCTTCAGAAAAGCAACAAACAAAATAGCACCAATAAAATACTTTGCTTAAAAACAACAACAGCAGCATTTACAGAAGAGACAACAAATCAGTCACCTGTTTTTGTGGGAAATCTCCATAATTAAAACATCATACGGAACCGCTCCAATTCTTGTTTAACTGGTTAGCCGTCTGTCAGAAAAGTAAACAAGACTAAAAGAGAGACAAAATTACTACAATGAGTTGAGTATGAGACGCAAGATGTAGACGTCAGACAAGCAAGCATACTTCACAACCGAGTAAAAGTAACTACTCCAAACATCTCCATAAAAATCCAAAACACACCCAAAGTAACATAAGTGCATTTAACACCTGTGTGTTTGCTTCTCTTGTCAAAAATCCTGCGCAGTTTTCTTAACAGCAAAGTTTCCAATTCTGGATCACTCATGCAAATATTGCGTGACACATTTAACCCATTCTAATGACACAACATCAACAACAAGCACACAATACGCTCCCTTTTCTATTTTCACCAGGTCCAATTAAACCGTCAAGTTTCTAAGCAAGAACGCGGGCTACATCAAAGAACTCAATCATATTGACTAACCTGACAAACTCCATTTAGCTGGCAGGGTAAACAGAAAGCCGGGCCACGCGGTGTGGAGTGAAGCAGAGCGGAGAACACAGCAGCCACGGAAAGAGAGAGAGAGACTGAGAGAGAGAAACACACACACACACACGCACACACACACACACACACACAGTGGGGGAGAGAGAGAGCGAGAGAGAGAGAGTGAGTGAGGCAGCGTCAACGCAGGCAGGCTGAGAACCAGCTCTGTTGTGCTGTAGCGTCTCCAACCTTCTTCGGAATACAGACAGATTGCACGCGCAAGGTTACTCCCAGGCTGACAAGATACAAAACTATCCAATCAACCACACCCTTCTCCACCAATCGCAAGCATCCCTCTAAACATCATCAATTCAAATGGGGCCACACAATAGGGAGCTGCAGGCTGAGCTGCAGGTGAACCCGTGGCTTTGTCTAGGGTGGGGGGTCCATTCAAAAAAAAAGGAACAGTTGACCCTTTGACCTCTGCTGGGACTCTGGCCATGCTATTTAAACAATGGAAGCCCATAGACAAGAGGCTCTTTAATTAAACAACAGATAAGTAAACACAGCTATCCAGCGGAAAGAAAGAAAACTTGCCAAGCTATCAGGCCTTTATTGTTCTGCTCAATGGAAATGTTTATAGTGCCAGAACAAAAGACAACTCAACAACAAATGAATAAACAACTCTGACACTGCGTTATTTACACTTTTCTAGTTTCCCATGCGGGACTTTGCCGTCTTCATAGCTCTGTTTATGACTCTGCGTCCTTTTAAAGCTGATGAGTATCAGAGCAGAAAATCAAGTGTATAAAAATGAACATGGATTATTTGAACTGAATCAAAATGCTAATTTCTCCCAGTTGTGTCCCTCAAAAACTAAAAAGAAGGAGCACTGCTACCAGGCAATCTATTCAATGGCATCCCAATGAGAGCAATTATTGTCGTGAAAACGTCACACTATTAAAAAAAAAAAAAAAGAACACCCATGTGCAGTCACTGAGCAGCCAAGACGAGAAGAAAATAGAACTCTGCCACCTACTGGAGATTGGGCTAAACTACTCAAGGGATAAGACAGCAGGAGGGAAAGCAAGCCTGATGTGGTCTAACTTTTCTTTTTAACAGAGCAATCTGACTTGAATCATGTAATTACTCATTCAAGAGTACATCTAAAGCTAATAAAAGCTTGCAAGTTGCCATTAAAACCGATTTTAACAGTAATAAAAATAAATCAATTCAACAAAGAATACGAGCAAAGATTTAACACCTCACTTTGTTAATTATAGTGACAATAAACAGCAAGCGGGCAAGCATGAGTTGAAACGCACATATCAACAAGCTATAAACCCTCAGCCAAGGATGAAGGAACGTTCACGGGATGTATTCCAGTCCGCAAACACATCGGTAAAACAAACAGAGCTAAACACAGCATCAGCATGGCAAGCCACTGCTCTCATCAGCTAATAACTAACAATGAGCTCAGCTAAAATGGCCTGGCCTTTATCAATTATTGACCGGGACACCTCAAGTGTTAAAAGTGACAATTCCAATATATGTCATAGTGAATAATTCAACGGTGGGGAAGGTGCTTTTATTTTGTATCCGAGACAGCTCGCACAAAACGACAGGCATGCGCGCACAGCTGCATGCGTGCTCTCAAAGCACACAAACGCACACACGGTGGCTGAGGCCACTTCTTCTTCCTCAGCATTCTCCCTGGGGTGGCATGTCGACGTATTCTCAATAAAACACCTTCTTAGCAGTAATAGGCCACTGTTCTCATTTCAACACTCCCAACGGCCTCGTGATAAATTTAGCAGACACACAGTTCAAGCATCTCCTCTCACACACAGTCTTTCTAATCCATTGCCTCCGTGCCAGCGCCATGTAAAATAATTACACTTTTGTGTCGATGTGATACACGGTATATAGATTTTATTCCCCTGCACACAGAGAAAACATCCGTAACCTTGGACTGCATCCCTGGTGATAGTTTTCAGGGAGTAGTGAGTGTTTGTGCCCATGACAGAGTGAATTGCATTATAAAACACTCCCATTTCCTGCTTGAGTTAAAGTGAAAGTACTGTAATGCCTGGTTAGGCTCAGCCCTGCGCCGTTCTGGCTAAAGAAAACGATACAGCTCCAATTACAAAGTCTTCTCAAAAGTCAAATGCAGCCAAGATAGAAGATCACCAGTGTGCCAACCGGTGCCTTAGTGTTGTTTAAGGAGTTGTACTGAAGGAGATTGCAAACACAAAAATACAGTGAAGCATACTCAGCGTTTGGAAGGAGAACCATGTGCAGAAAACAAATTGTTGTTTATTCATGGAGTTAGTTAGAGAGACAAATGCTTGCCAATATAACCAACAGAGGCTCTATAAAAAGAATGGGCAACTGGCACTCTGAGTGCCCTTTGATTAATTTCCCACCAAAAACAGAAAACATTTTTTTTTTTACTAACATTCAATAGATGTTTTTCACCAAAAACAGTGAGGTTGGGGGTCATGGGAAAAAATAGGAAAAATCCCAAATATAAAAAAAATGCTAAAGAAAAAAAATCAATAATACAAAACAGCAAAAAACATTATTTTTGACTGAGGCAGTTGAGCAAATAAAAGTCAAACTAGGTAGAGGGATTTAATTTCAGCGGTTTGCCATGACTATGACAGTAACTTAATTTTATGGTATGTAAAAAAAAAATCTTCTCTTCTTTTTTTTATGTATACATTATTGTTATAAGCTACAAAATATGATGTTGTTGTTGCTGCTGTTGATTTTGTAGTTTTTTCTTTTTTTTTCTTTTTATAAGGTCAAAGGGGCTGGGTTTGGATTGAGTCAGATGTTTATATGTTAAGTTGTTGTAATGTCTGTTTAGTGTTAACTATTCTTTGTTGTCATTGTATATCTCACTGTTGGTATTGTTCACAAAAAAGAAAATACAAATAAAATATTTGATCACAAAAAAAGAAAAAAAAATACGAATGTGCAAATCTGCGGGTACCGAACTGCTAGGTGTTGACTGCAGTTTTAAGTTGTTATATCACCATTCACTACTAGATGGCAGACATGTATGTCTTACTTGCATTTACATATTATATCTTATACAACCTTATACTACAACGCGAGTAGGCCCAATTTTATGCATGACAAACATAACACCCTAGCATTTTTGCTATACACCTGGTTAAGAAGTGTGGGGTCCTATTTGAGCCCCCAGTAGAACTGATGAAAAACCATGTCCTCTTCCAGCATTAAAGTTGCCCATCCTTGCTCTATTCAATATCAACTCATTTTTCCGCAACCTGTGATGTAATAATACCTAGCATTTAATGTTAAGAATGGATTCAAATGGGTCTGTGACTTCACGCTCCTCTGCCCCTCTATTTAACTCATTGACTCCCAGCGATTTTCACTGAAGAAAACCCCTTCGCTCCTGGCTGTTTTACTGGATTGTGACTGATTTTGTAAGGCCCACAGAATGTTGTGCTCTATTGTTATAAAAACATGGAAACTACCAAAAGAATGATAAGATTGTCTTTTTTCATCAGGCAAAAAAAAAAAAGATATTTGTATTTGTTTCCGTTTTGCAGCAATTAGCATTTGAATATAGCTAAGGTTCATCATTATTCACAAATCTGTTTAAAACACTGGGGAAAATAGCTTGTTGCAACATGGCCCTAGTTGATCTCTTATATTCTGCTGCCACCTACTGGCCGGTTTTTGTAATAACTACAATTGCTTTAAGCGACCTCTTCAGGTCAGAGGCTGCATCAAAGCCTTATGTATGCTCTAGCATTTATATATATATATAAAAACTATTTAAAAAAAACGCATGAATACGTTTATGGGACCATGGCAATATTTAAAATAGACATTTTTTTGGGGAGCAAATGAGTTAACAGGAAATGAAGTTTGCAGGAATTTTATGTCAATAATAAAATACTAACATACTTCTAATAGTTCTGTCCGTTTTGCAGTCACTTCCTCAAACTATAAGGTATTTTTTTTTGTAAATATAAAGGCAAGATTTACTCAAAGTGAGCCTCAACGCCTAAAATAATCCGCAAAGCAACTTCATGCTTACTCAACATTAGTTCTTAATACTGTGAGTTGTTGTTTTAAATGGACCAATCCATCCATAAAAGGCATGTGAATCACTTCAAACAGAATGCGGTATGCTTGACAACAAGACAACAAGATGCAGCGCCAGGAGACACTGAGTTACAACACATTTTTAGAGTGAGTGAGTGAGTGAGTGAGTGAGTGAGTGAGTGAGTGGGTCAGTCGGGGGGGTGAGTGAGTAGGATGAAAATGTGAGAGAGCAAACTGCTTGCAGGGAAACATTAAAGCCCAAATGAAGGCCTGGAAATGATAGAAACGCTCCGAGTGCTGTGACTGGAGCTGATTCGACACTCATCATCTTGGCTAGCAGAGAACGTGAAACACAGCAGACCCCCAAGTGCTTGTTTGCTGTGTGGAATTGGGACAGATGACTTCATTCTGACAGGATTAGCCCAAACCTGGATTTAATCTATACAGTGCACATAATACATTTTTACAACATGACAATGACAAAAGACGGCAAAAGAGACAGTTTGATCCTGGGGTTTCACGCGAGCATCAGTCTTGGATTTGGGCTGATCATGAAGGACATACTGTCGCACCTCAAAGCCATAAACATGATTTCATTAGAGTATCACCTCCAGACGTAACAGAACAGACAGAAACATAACAACATGAACTCCTTTTGAGGATAATCCACTTGCGTGAGAATTAAAAAAATAAAAATAAAAAACGTTTTCAGAGCACATTCACATATCGACATCATTTGGTGGGGAAAAAAATAATTTGAGAAAGGGGAGGCAAAGCAACTTCGGTATCAATATGAATTAAAACCGCACACAAGCTCATTGATTACAAAAACTGTGGTGTCCACAGAGCAACAAATGTCTTTTCTCACTTCAAGCTATTGCTTCATAAGTAGTTTTCCACATTTATGTGGATATTTGAATATAGTGGTCCCTCACTACTTTGCGGTTCACTTATCACGTATTCACTATATCGCAGATTTTTATTAAGATCCAAAATTCCTATATTACGGGGTTAATCTTGGGTTGTACCTGACTATATCGCATATTTTTCAGAGATTATTAGCCCCCACGGCCCACCCCCCGGCCCACCCCTCCCGGATTTACTGTATTCTTTATTCATGCTGCTATTTTTCTTATTATATTTACAAAGTTAACAAGTGATTAAAAGAGTGGGGACTGTTTGGTGGCTTCATTATGGCTCAGTAGAAGTGCAACTCGCCCCCAAAAAACAAAACAACAAAAAAACGTCCTATCGCGGGTGGGCGTGTAACGTAACTAACACCTGCGAAAAGTGAAGGAACACTGTTTTCTTAAAATAAATATACCACATATTTGGCTAATGCATGAATTTTTGACGCATCGCATTGTGAAGCAATTACAATGGCAAAGTCCAATGATTGTATTAAAAATTCTGGTAACTTTTCTGGGAAAGGCCTCCCGTATGACTAGGGCTGGGTAAAAAAAAAAAAAAAAGGAATATTCCATATTGAATCGATTTTCATTTTTGAGCCTGATCTATGATTGATTTAAATGATGTTTTCCCCATAAATTTATAAGAAAATAGGATTTTAAAGGCCATTGTGTTTTTTTTGTATTTTACTGTTTTCTTGAATTTAAAAGTATTTTCTTACATTTATGAAAGAGCTGACTTATTGTTCTTTAAGATAATTCTGAATGTTTTTAATTTACAATTATTGAATTAGAATTATGATTTTTTTTTCATCTCATTCTTGCTGATGCCAATGTTTGTGTAACATTTAAGTCAATCATTTAATCAGTTACTTCCTCCGTATAATTAAATTTGGAATTTAATGATTTTTTATCATGTCCTTGAGATTTAGGAAGACTTGATGTTCCATAACTAATCAATATCGGATTGAAGTGAATCAAATCGGAAAAATCTAAATCAAATTGAACTGAACTCTTGTGAATCAAAATCGAATCGATTGAGGAAATTAGAATTAATACCCAGCCCTACATATGACAAGGCAATTGTAGGGCCCATTTATACAAGGACGCTAGCGGGTAAAACCTCCAAAAATACTAATCAGAAGTTCCTTTCGTTTAGACAGTGACGGCGTTTTGGGGACTTGAATATGCAAAAATTGGAAACCATTTACCAGCGTGGAAAAGTTAACTATGCTCCACTGTTCCGTTCCCGTATACATGGCCCCAAACTCAAAACTCCACTCAAATCTGCTCATGTCGCGTACATTTTTATGTCACATTCATGTGCCAGTACATTTACGACAACAATGGCGGATTACCATGTCAGAGGTTGAGGTGATCTGGGCTTTTATTCCCAAGCAGAAGTTTATAGCTCACAAATGTCTCCTTTCTTGTGCATTTCGTATTCCCCACCATTGTTGTGAGTATGTTTACATTTCACAGGCTTACTTATTCTCTGTTTTCGGTGACGTTCTATGGCAGCGTCAGCGGCACTTCAGGCCTGGCAAATACCGTAAAATCCCGCTGATAATATGCACCCGTGTATACTACCCCCCCAAAAAAACACCCTTAAAATGCAGTTTTTCTCTGGACTTGTGTATAACACGGTCTCCCAATTTACTTGTATCATATTATTAGATTGAATAATATGAAGTTAAGTGTAAATGCTTTTAAAAGAAGAAGAAGCTATTTTCCCATAACAATGATTAAGGTATTTCAAAGTATTTTTAAAATTATGTTTTCAAAAATATTGTTCCTGCACTGTATGTTCTTTTAGTTGTTTTAGTAAGATATTTTTTTCTTTTCTTGGTATTGGTTTTAAATCACTTCAATTCAGTTTGTAACTGCTTTTAAATCTATTTTTAATTTTAGTATGTGAAGCATTTAGAGTTACGTATGTATGAAATACGCTATGAATCAGTGTTTTGTTTTTTAAACAACCCTAGATGCTGCCTAAGTAATGGTAAACGTTTAAACAATGTGAAAAAAATCCCTTCTTATTAAACCCCCAGCATAATACTTGATTTGGAGTCCTTTTTTGTAAAAAAAAAAAAAAGTATTATTCATGGGAATTTACAGTATACTAAAGCATTTCAGTGTCTTCACGCAGACACGTTTTTTGGAACTATTCCATCTTTAAGGATGACTTTTTAAAGATGAATAAGTAAAAGGTCGGCTCCGTTTCTGGGTGGACGGGGCCAAAGACCGCAACAACTAACTGTGATCATATATTCTCATGCTCGCCGCCACTTCGCAACAACTACTTTGACACTCTGGGCTACTGGCTGACTTAGTTACAGAAACACCTCATAATGCTGTCTCAGATCACCCTGCAGCACTGGCAGGGCTCCAGCTGACAGGCCTGGCCTAGTGCTCTAATGACTTACAGATTGGTGCGCTGTGGTATACATGTGTCAGGACAATGCCATGGGCCTATTGCAAAAACAGTAGGAGACGAAAAGAAAGAAAGCCGGCAGCTCCTCCTCGTCCTGTCAGCAAGAGGATTGGCCCATGGATTGTGTCACATCACGCTTACGCCTAACAGACCACAAATGAAAGATGCAGAAAGCGCATGCAGTTGAATGGGGGCGTTCTAGGGCCACACAGCAACTTAAGGGGCTTTCATCCACTATACTCAAAAGACATTATCTTTTGACCTGGAGATACCCTCAGTGAGGCAACAATGGTGTTCAAACAGCAAGGGAGAGAGAAAGGGAGCAAAATGAGTAAATACACGGTACATTCTGTAGTAAATTTGACTGGGACCAATAGACTTAGTTTTAGAGTAATATTTACATTTGGAAGAGAGTAAAAAATAAATAAAAGTCACTCAAGAATTGAGGAACAAAATCACGACCTTCAGCTTGGTAGACTGCCACTAGAGGTATGTCCCTCCTACTTTTTGCTTATATCCAAGAGGAGACCAAATATCTCTTGGAGTTAGGATGTTTGGGGCTCTGGTTTTGGTTGTGTGTCTCCATTGGTCTTGTGTGTGGTCCTGCCCTTCCTCGTGTTGACCAATCCGTGCCCTCAGCCACTTGTGTCTTGCCCCAGGTGTGTCCTTGTGTGTGTATTTAGTTCCCTGGGTTTGGTCAGTCCTGGTGGGATCATTCTGTTACGATCTGTCACGGTGCGGAGTGGAGGACCCAAATGCAGGGAGGCAGGAGAACCACGGCAGGAATGCAGGTTATACTGACATATTTTATTTTACAAAAAACACTAACAGGGGTACTGGTTAGCATTAAATAAACAAAGATCTGAAAAGATCCAAAATCAAAGTAACAAACAGAACACCAGAGGTGACAGCGACAAGCGACAATGATCCCACAAGGACTGACCAAACCCAGGGAACTAAATACACACAAACTAACGAGGTAACAAGACACACCTGGGGCAAGACACAAGTGGCTGAGGGCACGGATTGGTCAACACGAGGAAGGGCAGGACCACACAACAAAAACCAGAGCCCCAAACATGACATAGGAAGATTCCAGCTGACACGAGCGATATACTAACACACAGCAGAAGCTGCATGGCTCAGGGAGTAGATCGGCTGGCTTCCAAGCTGAAGGTTTTGAGTTTGTTCCTCAACCCTTGAGTGACTTTTATTATATATATATATATATATATATATATATATATATATATGTTTTATTATTATTTTTTTCAATTCTTTATTTTACTCTCTTCCAAGTGTAAATATTACTCTAAAACGGAGTCTATTTGGTCCCACTCTAAAAAGAGTCAAATTTACTCTGGAATTTACTGTGTAGAAGGGGGTGGATAGAAAACAAAATAGTACCTTCTTCCAAAGTAAAAGAAAGTACCCCATTTAAAAAATATATTAATTTAGATTCAAATACCTGATAAGATGATCAACACATTAAGCTGAAAGTCCACAAAAGTACATAAAGTTCCCTTTTCTCAAGGAAGCAAACTACTTCTGCTATGATGCAACTCCAAACTGCCTTGTGCTCATGCTTCATTTGTTGCGTTCTATGTATATTTCATTCCAAATGTATCCACCTCGGAGTAAAATCTGCACAGGGAACATTAGCTGGATGCTGGCCGACCAATCACTGCGCCAATGACATTAATAATGCCGGCCAATCCCGTCTCACAGAGAAATCTAATCTGGCCATCAAACCGGTAGCAAAGACATCATGTTGGCATAACATCTTCAAGCCGAACTGTAGACTGCTTAATCCCCCTACAGGAGGTTGATGCCTTCCCTCGGATCCCTTGCATTGAAATGTAGTTCGCTTGAATGGTGAGCAATGACACAAACTAGCTGTACCCCCCCCCCCCCCCCCCTTTGATGCTGGTGGACTATCAGCAAGGGTCCGACAGTGTTGTTCCTAATTACCTATTTCTCTATTCCTGATCCTACGGCTGGCATAATTAGTTACCTGGGGCTGCAATCCCATTTGAAGTGATGACAAGAAAGTGATCCATGAAAAAGTAATAAGTTAAATCCAATTTCAGCCGGCTTCTAATTAAATGCACATGGAACTAATGAGTCAAACCCTACCATTTCACTGATAATGGTAATTAGCGGGGTGGGAGTTGCTGGCTCTCATCGTTGTGTCACTGTAGGTGTGAAATGTTAAAGGTAAAAGTGACATGGCTGCTTTTAATTACACGTGTCATCCTGCCAATGTAATTTGCTGGCTTCTCGACCAGTCAAGTATGCTTTGCTGCACTCCATGCAGCATGCAAGGAAGCTGTTTGTATATCAAGGATGATTAAGGTGCCTCAAGGCAAGAGAGTATAAAGCAAGAGGCATCTTTTATCCAGAGGCAGCAAAGGGTTGAGGGGTTGTGCGTGTGGGGGCACCCTGAAAAGAGCTATTTCATGTACATCAAGGACTCCTGCTACTACCACTACCACTTCTGTGAAGCCACTTTGTTTCCGATGTTGTGTGTACACTGAGCTTCATTATTTTTGACTTGAATACGAGTGAATTGGAAAGCCAGCCTGTAAATCTCCATCTCCAAATGAGTTAAAAGTCTCTAAGCGCATCTCCTTGTGCCTAATGGGAAGAGCACTGAGATGAGCAGAGCCTTTACCACAGATCAGGTGCTTTTATGGGGTTTACTACACAGCCTAATAACTGCTGGATCATGCCTTTTATGAACTAGTCTGGCCCAACAGAGAATCATTATCCAGGGTGTATAATGGAGATCGTGAACGTTCCCTGTGATTGCAGCTTGCTTATTTTTAAAGAGCACAGTAGATGAGTCAGTGAGTCAGTCTGCAATCTCTCATCATATAAATTGACATGTCCTCACAACGCATGTTCATCCTCTGTGTATGAATGCTAGACTGGGATTTGTTTAATTAACAGAACATGTAATTCCGAGATAAACACCCTCTGGACGTGTGGCATTTGCGTTGCAGCGCATTTAACCCAGCAAAACAGAACAATGGACATCAGGCAATTTATGTTGTTAGTAAAGATACTACAGCAAGTCTGTGCTCTTTTCACACCAAGTGGGCATGAGTGGGGTGGGGTGGCGGGCAACTCTCTTTTCAAAAGCTGAGTGACAGCTTGGCCAAGCTCTCTGTATACATTAATAAATTAGAATTCTAATTTTGTCTTTGTCTGCAGAAGATGGCCAAGTACTTCACTATGTACCAACAACTGGCTGTATGCAGGAATTTGCGATTGTGGTCCCCTATGTTGACCTCTGAAGCACAATTCCCTGCCAGGTTGGGGAAACCGTTTGCTTTGATCCCTTTAACTTATTTGAATCCTGACAAATATGCGCACAACTGAAAGGTCATCGCAGTCATATTTCATCCTCGGGAGCAACTCTGAAGACATCTGCACAACAAAGTAGCTTTTTCACAACCTGACATTACACCTAGCTGCTACAATGGCTCATTAAAAAGGGCCCCCAATGGGACAGTCGGGGCATTAAATATTATATACACATGCACAAAGAACAGGGCCTCCCAATTAATCACCAAATATGCCCTGAAGTTGTTAGCAATTTCACACTGATTCCCTCCATCCAAGTCAAAAAGATGCGCCTCTAAGGCAGCATACAGAATGAATGGAAATTCAATCATGCTGATTTAGCACCTGTGCAATTAGGGATAGAAAGATTATCGGCCAACCCGATATTCGGCATGTCAACAAATATCGGTATAGGCCTTTTTAACAATCTGACGACAGACAAACAAATCACTGAACTCTCTACGCACATTTTTTTGTCTGTTTGAAATGAACTCTTTCACTGCCAGTGCCAGACGATTTAAGCATTTTGACTGATCTTTCAAGGTCCACAGAAAATGTTGTGTTTGGACTACGGAAACACACATACTACCAAATGAAAGATTGGACTCTCATCTTTCATCAGAAAAAAAAGTTTGTTTCTACCTTATTCCGTTCTTCAGTAATCAACAATAGAAAATGGTTACTTTCACCGAAATGCTCTGTTTTGAAAAAAAGCGGAGAAAAAGAGCTTTTTGTGAAACTATGTTATTTCATGCACTCTAGTGAATTGTACACTTCTTTTTGTCCATGAATGATGCCACAAACACCTAAATAGTGCTTTACTTCTGTAATACACCACCACCAACAATGAAAAAGTGTTTTTAGTTTGCAAAATACGTTTATTTCCATTCAACAGTGTAACAATTTGACAAAACAATTTCGCAAACTATTTACAAATGTGTGCAACTGTGGTACTATTTACAATTATGTGGGTGTTTCAAATACAGTTTTTCTTTTTGTAACGCTTTCCTGCGTGCAAGGAGAGGGAGCAGGGTTTGCACAACAGATTATTTTCACTTTCCATTGTCCGTTTCGCGTGCAGACGGCCTTTTTTTAATAATAGCAAGTAGCAGACTGTACCCACTCCTCCGATGAATATGCATTGGACTCGGGGCACTCTTCGTCGTCCGATTGAACGTCGCGCTGAGCGTGCTCGGTTGTGCTCCGCGTTTTCCGGTGTTGGCATCGCTCGCCCGTGAACCTTTTATGACGTCGTCATAGCCGCCGCGTCAACGCTTCCAACTTCGCCGTCAACCTCGGAGTCACCATCATCATCATCGATGATGATCATCGTCGTCATCAATGTGCTCTTTATAGCGTTGGTCGATGCTTTCGTCTTTGAAAAAAAACGGCTCGACCGTGAGCTGCTTGCAAACCGGTCGCCATTATGGCTTCTTCAGCCAATGTCCCCTCAACACTCTAGCCCCGCCTCACGTCTTCTGCTGACGCCTACCCAATCTTGTCAAAAGAGAGTCATCGCTGCCCTCTAGGGGCCAAAAATAGTCATTAGGCACAACAGACTTGCTGGAAACTTTCACCACAGATGCGGAAGGGTTCCCTCTACCCGTTTAAAAATAAATAAATTGGATGACGTCATTTAACGTCATTGGCAGCCCTCCGTAGGTTTTTACTTGACGTCTTTTAACGTCAGTGGCAGTGAAAGAGTTAAAACAAAGATACATGACAGTTTAACATTTCAGTTATTTTGAATATTTGGAAAAAATGTGGTTATTGTAGAAAACTATAGGGAGCTGTGGTATTGTTTGTTTTCAACTTTTTAAGATACAACTGATGACCCTGGGAGCTCCCTGATTTTTGTGTTGACATTTTAAAACAATATTATATATTATATATAGTCTTTCTATAGCTAATGGAAATGTGCCTATTTGGAGAGTAAGCTGTGAATAAAACGTAATGTGCTAGGAAAAGAGTGACTGCAATTTTGGAATTGGCATGCCAATTTTAATTTTAATCAACATAAAAATCCAAACACATATTTTTTAAAATTGTTCCCCAATGTAATCGGTATCGGCCCTAAATAAAAAAACATATCACTCTTGTCTATTCAATATCCACTCTTTAGTTTTGTGTATAAAAATTAGAGCTGTCAAATGATTACATTTTTTAATCAGATTAATCACATTTTAGAATTTTGATTATCACGATTAATCCCTTAATTAAAGAGGCTTTTTATCAAAAAAATTTGCTCGCCAACTTTGAAGAGCACCTGTTATGTGTTAATTTTTTTGACATTGAATGTTATGAGGATGTCTTCAAAAAAATTTGATCAACTGCACACACTCATCCTCCTCTTTTTCTAATCAGTTAATTACTTACATAACTTAAAATGGAAAATGACCCCAATAGTTTGACATGAACAAATATTCTGAATGTCATACGCAAACATTTATTTACTTTACTTATATTTGCACAACAATACATGATTAATGGAATATTTTTTTGTGATTAATTCATGAGTTAACGCTTAAATTTTGACAGTAATAAGTAATATATATATATAAATAGTAATAAAAATGCTGAATTAAAAATTTCCATTTTTTATTCCTATGCAAAAACACCATTTTACTTTTTATTTTTATGGCTGAGTACACTAATAAACATTTGCATTAGAGAGCAGTAGTAGTAGTAAAAGTAGCAAAAATAAAATATTTGGCAGTACCTGTAAGCTTTGGTCCTTGTCGTTTGCTTTGAGGGATTCGCGGCCAGTGTTTTGTTGAAAGTGCTGCTGCAGAAGTAACTGCCCAGCTACTTGAAGAGTCTGAAAAAAGAAAATAGGTTAAATGATTTTTTTATGAAGCCCAACAGAAAAGTGTCAAATAGTAATATGCCCCTTGAGAGCACACCTATGCCCATTTTTAGAGCAGATGCTCTCTCTTCTGATAAACTAATAAACATCGCTTGATATTCTCCCATGATATCATTTACTGCGAGTAAAGTTGACGTAAACAATTGATCGGATGACAAAACACAAACAAAAGAGTATCCAGAGAGATAAGTTCCATTTGCAGCGTTTTATATTGTTTGATGGTTATCAGTGCTTTTGGCTCTCCTTGAGCGTTGCCAAACTCCAATCAAGAAAGCAAATAAACAGCTTTATGACTGCTTCAAATATCTGTTAAAGGGACACAGCCTTCTCAGTGGAAAACAAAATATAGTGAAGTCACATGTTTATTGCTCCAGCTACTCCCTTTTCCCTTACGATAAATAATCAAACATGCCATCCAGAGCAAACAAAGCTGAGGAGTGCTGGGGGGAAAAAAAGACTGTGGTCTTGAAAACGGTCAGCGATACCAAGAAAAGCAAGCGTTGTGTTCCCACAGCGAGCTGGCCAGTCTCACACCTCCACCAGTAAACCATCTGGGTAAATAACCAGCTTCATTCTTTCCACGATTCTCAGATGATTGCTCCCACAATGAAACAAACAGTCAGGGGCACATCGCTCATCTCATAGATGGAAAATCTATCAGTCCCCTCTTCAATTATTGGGGTAATATTGGAACAAATGTGTGATGCGTCAGAAGATGGACGATGAAAAAAATGAGATAACTGTGTGATGTCGAACAACACTTTAACATGTTTAATATATAAAGAAGCAAAGCTGTGTGCCAACCATTACTTGTCAAAATTAGTAGAATAGCTGGTTTGTTACGTCACATGATATAATGTATCAAAGTGTATTAAACTTGCCAATAATTGGGATTTTTCCAATGCCAAATATGTGCTTTCTTTCCGATGTCAACATGTTTTCTTTTCCACTGTAAGTGATGACAAATGCAGTGAGGCGTCTGGTGTGTGTGTGTGTGTGTCTGTGTGCGCTGTGTGAGTGTTAGAGACTACGTGTGGGTTTACAACTGAGTGTGTTGGAACAAAGAGTTGAGTCAACAGGATATGATGGAAAGTTCAGACAGTAATGGATAAAGAAATACATTTCTGGGAAGTCTTCTTGAAAATATAAAATGACAATAGCTTAGAACTTGCTCCGTGGCTCAATCATACAACATAATATGTAGTTGACCCTTCTGTCCAGAAAGATGATGACTATTTTAAAAGTATGATGTGATTGTCATGATGTGTTTCTTCTTGTTGCTGTCAGTTGTGGCGTCCCCATGTCACAGTGAGTTTAGTCTGGTTGCGTGTGTGTTACTTGCAACTTGTTGTTTGGATTTAAGTGAATTTTGTTTTATATTACTGGAATTAAACACTTTTTGAGAGCACTTCTGCCTCACATCCCCGCAACTGGGTCATTGACTCTCCGGACCGTAACAGATTGAACTGAACGAATCTGAAAGAAAGCAGAAAACTAAATGCAAACAAACTGACGAGACGAGGAAAACTGACATGGGACAGTTATCGCAGTACAGTTTTCCCTTGTTTTCCACTGGGATTAGGTTCCAAAAAAATACCCGCAATAAATGAAATCTGTGAAGTAGTTATCTTTATGTTTTACATTTATTATAAATGTTTTGTGGCTCTAAAACCCCTCACCAAACAGTTTATACACTTTTCTCATTGAGGCATTTGTATTTTCTATAATGTAACTCTTGTTTATACATTATCAATGTTCATGTAATTTTATAAAATAGGTACAATACTGTAAAAAAAATATGCATGCAAAATTGCACCAAAAAAAAAGAAAGAGAAAAAGCGAGGCCAGAAAATGTGAACCGCGTTATAGCGAGTAAACACTGTATATGTAATATAATTTTAAAAAATTCTGCTTACTGTTTTTCAAATCACAAAATCATTATAATTATACATCATATACCATTAAAATCACAATTGTAATTGTAAATTATGGCTTCAATATTGTTATTCTAATGTATTTATTACATCAACCTTGATGGTGAGAATGGAATACTTATAAAACATAATAAACGTTTAAAGCGTTTCCAAACGCTCTGGAATTTAGCAGAGAGCGCTTAAGCGTATTTCCGAACACACCCAAAGTATACATATGAGATTTCGGCGAGCAATCGTCAAAGGCATCTGTGTCAATTAATCAGTTAGCCTTAGCAGATTATGTTGCCTAACTTAGTAAAGAAAGCTAGTCTATTAAAAAAAATATGTATCGATGAAAAATAACACTAAGCACAAAAAATGGCACACAAAAAAATCCATTTATCTTGAGCCCCCAGTCAGCCGCTAGCTTTCACTTCACAACGCACGCTTCGGCAATTGTCATGTTGTCAAACATATAACATACTTATTTATGTTTGCTCATTTTCAACCTGTTTGAGCAATTTGACCCCCATTCCATTAGCGTTCAGTGATTTTCGTAACAAAATGCGGATGATCCATAACATTCGTCAGCTCTGAAAAAAGGTAACGCCTCGACCTGCCTCAGGACCATATCAATTTAGCAAAAGCAATTTTGCAGGGAGTTAGAAAGATTATCAGCCTCATTCTATTCATGTCAACGGTTATATGAAATAATTCTTCTAATTATAGCAAGAACAATAATTATGTGATCACACAATTGAAAACAGAGTCATGATCATCTCGACTTTGGCAAATTAAAATCAAATTGCTGCCTGACGGCACAAGACTAGCTCTTCTGGGTTATAATAGAATGTGACTTTTAAAAGGCAAGAAAAGCAGCAAATGTCTTCTTTACTGGGACTTGTGCTTTTCACCTTTAGGAGTGTTGCTGTCAAGCTTGTATGTTAAAAAGGCAGACCTTACAGAGGCCTAGAATAACTGCATGTGAACTGCCTCTACATGTTTACATAGCACCCAGTCCACTTCCCCTCCTTACGTGCGCTCTGGAATCTATCTTCTTTTGATCTCCCATTCAGAGATATCACTCACTTGAGACGCAACTCCAATCTGATAACTGCTTTGGCCAAATGTGATCAAGTGAAGTGTTGACAGGCTCAAGTCATCTGTCACACCTAAAAAGTAGAGCTGCTTTCTTGTCTGGACATTATAATGGCTTGATTGAAGCAACACATCTGGGCAATAGAGAACTATGCAAGTCAGTTAAGCAGGTTCCCCTGAAAACTGAACAGTAGAAAAGGCAAATATTGACCCACATAAAGATTTCTACTAATGTATAGGTGGCCAGGGCCGGACTAGGACTAATTTTCAGCCCTGGAGTTTCAGGGCTCAGACCGGCCCACTTTAGTTCACATTATAATGAACATACACAATCTTAGAGTTAGTGTATCAATGTAAAATAGATGAGCATTCCCTCCAACAATATTCATATTGCATTTGATCAAAAATGTAATTTACAATTGAATGCTCTTACAAGCTTACATGCTCTTTGTTTATTTTATTTGAACAAGTATATGAACAAAAAAAGGACAAAAAGAAACTAAAATGTAAATGTACATTAAATGGGATAGACACTTTACACTTCATAAGACACACTTACCAAATGAAGTTAAACCAGCAAGATTAAGGCAACTAACACTGTGCTTATTGTTAGTACTCTTATTTTAAAATGTGTTCTTACCACTTGGTAGGAAAAAAGAAAAGAGTAACACCAAAAGTCTAGGAATGAGAGTAGGGACTTTGAATGTTGGAACTATGACAGGAAAAGGTAGAGCGCTGGTTGACGTGTTGCAGAGGAGGAAGGTGGACATACTGTGTGTTCAGGAGACCAGGTGGAAAGGGAGCAAAGCTAGAAGTTTAGGAGCAGGGTCCAAGTTGTTCTATCATGGTGTAGATAGGAAGAGAAATGGAGTAGGAGTTATCGTGAAGGAGAGTTTGTTAGGAACGTCCTGGAGGTAATAAGAGTGTCAGATAGAGTGATGAGTCTGAAAATAAGAATCAAAGGTGTGATGATGAATGTTGTTAGTGGGTATGCGCCACAGGTAGGATGTGAGCTGGAGGAGAAGGAGAACTTTTGGTTGAACCTTGATGAAATGACGCAGAGCATCCCAAGAAGTGAGAGAGTTGTCATTGGCGCTGTCTTCAATGGACATGTTGGTGCAGGAAACAGGTGATGAGGAGGTGATGGGCAAGTTTGGTATCCAGGAGAGGAACGCAGAAGGTGGTTGACTTTGCAAAAAGAATAGAAATGGCTGTCATGAATAATTTCTTCCAGAAGAGGCAGTAACATAGGGTGACCTACAAGAGTGGAGGTAGGAGTACACAGGTAGACTACATCTTGTAATCAAAGTAATCTGAAAGAGATCACCGACTGCAAAGTAGTGGTAGGTGAGAGTGTAGCCAGACAGCATAGGATGGTAGTGTGTAGGATGACTATGGTGGTGAGGAAGACAGCAAAGGCAGAGCAGAGGATGAAATGGTGGAAGCTGAAAAGGAAGAGTGTTGTATGACTTTCAGGAAGGAGTTGAGACAGGCACTGGATGGTCAGGAGGCGTTTTCAGATAACTGGACAACTAAAGCAAATGTGATCAGGGAGACAGGTAGGACTGTCCTTGGTGCGTCATCTGGAAGGAAAGGAGATAAGGAGACTTGGTGGTGGAATGAGGAGGTGCAGAAGTGGATCCAGAGAAAGAGGTTAACTAAGAAGACGTGGGACACTTAGAGGACTGAAGAAAGTAGACAGGAGTACAGGGAAATGCAGTGTAAGGTGAAAGTAGAAGTGACAATGGCCAAACGAGGGGTATACAATGACTAGTATGCTAGGTTGGACAGTAAGGAGGGAGAGACTAATCTATACAGGTTGACAAGGCAAAGAGACAGAGATGGGAAGGATGTGCAGCAGGTTAGGGTTATAAAGGATAGGGATGGAAGGGTGTTGACAGATGCCAGTAGTGGGATGGGAAGATAGAAAGAGTACTTTGAAGAGTTGATGAATGAGGAAAATGAGAGAGAACAAAGAATAGAAGAGGTGACTGTTGTGGACCAGGAAGTAGCAAAGATTAGGATGAAGTGAGAAAGGCCTTGAAAAGGATGAAGAGTGGATATGGTACTCAGTTCTGATGATATACCTGTGGAGGTATGGAAGTGTCTCGGAGAGGTAGCAGTAACATTTCTGACTGGGTTGTTCAACAGGATCTTAGATAGTGAGAAGATGCCTGAGGAATGGAGAAGTGTGCTGGTGCCCATTTTTAAGAACAAGGGAGACGTGGCAACTACAGAGGAATAAAGCTGATGAGCCACACAATGAAGCTATGGGAAAGAGCAGCTGAAGCTAGACTGAGGGCAGAGGTGAAGATATGTGAGCAGCAGTATGGTTTCATGCCCAAAAAAGAGTACCGCAGATGCAGTATTTGCTTTGAGGATGTTGATAGAGAAGTACAGAGAAGGTCAGAAGGAGCTGAATTGTGTCTTTGTAGATCTGGAGAAAGCTTATCACAGGGTACCCAGAGAGGAACAGTGGTTTTGTATGAAAGTCTGGAGTGGCAGAGAAGTATGTTCAAGTGGTGCAGGACATGTATGAGGACTGTAAAACAGCGGTGAGGTGTGCTGTAGGTGTGACGGAAGATTTCAAAGTGGAAGTGGGACTACATCAGGGATAAGCTCTGAACACCTTCTTGTTCGCTACAGTAATGGACATGATGACAGAAGAGGTTAGACAGGAATCTCCATGGACTATGATGTTTGCTGATGACATTGTGATCTGTAGTGAGAGCAGGGAACCGGTGGAGGAGAAGCTAGAGGCGTGGAGGTTTGCCCTGGAAAGGCGGGGAATGAAGGTTAGCCGTAGCAAGACGGAGTATCTGTGTGTGAATGGGAAGGACCCAAGTGGGAGAGTGAGGTTACGGGGAGAAGAGACCAAGAAGGTGGAGGAGTTAAAGTATTTAGGGTTAAAAGTCCAGAGCAATGGAGGGTGTGGAAAAGAAGTGAAGAAGCGTGTGCAGGCAGGCTGGCACGGGTGGAGAAAAGTGTCAGGTGTGATAGAAGAGTTTCGTGAAAGAAAGGTTTATAAAACTGTGGTGAGACCAGCGACGTTTGGTCTGGAGACAGTGCCACTGAGAAAAAGACAGGAGGCAGAGCTGGAGGTGGCAGAGATGAAGATGCTGAGGTTCTCTTTGGGAGTGACCAGGATGGATAGAATCAGGAATGAGTACATCAGAGGGACAGCACATGTTACAGGATTTGGATATAAAGTCAGAGAGGCCAGACTGAGATGGTTTGGACATGTCCAGAGGAGAGATAGTCAGTATATCTGCAGAAGGATGCTGAGTTTCCAAATGCCAGGCAGGTGGTCTAGAGGAAGACCAAAGAGGAGATTCATGAATGTAGTTAAAGGGGACATGAAGGTAGTTGGTATGAGAGCACAGGTTGCAGAGGACAGGGTTAGATGGAGGCAAATGATTCGCTGTGGCGACCCCTGAAGGGAAAAGCCGAAAGGAATAGTAGAAGTTCTTACCACTTCTGGTACACACTACTGTAACGGTAATCATAGGAGGCTTTCCCATTATACTTTGTGATTGTGCTTTGCCTCTTTTATGTGTTTTTTCTTGTACAGACAAGTTTAATCTAGTTATATAGTTTATTGTTTCTATTCATTGATTAAAGTTTTGCTATTTTTGATGATAAATTATTGTAGCTTGGTGACACCCTTAGTAACAAAGGCAGGCAGACAGTGCTATTAATGTCCTGTCATTGAGAGTTACAGTTGATTGGCAATGAGACAGTCAACATAAGATGTATATTCTTTATTTACGGACTGATTTCAAAACGAATGTGTGGGCTGCGTGATTTTGAAACAAATGCGTGAGCTCCTGCCTGCCGATTCGCGGCCCAAAATTTAGGGCTGGCCCACCGGGATGTGTCCCGTTCTACCAGATGGCCCAGTCCGGGCCTGTGAGTGGCTATTGTTTGGAATGTGTGCGTGTTACTGTTTAACATTCAAAACAATATCTGTAACCCTAATACACACATTGTGAAAAAAACAACTATGAATTTACACAAAACTTAGGGATTGAATCCTGCAGGGGTTTTTCATTAGAAAACAACCTGCAGCACATGACAAGCTTTATCAGCAACACACTCTTTTATTTTATCGATTTCATATATGCTAAAATATTATCCGCATCTACTTTTCACATTATATTAGTGATTAAAGGGAGGAGCATCTCTTTTGTCCCTGGAGCCATCAAGCTGTGATAAGAGAACTGCTAAGTACTGGATGTCTTTATGTGCTTTCTGCACATGTGGATTATTTACAGGCTTTGGGGTTTCCTGCTGCTAAAGCCAGCTCTGGGTGTCTTACAAATCCCAGCTCAGAGCATTGCCACACAGTCATGTTAGTTCTCAGCTGGATTCAACACATCACAAATCAACCCCCACCCCCGCCCCCCGCATCCCACCCCACAACAAAACCAGCTCTTCTGCGCACAAACACCAACAAACAAAAACGCTAAACAGCCGACAGGCATGGATAGCATGCATTACGCATTATCACTTTAAATTTAACTGTGATATACTGTACACACACTTGTTGAATACCAAGCAGAAAAATGATTAAAGAGTGTGGATGAATAAAAGTAGAGGGAAAACAGTTAGTTGGGTGTATGTTAAGGGTGTCAAACAGAATTGTGCCATCTTTGTTTTTCTCAAGCGTCATTGAAGAGATCTCTAAAGTTCTACAAATGTCTGTCTTCTGTCGCTACAGGTGGTAGAGACCTTGAACGTGAAATGATTTGAAGCAGATTGCTCCTAATTGCTAGACGATGTGCAAGCAGGTGTAACTGGATCCCTGCGGCCACAGAGAAAGGAGGAGATGGAATGAGATGTGCACGTGTTTCCGTACTCGTGTGGAGATGGGTGGCGTATTTACTTAACAGACACGTATCAGAAGACATTATTAGGCAGGGGATGGCAGCTCAGAGACAGCCAGCAACAACACGAGTAATAGGTTAGCCCTTAATGTAGTCCGTCTCACAAGATATCAGGCCCTCTGGCTTCCGTCTGTGGCCTCGGCGGGGTTTTCGGCAGCATGGGCCTAAATGTCAAGGTTATGTGTTTGACTTTCCCACTGATCCTGATTCTACACTCACCTGCCATTCTTCACTGCTGCTATTTCCTTCAAAGACAAGACACTTTGCTCCTCATTCGTACTTTAAATCACAATGTCCAGCCCGAATTGAACAAGCTCAGATATTTGCTCACGTTAGGCTATTATGAAAGATGGCAAGCAGTCAATTAAAACAAAAAAAATGAGTGCCTATTATTTACGTACTTTTTTTTGCCCCCATATTTTAGTGTGTTACAAGTATATAACAAAATAAAACAGTACATTTCACCATCAAAATTTGTTCAATAATATGCTTAAGTGATTCATTTGTAGTCACTATTAATAAAAACGCATTAAAATGATGAACACTTCCAAATACACAATATTTGTCTTCAAGGTAAAGCAGAACATAAAGTTCGCCTGAAGCACTGTGTAGTTAATAACAATTAAACCTGGCACTCCACATGGAGAATAAGTCACTTGGTAGAAGCATTTGCATCATGGAGCACTTGCCACATCACTCACAGACAGGCATTATTAGTGATAGACCGATATGGGTTTTTCAAGGCCGATACGATAACGATAATTAGTAGTCAAGGAGACCGATAACCGATATTTCAAGCCGATATTCATTTACAGTAAAAGGGAAAATATTACCATCAAAACTTAAACATTTTAAAATGATTTTTTATTTTAAACATTTAAATAATTGACAGCTTTGTTTATAATTATAAAAAGTGCAGGGATCTTCCAGAGTCATCCGCAAGTGTTAAGCTAAATCAAAAACTAATCAAATAAATAGTTCCCTACATTTTTCTACGGTAAATAAAGTTTTCTAAAATTTCAGCATAATTTTTTAGTTTATTATAATATTTTTAATTTTTCAAAATAAAAAGTGTAAGGAGTTGTGTCAGCATCATTTTTCTGAAGGGGAAGTTTGAATAAACCCATAAATAAAAAAGTCCCTGTATCTCACTGAGCGATAAATGCATGCAAATGTAGCCAATTTGGGGTTTTACTCAGGGTTTGTAAAAGGTTTCAGAAGATCTTCACAGACTATCTGTCTAAATATGTTCGAAATGTCTTTGCGACAAGTAAAAACTGTCTGTGAACATCTTACAAATCCTGATGAAAACCCTATATGTGCTATGTTCTCAAGCATTCACCGCTCAGTGAGATGCCAGCTTTATCGGCATTCAGATTAGTAAAAAAGCCAATGCCGATATTTGGCAATTTGACAAATATCGGCATTGGCTTTTTTTTACGAATCTGAATGCACCGTTAATAATATCGGCCAGGCCGATAAACGGATAGGGCCAATAATCGGTCTATATCTAGGCATTATATTTCCAAACATATGTAAAATAGCTGTCTACTTTGTTGTACTTACAACTTTAATATCATATACAGTGGAAATGAAAAGTCTACAAACCCCTGTTCTAAAGCTTTTTTTTTTTAATACACCAAGATAAATAATTTCAAAACTTTGTTCCACCATTTATGTATACGTAACCTCTAACGTGTACAACTAAATTGTAAACAAACTTGAGAGAGGAAGTAAAAACTCGGAAACATGTGCACACCCTCTTCAAACGGGATGTTAATGTGTTCAAAATTATCAAATAACATTTAAACTCATATTAAATTGGAGTCAGCTAAACTTTGCGCTTCAAAAATGCCAATATTTGGGGGAGGAGCAAAGATTAGCTTGTTGTTGGTAGAAAGTGAGTGAGTGTCGTGGCCGCTTGAGTATATTCTTTCTTTATCATGAGCTTAATTAAAAACACAAGCTATCCAGTAAATGAGATTTCATTATTGGCAATCGCTTATTGCGAGTTGCAATGTTCTCTACTTCCATCCATTCATCATCTGAATTGCTATTTCAGTTCAAATGAATTAACATTAGATCAAAGTAAGAATAAATTAGCATTTTTTTTTTTTATTATCACATTTGACTGTGTGTAGTGTAGGGCTACTAAAAGTTTCATTATGTAAAATGTGCATTTAAATGTGCTGTTTTACTGTACAAAACCTTCAGGCTTTTGCTACAAAGAAAACAAATCTCAGGGGAGGGCCTACTAGAACATCAGAACTTTTGGTTTGGTTAATCAGAGGGATTTTTAATGGTAATGGCTGATTGTTAAATCCCATTTAACACCAGTTTAAATGTGATTGGCTAATTCTGAAAACAGCTGCATCTCCAGAAAGTGTCACCATATTATTTCGGTTGTTTGTTTTTTGCCCTCTCTAAAAGACTCAAACATTTATTTATGTTTAATTGAGTTGTACAGGTTAAAGGTCACGTAAATAGTCTTATATCACAAAACTGTCATTCGAGCACGGACGCAGATGAAAGTAGCGACGAGGGGAGGGGAAAGCAGTGTCCAAACGAGGCAGTTCAGGCGGGTGGAGCCTGGTACTTGCGAGGTCACCCTTGTTCTTGCACACCTCGCTTACCCGGCGAGGTCAGCCCAGTTACGCGGGCCTGACAGCTTCCGTTTGCTGTGTATTCTGCATTTGTTTGGATTCCCCAGCCTTGCTTAGCCAGCAGCTTAACAACAGATGGCTAAAGAAGGCCTCCATTCAGAATGGCCTGCATGCGAAAATCACACCAAGGAAAGTACACAAGCTGCAGACAAAACACACAGACACACCAAAAGCCAGCATATGCAAATGACATGGATTGTTGGGAGTTGCACAGGCAGCAAATATGGGAAGAGTAAATAAGCTTTTCCATGCTTCATCAGTAACTTTTTGTTGCCATCAAAAAGAAGCATGCCAAACTGCGATGAGACACTTGAAGAGACACATGGGAGTGAACACACGGATGGTGTTGTCTGATTATGCCAAACAATGAGGATGATTCAATAACGGCGCAGATCTCGCTAAAAGCATTTCCTTCTTTTCGTCGCCATTATTAAATAGACCCTGTGTTTATTACAACGTCAGTGCGGCGTAAACCCATAAACACGCTCCCGGAGTACATGAGCAACCAGCAACTATATATTGTTTCTCTTGTGAGTCGCTCTTCCGCCTCAATTACGCCTTTCAACTTCAGAGGCTCAGTATGATAAAGTGGCAGTAAAAATCATTCACATTAATACACCATTGTGCATCTGCTGCTAAAGGTAATTAAAGAAGTAAATGACTCATAAGAATAGACATATTAGGCAACTGGGCTGCCTCATGAAAATATGTACCATTAAGATACCGCATTTTCTTATTGGCTCCAGTAGAGCTTATAGGCTCTTGATGCTGATTTAATCCACTCCAGTGGAAAGTCTATCAGTGCTCGGTCGCGTGTCTCTTATGTCTATCCACCTTGAGCCAAGTACTGTATTTAAATTTTAGCTCGAGATTTGGCTGTGAATGACTATAGTTAGGGAGTGAGGTCACACAGAAAAATCAGACAGCTGTGCAATTTTGGTATATGGTGACAGCAGGCGAATGACCAGAAAGGGACAAATGCTGTATCAAAGTGTCAATGCACTCACAAACGATGGGCAAGCTTTGAAGTGTTGCAGTGCAAAACACATGGCCGCACGATTGGGAGTGCTAGTTGGTCTCCAAGAGTGGCCAACTTTAACGTCATGCACAAGTGGAGGTGTTTTTGCAGTTCCTGCATTTCCATGCCATGTAGACACAGTTCTCTCTGTACTGAATTTAAAGGGAATGAGGGGAGCTCCTTCGATTGGCTGGGAGTTAGCTGTGTTCTCTCCCACAACGGCGCATAGCTGACAAACGGATTTGTCACTTTGTGACATTTAAAAACTAAGGGGAAAAAATCTTTTTTTTCACCTGATACATTTCACCTGATGATCGGCCCCACTTTTCATTCATGTGATTTTATCAGCACAACTCCAATTTCCAGATATTTGGGGATTTAGATCATATTTAAAGAAACATAACTTATTTCAGGTAAAGACCAAAGGGGATCCTACTAGAGTAATATATGATTATAGGCATGGGGTATATCGGCCAGTACCTCAGTCCAAAAGGACCAAATGTCATGGTTTTGTGGCCGTCTGAGGGATATTGGACCCAAATGCGAGGAGGCACATTGGTCAGACAGAGGTAATGAGTAAACACAGTGACTTTAGTTAACTAAGCCAAGAAGGTGAGCAAGCAAACGTGAGATGGCATGACTGGACTAGACATGGAGTGACAGAACCGGACTTGAGTGGACTAGATGTGACTTGACTCGACAGGACTCGACTTGAACAGAAGTGTCTTGGCTGTCTGTGGCATGATTTGACTTGACTTTTGCTTGGCTTGGCTTGTCTTCAAGACATGTCACACAACATACAACTCATAATGCAAACAAAAATGCACCCACACGGCCTGAACAAAGACAGCAGACTAAGACTCAATCCCAATAACGGCCCTTACCGCTCGTCTTGCCACTCGGCCCTCGGAATGCGCGTTCAAGACGACAAAGGAGTTTCCCAATTCTTTGTAAACTGTGCGGGTAGGTTTACAGACAAGGGCTGAAGGTCTCTTTTCACGAAGATAGACGCCGACCTTCCTTGGTTCTCTCCTACTACAGTCACGCCCAGTCGGCAACTAAAGTGGATGTAACGGCGACACCAGGAAATAACAAATAGCAGGAGACAAATAAATGTAAGTATGTTAATATTTATTGAATGTCATAGTAATGACAGTGGTTTTATCGAATGTTTTATACTTTGAAAGAAATTGGAACAATTGTGTGTTTTGCTAAATGCTCGCTCGCTATTGTTGCGTCTGTTACGTCACAACCACACGCAGCTGCGGCGGCTCAAAGTGACGACATAGCGGATTGGATAGCAATAGTACATTCCCTAAATACTAGGGGTGTGAATTGCTTAATACCTGGCGATTCGATTCATATCACGATTCATAGGTCACAATTCGATTTGATACCGATGAATCCTGATACGAATCTATAAATTGATTATTGTGATTTTTTTCAACTTAAATTTAGAAAATACTCATCAGTAAACTTGTACATGTACACTGTAAGATTTGTATGAAAATGTATTTATTTATCTGAAAATTCAGGCTTATAACTGAGCCACTGCATTTAACAAACAGGTTGCAGTCTGTTTCATGTTTGAACAGCACTGAAATAAAATATTAAGGCTTAATGTTCCATGAATATAACATTCTTCCATGCTTAATGTGTAAATCCTAATCCTAAATAAGACGTTTTGTTGAATATTCCTATAAAAAAATGTATGTTTAAAAATTGTTTCGGCCGCATATCAAATCGATTCAAGAATCGCGCGCTGTAATATTGCGATATATTGCCAAATCGATTTTTTCTAACACCCCTACTAAATACACCAACCCTAATTGAGATAACAAAACAAATCTGGGCAAAACACAAGAGGCTAAGCTGCACTGATTGGTTGACACACGAAGGAGGGCAGACAAACACAGGTGGACATGATAAAGCTTGACGAGACAAGGGAAGGTTCACAAGGAACACAACAAAAACAGTAACCACAGACAAGACAACAAGAACACCCCAAAAACAAACAAAAACCCAACAACCACAGAACCCGAAGTCCAAGATTTAAATCCCACTGCAGCAAAAATACATATAGACACTTCTGTGTTGCCATGTCAAGTTGCCCTTAAGCAAGGCATCAAACCCCCTCAAGCTCTGACACTTAGCTTGTGGTTATCGTACTGTTGCTCCATCAGTCTCTTGCCTGGCTGTGTGAGAATGAGCTGCTAGCCTGGTTGAGCAATTAAAATATATTTTGGTCAAGCAAATTAAAACAGTATAATACATAAGAAACCAAAAATAGAGGCTATTAGATGATATGGAATCAATGATGAGGGCTACAACCTTTTCCTTGACCTCACAGCAGACACAAAAATACAAATCAAGTAGTTTAAGTGAGTGAGAAAGACGATAGATGCCAACTGTGCTGAACTGTCAGAAAACATGCACTTCTCAGGATTGCATCTTTGTTGGAAGTCTTGCATCACTTTATAGCGGGGAGTGTTGTGCTTGGGAAAATGGGCACTTCCAAAAACCCAGCGTGAGACCCTACGAGTGGATTTTATCATGCATGGCATGAATGGTATTGTTTAAAATGGGAGACTAACGTTGCCTCGTCGGTAGCAGACTCAACATTACAATACATTTGAGAGTTGAGGGATATGAATGGTAAAATCCAGAAATCTTCCAATTGACTTGTGGTGAATATAAATGAATGTAGTCAACGTGAAGCCAGAGGAACCAAACAGAATGTCCAACCAGAAGGCTTGTTTGCATAGAGAGGGAAGGCTAAGCAGACAATAGGCTCAATCACAATACGTCAAAGTGCTTGATTGTGACCTGTGACCAAACTGTCACAATAAATAATGCAGATTTAAAGTACCATCAAGTGTATTTCATGGATTGCCAATTATTATGTTTGGATACACAGTATCACAGAGACCTCCAATAAATCATGATACCTTTGTAGATTATTCAAATATCGATCAAACAGGTTGCTCATAATTGTGCCCGTACACTCAACTTACGAGATAAAGAACATTTGAGATATAATGCAAAATAACTGTTTGATCCCCATCGCCATCTGATGTTCAGTGTCTTAACTTCTCCCGATGAGAGGCCTTACACATCATGAGCTGCCAGTAAGAATTCCCACCGTGTCTACGGAACAGACGCAGAGGACCGTGTATGAATCACAGCCACGTCCAATTGGCTATGGATTGAGTTGCAAGCAGTCAGAGGCAGCAGCTCCCTGGGAATAGCGGTGTCTCTGTTGAAGCCATTCCAAGATGGGAAATGTGATCCTGTGCCGAAAGGAATAAAAGAAAGCGAAAAGGAGGGGGGAAATCTGATTGCTTCAGCCACATAGAGAAGCAATCTTCTACTGAGTCTAGACATATCAATCGTCGCACAAGTGTAATGTATTATAGTCTCACAAGCAGATGATAGGACTTGTGGTGGTGGCCCAAAGTTTTAACTCATTTTGGTTTATCGTTATTAATTGACTTTTTGAATCAGAAATGAGCAAGTTGATGTACCTGTATGGAAAAGACATGGTTGCCAATTACAACAGTGTGTGTGTGAGTGTGCGCGTGTGTGTTTGTTTTAAGAAAAAGAGGTCAGAATCTCTAAATGGTGGTCTAAGAATATGGACTCATAAATATATTCACTCACCTGAATTCAATACAGTAGACATTTTTCTGCTAAGTTTAGAAAACAAGGTGAATATCCGCAAAATTGACTTTGGTTAGCTTTCAAAACACTTCCTCTTGAAATAAATAACACTTATTAAACAAACAATACAATACCTCTTGATCACAATTAAGTGACGGGCATTCGGTAGCTAACTAGTTTGAAGCTAGCTAGAATGAGAAGCTAATGTAGCAGTCTTCATCTATGTATCTTTTATTGTCAAACATTACCAGCTGATAAACTCAAAGAATAAAGCTTAAATCAGTTTAAAAAGCTGTTCTATATGGGACAACAAATAAGGAAGCAACAAACTACAGACGCTCCCCTACTTACGAACATTTGAGTTACGAACAACGGTACATACGAACATGTCTGCGCGCATGCGCGCATGTCAAAAAATGTTCGGAAAGAGATGCTGTAAGTTAGATTTTTTATTGCGCACCTTTTTCCGAGTACTGTAGTGCTTCTTTCCGCCGCTAATACCGACACTTGGCGCTGTGAGAGCTCACCCAGCATTGGAGGCTCAGCAACGTGTCGAGGAGGAGGAAGAAGAAGAAACGCCTGTCGCTCATAGATAAAGCCATCGCACTCTTCGAGCAGCAAGACCCAAATATTGAACGTTGCACAAAGGTTGCAAACCAATTGAATGATGCCATACAGTGCTACCGCATCATTTATGATGAAAAAAGAAGAAAACTGTGCAATCGTAGTTAGATCCCTTCTTTCGGCCAGTTTCTAGTAAATCCTCCAAGGAAGATACTCATCAACCCTCATCTTCTTCTCCGCGACCCTCAACTTCTTCCTACATTGAAGTTACGGAGGAGGAAGTAACTTTTGAAGCCCATTCCAGCGACGACGAAGAACCTCTCATGATATAAAATCCTCCTCTTCCTCCTCCTCCATCAAATCCTTAAGCATCGAGTACATCTTCCAAAAGTAAGTTAAACTTCATTTTATTTATCTTATTACGTACATGTGCATACTGTGTGTGTCTCTCGCTCTCTCTCTCTAACATACGTAGTACAGTACTGTACTTATTCTCTTTAAACATAAATTATAATACAAAATATAGCACTGAAGCAACTTACGAACAAATTCACCTTACGAACGCTCGCTCGGAACGTAACTCGTTCGTAAGTTGGGGAGCGTCTGTACTAACATAAAAGCAGTAACTGCCCCTTAAACCAAGCACATGCTTTTAAATAGTTCAGTGTAAGCAGTCAAGTCATCGGGGAGGGACACACTTTAAGCATAGAAGACAATAAATATAAATAAATCAATGAGTAAATAAATACAATTTTAAGGGTAAAAAAGAAGTATCTTTACCCCAAAACTCAAATTAATCGATATAACAGAATAATTGCTCCGACCTACTTTACAGTAATTTTCAGTGGATATATATTTTTTTATGTGTTTTTTCCCCTGAAAATGTTTTCTGTACATAATTGAAAAAAATCAAAATATTTTTTTTTGTCAACTGTTAAAATTAAAATGACATGTGTGGCGATTGTACCTCATTGTACAATAAAATTCTAACCATTTTCTAGTACGAGGTTCTTAGTAGCAAGACTAAAGATGTCAGCTTTAAATAAAATACAGGTGGGCAGAAGTTGTCCCAACAACAAACATTGCAGATACCAAGGACATGTGGGCTATAGAGATGCTTGTGTGGTGGGAGGGCGGATGACAGACTGCTGTTCAACTCCATTAGCTGCTGTGTGAGAGGGGCGCATCCAGCAGCACACGACCTGTGAAGAATCTTAGATCTCGCTCTATCTTGGAATGGGGATTGCCGCATTAATTCGAGGACTGTAATCTCTCAAGCACATCAAATTACTCTCATTAAGCACAGGAAGAAAACGGCCTCTATAATAAGTATGTATAAAAAAGTATTTATTACCAATAATCACCTATTTAATATGAGGTAGCTTACAACAGCTTTATTTTTGCTGATTACGTTTAAAAATGGCGAACGAGGAAGGAGCACCTTAGAACAGGGCCATACAAATGTGTGTGTGCGTGTGTGGACACACACTCAAATACACAGCTCATGGAGTTTACGAGAGGAGTTGATACAGTGATTAAAGGGGAGGGTAGCGGGATACGGTGCTCGAGGGCCTTGGTAAGGACATGCCTCGCCTGGCCATAAAAAACATACCCCTGTCTTTAAGCTCGTACCGGAATCGCTCTCGGTGGGTTCACTTTGAGGTGAATCACTAAAGAATTTACATGCTAAGTGGCACATGTCATCACCAAGAAAATGCACACTTTAACTTCACTAATACTGTATGTTCACCCAGCACAGCCACAGACTTTGCTGAAAAGTGCTCTCTCATATACTCATTTGCAATGCATATTTATTCCACAAAACTGTCAAATATACTGTATAAAAGATCTGCATTTGTATTTATTTTTTATAGTAGATAACATAAGTTATATAACACTTTGGTGGTATAAAATGAGTTCCCTGCTATTCCAGGTAACGCTCACTGTGTATGTTAAAAAAAAAAACCTTGACTGTAATGACAAGTTTGCTCTATATGATTTATTTGGTTGTTACTAACATATTGATGAGATTTGTTTTTCAAAAATCATTTCCAGTTTAATACATTTTGTAGAAATTTCATTTGGACGTACGCCGCCATTGTTGTTTGAATGGCGGCTGGCTCTCTGCCGAGCAATGCGAATAGAG
This sequence comes from Vanacampus margaritifer, assembly GCF_051991255.1. Classification (NCBI taxonomy): domain Eukaryota; kingdom Metazoa; phylum Chordata; class Actinopteri; order Syngnathiformes; family Syngnathidae; genus Vanacampus; species Vanacampus margaritifer. The sequence continues at coordinate 17,523,523 of NC_135439.1, read as the reverse complement.
TATAAAGGAAGCGAGGTAGGCCTCCGTGGCCTAACTAAAGGGACGATCAAAACTCTTGAATGCGTCTGGTGAATGACAAGAGCACGGCGTGGACGAGGGTGACTCTTCCGATCGCATGTTGTTTCTTTAGGCTTACCTCGCTTGCTTTATGCCTGTCTTTACGCACCGAATGCCTTGCGACGTAAATAACAATGGCGGTGTACGTACAAATAAAGTTTCTACAAAATGTATTGAACTGGAAATGATTTTTGAAAAATGAATATCATAGTTATGTTAGTAATAACCAAATAAATCATATAGAGCAAACTTGTCATTATAGTCAGGGTTCCTTTTAAGTAAAAGGTAAGGATGGCCTCAAATGCACAAATACTACACAGAACAAATACACTGAATGGTGTTGATACAAAAAAACAACAACAGAGCATAAACAGTTTAAATTGTATTTGTAATTGTAAATTAAAGTTTCAAACTGACTTTTCATTGACACCTATAAGAAAACAAATGTCAGATTGTTTTTTTTGTTTTTTAGTTTGGTCCATCATGAGGTTCTAAGCTCTGACGTAAAGAAGTAAATAAATATGTATTCTGTGGAGGACCGATGATCAACACTAGCCCTTTGGTTTCCGCCAATGGAAGCAAACCTATAGTTTTTTAACGTTAAAATAAACGGTTATGATATCTAAAAGCCTCCTACACAGTAGACAAAAACACATCAAAATGGGATATAGAATGATTTTCATCTACAAAATCAATTAACACTGGGCGTCAATGGGTCATTCATTTACTAGTTCACCATAATTACCTGTTTTTTTCCCCCTTTATAGTAATTTACTTCTTTATTCATCTGGGGCACTGATGTCCCTGCAAACCAAAAGAACACATTTTGTGTAATTATTCAAATTAAACGCAGATTCCTTAGAGAAAATGTCTGACAGACCACATTGCAGCAAAGCTAATGCCCTCCAAAAACAAACTCCCCTGAAGGTAAATGAGGGATTCTATTAGACATTCAGTCTACACACTGTCAATTTCAGCATGACTTGCTCAATTAATTAATAAATGAATTGGCTTCAGGTGAATAGAAAATGCAAAAGCAAATAAAATGTGAATAAAGACGAGTGCCTGTGCACAATACATACGTCTTGGCTGCAGTGGTTCAAATGCAGAACTACAGGACAATTAACAGCTGCTCCTGAACAGAGATGTTGAAAGGTGTTTATAGTGAATCAGTCGGCGTTTTAAGGGGAAATAAATCATTTTAAAAGCAGTCTATCTTGTGTCACACAAAATCCACCTCACATTAATGCTTTGTAAACATTCACACAACACAGTGCAATTATTTTGATTTTGAGTGTTTTCTTTCCTTCCTCGAACAGATGTTGAAAATAACACACTTTCCTCCCGGCTCCTGGTCAGATGTTTAAAATAGTCGTCACCAAAACACACACAAATAGAATAGTGTGGTCGGAAATCAGCAAAAAGGATGCACCTGCTAGAAAGAACTTTTCTTTCCAAGCTATACATGTTTTGCGTAAACCCCAGGACATGTGGCTGAAGTGTAAGCTTTAAAGTTGACCCATCAACAAGGTATCAGGAGATACACATGTCATACGTGAATTTTGGTACTTTAACAATTTCGACCAACAAGTCCTCCAACAATAACGACCATAATAGTCTTGTTACCATGCGCCAAAATACGACGAAGTGTTGCATGTTGTAGTTTAGCGACCTCTATCGGCCATGTTAAATAGCGAAAAAATACAAAACTGAAACTCGAACCCGGATCATCTTGTCAAAAGAGTAATGTCTATCTTACTGTGCTAACAATCCAGTAATGATCTTGGTGTTCATTTTTAGTGTTGACATGCATGTCAATTCGCCGTTGGATGAAGTTTTCAGTGAGGTTGTACAGTACACATTACGTCTTTATATGGGCTACGAATGGTTGAGGTTAGTAAAAGGCACAGTGAGGTTGTAGACCGAAAACATGCACACTAAAACATGTAGTCAACACTAAGAATACATGTAGTCAACACTACCACAATCACTGGCCAAATAGCTCAGTCAGATAAACACTTGTCTACCGACCAGACAGACCGGGTTTGAGGCTCACTTTTGGATTTTTGCGCTATTTAACATGGCCGATAAAGGTCGCTAAATTAAAATATGTAACACTTGGTCGTAAGTTGGCACCTTTTCAAAACGACCTATATGGTATTTATTGGATGACTGTCTCATTTCGACACCTTCTAAATCCACTCATGATAGTGCCTGTGTGTTTCCTTGTGGCTTTCTTGTTGTGTAGTGGGGCAGTTTGAAGAGAGGCCTCAAGAGCTCTGGAAACTGTGATAATTGATCAAGTTTCTGTGAGCACTACCTCTCTTGTGTCATGACTTCCAAATCCCAACAGCTCTTTTTTCAATTTAAAACTGGACATAACCAGGTCTCACTCATTGCAGGGCAAAGATGCGTCCGTGACACTTTTGAGGCAAAGCTTTCTGATGATTACAAAGAAAACGTTTTCTCTCTTTCCTCTCCAGATGCAATGTGAGGTAGACATCAATTTCCTGTGTCAACTTCCTCACCAAATCAATCCCATTTAATCCACAGCCTCAAGCTCCTATCTTGATTCCTCTCCTGAAGATAAGGACACAATTTATTGTTTTCATTGAGCATGAGTGTTAAGACAGTGAGCACCAAATTACTTGTGGATTGAGATAAATTTGCCACAAATCACTAATTCAATCACTCCTCAATGCCAGTTTTATTTTTGAAGAGAAGATTATCAAAAGATCACTGTGTCAAAGCAGTGTCTGGAGATGTGATGCCAGCTACAGACCAAATCCAACCAAAACAAAAAAACTGGTGTTTTATGCACCTGAATTCACTTTCACAGCGAGCAGTAAATTGTTGATGTGTCAGGTCATAGATTGTGGCACTGGCGTTAGTGGTGGGAATATACTGAGCATGTTTTCTTGTCTGGTGACATGCAGGTTTAATCAAATAGGTCAATCCAATGTTATTGAAGAGGCCTTAAACATAAATATAATCTACAAGTGAAATCTACAGTGACATCTAGTGAAATCTACAATAAACAAAAAAACTAGTGATAGACCGATAAGGTTTTTTCAAGGCCGATACCAATACTGATTATTAGTAGCCAAGGAGGCCGATAACCGATGTTTCAAGTCAATATTAAGTATTGAGTTCCCAGTGTCAGCATCATTTTTTATGAAGTGGAAATTTAAATAGATCCATAAATGAAAACTTCCCTGTATCTCACTTAGCGACAAATGCATGTGAACGTAGCTAATGTGGGGTTTTCGTCAGGGTTCGTAAACATATTTGCAGACAGTCAAAAATTTTCAGAAAATTTTCGAAGTGACTTTGCGACAAGTAAAAACTGTCTGTGAACATCTTACAAATCCTGATGAAAACCTTAAATTTGCTACGTTCACAAGCATTCACCACTCAGTGAGATACCAGCCTTATCAGCCTTCAGCTTTGTGAAAAGACCGATGCCTATATTAGTGCCAAATCTGTCTCAGGTCTATCCCTATATATATATATATATATATATATATATATTTATTTATTTATTTTATTTTTTATTTTTTTTAAACTAACCCTCAAACCAACAATTAAAAAACATTTTGACAAACGACATAGCATTAAAAGGTTTAACAAAACCTACTTTTCAGTGAGTTGAACTAAATATTAGAGTATTAAGAATATTAAGAGTTACACTGAGTGCACAGATAACAGCTTAGTAATTAAGAGTAGGTATTTCAGTGGTGGAAATAATTTGAAGAATAAACTTGGACTAGTTTGATTCTTTCCATATTGCCCTCCAGATATTTTACACTATTCAATCCAAAATACCATCTTTCTGGTTCGAACTTTTCTTTTGCATGTTAATGTTTAATTGGAGCCTGTGGCTATCCATGGGCACAATCATTAGATATCCACAGAGAGAAATTGAAAAATTAATCATATTCTCCATTTTGCACTTGTGAGATCCATTGGAAATGTCTTTCAGAGTTAAGGGTTCTTTCCTGTCATTCTCCATCTAAATGCCGTCATTCGGGTGGATTGCTCTTGAAAAATGTCAACAGGCAAGGCGACTTAGCACATTGCACATTTTATATACAAGGCAACTCAATGTGCTCCACACAAACAAAAGCACAACACCTAAAAGCATTCGCAAACGGAACAGCTAAAGACATTCAAATGCAAAGCAAAGATTAAATGTACCTTTTCAAAAATAATTAAATAACTTACATTGACAACATTTAAGCACTTTTGCGAACAATAGACACATTTAAAATCAAAGGAAATAAACAAAAATGTGTTTTGCGGAAATTATTTAGAGAACATTTGGGGGAAATTCATAAATATAGCAGCGTGTCTTCTGCATGATGACCAACATTGCCGTTCGAAAGCATTTGTACAAAAGGAAAAAAAGGAGTCCAAGGAGGGTCACTTGAGGGACCCCACGTCTTGGCCATTCGATCAGATTCGAAACTTTCAATCAAAATAACGTCCAAGCAGGACATGCACCATTTTAGGAAGGTACCATTTAAATCTACTCACTCATCCAGCGTGTTCAACATTATCTTATAATCAACTGTATCAAACGATGCCGATCCAATAAGACCAGAATCGACACCTACCCTGCATTAGTGTTCATTTAAGTGTAGGTGTGTGATCAAAATAAATCATGCATAGCAGATCAAAGAAAGAATGCCACCTTTGCATGCCTAAAATTTAAGCAGGTTAGCCATGTATCGACTTGGAAAAGTAGGATGTGTAACGAGCAACACATCAATTAAAAATTCATTCTGCAGGCAACTGCATGTCATCAACTATTTAGATGGAGAGTTGTGTACTGTGAATAAAACCTCAATTGGGCCCCTCCATGTCAATACCGCAAATTGAAAATACATTTCTATAGGGCACCTGTTTTTAAGAAGCATCATCAATGTAGCGCCCCCTAACAACTCCCAGCCAGTGTGAAACCAGCATGAGGCTTTAGAAAGCTCTAAGGCCAACCGGTGCTGTGCTCTGCTACTAAGACTGCAACCTCCCACCCCGTGGTCAGCCTGTACACCCCGCATAGTCCACAAATGTTCAATGCAGTTAAAGTCGGGGCTTTGGAAGGCCTTCCCCTAAGCTTAATGTTAGCCTGTTTTATCCATTCCAAAACCATGTGTGTGTTTTAAATTATTTTGGAATTCCCAATTGTTTCATCGCTTCAGCCGTCTAGCGGTAGTTCTCTTTCGTCATTGTTCTACCTACTTCGTGCTGTGCATCAGTACCAACGGCAGCAAAACAGCTTTGGCACAAGACTTGTTGTCAGTGCAGCCAAATATTTCGATATTTGTGTTGCCCAACCACAACATGTTTGTCCTGAAAGCATTTGTCTTGTCCACATTGGAAGCTTCAAATTTCAGTCCAGTCTTGACATTATAGAACCTTCAGCAACACTTTGCGTTAGGTGAATGCACTGTTTGTACATATGAAGGCTAACTTGTTAGTACTCCTCTATAAAAGGAAGAGAGGTCCACAATAATCACTGAAATAGCTTGAAACTTCCAAAAGTAATGCTAAATAAACATTTACTGAAAATGTCCGTCCGTCTTCTCCCGCTTTTCCGGGGTCGGGTAGCGGGGGCAGCAGCTTTAGCTGGGAAGCCCAGACTTCCTTCTCCCCAGCCACTTCAGCCAGCTCCTCCGACGGGCCCCCAAGGCGTTCCCAGGACAGCCGAGAGACAAAGTCTCTCCAGCGTGTCCTGGATCGTCCCCGGGGCCTCCCGCCGGTAGGATATGCCCGGAACACCTCCCCAGGGAGGCGTCCAGGAGGCATCCGAACCATATGCCCGAGCCACCTCGTATTTACTGAAAATTATATAATAAAAATCTGGCTTTTTTTGTTGTTGTTTCCCAACAGATGAAACTGACGTGTGAAAATGGAACCCTTTGCTGAGTATTTTTTGCTTATTCAGACAGCTTTTTTTTTTTTTAGATATCATGGCTAGGGTCCAAAAATAATTACTTTTGTGATGGAGCAGACATTTTTTTTATTTAAATCACAGTTCCAGTTTCAGAACTGGAACTGTGATTTACGGCGTATCGACCGAAACTCGTGACGTCGCGAAATGGGTCGTACTCTGCAGTGGAGACCCAGCCACAAGCGGGCGAAAGTCCCTCCCCATACCCGAACGTCCCGCGGTGGAAACGCGGCTCATGTTGCTTGTAGCAAGCCCGGAGCGATTCAATGTGATTCTGCTGTCCGTAAGCATCCTTAGCTATTCATCCTAAAGCTATTTAATGACATCCCATTTGGAGTTAACTGTAAAACTAAACACAAGGCAAAAATAATTGCATCCACTTTATATTTAAATACAAAACATGTTTCATTTTTAAAACATCGCAGGCCTACCGCTAATGCTAAAGTGAACAGAGGATCCCATTCAAATGCTAATAGGAAATTAGCATCGACTTCAGGAGCTATTTTCCTTCAAATAACAAATATTCACACACAAATGCTGTGGAAACACACACCCACATATAACACTACTCAAGGGCACACATTCGTACTTACTTAAATTTAAATCCTATTAATGATAATTGTGACATCTGTCTTTCCACAATCACATTTACTAGGTTGAAAAGCATGCCAACACAAGAGGAAAATGCTACAGATTTGTAACGTGGTGATGTTTTGCTGACTTTAAGGACAAATACATACTATACTGTATTTAGTTTAATAACAAATACATAACTCAAATGTGTTGCCTAATTTACCAGTCTGTAAACAATAGCTTTGCCTTAACATAGGAATGGCGCAATCAACCAAAAAAATGACATTATGTCTTCCTGATGCTATTCTTTCTTTAATGTTAGCCCAGAAGCAAAACTGTCCACTCAACGGCTTCCAAGGCCTGTCATCCAACTCTAATCAAGCAGAAAATGGTCATACATATTTCTTTCTGCAAGATTTCACATTCACATTTCACACAGTGCCCTGATATTTTCCTCAAACCTCCAGGGAGCACCTAATGTAAAAAACAGTTACTTATGTTCAAGGCTCATGTTTCTTCACTTAAACGCAGACCATACCCTGCTCCTCTCAGGAGAAAAAGATGGGGTGGGAGGGGGAAAGACATAAAGGTCTTATTTTCTGTGTCATTTACCAGCTAGTACTTTCACCCAGCCATCCCATTACATCATGTCAAAACTCGTAAACAAGTAAATAACAACAGCCATCACTGCAAAGGACACACGCACATTGTCCTTTTCTTATGCTGCCAAATTGAGTCAAAATGATGTTCTCTTTGTCCATTTAAAACATACTTGTTTCATGTACAAAGAAATACTGTAAGGTTGCAGTAGGATATATATTGTCTCCATTCTGGCAAGGTATTTATGGCACCTGTCATTCAGATGATACAGTGGCAACATCAATGTTATTTATCATGAGGCATCTATCTCATCATGGTATATCACGCTCCACACGGAAGGCAGCTATTTACCAGCAAACACTAACCTGCGCCATCCCTCTCTCAAACAAGAGGCGTATCACTGATGAACATGCAAGGCAGATGCGATTCATCACTTACACATTCTGTGATGGTTGAATGACAAACTAGCACATATACCTTGAGACATTCACATTTTGGCTGCCCATGCATATTTACTTCAACGAAGCCTCCTTTGACCATCTGTATCAGTTACTGTTCATCATATTTATTGATCTATTTATTTTTGTCATAGAAGAGTAAAAAGTGTATTTAAATTACCATATTTTTTGGCCATACAGTAAGTCATAGATTGGGTGGTCCTACGACTAATAATACTCATGTGCGACTTGTACTGTACTGTATACATTAAAGCTAGAGGTCAGACTGGCACACAAAATCCCCTTTCCCTAATCTTCTTCCCACCGGCGGTAAAGTGCAAAACATATTTGCTAACTGCCATATATGAGAGTAGAATAAATGGAAGAAGAAGACGAATTGGAAGACGATGAAGAATTGTGTCATGGCAACTAATAACTAATGTGTGATGTAACTGCTGGCGCTGCTGCATCCACCATGCACAACAAGGTTTTACAATTTACAGCATTAAAACGAGCAATAACCTATCAGGATAACCTTTGGCCAAAATGTGATGCGGGATTGTACAGTAGTTAAGGTAAACCATTTAAGAGAAAAAATATATTTTTCTGTAGTTAGAAGTAAAAGTTTTGAATGCAACCCGAATTTGTTTGCTGCCGTCAGTGTGGGTAGGGTTCAGAAATTCACTCTGATGCCCCAACTAGAGATAGATCCATTATCGGTTGGGCCGATTTTTGGCGCCGATATTCAGCATTTTGAAAATTATTGGCATCGGCCATTTTGAAGAATCATACGGCTGATAATAGATCCATTTGAAAAAGTGTTAACTTCAGGGAACTAATTATTTACATTTTTCGAGATGCTGCTGAACCTGGGAATGCTCTGCAAATTCGTTTTTTGTTTGAAATTAAAACTAAGATAAGTATATTTTGATACTTCAGATATCTAGAAATTTTGGAAAACTTTATTTGCTGTACAAAACAATAGGGAGCTATTTATCTATTTATAAGTGTACCGTATATTCAACTTTTGAAAACATGCTACTACCGCTGGGGGGTGGGGGACGGGGGGGTGTATGTTAGCTTTTTAAAACAAAGATGTCTGTTGACCTTTTTTTTTTACTCCAATATTTTACAAACCCTAACATTTTATCAATAAACATATGCTTAAAAATTCAAAACAATTAAGAGCTGGAGTTTGTATGCTTTCAAATTTTGATGCCAATAGTGTCCCTTTTTGTGAAAATAAATACCGGCGCCAAGTATTGGTTATCAAGTCCTTGACTACTAATAATCGGTATTGGTATCAGCCCTGACAAAACATATCAGTCTATCTCTAGTCCTAACACCATAGAGAGTGTGTGTGTTCGGAGAGGCCGAGCGCGCTCCCATCCCATTAATTTCCGAACTATGTTATAAAGTAATCAGCATCTTAAACTTTTTTTCCATTCCTTGTACTGAGCTCCAACACTCTTTTTTTGGGGTACTATGAATCACCAAATGGCACATTTTAACAACACTCTCAGTTTCTGAAAAGTCGGAGTGAAGCAGCGGACAGTAAATTTTCTAGAGTAAATTTTTTTGTCCCAGTCAAAACAAAGTAAACTTTACACTTGAAAATAAGTTAAATAATATTAATATATAAAAACATACTCAAGGGTTGAGGAGCAATTCTAGAACCTTCAGGTTGGGAGCCAAACTACCCGCTGAGCCATGCTGCTTCTTATGGGTGTCAGTATATCGCTGGTGTCGGGTGGAATCCTCGTACCTCCATTTCTGGTCTCCTTTTCGACACATCAGCAATATGTTAACAAGCATTAGGAGTGGCATAGCTCAAGTGGTAGAGTGGCAGTCTCCCATGCTGAAGGTTATGGGATTGTTCCTCAACCCTTGAGTGATATTTTATATATGTATAATATATAGTTTACTCTGTTTAGACTGGGACAGAATATAGTCTTTTTTTTTTGGATTAAAATGTACTCTACAAAATCTACTGTGTGTGCGCTCAGAGCGTATTTCTGAACGTGGTTTGTTTTTATTGATGGTAGCAAAACGCTATACAAAGGAAACCCGTTATTGCCAAGATGCAAAAACGATGTAAATCGGCAGCTGAATCGAAGTCCTTTGATGGTAATTGTAATCACATTGAATTGTGATGCAGCAAGAGATTCCCACCCTGAGTGGGGGCCCCTCCGTGTGTGTTGAGGCGCAAAACCTGCAAGCCGTGTGCAAACAATTGGGAGTGTGGCATCCCTTCTCTCTTCACTTCGCTCCACTTGGACCTCCAACACTTGTGGTTTAACACAAAGAAGCATAAAAAAGCAAAAAAAGAAAAACTCTGTTATCCACACTGTGCCAAGAGATTATGAATAAGATATAAAAAACTCAATTTACTACAGGAATTTCACATTAGTCTGGCAGTGAAGGTGATTCCCTCTATGCATACGTCGACAGCCTCCCACAATACTGCCACCTTAACATACGTGCATACGCACGCATGTACACACACACATGCACACAGAACACTTTGGGCTTTTTGCCTTAATCAGACAAGGATTAGAGCCTAATGAAACAAATAACTGTTTTAAAAGAAGACAGCCCCCGCTATCAATTTCAGTGGCTTACAGTATCTGGGCAATTCCTTTGGGTCCATTCTATGTTAATTGGATCTACATTGCATTGGCATTGGGATGTTAACAAGCACAGCCTATGAATATTAATTACCCTCAAGTTCTATGCATAGGAAATACTTCACTGATACATATTAATTCTATGAAGTTTTCAAAGTAGTGCTCTCATTAAAAATGAATAGGCCTTGCGCCTCTGTTTTCTCAGGAGCAACTGCGCTTTCTTTAGTCTCTCAAGTGGCACTCTTTAAAGAATGACCTCCCCAAAAATGGTATTGTTACTCAACTAAATGTAAACTTTACAACTGGGGGGAAAAACAGGTTTTGTTTATACAGTGTTTTGACAATTAATTCATTCATTCCAAGCCATTTCCCGGCTGTTTTACTGGATTTGGACTGATTTTGCAAGGCACACAGTGCACACAATCCTTGTGTTCTATTGCTATAAAAACATGAAACCTACTAAAAGAAAGATTAGAGTGTATTTGTATATTTTTCCACTTTGCAGCAATAAGCATTAGAATATAGCTAAGTTTCATCAATATTCACAAACCTGTTGAAAAGACTGGGAACACGAGCTTGTTGCAACATGGCCCTGGCTAATCTCTTATACTCTGCTGCCACCTGCTGGTCGTGTTTTATAATAACTACCGTTCCTTTAAGTGACCTTTTCAGGTCAGAGGCTACATCAAAGCCTTCTGTATTCTCTAGCATTAAAAAAACAAAAACAAAAAAAATAAAATAACGTGTTTATACATTTTTGGGAGCAAATGAGTTAAAGTCATGCATTTGTGTATTTTGCCAACCATGGCAATATTTCCAACTGTAGACAGTGCAATATTATTCTGTGTGAGTCTTGATATGGTGCATGGTGAAGTCAAGCATTTCTTGAATAAAATACTGAAAAAAAATTTGTTCTAGTGAGTACAGACGCTCCCCTACTTACGAACATTCGAGTTGCGAACAACGGTACATACGAACATTTCTGCGCGTACAGTATGTCGAAAAATGTTCGGAAAGAAATGCTGTAAGTTAGATTTTGTATTGCGCGTAGGGCTTTTTTCCGCCACTAATACCGACGATTGGCGCTGTGAGAGCTCATTGGAGGCTGAGCAACGTGGCGAGGAGGAGGAGGAAGAAACGCCGGTCCCCATGAAGCAGGAAATAACTTTTGAAGCCGATTCCAGCGACGACGAAGAATCTCTCATGATATAAAATCCTCCTCTTCCTCCTCCTCCATCATCTCCTTAAGCATCGAGTACATCTTCCAAAAGTAAGTTAAACTTCATTTTATTTATCTTATTACGTACATGTACATACTGTGTGTGTGTGTCTCGCTCTCTTTCTAACAAACGTAGTACAGTACCGTACTGTACGTATTCTCTCCATTTTATTAATTTTTTTTCAGTACAAACCAATGCAGGTTACTTGTACAAGCCTTAAACATACTTATATAAACCTTCAATATACTTATATAGGCTTTAAACATAAATTATAATACAAAATATAGCACTGAAGCAACTTACGAACAAATTCACCTTACGAACGATCGTCCGGAACGTAACTCGTTCGTAAGGTGGGGAGCGTCTGTATACCTAAGTAGATCTGAAGTATTATTGCATGTATATCTAGATATTAAGATTGAACAATTTTAAGGTCACAAACTCAACAATAAGAAAAAAAAATGGCCTGCATGTACAGCTCTGACAGTTGCAAACAGCAATTCTACACTTTCCCTTAAACGTGCAAATAAGGCCAGCCAACCAAAATTCTCATTTCATGTTTGCTGAGAATTGACACTTGAAACCAGCCAATGATAAACATCTGAGGGAGGGAGCACGAGAGAAACATGCACACACACAGCGGCTAAATCATAGAGAAACTTGTGCGAAAGGCCGGTGGAGAATTTGAGCTTTCGGTGGAAGACATTTTAAATTATTATTATCAATTATATGTCTCTGTAGTTATAGGCCGTAACACGCTGGTCTTTTGGTGATTCCAAGAGCCAAAAAGAAGTCCGCAGGTTCAAGAGCGTTTTCGATTCGGGCTCCAGTGCTCTGGAATGCCCTACCCTCGAAGATCGAGACGCTTCCTCTGTAGAAACGTTTAAATCGCGTCTTAAGAAGCATTTTTATAGTCTTACATTTGGCTAAATGATGTGTAACTGGTGACTCCCGGTGCTTTCTTTTCCTCCGTTCTCCACGGCTTGGAGAGGGAGTTAGGTGTTAATGACCGATTCGGATGCTGCTTTACAGGTTCTGTGCTGGTTGACCGGGATACGATCAGGGGAGGACCATCATCTTGAAGTTGCCGACATGGAGATAGCTGCTCCGACCAACCGGGCTGGATTTTGAGGACCCACTTCCCTGACTACGTCTTCTTGCTGTGCTTCAACTTCTTCAATGGACTTTCACACTATTCTAGTTAATAATGTTAAGTATCACAAAGTCTGCATCCATTGCAGCCTGATCATCCTGGAGTGGGATTACCACATTTGCGGTCCCTTCTCAAGGTTTCTCATGTTTCGCCTGATGGTGTTTTTTGAGTTTTTCCTTGCCCTCTTGTGGTTCGACTGTGGGCACGTGAATCCCTTTGAGACTCTTGTGTGATTAAGGGCTATATAAATAATATTGACCTGACGAAACAATGGCCTAATGTCTCTGTTTCCCTGTCTACCTTTATCTCCCTTCATCACTCCCTCACTTTCTCCCTCTCACTGTAGACTGATGGTCGACTCAACAAAGAGCATCAGTTCATAGGCTACTATCGTGGAATGTGTCCAAAAGCCGACTGGCTTGGCTTGCCTCTCAAACAAATGCTTTATTCTTCTGAACACAGTTGATCACAGCTCCAATGAATAAAAGATGTTGGAAAATAATGTGACAACAGTAACATAAATGTATAGTGTGAAGAATAACATGTGCTCTCCCTTCAACAAACATTCTTCTTCTATTAATATTGTATTAATATTTTCATTTTTTAGAATAATTGTTGACTCATACTAAGACCAGCCTAGACAGTGCATGTGTGTACCAAATTCCTGACCGTATGGCTGAATTGCATAAGCAAGCTGACGCCGATTAGGTATCTCCTTTGAATGAACTTTGGTTCGTGTTCTGCGCATGCTCTATTCACAAGGAATCTTGGCCGTTTGAGTACACGACCTACTTGTATGCGCGGCGGCCATTTGACGTTGCCACTTGTAAACTAGCCTAACAAATACATTGATTTCTCTGTGACGTTTTCACGTTAGTTCCTGTTTAGGCTAGAGTGATTTATATTAGTGTTGTCAAAGTTAAAGCTTTTAACTAAATCTTTGACTCCAGAGTTAAAACTTTTAGGCGGTCAGGAAGAGCATTCCACCGCCTCAGAGCCACCCAGAAGGCCCGATCGCCTATAGTGCGGAGCTTGGTTTTGGGGGCTTGAAGGAGGTTTGAGGATGTAGAACGGAGGGTTCGTGAGGAGGTCTTTGGTGTGAGGAGTTATTTGAGGTATTGTGGGGCATAACCGTGAATGATGGGTGAGGAGGGAAACCTTGTATTCTATTCTGAGGGACACCGAGTGCCAATGCAGTGATTTCAGGGTGGGGGTGATGTGGTCAAATTTGTGCACCCCCTTCAGGATCCTGGCAGCACAGTTCTGAATTTATTGCAGTTTCTGGATGTTCTTGCCAGGAATCCGGATGAGGAGTGCATTGCAATAGTCTAGCTTGGAGGAGATAAAGGCGTGGACAAGCTTCTCTGCATCTGCCTGGGACAGTGTACGACGGAGTTTCGCCATGTTTCTGAGATGGTAAGATGAGGTTTTGCAGAAGTGTTTGATGTGTGTGTCAAATGTGATCTGAGAGTCCATTTTAACTCCTAGGTCATGGTTTAGAACGGGAATATATATACGGGAGTATCTCTCTCTGCTTACAGATGAAAACGGATTATCCCAAATGTTTTAGAGAACCGGAATTTTTACCTGAACCTGTATGTAAATGTACTCTACGTGTCACAATATTTACTGCCTTAGTGCTTCAAAAATAATTGCCGTCAAATGGGTGATTATAACAAAGCAAAAAAATTTGCATAGTACATGTAGCAACATCTTAGTTTCGGCTCTCAGCCGTTATATGTAGATGATGCTTGGCTGTGCCATTAAAAAGAGTTAACTGTTGGCATTGTCCTGCGAACACAAGAGGAGAAGAAAAAAAAAGAAGAAAGAAAAAAAGTAAGCTGGCTTCAACTTCTTACAGGTCATTGGGTAAACAAGGCAAAAATGGTAACCTGCCTTCATTGGGATATACTGTATCATGGAAAAATGACTTTTTAATTTGCTTGAATACAAAAATGTGGGTCTCTGAAGTGCCTGCCCAACAATCAAGTATGAAATTACACAAGCAAGTAATTTTGTTGTGAGCTGCCTATTTCTGAAAATGTGTCTGTAAGCAAGCCATTAAGATTTTGGAGTGATTGTGACATCACAAATCAAAAAAATTCCGAAAAGCAAAGCCAGATAAACTGGCATCTAACACTCCTATTCGTGCAACTTTCCAGAAAATTTTGGTCCGCTCCAAAATGATTCATTGTTTAAAGTGTTTGAATTTGGAGGTTCCACTGCAATAATAATGTCCTTGTTTTTCAAATAATTCTCATCCCTTTTTCACCATAGCTGTGCATCTGTGATTAATAATCAGATCACACATCAATTGCCAGAACCAGCAAAGAAATTTAGCCTGTAATAAAACTGTCATGTGCTGTGGTATAAAGACAGATGTTGCCAGTTGTGTGATAACATAATTAATCTGTTCTGTGAGGGATTCCATGAAATTATTCAAATTGGACGAGCACTATCATTTTACCAATAAAGCAATTTAAGGCAATATGCAGTGTCATAACACTGATGTTATCCTCTTTCACTGATTTTCCAATAAGCTGGATGCAGAAGCTATGCTGGGCCTCATGTGATATTGTAACAATATGAACAGAACAGGTGGAGATACCTGAGAATCCCAAATGATTCACAACCAGATTGGAGACAAATTATTCAGAGTGATCATGTCTGTGTCAGATAATAATGAGAGATAATCAAAATACAGCTTCCCCAAAAAAGCACTCATCGCACATGTCCAAAATTTGGTCTAAAGTGAAGAGATGGCCAATAACCGTCCGTATGATACATAAACAATAACAAAATGGCTGTAAGGAAGACAGTTGCAATTGTACGAGATGAGCACATCTTCAAGATGGAGTCTGTCTTGGCTTACGAACTGCAGGAAGAAGATCTCTTTTTGGATGGCAACGTCATCCACAAGTGAAGGAAACCATGTCAGCGATTCCATATGGAAGGCAAAAGCTTTTTTATTTTTAGGGGTCATATTGTAAAATATGTTTGAAATGATATTAACACGTTTTGGATCATAGTTTTTTTACATATATAGCTAGGGTTTAAACCATGGGTGTCAACATACGGCCCGTGGGCTAGAGCTGACCCGTCAGGGAGTCCAATCTGGCCCGTGAAGACAGAACACAAACTTGAGTTTTCGCTAAAATTAAGTGTTGTTGCTAATTTTGTCCACCGGAGGTCGCACAGACGACCACTTAAATGACATTCTGAAATTTGGCTCTTACTCAGGATTTGATGCAACTATTGTACGCTCATTTTTGTTAAGAAGTTTCTGATTACTCTCTAATAAATTAAAAAATAATTGGGAATATTTTCAGAATGCACATGTAATCATTTGCAACAAAAAAAAGGAAATATTTTTCATGTGTTGTTTACAGCTGATTAGGCTACAGATTTACTAGTCTGGCCCTCAACATCAAATTTGGGTGAAAGTGGCCCCTAAATTTAAATGAGTTTGCCACATGTGGTTTAAACTATTAATATTATAATACAAACATTATTATTCTTTTGTTCCTAACTCCCATGAATAGCAAGAGTTCACCACAGTATACAGTATGTGGCAGGTGACATGGTATGTAAATGCACAAGTGCTATCTGGCTACATTTCTAAATTTTCCACAGAGGGTTTTACGAGAGGTAATTTCTAATAATCTGGACTGGAATGCAGAAACAATAGACCATGCACATTTGCAACGGGTTTCCCCCACTATGTGTGTGTGTGTGTACGTGTCAGAGTATACTCTTACGGCAAGGTTTATCATCTGGTCCTCTAAAGCTCAGCAGGAAAGCAGTCGATGACAGTGGGGCTGAAAAGTGCATTTCCACCTTCTCAAGCCTCCACAGGGAATCATGTATGACTTGCATTATGCAAGCTGGAAATCTATGCCACTCAGCACTTTCTGCAGTCTGTTATGCGTGTCATTCTGTATTCTCTACACACGCAATATTATGACCATCTTGGACAGTCAATTGGAGGCAGAAGAAAATATACTGACTGATTGAGGTTTTAATTTGTTTGCGTGTAGCATTTAAGAGCAGTTAAAAAAAAAAAAAAAAAAGACCATAGAGACATAATCCCTCTGGTTGACAATTTTAGTCTTATTTTTGGGTTGGATAAGGTTTTCTTCCCAACAGCATTGTTGTCCCAAAAATTCTACTGGTTTAAAGAGCAGGCTTCTCAAAACACTGTTTGCAGTTGCAAATTTGTTTAATCACAAAACAGACTACTGTATTAGCAAAGTGTTTTTGTGTTGTCAACAAGAGTATCTTCACTTCCTCATGAGCGTATACAGTAACTAAACCACAGCTTCTGCAAAAACAACTTTTGCAGATTTTGAGGGAGTAAATCTTGTGAAAGCATGCAGCACACCCAATTGGAGCAGAAGTTAAAAAAAAAAAAGTTCAACATAGGACCTGCTGCACACAGAATAATGCATCAAAATTGTACTATAAATATTTATATATATCGTGGAGAGCCTCTGGAGATAAGTTTTTTTTTCTTAGAAGGAGTCAAATACCTTGTCATGGTACTGCAGTCAAGTGGCCAGGGCAATATAATTCTTTCTTGACAATTGCATGCAATGTTCATGGTATGTGACACCTTAAAACATTGCAGCGAGTTGTTGCGTGGGTCACTCACCTTGGTGTGTAAGTTGCTGACTGTATTTTTTGTTGTTGTCGATTGCCCAGTTCAATGTTGCTCAGTGTGCAAGTTTTAATTCAATTTCTTCAAAGATAACTGTGCCATCCATTTTCCCGACTTTCACTCTTATCAAGCTGCATTTGAATCTAATATCATTAATAGACATGCTTGAGTTAAGCTTATGGTCCACTTCCCCCAAATCTGACTAGTCGACAAGATGAA
Organism: Vanacampus margaritifer; assembly: GCF_051991255.1. Taxonomy (NCBI): domain Eukaryota; kingdom Metazoa; phylum Chordata; class Actinopteri; order Syngnathiformes; family Syngnathidae; genus Vanacampus; species Vanacampus margaritifer. The sequence continues at coordinate 17,506,027 of NC_135439.1, read as the reverse complement.
TTCCCCTGTCAAAATCAAGATGATCAAACAGATTACAATTATTTCACCCCCCGTTTTTATTAATGAGGACTGTCTTTCATTGTTATATTGCCTAATAAGAATAAATGATATGTCACTGCCAGGTTTGTTATGCCTACCCAGTTGAGGAAGTCGATGACAACTGTATTTGAGTGTGGAAAAGATTTTAGATTGACCTTTCTCTTTTTTAAATCTAGGTTAAACAACATGGATGTTTTTGCGAGGTAATTTGATAGACGGTGAGGAAAAAAGTGAAACTGAATAAACATCAGAAAAGAAGTACAATATGTCAGAAAGTATGACATAATTGTATAAAGATTGTAATTTTTGTTGTGCTCTCCTTTGTGGATATTTACTCTCAACACCTAATTGTTAAGAACACAATTCCTCATTCTTCTATACCACCTCACATGCAACCCTGTTGTCTTTGCACAGTGAATCAAAGTAAATGCCTCTGGTAAAGAATGATGGAAAAGTCAACAGGAATTGGGTTTCAGCGCAACTGTTTACTCAACTGTGGCTTGCAGTTATTGAAATTTCATCCATGGTTGTCTGTGACTACTGCAGTAATGAATTCAGTATGGCTATGAATTTCTCACTGACGACATACTGCTCCTGCGACGGAAAAAGGGCAGAGATGTCGAGCTGACAGAATGGGGAGACGGAGCATTCTCAAGTGGCCCAAAGACTGAAGACTTAACCACTTTTAGACACACATTCTATTGTGACCAACTCAAACCTTTTATAACATTTCTTCCCAATATGATACTATTATTTAGATATGTTCGATACCACTACAATTACAGTACTCAACTCTTGAGCAGTCACCGATACTGATAACAAATACTGATACACCAGTACTGTCTTTGATACATAAAATCTCACCATCCCCAAAACAACAATGTCAGATCTATTTATTCTATAGTAGCAATATTCCTTAAAATTGCATGAATTGAATGGCAAGTTTCCGATGTCCTGATCATAAAACAGCGCCAAGAGGGCGGCCGTTACTGGTGTTGGCCACGCTCACAAGTACCAATATCTTCAAATAAGGCCGGGTATTGGGATGATACCGATACCTGGCATCCATACTCGCCTATGCCTACTATTAATCTTAAAACATTTTGCATTAAAACATTTGGCAAAACATGCCTCACCGTCATTTGACATCACAAAGCCTCACATTCACCCATTCACACACAGTGTCGGCTGCTGCCGTGAAGGGTGCGGCCACATCTTGCTCAAGGACACTTCGACCTGGTCACCAGGGGTGAGGATCGAACCCACAACCTCACGAATAGGAGACGACCACTCTACCATGCCGCCCCATATTCGTATATTTCTCAATACTACAGCATTTCATTCCTCTAGAATTGATGCATTACAAACAAGTAATAGTGAGACTTATGTAAGTATGACAAATGTATTAGCAAGTGACTTTCAGAAGCGGAATCGTAAAGCACCTTCACGTTGGCGTCAGATTGATTGTGCCGACAGATTATCACATTATAACGCTGAATTATTCTCAGTTCTTGATCTCCAGTATTGTTGCGCTCCGGGAGCAAAAGTTGACGGATGTGCTGTGACAACAGTCAGCTGCACAGAGCCTGCGCATCATCACCAAACAGCTCCTGACAACAGCCTCAGTTGCCCTGTCGGCGAGACCAAGATAGCAGAAGACACGCTGATCTTTTCAATGTTGTTTCCTTAAACACGCTGTCGTATGCCACACATAACACTGACACCAACAGAAAGAGCCTGTCTTTCCGCCTCCAAAGCGAGATGGGAGAAAATGTTTTGGGCTTGGGTGACAAGCACACTGATGCGCCACTCTGCACCTCATTGGTTAACACATCAGAGCGTGGCATTTCCCTTGAGTGCAAGGTTTGTTTACAATGATCCAAAGAAAATGCTGTCATTCCATTGAATGTAATATTTTTTTTCCAACTGTCAACAAAATCTTGTTGCACCTACACACTTAAAATATGTCCGAACATCACTATAAATATTTTACAAATTCAGATGCCGCATGCTACGGTAAACACATTTGCAAGCAAACACAATCACACAGAGAGAGCACTTCCCCTTATTTAAATATTCAAAAAGCGCCTCAATATACATAAATAATAATAGTAATGTGTTTATGTACTAGATGTACTTTGAAGATGAATGAAATATTAATTGGCACTTAAAGAGGTGGTGTGGGCCTGCTGATGACATGTCTTAATAAAATGAAGACAGGTGCGAAAGGGGGACGAGCGCTACCTGCTGCTGTTGGAGATCAGCTGCAGTCACTTCCACTGACGGCGTCGCGCTCTTGCGTTGTCCTTCCTTGGAATCGTTCGCTCTGCTCGCGCCTCCATTTTGATGAAACGCTCCATTACTTGTTGTCGCTGTCCCAGATTCTTGCATCATGACTTAAAAACTTGCAGAGAGAAAACAGGGGCGGGGGGGGCGAGAGCAAGAGAGACAAGGTCAAACAGCTGTTAAAACACAGCAATCAGGTTGTGTTACAACTCCGGGACAAAATATAAACATCTGTCATATCCTTCCTTTAGAATTGCACTTTTATTGCATATCTTCTTGTTGCTCTTTGTTTGTTCTTTTTGCACTGGTATGGAAAATATGGAGTCAAACTCGGGTTTTGTTTGTGTTCTCCATCATGAAGTATAAATAAGGTTGCTCTGAGGGGGCTGGGGTACAGGACATATCGGAGAGGAACCCAGCCTGCACTGAGTTAATGCAGAGGAGCCCAAGAAAACACAAGCCCTCCAAAACAAAACACTTTCTATGGAAATGGATATATTTACTTGCATGGCTCCCAGAAGAACCGCTGCTCAATGGCCTTTTAATGGGAACCAGGGCCACTATGTGAAGCGTGCCAAAAGAGCTCGATGAGAAACATCCAGCGCAAGGTTGAGTGAAAACAGTGCAATTCTCCAGAGCTGTTCAATTAACACCAAAATGCAGTTTTGGATATAAATAATCACAGTGGGATGCTGGGGAAGAATGTTGTTGTTCAAAATTCAACTGAAAAGAAAGACCAACAAATATGTTTTGTTTCGTGTGTAAAAATCAGAAACAAAGAATGAATACACAGCTATCTGCCAACATTTTAGCTGTAATGTTCTGTTTCTGCATAAATACTGTAAAAGTCACATTGATGATGCACTCATTTCTCTAAAGGGAAAAGCCTTTGTGACACTGGTCTGTATCGGCGCTTCTATATTTACAGAGGAGAGCATTTCCTTCTCCCAGCTCTTCCCATCATTGACGGATGCCCACATTTTCAGTGAGTGATTTATGACGCAAAGCCTCAAACAAATACACGGACTGAGCACCACTAAAGGAGGTTTTTGTCTGTTGATCCGGTTCAATACTAGTGGTCCAACGAATAACAAAAGTCAGATTTGAGTCACTGAATGGGTCGTTTTTCAAATCGGCAAAAAGAAAAAAGAACATTTATTTTGTAAAATGCTTTTTCCATTAAATAAAAAAAATCTATTCAAAATGTCTAATATAGCCGTTTAGGATTTAGGAACACAACTTCAAGTGCAATATGAGGCAGAAACATTCAAATTTTTACATGGCCCTTGTGTAAAATAACAAGGTATTAATGGCTTAAAGTTGTGTTCCTGTAATCTAAACAGTTAAGTTTGACATTTTGAGTTGAATGTCTTTCTTTTTTAATGGGCAAGTGTTTTATAAAATAAATGAAGACAAAGTTCTATTTTACTTTTTTTTTTTTTATGAAAAGGCCTCAGCGTGCAATTTATGGCATATTCCCTTCCTTTAAACAAAGAGAATTAACTACAAAGTAGCCATGGTCCATAATATTGAAAAATAATTAAAGCCAGGTACCAGCTGTCAAACTCATTTACAGATACCAGCCAGACACTCGTTGGTAATGCTAACAGTTAGCAGCTAGCCACTTACGTCAGAGACTTCTGCCTTATTATACAATGACGGCGTAATTAATTAGCGTTTCTTAGCATTCTAAATTAGCGATTGAATATGAGTTCGGGATAGTGTTGTGTTGATGTTGGTCGCAACTCCAAAATCAATCGATAAAGAAACGTCTAAAAGGGAAGTCAAACTAGTCATCAGGCCACGACGTGGGCCAACTTTAAGGTAAAAGTGTACAAAGGCTATTTGCATTGCCGTCACTGTATTATTGTATTTGGTCAACTTTGTTTTGAAGTTGGGCTTACTTAGCGAGTATGTTTCAGCTTCCTTGACATGTCAGAATGATATTGAATATGAATGCGCACTTTGTTTTGTTTTTTCCTCCAACCAATCCGCGGATTGTGCACAATGCTAACCGTGGGGCTTGATCCGATCAATGACGATCCGTTGCACTACTAGTCAGTACAGGCGGTCCTTCTCAGAGATGCTCACCTCTATGTTTTATATCAGTAGAAGGATTTACAGCTAGGAATGGATGAGTACCAATACCAGGAATCGTTATTAGCCGATACTGAGCCTTATTTCAAGGTATCGGTACTTACAACAATGGCCGATACCAGTATTTGCTGCCCTCTTGTAGCCGTTTTACAATCAGGAAGTCAAAATGAGAAATTAGAAGAATAGAAAATTGTTAAATTAATTTAATGGGGTTTTTTTTTTCGTAAAATTTTATGATTTCTTTTCTGAAATTTTATGTATCAAAAGTACTAATGGATGTTCAATACCACTTTTATTCAGACCAATACCAGTACGAGTACTCAACTCTTTTGATACATAACATAAAAAAAAGACAGATATTTTCAAAGAAACACATATGTTTCCCATCAAAACATTTTTTCATAAAATTGAATGAAATCAATGGCAATTTTCTATTCCAATTTCTCATTTCTACTTCCTAATTGTATTTCACGAGTACTGATACCTTACAAGGCTGGTATCGGTACTTGCATATACCTACTACTTGGCATCAGTATCATCATGCAAGTTGAGTACTCATATTAGTATCGGTCTGAAAAAACATGGTTTACATCCAATGTGCATTGGGTGCAAGCCATACTGGTGCAACTCAGCAAGCCTCCCAATTGCAGTTTAATGAAGCTGACCAAGTCAGGCAGAAGCAAATTTACTTGCCTGATTAATTATTTATTTGAAACTGCATAATTGCCTTTAAAACACAGGGCCTCATCATGAAAGTCAGGGAAAATGGAACTAAATACAGATTTATGGGGTTGCTTTTAAGGCGTGTAATGGGAGGGCCAACGTATGTTAATGCCTACTCAGTGGCTTGGACAGAGCGTCTCTAGAGATGCTGATCCAAACAAGATACAGACATCCTTTGACACTCAGGCTGACAGACAGGAAATTGGGCTTGACAACTTGTCAAAGAGAATATGTGAAAAGCATAGGTGAGATAGTCATCTCAATGTCGCATTACTTAAAGAAAACTAAACAGCATGTTTCTATTTAGGTCATGATTTTCAGGAAGTATCTTCAGCGGTCATCGTGAGCCACAATGAACTTACAACCCAACACGAATTAAGTACAGTATGGTTCAATCTACTACAAAGCCCAACCTCGCCGAGAGTCATCTGACACTGTGGCCTGTGCCGGTTCAGTGGCGTGTCACACCACCCCCCACACTTAGAGGCCTGTCAGAAAAGCCCAAGCCCAACCTACAGGCCCTGTTCTCTGGGCTGAGACTACTCCCTCTCGAGACAGATGTTGACCCAGCTAACCTTTCCAGTCTGGCATTGACTCTTTCCATAATGGGATTTTCTAAACAGGCACTGAGCAAAAGGAAGACTGTGGCATGGGACACATCGATTAACAACTCCATCTACAGGCCATTGCACACTTTTTCTCCTCCTGAGGTGTTACATAAAATCAGGGATTCTCATCAAATTAAATGCCATTTGAGACAAAAACTATGTGATGACTTCAATCAGCCTCACTTAGTTTGAGAAATTGGTATTTTCCCCACCATATGACAAACGGGGAAATGCGTAAGTGTTTTTGAGTACAAAATTAACACAATGAATGAAAGGAAATCTTTTATGGGTTACAGTACACGGCAGTACAGCAATGTCATCTACGTAAATTGTCAAATGTTATTTAATTATAATAGGCATGTTTACAAATGCATACTGTAGCGTTTCCCACAGTAATCAAGAGAATGATCCATGGGACATTTTTAATAAAGGTGAGAAAAGGCTACAACATATTTGGGGGAAGGGATGGCTAAAAATGTATTTATTTTAATTGACACAAAAAAACAAAAATCTTCTCTTTCATTAATTTATTAAAGAATAATTAAAAGTTGATATAACAAGACTAAAAAAAGAAAAATAAATATAACATGGAAAAACGACTTCATCCGTCAAAATGATCAAGTTGATATGAGAGCTGCACTGATGTTAATGTGAGAAACGCAAAGAAAGTGATGCCACCTCCTGGAGCTCCAGTAACTCAGTCATATATTGGCCCTGTATTTTTCTTTATATTATATACTGTATTTATCTCAAGGGACATCCACGGTCCATGATGTTTTATGTGCTTTTCAGATGTTCCCATTAAACTTGTATGCATGTAAGCATTGCTTTGCAGCTGTAATTATAGGTCAGGTGTCCAGAAAATATATTGTGCAGTTACTGAGGTAAAGAACATGGGAGTTCCTACTCCAAAAAGAAACAATGTATATACAGAACAATGAAGAACAATCATAAAATCAGACTTGCAAGGTTGAAATTATGGTGAACAATGTTTATACATTGAGCTTTTCGTAAAAAAAAAATACAAATAAAAAACGACATTGCTTCTATTAAAGAAATACTAATCACAAGTTTGCTCAGGTGTTCCTATTGATATTTCAATGTCAAATCTGTGCTGTGTTCTTCAGCAGTATTGTCACTGTCAAAATGTTGCATCAGAGCATAAAGGGAAGACTTGCTTCTGAATATGACGTTTGATCACTGATTCACGCAGCCAATAGGAACGATATGCAGATGTCATGTGTCATGATCTAATTTCCAGTTCATGAGTAACAATTCTGGGGTCGGTGGAATGTGGCATATGAAGCATAATATTTAGTGTCAAGCATTTATGTTTTCCAAATGACTGGATGAATTGAGACAGAGCAACAATGACTAAATCAATGAGTCGTTAATACAATGTGAGGGATTAGAATAGATAAAATTATATCCAGAGGTGGCAAATCCAGGTTCAGAGAGTAAAAACCCTGCCACAGTTTGGCTTTAGCCCCCTGTGCTAGCTAGCTAGCTATCTCCCTAGCAGATAAATGTGCACCCGGGAGGAGCTAGCTAGGAAGCTTGCTCGCTAGCACTTGGAGCTAAAGTCCAATTGTGGCAGGGTTTTTACTTTCTGGACTTGGATTTGCCACCTCTGATCTCTTTGCTGATTTATAAAGTCTATCATAAAAAATATATATATAAATGGGAGTGACAAACACATTCACAAGACTTTAAGAAGAGTCTTATATAATTCCTTAAATCTGGTACCAAACCCTTGTTTACACAGTCTGTCCAATATATATTCTGATTTTATCAAGTCTGAGAAAACTCAAATGTAATGATTTTTGCAAGCTCGGTCCAACCCACATATGAAGATCTGGCACTCTCACATTTTCTACAACCTCACTTAAGATGAGTATCATACAAACAAATGTGTCACCTGTCTCCCAGCTAAGACGACAGGCTGAAGGTTAAGAGAAAGTGTCCAGAGCTCATTCACCTTGCTGCTACTTCCTCTTCTTCCTCTTCTTCTTCTTTTCCAAAAACATTTTTCTAGAAATCTAATCCTGGTTGTGGCTGCTCAAAATTCTACCGCTCAAACAAGACCGCAGTCCACTCAAGGTAAGGTTGGCTTGCACAGCTGTGCTTTGACCCTTCTCCGTGTTGTGTTTTTCCTTAATGCTCATGACAGTCAAGCCCCGGCAGCCATCTGCTACAATTCAGCCAGTTCTCACACAATCCTTGTTTACACAAGCACACAACAAGAGCACAATTCTTGAGTGAGATAAGGACACACAAAGGAGGGGACAAAGGGGAGTCGTTCACTTTAGAGTTCTTTGGGTTCAGCTTGGTTGCAAGTCTAGACAACATAACAAACTGTACTAAAGGTGCAACAACAGAATCTTTCTCAAGGCTTTTGAAGAAGTTTATGTTTTGCTGTATTTTGGCTCCAGATTCTTGGGAAAAGTCACAGGACCTACACAAAACATATTATGGACAACTCACACTATGAGAAACTGTGCTAAGAAATGTTGTGATTTGAGAAATGACCAATGAAGCTGTACTTTTATGATTTGGCTACACAAAGTAAATTTTATTCTTAACAGTCTGTATGGCCCCTCTCTAAACAGAGTAAACTTTACACTTGGAAGATAGTAAAATATTCAGAGTAAATTTTACTGAAAGTATTTTTAGTGTGTACGAGTGAATTTGTCAATTCCATGAAAAAAAAAAACTATTACATATTTTTCACTCCGAAATTCTAAGTACATTTTGCATGGAGAGATTTTGACTGAATTTTACTAGTTTATTAAAATAAAAGTTACATAAGGGTTGAGGAACAAATTCACCACCTTCAGCTTGGGAGACCGGCACTCCAGATCAGTGGACTAGTGGTTGAGTATTTGCCCTGAGACTGGGAGGTTGTGGGTTCCCTGAGAGGATGGGTCAAATGCGTAGAACGAATTTCGCCCCACTTAGGTGGGTGTGACAATCAGAGGTACTTTAACTCTATCACCTGAGCTATGCCACTCCTACTGTTCGCTTATATCCAAAAGGTTGTGGATTTGTTACTGCCTTGAGTTTTTTGTTTTTGTGTAATATTTTACTCTTCCAAGTGTAAATTTAACTCTGTTTAGAGTGGGACTACATAGACTATGTTTAGAGTCAAATTTACATCTACATTATTTACTGTGTGTCATGTTGCAAAAGATCCGTCACTGGCCCCAATCCTTGGATGTTCTCTGCTAAGACAAACATTGCGGGAAGATATTCTCCCAAAGATAACTCAACTTGTCTTCCCAAACGACAAATTTACACCTGCCAGCCATTCCAACACAAATAATAAGTCAAGACGACTGTGTCAAAAGAACACTGACTTGACTTCAGCTAGTAGCTCATTTCAATGGACCAAATGAGGAGAAGGAAAAGGGGGATGAGGAGACCAATCGCACTCACAAAGCAGTGGTGTGTTTAATAAGTGATTGCTGTTATGGCTACAGTAAACAGGAGAATCAGGTTTTGTGTTTATGAACAAACATCTCTCCTTGCAAGCATCGTTTAATATTAACCAGGTAGAATGATCAGCTTTGGGGGCAGGCAGAGTGTAAACAGGTCCAGATATGCGGGGGCGTATCTTTAGGGAATCATTGTTGATGCAGATGCAGCTTTGGTTAGAATAAACAGCCGGGCAGAAGTCAAGATAAACAAAAGGTGATTCTTTTGTGTGGCACCTGCTTAGCAAAAAAAAAAAGCCATGAGATGGTGGGGTGTGCAGTCAACCGTGTGTTCTCCTATGGAAGCATACCATTGTCAAAGCAAAGTAAGCAAGTGTTTCTGCCAGACGGAGTCTATAGTGACTCCTCCCAACATAACAGCAGGAACTTGCAAAAACATGTTAAACATTTACTTTGTTTAATTATTCAGTAACTACAGTAGGTTCAAGGAAGCAACTAATCCTGGATGTCAAAATACTCCAGAGTTTATACTGATTACAACATCACATGACTGAGTAAAAAAAAAAAAAAAAAACACACACACAAATAAAACATATATTGCAGCATTAACCTACAACGTTCATAATGCATAAAAGTAGTTGTAAAAGACCTTCAAGTTGCAAGTTACCGAGAAAACAAATATGTCATGCACACAAGAGCCTGACAACTGCTGGTATAAGCCACACTAGTATTGCAATAACAAGTAACTTTAACACAAAGGCAAGTTTATGTAATTTAAGGGTTAGGGATGTTAACGATAACGGCAATATTGTGATATTGCGATATTAAAATTGCCATATTGTCAAGTCACATATTAAAAACAGCACATTAACAAAGGCCAAGTTGTACTCCATGTTGTACTTCATTTGTGCAGTTCCAGCACCCTCTGGTGGTTAGTTTATTAGAGCAGTTTAATTTTAATTTGGCATGTTTTGGCCACCTACATTTAATGGCTATATGGTAACGCAACACGTCTGAGATTGTCCACAAATTGACTTAATTCACAATGTATATGTACATTAGCAAGTAAGCATTTTAAGTGTTATTAATGATTGTAGGTCATTTATGTACATTGATGTTAATGTTAGCTGTACTATTTGAACATTTACGTGCAATTGCTCAAGTTTATCCCATTTATATTTATATTTTTGTTCTACATAAGCCACTCACACACACCCACACAAGCAAATTAAACAGTCCAAAAAGGAAAGCTGGTCTGATTATTGCTCATATGGACAAAATTATCACTTCCACAAATCATCATACCAGCAAATATTTTTCTCAAAAAAACATTTTGCCACTTCAGCTGAACACAGCATTGTGAACTACATAGACCATGGTACCTTGCGCTGATATTCGCTAAATGCAAAATATAACTGGCCAAATAATGCTGTCACTTTTGAATATTTAATTAAAACATTCGATTAATCCATGAATTATTCAATTGATTAATCCACTAATCGAATTATTTTTAATTTTGCATTAACGTGTATTACAAAAGCATTTCTTTCCCTGATTACTGTTTATTAACCAGTGATTGGTGTTTATTTTGTGCTTTGTATTTGTATAGGGATTAAATAAAAGGGGGGATTGATGTTGTACTATATTATCGGTTTGGTCATTGTTTTCCAAAGTAAAAACAGATGTTTTATGATGTCTTATTTTGATTAAACACAGAAGAAAATCTGTCTTCTTTCATGAAGGACTACATAAACCAGTGAAAATTTACTGTTGATAAGCTGAAATCAGAGGATTTGGACCATTTTAAATACAAAAATGGCTCCAAACGATTACTCGATTATTAAAATAGTTGTTGATTAATTTGATAATCGATTACTTGTCGATTAATCAATTAACTTTGACAGCTCTATGGCCATTTCTATTTTTTTGTTATTGCAAAATATTGTGCTTGTTTCGGAATCCAAGCTTTTTATTTTTACAATATTGTGAGTTTTAATATAGTATTATATATTTATATAGTATCGCAAACCTCCCCACAGTATTGTGATATGATCATATGGCGAGGTATATGTCGTGATAATATCGTACCCTGACATTTGGATATTGTTACATCCTTAGCACGGGTCCCATTAGTGCTTTGTTTAAAATTTTCATTCATTTTTTTTTTTTAAACAGTTAATTTCAATAATATGCACAAAAAAACTATGTTCTATCACATCATCGTATATGTTTTAAGTATATTAGATAGGTCGTGTTGCGCCTTACAGGAGGCTGACAGATACCCGAAGGAGACAAAGACTTTAACAAGAGACTCATTTCGTAATCATGAAATTTAGTAACAAACATTTTCAGTCTTATTCGCACTGTAAGTCCCAAGTCCAATTTTGTCATATGTGTCATTTTAAATGTACAGACAGATCCAGCCCACATGACTTGCGGCAAAACACAATTCACATGACACTGACATCATGAAGACAGAGATGCCGCAGTGCAAAGATTTTGGCAAGTTAACACGTACTGATTCAAAACAGCAACAACTTGAGTCTTTGTGTGTATTGCCGACATTGTTATTGTAGCAACCCAGCCAAATAGGCCCAAAGTTGCTGTCGGCCTATTGGCAGCATCCCTGACCAGTTTTCTCCTCATCTTTTCATCACTTTTGGAGGGATGTCCAGTTCTTGGTAATGTCACTGTGCCATATTTTTTTTTTCTACTTAACTCTTTGACTGCCAGACGTTTTCAGAAATGGGATGTCGCCAGTGCCAGCCGATTTAAGCATTTTGACTGATCTTTCAAGGTCTACAGAAAATGTTGTGTTTGGACTATGGAAACACACATACTACCAAATGAAAGATTGAACTCTCATCTTTCATCAGAAAAAAAAAGTTTGTTTCTACCTTATTCCGTTCTTCAGTAATCAACAATAGAAAATGGTTAGTTTCACCGAAATGCTCTGTTTTGAAACAAAAAGCGGAGAAAAAGAGCTTTTTGTGAAACAATGTTATTTCATGCACTCTACTGAATTGTACACTTCTTTTTGTCCATGAATGATGCCACAAACACCTAAATAGTGCTTTACTTCTGTAATACACCACCACCAACAATGAAAAAGTGTTTTTAGTTTGCAAAATACGTTTATTTCCATTCAACAGTGTAACAATTTGACAAAACAATTTCACAAACTATTTACAAATGTGTGCAACTGTGGTACTATTTACAATTATGTGGATGTTTCAAATACAGTTTTTCTTTTTGTAACTGCCCTGCGTGCAAGGTCTCGAGACGGAGCAGGATTTGCACAACAGATACGTTTCACTTCAATTGTCTGTTTCGCAGACGTTACACTTTCTTGACGGCCTTTTTTTCCGGGGAATAGCAAGTAGCAGACTGTACACACTCCTCCGAGGAATATGCATTGGACTTGGGGCACTCTTCGTCGTCCGATTGAACGTCCGCATGAGCGTCCGCCTGAGCGTCCGCCTGAGCGTGCTCGGTTGTGCTTCGCGTTTTCCGGTGTTAGCATCGCTAGCCCATGAACCTTTATGACGTCGTCATAGCCGCCGCGTCAGCGCTTCCAACTTCGGCGTCAACCACGGAGTCACCATCATCATCATCGATGATGATCATCGTCGTCATCAATGTGCTCTTTAGCGTTGGTCGATGCTTTTCGTCTTTGAAAAAAACTGCTCGAGCGCGAGCTGCTTGCAACCGGTCGCCATGTTCTCTTCCTTTCCCCAGCCATTGTCCCATCTAGCTCCGCCTCACGTCTTCTACTGACGCCTACCCAATCTTGTCAAAAGAGAGTCATTGCTGCCATCTAGGGGCCAAAAATAGTCATTAGGCTAACTAGATCTGCTTGAAACTTTCACCACAGCTGGCCAAGGCTTTCCTCCACCCGTTTCCCCCAAAAAAAAAAAAAAAATGGAGAACGTCTTTTAACGTCTTTGGCGGCCCTCCGTAGGTTTTTACTAAACGTCATTTAACGTTTTTGGCAGTCAAAGAGTTAATAATGACTTTCTGTACTGCGTTCCACGGTCTGCTTAATGCCTTGGAAATTCTTTTTGTACTCTTTATACTTTCCTGACTGATGCCTTTGAACAATGAGATCCTTCTGATGCCGTGCAAGCTCTCAGTGGACTCTGACTTTGTACTGTCAGATGTGACTACAAAAAGTCAGGAACTTTATTTTGAGGCACTTTTAATTGTGGCAGGTGTGCGCAGGGTCACATTTAACATGAGTTTGAATGTGACTGCCACATCCCCATAAGAGGGAGTGCACACTTGTATTACTTATCTCAATTGCTTATTGTTACTTACCCTCTCAAAATATGTTATTTTTCAATTGAATTATATGTCACATTAATGGTGGATTTATTTTCTTGACTTATCTTGGTGTGAGTAGACTAAGAGGGTAGAGATGAGTTCCCTGGTTTTGACGGAATATCAATCATCATATACATAAGCTTAATGCAAGATCAGAAATTAACCAGAATGGTTTCATAATGCATAGTCTCGATAAGAAGCCCACAAACCACTCAGCATAAAAGGCCTTCTGTGCCCAGACGATGACAGAATGTAGCAAAGTAAGGCAGGCCATGGTATTTTTAGTACAACTAGGGCGGATAGAGAGTAAGCAAATAGAAAAGTCTAATGAGTTTGTATCTGGTTGTACATGAATGGAATGGCAATTCTGGGATTTGGAGCCTCTTTTAGGAGACGTTCCCCACACGTTTTCTCAGCAACTCTCCTTCATTTGACTTTCACACTCCTGCTTTGCACATGGCTCATGTCCATTAACACTGCAACAAGAGGACAGACATCATGAAATTGAGGATCTGCTTTCTGACCAAAAGGCCGGATGCACAACGTCTTCCCTCAAGCTGATTGAATCAATTAGACATTGAAAGCACAATTAGCAAAGAAGAAAAAAAAAACATACCTTCAGCCCATCGCAATCCTTTGGGATGTGTGAAGCGACTTATTGTTTTAACATTACTTAAACTGTGTCGTAGTTCTAATCATCTTTCCATGAAGTCATGTAAGGAGTCTTCCCAAGGGTGCGGGAACGCAAACTTGTGGAGATGAAATATGTCAAATACATTTTCTTGGGAAAACCAAGGTTAGCTTTAATGAACTTGTCTAATTAATATTGTGTCCCCATGTAAGGAGGGACAATATTATTAGAATTGTTGTCTTTTGGGACAAATGTCCTCTGTGTGAGCTGACAATGAGTAACCTCCTCTTTTTTTTCTTTTTCTTTTTTGTCTTCTGAAGATGTGCAACGCTGTTATTCCAGTAGCACTTAGCAAAGTTGAATTGATTAAAATTTATTGATTAATTAAGATAATGATAATAACAATTACTACTACCACTACAACTACAACTACCAATAATAATAATAATAATAATGTTTTGTTTGAGTGTTTGTTTGAATTGTTGTTGTTTTTTCATTCTTTTATCGCAATTCTTGTTTGTTGTTGTTGAATGTTTTAATCACCGCGACCCTTGTGAGGACAAGAGGTTCAGAAAAGGGATGGATGGATGTTTTAATCAATAAATCAATCAATCAATCAAGTGTACTTAAAGTGACAGTGGTGAATTTAGTACCATCTAGTGGTGAACTAATAAAATGCAAAAGCAGAAAGAAAGATGGCAACAACAACATGTCAGCCTGTGTAAAATGCGGCACGACCTGTGTATTATGATTAGCGATTACTATTTATAGAACATATTTTTTGCATATTATTGAAATGAATAGTGTTTTTTTAAAATCAATGAACATTAAAAAAAAAAAAAACATTCTACACACTGTCCCTTTAAAATAAATGTTGTTCCTGTTATTTTATATATGTTCAAAATAAGCAAAAATAATAAGAAGAAAAAGTCAATGTAAATTTGTAAACATTTATGGTGTAGATCTCAAAAGTAAAAATCAAAACAACACTACTATGCATACATGCAAATACGATTGCTAATTAAGCAATGTAATGTATTAATTATTTTCCAGTTTCGGACTATCCTGTTATTCTCGTTACACTTTAATAACTAGCAGTCGATTACTCTCAAGCGAGACACGTGAAAATTGTACTGTAGCATCGATATTTATTCCGGTGTTTCATGATTGCATTTAACATTAGCTTAGCAGTCTTCTATTGTTAATTAGTTAATTATTACTGATCCTCCTTTCGTATTAATGAAATTGTCACAAATTGTATCTTATTCGCTAGGGATGTCACGATATCCAAACATCACGATATGATAATTATCACAACATTGTGGGGAGGTTGGCGAAGAAGAAAAAGGTCACAATATTGTAAAAAAAAAAATGTTTTTGCTCATACTAAAAAAAAACACAATATTGTGCTTTTGTACATAACAGCAATGCATATAAACAACCTAAAACACTTAATATCGAGGCACTTTAATGCGCGCACACGTTGAGTTACTCCACATATTGACTCGGTTCACAAGCATATTAAGTTCCCCTTCATCTGACCATTAGCGTGAATTTTAAGCATATAAGGGCCAAAACATGCCTTTTGAAAATTGAACTGCACTAAAAAACTAGCCACCAGAGGGTGCTAGAACTGCACAAATGTAAATCAATCTGACTTTTTTTTTAACAGATGTGCTGCTTTTAATATCGTGACATGACGACGATATATTGTGGCAGTTTTAATAACGCAATATCACAATATTGCCATTATCGTTGCATCCCTATTATTCACGACTATTAGCGACTCTAGCCACCACGCTCGCAGAGTTTCCCGTATCTTAGTAAGATGGGCTTGAAGCTACTTTTGTACATGAGAGAAGATGTGATGACATCAACAAACGTTATTGCAATTGGTAGTTGGTAGATTCCAAATCTTGTGTCAGCCAATCACAAGCCACGGTAGCCACTCGCTCGCTTTCTGGCAAACTGACAAGTTAACCGACAGAGCATCTCGTAAATTACTGGAACATTGTCGACTTCCTCATAACAACAATATCTTGGCATCTCTGAATATATAAGTGAGAATAAATACTTAAATACACAATCATTCAGTAATATTGATTTGCTGGACATAAATGTCCAGGCACAAAACTGGTTATGGGAATACCTCTCTTATGAGAATGATTGGACAACTGACAGTGTAGTAAGACCATTGTAGCACAATAACTTTCAATTAGACATCTAATTGTGCTCACTTCATTGGTGTGAGAGCAGTTAATACTCCCTGACACCTCCACTGGCTTCTGAAATCACAAATCATCTTCAACAATACACCAGGCTCATTTAAGCCTATAAAGCATGTTATTATTTTAAAAGCCACAACTTCCCAGGGAATGGACAAATGGAAGAAAGTCAGGGCAGATGTAGGGTGAAGGACAAAAGATGAAAAGACCTGACATAGATTTCTGCCTTTTAATGGTGTCAGTTTTTAATAACTTTGTCTCTTTTTTCTTATTTTATGTTTTCGTTTAAATACAGCCCTTGTCAGGAGGATGCGTCCCACTCATAAAGCAGCAAAACGACAATATACAGTGGCACCAACACAAGGACATAGTTCATCATGACATTTTCTGCAATTCCCAACTGATTAGGGTCATTATGTTGGAGGCCTGATTTATGTTGTCATTTCCTCTCACCGAGCCTGCATCAATGAATCTTAATGAATTGGTAAATAAGGGTGAAGATTACACTGTGTGACACTGAAACATTTCTCACCCTCAACTGACTAGATTTATGTGGCCAATTAGACACTAACAGAAAATTGTCTTGCAAAAAAATAATATTCTTTATGATATAAATACGTGGGAGGGTTGTCAGTGGACGGCAAATGTGATACCAGTGTAAAAGTCCATAAACCATCAGACAGTGATTTTTTTTTTATGCACACTTAAATATTTCAGATCATCAAGCTTATTTTCTTCTAAATTATTATTTTATTAATTGTGTAAAATTATTGAATAATTTGGCCCTATGTGGAAACAAAATTGGCGCCTAATAACTGGTTGTGCCTCTCTCAGCAGCAATAACTGAAATTGCGTGTTTGTGATAACTGGTTATGAATCTTTCACACTGCTGTTTAGTTGGGTGTGACAATCAGTGCTACTTTAACTTTTTAAGACCTACTGTCTCACTCTTTTCTTTTCTTTTTTATGTATTTAAGTCAGTCATGTTAGAGGGTTTTTTTTAGCCTGTTTAAGGTCATACCGCAGAACCTCGGAAATCAGAAAATACGGACTTTGATTTGGTCACTCCAAAACCTTCATTTTGTTTTTTTATTATTTGCTTTTGCCATTGAGAGGTAGACTTGCTGACATGTTTAAGTAGTTGTCCTGCTGCATAACCCAAAATCATTTCAACTTGATGGCACAAACTGATGGCTAATCGTTTGCCAGCAAGATTTTCAGGTAGAAAGAAGAATACATTGTTCAATTAATCACAACAAATTGATCAGGTCCTGGATAAGCAAAGTAATCCTACAACCACACTACCACTACCATGTTTGACTGCTGGCATGTTGTTGTTTTTCTAGCAATGGTTGTACAGGGACCAAACAGGGACCCCCGGGGGGTTTAGTACCCCATACTCCCAAAGACCAGAACTCCACAGGGGAGTACTCATTCTTTAAGACCACAAAACACACAGTGGCACTTGGCATAGTCCTGTTGTCAAGTGCACGTTTTAAAAATACAAACTCCAGCCCTTATTATTATTTTTATATTTTGAGCATATGTTTATTGAGCAACGTTTAGGGTTTGTAAACTATTGGAGTAAAAAAAAAAAGAAATCTTAGTCAATCATCTTTGTTTTACAAATCTAGCAAAAAGTTTCAGAATCTTCCAGGGGGCAGTTTTGTTTGCTACAATAAATAAAGTTTATTATTATTATTATCATTTATATTTCAAAATATCTGAAGTATTAAAGGGATACTTGACTCACTGAGCCATTTTCAGCAGTAAAAAGTTAGTATTTTGTCCAGAGTGAGTTTGATAACGTCATTATTTTTGCTTGTACAATTAACAACTTTAAAAACTTTTTTCTTTTTAGTAGGTAACGACCAGTCATGGCTCACCTGTTTTCTGGGTTTGGTCAGCAAACTGAACCTTGATTGGTCGTTACCCACTTTTTCAGCACATGTGATGTCATCTTTCAGTCGACAGCAAGTGGAAATATTTGTTTTTAAAACTATAAATTGTTTATGAAAAATAATGAAGTTACAAAATATTGGACAAAATATTAACTTTTTGCTGCTGAAAATGGCAAAATATATATCAAATATCCTTTTAAAACTTAACTTATCTAGTTTTAATTTCAAACAAAGACAGAAGGTGCAGAGAGTTCCCAGGGTCAGAAGCATCAATGAAAATTGTAATAATTAGTTCCCAGATTTTTTTAGGATAATCGATCTATCCCTACTACAGATGAAAAATAGCTTTCTGGCTAATTTGGGCTTTTTAAACCTTTTTAAACCATGTTTCATTCACCATGTGTTTTGTCCCCTTTCAAATAAACTAATCTCAATCTCCGGATACACGGATCCACTGGGGTGAACCCCAATGTACAGGCACCTTGCCAGAGGGCAATATGAAGACTAAGAGTGAGATAGAGTCCAACCCCTTTCAAGAGTACCAGTACCAGAGGTGAGTTCAACCATGTCTAGTCGGGAATGTTCGACCAACGCAAGCTAAGGCTCGCCAGAGAGCTGACCTTCCCCGTTCCTAGACCAAGCTTCTGTAGCCTGGGACCAGACCGCCAAGGTTCCAAACGCCTTAAAGCGCGACCTAGCTCTCTACAGGTGGTGAGCCCATGGGAAGTCTTTTTCGTTTTAAAATGAAATCCAATCTGTCACTTTTTCGTTTTTTTTTTTTTTTGAGGTGGCTCAGGCATCTGGTTCGGATGCCTCCTGGACGCCTCCCTGGGGATGTGTTCCGGGCATGTCCTACCGGCAGGAGGCCCCGGGGACGACACAGGAAACGCTGGAGCGACTACGTCTCTCAGCTGGCCTGGGAACGCCTTGGGATCCCGTCGGAGGAGCTGGGTGAAGTGGCTGGGGAGAGGAAAGTCTGGGCTTCCCTGCTAAAGCTGCTGCCCCCGCGACCGACCCCGGATAAGCGGAATTGAAGACGGAACGGAACGGAACTTTTTCGTTATGTTTTTTTTTAATGTGAACTGAAGTGGAATGCTACAATCAAGGTCAATGCCTAACCCTGCTTTTTGCCGAAGTGTCATAGATTAATTATTATTGAGAAAAAAAGAAAAAGAAAAATACAAAATGGTACTTGCTTCCCTCTTGTGCACAGTACATAAGTAACAAGTATATAACACAGTCACATCAATGTAACCTATTGATTTTCTGGACATGATCGTATCAACTGTGGATGAAAGACGGTGACGACGAAGCCTGCTTTTCTCTTTAGCACAAAGTATGAATAGCTTACTAGCTTATTAATAGGAACTTCTTAAAAGAGCACTTAGGAGGCTTTATGGACTACATATTGTGACTAGATTTAGTGCAGTAAGCAGCTGTCGACATCAAACAAGCTAGCCCGCTATTAGGCACAGGGGCTGAGGGATGCTGTGTGAAAAGGAGTGGAAAATTAAAGCTGAAGCAACACAGGAAAGGGCTTAATTTACTGGCATGTACAGTATGCAAATGAGATTACTCTCAGCTTAACTGCATCATTTATGTCCATAATAACAGCATCATCATTACAGGGCTCAAATTAAATTACATTGTAATTAGCATATCAAAGTGATCGGTTGAAGTTGAAAACAAATACCCAGTTTTGTTAATGAACAGCAGTAATTACCATGTACACTCAGTGAAAACATCCAAAACAAATACCTGTATGTGTTTTGAAGAAGAAAAAAAAGGGAGGGGGTGCGTTAATATCCCTCCGAAATGACAGGTCTGCCTCAGTCTATGCGCTTGTGAGAGCGTATGGTTGGATGCGGGTATTTTACCTGGAGAGCTCAACACACTCAGAATATATTTCCCAAACTCTAGGAGATCAAAGATCCAATTTCCCACACTTGCCACTTCAAAAACTCATCAATAAAATACAAATCACTTCATGCATGATTTTGAGAATGGAGTCACCGTTAAAGGCTTAGAGTGACTTCCATAGCATAAAAAAAAAAAACTCTTACAGCTCCAACTGTCATGACTGCAGAAAGTGCACATGCGCTTCAGTGTCGACATTTGTGCCGTCAGGTTTATCCTGTGAGGGTTCTTTGATAAAT
This sequence comes from Vanacampus margaritifer, assembly GCF_051991255.1. Classification (NCBI taxonomy): domain Eukaryota; kingdom Metazoa; phylum Chordata; class Actinopteri; order Syngnathiformes; family Syngnathidae; genus Vanacampus; species Vanacampus margaritifer. The sequence continues at coordinate 17,485,604 of NC_135439.1, read as the reverse complement.
GTGGAGCGTTTTCAATTCGAGCACTAAAGCTTAGATACCACTTCCTGCATTGTAAATAACACACAAATTGCACAAAAAAACTCAACTTAACTGTTATCTAAAATGTTATCTTTACTGATTAATTATCAGTGTCTTATTTTTTCTTCCCCCAATTGCTTTTCCAAATTTTGTCTTCCTTCTTTGGTAAAAATAATAATAATAATAATAAACTACAACTAAAAAGCAGCTGATACACATGATCAGACACACACTCAAATTTTCAAGATATAGCATCTTTATTCTATTCATTAAGAAATCCATTAAAATGCCTTATTCCTTGCAAGTATTTAAAAGATGTGCCTTTCAAGGTAAAGCTCGAGCAAATCCCCTCCATCAGCTAATGACGGCACTCATTACACAGAGAAGCTGGCTAATGAAGGCACAGTCGCTGGCCGATCCCCTCACCCCACATAAAGCCCGACCAAATGCTAATATCTCACTTCTAATTAAAAGGATTTGAAGTTCAGATGCACCTCCACAGCTAACAGTGGGCTCTTTTTATACTGTATATATATATATATATATATATATATATATATATATATATATATATATATATATATATATATATATATATATATATACCTGGAAATGTGCTAAAGCAGCATTTCATTATTTCATTTTTTTTAAACAAAAAATACACTTGTGCTGCATTTATTTTCAGCCCTCATTCTCTCCTACATTTATATTATCAGTAGGCATGACACAAAGCTTTATGTAACTAATTTGTAGATGTGCATAGTGTGATTTGCCCAATTAAAACCCAGCACAATGTTTCATAGCTAGGGAAATGAGGGAAAGCGAATTGCTAGCATTGGATGGACTTCATATCTATCTATGTCGTTACAGTGTTTACAAATCTTTGGCTAAAAATATGTTTACTAGAGTGAGCTGCTTTTCTCAGAAAGTGACCTCGAGAGGCCTTCCACAAAGTTCACTAACATCAAATAAAGGTCCGTGCCACCCGCCTATCACATACAGCATGCGTAACAACAAACTCTTACTTACTCTATTTTTAGTCTTTCAGTTTTAAGCAAACAAGTGGATGTATAAGCATATTCCATGTTTACCCTTTTCCTTTAGAAAAGAAAAGAAAAGCGATAATACCCTTAATTAGACAATCAAAAATAACCCACAATATCAATTGTGATTAATCCGTATTCCAATTAGGATGATACTCAAGTTTAGAGTATGGTCAATACTTTGACATGTTCAGTCTTTCCCAGGAATTAAAAAAATAAAAATAAATTATGATGACAGAAACAATTTCATACCATAATTATATTAACCCAAATTATCAGTATTTTCATGACATAAAAAACTGCAGTAATAATAAAAACTACTGCAACATTTTTCACCCAAAATTTTAAATCAGCAACCTTGCACACTTTTTGCATATTAGAAATTGTAAACAGCAGCAACCAAAAATAATTTTCATGCAACCAGGAACCCATGCAATTTACCTAAAACAATTAAGACAACACTGATACAGTACATTGAACCAACCACACACTTGCCTTAGTGTACAATTTACAGTAAGTTTATCATCTGATGCACGTTTTAGTTAAGCATTGTGGCATTTTGGCTATCAAAATATCATGCAACATTTAAGACATATTTTTACACAAACATTTTTGGCCCGAATTTTATTTTGACAAGCTTCAAGCCATTTTAGTGGAAGCTTTATTTTATTAGATGACAGACATTTCTCATGACAGTTAAGCCAGATTCACTCTAAAAACCAAGGCTGATGACAAAAAATACAGTTATCGTCATGAAAATCTTGCATGGTGTCTGTTTGATCCAAGCCCAAGTATTTTCCCAGCGATTCTTTGGCTCTACACTGTGTAAATCATGCTGTATGACCTTCTACATTCCGCATGTTCTGCGCTCCGATTCATCCACAGGCACAGATAATGCTGGGCAAATATCATAAACGTGAGGATTTTAGGATTTAAGTGAGGTTGCCATCTACCTCCACCAGCTGGGGAAAAGAAAGACTATGCATCTGATAAACCCCGATTTCTCTGCCAGATAAAGGTTGCTGACCTCTTTGCCAAAAACCCAGTAATAGTATTCTCAATGGATTGCACAGCTAAAGACAGATAACAAATGGACATGATTGGTCATATTTTATCAGGATTCATCTTTAACACTGACAATGCAAAACACTTGCTGAATGTTTAAAACAGAACAAACGGGAGTTTCATGAAGCTCTTATCTGTATGTAACTGAAGCAAAAAAAATAAAAATAAAAAATCGAGTGTGACATTTCTATTTCTACACGAAGCTTCATTTCCACACTGTAAGCACTACCATGATGAACAGCATCAGCTTTCTATAGGACTTGTAACTGAGCTGTGCCTTCATAGTGGGGTGAGAGAAACAGCAACTTCAACACCACAGCAAACCACCCTTTTACTAAATAACACAGCAAACGGAGGCCCATCAGTCAATCCACACATAGCTAACACCAGGCCACAGACGTAGATCAAAACAGAGATACAGACAAATAAAAACAGAAAAAAAAGGCAAGAAAGAAAAGAGGAACACAGAAGTGGACATTTGACAATAGAGAAAGGTTACACAGCAGAGCCACAGTCAAACACAAAAGGAAGGCCGAGTACTGTAAGACTATCAAAGTCAGGCTATTTTGCCGAGCAGTGGCATTTGTTTCTTATTGTCTAAGTGGCAGCTGAAAGCTTCTCGAGGGCCCCTCAGCTCTGCTGTGGCCAACATTTGATAAGGGGATAACCATATTAGGATATTTATGGTAAGGTAAACAATAACATTGTTGCAAAAGAATGGAAATTTTTCAGCTAATGGTGTTTGTCAATCCAGGTTTCATTGCACCATCAGCTCTGTGTTTTTCTAGCCAGCCACAGAGACTGTTTTCTAAATAAACATGAGAAAATTGCCACATACTTCTGTGTTTAATAATTCACATTACATTTCCCCATGAGGTACATGCAAACTACATTCTGTATTTCATTGTTTTGGTTCAAAGTAAAAAATAATAATAATAAAAATAAAAAATAAAGAAAACAAAAACTGAGATGTTTTTTGATCATTGACGCCAAATATATTACAATACCAAACAACCTTAGGATAAAAGCAAAAGTAAGTGTCTTCCCAAACTGGTGCCTCTTCCAGCCCAATCCATCCATGCATCCATTATCTGCCGCTTATCCAGCTACGCGGATTGCCGACCCGGCTGACAGGTTAAAGTCAACAGCCCGTTTCCATAGTGTAGTGGTTATCACGTTCGCCTAACACGGGTGTAGCGATTATTTGGAACGAGAAATTTAGACAGTACTGAGGGGAGTTGTAATTTCCTCAGCAACCTCTGGGGGCACCACGTTGACTTTGCTTGTTTGTAGGGGCAAAATAAATGATAAAAATCCTATTATCAAGTATTCATAATCTGAAGTTGCTATTTTAGTTAATTATGGAGTTCTGTGCTTTAATAAGAGAATTACTAATCCACTCAGAAAACACAAATGATTCGGCAGAAATGGAATCTCTAGACAACACATTTATTTAGTAAACACACACATAAATCACACACAGCCTAACCTATTAATGAAACAGAATTAAAATGTGAATCAAAGATAAAAAGAAAACATGCATCCTACAACCCAACGAACTAAGATAAAAAGGTAATTTACATCGGCTGCGCTCATCAAACTCATACGTCATCAAACTCATTTGAAACTCTAAGACGCCGTGGAAACACAAATTATAAATTCCCTGCGGAACTTTTACAACCAAGAACTTCCTTTAACCAGAACTCAAGGATCCTGGGCTTGTTGGTGGGGCTCAAAGAAGGAAGCCACGTGCTCGGCAACCACGTCTTTCGTGATGGGGGGGTCAAGCAGTAGTCCCGCCTCTTTTGTGCGCTTGAAGCAGACTTGGTTGACTGAGACCAAACTTTTAGGATAGCATTTGATAGTTTTTGATCAGAATTGACAAGCCAGATGCTTCATTTATGTGTGTGTGTGTGTGTGTGTGCATGTGTGCGTGTGTGTGAGTGTGTACTCATTAGTTCACCTAAAACCTATTAAAAATCCCATACCGTTCACCTAAACCGAATACGTCAGAATCCAGCTAGAGTCGTGAGTTTGTCAGGAGACCTGAGGAAGGATCAAAGAAAATAGAGGAAAGTGAAATCCAGCACCAACCAGACATTACCTACTACCCACCGGGTCACCAACCAGAGTCTTTCACCAACCCCAGAAAAATGTAAATTCCAACAAATTAGGGAGACCTCAAGAGATCAAAGGAGAGACTGAGGAAAGGAAGGAAGGACAGACGAAGCAGAGTGAGATCCACAGACACCAGCCTTCACCGATTCAACGACCAGAGGAAGTTACGCTGATTCAGCCCTGCAAACAGGTTGAAGGAAAGAGTCTGTTTCCATAGTGTAGTGGTTATCATGTTCGCTTGAACCGCGAAAGATCCCCGGCTCGAGACCGGCTGAAAGCATTTTCTTTGTATTTGCAATGAAAACTGAGCAGCCAAAAGGTTAATTTCACAAACACCACCTCCCCGTCGGGTAATCAAACTGGTCATCCCCAAGACACGAGGAGATACTATCCATTACACTAACGAGGAAAAAAGGGCTATACATCTACCTCCTTGTCTGGGGTTGAAGGAAAAATGTCCCTGAAATGTGTAATGAGAAAAATGTTTATCGTGGAGAAGCAGAAGAAAAAGCAACAATCACTTGCGTTCTGCAGTGGATTTGAGGTGTGTTCATTTAACAGGCACGTATACTGTATCAGGTATGCATAGAAAAAGGTCAGACGACTGACAGAGCGATAGGTTGAGATGCATTTTTGACACTTTCCTTAAAAAAATAAGTCGAGTGTGAATTAGTTTGTTCCGAGTTTGTAGTATTTGATTACGCATTTAACCAGTTGGGTGCGGAATAGAGAAGAGCAGACAGGCAGGCACACACAAGCAACGTTACGTTGAGTCATTGGAGTGCCACTGTATTGTAAATATCTACGGATGACATCAAATGCAGTCAAATATAGTACTTCAATAACATAGCAAGCAATGTGAAAGCTCATACAGTATATGTACATATAGCATGTACAATTGTAAATTCATTAACATGTATACATCCTAATATTTTGAATTAATAAAAAATACAAATAATATGAACTCTTTTGCCAATTAAAATTTTGCTGCTTTTGCTGATTAAAATGTTGTTGAGATACCAATTCAGTGCTGTTATCGAGGTATTTTATGCAGGTATAGCATCAAAGTAAAAATGTTGGTATCGTGACAACACTACCTATCCTCTGGTCCCACTTCTTAAAGAGGGGGACCACCACCCCGGTCTGCCAATCCAGAGGCATTGTCCCTCCCCTATGTCCATGCAATGTTGTAGAAGCGTGTCAACCCCGACAGCCCCACAACAACATCCGGATCTCATCCCCCCGGCGCTTTTCCACAGAGGAGCTTTTTAACCACCTCAGTGATTTCAACTCCAGAGATAGGAGAGCCTCCTCAGAGTCCCCAGACTATGCTTCCTCAAAGGAAGGCGTGTAGGTTTTCGAAGTATTCTCTCCAACTGATGATGTCCCGAGTTGAGGTCAGCAGCGCCCCATCTCAACTATACACTGTTAATGGTGCACTGCTTTCCCTCGTCCTGAGACGTCGGATGGGGACCAGAATTTCCTCGAAGCCATCTGGAAGTCGATTTCCATGGCCTCACCGAATTCCTCCCGCACCCAAGTTTTTGTCTCAGCGACCGCCGAAGCTATATTCCGCTTGGCCAACCGGTACCTGTCAGCTGCCTCCGAAGTCCCATAGGCCAAAAAGACTTCTTCAGTTTGACGGCATCCCTTCCTGATGGTGTCCACAAACGTGTCTTGAGATTTCTGCCACGGCAGGCACAGACCGCCTTAGGGCCACAGCTTCGATCAGCCACCTCAACAATGGCGGTGCGAGACATGGTCCACTCGGACTCAATGTCCCCTTGCCTCCCATGGAGAAGTTCTGCCGAAAGTGGTTGTTGAAACTCTTTCTGACAGGGGATTCTGCCAGTTGTTCCCAGTAAACCCTCACAATACATTCGGGTCTGCCAGGTCAGACCGGCATCTTCCCCCACCATCGGAGCCAACACATCACCAGGTGGTGATCAGTTGACGCCCCTTTCTTTGTCCAAGACATGCAGCCGCAAATCCAATGACACAACTACAAAGTTGATCATCAAACTGTAGCCCAGAGTGTCCTGGTGCCAGGTGCACATATGGTCACCCTTATGTTTGAACATGTTTTTTGTTATGGACAATCCGTGACGAGCACATAAGTCCAGTAACAGAACACCACTTGGGTTTTGATCGGGGGGGCATTTCCTCCCATTCCCGCCCCTCTAGGTCTCACTGTCACTGCCCACGTGAGCGTAGCGAGTCCCCAGGGGGAACGCTCTCCAACACACCCTTCAAGGACTCCAAAAAGGGTGGGTACTCTGAGCTGCTGTTTGGTGCGTAGGTACAAACAACAGTCAGGACCCATCCCCCGACCCGAAGGCGGCGGGACGCTACCGTCTCGTCCACCGGGGTGAACCCCAACGTACAGGCGCCAAGCCGGGGGGCAATAAGTCTGCTCACACCTGCTCTGCGCCTCACACCAGTGGGCAACTCCAGAGTGGAAAAGAACCCAGACCCAGACTGTACCAGAACCCAAGCTGTGTGTGGAGGTAAGTCTGACTATGTCTTGTCGGAACTTTTCTGTTTCACACGCCAGCTCAGGTTTGATTTGACTCTGACGACCACCTGCAGACCCCTGCTGTGGAAGGTAAGCGGCGGTCCACCCATTGGGTCCGCATTCGATGCAAACACCACAAGGGCTAACTATGTTTGTAAAGTTGTCCTTTGGGCATTCGTAGCAGGAAGATGGTGGCTAAACATGTCAGCCTCTTGTATATATATATATATATGGTAAGTTGTTGTTTTTTTTGCATATTATTGAAATCAATAGTGTTTTTTTAAATTGAATTTATTAGTTTACCACTAGATGGCGATAAAGATTACATACTGTGGCTTTAAGGATACTATTAGTATTATTGCATTATAATCATTCTTATCAGTCATTATTTAGCAGGTAAGACAATGTACAGGATCTGCAGCATTGCTATGTTCCACTGATTGAATCTATCTCATACAAATATGTTCAGCTGCTGCTAGCCAGTTGATATTATCCATGTCTGAGTCAATACAGGTGTGACACTACAAGTGAAAGTGGTCTTCATGATACTGATAAGAAAATAAATTGATCCACACCAAATGCATTTTCCTTCCCAAAAGGAAATATTCTTCAAGATGACCATCTATACAACAAAAATGCAATTGATTCAACCTTTAAATAGATATAGGAGCGCCAAGTAATGCGGGAGAAAATAATAAGGTGTTGACAAACCATGTTCAACTGAAAATGCAAACCAAAAAAAAACAACAACAACAAAAACAAAGTAGATGATGCTTATGCACCAACATTTTTTTCCTCTTAAAATGTATTTTCATCAATGTATTTTTAAGGTCGAAACAATTCAACATTTGATCATTCTTTGTTTCAAAATAAAAACAAAATAGCAAAAAACAAAAAAAAACGGAAAATACATGCAGTTGGGGGTTAAGGTTCGGCAAGGACAAGGACAGCACAGCCAACAATTGCAGACAACAGGGTAGCCATTATTTTGCGCTGCTAATGATGACGCAAGTTCAGCAGACCCTGCACCGCCACAGTATTGAGCGGCGCTGCGTTTGGCTTGATTTACACTGTAGGATGGTGTGCCTATTTCCAACTTTACATCATTATGTGAGTCAAATTTACAAATGTCAATTAATCAAAAGTTTCATATTAGACTTCACTTTGTACATTTCGTGAACATTTGAAACAGACGCAGCAGTAAATACAGTATATGCACACTAACCGTAGCTGACCTCAAAATTCCACTGGCCACCACCTGAGTCATCTTTTTCCTTATTTAATAGTGTTTGTACTTCTAATGATTTTATTTTATTTTTTCGAGGAGAGCTCAGTATTGTTCATTCGGTAATTTTACCGATTTGACATGTCATCATCATTGCTCTCTCTCTCTCTTTTTTATTTATTTATTTATTTGTTTGTTTTATGTGGGTGAGTATGTGTATGTGCGTGTGTGCATGCGAATGAGTGTGTATTCATTAGTTCACCTAAAACCTATTAAAAAATCCCATACCGTTCACCTAAACCGAACACTTCCAGCCAGAATCGTGAGGCCGTCAGGAGACCCGAGGAAGGACCAAAGAAAGGAAAGTGAAATCCAGCACCGACCAGACACCACCCACCACCCACCGGGCCACCAACCAGAGTCCTTCACCAACCCCAGAAACATCTAAATTCCAACAAATCAGGGAGACCTCAAGAGACCAAAGGAGACACTGAGGATAGGAAGGAAGGACAGACGAAGCAGAGTGAGATCCACAGACACCAGCCTCCACCGATTCAAAGACCTGAGGAAGATTGTGTCTGAGTTTCGATGTCTTCTAATGATATGATATTGAGATAAGATGGAATAACGCCAAGGTCCGAATCATAATGTGCCGTATATAATCTATTTTAATGCAGTCAATAATTTGAGGTCACTAATAAACTCAGAATATTTATTTGTATACCTAACTGACATTTTGTTTATTTTGATCTTTGGCTAAACTATGTCATGGCAATGATTTCACATTGGTGATATTTCAGCAAATCAATCAGTGTTAAATTTCCAGTGTTTGATCAAATATGCAGTAAGCAGTGTTATTTTAACACTGTTATGATAAAAAAGTTACTACCTTGCGTGTTAAATTGACCACACCCTCATTGCCAGTAAGGGAGAAACTTTTCCAGTGCTCTGTTGACATTTCAATAGCAATACATCCAGGTATTGCTGTCGGGCTGGTGTTGATCATTGGTAGAGTGGTCATCTCTCGACACTGAGAGTGTGGGTTTGATCCCAGGCCAGTCTGACTATGTCAAAGTATCCTTGAGCAAGATACTGAACCCCCGGTTGCTCCTGATGCCGTGTCATGAGTAGTCAAAATCTGTCCTGGCAGGGGTCGACGGCTCCCCTCTTTGGTGGAGATTTTCATGCAGGCCAGATCCACCACACCAGCATCTATCGAAACTCAAACACAATCTGCTTCTTCCTCTGGTCGTTGAATCGGTAGAGGCTGGTGTCTGTGGATCTCACTCTGCTTCGTCTGTCCTTCCTTCCTTTCCTCAGTCTCTCCTTTGATCTCTTGAGGTCTCCCTGATTTGTTGGAATTTAGATGTTTCTGGGGTTGGTGGCCTGGTGGGTGGTGTCTGGTCGGTGCTGGATTTCACTTTCCTTTCTTTTCTTTGGTCCTTCCTCGGGTCTCCTGACAACCTCACGACTCTGGCTGGAAGTGTTCGGTTTAGGTGAACGGTATGGGATTTTTAAATAGGTTTTAGGTGAACTGATAAATACACACACACTCACACGCACGTGCACATACTCACCCACATCCAAAAATAAAAAAATAAAATAAAATTAAATTAAAAGAGAGCAATGATGATGACATGTCAAATCGGTAAAATTACCGAATGAACAATACTGAGCTCTCCAGAAAAAAAAAAAAGTAGTCCAAATCTAAAGCGCTTCAAGGGCCTTGTAAGAAAGAAAAACGTTATATAAATGAAGAACCAGAGTAAAGTGTTGTTTGAGTTTAAATCTTCAACACTGATAAGGAATGCAGCCAGGTGAGTTGTTTGAAAAGCTACTCCACATCTTGTGGTCTCAATCAAGGACCGAAGCAAGTTGTTGCTTTAGTTTTCACTCCATACAGCTTCCAAAGTGTCACGCATTTGCTATACACTCATAAGTGTTTGAACACCAGAGTTAAGTGTAGTTTGGCAGAATATTAGTGTAACACTGACAGTAGTGTAGAGTACTTTCAACACTACTCAGTGTTTAGCAGTGAAGATTTTTAACACTATAAAGTGTTGGAGTAACACTGGTCGTGCGTGAATTTTTTTCAAAGTGTCAGATTTACACTAATTGGTGTGGACACATAAACACTTTCCCAGTGTTAGATTTAACACTTTCAGTGTTAATCTAACACTGGCGATTTTGCTGTGTGCACATTTTCTTGGCCATCACATTTTGAACAGGTTCAAAATGTGTTTGCGACCTCTCGCAACCTTGAAGGAACCGCGACGAAAAAAACATTTGCACACCAAACCTTCACCACAAAGCATCAGATAAGGAATGCGGCCAGTAATTAGGTGAGTTGTTTGAAAAGCTTTTCCACATTTTGTGGTCTCAATCAAGGACCGAAGCAAGTTGTTGCTTTAGTTTTCACTCCATACAGCTTCCAAAGTGTCACGCATTTGCTATGCCTGTTAGGGTTTTACACAATGGCAGCCATGCTGAGAGAATAGATTAAGGTACTTAAAGTGCAGCAACAACACTGCAAGTGACAGAAGCGTTTCACTTTCTTGCCAGAATCACCCCCACGAGGCACTTTTGCTACAGTTGTTTATTATGTTCCAACCTAGGCATAAACGATTAAAGAGCTTTGTCGAATCAAAGTGTTATAAATGCATTGAAAAACAGACGGCTGTAAATGCCGCTGAATTAGAAGCTTACCAAGCCAAATACTAATACATGGCAATTTCAGTTTGATGCTGATATAAAGAAATTACATTTCAAAGCAGGCAGTAAACGCAACAAAGTAAATTAAACGGAGGTCTTAAACGTGCCCACAATCTTTGAATGGCTTCAACACTCATGTTGTTTATTTTTAAACAACTGATTTTTTTTTAGCAATGTAATCAGAACGCTGTAAATCCACCAAGCATTTTTTAAATGTTGTGTGCATTGTATACACTGACTGCATGATAAAAGCAATAACTTGGATTGCAGTTTACATATTTTTATGGAATATACATGCATCATTTTGTTGAGAATTGAGTTGACATGCAAAGACAAAACAAGGTATTGGGCCAATGGACACTGTAAATAAGATGAACAAAACAATTAAAACGGATAGCTTTATTGGCATCTTTCTTATATTTTTTTCATAGAAACAATTCTCAGGAGGTCTCACTTACAGAATTAAGGTATTGTATTGTCACGCCCCACCTTGGTCCTATATCTTGCATTGCAAATTTTTGGGTTGGGAAAAAGTCCACCAACTCTGTTGTCTTGAACACAAAAATTTGGTTGACACAAAAATTTGGTTGACACAAAAATGCATGGCTCGAAATTATTTTAATAATTTAAAAATATATATTTTGTGGCACCCACAACCAACCTTTCGTGTTTCCGCACGGATGTGTTGCTGATGGACGCGTACGTTCACCAGCAAAGACACTAAGATGCTGCCCAGGATTTGTGGTCTCTTTATAGCACTTGTACTTGCACTTCATGCCTAATTTTTATTAGGGCCCGACCGATATGGATTTTTTTGTGACCAATGCCGATACCAATATTTGGCGGGGGAAAAAACGATTACCGATTAATCGGCCGATTAATTCTAAAAAATAATAATAATAATAAGTACTACAACAATAACTTTTTTCCGGAGCTTACAACAAATATATAAATTAAAGATAACCTTTGATTGTTTTACAATATTTTGTTCTCAGTATTTCATCTTAAAACAGAAGAATTGAGGTAAAAAGAAAATATGAGAAAAAAAAACATTAAGTCTAGATGGAATCGGGGGTCTACGTGCAACCCAAGGCTTTTTTGATGCCACCTATTTTTTTGTTATCCTTTAAGTGTCTATATTCAGAAACAAATTGAAATTTGCTCTGGAAAACATTGCATACTCCTAAATGTGACAGAACTGTCTGAATCATTTGGTCCTGACTATATTGTAGCACCCTGTTGAGATTTTACGTCTTTACTGGGAAGGACTGTGCAAGCGCTTTTCAAGGCAAAGGCAAGGTGAATCCCATGAAGAAGCTGGAGCAGAATCCTAAACTCCACACTGCTTTAAGGCAGTTTGGTGCAGACTGGCTGGTCACAGATGAGCCTCAACAGGAGATGGAGAGATTCACACAAAAAAAATGGTCGGTGGCGGTCCTGGACTTAAAGTCAAAAGTAGACTTTGAACAGCTGCCTCTCCCAAATGTACAGCAAGCTAACTACAGAGTTGCCTGCTATAAGAGAGCAGATGAGGCAAGAATAAAGAGCCCCAAACCAAGAGAAGGAAGAAAAGAAGGAAGTGTTGGAACCCATCTGGACGATTAGACCCATCCTCTCTCCTTCACTTGTTGAGGTTCTGGCACAGAGCAGTTTTAGAAGAGCAGGCAGCTTTTTATAACAGAGCTGATTCCACCAATAATGACTTGCCAGTGGGAGAATAAGATTGCTTTGTGACTACAAGCGTACGTGTGACGTAATATCCGGTCAAAACGTGCGACGCGTATCCGGTCTTGCCAGCGTTTATTCGCAAAACCATAACTCAAACTTGCATTTCCCTTTTTTCAATACGCTTCAAAATCCACCCCACTCAAGCGTAAAAACTTTTTGGGCGAATTGTGGGCCCTCTTTCGAATTTCCAGCGCTTCCATTCAGTGTTATTTTCACATTTCTTGAAAATTCTAATAAAAATAGATGGATGGAAGCCCACCTAGTGGCGCTCCCATTGCTAGAGAGTGCGCAAGTTGTACTCGGGCCTCTGACAATTGTACAGACAATTATTTATAGACACGGCGGGGAGTTTTTGGCGGGGATTTTTTTTACTTTCGTGTAACAAAAAAAATAATTGAGAAGCGCACTATTGCCTTAGAATGAATTGAAGAACATTTCTTACCTTATTGAAGATCTTGCTCATTCAAAGCAATGTTCTCTTCCGGAGTTGGCGAAACACTGAACGCACCCTCCACTAAAAAGATGGAAACATAAGGTAAGAAATCATTTTCAACACAACCAACAACTTGTTTTCTTTATTTATGATTGGTCACATTGGTCACCTTTTTTTTTAGTTCATTATAGTTGGGTTTCCATCCACCCATTTTTATTCAAATTTTAAAGAAATGCGAAAATAAAACTGCTAGAAATTCGAAAAAGGGCCCAAAACAGGAAACAGGTTTTGCGAATAACCGCTGGCGAGACCGGATGCACGTCACACGTACGTTTGTAGTCCCAAAGCAATGTCGGACAATAAATTAAGGTATGTTTGGGGGAACGACGAAACAGAAATCTTTTTGGAATTAATTAAAGAAGCGAATATTAATGCAATTTTAGATGGAAAAACAGTTTATTAAGAATTACAAAAGCAAACTCCGTCCGTCCGTCTTCTTCCGCTTATCCGCGGTCGGGTCGTGGGGGCAGCAGCTTTAGCAGGGAAGCCCAGACTTCCCTCTCCCCAGCCACTTCAGCCAGCTCCTCCGACGGGACCCCAAGGTGTTCCCAGGACAGCCGGTAGGACATGCCCAGGGAGGCATCCGAACCAGATGCCCGAGCCACCTCAACTGGTTCCTCTCAACGTGTTGTCAAAACAAAAGCAAACTCATACAATGTCATCGCACGGCGCAGTCGCTTCCTGGTCTTCTTCTTCTTTTAAATCACTGAGTCCCCCTCTCAATATTCGCAAAAGAAGAACAGATGGAAACGGGGCATAAGTCGCATGTCCGTTTTGCGCACTGGATGGAAACCTGACTTATGTTTAACCTCCTGTAAACCAAAACAACACCTTGTACAAAATCCTTGCATTTCAACCAAACTACAATTGCAAGCATTGATGCTGACAAATTAAAAACTGTTGGTAATCTGATAAACAAACATCATATTTCTCCTAGAAATACCCAATCCTTAGTAGTGGGTAATGCATGCACAAGACTTTCCCAACTGAGCACTCAACCCAAGAGGGGGGGGATACTGACGGAAACAAAATTGTATTTTTATGGAAAACTTAAAAGTCACTGTGGGTTAAGATATCGGGTGCATTTGAATAAAAGCATTAAAGCGTAACCAAATATGGAGGGATGGGGAAAAGAAACTCACAATCATGCGCCCTCCCCATTTTGTCATCCATTTGGCATTCAAAACTGCTACCGAGAATGTGTTATTTATCTAAAATAGACGTTTTGAGAAAAAAAACACACCAACAAAGCATCTATTACACAAATTCCAAAACAGGTTGGATGGGAGCACATCAGACAGATTGAACAATAACAAAACCTGGATCATTCCAACTCAAACCCGCTATTATTGTGATGAATTATACTTCAATTAGCACATAATCAGCTCAATCGTAAATCAATGGCAAGTGGTGACAAATGAAATGAGTTCATTTCAAGCTTCCAACTACTAAACGCCATTAATTCCCATCACCTGAAAGAGCCCTGTGAGCTAAATGCATTTACATAATAACATAATATAAATTTAGAAACGTGTTCCATCATTGTGCTGAAAGCAAATTGGTATTTGCTTCAAACAAATGAGCAACAACTGGATCCTGATTGGCAAGCCTGTTCTCTTTGTGCTGTAACGACAACAGCGTCAAACCTAATAAGACAAAAAGATAATTGCCTCCATTTCAAACGGTAAGAGGCTGTAATGTTACCATTGAGATCGGTAGGGGAGCAGGTAGCACGGGGTGAGGATAAACAAGTGGATGTGGCGTCAGGACATCGCTCGATCCGACACAAAAAAATGGAGGCAATGGAACAAATTATTGTTGAGATAATTATCCTCCCAGGTGGTTTAGCTCAATGCTCTGTTAGACAAATACATTACTAATATCAATCAAAGGAACACATTAAGATGTTGTTAAGGCACATTAAAAATGTAAAATATAAAATACAACTTGTGTGTGCAAAAGGTTGTTTTGCTTATTTTTCACATAATAGAGCTAAACCGTTGTGGTTTTGTGTTATGTTGCCACTTTTTTTTTTTAAGAGAAACTAAATGTGTTGTTAACCATGTCACAACTACAGCAGGTGCACACACATCCATTAAACCCACAAATGTGTGGAGGACTTTCCTCCCACAATACAGTACACTCTCTCTCATCCCAGATTTATAATCAATGAGAAAGGCTTTGTTGTAAGGTTATATGCTCGCATGTATTGATACCCCTCCATAGAAATGTGCCCAACCCCAACAATGGGCTCAAGGTCCTCTAATGGACAAGCTCTCATCACGTTTCACACTGTGGAGATAAAAAAAGATGAGAGCTCATGAATATTTACATTAAGTAAGATATTCCATTAATTTCTCTAAGCACTCTTGATACTGTCTGCAGTGGCTCGTTAATGAACTTCACACATCGCCATCATATTAATTCATGCTAAAATCAATAGCCCCTTTTACGGCCATTTCGCTCCAGAAGTGGGCCGCTCCGTGATACACCTCGCTGTTCTGTATGAACAGTCAAGAAATGATCGGAATATAAATAGGACAACTGCAACAGCAGAGAAGACGGTAACAGTCATGGACACGGGCGGCATTTTGTTAATGGTTACTGCATACATAAATGTCAGGTGGAGTTGTATGAATGTCCGAAAACACACACTATGATGTTCAGATGTCCACCAATTCTAAACTGCATTTGTAAAGCAACGTTAAGCTTATCTATGAACATTGCGTTAAAATCAAAGTAACGCTGATCTAGGGCTGTCACTATCAAGTTGGTTTTGAATCGATTATCCTATCGATTTTTCCATCAAAATAAAGAAGTGTTGAAATGTCAATGTGGAGTAAGCAGTTTTTTTTTGTTTTCTTTTTTCCGGAGAGCTCAGTATTGTTCATTCGGTAATTTTACCGATTTGACATGTCATCATCATTGCTCTCTCTCCTTTTTTTTTTATTTTTCTATTTTTTTAAGAGTAAGCAGTTTTGAATGGGCTACGTCTTTCGAACGTGTTGATATTTTTAAGTCATTTGAACTTCTTGATAAGTTTAATAAAAAAAAAATCCCATACTGCCAACTGGTTCGAAACTGCTGATACCTTAAACCATATTTTCTATAGAGGATGTTTACTTAGTCATTTTCACTTTTGGTTAACTTCATCCTGTCCACCTGTGAAGTGGCGGTTTAGCACAATTTTGCATGTGCAACTCAATACTGCGTGGCATTATGGGAAAAATGTAATGTTTTTAGCACTCAGCCAACATGTTCAAACAACTTTATCCATATGTTAATACATTAGAACCACTTTACAGTATGTTTGAACAACGTTATCAATATGTTAAATTGACCTTACCAATATGTTTCTACAGTACTGTACGGCTGAATGACTTTTACGTTCGAAGGATTTTGCAGTACATTTGGACTTCACCAAAATGTTTGAACATTTTTACGGTACGTTTGAACGACGTAGCCCAGTCGAATCCACATTGGCAGTTGAATGCTTCCATATAAAAGAATCAAGTCATCAGATTCAAAGTCCAGCTAAATGCACGGAACATAGAACCTTCTGAAACTTTAAACAGCAATGAGAAGTGATGTGAACAGTGCCAATATTTTTTTTCCTGCTGATCTGAACCTCTTAGCTTGACCCATTTAGCAATTTTCAGCAATAAGAAGATGATATTTTGGCTAGAATTAATTTGATAACTTCATTATTTTATATATGCAGTTTGCCACTTGCTGTCGACTGGAATTGACATCACGCACACTCAGGGCTCAGGTAACGACCAATCATGGCTCAATTTGCTAATGTCACATGACCAAACCCCCAAAACAGGTGAGTCATAATTGGACGCTACCTATTTCCTGAGCTCCTGTAGTGTCATTTTCAGTCAACAGCAAGTGGCAAAATGTGTTTTTAAGGTATTAATTGCTAGGACTGGGTTTAAAAAAAAATAGAATAATTGAATCAATTTTCCTTTTCATAAAACCATGAATCCATTATTCTTTTAATTTAACTGTTTTTCCAAAAATTATTATGAAAATAAAATTTTAAAGGCCAAATTTTTAAAATCTTTGTTTTCTTGAAATTTACTGTTCACATGAATTGAAAAGTATTTTTCTTACATTTATGAAAAACCTAACTTATTGCACTTTTAGACAACTCAGAATATTTTTAATTTATATTTACAATGATTAAATTAGAATTATGAAAATATTTCCATCTCATCCTTGATTTCAATGATGGTGAAACACTTAAGTGATTTTAACACGTGTTAAAATGTACTTTGAAATTGAATATTTGTGGAGTTTTTATCATGTCCATGACATTTAAGAAGAATTGTTGTTCCATAATTGATATCAGATTGAAGTGAAGCCAATCGGGAAAAATAATAATCGAATCGAAATAGACTCTTGTGAATCGAAATCGAATCGATTGAGGAAATTAGAATCGATACCCAGCCCTATTAAGTTATCAAATTAATTCTAGGCAAAATATCTAAAAATATCTTTGTATTGCTGAAAATGACTAAATGAATTAAGTATCCCTTTAAACATGCCAAATGGAGGTAGGAGGAGCTATGGGTGGAGACACATTAGGTGAGGAGACCGTGAGTGACAAATTGCGGGGTCAGAGGGAGTACCAGACAACAGAGAGTACAAGTGAGACCTCTGGAAAACAAACCTGGTATTTGGTTTCAAAGGGGGGAAACATGCATTCCATTGTTGAAGCCAATTATCAATGGAAAATAATAACAACAGATGGAACCAGAGAAGCCAACTTGTGCAGAAGCGCAGATGATGAAATGTGAGAGTGGGGGTTGTTGCACAAAACACACACGCACACACATGTACACACACCAGATGTGAATTTGCACAAGGACAGTTTAATATATGCACTGCTCTATGGCCGCCACTTGTGCCGCACAGCTTTTGTGTCAGACAATGGCATGGCTAGCGCCTCAATTTGTGTTCATAAAGATGGTGTCTGTCAGTGGTCACTGCAAGAATGAAGGCATACAGTACATATGTACAAGTCAAACAAGCTCCTTACATTTGAGTTGTGTGTGTACTTTATTTGTTGCTACAAGTGTAATTTATTGTCTACAATAGTTAAAGAGGAAGTCAACCCCAAAATTGTGTTTAAAATATTATGTTCTATGCAGAATTGCAGCCCAACTCGTCTTAAGACAGTATTCTGATTCATATCGTGTCTGCGGAATATGAGTTAAACAGCAAAATCCATTCATTTTTCTATTTCTATTTTGCCACTAGCTTTCGACTGAAAATGACCACAGTTGCTCAGGGCTTAGCTAACAACCAATCACAGCTAAGCTTGCAAATGGCACACAAAGTCAGAAAACAAGTGAGCCGTGATGGGTCGTTACCTGAGCCCTGAGCAGCTGTGATGTCATTTTCAGTTGACAAAAAGTAGCAAAATGGCCGCCCCCTGAGATGCATAAAAAACATATGGACTGCTTAATTCATATTCCACCAATGCAATATTAATCAGAATGTCGTGTTTAGACTAGTGGGGCTGCGCATACAACATATTACTGTGAGGATATTTTTTTTGTTGAATCCTCCATTCTAGTAACTTTTGTTTACTCTTGAATAGGGGTGTCAGGCGATTACATTTTTTTATCATAATTAATCGCATGACTTCAAAAGTTAACTCACGATTAATCGCAAATGTTATATCTGTCCTAAATGTACAATGAAATGTACAATAAAATATATTTTTTGAAAGTTTTCATACTCTTGTAAACATAGAAATGGAAAAAAAAAAAAAACTAATAGAAATATGGCTGCATCTTTCAGTCTTTGATACAGTAATTTTATAATAAATCATAAAATTGAGTAAAAAGTAAAAAGATGTACTGTACTGTAAAAAAACGAGTGTGATATTGATTTGAGGGCATTTTTCTGCCACTAGATGGCATAATTGCCTTTGTAAGACGGTGGTGACAGCTCAGTGCATTTTTATTTTCATATTAAGAGCTATCTAATCTTTAACATGAAGTAACTTTTAAAATAGCAAAATAACACTTGACCCCAGTCTCCACAAATATATGCATTACTATTAAATTTATTACTGCAAAATTTGGACGTGGACGAGTCTGCTGCATTGTGACTGGAATTCCCCCAGTAAGGGGCGGTCATTAATCGCACGTTAAAAAAAAAAAAATCGTGCCGTTAAAGGAACTTTACATTCACTCAAAATTAACGCACTGATTTTGACACCCCTACTCTTGAAAAACTTGAATAAATCTACAATTGTTTGTGGTTTTTCGTTATTGGTCACCATAATGGTTTGCTGTCACAGAGTCAGTGATGTAGAATGATGATTAAGTAATGAAGAATGGTTCATTGATAGATTTAATGGTGTTTGTTAGCCCTTGGCAGGTACGCGCTAAATTGAGTGCCATTGAAGTTTGTCCTGGAATTCATTTTATTTTCCAAATCCATACTTGTGCCACATCAATTCAACTGAGTTTTTCACGAGGGCATCACAGACAGGAAGATGCAAAGGGAGGCAGACCTCGAGACTGACAGGCAGAAGAGGTGGTTTTAAGCCAAAACAAAATAAATTCTCTATGTCTTGTCAAGTGGGAGAGACGTCTGCAGATACTACGATAAAAGATATGCTCCCTTCCAAAAGAAAAGAAAGGTTTTCATTTCATTAACTTCAGTCTAAAGCATAATTATCTCCCTATAGGCCTTAATCACCAATAGGAGTATCGGGGAGGGGGGGAAATATTTCTACTTCAGTCATTAAAGCTTTTTTGTTCTTTTTCTGCCTCAAACATTGTTAAGATGAGTTCATCAAATAATGTAAGAATGTATGGGGGTGCAAGCACAGTCAGTTTCAGTGGCAGAGAGTAAAAGGTTGTGTACAGAGCATGGACTCTTTTATACAACGGCGTATTAGGGCCACGTACAAATATATATATATGTATATGTATATATACAGTATATATATATATATATATATTTAGAGGCTGGGGACAATATTCCGACAAAAAAAACTCGTAAATTTGCCACTTTATAAAGTCACAAATTTGTGACTTTATAACGTGGCATATTTGCGAGAAAAAACGTCAGAAACTTAAGAAATACATGTAGCGTACTACAGTATTCGGATGTTTGTGCTAATACTTTTCCTTCAGGTTTTCAAATAAGGAGATAGTCATTTCTTTAGCAGAGATTAACCATACGATGTTCTTTGAAGCGTTGGGTACGCTTTCCACACTCTGAGGATCAAGCATTTAAGTTAATTTGTTAAAATGTATATTTATTTGTACATTTGTGTTTCCAGTAGCAGTGTTCCATATCATACCTTCTACAATATAACCGGTGTATTTTTGGGGGGTGATAAAAATGTGAAATATTGCGAAATTGACGTGATGATGTAATGCGTAACATCATACGTTAGGGGTGTGAATTGCCTAGTACCTGGCGATTCGATTTGTATCACGATTCATAGGTCACGATTAGATTCGATACCGATTAATCCCGATATGAATCTATAAATTGATTATTGCGATTTTCTTTTTTACTCAAATTTAGAAAATACTAATCAGTAAAGTTGTAAACGTACACTGTAAGATTTGTATGAAAATGTATTTATCTGAAAATTCAGGCTTATAACTGAGCCACTGCATGTAGCAAACAGGTTGCAGTCTGTTTCATGTTTGAACAGCACTGAAATGAAATATTAAGGCTTAATGTTCCATTACTATAAATTTTTTCCATGCTTAATGTGTGAATCCTAACCCTAGGTAAGACGTTTTGTTGAATATTCCCATAAAAAATCGATTCTGCCGCATATTGAATCGATTCGAGAATTGCGCGTTGTAATATCGCGGTATATTGGCGAATCGAACATGCGAAGCAGCTCGTGTTGTTTGGCGTGAACAAAAGTTCATTGGAGCACTCTTGATTAGACGCACTCGTTTTGAAAAAAAAAAAAACAGACGGTGGTAGGAGAATACTCAAGCGGTCGCGTACTGTTTGGCCAAGATAAACAATCCGCGGTGGTTATTTTACCGTGACCGGTAACTCGCCTCATAGTTTACGTGACTTTGTGATGCTAACCAGCCGCTAAGCTAACATGTTCTTGACAAGACGGCGTGCGCGTTGCTGTTGCGCAGCGGCATAAACATGCACATTTGCGTTATTCATACCCGCTATTAATGTCTACAAGCAATCACTGGATTTTCTCGCTCCTCTTATTGACCAATCAGAGACATTCACGGCAAAATAACACTCACAGGAGGGTTGCCGGTTACTAAAAATAACCACTGCCTAAACAATCGCAGGGGAAAACATTTTTCAACAATACACTTGCCTACAAGTAGCTAAGTTGATGTATCAAACCTGCTGCTCTCCGTCATTCACTTGCATTTACCTAAAGTACGCTAGCTTCTGATTGGTTAGTGTTCGTCAGCTGATAGGGGAACAGGAAGTGTTGTCGCTCTAGCTGCCGTGTATGACGAGTAAAGTTTAAATTAAAAATGAATCCGTCTCAAACCAGCCTTTTCATTTTATAAATAGTGTCCCATTAACCACCAACGAATCCTCGCATTAGACTATAGCTACGCTGCATGTATTTGTCGTAGGTTTCAAAAAAAAATTCTTGCAAATTTGAGACTTTATAAAGAGTGTTTTTTATTATAATTTTGATTTAATAATATATACATTTTTTTTAATAATAACTCTACCCCCTCTAAAAAATATACGTGGCCCTAATACGCCGTCGTACTTCTGCCTTTAGGTATTTACAGTTTTTTTTTTTTTACTGTTACTCAATACCTTCAAATGACAGCACAAGAGACTTTAACACGGGAAAAAAAAACATTTGAAACAAATGTCAAGATTTAATTAGCTTTTGAGAAATAATTGCCATTAGCAAATCCCATCAAGTAAGGTTGAGGCATTTTTCTGGGGGGAAAAAAATCTTATTTTTGGACAATGAGGAGACAAAAGGTTTTCAAACAGGAACTGACAGGCCATCAGCCATTTTAGTGCACTGACACCGAGGTCGAGTTAATTAGACTATTGTCATTTTAATCAGGGCAGCTCAGTGGCCATCACTTCCTAAAAGAGCCAGAGGACTTAAAACGGCTGAGGGATTGTTGGGTATGTGTGCGAGTGTACGTGCTTGTGTGTGTTGGGCATGCCATGCCACCAATTTATGGGTTATGGAGTACGGTCTGGCTTTCTCACATGCTTAGAACATTAATGAGCTGGAGACACACCAAGGAAACAAAGGAACCCGGATGATCACCAGGGGAACTGCTCGCCTCTGCTCGACTCATGTCTCTGTTCATTTGAAAATCATTTTTGTATCAAATATTTGAAATGCTTTGCTTCTCCCTGACTATCACAGTTTAAATTGGAAGTCGTCCATGTCTATATAATTTCATGTCTCATAACAGAGTAACAGATTCATTTCTGTTTTTGAATATAGTTTAGAAGTAGTTCTGTTAATTCTTGGCTTTAAAAATTAATCATCAATATTTGACAAGGATGTAATATTAATCTGTACAGAAATTATCGTTTTTAAATAATTTATTATCTATATTAATAATTAAGCATGGGAATGATAAACGAAGATGAGTAAAAAAAAAAAACTGGACATATTGTTAATGAAGGGAATATATATATATACATTATATGTTTTACCAGTGTATAAACCTTAAGTGCTTAAATTTAAATATTTAGATGTGTCGTGAGTTGTCGCTGCTGAGTGTTCAATGATTTTGGTGCCTTAATTGCTTACAGAATTAAGAAGTTTTTTTTATTATTGTTAGTGTATTTATTATAGTGTAATTTATTAGAAAATCACCAAAATGGGTCACTTATACAGTATATTTATTTGTCTAGAAATGTTTTGTTTACTTGTCACCTTTTCACAATAAAGTTTTAAAAATCTTTTTGTTTATATACCGAAGCAAAATGTGACGTGAGCGTACCATCACACCACAAGTAAACAAGTGCCATGGCTAGCCTACCGTTGCAAGGTTGTGAATGACTACGTAAAGAAAAGAAGTTAACATTTATATATATTTTTTTATATATATTTATATATATATATACATGTTTAGTAGTCTGATTTTAGTTTCATTGGTAACATGTAGGTGGAATTAAAACCATTAAAAAAAGAAACTAAAAAGAGAGACATGCATTTAAAAACAGAAGTCTGTAGCCTAAATATTTTAGCAGTAGGCTTTGGTCCAGCTGATAACAGATATTTTTTTATTAAAGGTAAACAATTTTAAAATTGCCCCACACTCTGTTTTTTGCCTTTTGAAGAGTACTGGAAAAACTGGAAACACTGGAAAATTGATCTTGAAAGTCCTTAACATCTTATGGAGACAAGAAAGGTGACAAATGGTAATAATTGTGTGTAAAATGTTTAAAAGTCATGTTCATGAATAAACATGAACAAATATCATCATCTGTTTTTGTTCAGTGTGTTTTAGGTCACAACACTGACATGTAAGTAACGTGGTAGCTGTTTATTGTACAACAGCCGGAGCAGTTGTTACATGCCAATTTTGGTAAGCACTATAAAAGTGGCACCATTTTTGGACATTTGAAGTGGCAGAGGCCTACTTGCTGTTACGTTCATATTCTGATCTCATACACATTGACAGTATCATTGTTGCTTGCTTTTTTGTTTTTGCTTCCCGAGCTCAGAGCAACAAACGGACCTGTATGCAAATACTAAAAGCCGTAATGCATTACATTACTTGTGTGGACATTTGAATATTCAAATTGTGTGTTTCAGATCTCGACATTACCATTTAAATTTCCATCTATGTAATACAATAAATGTAGACCGTTTTGTTTTCCACATGAAAATGTTGCAGCATACACACACGCTGGGACACTTTGTGGCTTGGCTAAATATGTTATCACCCACATGCATGCTACTTCAAAAATGACACAGCGGAGAAGCCAAATTTACATTTACAAGTGTTGCTTAGCATTATTATCATCTGTAAAACTTCATCCATGCTTTAATGGAAAGTTATTTTTGAGAACAGCAAGCCTCGGGATAATAGTTCAATTACACCCACGGAGATCAACACTAATGTCTCACTATCGAAGTGGTCAATAGTGTATATGTAGGGTAACAGTCAATGATTCGTGTTCATTCAAAAAAAGAGTTCCTGCATAGCAACAGGACTACAAAGGATGAACTCGCGTATGGCTGAAAAAGTGTCATATGGGTTAAAAAATAATAATAATAATCAGGTCATGCAATTTGTAGTCGGCCAAAGTGAGAGGGCTTTGCCACAAAAAATCCAGTAATATGACTCTTCATGAATAGGATATTGTTGCAGAGACTCAAAAGCGATCCATTCAAATTCAAAGCTAAGGTGACAAAAGAGGAAGGAGCATGGAAATATGCAACATTTGAATCTATCTTCGGCAAATGGGACAGTATTAATGTGTGGAAGCGTGCATGATGTACCAATGACTCTTTCGTTGATTCCACTCACTCAACTCAGCTCATTTTGTACTGCCCACCTGCATTAAGAGATTAAAAGAAATTGCCTTTTGTGGTACAGTGTTCCATTTAAAGTTGAATTTCTGGTACCGAGCAACCAATGCGGATAGGCCACTTGCAAATGACGTGCGGACAGTGAGATCTGATTTGATCAACAAATTGGATTTGCCTGCGCTATCAACAAGGCTTATTATGGAAAATTGACTTTTTGCTTGTACACAAATAGTTGAGTCTCTGGAGTGCCTGCCCACCCATCAAGTGTGAAATTACATAATCAAAAAAAATATTTTGTGGGCTGCCTCTGGAAAATATGTGTTTGTGTGTGTGTTGGGGGCGGGGTTCTGTCTTGAAAGTTGTGCCACATACATATATGCACCGAAATTAACAAGTAACAGTTTGAGGAAGAAGTATTTTAACTCAGTGAGAGACTGCATTCTTTAAAATGGACACAAGTTAGGACGCGTTTTAAAAACAGAATACAATGATTTTCAAGTCATGTTCAACCCATGTTTAATTGAATACACTACAAAGACCAGATACATAATGTTCACACTGATAAACTTGAATGTTTTTAGCAAATAATCATTCACTTAGAATTTTAGGACTACAACGTGTTCCAAAAAAGCTGGGAAAGGTGGCAAAAACAGCTTAGAACGGAGTGTTCATCAAACACCTGTTTGGAACATCTCACAGGTGAATAGGCTAATTGGGAACAGGTGGGTCCAATGATTTGTTATAATAGGAACTTCCCTGAATTTCTCAATCGTTCACAAGCAAAGATGGGACAGGGTTCACCTCTGTGGACAAGTATGTGACAAAATAGTCAAACGGTTTAAGAAAAATGATCCTCAACGTACAATTGCAAAGAATTTAGGGTTTTCATCATCTATGGTCCAAAATATCATCAAAGGAAAACCAACATTGAATGCCCGTAACCTTCGATCCCTCAGGTGGCACTGCATCAAAAACCCACATCAATGTGTAAAGGATATCAAAACATGGGTTCAGGAACACTCCAGAAACCAATGTCAGTAAATACAGTTTGGGGTTACATTCGTAAGTGTAACTTAAAATTCTACTATGCAAAGCAAAAGCTTTTTATCAGCAACACCCAAAAACGCCGCAGACTTCTCTGGGCTGATACAAAGAGGAAAAGTGGCCTGTGGTCTGACGAGTCCACATTTTAATTGATTTTGGAAATTGTGGACCTTGTGTGTCTTCCAGGCCAAAGAGGAAAAGAACCATCCGGACTGTTCGGGATGCAAAGTTCAAAAGCCAGCATCTGTGATGGTATGGACTGTTTGCATTGGTAACATGCCATTGGCACAAGAGGTTTTGGAGAAACATTTGCTATCATTTAAGCAATGTTTTTTTTTATGGACAACCCTGCTTATTTCAGCAAGACAATCCAAACCACATTTTGTGTGGCTTCGTAGTAAGTGTAAGTGCGGGTGCTAGAATGGCCTGCCTGCAGTCCAGACCTGTCTCTCATTGAAAATGTTTCAGCCATAAAATTTTAATTTAATAATTATTTGCTGAAAACAATAAAGTTTTTCATTTCAAAAGTAGCTTGACAGTAGCTTCATTGCAAGTCTTTTTGCAGGCCTACCAAATGCAGGGTACCGGAGACGGCACAAACTTGCTTCTATAACAGAAAACAAATTACCTACTGTCAATAACGGGCTAGATAATGTCAAATGAAGTTTTCTTGTATAAGTGCAGAACACGTTTGCACTCACAGTTTACTGAAATGGACATTGCCTTTGGCATTGTCTCATTAGAAACCTACCTGTCACATGGTTGATATGGCGCTCTCTGAAAACAGTGTGTGTGCATGCGATCAGAGCTAAAAAATAAAGCGCTCCAGTTGACAAAGTGACTTGAAGTGTCAAAGCAGCATACAAAAGCAGACTTGTCCTTTTCCAGACAGGAAGCTTGAAGCAGCGAAGAGGCTGCCTTGTCTCATCTGCAGGCAGCATTTGCTGCCTCCTCGCCTCATCATAGCAACAATGTCTGATAGTGTGCACGACTCCATGCCGGACGCTGTTTGGATTTCAGCCTGTGTGACACATCTGTTGCTTGTCATATTTGTTGTGTTTTTGTGTGCTCTGGCTGAGCGCAACCTTGGCAAATGCTCTTCATCGTGCTCGATCTGTGTATACAATCATCAATGCGTTTACAAACGGGCCAGCGTGGAAGACTGTCCAGTTCAGCAGCTGCCGTTGCTTCGTTATGTAAAAAATACAATCTATCATTAACTCAGTCACTCCCAGCCATTTTCACTGAAGCAACCCCCTTCGCTCCCGGCTGTTTTAATGGATTTTGACTGATTTTGCCAGGCCTAGAGAATATTGTGTTTTATTGCTATAAAAACATGGAACCTACCAAAAGAAAGATTAGAGTCTCTTTTTTTCAGGGCTGTACCCTAGCGCTGCCACGGCCTGGGGGGCCCTGGAGGGCTGTGCTTGCCCTGTCTGGCCGAGGTCGACGGCTCCGCTCTTTGGTGGGGGTTCTCATGCATGCCAGATCCACCACACCAGCATCTACTGAAATTCAAATAGAATATGCTTCTCCCACTGGTCGCTGAGTCAGTGGAGGCTGGTGTCTGTGGATCTCACTCTCATCTATCTTCCTATCTTTATTTAGTTTTTCCTCTGGTCTCTTGAGGTCTCCCTAATCTGTTGGAATTTAGAGGATTCTGGGGTTGGTGAAAGATTCTGGTTTTGTAACCCTGCGGGTGGTAGGTGGTGTCTGGTTGGTGCTGGATTTCACTTTGTTTCATCTTTGATCCTTCCTCTGGTCTCCTCACAACTTCACGACTCTGGAGGGACTTTGAAGTATCCGGTTAAAGTGAAGGGTATGGGATTTTTAATAGGTTTCAGGTGAATTAAAGAGCACAAACCACACGCATGAACACACGCACACACACACACACATACACAAAGAGAGCAATGATGATGACATGTTGAATCGGTAAGACTGTCGAATGAACAATACTGAGCTCTCAAAAAAAAAAAAAAAGGAAACAGTCCTTGTAGAATGACTGCGACGACCTCTTCAGGTCAGAGGCTGTATCAAATCCTTTGCTATGCTCGAGCATAAAAAAACAACAAAAAAAAACAAATATTTTTTGGGGACCATGGCAATATTTAACATAGAACGTTTTTATACAATTTTTGGAGCAAATGAGTTAAAGGAGAACTCATCCCCATATTTTAAAGCGAGAATACATTGTATGTGCCACACCAGTCAAAACACAATACTCTGATTAGTATTGAGTTTATGGAATAAGAATTACTGTAAACTGAATCAAGCAAACTGAACCTAAACATATTTCATTTGCATTTTCAAATATGTTCCATGTATTATCAACGCTTGTTGTAAGTAACCAAGTGACCTTTGATGGATCAGTGTCTGCAGTTACATATTATGTCGTGTTTGTAATAAAATAAACTGGGGAAAAAAAAGGTAGGATGGTTTACAAGATGAGTGAACACCGTGACTGCCATTTTGACCGGCCTCGGAAGACCACAAGTCAACATGCAGCAGCACCGGCACGGCAGGGAGGCACATTGCCGCTATGGGGCTCTAATATATTCAAAATAGGGATCATTTGCTTAAGCCTTGCATCCAAGGATCGTTCTGGCCTTCATTAGCCTCAATCTGACAT
The DNA here is from genome assembly GCF_051991255.1 of Vanacampus margaritifer. Taxonomy (NCBI): domain Eukaryota; kingdom Metazoa; phylum Chordata; class Actinopteri; order Syngnathiformes; family Syngnathidae; genus Vanacampus; species Vanacampus margaritifer. The sequence continues at coordinate 17,457,502 of NC_135439.1, read as the reverse complement.
GGATGTGAACAACATGTTATCTTGCCACATGAACATGAGCTCCCCCCCCCCCCCCCCCCCGAATCCAAACACTCAATTCACGCCGCTTCTTTCTGAGACATGCACAGCCAATTCCTCTGGAAATATCACAGGTTGTTAGCATTCCACAGAGAATGTTACATGGGTGTACACTTAGGTCTTAATTAGGGACACTATTTGATCATACAGCAGCTGAGCTTTATTAAAAGTATGGCTTCGCATCGCCCTCAAGTCCCCGTGGCTCAGCGCTCACATGGGTATACTGTAACATTAATATGAATATTCACTATTTGATATGTGGAATCCCTGCACGGAATTTCTATATAAGAGCAACAGAGCGTTTACACATTTGACAATCATTTGATTTGGTATAATACCTAAGGAGATCTCAGGGGTTTTTTGTCCTGAAATATTGACTTTACGGCCTTATTATAAAATATATATATATATATAAATATGTTTTTAAATACTTTGTCCTTCACTCTTAAAAACGTATTTGTATTTTGTATTTATGGTTTTTAAGTTGTTGTTTTTTTATGCTAGAGCATATAGAAGGCTTTGATGCATATTCTGACCTGAAGAGGTCGCTTAAAGCAATGGTAGTTATTTAAAAAAAAAAAAAAAAAAAAGTCAGTATGTGGCAGTAGAGTATAAGAGATCCAGCCAGGGCCATGTTGCACTCTTTCCCAATGTTTTCAACAGGTTTGTGAATAATGATGAAACTTAGCTATATTCAAATGCTAATTGCTGCAAAACGGAAACAAATACAAATATACTTTTTTACCTGATGAAAGAAGAGATTCTAATCTTTCTTTTGGTAGGTTCCATGTTTTTATAGCAATAGAATACAAAATTCTGTGGGCCTTGCAAAATCAGTCAAAATCCAGTAAAACAGCCAAGAGCGAAGGGGGTTGCTTCAGTGAAAATGGCTGGGAGTGAATTAGTTAATAGACCTGCGGTTATATAAAAAAGAGTTACCTTGATGTGAACATATTTATTTGTATATTATTGAAATTAATAGTGGCTTTTTAAAATGAATGGACATTGAAAAATCAAAGATGTCTTCACACTGTCCCTTTAATGAGCTAGCCTTTGACCTTCTTGCCAACAAATATTTTGGAAATGTGTTACAATACAACAATTGTGCCGCAATTCAGTGCAAGAAAAAGTGTGAAAATAATTACGCTTAGAATGCTTGTCTCACCTTGCGTTTTATTTCATTGTTCCTTTAGAAAATTGTTGTGAATGTTGTGATATATTATTACTATGCTCACACATCGAAATAAGCCATTCATACAATTTACTGAAGGAAACCTGTAGCTAATTTATTTTTGTGCAGTAAGCTTTCAAGAGCATCCCCACTGCCAGGAGACGGTGCAGACGTGTGTGTGTGTATGTATGTGTGTACATCGGTTGTGCTCTTCAGAGAGAAATACTACAGTAATAACGTGGGGATACAAAACAGGTCACTTTCAAATTACAATTCATTAAAGATGAATTAATAAATAGATGTCCCCATTACCACCAACACAACCCCACCCCCCAGTCTAGTATGTGCAGAAACACCCGGCAATTTGACCTCCCTTGATTAAACAAATAATGACACATTCCAAAAACTGTAAACGAGTCCAAATTAATTTGCGCTTTGCTCTAATTGCATTTAAACACCGCTCCTCGCTAACCTTGGATCAAGCACTTCTTAATTATGGGTTTCTGAGGACAAGTTCCCAATAGAGTTGTTGTGTTGTTGGTGCGGGGACTGATAAAATGAATACAAAATGGTTACGACGGTCTAGTTCAATTGCCCCAAGAGTTTAAACTGACATAAAAATGACACGCTCGGTGTGAACCTTTCACACCGAAGGTGGGTCATTCCATCCTAATCGCCCCGTTTTAACACACTGGTCATCTCAGCCAGCTTTTTTCCATCTTTTTTAACCAGCTCACTGTACTGTGTGCAAGGCATCAATGCAAGATGGGGGCGCAAAAATTGACCTGCAAATTTAGAGGGAGATTATCCGATTATGCCTCTGATACTACCTCAGAAGACGGTAAAAAGAGAAGTAGCTGAATGCCACAAGCGTGTCAGGCTTCAAGACGTTGGCAATTGTTATTGTCATGCCAATGCTGCCACACATCTAATTACCTCCTTGTACAAAGCCACATTGGCTGTGTGAATAAGACAAGAATGTACAAGGCAAGGCAAGTTTATTTGTATAGCACATTTCATACACAAGGCAAATCAATGTGCTTTACACAACAAACACAGTAGCATTCAGAAGCAAAGAAGAAAACAAAAGTAGGTTAAAAAATGTCCTAAAAGAACATACATTGACAGCAAACTTTAAAAACATTTAGCGTAAGGAAGTTTAAAAACAATAATAATAATAATAATTAAAAGGGGAAAAAGCACATGATTTAAAAATCTTTAAAATACCTTAATTAAAGGTATGTGAAAAAACAAAGTTTTTAACCTGGATTTAAAAGCATATACACTCGGGGCTGACTTATTCAATTTGTGTGCAGCATAACAGCTAAATGCAGCTTCACCGTGTTTACTTCGAACTCTGGGTTCCACAAGTGTGTCCAAGTCTGTAGATCTCAGAGCCCTACTGGGTTTGTATTCAATCAGCATTTCTTGAATATATTCAAGACCCAAACCATTCAGTGATTCATAGACCAGTAGCAGAATTTTGAAATCTATTCTACAGCTGACTGGGAGCCAATGTAGAGCCTTAAGGACAGGCATGTTCTGTCTAAAACAGTGATGGGCAAGTTGGGCATCTGGCGCATGGGGCCTGCGACCACACTCTGAGTGGCCCCTTGAATCATTTTTAAAGCAAAACAACAAGAAACGACTTTTTTTTCCAGGGAATTCATTTATTTATTTATTTAACCAACTGCCAAAGGTTCTTCAAAAACGCATATACTCACTACAAACTTTGGAAAAGAAAACCGGGAAAAATCAAAAACTATATATATATATATTTGGGTTGTTTTTTTAAAGGGGGGAAAGCCACTGAAATAGCAAATTTGCAGGGAGACTGTAGTTTTAAGTTGCAATATCACCAACCACCAGTAGATGGCAAACCATGGCCCTATCCTACAATGTGAACAAAATGAGTTTGTGCATTTAATTTTGGTTTCATCTTCAGCAGTTTTGGGCTGTCCTTGAATGGTGAGAGAGCCCTTTGCACTGGGAGAAAAAAAATACACTATGCAGTTATTTTGTTGTTTGCTTGCTTTGTTGTTGGGTTGGGATAGTCGATCTTGTGTACATGTACATGTACATGTTATGAAACATGTACTGGTATTATGAAAAAGTGAGTATTTTAAGAGCATGTAATTTGCATGTATTATGTCCATATTTAAAAAAGCATTTTTGCTATGCATCTGGTTAGGAAGTGCATGTGGCCCCTCCAGAAGTACTGAAAAAAAATCGTGGCCCCCTGTAGCATTTAAATTGCCCATCCCAGGTCTAAAAGAAACTAATAAATCACAGCTCTAATGTTACGCTTGAGATGCACCAATTTACCAGGAAGCCAGCACGACTGACTCATGCCCCGTTGCCGTCCCTCACTTTCAAACAGGGATGGAAAAACGGCAAGATGTGTTTCCTGAAAGAGGGGAGAGGTGGAAAAGGCCCATCCTGCCCCTCGAATCAGCGCCACCCCACAAGAGCCGCCGCCACTGGACTTTCTGCACAGACAGCAAAACTTCCCTGAGAGAAGAGCGCGTGCCAACTCAAACACGGCTCGTATTCCTCTTTGTGGCCGCCGGACGCCCATGATGTGCTTCCTGAGGGCTCGCTGCAGCTGGAGCGCTTTGAATAAAGGTAACAGTAATGTCACAGCTACTGTAAACTTGTTTGGCTGCTCTTGTCAGCAGGACACGTCTAATCAAAGCAGAGAATGCCCCCTCTAAAACACAGCACATTGTTTTGTCCCACCAGCAAAAAAAAAAGAACCTTCCTATGAGTCACAAAGACACAAGGCAAGAGGGCAACCACTGTTCCCTGATCTTGCCAAACAAAATGTCAAGAGTTCCATTCAGCTCGGGGATGTTGAAGTACGGGCAATTGGAAAACTATTACAGTCACATTTTATTGTTGAGTGCCTGACACAGGAGAGGAAACCAGAACAATCAAGCAGAGAGCGATTTTTTCTGCTGGATTTAGTAACGCTAATTAGTTTTGCTCTCAAAAAGCCAACCTGAAAACCGACCAATTGGAAAGTGAAAATGAGACATGCAGACGAAACAAGAGCTTGTCATTTCCCATCTTCAAGTCCCTTATGTACAACTTTACTGCGTGATGACTTTCGCTCATACGCTCACACAGAAAGTGACTGGCAGGCTGCCTACTATATTCAATGTCACATACAAACCAATTTGTTAATGGCGCTACGCATCAAATAGCCGAGTACTTAGTTAAAAGGAAACAGTTATAGATCTATATGGCCACATCAAAGCCAGGCTGCGCAGCTTGTCCATGCAGATTTCACAAGCGCCAGTCTAGAGAGAGGAAGCCGTCCACCAGGCTGACCGCAGCACCAGCTGGTTTTGGCTAAAGACCAACCAGAGCCAAGCAGCTTGCCTTTCACAGGTGCTTTATTTATACAAATGCCCTCGTTCGGCTGTAATTCTACTGCGTGCCTTGCAAAGTCACATCAACAACGAGAGAGACTGTGTTAGGAGTGAATTTCACTACTCCCGACTACGACTTACAATTTCCTAAACAAGACACAAGTGAAAACTGCCAACAGCTAACAGAGGCAGGGTATGCCTGTGCCAATATGTTAAGATGCCAACTGCAGTAAACAAGAAGAGGAAATTAACAACCATCCAACTAAATGCCTCGAACCAACAAGAAGTTGATTTAAGCTGATTTAAACAAAACTAGATGTTACAAAATTTGCACTTGAAAACGACTGAGATCATGTTGCTTGCCCCACTACATATACCATAGATGTGCTTGGTTGTTATTTAATCCCAAAAAAAAAGTGAAGATATTGACCTGCTAAAACACTATGACCAATGGGGGCACATAAGTGTTGCGCAGGTGCGCATGTTAGCTGAAAATATTCAAAGTGCACCAGATTCACACTGTAAGCATATTTCAGCTCAATCAGCCTCCAGTCAAAAAGTCAAAACTCAAGCCAAAACGATCACTTTCAAGTAACAGAAGAAGAAAAATACTGATTATTCCTGTGATTTTTGGCCTCTTGGGGGCAGTGTGGTGCTGTGCATCCATGGTGTACACACTTAAAGTGAGTACAGAAGAATGTTATGATATTAAAATAACTAATTTTTCACACATTGGGAAGAATTTGTGCCTTTGTGTAGTGTTATCTTACCCGTGGGTATGTGTTCCCACAGCATTTGTGTGAATATTCGTATGTGTAAACACTCCCAAGTCGATGCTAACTTCCGGTTAGCATTTGAATAGGATCCTCCCTTCGCTTTTAGGATTAGCGCTAGGCTAGCGATGTTTTAAAAACGAAGCATGTTTTGCATTTAAATATACAGTGGATGTTATTCTTATTGTCGTGTGTTTAGTTTTACAGTTAACTCCAACTGGGATGTCATTAAACAGCTTAAAGGATGCTTAACTAGAATAACATAAGCTGCACACTTGTTCGTTGCTAATGCTACGCAAGCAAAACTTTCAGTGTCGGAAATTTTGGTTTTCTTTGATTACAACGTTAATCGGCCATTTGGCCCATTTGGCTGATTGTTTTGAAGGGCAAAAATCGACCGATTATAATCGATTAATCAGTCGGCCCTGCTTTTAAGCACCAACTTGAAAATAAAATCCTATAAAGGCAATGATGTCCATGTACATTATTACTTGTAAGACTTTTATATTCAAGTTGGCACTGAGATGCGTTGCATAGCACGGCTAACCGTTGAGGTGGCTTGATTTAATTGGCTGGCTCCCCCACAACTGCCACAGTCGTGGCCAAACACAGAAGGCCACTGACGAGACAGCCATCTCGGTCTTGTTGCATCGCGACTTTGATGGTCCGTGGTTCAAAAAAAGTTAGGGAACAGACGGCTGCCCTCGAGAGCCGCGCTAAACCAGCTAGCTGATCATACAGTCTCGCATTGCAAGTCAGGACAGTCGGATTCTTTGGATTTAATCCGAAGAATAAGATGTTGTTTGTTTATCTATGTATTATGTTGTTGTCAGTACTCACCAAGAAAGGCACCATTTTGTGTCCACTACTTCAGAACCCCTTCTTCAAGTACCGGACAAGTTTCATCTAAAAATATCCGCAAATGTGCTCCTAAGGGCTGAAATTTCGAGGTGTTATCCAAGTGGACTCCTTAAATTTACAGTGACTTTTCAAAATGTGCTACTTGCCCAAAAAACTCAACTCAAACAGTTCAAATTATACACAAGACACAAGAAGAGCAGTTTAGGCTTTGTACTAAAGTCATCATTTGTTTTCTTATGAATGTATCCATCATGGAGGAATTTAAAGGCATTTGAAGTGCTGATTCTTTTTTTACAAAATTCGACAAAGATGGCGGCTCCTTATCACATTGCTACTAAATACAGTGACAATATCTTTAAGATGGCAACACTGAAGGCAAGTTGCTGCTCTTGTTCACTTGCACTGCTGACACGCATGCACTTCAAGATAAAAGCAGTGCATACTTGATGTTTTATTTTGATTTCATAAAGGCGTCGGTCAGAGACTTTGGACAGGCTGGATGTTGCCCAAAGGCCTACTTTGTAAGTTTTTGAGTTCCTTCATGAGGTCGGTGGATTGGGGAAAAAAATGAGAACCAAACTACAACATCTTGTGCTCATTTGAGAATGACACCAACATTGTTGTGTGCAACCCTGCTTATGACCACTTGAAAAATGTAATGAAAACAAATACAAAAGATTTATCCAAATTTGGCCTGTAATTCATTCGAACCCAAAAACGTGTAAAGCCATTATTTAATACTTTGTCCTTCGCTTCCAAAAACGTATTTACATGTTTTTTTGTGTTTGTTAATGAAAGAGCATACAGAAGGCTTTGATGCAGCAGGTGGCAGCAGAGTATAAGAGATTAGCCAGGGCCATGTTGCAACAAGCTCTTTTTGTCAGTGTTTTCACCAGAAATGTGAATGATGATGAAACTTAGCTATATTCTAATGCTAATTGCTGCAAAATGGAAACAGATACAAATGTACTTTTTTTTTTACTTTCTTTTGGTAGATTCCATGTTTTTATAGCAATAGAACACAACTTTCTGTGGGCCTTGCAAAATTATTCAAAATCCAGTAAAACAGCCAGGGCAAAGGGGGTTGCTTCAGTGAAAATGGCTGGGAGTAAATGAGTTAAAAATGCATTACCTCCTTAAAAGGAAATTTGACTCATTAAGCCATTTTCAGCAGTAAGAAGTTAACATGCCGTCTACTTTGTATAATTATTTTTGAAAACGTCATTACTTTTCATGTCTACCTTTAAAAACACATTTTGCCTCTGTCTCTCAACGGAAGATGCCATCACGTGTACTCAGAGCTCAAGTAACGACCAATCATGGCTCAGTTTGCGAACGTCACATGACCGAACCCAGAAAACAGGCGATCCGAGATTGGTCATTACCTGAGCTGAGTTCTAAGCACCAGTGATGTCAATTTTCAGTCGACAGCAAGTGGTAAAATGTGTTTTTAAAGCTGTACGTGCAAAATTATGATGGTATCAAATTAATTCTAGACAAAATATGAACTTTTTATTACTAAAAATGGCTAAATGAGTCGAGTATCCCTTTAATCTACATGCGAGACAAAATCTTCTGAGAAGCTCTCAGTATGACTAACAGCACCACCAACACCGAAAACTAAAACCTCAATAATGAAGTGGAAAAGGAAAAACATAAAACAAGCAAACTTTCTGTATGTTGGCTTAACCTGTAACTGCCCTCTTGACAAATATTGTCATAAAGCACGATGTAGTCCATAAAATGTATTTTATTCTTAACTCTTTTACTGCCAAAGACGTTAAATGACGTTCTGCAAAAACCTACGGAGGAGCGCCAAAGACGTCCACCCATTTTTATTTTTTTTTTTTAAACGGGTGGAGTAAATAAAGCCTTGCCCAGCTGTGGTGAAAGTTTCAAGCAGGTCTATTGAGCCTAATGACTATTTTTGGCCCCTAGAGGGCAGCGATGACTCTCTTTGGACAAGATTGGGTAGGCGTCAGTAGAAGACGTGAGGCGGAGCTAGAGGGGACAATGGCTGGGGAAGGGAAGAGAACATGGTGACCGGTTGCAAGCGGCTCACGCTTGAGCAGTTTTTTTCAAAGATGAAAAGCATCGACCAACGCTAAAGAGCACATTGATGACGACGATGATCATCATCGATGATGATGATGGTGACTCCGAGGTTGACGCCGAAGTTGGAAGCGCTGATGCGGCGGCTATGACGACGTCATAAAGGTTAACCGGCTAGCGATGCTAACACCGGAAAACGCGGAGCACAACCGAGCACGCTCAGGCGGACGTTCAATCGGACGACGAAGAGTGCCCCGAGTCCAATGCATATTCATCGGAGGAGTGGGTACAGTCTGCTACTTGCTATTCCCGTCAAAAAGGCCGTCAAGAAAGTGTAACGTCTGCACGCGAAAGGAGCCATCGCAAGTGAAACTAATCTGTTGTGCAAATCCTGCTGCGTCTCCTTGCACTCATGGGAGCGTTACAAAAAGAAAAACTGTATTTGAAACATAATTGTAAATAGTACCACAGTTGCACACATTTGTAAATAGTTAGCGAAATTGTTTTGTCAAATTGTTACACTGTTGAATGGAAATAAACGTATTTTGCAACCAAAAAACACTTTTTCATTGTTGGTGATAGCGTTTTACAGAAGTAAAGCACTATTTAGGTGTTTGTGGCATCATTCATGGACAAAACGAAGTGTAGAATTCACTAGAGTGCATGAAATAACATCGTTTCACAAAAAGCTCTTTTTCTCCGTTTTTTTGTTTCAAAACAGAGCATGTCGCTGAAACTAACCATTTTCTATTGTTGATTACTGAAGAACGGAATAAGGTAGAAACAAACTTTTTTTTCTGATGAAAGATGAGAGTTCAATCTTTCATTTGGTAGTATGTGTGTTTCCATAGTCCAAACACAACATTTTCTGTGGACCTTGAAAGATCACTCAAAATGCTTAAATCGTCTGGCACTGGCGACATCCTGTTTCTGAAAACGTCTGGCAGTCAAAGAGTTAATTTGATGTCCTGATGATGAAGTTTTTTGGTTCCTACTTGTAATTAGAAATGAAAAGAAAATCTGTACAATGTGCTTGCTACGCTCTAGTAAACAGAAGTGAGTGTTTAATCACTGTCAAACGGAAGACAGATAGGCTGTCCAGGACACAGCTTCTGGGCTAAGATGCGGCTAAAAAAAAAGGTGGGGGCTACGATTTCAAACCTGTGCCTTTTACTGGGAACAATTCTCAGATGCCAGGTCACTGCCAACGTCCTTGCAGCCAATGGCGGAGAGGCCAGTAAGTTCACATTAGCTGCAGAGTGTAACTGCACCGAACATCTGCTCATGAATGAGAGAGCTGCCCACGAGCTCAGCAAAGTTGAGGCTCACTGATAAAAAATTCAACATTCTCCTCACTGGCACGCTTGTTTTGGACTATTCTCTTGAGCCCGCTGAATTATATTAAGAGAATTTCAGCACAGCCTGGTGGATCTGAGAGAACAGCTGGCACCGAAAAGGGATCTCCTGCTCAACCGGAGCTCGGGGACACCGCACTAGCTCTGCCTTCTCCAACACCATTTGTCCTTGAAATGAAAAAATGTAGAAGTGATGTGTCTCTCTTATTTAGCATTTAGAAAATAAACTAACGCTAATTTATAAGAAGAAAAAGTAATTTTTGAGTATCGAGGATTTTACGCTGAAGAGTTGGTCACATGTACTCCTTGTACATTTGTCAATATTATGAGACAATGTGAAGGCATGCTCCAAGGTTGAAAAAAGTAAATATTCAAAGATTGCTCGACACATTTTTAGGGATGATTTAAAATGTTGCACAAACTGTACATCTTAATCTGTAGTCAATTATTAAAGGAGAGGGAAAGAGAGGCAAAATGCACTTGACTTGAAGGAGCCTTTAAGGAACTGATTACTCCCAGCATGCACAAGAATAAATCATTACCAAACTCAATAATTTCACTTCTGTCTTTTGCTGGGGGGTGGGGGGGGGGTTGCAGTTAACTCATTTCTTTGTCAGCACAAAAGCAGGATTATAATAGTTTTAAATTGTTTATTATAGTTACTCTTTATTTTGTTTTGACTTTGGTTTTGCAAATTTTTAGAGTGGGTTTGTTCGATTTTATTAGTTTTTTGGTAGGAAAACATTTTGTTTTAGTTAATTTTTTATTAGTTTCAGTATTAGATTTAGGTTGTTGTTTTATACATTGGATTTATTGGGTGCGAGATTATTATTATTATTATTTTTCCTGGAGCTCAGTATTGTTCATTTGGTAATTTTACCGATTTGACATGTCGTCATCATTGCTCTCTTTTTTTTTTGTGTGTATGTGGGTGAGTATGTGTATGTGCGTGTGTGCGTGCGTGCGAGTGTGTGTGTGTATTCATTAGTTCACCTAAAACCTATTAAAAAATCCCATACCGTTCACCTAAACCGTGAGTCGTGAGGCCGTCAGGAGACCCGAGGAAGGACCAAAGAAAAGAAAGGAAAGGGTGCAAGATTTTAATAAAACTCCAGAACTCCAGAAATATGCAGATTTTTTTGTTCAATCAATGTTAAATATCACTATTGAAGACCTCTTAAAACAGTTTACATGAAAGCAAAATCCCTCCTTAGTCAAATATCAACATTACACCGATTCCATCCAATGTTAATCAATAATTGGCGGCAACACTGGGCCTAAAATCATTAACGAAAGGTAATTAAAGGCAGTTGGGAAAAAAAATACTGTAAGACTATGCACAACAGAGACACACATTTTAGAAAGTGAACAACATTGTCCTCAATTAAAACTATTTAAAGCTGTGTAAATGATCTGTTAAGTCAACTTCCCATTTCACTTCATATTGCTGAGCAGCTTAAGCTCATAAAAAATAATTGAAATCATTTTTAAAATGTTCCAACAAAAGTATTTACAGTAGTGGCAAAGATTATTAATCATAGGCAAAAATGCTTGAGAATATTGTTGTTGATAATCCGTCAAGAGTCCCCAAAAAAACGTGTTGATCGGTGATCAGCCCCCAAAATCCTGATTGTGTAAAGTTGACTGTAAATTAAATCATGTGGTTTTCTCACATATTCCAGCATCAAAAAGAAAATAAAAGCAAATGAAAATATTGAAATTGGGCAGTGTTTGCTTCCTGCACAGACAGTTAACACCCAATGTCATTTCATTAGAATGTTTTTCATGATTTCAAATACACTGACGAAACATGTACAGTATTTTTAATCAATAACAAATGTCACCATTTTTTGTATATATAATGTCTCTAATTCATCTTTGTGGAAAAAAATATGCATGTTCAATCGTAATTGATCTGATTTATCAAGCACCCAGATCTTTTACAGTTAGGATTTTTCTTCTACAGTTGTTGCATGAATTAAAAAATTCAAAGGAGATGATTCACAGTGATGGTGTGGAAGCTCCCCAGCATGCCTTTTAACCTTTTGGTTTTTCACTCTCTCCACAGGAAGATGTCCACAGGATATGCTTTATTAAGATCCTGCCGACATGAAGAGCTACAGTGACTTACTGCTGCATTGCAATCTAAAAGGCAACGTTATTTAGACCGATAAAAGGCTAATACATTGTTGAAGTGGAATTACACACAAGTTATCTCAGCCTGAAGAACATGACCACAACCCCTGATGTTGTTTAGATCAATAAAGCCCATTAAAGTGAAGACCTCAAACACAGATAAGGCTCTATTACCACAACGTAATTTCACTGCAAAGAAAATGAGGCAAGACAAAAGTGAAATACAAAATGTCATCAAAATATGTAGCAGGAATATTCTTGCAGGTGACATCTGCAATGCAACATTGGGAGCACCCCTCAAAGTTTCTAAGCATTTTCTGACATTTAAGAGAAGAGGAACTGACAGAGGTCATATATCCTCTTACTGCAAAAGCATTCATCACCATTAAAAAAACAACAACAACACCATTTGTACAATGCAATTTTTGTAATGTACTGTATATTAGAGGTGGAAATCTTTGAATGTCTCATGTTTCGATTCGATTCCGATTTTTGGGTCTGCGATTCGATTCAGAACCGATTTTCGATTAGGAACGATTTTTTATTCAAAATTATTTTTTATTTTTGTTTCTTTTATGGAGAGCTCAGTATTGTTCATTCGATTTGACATGTCATCATTGCTCTCCTTTTTTATTTTTTATTTTTTATTAAAAAAAATTATATATATATATATATATATATATATATATATATATATATATATAATTTTTTTTTTTTTTGTATGTGGGTGAGTATGTGTATGTGCGTGTGTGTGTGCGTGCGTGCGTGCGTGCGTGCGTGCGTGCGAGCGAGCGTGTGTGTATTCATCAGTTCACCTAAAACCTATTTAAAAAAATCCCATTCTAATAATATAATATAATAATAAATTGCCAAATGCAGAAACATCAATGTAAGTTATCACGATGTGGTGGCTCTCGCTAACAGGCAGAATTAAGTAACCAGAATTAGGTTAAAATATTCTATATACGTAGACCATGTTTCTATAAATTTTGATATTTGGTTTTTATTTAAGGTAGATATTTTTTCCATTAAAATGTGATTTATGAGGAGGTTAGACCATTGGTCGATATTCAGAGTTTGTTTATTTTTCCAGTTAACAAGAATTGTTTTTTTTTGCGATAGTAAGGGCTACAAGTGTAGATTGAAATTGTTTATGTGGTAAGTCAGTTGTTGTTAGGTCACCTAGCAAACACAAGTTTGGAGATGATTCAAAATGATTTGATTGACAATGATTTTTTCGTCAATCTATAGATGTGCAAGGAATTGTTATGATCTACTTCAGTCTGACTCGCTAATGCTAATTAGCACGCTACTCGCGGCACTTTTATCACTCAAAAGAAGTATAGTTTTAAAAAAAAAGTTTTTTGTAATGCCCTCTATGCACAATAATAGCAGTATTATGCTAACAGCAAAATGAACTATGCTGTATATATATATATATATATATATATATATATATATATATATATATATATGTAAAATAAAGTTCTAATTTGAATATTTCATATGACATATTTAGAGGCTTGAATAAGTCCATAAGTCATAACAATAGATTTTTTTATGCATGCCCAGTTTTCACACAATGGCAGTTTTCTGAATAAAACAAAACTCTTGTATTTTTGCCAAAATCAGGCATTTCCTTTGAAGTGAGATAACTTAGTCATTTATGAATATTTTTTTCACTTTCAACCGCTCAAAATGTTCAGTGGCATCAGACCTATCTACACATATATAGTTTTTACTTTTATTTATTTTTTAATGCCCCCTATGGACAACAATAGCAGTATTATGCTAATAGCAAGTCTAACTATGCTGTATATATATATATATATAAAATAAAATAATAATTTGAATATTTCATATGACATAGTTAGAGGCTCAAACAAGTCCATAAGTCATAACAATATAATTTTTTTATGCATGCATTTTTATTCATTTATTAGCCTTTGGCGCCACCTAGTGGATCTTTGTGTTAACACTCTAAACACACAAATTCCTCTATTTTCATGTTTATGACTCGTCAAAGAAGCGATTGCATCAGTAATCACGTAAAATGCATTATAACACATCAGGTTTACAGCATATCAAAAACTGTAATTTATAATGGGAGTCAATGAGCCAAAATCGGGCATTATTACAACAACTTCGTGTGAATCTCTCCCTCCTGTTATGTAATAATTATAAATTACAGCATGGCGCCAATTTGAACTTCTACATTTTTAAACAATCCTGGTAAAATGTCAGGTCCCTAGTGTATTTTTTGCAAATGCTTTTTCTCTGATGAAAAATGGAAAAGCGTAAAAAAGCCAGAAAATGGACAAATAACGCCCAGGGGTTAATTTTAAATATTGTTTTAAACACAGCTTCAAATATGATTTGTATAATAAACCTAATAAATACATAGCCGATTTTACAAATACAATGACAATATGTAAGTTCACAACATTCCGTAAATTCATATTGTATTTTATGTGTACGTTTAGACTGCATCATGCAGAAACACTAAAGTTCTCCACAACAAACCACAGGAAACAGGCCTCCACATTATCTGTCTATGCAAAATGACAAGCAAGATTGTCTTTGTGTATGAGTACATCATGTGCTTTTACAAATTACACTCAACATAAGCGGGTGGTGCTATCTCACTAAAATATTGTTCAAAGTGGATTCTTTTGTAATCATGTGTGTGCATGCGCAACAACATTAACCCTATAAGTAACTAGAAAATCATAGGCCGACAGTGCATGTGGTCTCTAAAAAGAAATCACTGATAACTATTTAAGCCGTCCACCAAAGCACAATTTACTTTGCAGTATATTATAAAAGAGCTGCAAAATAATTCCAATATTCACACAACCTGATAAGTTATACACTATATTCATCTATATTAAAGGCCGATGCATCAATATTACTTTAAAACTCAAAGCTACATTTTGGGTGATCAAGTTGCCTTTAATCAGAGATCAAATATTTGTCCTGGGAAAAAAAAATACGTAAATTGTGAAACATAGCTATTTCTGAGGTGGGCTGTACACATTAGGGGAGATAATACATCAACAACATAAAGACCAAATGACACTTAATTCAATGAATGGAGCAATACCACATTATAATTACTGTATGGTGTTAACTTCTAGTTTAAAGTATAGTTTAACTGAGTCACAAATCCAAACGTTCCTGTTAGGTTGAAGTCAAAACTGTTTAATTCTCCTGCTGCAATGCCAGTGTTTTTTGAAAGTTGAAAACATTCAGAACTAAAAATCATATTGACCTGTGCTGCTAAGTGCATTGTTAACTCAAGGATGCCTTGACAGACTTGTGGGGCTGTTTTACGATTTGGGCTTAAACAGATGTGCTTTTTATGTGGCAGGTTCTCCGGAGTTTAAATGGCCCCGTCCACATAGATGAGGCCGTAAGGCAGATCATAAAAGCTGCCGTTGAAACATGGAAAAGATGGTCAACATGACAGAAAGGGAGAAAAGCTCAGCATAGTTTGTTTTTTGCCAATAGGTAGGGGTGTTAGAAAAAATAGATTCGGCAATATATCGCGATATTACAGCGCAATTCTCGAATCGATTCGATAAGCGGCCGAATCAATTTTTAAACATCAATTTTTTATTGGAATATTCAACAAAAGCGTCTTACTTAGGGTTAGGATTCACACTTTAAGCATGGAAGAATGTTATATTAATGGAACATTAAGACTTAATATTTTATTTCAGTGCAGACTGCAACCTGTTTGTTAAATGCAGTGGATCGGTTATAAGCCTGAATTTTCACATAAATAAATACATTTTCAAATCTTACAGTATCACACGTAGAAGTTTACTAATTAGTATTTTCTAAATTTGAGTTAAAAAAAATGGCAATAATCAATTTACAGATTCGTATCGGGATTAATCGGTATCGAATCGAATCGCGACCTATAAATCGTGATACGAATCGAATCACCAGGTATTAGGCAATTCACACCTCTACCAATTGGCATGTATTATTCAATAATAGAGATTTTTGATTTGCACTACATCTGTTTAAAAATATCAAAAATGTTAAAAACATTTTTTCTTATGACAGTGTGACATAATGGTCACACTATTAAAAGGAACTCTCATCCTAACAAGAATTTCATGAGACTGCAGTTTTTATTGTGACTCTTACTTGTTATCGTTACTTTACTAGCATACACTTTCATGCATATACAAAATCCTACAGTTTCTCAGCATACCCCAAAAAAACAATGTTTCTTCATGTTTCGCACTTGAATTTGTTCCTGTGACCTGTGGTGACATTGGCACCACTTGTTGGGCCAAGCAGGAAGGTCATTTGAGTGAGCCCTCTCCTGGCCGTGTCCAGACCTTGGACTGTTACACAATACGGCGGGCAAACCCCTCCTCCTCTCCCCACTAACACAATTCACATTCATAATCAAACCTGGAGTTTGTAGTGTAAGGGTGGAGATTAGAAAGATAAGATGAGCTTTGGGCTTGGATGTTTGTTTTGTTTTGTTTTTTTATGGGGGGGGGGGGGCGCATCCTGCGTAAAACCGCATCCTGAACAAGCATCACTGCGCCCCACTGTAAATAAATACTCTCTCCTCTGCGTAGCTTCCGTTAACTGTCACCGCCATGCCTCTGAATCACCTCAAGTCCAAACAGGAAAACGCAGAAAGGCAAAGGAGGTGGCAGTTGGAGGTTTTTTAATTTACTTCAACACAGTTTAGCAAAGAAGAACACAGCTACGGACGGGTTCTCGCCCAGAATTAATTCCACAACCTTCCTACCTCTTTCATTTCAACTTTGATTATAGCATCGTTCTCTACAGCACGTCAGGTTTTGGTCCGGGCTTGGCTTTAACCACTAAACTTGAAAAGTCCTACAAGTGATCTGACAAACCACATCTATCCATATTACAATACACCACCTTTTAATACGTTCCATGATTTTCATCAGGGGCAATTCTAGGGAGGTTTAGAGGATGCTGATCTCTCTGCCAAGCAAGTTCATTTGAAACACTGTACATTTAAACTAGGACTGGGCGATATAGCCCAAAATTCATATCACGGTATCAATTGGATCTGGTAACAGTATATATCATGATATAAAATTAAGATCAAAAATATTTTTAAATCAGAATAATTTCATAAATTATTCATTTCTGGATAGTTCTTAATTATATAGTCCACTATTTAAGCTAAATTCATAAAATGAATAATAATGATCAAACAAATATTGATTAAGATAGCATTTATTATGCAATTCTCAAGTCAAAATTAAAAGTTTGCACTCCATGGTGCAAAACAGTGCAATCAAAAAAATGCATGGGTATACAGTATTTTAAAAGAAAACACTACAACGGGCTTTCATTTGAGATATTTGGATTAATTATGGAAAACTATGTACATGGGTTAATTAGCCTTTATGGGGTATATGCCGCGGAGGAGGCGGGACTTCCGACTTCCACACATCTGCTATGTTTCCGTTTCCTGTTAGCGACGTGTGGGCCGCGTCCCAGTTCTTGCACTTCCGCCTTTGTGCCCCTCGGTTTGCGCGTTCCCGTCTACAGTGTTAGTGTGTATGTCTCAGTTGTCCACAGCATTTCAGAGAGTTGCGGGTGCGAGTGTTGGAAATCTGAAGTCCGTGGCATCTACCCCATAAAGCAGGTCTATTCAATTGGATTAATCAGATCAAAATTAACACATCTTTTTTTTTTCCTTGTATCCAATATTGCTTCTGAAACAATGAAAGTAATTTCTCAGAGGTTTGACCTGTAATAAAGGTTCTTATTAATTTAAATATTGATTATATTACTGCAATATACTCCTTCTCTCAGCTTACGTATGCGGTGGCGTTCCGACTTTATTTCCTGTTTCCGGTGGCTGCATATTAATTCGTTCACACATTCATTACGCTTATTTTCACTTCAGTTACTTATTAAGTTGCCTGATACATTGCTGTTCAAAGTTGCTTACTCTCCACTTCAACACGATTCCAGCCAGACTAATGTGACAAGTGTACGGTATCACACAAGCACTTATTTGGGGGCTTAGCAATTAGCATAGTTTTGACTTTCTTTCCCACTCGCCCTCCCTTCGTTATTATGATACTCACAGAAGTGAAGCTTTTTCGCTCCCTTTAAGTGACTAATGTAGACACCTGATGCATTGTGAACTTGTGCCTCTGCATCGTGTTAGCCACGTTAGCTTTGCAGCCGCAGCTCGTAGGTTAGCTGAGCAAGGCTCCGCAGCATCGAGTGCGCAACAACAAACATTCCCCAAAACAAAGCGAGACGATGGACGGGCAGAACGACTTCAACGTACTTTTTCACGGAGGGCTTTTCCCACTTCTCTTGGGGCTGGCCATACATTTATGGCATTTCTGTAACACTGACCAGCGCACATTGTAGGGATATAAAGACATCAACGCAAACATTCATTAGCGCAGTTGGACGGTAGGGTCCAAATCTCTACCTGTGGCCAAATTCATTCCTTGTATTGAATATACCGTCTCTACCGCGCACGCCTAATTTAAAAGCAATTTCATTCCCACTTATATGAAAGAGAAGCACAACACCTTTGTTCATGGGCATTAAAAGTTATTTTGTCAGTAGCATCTTGGCAGCTAGCTTCTCCCATTCCAATTCAAGACCACCTGAAACTTTTCCTAGCTAGAAGAAAAATGTTGAACTAAGTCCAACCTAGTAATATAAACAGTGAGCTAAAATTAAATATCAGCAACAATGAGGACTGGTAATGATAGTAGAATATTGGTAAGGTACTGAGTGGTAAAAGTTAAGAAATGTTCCACACAAGCCAAGTATAAGCCAGGTATTATTTACTAAGGGTGGGAATCTTTGAATGTCTCACGATTTGATTCGATTTAGATTTTTGGGTCTGCGACAATGATTTTTGCTTCAATCTATAGATGTGCAAGGAATTGTAATGATCTACTCCAGTCTGACTCGCTAATGCTAATTAGCGTGCTACTCGCGGCACTTTTATCACTCAAAAGAACGGCTCCACGCTGAAAAAAAAACACACTTTTATTGAAATAACTTGACCGTGACTTTTTCCTTCTACTCTCAAATGTGGCTACAGCTTAGCAGTGTATTCGACCGTGTGCAACCACACTGCCCCTCAGTGGTCAAACCGGGTACAACATGAGCAGCGCTCCAAATAAAGGCACACATAGACAAAGGCAAGATAGTATAAAATAATTCAAATAAAATGTAATTTGGGACATTTAAAATCGATTCTGAATCGTACTAAATAAGAATTGTGATTCTTACGAGAATAGATTTTTTGGGCACACCCCTATTATTTAACACGACTTTACTGTAAGTATATCATTGAACGTTACCATATTCATTGTTATATTCAGTCAGGGAGAGGTGAGGGGTCTTGGGCAGACAAAACATTTTTGAGGCGAGGGCGCATTGCTGTAATTTTGTTGGTAAAATATTACCTTTCAACAAAGTACTGTATTCTAATACAAATTTCTAGTTTGTTTCAAAAGGACACATTGAAAACAAAACAAATCTTTTAAATTTTAGTGGGGGCTCGGATTCAAATTAGGTTAGTAGAGCATCTCAAAAATTGTCTCGGAACGCCCATGCAGTAACAATAAAAAATGTCAAGTCTGCAATATTACAGACGATATGTATGATTTGCACCGACATTTTAGTATAAAAAGGGTTTGATGCCATTTGTTTATTGTATTGGATTGTGTACCGTATTTATAAGAAATTGGACATGGACTGACTATATTGCGTCTCCATCTCTTGTGGTTGCGCTGCTTACTGAGCCGTGCCCTCCAAGGCTGTTAAACGTGTGCAAAGTTGTGCCATCTTGATCAAACAGTAAAAGGCGCTGTTCTCTTTGCCTGAGGAATCTCGCTGGTCAGACACATTACTTAAAGGGCAGCATCTCACTGAGCTCATCTGAACCTGCCCAAGGGGGGTGTGAGTCCCTGTGACTGTGGGTGTGTTTACGCTTGATCCAAAAGACCCCCGATTGTTGTTCTTTTCCTGTGCAAAGGCGACATTAGAATACACAGACCAAATGCTTCGCCCACATCACAGCTCGTTTACGCACAAGCGGTTAACCGCAGAAATTATACAATTAAAACAATTTTCCGCATCTATCAGTCAGACTGATCTAATAAGCCATTCAAATGACACTAATGGAGTAAGCCTCTTTCTCTATCCTTCCTCGAGCAAAGTATTTTTCCCCTTTATGACACAATGACGGCAAACCATCTGCATCAGTGGAAAACAAAGAGAGCCAAGAGGAATAGAATGACAGTAGGTTGGTTTAGCAGGATGTTGGTAAGACTCTGCCGTTTTCTTTATGAGGTGTGGCGGAGCAAGGAAGTCATTTGGGTGCTTGTTCAAAATAAACAAGACAACTCCAAGTAGCCATTTAGCATCAATGTTTCATCATGACAAAATACTAATGAAGCTTATTGTAGAAAACACTGCAACAATTCTGAACCACTGGCGCAGAATTCCACAACAATATGGAACAATATAATAATATGTTTTAGTGATTGTAAACTAAAGCATGTGGAGCCAAGTAATGTTAATTTTATCCGCCATTTTTACATTTTGTCTCAGTTTTATTCCAGTTTCAATCACGCTTGCTTTAGTCAACCGCATCCCGTTTTTATTTAGTCCATTTTTAGTTGACTTTAAATTTAGCATTTTAGTCTTTATTTTAGTCCAAGAACACAAGAGTTGTTTTTTTAACTGTCAACGTTTTAGTCTAGTTTTAAATCAGGACAATCATTTTACCCCTGTATATTTTTGGGGCATCAGATTATGTTGAACATTTCGGATATAAAACTATTTCACATTCAATTTGCTCTCATCTTTTTGATGAAAAACAACGTCACGTTCACACACAGATTTGAAAGGGAGTGTGTCACATGACAGATTAGCAGAGACAAGATTTTACAAACTCATATAATTTTCATCTCGTTTTTGTTCATGAACTAAAATGTCGATAGAGCTTAGTCCAGTTTTTATCAAGTGAAGTACATTTTCGTCTCATTTTCATTCATCGACGAAAATGTATACTAAGCCCAGTTAATAAGGGTTTTAATCTAGTCTAGTCTAGTTTTAGCCCAGTGAAAAACGTGCGTTGACGAAATGATTTTTACTTTAATTTTGGTTGACGAAATTAACACTAGAGCTAAGTCAACATCGGCTTGACTGTCAAGGACTCAGAAGTGGTGCTGCAGACACACATAGGGTGTGAACGAAGTGGGAAGAAACGAGACATGCCCAAACCTTGACCTGGATATCCTGCATCTCTGTCCACCCAGTGTTGACAAGAAACACTCCTACCCAAGTTCAAGGGAAGTGCTTTCACACTCTAGATGTCCTTTTCAACTACCTCTACCAAGCACATAGCCACAAGGGCTTTTTGTGTTTATGATCTCGAACTATCCATTAGATGCAAGTCGTCCTACAGCATATAGGTACTCCATACAGGCGGGGTGGGGTGGGGGGTGGTAGTACCCACAAATAAGTGCCCCATCAGCAGAGAGAGAAAAGCTGCCTTTTATGGTAACAGATCACAGACTCAAGCCATTGACCACAGAGCCCACAAATGAGGCGTTAAGTGTCATGGTGGGGCAGCCGTGCAAAAGGAGCAGAAAGATACGACCCTCTTCTCATCCATGCATGAATCTGCACGATGCCGCTTTCTCACTTAGACTGCCTCTCAAAGTTGTAACCTCTAATTGCAAATAAATACATGAACGTTCGTTTTATGGAGAGATTTGTGAGACGTTTTCTGTAAAGGCCAGATACAAGTCTAGTTTAGTGAAGCATAAGTACAAAACAAAAACACCCTGACAATGGGGACCGGGCGGGACATTGAGCACAGTGAAAGCCCTGCTGTGCCGGATTTATCGTCCAGCCAACATGCACCCCTGCCGATGGGGAGGTCGTGCACGGGCGGGAAGGGAGCAGATAGATTCATCTTCACAGTCACATATTTAATTGCAGATTCCATTACTTTGCACAAATGTCACATTCTCTTCTGATCAGCACTACAGCACAAACTGGCAAGCAGCCAGATGCAGAACGTGTTCACGGGTCATATGGAGGTAACAAGAGGAAAATATTCCCCACATCTTATTCGAAACTGGAAAGCCACTCGGGGGAATGAAAATGTCTGTCAAACCCGAACAATTTGGAGCCACAGTATTTGTGTAAATGTTGTTATTCCCATCCATGCTAAATAAAATTGCTACAAACTGAATGCAGTGTAGCGGTGACCCAAATCATTTTTCAATGCTTAACCCTTTCAGACCCGCATTTTTTCTGCTGGGCAAAACTTATTTATTTTTTGCTGATGTTGACTCTTCCCACATACTGTAAGAACAACATGGAAATTTTGTTTTGGGGTTATTTCATGTTTTTAGTTAAGGTAATATAGTATGTAAACTTGCCAAGCTTATATGTAACTTTTTTTTTTCAACTTGCGATTGTGATTGGTTAGTTAAGATCCAATCATGAACCAAAAGTGTTGACATCATCCAAATTATGCATTTTATTGGTTTAGACACACAAATATGTCATGTCCACTGGGACCGTATATGGGTCTTAATTAATGCATTATGTCAAAAGAAAATATGTCTACAATCTTGACTGAAAGTTCTACTTCTTGTGGTCAAAATGTCTTTATTTCTTCGCAGCAGAGTACAAATGTGCATGGCGGCAATTCTGGGCAATGCACCGACTAGTGACTAACTGCTGAATGTGGCACTCATGGTAACTAGGGGAGATGCGTGAGAATGGCTAGTCTTGGTCACTACTGTGTAATGCCTCCAAGTTTGAAAAAAATACAACTTTCACACTAGGGATGTAACAATATGCAAATGTCACAATACAATAATTATCACGATAGTGTGGGGCGGTTAGCTATTGTAAAAAAAAAGCTCATGATACTTTATAAAACTCACAGTAATGTAAAAAACAATATTGTATTTTTCAACATAACAGTAGTGACAAAGAAATTCATAAAGTATCATGGTCTACGTAGTTCACAATGCTGTGTTCGGCAGAAGCAGGCGAAATTTCATGTTTTTTGTTGGAGATGTTGAAAAAATATTTGCTGGTATAACTGATTTATTGGAGTGATAAACGCTGCAGTATGTCCGGTTCCAACATAATTTTGTATCAGACCACGTTTTTTCTTTGGACTGTTTAATTTGCGTGTGTGGGCGTGGGGAGGGTGTTTTCTGTAGAATAAAAAAAAATATACAAATAAAAAAAAAACGTGCGCAAATGCATGTAAATGTCTTGCCTATACAATGCTAATTAGCTGAGATCACAATTACATCTATTTCAAATAGCACAGGTAACATTAACCTCAATATACTTAAACAACCTACAATGACTAATAACACTAAATATTGAGACACTTGCTATAATGCACACACACATTATGAATCAAGTCCATCTGTGGCATCTGGCAATTAGCGTGGGTCTGAAATGTTGGTAGCCAAAACATGCCTAATTAAAATCAGGCTGCAGTAATAAACTCACCACCAGAGGGTGCTGGACCTGCACAAATGGAAAACAACCTGGCCTTTTTAACAGATGTGCTGCTTTTAATGTAACATGACAACGACAATATCGTGAAAATTTTAATATTTCGCACACACCTATCAAACACAGCCCCACAGAGCAAATGACTCCTGCTCGCTTGCTGTGGGAAGGGTTGCTAAGCTTAACCAGATTTTTAATGTCCAGTTTCACGTAAATGGCCAAAAATGTATAATAGAAATAAAAATATGAGCCATAGGTATAAAGTTAGAGGTTTATGGAAAATAAGGGGGGGGGGTAGATACCTGGTTAACATAAAAACATCAATAATCAGTCAAATGATATGTAAAGAAGAAAGAGTGGGCTAGATCTTACATACCCAACTCACGCGTTCTAAATTTCCAGGCACTCCATTCCTCCAATCAGAATTTACTTTGCTGTCTGAGTGCAAGAACATTGCCATGTCTAGAGAGAGAGAGAGAGAGAGAGAGAGAGAGAGAGAGAGAAGAGAAGGGAGGGAAGGAAGCGACAACAATTACAAACAGGAAATAAAAAAAAAAAGGTGGGGGAAACAGTATCAAGTGAGCCTAGAAATTACATAAAAAAGGGCAAATGTATGATTTTTGTAACTACAATTATGACACATCAATTCCTGGCCTATATGCATAATTTTTGTGTCATATCGGAAACCAACATATCGAGTCAATTTTAGCCACAAGGGTTGTGTTTTTAATCACAAAAACTGATTCATTCCTCACCTTAACACAATGGAATGCCACAAAGTGACTCATACCAATTATTTAGACTACACACTGCTTTGCATGCAGCTGTGTGATCAAATGTTGAGTCAAATGTCACTTGACAGTGTCATGCTTTTTCAGATTGGCAATATACGTAACCATTGAAGATAATTGAAAATACATTTGCTTTGATCATATTACATGTAAAAAAAAATATATACATATATATCAAAATATAAGTGAGGACTATGAATTATGTGCTCCAACAATTCACTTACCTGCGTAATATTAGACTATTATTGATTTAATGTACCACAAAAAGGGGACAAGTTGGATTTTTTTCTTTTACTAATTATTTAAAAAGTTATCAGGACAGTCTATAGTGGCCAGCTAGTTGTGCCACTTGTGTCTCAAAACATCACAATTTAATTGGCATGTTCTGTAGCAAACACGTCTTCGTTTTAACAGGTAGCGGTCTTCAATCAAACAAACAACAAAGCAAAGTCCAATGTCCCAACTCATCATAATTCACCAGAGAAGAATTCAAGCATCCCCACTTGTAGCTGTGTTTTCGACAGCCTGCCAACGTTCTTGGGCTTGCTATTGGCCCAAGATAACACTCGGCTGCATGCTTGTCATGATTTCCAAAAATATGTTGATCCCGGCCATCCCCGTGGATTTATGGCTACACGACTGTATTCACATGTCCATCACATCAGCCCATTAGCATGCCCTTCGTTAGCGAGGTCCCGTCACCTTGGATCAATAGCAAAGTGGGCTCCCTGCAACATCTGTCAGAGAGCAATTACAGTACATTTAAAACTAGCAAATAAGTGAAAGCTTGCCAATTGCTGCTCATTGAAACAAATGGAAATGCCATTAATCCCTTCAAGGCTCCCAAAAAACAGCAACAAAAAAAAATGCAATGTGTTTTTAATAGGAAAATAGCACTCTAATATTGTAAAAAATATATACCTGTATATATAATAATAATACAGTAATGGCATTACTCATTCATCTACTGATAACGCAGCATCAGAAGCAACTTGGGGTTCAGTATCTTGCTCAAGGACAATGCAATCACAATGGCATGCGATCAAACCCACAACCTCTGGGTTGAGAGAAGACCACTCTACCACTGAGCCTCGCCACCCCAGTAATGACATAATTAAATAGAATTTAAGAGAATTTCAAAGTTTTTGTCACATGCTCATGATGCTGCTCACTCTGTGTGTGCACCCTGGACACTTGAGGTCAAAATAAAGGGCAAGGCATACCTCATGCTTACTATGATTGCCTGGATGCAGCAGCCAATCATATTGCAGTAAGGTTTGTCCTGCCTAGAAGTTTTCCATGAAAATAGGGGGGATTGGGTAAGAGGAAAAAAAAACACAAAGATTGAAAAAAAAAAATCGGAATAGATGCTATGTGTAGTACAACTCCAGTTTGTGATACATTCGCTCCAAAAGTATTGTAAACGGGATTCCGTTTCCTTTATTTTTGCTACAAACTAGGGGTGTCAAAATTAGTGCGTTCATTTTGAGTTATTTTAAAGTTCCTTTAACGCCACAAATATTTTTAATGCGTGATTAATGACCGTCCCTTAGTTGGAAAGCCAGTAGCAGACACGTCCATGTCAAAATTTAACAGTAATAAATGTAATAATAATGCATATATTTGTGGAGCTTCTGGAGACCGGGGTCAAGTTGTATTTTACAGTTTTAAAAATGTGCAGAATATCACAAGTTACTTCATGGTAAAGATTAGATAGCTCTTAATATGAAAAGAAAAATGCACAATGTTGTCACCAACGTCTTACAAATGCAATTATGCCATCTAGTGGCAGAAAAAGGATCTCAACACAAATCAATATCACACTTGTTTTTATAGTACAGTACATCTTTTTAATAACAATATTTTTTGAATTATTATGAAATTACTGTACCACAAAAAGATGCAGTCATATTTGTATTTTATTGTACATTTTATTGTACATTTAAAACAGATATGAAATTTGTGATCAATCATGAGCGATGACAGCCTTACTCACATTAGACTGACATTAAAAGATAAATATTGTGTTCGGTTTAGGTGAACGGTATGGGATTTCTTAATAGGTTTTAGGTGAACTAATGAATACACACTCACACGCACGCACACACACACACGCACATGCACATATACATACACATACACATACACATACAAAATAAAAATATATATTTTTTTAATTATAAAATAAAATAAAATAAAGAAAAAAGAGAGAGCAATGATGATGACATGTCAAATCGGTAAAATTACCGAATGAACAATACTGAGCTCTCCAGAGAAAAATAAAAAATAAAAAGATAAATATTCACATACTTTATCTGTGTAGCCACTGAGTATATCCAAGCCTCCCCTTTCAGTGTCATACTTCGATAAGTGGGAGGCAAAAAAGTTATCCTCAAAAATCATCAGTTGATGTGACTGAATTGAAGGACACTGGTGTTGCACCGGATCAATGGCGTGACCTGTTAAGTAACGCCGCCGTCAGTAACACATCTAATAAGTGTTGATCTTTGGGAACACCCTGAGCTGACCCGCGGTGCTGGGAACAATTACAAGAGAGTGGTCTTTCAGGGCCGATGCCCACTTGACCCGGTGGGGTAAAGACGCCACAGAAATCCACATGATTTAAACTCCTCCCCAAGACGTGCTGACAAGGTTAGAGGGTCAAAGCAGACATTAACAGGTCAGTGTGTGGCCCACTTGGGAACAATTACTCCTAGTCACAGCTAAGTGGACACTTGATTGAACACGATAGAGGCAGGACACACTTCCCACAGATAACAATTCCCCAAGCCATTTAGGATAAAAAGCCCTTGTGATACAGCCTTTATGGGCAAAATTCATCTTCCTTTTCCCTTTTAAAAGAATGTGAGAGCGTGATAGAGAGCCATCCTCCAAATAGATGACTCAAAGCATTTCCATTTTGCAGCTATAGTGATGACACAGAAACGATTACAAGGTGACAGGGGGAAAAAAAGCCAAACAGCGTTATGAGCTGATCAACTTCAATTTTCAACCTGAATCCTAACCCTCCTTTTGTATGAACTACTGGTAGCAAAATGTAAACACAAACAGCAGCAACAAAATACAAAAACAACTTACAAATGTTCTTATTTTGCTCCCTCTTCCTAACGTTAACATCTGCAATTGGTAGGCTATCACAGGGGGGGGCTTTGAGCTTATTTTATTTCATAAAACATTTGAGTTTTGTGTGCGGGATGAGTATGCAAAAGGAGGGAATAAATAGATGTGTAACAGGCATAAATACTGCAAATAAA
The DNA here is from genome assembly GCF_051991255.1 of Vanacampus margaritifer. NCBI lineage: Eukaryota > Metazoa > Chordata > Actinopteri > Syngnathiformes > Syngnathidae > Vanacampus > Vanacampus margaritifer. Next base: position 17,430,101 of record NC_135439.1, on the reverse strand, counting down.
ATTTGGAAGTCACAAAATGTGCTCCTAGTATAGTTGCTATGAACGCATATAATATATTGCTTTACTGATTATCAATGAAAACATTTAGTTCCAATTTACATAAACTGCATAGCAATTGAAGTATTTTTTCTGAAAAGATCATTTATTTTGTGCATTACAAAGTCAGTTAATTCCTCCTCAATCTTCATTAAAGTTTAAAGAGACAGTGTGTAGCAAAAAAGATGTCAGCCTCCTGTAAGCGCAACCTATGTAATATAATTAGCGATTACTACAGCTCAGATTTTTTTAAATGTTTATTTGTATAATAGAAAATACTTTGTGGCTATTATTGAAATTATTATTGGGTTTTTAAAATGAATGAACATTGAAAAATCAAAAAATTCTATAGCCTATATATTAGGGGTGCAACGGTATTGTAAATATTGAGGTACTTTGGTTTCAAAATTCTCATATTAATTCTATGGCATATCAGTGAAGAGAGAAGTGAAACACTGACTTCTGCTAGCTACAGAGGCTTTAGGGTGTATATCTTTTCTTTTCATGGTGTGTTGCTGTCTTTGTATCTAGAGGAGGGAGAAGTTAATAGGAGAATGGAGTTTTCGCAAAAGCCCCGCCCCTCCCTTAATAATAATAATAATAATGCATTGGATTTATGTAGCGCTTTTCTATCTAATCAGATACTCAAAGACGCCCTGTGGCAGGCTGACGGAAGCGTGGCTGCCAGTGTGCACCTACGGCCCCTCCGACCACCACCAAACATTCGCAGCTTCCATACACCAGTGTGAGTAGCACTGGAGGCAAAGTGTGTGAAGTGCCTTGCCCAAGGATACAACGACACATGACTTGGTGAGCGCGGGGATCAAACGACCTTCTGGTTACTGAACGACCGTCTCTAAATCCTGAGCCACGGCCGCTTTGAAGCAAAAGGGTCTACAGTATGCAGTGGAAGGATATATTCATAATATTAAAATGTGCAGAAAAGCAGACAACTATCAAAGCTAAAACATACAGGTCTCAAGAAAAGTACAATTTCTCTCTCAAATTGAGGAAATTGTAATCACACAAAATAATTCCCATTTTGAATAAATGTAGGACCTAGCTGTAAACTGCGTGCTTCCCCCCCCCCCTTTGTAACAATTGTTTACGCTAAGGTAACACAAAATGCTACTTGAAAGATGAAAAAAATAAGTTCAAAGTGCTTCTTACTAGGAGTGTTAGAAAAAATCGATTCGGCAATATATCGCGATATTACAGCGCGCAATTCTCGAATCGATTCAATATGCGGCCGAATCGATTTTCAAATTCAACAAAACGTCTTACTAAGGGTTAGGATTTACACATTAAGCATGGAAGAATGTTATATTAATGGAACATTAAGCCTTAATATTTGTATTTCAGTGCTGTTCAAACATGAAACAGAATGCAACTTGAATTTTCAGATAAATACATACATTTTCATACAAATCTTACAGTGTACATGTACAAGTTTACTGATTAGTATTTTCTAAATTTGAGTTAAAATCGCAATAATCAATTTATAGATTTGTATCGGTATTGAATCGAATCGTGACCTTTGAATCGTGATACGAATCGTATCGCCAGGTACTAGGCAATTCACACCCCTACTTGTTACGATGCTATGTTTACTTTGTGTAAAATAAAGTTCCCCGACTATTATTAAATAACAATGATTAAGATAAACCGTGTGGTGAATGATTTCCTGATAATATACAATATTAAATCATCGTAAGTATATGCTATATGATGCCCAGTTTTGTGGATGATCTTACCTCTAGAACTAAAGTGATTTTGACAACTGACATCTTTTAGCTCGTTCGGTTGCTAGTTAGCATTAGCGTGGCCCATTATAGTCTTACCTTGGAGCAAACATAGAAATGCTTGTTTTGGAGACATTTAGCGGGGGGAGAGGCTGTCCACTAGGGGTTCACACATTAAGCATATAAGAATGTTATATTAATGGAACATTAAGCCTTAATATTTTATTTCAGTGCTGTTCAAACATGAAACGGATTGCAACCTGTTTAATTAAATAAATACATAAAACTTGTGCAACAGTTCAAGAGTTGTTAAGAGAGGGAGGGTCATGTTACGATTTTGGCAATATTTTGGAAATTTAAATGGTTCCAATGTGTTTTTGTTAAAGTTATATTTTTTCATATGCTGATTTGATATAGCTATTTATAAGAATAACTGGTCTTGACAACATGTTTATTTTATGTTGCAGATGTTTTGGCAACCTCAAGTTTATTATTCTGGTATCTGTTTACAAAATTGTTTCCAATACTGTATGTATGCATATGTTTTGAAATAATTCATATATAAGGCATGTTTGTATATTGATTTTTATGATATGAAGATATAATCATTGTAATTGTGGACAAAATACTTGGCACATTTTGGTCAAATTAGGGGTTAATGTTCCTTCATCTTCCACTGTATGGCTTCTTTTTTTTTTTTTACTATAGTGGAAATAAATCACATCCCTATGTAAATAGCAATTTGAATGTGATTGCTTTATTCAGCTTTATTCTGAACCCACACACACATACCCCCATTTATAAGGGGGGTGCACATCTGCAACCATGCTATCTCAGTTGTTGCAAGGTTTCTGTCTGACACATATACATATTCGTATGTACATGATTTGTATTTACACCATTTACAAAATGTGCATTTATGTAATGCAACTGCATATGCTCAACGAACCGAAACATTTAAAACAAAATTAACTCTGACCATAGCTGTTTGGGAACGGCACCACGCCCCATTTACAACCCAGAGAGCAAAAACAAACTCCCTCTAAGGAGATCTGGCGTTCGAGGCAAACAATGTCGGAAGCTCTACTGGGACAGCAAGCTACCAAATAACAACAGTCAGAGCATAAACACGGTACACAGTATAGCTCTTTTGGAGAGACGGGATTGGAAGGCAGGAGACGGTGTCTCTTGGAAAACAGACAGTTTGTTTGAACATGAAACTAAGAGACAAAATAAATCAGATGGCACCACTATCTTCCCAGTCTCAGGTCAACTGAATCATTAAAGGTCAGGATGATACCGTCATCTTCCATGAATAGCTCACACAACCACAACAAGTATGACTTCACAGTAGTAAACCCAAGAGGGCAACCCCACTATTTATTTATTATTCTAGCACCTCGGCGTCAAGGTTTCAAAGTTTAGGTCATTTCCAATGAAGGAGTAACAACCACCTAAATGCGTTCAATTGTCATTTTAATGATTCAGCTCAGTTCCGAGCAACGCCGTTAAAAGTGCAACAATAAAAGTAGCCTGTGTTTGATCCTCATATTCGACACCATAATAGTAAACAATGACATTGCATGAGGGACAATGGGCCAATTAGCAACCTTCCCTTCCGCTATCAAGCAGCATGCTAGATTATAATAAGAACCTGCAAACTTTTATCTGTGCTCCGGTCTCATGAGTGTGGCAGCGTTGCACAGCATTGCATCTTGGGTAATTACTACCTTCCAATTACTGCCCAGCTGGTAAATATATCAAATAAACAAGCAACAACCAGTCAATTAGCAGCTCCCTTTCATAACGGGGGTTCACATTGATGTTTTATGTAGTGATTGGGGCACTAACAGTAATCACACAACTCCACCGTGAACTTCTAACTGTTGTAGTTTAGAATACATCTCAAATATGTGATTGAGGCACACTTACACTCCCTGGTTTGATCTTCAAAGACAAGGGAAGAGTAACGCACACAAAAAAAAAACAGCAGTAGCAGCCTGTCAACAAAATTAGCATTGCTTCGCTCATCCCTCCTCCAGCCACGGAGTTGCCGGCTCAAATTTGAGTACGCTGATGGTTTATCACACAGCGAGTAGCAGGCTTAGCCAGAGTGATGCGTCCACAAGACGTGATCAAAGAAATCCAACTTTCCAACCGGCGATGGCAACGGAATGGCCCTGCCATGTTATGCTTCTCATAAGCCTGGCACTGCCGACTCGGTAGGCAGACAAGAAGTCAAGGACGAGATACTTTAAAAGGTGCTGCCATTTCATTTCATGAGGCTTCAGTGATGTCTATGGTAACGAGGAATTAGTACTTTGCAAGGCTCTCTACTTTGCAACTGATTTATGAATGATTTATACATCCGAGAGACTAGATTTTGTCCGAATCACACAACACTAGCGCAGGAGTAGCGAGGTTTTTGCGAACAAGAGCGGACAGCTGTCCATAAACTCATCGTGAGCTGTTGTCACTCTGCTCATAGCGGCGCGCAACAGCAATCTATGGGTCCCTCAGTGGGCCAAATTTCAAATGCTTGCACATTGACCTGCCACTCACGATCCATTGCGGGGTTTTTACGCACTAATTTGCATCGTAATAAATTAATCTAATTAACGCGTTAAACTGTCAGCCCTAGTTTTATTTATTGAAAAGTAATTGTTAAATCGATTTTTTTAAACAAAAGATTTTACTGTTAAATAAACAATGATGGATATTAATTACCACCCAAATGATTAAATAACATTTAAAAAATTAGAGAGAGAGTATAAAAGAACCGTTTTGGTACCGTTAAGTACCAGTATCGATTCCCAGTTACCGAAAATTGAAACAAAACCGGTTCAAATGTGAAAGGTACCCATCTCTAGCAGGGGGAAAAGAAAGACGGGATTTGTGTGTTCTCATTGTTATATATTTTTTGTAAGTATTTTATCTTTTTAAAAGAAAAAAGTAGGTCAGCATTTTACGTGCCTCACTTCCTTCGCGTTCAAATACTGTCTTGAGCTATGACGGCGGCCCAGAACTTTCGCTCAAGTCGCACCATGAAAAACGTTTGGGCTTACAACGGTGTGTCATTATTTATTCATTTATGAAGTAAGACTTCAAAAGAGAGTTATGTTTTTTTGTTGTATTTTGTACCTATACAGAGGAGGCATATGTTAAAATAATTCTAATGTATGACATCTTTGAATAAACTTTGCGTATCATTTAAATATCTCAAGGTCGAACGTCTTCTTTTTTGTGGAAATGAAAATATGGTCACCCTATACTAGTCTGTAGCCTCGTCCCAGCCAGCATACACATTTGCAAACTCCGTTGCTAGGACGGTGTGAGAGTCCAAAAACGAGACAATAAATTAGCCAAATATTTCTGTTGCTAAGGCAGTTAGTTGTATAACCATTGTAAAAAAAAAAAAAAAAGCTCGCGGGAAACATCCTGAATGCTATATGGGTTAGCCTGCATGCTAATTGGTACACTAGCAAGCCAGATATTTGGTTCCAATAAGTTCATTACAACTCATTGAATTCTTTAGCGATTTTGACACAGATTGGTTTGTTACAAACGTCAGACATGCAACTATGTTACAAAGCAGCCACGTGTTATTTTATAATCGGGGCTTTAACACCAATATCCGTAATTTGCTTCCTTTTTCGAAATGATCGCGTAGCACTTCAAAACGTCTCACGCAGCTTGGCAACTTGTTGCCGTTTTTGAAATAATAAAAAAGCCATGCGATCAACATGCGCATTAGTGTTTGCTGTACCTCAAATCACTGGAGATTTGCAGGCGTGCCATAAAAAGATTCAGAGCATTGTCAAAAGAGCATCGGGTATGATTTCATGTGTATGTAAATTGCATCAAGTTGTGTTTCCACATGGTTTAAGTCCGTAACTGTGCACTCGCACTAAACAATTACCGCATGTAAACAAAATGTCTGTTCCGGTGACGTCACACCATTTGATCCAAGTCTGCAAATTATGATTTCATTATTAACTCGCCACGCCCACTTGAAGAACTTACCAAATTACCACTCATTTCTGCACAAATCTAGTTTTTTCATATAGGGGAAATCTATAGTAAGTGAGTCATGATTCCACTTATCTTTTCACAAAAGCATCATTTGTAAGTCAGCCTAATACTATTTCTGATCTACTACACAGAGGCCTCAGTCAATGGACACGTTTTCCAAACCATTGTGTACTTCCAGTTGGGTTTGTTTCATGACATCTGAGTTGGAGTTTTGACATGCATGAAAAGTAAAAGGCAGTGATACAAAGGCTTCTGCAATTTAATATAATTCACTTACAGCCTCAAACTGGTCCCAAAGCAGCATACTTCACTTCATATCCTTGCTGCCCTAAACAGTAGAGTGACACGGAGAAAACATGAATTAGAAATTAAAAGATGAAAACCACACAAGGGGGTTGCATACAAACAAGAGGAGTACACAAGATTTGATGTAGTAGGCTAGTTTTGAAAATGAAGATTTTGCGCCGACAAGAACTGTATTCATCATTACTGAAGAATATGGCATATGCCAAAGCTAATGAGTGATATTTTCAAATCATTTGTTTTTGTTTCTATAATGCCAGCACTTCACAATATATCTTCACATAAAAACTGCTGCTAAAGTGCAATTGCAATGTCTTGATTTTAGTGAGGTTAGTGTAAAGTATGGAATAGATGCCACGGACTTCCGACTTCCGGGTTTTACACATCAGCGTTGTTTCCAACACTCGCACTCTGACAGGGCCATGACAACTTGGCTCACGGTGGCACTTTCAAGAAGGTTTTAATGTTAAACTTGAATCAGCCCCAATATATCACGTCCGCCCTCATAGTATGGAATAAAAATGTGTTTTTTAACAAAAGACGTTTATAATATAGAATATCTGACAAAACAAATGATATAGTTGCAACAACAACACATCATTTGTGATGGACTTTTCCCACATCACACATCCATTTTACACATGCATAATTGAAATCCAGACTGGACAGCTGATGGAGACAGGTGCTAAGGTTGCGCTTGAAAGCAGTGCACAGCTTCAAGCATATGGTTGAGCCCCACAAGAGTGGATTCAAATATGTGAACCCTTTACCCATCGTTCCACACATTCAAGCCTTTGGTTTAACTGACTGTTACCCACCGTGGCTAACATAATAGCATTTGTAAGAACACTCATTCTTGATACACTGATTCCTGTCATAATGAAAACATCCTCTTGCTTCATTTGTGTATTTTAAACCTTTTTTTTTTCAGACCAATACCAGTACTCAGCTCTTTTTTTTTTCATTGGTTAAAAAAAACAAATTTTGTATAGAACACGCAATAAAATCAATTTAAATAAATACATAATGATACACAGAAAACTTCTCAATCAAAATATGTGGTTGTTCAACAACTTTTCAAGGAATACAGTCACGTGAAAAGAATCAAACTGAATACAAAAGTGCTTCAATTAACATTTATGAAAATATGATTTAACCACTACTGTTTAGCCAGCAGCACAAATTTGTCATGTAGGCAAACGTTTATTTCAACTGCGGTGACTCAATCTGAACACTGGGTGGCACCCTCATAATAATTTAGACAGAATAAATGACCCATGAAGAAGACGTCATGGACTGTGTGCAGACAAAAAAATGGATTAAAAAAAAAAAGCAAGACATCCACCAAACCCAAATGTCCAAACACAAAGGCTGAAAAAGTTGCGTAAAAAAGTCCATGTACTGTAGCATAAAAAGGGGGTCTGAATTTGTAAAGGTCCATTTCTGCATAAGTGAGCAAGCATACTGACCCCAGTGGCTGTTCAAATAGTGTACAGCCCCTCCCTCACTCCCGCCCTCAGGAAGATCATGACAACAGCCCAGCAGCGACACTATTTGATATCTGATGTTTTCCTTAATCTGGGTTGCCAAGGTTTGGAGTATATTTACTTTCCTTCTTCTACCAAAAAGTGTTTTCCCCCCACTCTGAGACAATGACTAATCCAAAGACGAAGGAGGAGGCAGCACTGCCAGCAAACCGTCTTAAAGCGGCAGTTTCTCTTTAGCACACAGAGAAGTGTATTTTTACAACAACAAAAGAATGCAATGGTAATCTTTCATTCTCCTGTGTAGATTCATTACATTAAAAAAAAAAACTTACATGGCTGAAATCACTGAAAAGTAAAATCCAAGTTTAGTGTCAGTTTGTAATGCGCTTGCTACAAAAGAGATTTGAAAGTAAATAATGTATTTAGTGAGCTACTTGGTTTGAAACTCAGGAAGTGACATTAATAACAGTGGCATTGACAAATTATCAGGCGATTACGAATTCCCCGAGAAGTGGGATAAAATTATAACAAGTGCCTTATTATTAGTGGTCAGCAACTTATGCATTTGCCATTTTAAAACAATAAAAAAAAAATTAAAAAAACAGCTCAGTACACGTGTTTAAAGAGGTTCATGCAAAACACACCAACAATTACTTGTGCTAATTAAACCTATTTAACATGTTATCATAGATATGTAAATACAGAAACAGTTTTAAGATATAATAAATATCGAATAAAAGGAAACTCTGCATAGTATAGTATACCAAGAATTATTTAAATGCTTATTTAACCCCCAAAAAAACTTTCTATGTTTGCCAGTTGCGTCTTGAGTTTGAGAGACAGTAAACACGTGGACAAAGGCTGCTGCTGCTACTTTGCTCTTCCTCCAAATAAATCACTGCAAACCTACTGTGTGGCATGCGATGAAAGGTGCCAATTTATCCGAAGAGGGTGCTTCCACTTTCAATTGGATGTCTTAATGTCGTAACTAACTGCATGCGGTTTACCTTGGTTGTAAAAACACCGTAATGCGTTGTTGATTGCTGCATTTACCGCGGCTTAAGAAGTTTGCCAGAACTTTTTCACAACACAGCAAGAGCACAACGTTGGTAAAGTTGCAAGGTGACTGATCACACATCACACCGACATATCTATTTATGCCATTTGCATTTATGCGCTAGTATGAGCATACAGGTGTGTGCGTGTTTGTGTGCGCGTGTGTTCGCCGTGCAAACTTCTAAGCGACAGCCATGTACAAAAGAATATTTGTGTGCGCGCATGCACGTGTGCGCGCCGTAGCAACTGGCGTCTCAATAGGACACAACAAATATACATGAGAACGTTATTAGCTATAACGTAAACTTACCATGATGCGAGTCGCTAAAGAGCAGCTAGACGCACGCGGATGAACACAACTTGCTAGGCTGAGATAAAGGGCTGCGCGCCAGCTTGTGTACGGAGACCGCGTGCGACACAAATCACACAGTAAACACCAACAAGATTACTCCGCCATCCTTTTTGGTTACGGTGGCGAGGGGCACTAACTAACTTGACACCTAACTTAGCGTGTGTCGGGAGGGGGGAAGCAAATACTTTGTCGTCCAGGTCGTTGTCGTTGAAAAATAGACGTGTTCCTTCCTCAGTATTGTTTAAAGGTATAAAAAGGCAAACAAAAGAGGAAGAAAAAGGGGAAGAAGCGCCGATTTGGATGTTGTTGTTTTGATCTTCCAGGTCTGTGACGTCATATCCACCTGCTGCGTAAACAACGTTCATTGCATTGCAGCGGTCGCAATCACAAGTGCTATTCAGATGAAAAGAGCACTAAGAAGCACTAAGTAGGTTTTTTTTCTATGGGGGAATATAATGATATGCATTAGTTTTAGCGGAAAGTGCGACAAGGGAGGTTGTCAGGAAATACTACAACCTAAACTAATTACAACGGGGAGCCAATGAATAACATATATTTCAGAAATGCCACAACTTTTTATAATAGACTTTGACATAATTACCAAATGAGTTGGGAGGAGTTTAAGTATTAAATAATTTCACATTACTTCTGACTACATGGCTCAGATGCATACAGTATTTTCTTTGGTGAATGTCCAATATTTGCCTCATTTATAAAATGATCGAAAAAGGCTAGTTGTTGCAAATAATTGGTTGAAAGATTTTGCTTACTGCTAACCATATTTTGCCATGACTGATGTTACAGTGATGAAAATGTATTTTGCTTGCCTCATAAAGAAATTACTAGGCCAGTTTAACAGTCCAGTCAACACTAATTGTAAAGCAACATTGATTTGATTTCACGAGAAACTACTTGAAGTTATTTTTTGTCCTTGATCAAGGTCTGAGAAGCACAGCCCTTTTCATTATGAAAGACATTACATACAGTACTGTACTGCCCCCCCCCCCCCCCCCCCTCGGGGCTGCAGCTGAGACCACGCTGCCGCTGCAGAACCCTCGCTGTGTGTTTCTTAGTAGACAGCGCCACCCTTTGATTGTGGGCGGTAATAGCCCAGTTGGAATAATATGTTTACCTGTTTCATACGAAACGGACTGTTTACCTAGAATTGAATAAACTTGTAGTTTTGTAAAATAATAAATACAATCTTTAAATTCTGCACTATTAAAACCTTGGATATAAACCTCAGATGAAATGTTTGCCACCTTGGCTTATAATTTATTTATTTTTTTAACATAAATTAGATTAAATCAGAAAGTCCAGATCTGTGCAAAAGTCGTCATTAGGTTTGTTGTCTGAGTAATGCTAAAATTACCATGTAATGGATCGCCACAAAAAAAATCCTCCCTGATTTGATCGTTATATGATATCTACTGGAACATGATGATGATAAATGGAGTCAACAACGTTAATGTACAATAAACAATACATAAATGTGACTTTTATTGGTATTAAATATATAATAAAAGGTAACTGCTTCTAACTCTTAACTGGGATTCAATGTACAACTACTCATTCCCCTACTGATGATGCAACATGAGGAGCAACTGGGGGTTTAATATCTTGCTCATGGATATTTTGACAGTCACAATGGCCTGGAATCGAACCAACAACAGCAGCGTCAGTGGGCCACGCCGCCCTGTTCTTAAATTATCAGTAAAGGACTTTTACAACATATTAATATTTACAAAATGTTTTAGGTCATGAATTCTTGTGCCAGTCTTGTACCATCTTCTGGCATTCAATAATTCACCTTCTAATCTAAAATAAAAAAATATATATAATAATAAGTAAGGTTATTTTTTGGGTTGTTATTTAATATATATGTTATGTAATTGTATTATTTTTGTCATTTTAACAGTCTTAATGTAAAGGAACAGATTTTGATAGCATAAAAGTCAAGCCAATGCAAGCAGGCTCTTTATTAAAGAAAAAAAAACATCTTTTTAACATTTTAAATATGTTTTTTCTTTTTCTTCTCAATGCAAAAACTTTTCAAGTTAATAAAAAATAAACACTATTTTGTGTGCGTTCCCCTTATTGTACCAAGTTACCAAAATGGGCATTGTATACAATTGACACTAAAATTCATTGTTACTTTTGTACTTTAGTACAAGTCAAGATGTAATTATTTATTAATTTATTTATTTTTATTTGATATAGTTCAGGAGTTGAAAATGTACTTGTAATTTTATTATTATTTTTAAACAAAAAGTATGTGTTCTTCTACTTAAGTATGCCACATATGAGTAGCTGTGTTTGAATAATAAACTCAGTGTTTTATTTCTGGGGTTTCTTGTCATACGTTACAAACATGATTGTCTGGCGTAATTAAAACAACTTTGATGTACTTGGATGCGTGTGCGCTATTGTATGAAGTCAATCTTGCACGTAATCTGGAATACTTCCGTGGCCTGATCTGCATGTCAATATGGGATCATTCAGCTCAGTGGAGCCAACAAGCACGTGTTGGTCTCAATTTATTAGCATGTTCCTCTGTGTCACCATGCAGCTGTGTTGTGTGGATTAAGGGCACGACTTGATTGGGTGGAGTTGTAAATTAATTGAGGATCGCTATCTGTTATGTGATAGCCTCTCTACCACAAGCATGCAGACAACAAGTAATTAGCGTTCTGTTAATTAGGTAATTAAGCTAATGAATAGGAGCTGGTATGATTTCTGAAAGGGTCTGAATGGCTTTTGCATCCAGGGCTTTCCTCTCACTGTAGACAGAAGCATTCAAAAGACAAGGTTGACAAGGTCGAAGTAAAACAGCATCGTTTTACTGGATTTCATTTATTATGTAATGCAATTTTCTTTGTTGTTGTTGTGGTTCGGTCATTTGGGGAGAAACAGAGGTAACTAATAAATAGCATCGCATCAGCCCAATGGGCATTTGCCCCTCTATGCCAAATGGCCAGTCCAGCTCTGGATCCACCTACCTGGAAGAAGAAGCTAAAAATGTTTTACATTTGTCTAATATTCATCTTGTATTTGTCAAACACTAATGTATGGGAAGATCCTCCAGCTATTGTAATCACAATGAGTTCAAAACTCTTTCTAAACATTTTTTTCCTTAAATTAAAAAAAAAAAAAAAATCTTCCAAAGGCTGAAATACATAATCTTCTTAATTTTAAGAAATCATGATAAATGTACCTGTCCAACTTTACTGGATTATACTGCATGTCAAAATGCTATGAAAAGGATACATAAAAGAAAAAAGGCTAGTGGTGACATTCATAGTTTTATATAGCCTATATACTTTGAAGTCCATGAATTTAGTTTAGTGTGAAATGCATAAACAGGCTAGCCAAAGATGAACTATGAAAATACACCAGAAATATTAACTCATTTGTTCCCAAAAACGTATAAAAACGTTCTATTTTAAAAATTGCCATGGTCCCAAAAACGTATTTATGTTTTTTATGGGTTGTTGTTTTTTTTTTTATGCCAGAGCAGGGGTGGCCAAGTTCGGTCCTCAAGAGCCACTATCCAGCCTGTTTTCCATGTCTCCCTCCTTCAGTGCAGCTGAATCTGATAATCAGATAGTCAGCAAGCTTTGCAGAAGCCTGATAACGATCCAGGTGTGTTAGTGGAGAGAAACATGGAAAACAGACTGGTTAGTGGCTCTCGAGGATCGAACTCGACCACCCCTGTGCTAGAGCATACAGAAGGCTTTGATGCAGCCTCTGACCTGAAGAGATCGCTTAAAGCAACGGTAGATATGACAAAAAACAGCCAGCAGGTGGCAGCAGAGTATAAGAGATCAACCATGGTGCAACACACTCATTTTGCTAGTGTTTTTAACAGGTTTGTGAATGATGATGAAACTTAGCTATATTCTAATGCTTATTGCTGCAAAACGGAAGCTGGTCGAAGTAGACTTTTTTTTTTTATCCTGATGAAAGAAGAGACTCCAATCTTTCTTTTGTTAGGTTATAGGCTGTTTTTATAGCAATAAGAACACAATATTCTGTGGGCCTTGCAAAATCATTCAAAATCTAGTAAAACAGCTGGGAGCAAAGGGGGTTGCTTCAGTCAAAATGGCTGGTTGTCAAGGAGTTAACACTGCAATGTAATAGTATGTTGAGTTTGTCAAGTAGTGATGTCGACTCACGGCAATGAAATGCCCTTTGATCTTGAACAAAATATGTTCTTGCTAAAATGTGATTGACATTTAAATTTAGAAAGCTGTTGTCACTTCAACAAGAGTGCATCGTTTTAAAGAAGTGCTACTCAAGAAATACTACACAGCTGTACAAGTTGAAAGATTTATTGGTACAGGAAAGACAAGTACAAATCAATGCCAGAAAATGTGCAATTTCTGTTCACTTTAATATATCAAATGATCTATGACTCCATTTGTGAAAATGGAGTTCTACTTTTACCACTTAGCATTAAAACAAATGTCAAATGTGCTGCGGCCGGAACATTCCAACAGACGTTCCACTGGGGAATATCGATTTTACTGCTGCATATGGCTTTGTAAGAGTGGGACACTGCGAGTGGGCTGATTCTCATCCAAGTGTTACCCTGATTACGTACACACCATTGACGAAGATGCAAGAAACACATTGTGACATTCATTTCACACCTTGACATTTTAACATTTCTATCAATTGCGACGACAAACTTCCTAAACTGCTTTGGTAAAAATCCTATTGAATAAAAACATTTCATGAGTGGATAAAAGCGAACGTTTATATAAAATAACATAGCAGCTAACATTATACAAGGAAACAACTGTGTGAGCTGTGGTCTGTGGGACAGTGAAATGACAAAAATCGCTGGAAATCAGTCAACGCTGAATGTAAAGATGTACATTCTTTCAACAGTCCAAGTAAAACACGGCATCAGTCATTTGATAGTTATCTTTACTTTGACTAGTTTTGGCGACGACTGACAGTTGTGATGCGACTGATCAGTGGGGGTGCACCGATCGATCGGCCCCCGATTTCCCTAGTTTTGGGTGATCGGTAATTGGCCAATTCCTTAAATATAAACCGATCTTTTCCACCGACCTCATCTCCCTCCTCAGAGGTCTGAAAAAGTCCGTCACTGTCCTCTTCTGCTGATATGACTAATAGGCTTTTCATTTTTATTTCAGAGAACTACTTAATTTGCAGTTAAAACAACCCGTTTGTATTATTTCACGGATATTGTTCAATGTTTTCCAATCAAATAAGATTGGAACTCTGAAGGTGTATATGCTGCTTGTTATGAAAAAAAAAATCAAGATCGGAAAAATCGGGATTGACTTTTTAAGAGGTCGGAGATTGGCCAGAAAATTGTGATCGGTACTTATCAGCTGATGTTCCTGGGCGTCACCATAACTGTCAGTTTGACAGCTTCTGAGGAAAGCGGCAGTCGTTGCCGAAACTAGTCAAGGTAAAGCACAACCTTTTTTTGTCTTAAAAAAGAAAAAACACAGGACAATATAGATTTGTAGACAAGATGATTTTTTTTAACCAGTTATAAAAATATATTGACAATACTAGTGATGCACCGAATATTCGGCCACCGAAAATTGCAAAAATGTGCATTTTGCCATTTAGCCGAAATCAAATTTAAGCTGAAAGAATATGGCCGAAAGAGGATGTTGTGGTGACGCAAGCAAAAATTTTGATTGTGCACACCGGAGAAGGAGAGGGCACTACAGGTGAGCCACTCTTTCTCCTGCAGCTCCTTCCTTTTTTTCTTTGATGAGAGCCCCTCAAGCGCTTCCACTTTTTCACTTGCATTCTGATGGCCGTGCTAAATACTTTAGCTAATGTTAGCACTATTGCTATCAACAGTTTTAAACAAGTGAACACTTACCGCTATGTCCGGGTGACGACAGATCTGTACAGGAGGCCGTGTGTGAGTTTGCAGTGCGTTCCCAAAGCCGATTGGCTGGTGCCGATTTTAAGTGCGCCGCGCCGTGTCCCGCTCCAAATAGCCTGCACATGCGTCATCCGCACCACACGCTTCTGTGTCCGCCGGTACGAAGTACTGTACATTGACTATGAAGTGCAATTGCACCGCCAGACCATGCTTAGTTGCTCACACCGCGTTTGGTGTTTAATGTACCATTCGCCAACATGTCTCTGATGTCTGCGGTGTGGACGCATTTCAATTTAGATTGTGCTTTGTTAAAATGCCTGTGCTAAATAGGCCTAAATATTTGATAATAATATTATAATTTTAATTAATTATAATAAATGCAATGATAATAAAAAGTTATTATCATTGCATTTCGGTTTTCAGCCAAGCATTTCTCATTTTCGGATTCGGCCCAAAAATGTCATTTCGGTGCATCCCTAGAAAATACCCTTGATTCTCTTGTGGACAGCGTCAATTAGTCAAGGCAGGTGCAGTTCAGATAGGGAAGAAAAAGAAAAGTGCACTATCTAATGTCTTGAACGTCCTCCTTCAAAGGCATGATGTTCCATGTGAGCTGTAAAATGAAAAATGATTCAAGGTGAATAACATTGCAGTAAAAATGCAAGACCTTCAAATTTGATCTGTACATGTACTTTAAAGCACAATCTACTCAGCATACCAGTATATAAGCTGCACAGTGCACACCCCCAATTTTTTTTTATTTTACCAATTCTTGGCCGATGAAATACCTCATAATATACACGTGAGGGTGACGTGGGCCTCGTAGCATTTCCTGGATTTTTATTGTATTTTTTTTAAGCATTCGTGGCTGACACAGATTTGCAAGAGTTATGAAATACAGTAAATGACAATGATGGACGACAGTGCTGGAGGACTTCGAACCAGTCGAAAGTGATATATTGTTAAGACATATGTTTGTGGACAATGACGATGTTTGAAAGAGAATGGATGAATAATTATCACTCGATTCCCCGGTGTTATGACGACGGCATCCCAATGTTGAATGTAAATATACCTACAGATGCGACACTTTTGTTACTGAAGAACTCTGGACGGTGCTCGTTATTGAAAGCAATATTTGCCTTGAACCGCGCAAACACACTCCGGCTAGGACAAAAATGTCAGTGGTTTTATGTGACTATGCAAGAGGTGAAAACTTGATTTATCATTTTTATCAGTATGAAGATTTATCAGTATGGCTCTCACACATGATAATTGTTTTGTTTGTTTTTTTAATCGTAAAACTTCACACAAGGAAATACAACAACAACCAAAAAAAAACATAATTCCAACAAAAAATGATGTGTGGAAAGTGCATTATTCCCACATTATTTTGTTTGTTTTATTGGATTTCTTTGTGTGCAGTTTGTTGATCTGGAAAAATATAAAATAAGTAATCAAATAAAAAGGTTTGCGTTAAAGCCACAGGTGTAAGCTCTCAAATGTTTTAGGGGGTGAGATAGCAATTATTTAATAGGCATGTTGAATTTCCAGGAAAACTTCGGGTTTCCGGGGGTGATTCTCAAAATCAGCCGTCATTTTTTTGCAGAGGCGTGTTCTGCCGGGCGCTTCAGACCTTAATGGCTTAACCTGGACGATATGGCCAAAAAATAAAATCTTGATTTTTACAGACATTCAGGACGATCACGATTTTAATCTAATAAACCCAACAAATATTTATTTAAAGGTTTCATTTATTCAAAAAGAATTCCTGTGCAAAGTGTTCAAACAACAATCATGTGTACTGATTCTAAATTAGTTTTGACATAAACTTAACATTTATAGTTTTATCTTAAACGCCAAAAAGACAAAAGCGGTACCACATTTCGTTGTTTTTTTTTTAGCTCACGCCAGGGAGTAAAATTCAGGCTAATGTTGATCCTTGACTGTCCTTTTATTCGGGTAACTTCCCTTTTCCTTTTTTGTCTCCACAGACAATACTTTTCAGCTGTTCTGCAGCTTCTGCCATGAAAGCAGTGCTCGTGTGTCAACATTCAAATTGACTTCCGTCTTTGTAACGAATGAGGAAAGAGGGAAGTGACGTATGCCAGAAAGCAGCCAGCAAATTTGTAGGTTTTTTGTGTGGCAGTGTTCCTACCATCCTCCTCAAAGTTGCTAAGTGCCAGTAAAAATAATACAGACCCCCTCAGGCCATGGCAAAGGTACCATTCAAATAGTTTTAAGTCAATGTTTCATCAGAAGAGTTATGAAAATATTGTATTACGGTTGAGAAGTTCCTTAGTGCTACTTGAAAGGATCTTTGTGCAGTTTGTCACTTTTTTTACTCGCAACTGCCACCTCTGGCCCAAAGCGTAACTGCAGCATCTGTGTCAGGCACGATCTTAAAGCGACAGCCACAGTTGACAAACTAAGACATGACTTCAAATGAGGGAAGAAAAACTCTGCCCCTCCCCTCCCCAAAGAAACTGTGGAGTGTGAGGGTCCGCACACTCTACTATAAAGTGAAGATAAAAGCTGATACGTGCAGTCAGAGTAAAACAGTCAGGACTCATCTGGGCATTGGTTTAGCACAGAGGTGGGCAATCTCGGTCCTCGAGGGCCGGAGTCCTGCAGGTTTTAGAGGTTTCTCACTTCCAACACAAGCTGATTCCAATCAGCAGGATCGTTATCAGGCTTATGCAGAGCTTGCTGATGAGCTGATCATATATCAGCTGTGTTGAAGAAGGGCAACATGCAAAACCTGCAGGACTCCGGCCCTCGATGCCCACCTCTGGTTTAGCATGTATGATGTAGTAAATTTAACATTACCTTTTTTAAACAGCACAATGCAACTTTAATATTTTGTTTTTAAAAGTTAAGTTTTTTATTTGCTTCTATTGTTTGTTTTTTTCTTATTGTTTTTTTCTGTTTACAAGTTTTGGCTTCACAATTTTTATTTCATTATTATTTTTTATTTTTTTTTTATGCATGTTCGAAATAAAAATTCGGGAAAAAAAATAAATAAATAAATGGCATACTTACATTTATAAAAAACTGCTTTAAAAGATATGCTTGGGAGAAGCTCGTTGATTTTTCCCAAGATACTCGCTTCATTAGCAAGAGATGCATCTTTATTCCAAACTTGTACAACGTCCTCCCGATCTCTAACACTTACACTGACGCCAACAACCTCGTCATCTACAGTTTTAAAAAAAAAAAAGAGAGAGAGAGAGAGAGAGAGAGAAAATGCAGACAGACAAGTGAGCCATTGCGCCAGTAAGTAAATAAGAACCGACTTCAGCATTATAAGATGGAAAAAGTAGTGTACGGTACCTGAGGCACAGTAATCTGCAAACTGCTCCCCAACTGTAGCAAGTAACAATTCTTTCCAAACTGCAGACTGAAACAAGAGGCAGAGTATACAAATATTTTTCTTGTCAATATCTCAAATGGATACAAAGCCACTGATCTAACAAATAAAATGCGGACACTACATACAGTAATTGTAAATGCAGCCCAACTTCTATTGGACTACAATGCAGTAACAGTGCTTATCGCTGATTCACTATATCGTGGATTTGTATTTGGGGACAAAATTCATACATTATGGGGTTTATCTATGGTTGTAACTCACTATTTCGTGTTTTTTTCCAGAGATTAAAGACCGCAATAATATTGTCCCACATTGTTTACATTTTTTTTAATTTGCATTCTTTTATGCTTATGTATAGACACTATGTGACTATATAGTATGAACTATATATAATTTAATTATATTTATTTGTTTAAAAAAAAAAATATATATTTAATGTTTCTCTCTATAAATAAATATATATATATATATATATAGATAGATAGATAGATAGATAGATAGATAGATAGATAGATAAATAGATAGAGAGATAGAGATTATTAAATAAAAAATATATATATTTACATTAGGGGTGTGAATTGCCTAGTACCTGGCCATTGAATTTGTATCACGATTCATAAATCACGATTCGATACCGATTAATCCAGATACAAATCTATAAATTGATTATTGCGATTTTTTTCCCCCCTCAAATTTAGAAAATACTAATCAGTAAACTTGTACATGCAAACTATAAGATTTGTATGAAAATCTATTCATTTATCTGAAACTTCAGGCTTATAACTGAGCCACTGCATTTAACAAACAGGTTGCCGTCTGTTTCATGTTTCAACAGCACTGAAATAAAAATATTAAGGCTTAATGTTCCATTAATATAACATTCTTCCATGCTTAATGTGTAAATCATAACCCTAAGAAAGACATTTTGTTGAATATTCCCATAAATAATTGATGTTTAACAATCGATTCGGCAGCATATCGAATTGATTTGAGAATTGCGCGCTGTAATATCGCGATATATTGCGGAATTGATTTTTTCTAACGCCCCTAATTTACATTATTAATTTTTTTTAATTGAATAAAATGTCATTTTAAAACCAAATTTAATATGTACAAACAATTAGACTTACAAAGAGCCTCTCGGTGCCCATTGTGTTCGTAAGTTGAGGACTACGTGTATAATGCGTTACGACAACAAAGATCAAGCGACTCTTGCGGCAACACCCACAGTGCTTTCTTTGGGTACTTTCATCTTCCATACACCTCCTTTTGCATTGCTCTCCTCTTCCCTGTTGGAGGGGAAAAGACAAAAATAAAATGATAGCAGGTACATTTAATATTGAAATAAATAAAAAGTTGGTTGTAGAACACTGGTCTATTCAAGCTTGATACTAATATACACTCAGCTACCACAACAGTGTACTATCGATACTTGTATCTAATGAGCTTTGTCAATTCATCTGTTGTACTATTGTTACCCTATAACATCAACAAAATCTTTTTTCTGAGTATTCAGTGTCGTTTACAACCACAAACATTTTTGGCAATGTCTTTCAACACTGAACATTTATGCATGGGAGTGAAAAAAACAAACAAACAAACAAACACGTTCACAGGGTCTTAGATATGCAGTGCAGGTGTACCTAATAAATCGTCCAATGAGTTTTGGGACTACAGATTATGTAGTCTCATGTAATAGCCGCTCCTTCCAATATGTGACGTGAAGCTTAACCGAGAGTGTGCTGCTATAAATATAAACAAGACGTCAAGAAAAGAAATTGGACAGTTGGACAGACATACCAGAGTGGTCTCCGTTCTCCACGCATGAGGTGATAGCTACATCTCAAAGGAAGGGCTGTGACTGGTGGGATGTTATTGTACACGCTCCAGAAGAGCTGCAGACAACAAAATAAAGCAACCTTTGAAAACTCTTTCTTTATTATAATGTGAATATTGTGCACGTGCGAAATGTAGAACGTGTATGGCTTTTTGTGTGTGTGCAGGGGGTGGTTTGTTTATTTTTGTGTGCTTCACAGGAAATAGATTTTAAAGGTACAAAGTACACTTTGCTGGTGAATCTATGTTCCCTAACCAACACTAAGTTGGTGGTGACATTCTTGTGCAAATCCAGACATAACATGCAAGCCCACTTGTTGTCAGATTTAAACAGAAAGTTACTTTGCCATTTCCAAAGGTGCCAACTTGACCTGATTTCAAATGTTTGCATTTACAGGCTCCAAAACACTGCTGTGGAAACAGACTGCCAAAATAAATTGTTTTTTTTAATTATTATTATCTGTTGCTAATCTGCCCCACCAAAACAAAGCCATTTCAAGTGGTAATGTGGTGAAATGTGTTATCCTTTATTTAGACTAAATAATGTCAAAGATTTTATATTAAGACAAATGTGAACTTGTGCGTGCGTGCGTGCGTGCGTGTGTGTTGAAAGCTGACCCTAATGCTTACCTGAACACTTTGCACAGTGTAGATCTTCTTTAGATTGGATTCACATTCAGCTGCAGTTGTGCCTGGCAATGACCTACAGCAACAAATTAAACAACAATTAAACATAGCTGAATGCAAAATTAAAGATTTTCCCCCACACTCTCATTTTTGGAGTGCATTTGTCTTCCCTGCAAGTCTGCTATTCCCAAAAAGGGATACATTGAGTGTCTGTCTTCCCCGAGAGCTGGGAAAGAGAAAGGTGAAAGAACTAAAATACCATTTGCTTCATTGGAGTCAGTTGCTACCCTTGATGGGACGATACTGACTGGGGAAAAATTGCAACACTTTCTCTCCTAACGTCATCTGGACTCGACGATGATTTTGACACTTAGTATAAACTGAAAATGGCATAGAGCTTAAGTCCTGGGGTCGGGGTCAGTTATGGAATTTACAGAGGATAAGTACCCAAATATGAGGAAATGTGATACTTCTGCAACTGCATTATTCAGCTCCACTCATTTGTAGGAGTCGACCTTTTCACAAATGAAGATAAGTTTGTCCAAATACTGTGCTTGAAACTGCTTTCTGGACCACACAGTATATTCCTGGCTGAAAAAAATATACAGAGCTGGATTCGAACCTGTGACCTGACATTTTTGGGGTGACCACCTTATCCATTATGAGATGGTACACATTCACTGGTGTAAAATCTGTATTTGTAGTTCTCTCGCGATTCACGGCATAATAGGTGGCGAGTTGCCGGTCATGGTAAAATATCCATTTTGGCTCCAGTGGAAATCTTAAATAAAGTTGGCATCACAACGAAATTTCATGTGATGTCATTCGACTTACGACACTGGAGATGGTATTAAATTAACATGCAAACTTTATTATAGACGATGAAAACTCTTGACGCCGTACTTTCGCTTTGGAGGCCACCTCGAAGACCGGGAACGCGTCTGCTTGTCTAGTCTACCGTTACAGAGAAAATAGGACAAGGTCAACTCACATAACATCCCGCAACATTTGCTCCCAGCCCCGCAGGCCTGCTCGATAGCTTGTAGCCTTACACATTTCATCCGTGTTCTTCCCGGGGCCTAAACTTTTAGTGACAACGCGGAAGACGGCGATAAATTCACTACCTGTCCAACCAAAACGTCCAGGGTGAGTGCAACGGCAGCGTGGAGTTGTCTTCTCCTGCTCGGTGTTTCTTTGTGATATTGTCCAACTCTTTCTCGTCGATATCGATGCTGTTTTCGGACGAAACGCTCGCGGCGCTCAGGGCTCCTCTGTCCATTTGGAGGTCCGCATTGCCCGCAGAAACCGCCATGAGAGCAGGTCAAGTGAGAAAAATGTATTTTGTCTCGTGTATGAATCGTTTTATTAAAAACCACCCGGTTTGGTTTTGTCTGCTGCGAGAGAAACGCTCTTTCCGCACACCGACGATGACGTCAGTGCGTCACTGGCCAGACGCTTGTTGGTCGGTTGAAGAGAGCACGACTAAGGAAGACGACGCTTTACTCTGATAGATTCTTGTCTGCTGAAACTGCGTGTATGGACAAATGCGCTATCACTTGGAGGATAAAGTGCATGTATGATTCTGTGACGTCATAAGAACTGTGCAGGTTTCCGGTACTAACAAGTCACGTATCATACACAGAGTTGAAATGCAATTCCATTTTATTTCTCTTGAGTTGAGCATCTTCTTGTACATTAATCTTTGGTTACCTCTGGATAGCCACTTTTGGGTTTTTTTTTTTTAACAGCCTTCTTTACAAGCCGCAACAAGTCAGAAGCTCATGATACGCTGAAGCATACTAGAGACGTCTGGGACCAGCTTTCCGTTTGAAGGAATTCGCAGAAACAAATCCCGAAGTTGTCAAATGTACATTATTTGTAACTGTACTTTTGAACTGCGAAAACAGTTGGTTACATGCTGACAAGTTCTAAATTTTAGAGCGTAATAGGATTCACCTGTTATTTTACGATATAACCTAAAACAACGGGTGAATAATTATGTTGCGGCTGCTGGCCCTCTATGAGTTTAAGATGGAGGAGCGGATCGGGAAGATGTACTACATGATCACGTTGACCTTTTTCATTGTTTAGGCACCTGCTACATCAGGGGTGGCCAAGTTCGGTCCTCGAGAGCCACTGTCCAGCCTGTTTTCCATGTCTCCCTTCTTCAGCCCAGCTGAATCTAATGATCAGCTCATCAAGACGCTTTGCAGAAGCATGATAACGATCCGATCATGAATCAGGTGTGATAGTGGAGAGAAACATGGAAAACAGGCTGGATAGTGGCTCTCGAGGACAGAACTTGGCCACCCCTGTGCTACATGATATGGACTTTATGCCACGGAGGAGGCGGGACTTCCGACTTCTGTGTTTTCGCCCATCAACTTTGTTTCCGGTTTGCGACGTGTGGGCCACGTCTCAGTACTTGCGTTTCAGCCTTTGTGCCCCTTGGTTGCGCATTCCTGTCGACGGGTGCGAGGCTGCGAGTGTGTAGTGTCTGTCTCTGTGTCTGAAGCATTTCAGATAGCCGAGACGCCCTCCCACCGATGAGCAGGAGCGTGCGGTTGGGGGGTGCAGAGGTGGGGGTGCGAGTGTTGGCAAGAAACAGCGCTGATGTGTAAAAGTCAGAAGTCCGTGGCATCTACTCCATTCGTTAGGGGTGTTGTTGCCTGGCAAAAGAGACACCGAGGAAGACACATCACACACCCAATGCCTACTTAAGGTCCAATAATGAATGTGCTCAATGACACCCTCCGCAATGAAATGACTTTTAATGTTTGATTTAACTAAGTCAAAAAATGCATTACACATTTTGAATCTATGCTTATTTTCAGTTGGTTCAGGCAGCACAATTCCATATTTGGCTCTCAAGTGGCACAATTCTTATGTGCCATAGGGGCAGAGGTGGGTAGAGTAGCCAAAAAATTTACTCAAGTAAGAGTAGCGTTACTTTAAAATAATATTACTCAAGTAAAAGTAAAAAGTAGTTATTTAAAAAATCACTCAAGCACAAGTAAAACAAGTATTTGTTGAAAAGAATGCTCAAGTTCTGAGTAACTGCTTGAACATAAAGTTTGATTTATTTTTTAAAAACAATGTCATCAGATTACGGAAGTACGGAAGCGTATTGCATTCATTGAAACAAAAAGTCATTTTTTTCTGACAAATTTTTGGGGGGAGCTTTATTTTTTTATTTTTTTTTCTGTTTTATTGAATGTTTTTTCCCTGTTTTTTGAGTTTTTTTTCCTGTTTTAAAATATATATATATATTTCCTCTGTTTTTCCTGAATATGTTTTTCTGAGTAATGTTTCCCTGTTCATAAAATAATTATTTTTCTGTTTTTCTGAATATTTCCCCCCCTGTTTTTCCTGAATATTTTTTTCAAAGGGGTTTTCCCTCAGAGATTAAAAAACAAACCACAATACAGTATACACATTCATTCCTTTATTGAGAGCCAGTAAGTAAACATGACCATCTTATTGCATATGAAGGTATGCGGGAAAGTGTCCGCTTCCGCTATTAGCAAGTCTGCAACAAGTCACTTGGAGTTCAGGGGTAAAAAAATTTAAAAAAAAAAACTCCCCAAAACAGAGCTGGTGTTGTTTTTCTGAGTTTTTTTTAATATATAATAAAAAAATATATATATTTTTTTAAAATCTTTTTTTCCTTTTTTTTTTCAATAATTTTCCCTGTTTTTCTGAATAATTTCCCCTTTTTATTCTAATTAATTTTTCCTCCTGTTTTTCAGAATTTTTTTTTTCAGCCGGTTTTTCAGAATATTTTTTGACGGAAAAAAAAATTCAGTAAAACAGAAAAAAAATATTCAGAAGAACAGACAATAAAAAAATACTCAAAAAAACAAAGCTCTCTAAAAAATCAGTTAGAAAAACAGGAGTTTTTTTTTTCAAGTGAATGCTTCTGTATCAGATAGACAAAAACATACAACTATGTGCAAATTCTGGCATTTTCAAATCATTTTAAAAAACAACAATATATATATATGTTTAAACTTACGCCTCCTCTCCTCTTTGCTCCGTCCCTCCATGACTTGTTGTGTTCTAACTTCTGCCATGGTGCTAAATCAGGCAAGTTTATTGTTTTACGCTAATATGCGAATATGACGCTCCCTCCAAAAGCGAACGGCGGTGACGGCTCTCACTTTGAAGAGCCGTTCAAAAGGCGCGATTTGTTCGTGAACGGCACATCACTAGCGTCCGCAGAAATGCTCCCACACAGTCAGTAAAGCGGAGCGCTTACGTGAACATACGGCAAATCTAATGTATGAATGGGCCGGCAGGTAACGACTCTAGTGTAGCCCAAGATAGCGGCGTAAGAGTACCGTTACTTCTTCACACATCTACTCAAGTAGAAGTAAAAAGTATTGTGTGGTAAAACTACTCTTAGAAGTACATTTATTTTAAAAAGTTACTCAAGTAAATGTAACAGAGTAAATGTAACTCGTTACTACCCACCTCTGCAAAGGAGCATATAGAGAAAAAAAACTCCCGGAATGAGATATCTTCAGATTGGTATCAGTCCTTTTCCAAACCCGCATGGATATGTGTCAATGTGAGTGTTGTGCCAACAATGCTGCATCTGCTCCCAGTCCCAAAACACATACAAAAAAAAAAAAAAAAACTGCTGAAAACCTCAACTTGGCATGACAAAATCAAATCAGATGAAGGCAGGAATGAGACATTTGGATCAATCACGGTTAAATCACACTTTTTTTTGTCAGTATTCTTTTATATAAAACACCGTACGTAACAAGGTTGGCTCAAATGCAATAATTCCCCCCCCCCCCCAAGGACAGCATCAACTTTTGTGCTTACTGTACAGTATATGCTATGATTTTGTACATTTCCTGATCACTTTTCTATTGTGACGTATTCACTTTAAACGCTTTTTGCACATTTATCTTATTCATAGATGCAAGGGGGTAACATTCAGTCATATTCTGGTATCTACTGTATGTTTTTCTATGAAGATCACAGAGGCATGGAGACATTTTTTTTTAAAGGGTCTTATTTCAGAGAAGAATGGATACATTGTTTGTATTTCATCACAAATAAATAAGAGTTTGGTCATTACTGATTTGGGCTCTGGCATACTATACTTTGATCATTTTATTCAAGTGGCAATCGATGCAAATGTACTCAAAGAAAGGTCACTTTTTAAAATACTTTTACTTTAAATTTAATGTGGAAAAAATACTTTTGATACAGTACTTAAGTACATTTACTGTTAGCTTAAAGGATCTTTATGCAGTTTGTCACTTTTTTACTCACAACTGCCACCTCTGGCCCAAAGCGTAACTGCAGCATATGTGTCAGGCTCGTTCATGGAGCGCGTGTGAGTACGTGCACGATCTTAAAGCGACAGTCACGGTTGACATGATTTCAAATGAGGTAAGAAAAACTCTGCCCCTTCCCAAAGAAACTGTGGAGTGCGATGGTCCGCACACTCTACTATGAAGGGAAGATAAAAGCTGTTAGATGCAGTCAGAGTAAAACAGTCAGGGCTCTTCGTACTCATCTGGGCATTGGTGGAGCATGCATGATGTAAAAAAAAAAAAAAGCTTTTACATGACCTTTTTAAACGGCACATTGCATCTTTAAGACTTTTACTCAAGTAACATTCTACAAGGTGTCTTTAAAGTGGAAATTAAGTCAAATCATGTCTTTTACTATAATATGTTCTATACACCCCATTAGTCTAAACACATTATTCTGATTAATATTGTGGTTTTGGAATATGAATTAAGCAACAAATACTATCCATCTTTTTTTCCATTTTGCTACTTGCTGTCGACTGAAAATGACATCACAGTTGCTCAGAGCTTGACTTGACTTTGGCTTTATCTTCTACCAGTTATTTTCTGTCAAGAAGCTTTTACTGCAGTACAGTATTTTTCAGGTGCTTTATACAAATCTACAAGATAAAAGAACAACACTTTCTGAAATTTGCACATTTATTGGTATTGCAGAATAGGGGGCCTTTGTGGTTTGAAAATGTTGATCCCCCCCAAAGTTCTGTTTGATAAAGTTTTCCATATGACAAAATTGTTCCACAGCAAATTTTGCTTTAGCAGTTACACAGTAAGGCAATTGAGAGCAGCAAGTTTTGTTTATTTTCTATACCATGGACTGGTCGCCAGTCAGTCACAAGGCACCTGTAGACAAACAAAACATAAACAAGCACGGGGAGACCATTCAGTGCAAACTCCATACAGGAAGGCCACAGCACAGATTTGAACCACGAACCCCTGCAGTGTGAAGCAGACATAGTCACCACTGTTCCACCATATCAAATGTACCTCACTATTAAAAATACTATCTGAATAAATACATCAACCGGGGCAAACAGTTACAGTGGCGGGAACAAATTGCTCCTCAGATGTAGTCTTGGTCTCTCTGATATGACGAGAGACATTTTGATCGTCCCTCCTCTATCGTGATGCACGACAGGTTGGGTAGACAGGGGCATGTGTGATGATGTCTTTTCCCACCGAAAGGAACCTGGACAAAAGAACACGCAATTGGCTTGATTTAAGATGTGGAAGGTAAACAATACAGTAAGTGGCATGTTAGTACTCACAACCTCAGTCATGGCACTGCCCAAAAAAAATCATATCATTTCATGCTTGGGTAGAGGAAGGTATCTTGAGATGGTCTCACATTGTGGCTCATGGGGTGACAGTCGTCTCCTTCTGCTCCCATGGGCGTGCACATACGCAGGCTGCGAATCCACAAACTCACTGCGCAGCACATTCCTCCTCCACACTGGGAGTCCTTCTCGCATGCCTGGACACACAACACACACACACACACATAGATAGTCAAATGTGTGCGTAAAATTATAAAAAGGCTCCTAGTAAAACTTGTGATGTCTCTTAAATGTACAATTTGAACTTTCAGGAAGATGAACATTAGGATTTTACACAATGCCAACTGTAGTAGTAAATGAAAAAAATGTCAGGTGCTCTTTGCTGTGTTAGATTATTAATAATTAATATTGTCGTTTCTCAGTTAAATTACAAATATTTGATCTAATACAATGGCAATAGTATAAAGGAATGACATTTTCGTCAAAACATACAACAGAAAATAGCAGATGGTGATTTATACATTTAAGAGTCAAATAACTTTAATTTTGATGAGACGCCAAAAGTGGCATAGGTTTAAGTAGTTTTTGTAGTGGTTGATAGTCATTTTGCCATTTTCATCATTTTGTTTTTGAAAATTTGAGCCAACATCTTCAGCATTGATTGAAATGTGATTTTTATATATATATATATATATATATATATATACATCCATCCATCCATTTTCTTAACCGCTTTTCCTCACAAGGGTCGCGGGATAAGGGGGTCGGGGTAGAGCCTATCCCAGCTGGCTTCGGGCAGTAGGCGGGGTACACCCTGAACTGGTTGCCAGCCAATCGCAGTATACATATATATATATATATATATTTATTTTTTTGATTTACATATATATATAGTTTTTTTTAATCCCATTTCAATCAATGCTGAAGATGTTGACTCACATTTTCAAAAACAAATGATGAAAATGGCAAAATTATAATATAAATAAATATATATATATATATATATATATATATATATTGTCACTGCTTTGTGAAAAACGATTATGGCAAAAAAAAATTCTTCAGTTTTTGGGGATGAAACTGAATGCAGACCTTTCTTTTTTTAATGGACGTAAGTGTTTTTCAAATTGCAGCTGCGACAAATTGATTTACAACAAAAAGTTAAACATTTACTTTATTGCAATCCTCTCCTATATTGTGCATACTTACAACCAATGATCAGAAATGCCAGTTTAAACAATGCCAGAGTTGACATCAATTACAACACTAAAGAAAATTGAGGACAAAAAACATATTTAATTTTACAAAATGTATTTATTGATTTATAAATGATTTATTCCTAATACATATATTTGCGGCTGTATTAAAGACCCAAACGGTATTCTAAAAATAAATCAACTGGTGATATATTGAAATCCTTAAATTTCCTCTCATATTGTCCTCTAATAATAAGAGTTCCCTTAAAGATTGTGAAATCTCTTACACAAATATGAACGCTGGTCATCTATTAAGAAGTTCTAATTGTGTTTTTCCTTCTGTTGCTAATGTTTCGACTTACCCCCGTGATGACGGCTGAAGATCCGTGGGACACCAGCAGCAGGAAGAAGAGCAGCAGAAAGAAGGGCTTCATGATGAAGAAGCGTCTTAGGTGCTGCTGTGTCCTTCAAGGTAACAACTCAAGCTGACAAGGCAGTCAGACTTTGCCACACGTCATACGTGACCGACTAACGAGAAAAGTGACCCGGTGAATGCTTATAAACGCAGCCCGCCATTCAGAATCATTGTGACTCACTCACATCAGCATAGCTTTTCAAAAGCAAAAAAAAAAAAAAAAATGACATCAATGACAATACTCATGTCACAATCCAAGGCCGAAGCTTTTACTTCATCCTTTCGCATCCACTTTAGACCACATGCATTTCAAATGAGCATACCTTCATTTTTTTTTTCAATTATAAACATGAATGTAAGATGCTATTTTTGTGTGTTTTTATTGTTGCTCTCACTCTGCTTTCACAGCAGTTAAACGTCCTTGAAACCATGATGATGATTTGACAAGAGAGGAATGAACAAATAAATACAAATATCAACAGCTCATCATTTATGAATATCCGCATCAGATACACAGTTTACAATGTAATGGAACATCACTTTTTTTAGTCAGCAAAATAATTGTTAGAGTTAGATTTAAAGGGGAAGTCAAGTAAAAAAAAAAAAATATATATATATATATATACAGTATATATATATATATAAAGGTTCGGTAAAATGCTCTATGCGTCCCCACTAGTCTAAACGCATCATTCTGATCAATATTGCGTTTGTAGAATATGAATTACAGTAAGCAGTAAAATCCACCCATATTTATCCTTCTCAGTAGGCGGCCATTTTGCCTTGTACTGCCACTTACTGTCACCTGAAAATAGCATCACAGTACGTAAGACCAATCAAGGCTCACCTCTTTTTCTTTTCCCAGAGGTAATTCAGGGTATACGTGGGCATACCCTCGTACTTCGTGCCATCCCCGCGGATGCAGCTACGGCGCCCGTGCCGGTGACGCCCTTGGGAGCCCGGCACCTTGCCTAGACTAACGCGAACCCGGAGGGTCGGACGTTCTTCGCAGACGTTCTTTTCTTTCATGTCAGCGTTTCCAAAACAGGTCGTTTTTGGTGAAAAATGAGAGTTACTTCTCCAGGACCCCTACACCACTGCTGTCACCCGAGGTGGACGCCCGAGGGAGCCCGGCGCCTTGCCTAGTCTAACGCGAACCCAGAGGGTCGGACGTTCTTCGCAAGGGTTGTCAAATCCCACCCAGGCCGGCAATCTAGCCTGGTGCGAGTCCAGACCCAAAGTCAGGATATGGTAAGATTAAATGCCTTTTGCTCGCTTGCTCTTCAAATGCAGCTTTTTGTTTGTTGTAAAGTTGGCTTGTTTCAAGCACATATACAGTTAAATGTATTTTTCCTTCCTAAAGTAAAACAACATTAGAACCCATCAATTTGTTTTAAGTACACTCTAAAAACAGTTGGATCAAAAATAACCCAACTATGGGTCAAAAATGGACCAATCCTCTAACTTGGGTCAATTTGACCCAACTTTGACTCAAGAAATTGGTCTTTCAGTGTAAAACAACAACACAATTATTGTTCAGATCCTTTTTTAGCTAAAAATAATAATAATTGGGTCACTTTGTAGCATTGTTAACACACACACACACACACATATCCGCCACCCCGCCCCCCTTAATAAATTGCCGAGGTATCAGATCGGGACTCGGAATCGGTCGATCTCAAAATGAGGTGACTTGGACTCGAGTCCAAAAAGGTTATTATTATTATTATTTGATTTTAAAGTACAAAAAGGTTTGGTCCAAAACAATATTGAGGCCTAACCACACTTTTTTTTAATCACTATTTTTGTTAATTATTCACAAATTATTGTTTTATAACATCTTATTTATGTGTTTGTCTCAATTTGAAATTTATTCAGGCATTTTGTGTTACCACAGCAATCATAAACTGCTCTTAATAAAGTCATGATTATTTTGTGACTGTAAACTAGTGCAAATAATGGATTTTTCTTTTCTTTCTAAAACAGGTGTTTTTTGTTGAAAATTGAGTTAAACAGTCATGTTCACAACTTGAGTGATCTATATGCGAGCAAAAATGTTGCTTTTTAAAATTTACGATGTGATTACTTTTCAAATTCAAAAGGGGAAAAAAAATCTAATAATAACAGGAATAATGTACACAGAGTAAGTTGTCAAGGAGTACTAACATACATTCTCTAGTTCATTTTATAAGTTTAGTGTACTCTGATAGTTTCATTTTTTGAGGGATTTTTTTGAATTGCTTGTAACCTCTTATTGTCATGTTTTTATATAGCAGGATCCTGCAAAATGAAGAAATAGCATTTGACGTTGACACGGATGAAGGCCATGAGAGCAGCTGCAGCGCAAACAACACACAAGAACTTTTCTGATCTATTGAGTGTGTTGAAAGTTCAATGCTAAGTGAGACGCACGCGTTTAGCTTCCAGGAGCTGTTATTTTTCACCAAACAACGTTTTGGCCAAGTCTGATTGTATCCTCCGTCTCAAAATATACACAAAGTAGTAGTGGATGCACAGTGTCAACTGTTTATGGGCAAACATTTGTCCAATCCTTGCTAATTGAATGAATATTAGTTTGAACACAGCCGACTTGTTTGAACGCTAATCAAAGTGGCTCCTCTTATTTCCTTTAAATGGCGTGTGAGAGGCGTGCTGATAGAATCTTAAGTCCTGTGGCAGGTCAAGGCATGTAAAGTCAATTGATATGGAACTGCAAGCAGACCACAGGTAATTGAAAGTTGGCTTTGGAAATGAAGAGGGTCTTCTGCCCAGATTTAGTCATAACTGTTTTAATTTCCTTATTTCCTCAGTAGAACTTTTATCTGTGGATGTGTCTTTGTGAGTGTTGTCGCGATTTTTGCCGGCCATGTCTGGAGGGCCTCCTCTATTTCCACAACAATGGACCATTTGTCTGTGGTTGAAGTCAATGTGTTAGTATGATTTCTTTGTAAGTCTTATCTCATGCCGGGTGTCGTCATGTCTGGAGGACCTCGTCTATTTCCACAACAATGGGCCATTGGCTGTGGTTGAAGTCAATGTGTTAGTATGATGCCTTTAAAGTATCTCATGTCCGGTGAACTCCGGGTGGGCTGTTTGCGGGGGGCTTTGTGGTACCGCCCTTCAAGACAGTATAAGAATGTTGTAAGTCCTCTGTAACTTCGCACTTGTGAGAGGCTTCAGCCGTTGTCTGGAACTCACTTGTGCCCGGAATATTCTGTAGAAATAAAAGCTTCGAAGCAACTGTTCATCGCTTTCCAGCCTGCATTCGGATAACCAACATTCTCACTACCCGAAAGAAAACAAACACGCGATCATTTTCTTCAACAGAAATCTCAAATCTTGGAGATCAATTACAGACCACCTTTCACCCGGATTGTACATAATAATGCGTTCAATGGGCGATTTATGCAATGATTCAAAGGGTTTGGTGAACGCTGTTCTCATATTAATGATTGAAATATGAAGACATCCACCACACACACTCAAAATCTGTTTGCCTACACCTCAACAAAATCACGTTACACTACCCGCTCCAATACTTAGATATTGTTCCAGACAACGTAAAGTATAGTCTATTTTCAGCCACCAAATTGTCAGGTGTGCCAGCCGCATGTCGCTCTCGGTATGCCGAAACGTCCGAAATCAAAATCCTAAACAAACACATTGTTGCTTGCTTCCATGGACACAGAAATCAGGATATGCGGATGTTTGACTCGGATCATGCGGAAATGTCACAATGTCTTCCATCACAAGCAGTGCACAAGGTCACAGCTAATGCATTCTTTAGTCTCTTTTCTGGTGTTCTACTAGAAAGGCTTTCTCTGGAAGCACTCTCGTATTTGTACCTCACTCCTATGAGACAATCCAACTGGCGTGATTGAATCGCCACAAAAGACCCTTGCCGCCATGTATACATTCATAATACAAATTAATATACACTAATTAGCTAACTAGCCATATCAAAATTAGGTCACTTTGTTGTGCTTTCATCCTTTTCTCATATATTTTGGAACTTGTGTATTTGTAAGTCAAGGGCAGGTCGGATCATGTTTCCACTCCAACACTGTAGAAATTCAGGCCTATCTTCTTTCAAAAGATGCAATGAATTGCTTCAGCTTTGGAAAGTCCAAGGTTAGGGTGGTAGGTTGCTCAGACAAAATCTAACAAAATTCTTTCATTCAATACTGACAATGGGTGGTAGTAAATCCATCTATCAATTTTCTACACCTCATCCTGTTCAGGGGCAGTGGTGAGCAGAGGACAAGGAGAAAAAAACATGACTAAGTCCAAACAAAAGGTCAAAGTTGTTGTTAAAACTATCCCGGTATCTTATTACTTTACTTAAAACTACACTGACAATTGACAAAAATAGAGCAAACAGGAACAATTAGAAACTGACAACTGTGTATCGGGGGTAAATGGCAACCCAATCTGAATCTTCGGCTGCTCCATTATTCTGAAAGCAACGGTATTTACTTATTCTTTTTTTTCTCTCAGGTCACATGACTATACTAAAGAAAGCCACATGTAAACAAACCGATAGCAATGGCAATCCATTTGGTGGCAAGCAGATCTAGATGAGTGAAAATAACGCATACAGTAAATCTATAAAAAAAAATATATAATAATAAATAAATAAAAAATTAAGCCTTTACAAGTCAAAGACGCATATCTGTTCGGAGAATAAAGTATAAAACATAAATGTTCTGAAAAGCTGGTCCCATAAATGTGCATATGTTCACTGCAGTTGATAATCATATAATAAAAAAAAAGGATAAAATGATAAGGAATTTAATTAGTATAATCCATGATCTCCTTATGCAGGGAGGAAATTGTCTTTCTAAATATGGAACGAACGAAGGAAAATGTCCTTACAGTGGGCATCCATCCATTTTCTATCATGCAGGCAGAAGGCCAGAATAACCGTTAAAATAAATAAATAAATACAATCTCACACACACACACAAGCAAGGGGAAACCATGCAATCCCCACCTAGACTGGAGCAGAGGTTGGAACGCAGAATTTCGGAATTATGAGACAGACACACTAACCACTAGCCTATGGTGTTGACCCAGTTGGAAATAAGTCAGAGTTTAAAGTTGCATTTTGGAACTTGTCACTTTTTTTGCTCACGACTGCCACCTTTGGCCTAGAGCGCAACTGCAGCCTCTGTGTCAAGCTGGTGCAAGGCGCCACTCCCCCCTTCCCATATAAATATAAATATCAATTGTGTGAAAGTGGGAAAGAGAATAAGATAGGACTAATTTCAATATGTAAAGATAATAAGCTAGCGATTTCACTGATGAACTCATGTGGCGTGCAACAGATGACACCACATCCAATCATACCAACCTGACCTTGACAAACAAAAGCCGTCTCCCCTCGTACATACACCTTTGGGTGGACAATAATCCACAGTTGTGAGTCATTAGTCTTCTGGCTTCCCAGGATCCTTTGCTACATCCTCTTGTCTGCCTCCCAGCTGCCATCAGGAAGGCGTTGGCGTGAGTGCAGCTAATTGAGTGGAGGATGTATCGTGAGAGAGCAAACCTCCATGCAAACCACAAAAGAAGCCTGCTCAGCCCTCAAGGTCAAAGAAAAATGGAAAATCAGAGTAAGAAAATATTCTTTTTGTAAGTGGTTTGGTTCTTTATTGTAGGTAAGTGCAACATAACAATTATCATTGTTGCATTGATGTAAAGACACAATTGACATTTTAAAATAAAGACCTAGATTTTATTTTATTTTATTTTTTTACAATATCAACCAGAAATTGCATGCATTAGCTGTAACAGTGATTATAATGTGTGAAGGTAATGGTCAGATAATTAATAATAGAATATTGAGGAAAAGTCTATTTCAGTCATTTATTTCAAAAAGTGAAACATTACATTAGTTCACCACACACAAAGTGAATTATTTTCAACCCTTTATTTGTTTCCATTTTGATAATTATGGCAGAAAGACCCAGTGTGACGGTAGCGCAGAAAACCATCAGACACACTCCATAAGGAGAAAAGACCTCAAAAAGAAATTGTGAAACAAGTTGGATGCTCACAGAGTGCTGTATCAAAGTAGCTACATGGACAGAGTGTAAAATGGAAGGGGAAAAGCGAATTGACTTTTCCTCGATATTCTTATTTTATGACCTGCACCTGTACTTTCTACTTTACAAAGTGAAACCTCTGACGTAAAATGGTTCGGCAGTACAAATTTGTTCAATAACAAAACTGCTAGTTTCTTTGTACAAAAGATTAATTTTTTTCCCAATCATGAACACCGGTGAAACTGAAACTCAGAGTGTTATTATTTAATGCTTGCTTATTTAATTTCTTGCTTGGTATATGGACAGGCACTCCAGAGATTCGAACATTTGTGTACAAGCAAAAAAGTCTGTTGTTTATAATATGTGCAAGCAAGTCACAGCCAATATCACAACATTGTAGCTTTTAACTAAAATGCTTCTTCCACATAATGTACACCCATACTCTACATTAACTCATTCACTGCCATTGAAGGCTATAGACGTCAAAAATTCATTTGAACTATTTCTATTAGTTTAACATTTTTTTCCACTTTTGTTAGCAAGAGTATGAAAACCAAGGGAAAAAAATATTGTACACTTAGACCAGATATAAAATTTGTGATTAATCGTGAGTTAACTATTGAAGTCATGTGATTAATTACAATTAAAAAATGTAATCGCCTGAAGCCCTGATTTTTTAATAATCTTTTTTTTTTAAATTATCTTTTTTTCAAAAAAGAAAAGATTATTAAAAATTAGGTCGCCAGGCGATTAAAAGTTTTAATTGTAATTAATCGCATGACTTCAATAGTTAACTCATGATGAATCACAAATTTTATACCTGTTCTAAACGTACAATAAAAAAAATTCTAGGCTTTCATACTCTTGTTAACAAAAGTGGAAAAAGAGTTAAACTAATAGCAATAGTTAAAATTATTTTTTTACGTCTAAAGCCGTCAATGGCAGTGAATGAGTTAAACACAGACATTCCACAGTCCATTTCATTCCAAACTCATGTTACTTAATCTGGAGTGAAAAAGTAAGTAGATGTTGGAAGAGAATACAAGATGAATTTCTCTGTTTTTATATTACATATCATATCTATTATATTACATAAATAAATAAATAAAAGGCAAACTAGGTACTTATATAATAATAATAATGATAATAATAAAATGCTTATTTCACAAAAGTCCAAAATAACAGAGTTGAAAGTAACTAACCAAACATCACAAAGTCAATGAACCGATGAAGATAGAAAGAAAACAAGAAAACTAATGCTGCATTTGAGTAAAGTGGGAAGTCAGACTTTTCTGACTTCAAACCAGGAAGTGTGTAGGGAAACGCCCCCTTGAACTCGGAAATCCCACTTGTGAAGTTGGGGGGGGGAAAAGTACCTTGACTTCACCGACGGACTACAAACAGTGGTGAGCAAACTCGGTCCTCGAGGGGCCGGCGTCCTGCAGGTTTTGGAGGTTTCCCTGCTGCAATTCAGCTGATTCCGATCAACAGGATCGTTACCAGGCTGATGCAGAGCTTGCTGATGAACTGATCATATATCAGCTGTGCTGCAGAAGGGAAACATCCAAAACCTGCAGGACTCCGGCTCTCGAGGACCGAGTGTGACCACCCCTGGACTACACTTTGGAAACACAGACCGTGAATGGTAGAACACATTTTACTCGAGTATAAAACTAGATAGCTTTCTTCATTCATAAATATTCGACATAACTCCACGTAACACGACAGTATGCCGCTATCTCCCTGCATGAAATTATACGGTGAACTACTCAACTGTATGAAATGCATTTAAAATAAGATAAAAATAATAATAAATTAAGCAAAATTGCGAGAAAGCAAGTTTGCTGGAGGTCAAAATATGTTTTGAGGACCAAAGTAAAAAAAACAATTTACCACTATCTGCCATTTCGGTTGTTTACTTTCGCCACAAACGCTTTCAGGTCGAAACTGGGAAAAGGCAACTGGTATAAGTCTGACTTCCGACCTTCGTCGAATGCAGCATAAATATAAACTGACAAGACAACAAGAGGGAGCTGATTGGATGGCACAAAAGACCGGAGTGACGAGAACAGGTTGACACGATAAGTCTAAAGTCTCAAATCTAATTAAAAGCCATTACAAAAGTGAGTGGGACACTTTTGGGGCCAGATTAACTTAAACTCACTGTAATATAAGCAACATTACTTTCACTAAAAAGAAACTCACATCGGAATTTATGCCTAATACGCAGTTAACATTGAAGATGGTTACATCATCTTTTCCTTAATCATCATCTCATCACGAGGTTCTTACATCATCTCTGCTAACTGAATTTCTTTTTTTTTAAGTGAAAATTGTCCTTTTTCTTTCCTGATGTATCACCTGTGTTGTTAATCAATGTATGTTCTCATTTCCTAATCCTGCAGCAAGGGGAGACAAGCCTAGAAAGCAAAGAGACTCCTTCAAAAACGGTCTGGATTCCAGCCTATAAGCAACCTCCAGCGTACATTTTAATCTTTACAATTCAATAGTTCCACCACTGGTATGATAGCAGGGGTTGACTTCAGATCCTGCAATCTCCCTTTTAGCTTAGCCCAAATGGACTACATCTATGATCTCCATTTAAAAAAAATAAAAAAAATTTATTCCTTCATCATAATAATTAACTTGAAATGTGGATTCCCAAAGACAAGCCCACAGAATTTGGCACTTTTTTATTTTTATTTTTATTTTTAGTAAATTAAGTTTTGACAGGGGGCAGCACGGTGGCTGACTGGTTAGCACGTCCGCCTCCCAGTGCAGAGGACGTGAGATCGAGTCCGGGCTTCGGCCTTCCTGGGTGGAGTTTGCATGTTCTCCCCGTGCTTGCGTGGGTTTCACCGGGTACTCCGGTTTCCTCCCACATTCCAAAGACATGCATGGCAGGTTAATTGAACACTCCAAATTGTCCATAGGTGTGATTGTGAGTATGGTTGTTCGTCTCTGTGTGCCCTGCGATTGGCTGGCAACCAGTTCAGGGTGTACCCCGCCTACTGCCCGAAGCCAGCTGGGATAGGCTCCAGCACCCCCGCGACCCTAGTGAGGAAAAGCGGTCAAGAAAATGGATGGATGGATGAAGTTTTGACAGTGAGGCATTGATGTCACTTTAAGCACTATGAACTTTTTGCATTGCCCTTCACAAAGATTGCCAATTTGAAGGAAGGTTGAGGTTGGAATTTTTAAATTCTTGGGTGGAAGAAAAATGCCAGTGGAAGTACTCAATCCCCAAGTGCCCCCCCCTCTCCCCACCTACACACAGTGGTGAACTTCTTCCATTGTTGCCTAAAATACTAAGCCTCTTGAGGTTATTGATTTAGAATTCTCGTGACATGTAGTGAAAAGCAGAACAATTTAATGCTGTTTCACAAGTTGGCATTGGGGACTTACCTGACTTAATCCATTTTGTAAATAACACCACCATGTTCACATTGCAATTATAGAAATGACAGCACACGACTGGACCACATATTATAAATAATCTGCATGGAACAGTTCACAATCACTATTTAGCTACTAACATGTAAATAACCGAACATTTAAATGCTGATCATTAGAAGCCTGTTAATGCGTGCAGGTCATTTTTCGGAATGTTTTACTTATACTTCCAATATTTGAAAACAGATATCTGTTTTTACCGCTCATTACTTTGTCAAAATATTGCCACTCTGGTAACTTTACACATTTAATTGATTTCAAGTTATTTATAGAATATATGTCAACGCTTCACCACAGGGTGTCACCTCTGATCACATTTAAGCATCTTTCCCCTCCACCCCTGACAACTCACTTCAAGACCAAATGGACTGAGGCCCGGAGATCGTCATATCAAATTTCATTGCGAAAGGAAATGACTGTCTACACGACTGGACTGATTTATTTCGGGGCCGTTTCCTTTTCTCTTTTTTAAACAGCTATTCAACCACGAGATGGCGCAATTGGACTAAAAATGGAATGCTATGCTTCCACACTGACGTCACATTGTAGACTTGAAATGGACAGAAAATGTTATCACAGTGTCCATTGAATCCTGAAAAACAATAAAGGAAGAAAAAATTAAAAGTGAACACATGCTTCTTGCTTGCTGGACAGTGAGGATATGAAATGAAAACAACTATAAATATTGCAAGAATCTTGTGTGTTTTCAACAAATGGGTAAGCCCAGTTGAGCAAAGAGACAACTAGCCTATATGTAAGTGAAATATACAGTATGTTTGTAATTCAATTCATTTCTGGCCATGTGACTGAATGGGAAAAAAAGAATGAGCCAAAATATCACAACATAGATGTGAAAGACTCATTGCAGTTATAGAAAATGATTTTGGCTGTTGGTGCTGAGGGGCCCCCGACTAGTTATTAGGGTTAGGGGGCAAGTACTTTTGTACACTGGCCCAGGTAGCTTTTTTTACTCCCTTAATAAAATCACAAAAAACTGCATTTAATGTTTAACTGGGTTATCGTTGTCTGATATTTACATTTGTTTGATGATCGTGAATATTAAAGTGAGGTTAAAGTGAGTGGCTTCCAAAACAACTATCAATTGCTAACCATTAGCATGTCAATAGTGGTTTCCATTTGTTAGCGTTAACCTGAGACCGGTGAGCAGACGTTTTTGTAAAGATGCTCTTTTAAATACACAATGATTATTTAATTCTATTTGTTTTATGTTTAGACAGCGTAAACTATAAAAACAAATTTGAGCCAAATTAGCACAGCAGCCTGATAGTAAAACCTTTTTTGTCTGGGTTAGACATTGGGTTGTGGTAGGAATGAGGACCCATGTGCAGGGAAGCCATGTAGGGATGCAAGAGGCAGGTTGTAACCATCTGCAATGTGGCATTGCGCCACAGGGTGGCGCCTCTTTGTTTTTGTGCACATGTGCAGCACTTTTTCATGGCCGCGTTCCAACACTCGCACTCACACCCCTGCTTCCCCCCAACCGCAGGGGGTCTCAGCTCATTGAAATGCTTCGGACAACTGAGACAGACAAACTAGACACTTGCACCCGTCGATGGGAACGCGCAACCGAGGGGCACAAAGGTGGAAGCTCAAGAACTGTGACGCGGCCCACATGTCGCAAACAGGAAATCGGAAGCAAAGCTGAGGTGTGAAAACCAGGAAGTCGGAAGTCCCGCCTCCTCCGTGGCGTGTACCCCATAGTGACTCGCGGTGGCGCCGAGCCTGTTTTTGTTTTGTTTCTTGTTAATAAAA
This sequence comes from Vanacampus margaritifer, assembly GCF_051991255.1. Classification (NCBI taxonomy): domain Eukaryota; kingdom Metazoa; phylum Chordata; class Actinopteri; order Syngnathiformes; family Syngnathidae; genus Vanacampus; species Vanacampus margaritifer. Next base: position 17,389,885 of record NC_135439.1, on the reverse strand, counting down.
GTGAACCTGCGGACTTCCAATTGCTCTCCCGTTTTTGCTGTCCCGCTGTGCCGACCATGGCCGATCAGCCAGAACAAACATGGATTTGCATGTATCAAAACACAGGAAAAGTGATTATAGCGGGTGTTTCAAGTACAACACCGCTTGTAGAACGTGGGAATAAAGAAGCAAAATATTTTGCTGCAAAAGCATAAGCAAGCTTAACGCAAAACGACGACGACACGGCTATCCGCCATTGCTGCTGACAGAATGACGGTTCGCGGCAGTCACGCGAGAATTGGCGCATATGTCATCAATGTGCAACAATGCGTCGTCATCAAGCTGCGACCGTTACGTCATCACTGGAGGAGTATCCTGCATATGGTGTCCAGACAGACGCGTACGGGATGCGTATTGAAATCTTTCCACTCTGGAGCCCGGTTTCAAAAGTGATCGGTTTCAAGCTCTGAAACCGCACCGTCATGTGGACGAACGGCCTAAACGGTAAGAAACTTGTGAGGATACATTGAAAATGGCTTTCGTGTGGACGGGGCCTGAGAAATGATCATGAGAAACCCTTCTCAATTGCTTTACCTGAATAAACAAGGAATAAATGTTTTAACATTGTTTTATCTCAGGTTGATACAGTATTTTTCTAAATGTCTTCATAAAACTGATTGATAAAGCTTTTGTATTGGATCCTAACAAAATATGAAGCTGTACCTGATGTTATGGATTGAATGTGAACATAAACTGTGCATGTCAAATCCAATAACAACAGTAATAATATAGTCATCTATGTAAAGATTATCTTTGATGAAGTCAATGTACACCCACCAATCAATGATAGGGACAAGACTAAGAGTTTAACGGTTTATCTGCTGGCAGCCTGCCTGTTTCCACGGCAGCGGCGGCAGCAGCCTGAGAGGAGCACAGCCTGTTTTCACATTCATAGAAATCCCATCCATCAATTCCCAACAACGGACATGAGTTCCAACGCTGATGAAATATACGAGAGAGCCACAGGCTGCTGCTATCTTTGAGCCAGCAGACACCCACGTGGCCTGTCTACTTGGTCTGTTACGTATTGGAAAGATGTGACCAGGTGATGTCACTGGGCTCAGCTTGTGTCTGCTATATTCCAATCAGGCCTTGTCTTGAATCAAGAGGCCGTTTGTTTGGTTGAGATTTGTAACCGGCACAAACAATACTTTGCTGCAGAATTCCATTCAGTGGTTATATCCGTCTCACCCTTAAAAAAAAAATAAAAAATGGTGTCATACACGCACTGGCAAGTACCAGCGAGCGCATAAATGATTCACCGGCTGGCTGAGTCGGAGGAGCCCGTGGTGCTCTCCGCAGGAGAGACGCTCAATATGCAGCACCAGGAGTCCCAGTTGGCAGCAGCACGCCACGCCGCTCACTCACACGCCTTGTAGTCTACTCATGTCGTTGGAATGGAGCATCCCATGCGCCCCCCATCTCCCACGCCCACGTATGAATCCAGACACCCAAAGCCTGAAATAAGACGCTGCACTCCATCTCCTCTCAACATCTCATTACGCACCCCGTTGCGGAAGAAGCTTCTCCGCGCAACTCATAAGGCTCGCAAGAGTAATCACGCAGCAATCACACCAATGCACAGCGAGCCCTCACTTGTGGATTTAATATCACAGCGGAAGCACCTTTATTTTCCCCCCACGTCCCCTCAGCTTTCCAATCTCCTCGCTCTTCTCCTTTGTTATCTTCATTATCAGTCGCTGTGTCGGAGCACGGCGCAGCTGTAACAGCTGCAGATGCTTCACTGCTGGGCTCCTCGTCTGTGACGATCGCACAATCAGAGGAGAACTTGCAAAGATAAACACTAGAAAATTTTCAGGCAAGAGGCAGGCGGAATTTCTACGCTACGCAGCCGATTGTGATATATTCAGGGGCTTAACTAGAAATATTTCAGTGGGGTGGCCACTGGCTACTTACAATACACAGGACCCCCCCCCCCCAAAACAAACAAACAAACAAACTAATAAGTTATTGTTTCTCAAACCATCATATACGGTTGTGATTTCTTGAAATAAAACACACACATATCCAGAACCTTGCTCAACATGTTCATAATCAAGCAGGATGAATTCTACTCTATCTCAAGAGCAAGGTTTTACTGATCTTAACTCATTTGCTCCCAAAACGTTATATTTTAAATGTTTTAAGTGTCCAAAAGACGTATTTATCAGTTTTTATGTGTTTTTTTTTTAATGCTAGAGCATACAGACGGCTTTGATGCAGCCTCTCAACTGCAGAGAACGGTTCAAACAATGGTAGTTATTACAAAAACGGCCAGCAGGTGGCAGCAGAGTATAAGAGATCAACCAGGGCCATGTTGCAACAAGCTCTTTTTGACCGTATTTTCACCAGGAATGTGAATATTGATCAAACTTAGCAATATTTTAATGCTAATTGTTGCAAAACAGAAACATATAGAAATTCACAAGACGTTTTTATGTTTTTGTTTGTTTGTTTTTTAGAGCAGAATAACACTATATTCTGTGGGTCTTGCAAAATCAGTCAAAATCCAGTAAAACAGCCGGGAGCGAAGGAGATTGCTTCAGTGAAAATGGCTGGGAGTGAATGAGTTAATTTACTAGATAATGGCATTTTCTTTGATGTTGCTCATCAGTGTTTCCCACAGATTTGAAATCTACTTGGGTGGGTGGACTCCGGCGGGGGGGAGGGGGGCCAGGTCACAGTCCTGTTACTACGTCTCCTCTAGTCTCACAATCCCCAAAGTGATGGCAAACTAACATTACCTGTGGTATATCCGGTCGCGACACGTTTAAAAAAAAATTATATTTTAAATACATTTTCTTGAAAACTTCTTGGGTGGTGGCCAGTTTATTTGGGTGGCCCGCCCAAGTATTAACATGGTGTGGGAATCACTGCTCATTATTTCATAATCTACTTCTATCTCATGTATTAATTTGCATGTACCAGCTAATAGTCAATTAGAGTCAACACCATTTTGCATATTGATGACATACGAGCAAACAACTTGCTTGCTTTGTTGTGCTAACGTTGCCACCAATTTTAATGATTTATATTTTAAAGTTGTTACAACTTCAATTATCCCCCCCCCGCAAAAAAAAACCAACCAAGTTGTGATATGTAGTACAGAAAAAAATTATGGGATGGATTGATGTTTTTTCCCGTTTTTGTCATTTGTTGTCTGTGAGGTTCCGTTTATTGTCGGTGGACAAAAGCACAGCTGACAATAATTGTCACTTTAACCGAGACAGGAAACAATAGACTTGTTAGTGACACAATATGAAGAGGAAGTGACTTCTTTTGACGAGTAACAGCAGCAGCAGCCAGACGGGTGCTGCTTCCAAGTCTTCCATTCAACACTTGATTATCTAATCTAAGCCTCAAACACATGCTCGCTGCGTTCTTTAGCTGGCACGTCGTCTTGTTGATGCAGCAGGGAGCTTTTAGGCGGAACACTTTGACCTCAGAATGGATTCCGCTTTACCTGCCAGAGGTAACAATTGACAGTCCAGGGTCAGCCAAATGAATGAGTTCGTGTTTAGCCTTCCTCAGTGCTTGGCTAGAGCGCTCACTGTTTTGTTTGGAGCGCTCCCAAATGGAAACCCGCATTTGGAGTCAGGCCAAATTGTCAGCCTTGCGCACGACTTTGTGAGTGAGCGATGGCCGCCGCCAGCCTGAATGGAGGCGTCATCAGGGGACTGTCAGTGTGTACCCAACCTTACAGTCACACACACACGCACGCACACACACACACACGTTTGTTTTACTATCTTTGTGGGGCCATCTCATTGACGTAATGCATTTCCTAGCCCCTTCCCCTAACCCCAACCATCAAAAATGATTGCCTACCCCTATTCCTTACCCTAACCTCAACCATAACCCAATTCAAACCTAAACTCTAAAACCAAGTCTTGACCATCAAAAAGAGGTCTAGACTTGTGGGGCCCAGCAAAATGGCCCCACGTGGACCCGTGGCCCCCACAACTCTGTGAAATCCCAAAATGCTGGCCCAACTGTGTAATGAAAAACAAGACCACACACACACACAAACACACGTTTTTTTTACAATCTTTGTGGGGCCATCTCATTGACGTAATGCATTTCCTAGCCCCTTCCCCTAACCCCAACCATCAAAAATGATTGCCTACCCCTATTCCTTACCTTAACCTCAACCATAACCCAATTTAAACCTAAATTCTAAAACCAAGTCTTGACCCTCAAAAAGAGGTCTAACCTTGCCCAGCAAAATGGCCCCACATGGACGGCCCACTGTGAAATCCCAAAATGTTGGCCCCACCACGTAACAAAAAACAAGACCACACACACACACACACACACACACACACACACACACACACACACACACACACGCACACACACGCACACGCACACACACACACACACACACACACACACACACACACTCACACAAATCACGTTATCATAAGACTCTACGGATTTACTGTCCTTTCATGGCAACATACAACACAATCATAAAAAGAATGAAACATTTACAGAAGAATGATCAAGAAATTGGTGAAGGAGGGGTGATGTAGAAAAATCTTTAACCCTATAACACCAAAAGTATATTAAATACAAGACATATTGTGCCCTCTATTTCATGAGTATGATATTTTAAAAAAGACGCCATTAAAACCCTGACGTTTATGATCTGACACATGCATTGCATTGACAATCCATTAGAGGGCAGTATCACCCAGCTGATGGCTTTTCCAGCGACCTTGCAATATCGCCCCAATTGAGAAAGGAGAGACACCTTTACTTATATTTTAATAGTGGGAAAAATTATTTCTGATTTTTGGAAATACTAATAAATTCGACATGTCTGTTTATTATTTTATTTTATAAATGTACGTATTTAAAGCATTGTGACCGGATGTATCAAACATGACACAAATCAAAAGTCATATGTGGAAGTTGATTTTCAAGAAAAAAAAAAATTGGTTCTTACAAAAGGACCAATAAATACTCTATTTACAAAGAATCTGAACTTTCTCTCATATATTTCATGGTTCAGGCTTTGGGTTAATATTAAGAAGTGAAACTCCGCAATGCAGCTTTAATAGGAATTACTATAGAAAACTTTCAAAATTAAATTACTAAAGAGTGATATTTTTTCCTCATTAAAATCCCTACTACTTTTTGTCGAGTGTTTTTGGGAGGCTAGAAAGGACTAATGGCCTTCCAATTCATTTCAATTGGGAAAGTTGATTTGACTCACATCTCAAGGCACAAAATACAAATATAGCGTACAAATACAATATATTCTGTGTGTCCAAATAATGGGCCCATATATATTGTGCATGTGTAAAGCCCAATGTATAAGCCCTTATAAAAAGAAAAGGAAATTCCTGGCCATTGCATTGTTATATGAAATATTTGAAATTAATTCCATCTAATTGACTCCTATCATGTTGAGCTGTTTTCTGATGCGTAACAAAACATTGCGAGGTCAGGAGGGTGCCTTTAAATCTTGATCAGCATGTGTATGTGAGGGCTTTAAGGGTAATTGTCTGTGCATGCACGCAGAATGTGTGCTTCAGTGCTACATAATAAATATGCATAAGTGTAGTGTTAACATGAGTGGCCGTGCAGTAAATCATTGATGAACCTTGGACCTTGAGAAGCTTGTAAAGCAGCTTTACCTGCGGGCCGTACGCTGTGATACAAAGCCTCTTGACACATTAAACACCTCTGCCTCGGGTCGCTTTTGTTTGAATCTTATCTAACCCTTTCACTTCTTCAAACTCAGATGCCATTTTTCTATCAACTAGGCAGTAAAGCACAAAAGAAATATATGTCTTGCTGCCAAAGCTTATGCTCCCCCCAGAGTGTTCCGGCTTAATGGAGGCGCATTGTGTTATCATTTTGGCTAATTACTGCTTAACAAATGTCTTCTCGTTGTCTGTCAACCCGAAAGTGTGTAATCAGCCTTGACCTGCTTGCCGACTGCACTGCTTTAAGTATGTCACTGTACAGCATTCACCCTGTGTAATAATTAACAGGACTAAACTGTGAAGGATTTGCATATTCATTGAAAAAGAGCTCTTGATAGCTGTGCTTTCACAGCCCACTGACAACTGACAAGGGGGAGAAGATAATGATGAAATTGCCATACGTATGTGCATCAGATGTTTAAAAAAAAAACACTACTTATCATTCCTCACGTGAAGAATAATCATTTTGTTGTCGTAAATTTTTCATTTTGTTCTGTACTTAGTCACAAAATGTCTTCTCTGCATTTAACCCATCACAGTTGGGGGGTGGGGAGGGGGTGCAAGAATCCTGGGTGTACCTTTGTCCAAGTGGCGGAGGGGCCCCTCAGTCTGGAATCGAAGGGGGTGTACCTAATGTTTAGCCCCAAGGTGAAATGAATGAGCTGAATGTTTTGAATTTCAAATGGGAACAATGTAAATGTGTAGTGTTAAATGTGCCATAGGGAATTAATGAGGAAAATGCAAGCCTGGTAGGCAATTTTTTTTTTTTAATACGTTAGTTGGAATGGTGAGAATCAGTTGAAAAATTTAGAAAATAGAGGTGAAAAAGTCTTTGGGGTTTTTGAGTGTATTTTAACTCATTAACTGCCATTGACGGCTATAAACGGCAAAAATACATTTTAACTATTTGTATTAGTTTAACATTTTTTTCCACTTTTGTTGAAAATCTAGATTTTTTTTATTGTACATTTAGTTTTGTACATAAATTTTGTGATTAATCGCGAGTTAGCTCGTGAAGTCATGCGATTAATTAAGATTAAAAACTTTAATCGCCTGACGCCCCGAATTTTTAATAATATTTTCTTTCTTTTTTTTTTCTTCATTCACTGCCGTTGACGGCTATAAACGTCAAAAATTCATTTGAACTAATTTCTATTAGTTTAACATTTTTTTCCACTTTTGTTAACAAGAGTATGAAAACCTAGAATTTTTTTATTGTACATTTAGAACATATAGAATTTGTGATTAATCGTGAGTTAACTAGTGAAGTCATGTGATTAATTACAATTATAAACATTTAATCGCCTCTTGCCCCTAATTTTTTATATTTAAAAAAAAAAATGAATTTATGGCAGTGAATGAGTTAAGGGTGAAAATTTAGAATATATGGTAAGCAGGAATTGATTAAAATGTCAAGAGCTAGATTGTTATGTGACTTCTCCAAAATATCAAACTGGCAGCGCTCCAATGTGATTTGCTCGAAAAGGCGGGACATTCAGTCCAATACTTCAAGCTGATTGGGCCATGCGGCAACTTGTGCACATCTACCAAACTTTCGTTATAACCAATCACGGCAACAGATGAAAATGTCGTCTTCATTGTTGTCGTACGTAAAAAATAAAATAAAAAAAGCACAAACATCTTTAGCAGCTACAAATGCATGAAGCGTCTCTCGCTGTTCTACATTCAACAAGGAAACTGTGAGTTAATTCTGCGAGAACAAGAATTAATTGCAGTGTCCATGCATTCAGAATCATCCACATTAGGTTTCTTTGTTTCACACGGCTTCAGGCTTCTTGTTTGTTGCTCCCAAACACAATTTTGCTTTGTGATTGGTCCGAACCGATCAGTGAAAATTTATGGGCCCGGTACAAGATGGATGGATTCTTGGACTTTAGTGAACTCACAAATACCGATATTTAAAATTAGGACGTTATGGCATCAAATAAGATGAACAGCTTAATGTTGGAATGGTTTGAATCAGTGGAGTAAAATGTAGAAATTACAGGAGAAAAAAAAAAAAATTGAGTTTGGGAGATATTTTACGGGGGAAAATATTGAATTTTTTGCCAAGTACGAATTTATGGCATCGGTAGGAATAAGCTCAACAGTTTAAAGTTGAAAGGGTTTGAATCAGTATTTTTTTTTTAGAAATTACAAGGGGGCGGGGGAATAGAATTTTAGTTTTTTTGTGTGGGTATTTTAGTGGTGAAAATTCTGGTAAGTGGGAATTTTTTTCAATGTTGAAAATGCTTCCAAAAGTGAATTTAATGAGCTGAATGTTAAGAATTTCAAACGGCAATGATGGAAATGTGTAATGTTGAATGTCCCATTGGGAATAAATGGGAAATTTTGGGGTGGAAAAACAGGGAATTGTGGGTAAGCCATGAATTTTTGGAAAGCGAAAAATGGAAGCCCTCTAGGCGTGAATTTTTGGGAAATGTTGACGTTGATATGGTGAGAATCAGTCGAAACATGTGGAAGTAGTAGTGGGACAAAAAAGTGTGAGGAATAAAATGGAAAACTACGGAAGAAGATTGAAGTTGAAGGTCAATCAAATAATGCCAAAAGTCCCCTTCAAAATGATTGGAACTGCAAGGTCAACTCTTTTACAGAAGACATTTGGGTGTCAGATCAAAAGATGAATATGAGACAAAAATTCAGAAGTCCAGCTTTTATTTCATGGTTTACAGAGAACCTTTTGTTTGAAAATACCCACTTTCCAAATGAGCAAAATTATTGGAACATGAGACTGATGTATGTATGTAGCTGTTCGGGTGTTGCCTTTTCAAAAAATGGGTTAAACATGAGATGGATAGAGCTTGATTTTGGCTTTCACCTGTGAAAGCTGCATTTGCTGTTCAGCAAACATGAAAGCCAGAGCTGTCTATGAGTGAAAAGTCGTATTTGAAGGCGACACTGTATTGTATTAACATGATATAAGTCAAAATCTTTTTAGAGAACGGGTAGGACTAAATAAAAAAAATGCTTCCTCCTATTCCTTTTGAACATAAACAGTGCTGAATTGTGTCATTTATAGCCGCTTTTTTTAATTCTTTTAATGTTCAAATAAAGCAATCAATCATTTCATGAAAAAAAATATTTGCAACAGCTGTTTAAGTGAGACAAAAAGAAAAATCCTCCCACGGACAGGCATGAGGAAGAAGAGGTTCTTCAGCTGAGATTTACTGTTCCATTTTATGAGCACTGAGACTGCAGCTCAGTAAATCCTTCATCATTGTGCTTTTATTTGGGAATTTGATCTCTTCGGGCAAACAGCGGCCGCTTTAGATTTTTCGTTCTGACAACAACATGGGGTGCTTTGTATTGTTTGGCCACACAAATGAATACATCGTTGGCTTGATCAAACGTGTAAGACAAATCTGAAAGCATTGCAATTACATGAGAAGTGAGCCAAGAGCGTGGAGCTGCTGCTCCCAATCACATGCCCGTGACACGCAGCAGGAGGCCGCACTTGAATGTTCTGCCCACTCGTGTAGGAGATGGTAAATGACAGGAAACGCCTCTTCGCACGTCTTCTTTAACTGGTGTATTTACTTGCCGCATTGATGGATGGCTGAAGGGGATAGCGCTACAATTAAGTATGATTTTCCATCATGGATTAACAATTTTTGACAAGGTACAATTTACTCCAGAGGATATAATAACAGATTAGCTGCGGTGGAGGGAAGTAATGATGTATAAATACTTTCCCGCTGTACTTACATACATTTGTCAGGTATCTGTACATTATTTGAGTATTTCTTTTCCTGGGGACTTTAATTGATATTATTGGGGATCTTTATATTATTAAAGAAAATCTCCTTAAAATTATCTTTAAGCTTTATTTATACAATTTTCATGCAATAGCTCAATGTGCTTCATATATATATATATACAGTATATATATATTAATATATAAAACGATGAGTGAATGTGAGACATTTAAAAGTAAAGAAAAAAAGCAGTTTTTCAAAATTACTACAAGAATGTCCAGTGCAAGAATATATCTATTTTTTAAATGGATTATAGAAATACTTTAAAAGACCTTAATCATAGGTATGGGGAAAAGCATTAATTTTCATTTATTGATTCAAACCTGGATTTAAAAACATTGACACGAGGGGCAAACTTTAGTCATGTTGCATGCAGCATAACAGCTAAATGCTGATTCACCATGTTTGCTTCGAGCAGGCAAGTGTGTCCTAATCTGGGTTCCGTTTGGGATTTGAAAATAGAACAAAAGAATACGTGTTTTCCACCTCTCTGCGTGACATGAAGCTCATCCTTGGAACCAAAATTGCCTTAAATAAGTAGATTAAAAAAAAAATATATATATATATATATATATATATATATGTTACCCAAATTTATCTCTGACTGCCAGGAAAGTGTCGGATATCTCTCCTGCGTTGCGCTGTGATTGGCCAGCCTGCATTTATGGTGTGGCTTAGAGGAAGGGCAATTAGTTCAGCAACTTCCAGGGCAAACATCATATTGGCACCTTTGGAGTCTTGCTATTTGACCCTGACACATCCAGATGAATTTATATTTAATGTCTTACTGCTTGGGTTGTGACCTGAAAGCAATGTTGGTTTTTATGATACACTTAACATATCCCTCAAGGGAGTCATTCTATGCTTCCTCGTAAGTCAAAGAGCAGGACGAAGGATTCCGGTCGTTCCCTTCAAGATCCGGCATGAAGCGACACCTTACTCATGTTACAGACAAGTGTGTTTCCAGCTTCAACTGCAATAACGATAGAACGCCATATGAACCCAAAAATTGTGCCTCTCAAATGGCAGTTGCCTCGAAACTGCTGCTATTATCCACAAAAGTATCATACGATCTTGATATGATCATACGGATAACGCTAATCATTTTGGTGGAGTACAACTTCAACACATCATTTTGACAGGCATTTCTAATGTTTACTCCTCATAAGGCTCCAATGTATTAGATTCATGCATATATTTGTGAAGTTGTATTTTACAATTTAAAAAATGTGCAGATTTTCACAAGTTACTTCATGTTAAAGATTAGATAGCTCTTAATATGAAAAGAAAAATGCACTGAGCTGTCACCAATGTCTTACAAATGTAATTATGCCATCTAGTGGCAGAAAATGACCTCACCACAAATCAATATCACACTAGTTTTTTTTTTTTTTTTACAGTACAGTACATCTTTTTGATTTTAATTCAATTTTGTGAATTATGAAAATACCGTATCAATGACTAAAAGATGCAGCCATATTTCTATTAGTTTAACATTTTTTTCCACTTTTATGTTAAGAGTATGAAAAAGAAAAAAACATTTTATTGTACATTTAGAAGATTACAAAAAAATATATATATGACAGATTCATGACTAAATTAACAACCCTGGGGTGGGGAAAAAATTGAAGATGGATGAATTAAATAGTTTTGATGGTTTTAAGCAAGAGAGCTCTTTTCAGTCCCGCATATTCAAATAATCAAGAGGTGAAGATTTTTGGTGAAAGGGAAAGTCAGCGGTTGGTGGGAGAGATTTGAGATGACATATCGGCGCTCTGCTAAGCAGCCTATTGAAGGGGAAAAGGGAATTGATGATGAAGAGCTCTTGTCAACTTGTGGGCTTGCTCATGTCATGTACGAGTACACTCGTGCCAGCAAACACTCCACAGGACAGCTCGATCAATAATGTGCCCAATTCAGAAACATACCGTACACACATCCTGATGAGGGGAACGGAGAAAATGGATAACTTCAACAATTTTATTTGTGAAAAACTACAAGCAAAATTCATAAATAGACATTTCTATTTGAAGCAAGAAGGAAAATGATCAGGTTAGCCTATAAGCGCAAAGTCGTGCACATGCCAGGAACATGTCGTAGTTCAACATTAGAAGCTGGACAAGAAGCTGTGATCTGCAGAAAATGCTACGTCCATTTCCACACCAGAAACATAATGTGACCATTTCACAAGGGGAAACAATGACACATCAGCTAGAAGTGAAACAACGCAAACATGGAAAACGCAAAGGATCAAACAAAGAATGGATTATTGTACTGTCCTACAAATGTTCCCACATTTCTTTTCAACAGAGCAATAAGTTTTAAAAGCATTGTACAAGACATCTTATAGGAAGAAATGAGTTTGTATAATACACCGAGTCGGGAATTCACGTTTAAGATATACAGTCAGTAAACAAGCATTCTATATTTGGATCTCTGACAAACAAAGCTAAAAAAATGTAACCATCTTTACACAGTAAATTAAGGTTACTGGTCGCACACAAGAACAGAACTGCTTGCGCGGAAAGGAAACGAGGAACAAAAGACTTCAGCTTCGATGCCATATAGTGTTTGCCGATTTGAAAACTATGTACAAGCAATGCATCATATACTCAAATGACCATTTGTCAATAATTTAACACAAATCTTTTCACTTGCAGTACTATGTGGTTGCAGATAAGGCAAGTGAAACGATGGCTTTTTAGGCCCATTTCGGAAAGATTGCATTACAAAACCGGGTGGTTATTTCGTGTATAAATTCGACTTTTTCAGCCCACATATTCACCTGGCTTCTCCCCACTTTGAACACTGATGGCATTATTTGTACGCAATAAAGTACATGATTACATTTGAACCACTTCTTAAGAGCAAAAGAAAGAAAACGATATGAGATACAAAAATGATTATCCCCTCGTGAGAAAGTCAATCTGGCCGGGATGGATCTCTGGGGAGGGGCGCTTTTGGGGGAGGCGGCTACATCTACAGTGAGGGGGGGAGAAGGGGGGGAAATTGTTCACTCAGCCCGCCTCTCATCACCTGTACGTGTCCAGAGTGACGCGCTGAGAGTGAACAATAAGAACACCATTAACATGGATTATATTAGTCTTTATTTATTTAAACTGTTATTCATCTCAAACATTAGATAATTGCAGTAATTGCATTTCAAATTGTTATTCATCTATGTATCATGTCAATATGAAATTCCTTTGGTCCTTCAATAAATAAACTAAGATATCATATACACATTTATTCTTTATACAATTTCATACAGTTAAAATGAAATTCGGTTGTTCTCTTATCAGCTGGACGTGAATTTGAATCCTTCAACAAGCCTTGCTATTCTAAAATATGAAAGCGCAATTATGATTTGAGTGTCACCTCCAATGACTGTCGCCTTTAAATGACTCGCAAAAATAAAAAAACGGGTACATTAAATTGTCAATAAAAAAAAATCATTTGCAGTCACTTTTATCAGATTTTTAGGCGTCGCAACAAAAAATTCAGACGTGGAGCTTTGTTCGGAAGATTTCACCAAGAGGGAAACTTCAATTTAAGAGGCGTACAGTGTTGAGCCAGTAAACTCAACATTTGCGCTACGGAATGGAGCAATTACCAAACAGCTTTTAGTGTTTTACACAACAGCCTACACTGTACACTTATGGACACACAATACTGTATAAGATAATGAGTTGAAAGTTGAGTATTTGGACTTGTGATGCACACCGCAGCCACGAGGAAGGTCCCAACAGTGTTCAGAGTGAGACAGTACGGTTGAGGGAGTGACAATCGGATTCTTCATCACATGAAGTGATTGGGAGATCTGCAAAACTTTTCACAGTGTATCTAGCACCTTTGTGTGTGTGTGTGTGTGTGTGTGTGTGTGTGTGTGTGTGTGTGTGTGTGTGTGTGTGTGTGGTCTGGCATAACTGCAATAAAAACACTGAGGGAACGATCGGTCGGCGGAGCTACGCAGCCAAGCTTCAACACCAGAAGGTAAATATCAAAGTATACAGGTGCAACGGGTAATAAATAAGGGTACAAATAATAACAACAAAACAACGGTGGTTATTGTGCCTGGCGGAGAAAATGTTCTTGACAAAAAAAACAAAAAGGTCGACTTGGCCTCACATCCACGTCCAAATATAAAACAATACCTACAAGTGTCTTGACGCTAGCACGGCCGTTAACTCGGTATAGTCCACAGCTCCTCTTCCTCTTCTTCTGGAGTCTTTCGTTTCCATGTTAGGTGCACCGCACTACCTCCCACCAGGCCGCATCCAGGTTGGTCATGGAAAGGAGGCGGCGTAGCCGTGGGGAAGGTCAAGTCCGCCTCCCCCCACTCCCCCGCTTTGGGATCCATAGTGACCAGTACGTGGGGGTTGAGTGGGCGGGGTCAACAGAGAAAGGGCCGGGCCGTCAGAAGGACTCGTCGTGCCCCACTGAGAGATCGCCTTTGGGCGTGGAGGCGCGCGACGAGCCTTTGTCCATGCTCTCCGAGCCCGAGCTCTGGTGCTGCTGTTCGGAACCCGCGCTCGACGTGATCGTGGACGACGACGTGGACGAAGAGCGGCTCTTCTCCTTAAAGTCCGTTATGATCACCGTCACGTTGCCCACGGTGATGGCCAGCTGCTGCGCCGTGCTCCGGTCGATGTTCTTCAGCTTGGGCCTAAGGGAGAGAATTGGTGAGAAAAAGTCAACCAGTTTCGGCGGACATGTTGACGCACGGAGTCCGAGTACAGTGAGTGTGTTTTCCCCACTCGTCGCATCTGTAGGCGTTACATCAAATCACCCAATGGGTTGAACCAAGCAAATTTTGATTGAATTAGCGGTGTCAAAATGAGTGCGTTACTTTTGAGTTGATAATGAAATGTTAATGAAAATGTCTCTAATTGTTGATTGTGATATCACAGCAGTCTCAAATTTTTGGCCAACACGAACGAGCAGGAGTTTGGAATCTACTGCCCACTGAATTTGAATATTTTCGGCAAGATTTCAATGAATATTTTCAATGACTTAAAATTTCAAATAGTCAATGAATATTTAAATGTCAATGAACAATGAATATTCAACTTTCAAAGGCTATCAATCAATATTCAAATTTCTAAGAATATTTAAATGTCAATGCACAATCAATCAATATTCAAATTTCAATGAACAATCAATGTATATTCAACTTTCAATGGCCATCAATGAATATTCAATGAGTATTTAAATTTGTAAGAATATTCAAATGTAAATGAATATCCAACTTTCAATGACTATTCAATGTATATTAAATAAATATCTGATATGTTTACTTTGACTCCTTATCGTTGCTAAACAAAATATTTTACTTCTCTAAAACGTACGTTTTAGATAATGTAAGAGATTACATTTCATGAAAAGATATGTTACAGTCACGTGATCCACAAGATTAAAATTTCAAGGTTGACCAAAACAAAAGGTCATAAGGTCACTAAAATATACCTGTTTTGTGACGATTGACCCAGTAGTTACTGAGATACAAGAGCTCAAAGCAAAGTGGCCATTTATGCAAAAAATATTAAAATTTGGCAGGCCATAGCTTCCAAAACCCTCTCTGATTGACCTAAAATTTGAGATTTAGTGTTGTTTTATTAAAACCAAAAACTGGGTGGTTAAAATTTTCAGATTTTTTGGGGGTGATTTGGAATGAAATGAAACCAACCAAAAATCAATAAATAACGGTCCGGAACAAGTGGTCGCAAATCCGATCTGACTGTGTTTGTTAACAAAAATAAATGGCAAAAGGACCTTGAAAAAAAAAATCATATTAAACTGCAATATCGAGGTGAAACACAAATATAATTAAATCATTTTTCAAAACCGTTCAGTCCTACTTGCAAGTTTAAATAATGGTAACGTATACGAGACACGTACCTGGAAATGTGATTGTTCTTGTTGGTCTTGGTTGCCGATTTGCCAGACTGTATACTCTGTTTGTCGCTGGGTGGACTCTGATGGCTGTCTGATTTGGGTCTGGGGGGGAAACAGACACAAACACCAGTTTGGCGATGACACCCTCAGCAAAATGTCTCCATCCCTGCCCACTGACCTGCTCTTTTTGATGCTGGGCTTCTTTGTGATGGCCGGGATGATGTCTTTCTCCGTGTCGGCTTTGTCTTGGACGACGGGCTGCTGCTCCTTGTCACTCTTGTCCTTGTCAGGAGGAGGCGTGTCTCTCTCGGGCCTCACTATCTCTGGACGCTCGCCTTCAGGGCGAGCCTCCCCGACGGCGCTCTCTCCTTCACCGTCCGCCCGCTCCCGGTCTGTGCGCTCGCTCCGCTCCCGCCGCTCTTTTTTGGCTGGGGGCGGCATGGGATACTGCTGGGCCACCTGCTGGGCCACCAGCTGGGAGTTGATCCTGGGTTTCCTGTGGAGGAGAGCCAAAAATGGATTAGCCACTTGATGGAGCGCCCGCGGCCAACTGTGCTCACGCAACTAGCGACGGACGGGCTAGCCGCAAGCTCACTGAAGGGACTCGACTCCTGGCCCTCACGGAGGGGCCGCAGCTTTCAAGCAGCCTCTGAGCAGCGCTGTTTGTGAGCTAATCTCATTAGACCGCGGCCATCATAAAACGAATGCTCGGGATCACAAGGTGGGACATTTGCAACACATCACTTAGGTCTTCTAATCCGATTAGAGCAGGCACAGCCCCATTTGTCACAGACCAACACTCAGTAGGCCGTGATGGAGCTGCCGGCACTCTTGCAGGTGCCCGCAGCAAAGCCTGTCCTGCGCTACCTAGCATAAGCTTCATCATACCTAAATCAGCCAAAGAAATAATAAGCAGTCTGGTATCACTTGAAGGCTGCTCAACAGTTAAGCACGCTGCATTAACACGCCTTTTAGGCTACTTGGCCAACACTTTCAATCATTAGACAGTCAGATTATCCAATTTATCTCTTTATGGCCTTCAACAAACGCATCTAATCTCCTCCTGCTGTCGGCTCATTTCAGACAGTCCCTCTGCGTGGGGAGGGGGCGGGATGGTGTAGTTGACCACAAGTCAATCAATGGGGCCATAATAGAGCATCATGTCATGATGCTCGCAGCGCTCTCAAATCGATACACCAGCTGTTGTGAATGACGATGAGCCGTGGGCTGTTCTAGTATGCATTACCTTGCATGGTTATATGCAGCCCCGGGGCTCTTGTGTTAAGTGCCCATAGGGGACCTTTAATGGGTTCATAAGAGATGCTAATATGGACCTGAAAATGTTCCTCTCATCTTGGCTTTTCATTTGTGAAATACTGTACACCATCTAGCACAGGAGTCCCCAACTGCCAGACCGGGGACCAATACCAAAACTGTAGGACATGGAGTATTGGGCTGTATAGTGATTATGAAAAGAGAACAAAACAAAATAAAGAAAAACAAAAAAAATCTGCTCTTCTTTTTTTTTTATATATGTTTTTCTTTCATTAACAGAGGAGTACCAAGAATTCTGTCCAAGTGTGTGAGACCGATTATTGGCTGCGCCGATTATCAGCGCTGATATTCAGCATTTTGATGAATATTGCATCAGCCTTTTTTTTTTAACTGCATTAATTTCAGGGAATTTTTTTTTTATTTTTTGTTAACTTAATAAGAGATGCTGATGAACTTGGAAACTCTCTGCACCTTCTATTTAACTTTTGTTGTTGTAAATTTCAGATACTATATTTGGAAATTTTGGAAAACTTTATTTACTGTAGAAAGCAATAGGGAAGTCAGAAGCAATAGGGAAGTCAGTGGTTCTCAACCCTGTGAAATATTTTTTCAACCAAGTACTTCCTAACCAGCGCAAAACATTTTTGGTTGAGAAACGACTTAAAATAGAATGTTGTGCCATCATTGTCTGATTTTTTAAATTTTGTAACTTAATTTCTTGACATTTTTGGAACTAAAAAGAAAGAATGAATGAAATCAATTACAGATCTGTGCACACAAAAAATATCACCATTAACTGTTCTCCTTTGGGGTCATAGTAAAGATCTGTTTCTCAAAAACAAATAACTATCTTAATTTTTAAATACATTTTTGAAACGATTGACAGATAATGCTAGGTGGCATATGACAGGCTGGGTCAAACCATTCTGCTATGGGGAGACTCAGGTTTTTTAGGACAATGAAGTTGAATAAAATTTATTTTATTACCTTAAATTTGACTGCAGTATTTGAATAAATTAGTAATTATTTGTAAGCATTTTTGCATGGATGCTACGTTTGAATTATTCTTTTGAAATCTCCCGTACACCCTGGAGCGCCTTCACGTACCCCCATTTGAGAAACACTGGTTTAGTTATAAAACAAAGATGTCTATTGACTAAGATAAAAAACAACAACAACAACAACAACAACAACATTTTCTAAATCTGAAAAGTTGTTCAATAAACATACAGTATGCTTAAAGACATTTCAACAAAGTCAACAGTGGTGTATAGAAAAATGGATAGATGAGTAATATTAGAATAGGTACACACAAGATGACGTCCATAATAGTAATTAATATTCTTAAAAACGTTGCTTCATGTGGCTATTAGTGCACAACCATCAAACCGTAACTAATATAAAGTGTACGAATGTGTTTGTAACAAGACACACAACTCATTGAAATTGAGAGCAGGACCAGGAGTGAACTCATGAGTCCAATTGTTGAAATTGCTCCCACAACATGCTGCTGCCAATACGTTCCTGGCGAGTCACACTGAGTCCGTGGAAGCCCTCACAGCGGGAAATCCTTGTACGCTTTATTACCACCTCCCCTTTGCACTACAATACACTATTGACAGGCACTCCTATGATTACTCTTCGATTCTGCTGTTGTTGCCAGTATGTGTCATTCTTCACAGGATGCCCCAAAATGACTATCATTATCTTGAAAAGCTCCTTAAGGTACATCACTACCTATACGCTGCTGTTGCTCAGGTACTATTTGTCAAGAGGTACTGCATGCTGAAGCTGATTTAAAATGTTTTTACCAGACATCCTTGTTTTCCTTTTCTTTAAAAATAAAAAAATAAAATACTTCAGTATTAGTTTATAATAAAAGCTGATGTCCAGGGGTCATAAATTCAAACACTCCACTTTTGGGCCGGGTGATATGTCCCAAAAATAAAATCTCATATTTTCATTTATTCATTCAATGACAAAAATCTGATTTCAAATGACAGCTTTTCAATCCTTCAATAAAAAAGGCAAAGCAAATGACAATGATTACTCCAAACAAGTTTTGCTGTTTCCCCTCTTCTGTGATTTGCTTTACCCTTGAGTGTTTTCATCATACTTAGCCAAGAACGATAATTCTGATTCTGATCCTGAAATCAAACAAGCTTTTAAACCGCTATTTCCACAACATTAACCAAATCAATTTCACAGAAACATTTTTTCTTTTCAATGTAGGGCTTCCTCTTTGTGAAAATGGCCTTTTAAACAAAATCTTCTAAACATGGTACATGTTTGACAACTTAACACGAATAACCGAAAAAATATAAACCAAAACATCACTTTTGGGATTAACTCTTTGACTGCCATGGACGTTAAAAGACGTCAAGTAAAAACCTACGGAGGGCCGCCAATGACGTTAAAAGACGTCATCCAATTTTTTTTTTTTTTTTTGGGAAACTGGTGGAGGAAAGTCTTGGCCAGCTGTGGTGAACGTTTCAAGCAGATCTAGTTAGCCTGAAGACTATTTTTGGCCCCTAGATGGCAGCAATGATTCTCTTTTGACAAGATTGGGTAGGCGTCAGTAGAAGACGTGAGGCGGAGCTAGAGGGGACAATGGCTGGGGAAGGGAAGAGAACATGGCGACCGGTTGCAAGCAGCTCACGCTCGAGCAGTTTTTTTCAAAGACGAAAAGCATCGACCAACGCTAAAGAGCACATTGATGACGACGATGATCATCATCAAGAGTTAATACTGTATGTAATGACTAAACTATCACTGAAATCGACAAACAAAATGTGCTGCTTCCATAAAAAATAAGATGTTGTCCCTGGAAATGTAAACAAAATCCCATACACAGTACATAAAACACACATTATTGGCAAGGAAAATAAGCTTCTGTACAACATCGGGCTTTAGGCATGGCTTATTATGTTTTATAATGCTACCTACACTGAAAACCCTCCCTGAGTTGCTGCAGCAATAGAGCACGATTTCTTGGCTATGCAGTAAAAACCATGGCAGGTTTAGTTTATGCTGTATCCACCATTGAGCAACATATCGATAAATATGTATAAACTAGCAGCATACATACTATGTAGGCTATAACTGTTTCAGCGCAACTAAATCTGCGACTGACTTCCACCGGGCTCTTTTCGTGTCTCACACAAAAACGTGAAAAAAACGTTTTCACTCTGTTTCACACATTACTTAGAGCTCTTTTCCGTGTTCTTCCAAATCGCTGTTCACAGCCATGTCAAACTGTGTGTGAGTGGGAATGAGCTTTGAACTACAGAAGCTGATAAGGAAAATCCTTTTTAGTGTTGTCATATTTTGGGTGGATTGACTCAATGCTAAGTGAATTACATACTAGAAAACCGCAGTCCATAAGTGTAAGGTACCAGAGCCAATTTCACGTTTGCCAAAACAGTGTGAAACTCTTCAAATTGAGTGTAATGGTGCTTTCACACATGCGTTCTCTGATCTAAATTAATTGAATTGATCAAAACCGTCATTGGGCTGTTATTGACAGATGGCCTCCTTTCGACGAGTGCTTCTGCATTTTCGGCGAGTGCTTTATGACGTAAAGCCACGCAAAAATACACAGACTGATCGTCTGTACTGAACCGGATCGACACATGTAAACCTCGGTTTGTGCTCAGTCCGTGTATTTTTTTGAGGTTTCATGTTATAAAGCACTCGCAGAAAATGCAAAACCACTTCATCAGTCAATGATGGGCCCAGGTGACGACGGTTTTGCCCAGCTCTAGAATTGATGTTAGTTTTTCCATCACATCACACTAGAGTGCATTTGCAACCATGCTGGGACCATTTGTGACTTAAGTCACACCAGATTTCTGTGAGAGTTCACACCTCAAAATGAACCGCACCAAGGGGGTGTCGGGTGAAACATAACAGAGTTTGGTTAAAGCGAACCAAAACTATGACCGGCAATTGACCATGAAAAGAAGATGCCCCATCATCATCACCTCATTCTCAACATTCTCAAAATTTTGTTGGGGACATTTGCGACTCAGCCAAAACAAACACATGCCGCCAGAAAAATTCAGAACACTACAACACTAGTGTTATCATAATTGATGGGTCGAGTCCAATGTCTTATGTCAACCAATCGCAAGCCGCAGTGCTTAAGGTCAAGTGTGTGATAGCCATTCACTTGCTCACAGGTGAAGTTAACGTAGCACGCAAAATGTCTTCTCCGGAACATTTTTAACCTAATCCATAACAGCAGAACAGGTGGCAACTGCTCGTAACAAAAAACAGACAAATCGGAACACTTGGCATCTTTGTGTATATTAAGTATCACAGGGAGACACAATTGCCAGTGCTCTAGCACGTGTACGAGCACAAGCATGTAAAATGAGACAAAGCAATTAGCCGAGAGAGCAAGTGAAAGAGATGGAGAGGAAGAGGAAAGCCAGCCCTAGTTAACACAGCTCTTCATTTCAAGTGTTGAGGAGGACAAGCAATTATTTCCTGCCACGATGAGTGAATGAATGCAATGGCTGAAAACACAACAGAGAGACACTACGTTTACATGCAGTTAATATTTGGGTTAAGGTGTTTGAAACATTCGGAATAAACCGTAACGTATGTATTAGGGGTGTGCAAAAAAATAGATTCTCATAAGAATCGCGATTCTCATTTAGTACCATTCAGAATCGATTTTAAATGTCCCAAAATCGATTTTATCTTAATCATTTTATATTGCGTTGCCTTTATCTGTGTGTGCCTTTATTTGGAGCGCTGTTCATGTTGTACCCGATTTGGCCACTTAGGGGCAGTGTGGTTCCACGCGGTCTAATACACTGTTAAGTTGTAGCCACATTAGAGAGTAGAAGGAAAAAGTCACAATCAAGTTATTTCAATAAAAGTCTTTTTTTTTTGCAGTGTGGAGCCGTTCTTTTGAGTGATAAAAGTGCTGCGAGTTGCGCGCTAATTAGCATTAGCGAGTCAGACTGGAGTAGATCATTACAATTCCTTGCACATCTATAGATTGAAGCAAAAGTCATTGTCAATCAAATCCTTTTGAATCAAAAATCGTTCCCGATCAAAAATCAATTCTGAATCGAATCGCAGGCCCAAAAATCGAAATCGAATCGTGAGACATTCAAAGATTCCCTCCCCTAGTATTTATAACCCGACGGAATCAACGACACACGGACAACGTTATGACACAAATCGATGTCATTTCCGCTCTTAACTTTCCACTGTCAATAAATGTCACTCACCACAACTAATAACTCACTTTGGTTCTGGAAAAATTTATGAATTCAAGTTAGGCTCCGCACATACAAGTAGTTCCTGTACGCAAGACAAAGATTCCTTGCGAATAGAGCATGCACAGAACAAAAAACAATGCCTCGTTCAATCAAGCTATTTGACAATTTTGCATTACAAAAGTGGTAACCCAGGGGTCTTGTTTGGGTTTTTGCACGTTTACTTGGCATGGAATGGAATACTCGCAATATTCGCATTTTGAAAGGGTTACTGACTGCATGTAAATGTAGAGAGAGAGAGCGAGAGAGAGAAAGAGAGACAGAGGAAACCATAGTCTTTCGACTAGAGCCAGTGAAGAGCTTAGACTAATATCTACTGACTCATTCCCATTCAGCCAACACCAACATTTTGCACAAAAGTGGGATCTCTGCACTCAATAAAGTAAAATGTTTTTAGAACAACACATTCATCAAATGACAATTACCCCCCAAAACACCGCTAAGCTTGTTTTTTGTGTGTGCGGCAATTTGGCCACTGAGCTCCATAGCTGGTGGCTGCATGACATGCATTCATACGTAACGCACACATGCAGCCTGATCCTGCAGCACATCACTTACGACAAGCATATGAGGAGGCTGTGGGGGTTTGCTTAACTACAAAAGATCCCTATCATGTGCTGACAAGCATGAACCAACAAATGATCATCATGCATTCATCTGTGTCAACACTTGTATTACACTTTGAGGATTATGTCGAAGCATGGGAGGATCTCCCCTCCCCCAGCATAGTGGAGGGAGGGTAATGGAGCAGAGCCTTGTAGCAGAACAGTTTTTTTAATGTGTTACGCCACTATGTTCTACAAATACCGGTTGGTCTCTTACAGGTTTTAGTATTGTATTGTCCAAATGTGTTACGACGTTCTTTCAAAACGCTTTTTTGAAGATCAGCATTGTTATGCAGCTTCAATATAAAAAACAAATAGATCATAATAAACACAGGTTAAATTGTTACTTGTTTACTTGGACGCCCCATTGAGCAAAGGCATGAAAATAAAACCGCTACTGCATCTGGTGTATCCCTGAGCTTACTTATCGATCACAGCAACTGCAAGTGTGTTGTCACATTGGATCAAGTAATTTGCTCAGCGGGTTAAATGAGGACAGTACCTCGAAGAGCCGCAGTCGAGACTGCTTCCCTCTTCATTCTCAGTAACCAACGGGAACATTTTACATTCATCCCTTCATCTGCCGCTTTCTGTTAGGATTTCAGGGGTTTCATGCTACTCTGTGAATTTCGGCGAGGCAGACACTTTCCCAGTGTGTTTGTTCTCTGATCAGTACAACCATCCTCTTTTGGGCTCATTTCTACAGAAAGAACAAGAAGAGGCTTTACGACTACACAGCGCCATCACGGTTTGGCTCTCTTTGGCTTGGTTGCACTTTAACTGTGGAAATCCTCCCACACTGCATCACTTGCAATGAGATGTGCAATCCAACAACACCAGACAACAAGGAACTCCCATATTTACTCATATGTGGCTGAGGACAAGGAAACACATTTTATTTGTGAGTAGGGCTGGGTGAGATGACGGAAAAATGTACCATGATTATATTATATTTCTTATCAGTCAATAGATAATGATTAGCTCTTTTTTTATGCCTAATCAAAACAACACATTAAATTGATTAATGCGTAAAGAAGGATGGACTGATCCAATCTCATGACAAGCTAAAAATCAAGCAAGTTGGAGGCACTGCGTTTCAAGAAAATGAAATAAATGAAAAGGCTAAACCCATATTGTCACCCTCTTAAAATAATAGCCCAGGTCATTTTTGTGTGCAAAAATGTGTATTTTTTGCCTAACTTATCTCCTCATGATGCAAATGGTTCAACTTCTTGTGTTTCCTAAAAAATGACATTGGCGATTATTTTAAGAAGGCGTCGACATGGATGTTCCATTGCTGAAATCTATTTGCTACCTGGAAGCCTATTTTCTTTATTTCCTCACGTTAGGTGCGCTTCCATTACCCTCAGAAGCAAACTGCTAATGGAAACACAGGAATTTCAACAACAACAACAACAAAAATCAGATATCACAAAAAAACATACGCTCTTAAGAGGTGTTTTTTTAGAAGTGTTGAAACCGAAGTAATGGTAATGGAAACACCTTTTTTGCATTTCCAGTAGTGATGTGACCCTGCCCGGTCACGTAGTAAAGGAAGTACAGGGTCACTCGCTTTTGTGTTGGAACTGCCTCTTGAGAGGATAACAAGTCTTTTTGAGCACAATGCGGTTTAGCTATAGAGTCATGTTCAGCGCTCTATACACGGAGACAATTTATTACCGTTGCACGAGAAATGGACGTTACCCCGAGAAACGAGCGATATACGGCACACATCGCCATTCAAATCCACTCTATCCGTCTGCAGCATA
This sequence comes from Vanacampus margaritifer, assembly GCF_051991255.1. Classification (NCBI taxonomy): domain Eukaryota; kingdom Metazoa; phylum Chordata; class Actinopteri; order Syngnathiformes; family Syngnathidae; genus Vanacampus; species Vanacampus margaritifer. The sequence goes on along the minus strand of NC_135439.1, from coordinate 17,365,515 downwards.
CATGAGTTGTACGCACCCACATGCACACACATCAAATGCCCGACGCTGCCCGATGATGGAGGAAAGATGTTTGTAAAGTAATCATAATTTCGCACATCCCATCTTCAGTAAACAAACGTCGCACAACAACATTACATGAGCACCTTCTACAAGAATTATGAGATCTCGTGAGACAGGACATTATGAGAATTACGTCTCAGAAGTGAAACATGTTTTAACGGGAACGCCAATAAATCGAAATCGTAGCAATATCGCTTTTATTTTGCGAAAACTGAAATAGAAACGCAGCTACTTGGTGGTTAGCTTTATTCAACTTATGCCATCTGCCAACTGTACTCGATCCTGAGAAAATGTCCATGTATTTATCACGGTAAAAAGATTAAATTCGGCTCTGCGATTCAGGACCCCACTCTATGGTTTACAACACTGCTCGAACACTGACTGCAAAAAAGTAGATCGTTTAAAAAGGGATTTATTGCGGCTTGACAAGACATTGAGAAAGCAGATGATATTCGGGGTGTTTTTCCTGCATTAAAAATTATGAGGCGGCCGCCTCCAGCTAATTTTGTGCCGCCCCCAGCTAGGGTGACCAATCGTCCCACGTAGCGTGTGCACGCAGTTTGAAGCTCAATTCACACGTCCCGAAAATTGTGTCGCGCAAAAGTCTATGCTTGCTCGTAAAAAAAATATATATATAAATATATATATATTTTTTTTTAAAGAGTTTGACGCTAAGCCTGTCGGCCAGTCATAACCACAACTACAAGGCGTAGCACACAAAAAGTCCCCCGTGGTTGTTTTTTCGTTGTTGACCCACTTCTGTTCAACACTTCAAATCCAAAATACTTTTCTCATTGTGGCAACGCTTATATCATAACTAGGATAGTGTGATTACTCAAAAACACACACACAAAAAACACGACTGCCACACGGGTCAGTTTGTTAGCCTAATGCTGCTATCTTCATCTAGCCCTGTCGCCATAAGTGTCAATCCAGCAGCAGCGGGACAAATAAATAGAATTGGGCAGCGATGCAAAGTGACGCTTCTTCACCAGATTATAAAATCCAATAATACACGGGCAAAATCTGCGTGCTAAAGATGACTTCATTCGTAGCCGGTTTTAGGACAACATAAAGCAATATAATACACTGAGACACTTATATCAATATCAGGCACTGTAACCTCTGTAAACACTTCACTCAGCATACAGCATCCGACAGGTCACATTCAAGTGGTGAGTGATATTTTATTCATCGGTTTCTATGCTGGTGGTCGGTCGATTTGAGCTCCCCCGTCGAAATAAGTTCCCGTTGACAGCAGCGTAACTCGACGTCGGGGTGAAGGGTAACTAGCGAACAAGGTATGCAGGTATTTTTGTTTTCCAAATGCAGTATCCGTTTAACTAACTTGAACAATAATCAAAAGGCCATTAAAACCCAGGTGACCCACGTGCTTAATGCTGATCTCATACAATGTTAACTTCCTTACGCTATTATGTCACTACATCGTCAATATTCTATTTCATTCTTTTGTGCACACGTAATTGCTTACATGCTTAGTGATCAAAAGGCCCTATAAAATAAATGGACAAAACAAAACATCGACTGCGTTTACATGCAGGCAATAACCCTTTTAAAACCTGAATATTGGTAATATTTGGGTTTTGTAAGGCCATGTGAACACGCACAATAATCCGAATATGCTCTTATTTGGGTTTTTAAAAACTTCTGGAGCCAGGAGAAAACCGACTACTTTATTTAGCGTGGTGAGTGACATAAATATAATGACTTTTATCAAATGTAATAAGCAAAAAGTGGAAATGTCGTGATTTACGTAATTGTGTTGTCCACGCATCGCATTCCAAACGGAATATTCCAATCAAGCACAAATGACATGTAAACGAGAGTAACTCGGTCCACCACGCATGTAAACCGCGTTACCTCGATTATTTCAGAAACCGGAATTCTGACCTTAACCCGAATATTGACTGCATGTAAATGTAGTCATTTTAAATTGAGCTTGTGCATTGCATGAATGTCAGTACAATGTAAATATTTGAAAAGTTTTGTTATTATTTAAAGCATTAATAATAATGTGTGCAAATGCAATGAGTATATCTTAAAACATGACGACAACGATATTGTGGCAATTTTAACATTGCGATTTCATGATACTGTATTGCCGTTATTGCTACATCCCTAGTTCCTAGTAGTAACTCTAGCTGTACCATACAGAGAATATATAGAGGATGTATTGTATTTTTCTTTTATAGATTTCTAAGCAGTACAGGACTTCAAGAATGATCTCTTCGGGATGGCACTAATTGTTTACTTTAATCCACAACAAATATGAGTGCTTAAAAATCTAACAAATGGCATCAGTGATAACATTGTTTTTAGTTTCCATGTTTTGAATGTAAACAAAAGGCACAGCATTTCAAAAACATGCTGACATTCCAATTACTTGCGCAGTTAACAAGGCAAGGCAGTAAGAAACAACAACTCAGTGTTGACGTTGCATTTCTTAGCAACAACTTTATGCATCATTATAGCTTCAGAATTTCTAGCCAGTCAGTAAACCTTAACTGAAAGTGCTACTGGGCAAGAAAGAAATAAACGTTTGTTAAAAAAGTACACACTTCACAACTGAAGGGACTTTTTCGCCCCATGACTGACCTTTTGGGTTGTTAACTGCCTCAAAGTCATAGGCGCACAGACGGCATGCCATTGCAAAGGCACTGAGCAAGTATGAGCTGCTTCCAGCAGTATCAAGGTGTCACATTGCTCACATCACTCATTTGTCTCCCTCCTTCCTCTCTTCAGTGCCATTCCATCGTTCTCTCTCTTGTCTTCTACCCTGCCGCTGCGCTCATTTTCACACTGCACATTAGCCCCCGCGGCTACCTTTTCTGAATCATGATGGCTTTAAGTAGGGATCTGCCTCACCTCTTTTAAGCATTTCTCTCGCTGGGTTTGTCTCTTGCTTGCATGAGTTACATGCCAATGGACAGCGTCACATCTACTTTTGCATCTGTCAATTAAAACAACTTGCCTCTTTGGTTTTAGTTAGATATGCCAGTGGTATTAACTTTATTCTTTGAGGTGAACATTGAAAACCGTAAGCAAACAATATGGAAATATACTTTTGAGATTTAGTAGTACAGTTCAGGGTTGTACACTAACTTTTGCACTGGTGCACCGCAGTTTTTGGTCGCACCCTTTTTGAGGGAGATACAGCATGACCGTATTTGCTTAAGTAAAGTTGTCTCAATTTGCATAGCGTTTATTTAAACTCTTTCCTGAAAAAAATGTGAATTTATATTGAGCGTTTATGATTTTATAGCACTTTTTAAGAATATTTTTGCATTAAGTAAAGTATCGGCCATTTTGGACAGTCAAGTGGTCATCGTGACGTGTCGCGTGCGTAAATAACAACAAAGCCACTCCTCACGAGTAATTATTGCGTCCCACGGCGGACATCAAAGGTGGAATTATGCCCTATAGCAAAGAAGCACTTCTTCAAAAGCAGAACAGCCATGGAGGACTCGCCAAAGATTTGTATCCAGCCGAAAGCCGGATGAAGGCGGTCGACTTATTCAGCCGACCGGCTCATAGCGAGTCTAAGTTGGGGACAGTCTACAAGTTACATGTTACAGAGGCTCAAATTATCAGTCAAGTCATCATTGACAACATTCACTGGAAATGTAATTTGTGGACGGTCCCTAACCTGGACTGTGAACATCCGGGTGACTTTTACTCTGCTAAGCCAAGCTGCATGTGTGCTAAGCCTGCTTTTGCCCACATTAGGAGATGCCACCCCCCCACTGCCCCACCCCCACACCGAATGAAATGAAACCTGACGTGCTGAGGATTTTACTCTGATCAGAATTGGCAAAGTAATTGGGATAGAAGAGACCAGGATAATGGCGTTGCACACATGTTCTTATTTTGATACTTAATCTGTTTAAAAGAAATTTCAGGGAATAAGATGCTAGAAATATTTGGGCTTTTACTCTTTGCACACAATGCCTAATCCAATACTGGAAAATGAGTTATACGTCTTGTATCGCTTTAAAAGAAAGTGAAGTGAAAGTGAAGACTAGTCAGGCTAGCCGCCTTGAGCCGCGACGCCTTCCACGCCCTGCGTGGGTCAGTTTCAAAATACAAGTAAAAAGGCAATTGGATCGACGTCAGTGTATTAACTTGGAAGACCTTTATTTTGAAGTTGGCTTCCGCAGCGCGGAAGTACGACCCGAACCATGGCGCTTGATGCATACGGATCACGGCTCAAAGATGAGCCGTCGCACCACTCATTGAAACATGTACTCACGCCGTGCGACTGGATTAATTTTTCACCAGCACAGGCTGTACAGTTGGCCGCATTTGCGGGTGAATTGGTCGCAATGCAGAGCCCTGCAGTTTCTGAATTGCTTAACATATTTCAATAATGGCTTATTAAATAATGTTGGATGGATGGGGGGGAAAGAAAAGTGGAACTTCGAAGAGCAGCACCTATTGGATACTCTGTGGCACACATTGACTAGCCAGCAGACACAGTGGGCTGAGTGAGGGATAGAGCTACACCAAATACGCACCATCGTGAAAACACATTATTATTATTTTAGGCGATACAATTTTTTTTTTAATGATTTGATTTAGATACGTCACGTACAAGTAAATACATACATAGTTATCTTTTATAAAAAAAAAATAGAACGCAAGTACATTTCTGTAATTTATTTTGATCAAGAAATTAAATGGCTACCAGTTTTAAAAGTAATAGTCACAGTATGGACCCTTTTTTCTTCTAAAAAAAAAATGCAATTCAAGATTGATCAATATTCTAAAAGCAAATCAAATCCTAGCCTGCTAATCTTGAGGGGGAAAGAGACACACAAGTCAAGCAGCACAGAGCAAATTACAGAGGTGATGCAAGTTTTCATAGATAAATAACATGATGCTGACAGACCACTTGCTACATACAATTAAAAAAATGCAACACAAAGGTCAATTATTTTAAGGAGACTAGTCTAAATGTCTGCGGCCAAGTTGACATTGCAAATGAGAATCTGCTCTCAATTACCTTACCTAGATTCATAATAAAGGTTAAATAAAACAAAGTGCAAAAACAAAGTTTGTGACCAAATTTTATATGATGGTAAGTTGGTAACTTACAACAAGTGAAAAATGAGCTCTCTATTCATAATGTACATGGAGTGTTTAATTCTATGATGTGTTTCAGTATTCAAATAAATAAATAAATAAAATCAACTCTGCAAGGCACACCCATTACAAATTACAATTATCCGTATTAATAGCAACTGCAGTTGTTATGAAGAGGCATTGTTGCACACGTTGTTTGGACACTCAGGGACAATTCTGCACATTCATAAACTCCAAGTATTGTATTGCAATCTTGCTGTGCACACACAGACTTCTCAAACAGATAATTCATTCAATTACAACAGTCAACTGTGTACATTCCAGATGAGCAAGAATAATATGTGTTAAAAAGACTGTTAGGCGAGTAAGAAGTGAACACATTTCAGAGCGCTCTGATGCACATTTCATGTACCGTAAATACTTAAACCTCCCACATTGTCGCATCCTTCCAAATACGAATGCCACAAAACAAATATGAAGGAAAGTAGTGAGACGCCGGTTATGAGATTTGTAATACCGCACAGCCCTTCTTATAACTTTATATTGCATTTCATTCTCATAGCAAGCACAACAAGTCTTCATTCCACTTCGCAAGCACGGCGGCTCTTTAATGTCCTCATAGTTGATTCCCTTGCCAAGCGTGATGGTGCTGGTATGAAGAGAAAAGACTGTCCACGCTGGCTCCCTCTCAATGGATAATGATGTGCTTCATTCTGCTGTGGAGCCCCTTGAGACTCTCGGCTGAATGAGCACATCCCCCTTAAAGCCATCCATACCCCATCTTTACTGCAACACGCATGCACACTCTCGCTGACAACTGACACCACATTGAGACAAATCTTTACCTTAGTGATAATCTAATCTTCATCTGTATGCTTTGTTATGTTTCAGCTAGCAGTGACTCAACATACACAAATGCCCCCATTTCCACTTGCGCTTGTCCTCAAAAGCCTTTTTATGAATTCTTTGGAGACTCTCTCACCATTACACTCAGTCGATTGCATGATCTTTTCCCCGAACGGTACATGCCACAATTCAGTGCCCAACATTTGTCTGTTTTGTTTGACTGCCAAACTGGCTATTGTATTGAATCACTTACGCTCTGCCAAATCCTATAAAGTAATTAAGAACTTTTAAATCTGGCAATGAACATGTGAAGATTAGGGCATCCTTGATGCCGCACACAACCGCTGCTTATGGTTGTAGTTCAGATGCTGATAATACGAGATAAGTAAAGGCGGTTGGGTTTCCTATGAGCAGGGCATGCTGTGGGGGGAGGGAGTGAGGGCGAGGAAGCAAGGCAAGATGAGTGCCAATGTGCCGTCTTACATAATGCCATTTTTCTAAAGCATTTGTATTAATGTGACAGTAGTGGATTCTGTGGATTATACCGACTCCATTATTGTGAATGGCAAAAGGGTACACAACTAACCTTCATTTTCCAATAATTGTGCAACCTCAAGAACACACACAATAGCTCACTTCAGAGGAGTGTCATGTGTGGTCATTTTCATTTTCAGCTATCACTGCTGCTTGCAGTTTTCACAATACGTGGTACCTCGGAGTTTGAACATAATTCGTTCCTGCGAAGTGTTCAAAGTCTGAATTGTTCAACCTCTGGTTCCCTTAGGAAATAATGTAAATGCAATTAATCCTTTCCCAAGCTCCAAAAACAGAAAATTCCTATTTTAATTTCTATTTATGTTTTTTACATTTACAGTACAGTATTTAAACAATAAAAACGTACCTGTTGTGGTGTGATGGCATCAGTGGATGATAAATGCTATGTTAATGCTAGCTTTAGTTCAGTGCTGAGTTCGTGTATTTTACATTGGGCATATTGTTAGACTACGAAGCGGTCCCTGCGTGTGTTGTTTAACGTCAGGCACGTTGTTGAACAGCTAAGGGGGGTCCTCGTGCCAGTATTTACAGAAGCAGTGACAGTAGTTACAACTGCGTGATAATCTCCTTCCCAATTCCACTGTGGTTCGTAGCACTGTATGTTTTTCTTTGCTGTCACTGGCATTGTTGTCTTTCTTTGGGCCCATGGCTCAGATTTTTGGGTTGAAGTTCGAATTGTACGAGTTCCTAGACGTTCAAACTCCGAGGTTCCACTGTAACAGGGGTGGAACTACTTGCCCCTTGGCACAAATTACCCCACTCTCCCCTGCATATCGTTGCAATCAATACGGTCACACATAAAAGTTGAGAATTTATAAATTGAATAAATGACCCTATTCATACTTCATAGTCATCAATTCAATGCATACACTTAATGCTAGTACATTTATTAAAGTTGTTGACTATAATGTATTGTACAAATCAGTAAGTGTCCAGATTTGTGTCTATATTTTTAAAGAGTGCTGACATTATTAACACATATTTAAAAAAAAAAAAAACACTATTATCTGTTCTTAGGACTCCTAAATCATTACAAAGGCAAATTCCTCTTCTCTCCACTATGCTGGAAAAAAGAATGTTGTTAACCCACAGACCACAGTTGGCGTTGGTGTCATTCTTTCCAGCAGAATTATCTAAATTGGCAACATTGAAGCCACTGAACCTGCACTTGTTCGTTTGCATTGAAGACACACATGCGCATCAAAATAAAAGCAGTACATAGATTTTGTACTTGTTTGACTTCATAAAGGCTATAGAGGCTATAGACAGGTCAACTGTGGCCTTTGGGCCATACTTTCCCCATGTGCTCTGAGTCTTTAAGTTCAGCCATTAGGATGGTGGGGCAGGGAAAAAAAAAGAGTACCAAACAACAACTCCTGGTGCTCATTTGAGGACCACACCAACATTTTTATGCACACCCCTGTTATACATTATTTTGATTACAAGTTTCAGAAGAGCTGCATTTTAAAGTCACATAGATAGCGTGGGTTGTTTTGCAAGTTTTTGAAAACAAAATGTTATATATCTGCTGCTGGTCATTTACCGTCCAAGCAAGCATATCCTGTCTTGCTCTCTTGTAACTCACAAGCACACAAACAGCATAGTACTGATATGGCAACAGCTTTTGAATCCCAAAACATGTTATAATCAGCTCCATAATTTGCTGGTTTAAAAATTGATGAGTTCCACTCGTTAAATGAAATCTTTTTTTTTTTTTTCATAAATAGCAAGTTACACTGTCCATTTTAAAATTTTGGTGGCGCTAAGTTAATGACACAAAAAGTATTTTATTTCAATGGAAGCTATTTTAAATGGTTGAAGAGAGAGAAAAGAGATAACAACATTGCAGCCGTTAGTGACTGAGGTACCTTAAGAGTTCATGTGATGGCTACCATTTATCAACTTTAGAGGGCTCCTAATGTTTTCTCCCACAGCCGCAAGGCTCACAGAAAAGCACAGCACAATTCAAGCTGATGTAAAACTACACAACTTGATGCAATAGGGGTTTAAATGGCAGAAATGTTCATGACTGCCAACACCGCACAAGCGATGCTAACAAAATGAATGAGCGTATAGATGGGCATTGGGGTCAGGTGCAAAAGGCAGAGGCCTTTCTTGTTCAAGAGTCAGAGAGGTAAGAGGCTCGATTTAGCCTACTTGGGTATCGAGTTACATCACTGCGCAGGACTGGGTCAACAGGTTCGTTAGGCTACACACCGATGGGGGAGGGACTGTCCCCAGATGCTAATGTCACAGCCGGAATTTGGCCTTGTTAACAGACATTCTTCAGCTCTATAAACACAATTTAAAACCGTGAGCTGCAGTTACCTGGCTTACTCTGCCCACATCTACTTCAGAAATGCGGTGTGAGCTTCTACCTGTCCATTGGAATGAGTCATGTTCAGGGTCTCTCCTCTGCCTTCACATCCACAGAACTCATTCTACCAACATTCCTAATAACATTGGAGTCATACAGTTGTTATTTTAAAGTAACATTATCATTCATTCAGCTGTCATAGAACAGTAGAAAAAGAAAAGTTATGGCTGCATAACTGTACGGGGCATAAGGTCATACTGGATCTTACTGCTTTGAATGACAGTCTGCTGACCACTGTTTATTTTTCTGGTCAAGTGTCACAATCTTGACAAACAGTTGCCCATTAATTTGTATTAATGTGTCTAAATGTCAAGTATTTAAATTACATACTTATTTGATATTGTCTATTTAGAAACATAGTTAGATATACACTACTCACAAAAAGTTAGGGATATTTGGCTTTCAGGTGAAATTTCAGGACGAGCCTAAAATGCATCCAAAACTTGACAGGTGAACTTAATGTGACCTTCTCTAAGCTTTTTAACGCACATGTCCAACTGTTAAATGTTTCAGCACTTTTTGCACAAGTTGCTGTTCTCTAACAAGGAGCTTGACGGCAAAACTCACATACAACAATGCTCCAGCTCATGGAGGTGTCATCATCAGGGAATGGATGTTGGAGACTGGTGTACTTCAAATGGATTGGCCTGCATTTTTTTCCAGACCTGAATCCTATTGAAAACCTGTGGGATCAACTGAGTCGCCGCGCAGAGGCTGGAGACTCTGCACCCCAGAACCTCAATGACCCGAGGGCTGCCCTTCAAGAACAGTGAGTCGACTTGTGAACAGCATGAGATGCCGTAGCCAAGCTGTAATTGATACTTATCTCAAATTTATTTACAAACCACTTTAAAACTAGCATTGCTGTATACAAGGTGCTGTACATGGAACATAAATCAGTCATGCAATAAAGATAACTTTGTCGAGGTATCAATAATATAGATTGAAAATGGTCCAAATCCTCTGATTTCAGCCTATCAGCTGTTTTTGTTGACTGATTTCTGTAGTCCTTCATGAAAGAAGACTGATTATCTTCTATGTGTAGTCGAATTAAGACATTTCAAACATCGGTTTTACTTTGGAAAACAATGACTGAACTGTATGACTGTAACATAGTACATCAACCCCCCCTTTTTTATCACTATATGAGTACAAAGTACTAGAAATAAACACCAATCACTGGTTAATAAAGTTAAAGTACCACTGATTGTCACACCCACCTAAGTGGGGCAAAATTCGTTCTCCGCATTTGACCCATCCCCTGAGGGAGCGGTGAGCAGCAGCAGGGGCCGCGCTCGGGAATCATTTGGTGATCTAACCCCCCCAATTACAACCCTTAACGCTGATTGTCAAGCAGGGAGGAAAATGGGTCCCATTTCTAGAGAACGAATTTCTTTGGTATGATCCGGCAGGGGATTGCACCCATAACTTCCCAGTCTCAGGGCGGACACTCTACCACTAGGCCCACAGAGCTGGTAATAAGCAGTAATCAGGAAAAAAAATGCTTTTGCAATAAACTTGAATGCAAAATTAAAAATCTGCTTAGTCGATTAACCGATTGATAGATTAATCGATTCCAAAAATATTTAATATAGTTTTGAATGTTTTTTTTTATTTTTATAAATACTTTGTAGATTTAAGTATACAGTATCAGATAAAGAAGATATGCAAATTTTAAATATATCAGAAAGTAGAGAAACTTTACATTTAAACCAAATAAATGACACCTATATTGTGACTCTTGTCAACAGTGACTCATCAAATGGTGAGTGAGCATACAGGCCATAAATCATAAGAGCCCAATACAAGTAAAAGCTGGGCTAAAATAAGCAAAATGAAGATCCACATACAGCATTAGGAGTCTTAAGTGTGGAGCATGTCGAATTGAGTCCTATCTTCTAATTAGTACTTTCCGCGGTTGTGCCGACTTTGCTCTGGCAGACGGTCCTGGTTTACTGACAACTGGCAAGTACACTAATATCTTGTCCCCCTATTACGACGCATATTAAATTTCATTTTTATCTGTCAAGGGAATGATGCCATCATATCACGCATTGCAACTCCCATCTCCCTTTGCTCCGCGTTCATTTCCTGCTAAGAATTGCACTGAAGTGAAGCCAAGGACTAAAACCTGAATACATTCACTCAACTCCATCCTAAACCGCAACAACACAAGTGGGAGTTAATCCGCAAGGGTCAACACAAACCACCAGCACCTTCAAGAGCAAAGCATTGCCAATTTGATGCAGCAAATGTAGTTGATACGAAACACTATTCATAGAGGAACATCTGAACAACGAATTGTGCAAGCCATCTTTAGTGCAATTGCGTCAAAACAAGATTTTCTTGCAAAGTTTTTCTCTGAAATCATTGTTGCTCCAGGCTGATCAGACAACAGAAACATCATAACGACTTGGCTCAACACAATTGTACAAGGGACAGCTGGCATGAAGAGTCTACTCCGAGATGTTTGCAAACAGGTTATTCCCCACCCACTGATATTGTTCACAGATGAGAAGAGTGTCACAGTTTAAAACGCCAACATAATACAGTTGATATGCGACTTCAGAAACATCACAGGAAAATGCCTCCACCAATCCTCTATAATTGAATTCAAGTGGGAAGCACTGGTACTCATTAAAATGAAAGGCCACCCAACAACCTAACAACTGTGCGAATCAAAGGTTCTGTTCTCAGATCAAACAGATATACTTGACAAGCACTGTGGTGATGTCACTGGCCAAACAGAAACAAGTGGACTTTCGCCAAGGCACTATGACAGAACGGCTGTGACACGCTTATCTGTTTCCTGCTTTTGCAGAGCGTGCTCAGCATGCATCATCAGCTGTGGATGTACGCTGCTGGGGAGAGGACAGGGGTGTGTGGGGGTGGGGGTGGGGGACAATTAAGCTGAAAGTCTATCTTTCGGATTCTCAGTAAAACAGCAATAGCATGCTCTCCTAGTCCTGATGCATGGTGGCCGAACACTCATTGTAAAACCACAACTGGAAAGGTTAGAATCTGAAGGACTCGTCAGCAAACCACAAATGACTCATCCGTGTTTCAGTGTCATCACACAACTGATGATGACATGAGCAAACAAAAAGTTGTGTCGCACTTATTGGTCATCAAAAACATTCTCTGCCTGGAAAGAGGGGGTGGTGTTATTAAGAACCTGAATGCAATCCTATCATGATAAGTGACTCTGTGATTTAATCTCAGTTTCTTATGAGAAATGTCACCACATTTATTTCTCACTGAAGACACTCAAACATGCACCGACTCGCCAATATGAATAATTTAAAAGAAGGGTGCTCACTTTGTGATAAACTTTCCCTTTTTTTCAATTCCAATTTTTCAATGTCTCACACACACAACGAATCTGAAAAAATAAAAACTACTATGGAACCAGCAACAAGCAGATTTACGCACACACCTTTCACCATTTTTACCACTCTGTTGCTGTTTCTCCATCTGTGCACCTTCAACCAAGCATGCAACCCCCACCTCTGTTCTGCAGTTGCATCACGCCTTCCTTACCTTGCCAAAAGCCAAGCAAATCCTAAAATGCATTATACAGTGTGAAACACGGATGAGCTGGACGTTTGCTTAAGTGATCATCAAAGAGTCCCACTGTCGATCAAAGTTGCATTCCTATAAATATCGACGCGACACCAGTGAAGCCTTCCAGAGGAGAGGGAGGGAGGGAGAGATAGGTATGCATGGTGATAGAGAGGGAGAGAGAGAGAGAGAGAGAGAGAGAGAGAGCGTTACGATACCTTGTTGATGTGCCCTTCCTCACATCGCAGATGCTGCATTTAAAAGCCTCGGCTGTGTTCCGAAAGGTGCAGACGCTACAGTCCCAGTAGCCGTCGTCAGCTTGTTTGGCTTGTCTTTTTGGCCTGACAAACAAGACACACGTTACGTTGAGTTGTCGGAAGCCCGTTATTGACACATTTCCTAAATTAAACACGAAAAGGCGATTTGGGAAGACAAGATCGAGCGACGTTCAAAGACACATCGCGAGGCAGTTGGTGGGGGCAGGGGAGCGGGTTCGTCCCAAATTTAGGCTTCGAGTCCCGCCAAGTGGACCTCGTTGGTTAATCTCCTAATTGCTCACCAGCGGACGACTGCGAACACCGTCCGATTGTATATCGCCAGTTAGCCTAGCAGGCAGCGCTCGTATTTTTCGGCATCGAAGCTTAACATGTCGTGCGATACTAAACAATGTCGAATTCGACATCGGGCCGCCCAGCACACTGCCTCGAGACGGAAGAGCCTTTCAGCGAATGCCAGGCGTATCCTGTGAAAAAATCCCTTTGTTAAGTGACTGGGTTGTAGGGCGCGAGAAGCCGCCATAGTGACTGCACTATTCTAGCTAGCAGTGGCAGAGCGGCTGAAAAAGGAGAAACGATCCCCGAGTGAAGGAAACGCGTCCAAATGTCGAGCCCGTGGCGCCTCGAACGAGTGTAAATTGGTCAACAGGCGGTCGCATTACCTGGTAGGGCTCTTTTTGTCGCCCATGGTGAACAATATTCCGCGGGAAATAAGAAGAAAAGGGGGCCTCCTTTAATTGTCAGTGAGTGTGCAAGGATCCAGATAGAGCCGCTGCTGAAGCTGCTGGCAGACAGGCTCCACTCAGCGCTGGCTCGAGGCACGGCACAGAGACTGACTGCGCTATACCACGTGCTCGCTCTCCTCCAATCACAGCGCGAGGAGCTTTAAAAGTCTGGATGGAGATTTCAGAGCTCTTTTAATAACTGCTACTGGCATATTTGACAGTCCTCACCTTACCTCACCTCATACATCAAAGACGAGAACGTGGCATTATCGGATGAAAGTTGAAAACAGAGTGGTCGGTGAAAAATAAGGCTTTGAGTTTGAGGCTATTTTAAAAGAAAATTCAAGTTGCATTGCAGGACACTGGATGGCCAAAGTAAAAAATACGAATAAAAATGTGGTTATTGTCATTGTTACAAGTACAAGGAAATGGCAGGTGCGTCAACCTAAGATTACATTTTAATAAATGCAACAAAAAAAAGTATACAAATATATCACGTCATGATAATGATGAAAACTCACATTGAATTAAAAAAAAAAAAGGAGGCTCCTGGTTGTAAATAAAGCATAAGTACATATACTTGTGAAAAGAAGATTTTGGAAGAAGTAAGAAGTACTGATTCAATCGCTGTACATAAAGGGGAAGTAAAGTTTAAAAAAAAAAAAATCTCTTTCATCTTACGTTATCTATTGTAACAGTCCATACATACATATGGTGGTGGCTCTTTTTTTGTTATGCCCATTCAACACTTTTTTGCTTTCAGTGTATTTTATGCCGTGGACCTCAGTGGTGGTGTACATAGTTGTAAGCTTATTCGTGACACGTGATAGCGCCAAGAAATGTCTCTCTTTTTTTTTTGTCTTTTAATAAAGTAAGTTACAGGTGGACATTCAGCCATTTTTGCTCCCTAGCTATCCATCCAGCAGCACCGTCCATGGCTGTACTCGGCCCAAACCATCACGTGTTACACTATGCACCCCCACTCGTCTGAACACGACATTCTGAATAATATTTCATTGTGTAATATGAATTAAGCAGCAAAATCGACCTGTTTTTAATCCATCTCAGGGGTGGCCATTTTGCCACTTGCTGTTGACTAAAAATGACATCACAGTGCCTAAGGCTTATGTAACAACCAATCACGGCTCACCTGTTTTCTGGGTTTGGTCATGTGACGTTCACAAGCTGAGCACTTTGGCACTGTGATGTCATTTTCAGTTGACAGCAAGTGGCAAAATGGCCGCCCCTACTATGGTTCATTTATTTTGGCAATGTCAACGTGATCTTTTTTCTGGTCTAGACTGTGTTCTTGTATAAGAACTTATATTGATAAAGATTCTTTATTTTTATTTTGGAAGAGTGTTATTTTTGTTTTTTTGTTGAAAGAAATGAAAAAAAAAACAAAGCAAATATGTTTTTGGTTAACTTAATCATCATTTTGGGAAAAATTGACATACATAAATGTAAAATTATGGGAATCAAGCCATCTTTTTTGGCTTTCATTAACAAACTCAGGCTTTATATTTGGTCGACTAAATATTGTATGAAAAAAAAGCAATGATGATTATTTCTGCTTGTGTTGAGTATAATTTGAATCGTCTAATTTGATCAGAAATTTATTTTTTGTTACCCCTAGCGGTTTTTGTTTGATGTTCATGTGTTAAAAGGTACTTGTTTGATGTACCTGATTTTTGATTGTGAATTAAGATTATTAAATTAAATTTTGGGAAAAAATGGCCACCCCTTGAGATCGATAAAAATGGGTGGATTTTGCATCTTAACTCATATTCGACAAACACAATATTAATCAGAATGGCGTGTTTAGACTATTTAGGGTGCATATAACGTATTATTGTAATAAGATTTGTTTTTTATCTACTGCAATAGAAAAGTTGCTGTATGAATGCAGCATGCACCACGAACATTAATGTTCAAATCTGAGCTTCACCCTTTCAGTGTGGAGTTTTTATTAGCATGTTTTTACATGTTCTTCAGTTGTTAAAACTATTCTGGGGTTGAACTCTTAAAAAAATAAAAATAAAAAAATAAAATAAAACTGCAGAGTGATTTTCTAAGAGTAACTGCTTTAAAAACTTGTTAAAACAGCAAATTACACACAATGCATTCATGAATATCTGGGAAGTGTAATTCTAAATGATAAGTGCAATGTGAAAAAGTTGAAGTCCTCATTAACAGCAATTTTGCCCCCTCCCGAGACTTTTTAGGAGCATCAGTTTTATTGAGAATCTACGTTTTATAAAGTATGACATATACTGCTATGTTTACACGGATGAATGTGTTTACACTCAACACTCTTGATTGATTAGTCTTTTCAGACTTCCTCTCATCCGTCTTCCGCAAAAGAGGCACTTTTAATGACTCCTTTGCGCTTATGGCTCCGTCAGGCAGCGTCATGGAATTTGTCGCTGCACCTCTTGTGAGATTTCACTCTGCCCAAGTCAAGGCTCTCTGTGGGGGAGAGCTAGCATAGCGTGAATCATGTATGCTCATTAGCTGCTCTCCACGACTCCGGGTCCCATTGTGCATCCCCTTTTCTGTTTCGAGTGAATATCTCTGCCTCTACATAAGTCTTCTCTCCACCCCTCGATTACTGCTGCTTATCTCATCGCATGATGTGCTAATTGGGATTCATCATGATGGCCAACGGAAAAACTACAATAGAGCAAAAGCAGCTTGGAACCTTGTCTTACTGCTTCTGTAATTAATCCCTACAAAAGTGTTTGCTTTTTTCGGTGCAAGATTTACAAATAAATTATTCTGCCGATTGATTAATTGGTACAACATGTTACAACATAATACATTCACGAATAGTGCTGAGAATAAGTGAGGGAATAAGCACGCATCGCTAATTAACTCAAGGGATCTTTCATTTTTTGGCGACAAGTTCAGAAAACAAACAGGGCTTTAATTATTGTTATTATTTCGGAGAAGTGAAGTGCACGTGGTGAAACAAATCTGGAAAAAAAAGATGACAAGCATTCAAATGCCTGTGGCCTTAAAGGGTAGCTAAAAGAATGGAAGAAAACAAATGAGTGATGTTCAGAATGTTGATTGAAAATGTGTTTGTGACAGCTGCTGAAAACCCTTTGATCAGCTCGGCACTTCAGGACAGTTGCTCAGTGGTTTTCACTGAAGAGCACTGTGACGTGTCAAAACGTAATTTTAGGCTACGTTCACAAGTCACGTCTCGACAGTTGCGATGTTATTCATGTCTGTATGCTTAAAACCTGATGTCAGTTTTGGAAGATGCACTCTCAAAGAAGTTAGTAGGGAAGTGACTAACCTGCCAATCATCAATGCATTTCCAATATAGTTTTAATCAATAACATTTACCATGTAGCTTGGCCAAACTTATTTTTACCATTTCAATTTTTACTGTAGTTGTCGCTTGTGGTAAGCCAAACAATCGTGTGAAACATTCAAAAGCAGCTTTACATATCAAGGTTAGTAAATGTCAAAATAGGACATTTCTTTAAAATGGCGACGACTCATTTCATGATTGCCGCCCGGCAAAGTCATACATTTTCAGCTGAATAATCAGTCAGTGTCATTTGTCAAATGTTAATGCACTGTGTGATTAAACTAAAGCTCGACTCTTTGCATTTAGACGAATTCATGACATTTTAGAGCTGGCTTTTTAGGGTTCTCATGTGAAAAACATGCAAAAGAGTTTGACACCAGATGTCTGGTTTCACATTGTTTACAGGGGAATTTCAAAGCCAAAGTTTAAAGGGCATGGTCTTAGCTACATAACATTTGATAGCCATCCTGATCTAGCATACAATTTATTCAAGTTTGATGTGGCAACTTCAATTGAGGAGAAAATAAAAAAAATCTTCATTTGGAATTCCAAACCCTCAGTGCATTATTACTACAAACAATTTTTTTATATATTTTTTGTATACATAACCAGACATTAGAGCTGAAGGCCAGTCACTCACAAGTATGATGCAGTTAGTTCATGACTCTTGAACAGATTTTATTGGCTGGAACACAAAGTCTGCATTCAAAGCTTTAGCAGTAAAACTCAAGTGGCGTCTTAACTGAGGAATGTGCCAATTAAATGAAAAATAAAATCTGAAACTGCTTGAACTTGAGTGCTCTTTCTTCAAGGGCTGTATCGGAATCTAAATGGCAAAACACGTTTGCCCTTTTACTAGAAGGTCCCACTATGTAATTTCTGTCACTTAATCATGCATGTGGACTAAAATTACAAACCACAAAATGTACTCAAAAAGTAAACACGGCCACCTTTAAATCTGAGGAAATGTGCATCTTTCTCCCTTAAGAAAACTGCCAAAGTGATGAGAGGTGGGAGGATTGTTAACTCATTCACTGCCATTGACGGTTATAAGCGTCAAAAAATAATTTCAACTATTTCTGTTAGTTTAACATCTTTTTTCTACTTTTGTTAACAAGAGTATGAAAACCTAGATTTTTTTATCGTACATTTAGAAGAGGTATAAAATTTGTGATTAATTGTGAGTTAACTATTGAAATCATGCGATTAATTACCATTAAAAATTTTAATTACCTCATCTCGTCAGGCGATTAAATTTTTTAAATTGCAATTAATCGCATGACTTCATTAGTTAACTCACGATTAATCACTAATTTTATATCTCTTCTAAATGTACAATAATTTTTTTCCTAGGTTTTCATACTCTTGTTAACAAAAGTGGAAAAAAATGTTAAACTAATAGAAATAGTTTAAATACATTTTTTAAATTTTTAGCCGTCAATGGCAGCGAATGAGTTAAAAAGGCAGTGGGAGAACAGATGAGAAGGGAGCATCTTCTGTCTCTGGCACCGATCCATACGCACAGAGGAGGAAAGTGATTAATCATCTCACACAGACGCTCCTCATAACATGCCACTATTGATGGACCACTCACTGGAGCAGAGAAATCTCTGAGATTTTAAATACTAGTCTAAATTATTTAAGGCCTACTCAAGTGATCACTTATCCCTCTAAATGTTTGTTTTTGTGAGGAAATATTCTCCTGTGGTCATGTTTTCATATTCCTACTAATTATACAATTTTTTTTTTACCCTCACAGTTGAACTGCCTTTGTCATTAGGAGAACACCCAAGCGGCTGTTAGTTCTAAATTAGACCTACTTGACCTTTCACCGAATCCTGCCCCTGATTCTGCGTCTAATGGTGTTGTGTTTTCTCTATTGTAGAAGCATTTAGTGTCCATCCAGATGTGCTGTTTAACCCTTTGGGTACTACAGTGGACAGCTATTAAAACGTTGTTTTCTCCTATTTTAATGTTTGTATGCTTATGTTATGTTTTTTTTTTTTGTAAAGTGCTTTGTGACAGCTAAGGCTGTTTGAAAGCGCTATATAAATAGAGATGACTTGACTTGACTATTTTAATGAATATTTTTGCCACAGTTGCCCATTAGCCACTCCAGTGGACACTAGTGTAGTCTTGACATACACTGCCACTGCCAACGTTAAAAAAAAATGGCAGACAACAAGATAGCTGACAGAAGTTCAGGAATAACTAAGTGTCTATTCCTTCTATTCCAGGAGGCCCTTGCAAGTAAAAAATATATTGGAACATCAAGCAACAACCAAGGAGTAATATAATTGTTAAAATATTCAAGTATTGATTTTGTAATTTGAGGAAATGGTGATTGATTGGGAGTCTACTCAATTGGACTTTGGACATCATTAGCTGTATTGTGACTACATCTTAATGCTGCACTTCATCTGCAGTATTATTATTATTATTATTATTTATTTATTTTTGCTTTATATCATCATTTATTTTTTATTATAATAATATTTTATGGATTTTAGTCCTCATATGAGAGTAAGGATCCTGGTCCTTATGTTTTGTAGTGGTCAGGTGCAGAACATGCTAGCAAAACCTACAGGATAGTCGACCACATACCATTTGACTCAAGTGGGGATGATGACAGCGACAGTGATGATGAATGGCTGACAGAAAAAAAAATACTATCTGTGCTTCATAAAAAGTTCATTTTTCTTTGGGTGAATGTTTTTGGAATACATGTAATAGTTTTGAAATATGTTAAAAAAATATGTGAACATTTGAGTAAAATGAGAGATGATCTGTCGGATCAATGTCAGAGGTGTACTATGTTTACGGGAACTGTTGTGCATACGTTGTGGAGCTGTATGTGTCGGAAGTTATACTGGATTTATATCATTGCAGTAACTTGTTAAGAAACGTATAATTAAGAGAAGAGCTGGAAAACGTGTTGATCCGCCTAAAGAAAAACACTGGATTAATGAACTTCTGTCATACTGTACACCAGAATTTTTTTTAATGTTCAACTCATGGAAAACTAGCAAACTTTAAATCAACTTGAACTCCTTTTTTGAATATGGTGACCCAGCTTGATATGATTTTAATTTATTTTTTAACTTTTTTTGTGGAGAGAGGACTTATTTATTCATTTATTATTTTGTAAACTTTTTTTGTATTGCTTTGTTTTTTGTTTTGTTATTTGAAAACTTTGAAAATTATAAATAAAATATTGGGGAAAAAATGTTATAAATCAAACAGACATTTTCTATATTTTTTTGTTATTTCTTTTTTTTTTTTTTTACAAACATATTTCATCAGTTGCATGTTAATCCACCCAAGTGGACATGTCACCAACTCCTTGAAAAATGTATGTTTAAAAAATAAATGAAGATAAAAAAAATAATTCATGCCTAAAGAGTAATAAAAACAGTTGAGGAAAAAAAATCCTGATGTAGGTTATCATAATTTGTGTATGAAAGGGCGAAAGAGTGCTCCCACACTTGAATGGGTATGTACAGTATTATTACCTTAGCTATGAGGACATCACAGTATTGTTTCAATTAATGAGCTTTCATGAGTTTTCAATTGTGCAAAAGAACCTTGCAAAAGTGTAGTGTTCCTAATAGAGGGCTGAGTGGGATTCCTGCAACAAAATCAAAGAAATCCAATAGGATGATTTACGATCATATATGGCTTGGGATAAGATTTAATCTTTCAAATCCCCTTTGGGGGGATTTAGCTAAACGCCCTGTCATGCTCATACATTTCAACACACACACACACACACATCCTCTTTCCTCCTTTTTCCTTCCGTGTCCACAGCTGTGCTCAACTGCCGTAGTCTATGCTTGTGCATGTTTGAGGGTCTATGAGGATTGGAAAAGATGGGGGAGGGCAATCGAGGACACTTTCCCCCTTTAGTAGTGGAATGTCTTCATGCATGTTCTCGTTTGGAAAGGCGGCTGGCTGCTTCCAAAATTTGGCAGGAAACCCCATCCTACTTACACGGGGCAGATAAGAAAGAGGCGGGAGAAAGACGAAGCAGTGTTGCAGTGGGAAAGAGGGAAAAGGGCGGGTGCAGCAGCGAACCTTCAGGAAGGTAGATTATCCCACGAAACGCTGGCAGAGCTTCAGCCTTTGTGTGTGTGCGTGTGTGTGCGCACGTTCTGGGGGTGCGTGACAAAAAAAGCAGCTCCTTCAGCTCACTCAGCAGTGGAGAGTTTCAATGAATCCGGGGCAGTCGCCACAAAAGGGCTACAGAACAAAAGGCCTGCAAGCTGAGAATGTGCATCGTAGGCGCAAGGCAGAAATCTCACACTCGAAGTCTCGAACCACAAGCTGAATAAAGACAGAAACAATCACGCTCTGTCAATGTCAATTACCAGCCTGTTGATTATCCTTCTGACGGATCGACACCTTAGGATGTAAGACTCAAATGGGCTCCCTGAAGATAAAATGGCTTTTTATTTTACTCATCTGATTGAGGCTTTATTAGGTGATTACACACAGTTTAATTTGAGCCGAAGCCATATTAATCTGGCACAAAGTGACTGGATTGCGTAAATGGAGCATTATTGGTCACCAATCTTGATCTGACAAACTACTTCTAAAAGTGGATGAAATGGCAGACACATTTTGCTCTCAATTTTAACTCATTCACTGCCATTGACGGCTATAGAGGTCAGAAATTATTTTGAACTATTTCCATTAGTTTCACATTTTTTTCCACTTTTGTCAACAAGTGTATGAAAACCTAGAAAAAAATGTATTGTACGTTTAGAACAGATATAAAATTTTGTGATTAATCGTGAGTTAACTAGTGAAGTCATGTGATTAATTACAATTAAAAAGTTGCCTGATGTCCCTAATTAAAAAAGAAAAAGAAAAGAAAAGGTTATTAAAAATTAGGGGAGTCAGACAATAAATGTCTTTAAATTGCTATTAATCGCATGACTTCAATAGTTAACTCACGATTAATCACAAATTTTATATCTGTTCTAAATGTACAATAAAAAAAATCTAGGTCTTCATACTCTTGTTAACAAAAGTGGAAAAAAATGGGTCTAAAATTTTGACCCATAACAAAAATTATACAAAATGACCCAATTTTTTTGATCCAAGTAAAGGATCTGTCCAATATTTATGAGTTGTTTTACACTAAAAGACTCATTCTTGAGGAGCGGCACGGTGGGTGACTGTTTAGCACGTCCGCCTCCCAGTGCAGAGGACGTGAGATCGAGTCCGGGCTTTGGCCTTCCTGGGTGGAGTTTGCATGTTCTCCTCGTGCTTGCGTGGGTTTTTTCCGGGTACACCGGTTTCCTCCCACATTCCAAAGACATGCATGGCAGGTTAATCGAACACTCCAAATTGTCCATAGGTGTGAGTGTGGATGGTTGTTTGTCTCTATGTTCACTGTGATTGGCTGGCAACCAGTTCAGGGTGTACCCCTCCTACTGCCTGAAGCCAGCTGGGATAGGCTCCCGCGACCCTTGTGAGGAAAAGTGGTTAAGAAAATGGATGGATTCATTCTTGACTCAAAGTTGGGTCAAACAGACCCAAGTAGAGGATCGGTCCATTTTTGACCCATAGTTGGGTTATTTTTGACCCAAATGTTTTTAGAGTGAAAAGACCAATATTCCTGGTGAATAGAGCATGTGCACAACACACACCAATGTTCCAGTTTATACAACCAAATATTCAGGTTAGAAAAGTCAAGCGGTAACCAAACACCCAATAAAAGCATATTTGGGCTTTTGTGTGTGTTTACATGGCCTTTAAAAATTGAAAGTAGACTAAGTTGGTCTGTCCCCTACTCGAGAATCTCATCTACTCTTTGCAGCTGGAACATCTTCCAATCTTGTCCAAGATCTTGGAGACACACTTTGTGGGAATTTCTGGCAGTAGACTGCTGTCTCAGAGCCTTGGACCATGGTCTTTTTTTCTTTTCTTTTTTTTGCCTTCTTAGATGTTTTCATTATATTTGTATGGACTGGGACAAAAAAATCTGCCCTGGCAATTTGACTTAGGCCCACTGGCCCAACCTGTCTCCTCCCTATATAGTTCTGCCACTGATGTTTATTGATGATGTTTCAGTTTACGATCCATATTCAAACTGGATTACTAGACTAGTCCCTTTTGTGGCCTAATCTGTATGTAGGAAAATCATAATTAAAAAGCACTGCATCGGCCCCAAAACAGGCTGGCCCACCGGGCATCTGCCCTGAATGTCAGATGGCCAGTCCAGCCCTTTTTGTATGTAAATAGAGCGATGAGCAATGCCACACACAAATGTCAGACTGTCAGACTTATTTTTGCATTTAGTGTGTGTATTATGGTAGAAATGCATCAATACCTGGGCAGGTGGAACCAGGGGGAAAAATCCAAGAATTGCACCATGCAGGCACCACTGAGATAAAGTATTAATATTCAGGGAATATTAAGGGTCTATAAGAGTCAAAGACACTTCCACATATAGTGCAATTCCACACTGTTCATCCACGTAGAAGCAACACTTTTACCAGAAAGTCAACTGGGATTCAGCAAATCGAGCTATCAGTCAAGACATCCCTCATTCTCCTGTGGGGTCACTTAAATGACCTTCATGCAGTCTTCCCACTCAATTTAGACACCCTTGGGCTCGATTATGAAGAGATTTAAGTAGCAAGAGTGCAGCCACTGGCTTTGATTTTTTTGAGTGCATGCTTGATACGCAGTGAAGAAAGGGAGTAATATGGAAGTACAGAGAAAAGGTGCTGCGATGGAAAGGGTGAGCCCAGTAGAAAATTAAGATAGAGTGCAACGTTACCGAGAGAGGGGAAGGGGAGACGGTCGAAAATAGCGGGAGGAGCACGCATGGAAGGTGAGGATAGAAGTAGACAAATTGCTTTTCAAGGACTCTCTAACCCCTCGGTGAGAAAGAGCTCGAGCGCAAAAACCAACAGTGCACCTGGTATGGCGGAGACAATATAAAGGTAATTTCCAAAGAGAAAAAAGAGACATCCATCATGGCGGCAGCGCATCAGTGAGTTTAAGCATCTGTGAATATGAAAGCCTGAAGCTCTCTGACTTGCTTGGAAAGTCGGCTTTATGAGGAGGTAACTATCGCCAGCATCCTCATGCACAGATGAGCTCACAAATGGAGACGTTTGCATAGCCAATATTGCATTTGCGGCAAGAAGCAAATACAAACTATCTCAACAAAGTCAAAAGCTAACACTGATGTGGAACGAAAATATCTTCCTTCTTTTGCAAACTTTTTTTGGAACGATGACAATGACAAGTGCCCGCTTTACTTAATGCATCTGATTTTCTTATCAAGACAGACAAATGACCCTTTTGCTGTCATCTGGGAGCAGAGTGTGACGAGAGTGTGCCACGTGAGTATACACATTTGATTTAATTAAATATGCATGCAAATGAAATCAACAAGTCCAAACAGCGGAACAAATCAATATTAAGGTTGCGTGTAATGCTTTAATCCTCACTTGACACAGCATTTGAAATGCTTTGTACTGCATATAGACATGTCAGATGGAAACTGCATTGACACCACAACGTTACAAGTAACCTGTTCAAAACTTTTTTTAAAAAACAACAATTAAATGAGGTTTTTAGGTCACGGTAAGACAAATTTAATGATGATCCTCACTGCTATGTCCAGATACATCACATTTGGTACTTGCACAATCAGGACCAATACAAAAAAATCTGCTTTCACAGAGTGACAATGCTGCATTTTAATTTGCACCAGACAGACATTTATTTTAGCTCATTAATTGCCAGGAATGACTTTAGTTGTCCATTATAATCTAAACATTCAGTGCCAAGGTTGTGTTACGTCTGTTTGATAGGATCTTCATTGAGAGAGGTTGTTATGCGTCTGATGCGCCGGCCCTTTAAATTGAATTTACTTGAAGAGTGGTAATGTGCCAAACCGCTAGCAGAAAGTAGCGGTGCACCATTTTAGATTTAAAATCCCCTCTGTTTGCCAATTGCTTACAGTGGGGGCAAGGCAACTTCACTGTCATGGCCATACACTAGAAAGCCATTAAACCCATTATTTATTCAGTTAAAATTGTTGACATTTTATTAATTAGTAGATAAAAGTATTGTGCAAATCATGCTAAAGGCTCATAACAAAACTATTGAATATTCGACAGAGATTAGAAAAAAACGTAGAGAAAGCAAGTACAGTGTTCCCTCGTTTTCCGCTGGAGTTAGGTTCCAAAAAATACGCGCAATAAATTAAATCCGCAATGTAGTTAGCTTTAAATGTTTTAAGGCTCTAAAACCCCTCACCACACAGTTTATACACTTTTCTCATCGAGGCATTTACATTTTCTCACATTTCTCTCGTTTAAAGATTCTCAATGTTCAAACATTCAGAAATTTTATAAAATAGGTACATTACTGTAAAAAAAAAGAAAAGAAATGCAGGAAAAATTGTACTAAAAAGCTAAATATGTTCGCGAGACCGCGAACAGTGAACCTCGTTAAAGCGAGGGAACATAGCCTTATAAAAAAAATCTTATAAAATCTTATTAAAAAAAAATGATTTAGAACCAGACTGATGGGACGTTGTGTTTCCGTCAAAGGAATCAGCCTATCCGAATAAAGAAACCAAATATTCCAATTAAAAAATTACATAACCCAGCTTGTTAAAGAAATATGAATGAGGTTAAGTTTGATCATTATGCCATCGTCATTTTTTGTTTTTATGAATGTCAGCAAACAAATTGGAAATTGAGAACAAAAGTCATGTGACTGTCAGCTGTCACTCACTTTTATTTATTTGTTGTTGTTGTTGTTTTTCAATTACAGTACTTTACTTTGTAACTAAACTCTGGAGAGAAACAGGGCACAGAAAATAAGACTTGTGTTCTTTCTGCTCCTTTTTATTCAACATTAAAGAATATTGTTTTATATTGTCTTATGGTGCCACAGCACAGTCAACAGACTATTAGTTTGACAATCTAATGGATACATTAGACCAAGGAACATAAAGTATATGTATTTATGAGTATGTGTTATGATAGTTATCAGAAATAGGTATGTGTCATGAATGAGGAGAGCGCATCATTGAGATCTCTCCTTTAGCAAAAACAAGATATGTATTAAAATATGATATCTATATGGTGCAGTGCAGTAGTACCACAAAAACACAGTGACACATTTGGCAGCCGATAGAGAAATGCCCGTCAGGAGTTTGTGGAGATATCGAGAACCCTCTTGATCCGACACTCCTGTTTCCTGTCACATCACAGCATTGTCTTAAACCATTTTACTGCAGTTGTCAATCAACCTGGCTCAACTCTCCTGGATTTCGTGTCAGTACCTGCCACTCACTCATGCACAGTTACAGACGTGCCTTGGCTTTGTGGCCCTCCGAAAATATATCGCCTTGGTTCCAGACACTTCAATGTGCAAATTGCAGATCAAATGTGGGCATTCCCTCAATCTGTCAATGATGGACGACCATTTTTTTGACGATTGATGAGTGACGGGAAACTTTGAAAAATTGACGGACTAAGCATTGGTGGAAGTGGGTTTTCGTTTGTCAATTTGATCATCAACCCATCAATCTAATCGTCAATCTGTCAATGATGGAATGCCCATTTTTGTGACCAATGATGGAAATATTGACAGATGCTTATTTTGCTGACGGATAACAAATGACGGCTCGGCTTGAACTATCACGGATGACGGAATTGTTTCCCAGCTGTTGACGTTTGACGACGCTCAAAATTCATTGACACACTGACCTCTGTTATTTCAAGGGCCCTGTCATTCATGGACCCTTACAGTAGAATGCCATTTTTCTCCCCTTAATGAGGCCCCTGGCTGCAGTTATTATAACATCATTTTTATTTGTTCCTAACTCAGCACCTAGCATTTCCAAACAAAGCTTATATTGAACAATGACGCTGATGCCTTTGTTGGTTTGTATAATTCAATGTGTATCGTGGCTAGTTATGGAAAGCTCGCCATTGTCATAAGGTAAAACGCAATGGAAGACAGACAATTAATTCTGGTCCCAATTGTAATTAAATGAACAAAAACTGCTTTGTTACACCAACAAACTCAATGTTAATTAACTTTTTCGGTCCCCGTTGCCGCTCGGTAATTGCAGCATTCACGTTGAAAAACTGAATAAACACTGATTAGTAACAATTCATAAGCAACATAATGAGGCTAACAAATTAAACCATGTATTACATGACTCAGCAATTACTCATGCTGAAGTATAGTTTATACACACATTTGTCCAGTCTACATATCATAGAGGGTGGTGTACGTATTAAGATGTACATTTTAATGAAACTGAGTTCAAAGGCAGTAAATTATATATGTGAATCTCCCTAATGGATGGTCATTATGTCGTAAGAGTCATGTGAGGAGACACACCATTAAGAGCCAAACAGCTGCGTCTGATCAGACTTTAACACAGCCTGCTGCTTTGTCATGTCAGCGAAGGTTGCAGCTTGTCCTTGTGCATCGGAGCGACGACTTGCACAGAGCAAACAGGGCCCAGGGCAGGTTATGTGTGTTGCACTCATCCATGAAACTGTAACATAATCAAAAGCAATGCGGCGCCTCACAATTTCAAGCCTTCGAAGCAAGTATTTTGAGAGGTGGTTCATGCGGTTGTGATGTCACGTCGGGACGGCCGCACGGAAGCACGACTGAATAGTGATATAGTAAACATCGGCACAGGGTAAATCACATGAGGATAAACTAGGATCATTTCAGGGCAAACTGCTTTGCAAGAATTGGCATTCATGAAGTTCAGGATTAAAGTCTGTCCTTGTATAAACCATTAAATGCTGTTTGTAGTCTTTGTGAAGTCTTCACTGATTAGGAATGAGGAAAATGGGCTGAAAGTTGGTCCAATGTAGCAGTATTCCTCCCACATGCAATTTGGATGTGGGTCAAGGCAGGCAGGGGAGGCAGTGCCGCTCTGTCCCATGTGAGGAATAAAAAAGAATAAAAATACTTGTAATTATAACATCAATTTATTTATCTGGTTTATGCTTTACATTGATTTTCTTTTTCAACCATAATGTCAATGATTTCATCATTAAAATTGCTGAACTTGCGGATTTTCTGTCTAACTCATTCACTCCCAGTCATTTTCACTGAAGCAACCCTCTTTGCTCCCAGCTGTTTTATTGGATTTTGACTGATTTTGCAAGGCCCACATAATATTGTGTTCTATTGCTATAAAACCTACTAAAAGAAAAATTTGAGTATTTTCTTTCATCAGGAAAAAGAAGTGTATTTGTATCTGTTTCCGTTTTGCAGCAATTACCATTAGAATATAGCTAAGTTTCATTATTATTGACATTCCTGGTGAAAAGATTGGCAAAAAAAGCTTGTTGCAACATAACCCTTGCGGATCGCTTATACTCTGCTGCCACCTGCTGGACGTTTTTTTTTGTAATGACTACCATTGCTTTAAGCCACTTCTTCATGTCAGAAGCTGCATCATGTCTGCCTTCTGTCTGCTCTTGCATAAAAAATTCCATCCATCCATTTTCCTAACCGCTTGTCCTCACAAGGGTTGCGGGGGTGCTGGAGCCTATCCCAGCTGGAATCGGGCAGTGGGCGCCCTGAACTGGTTGCCAGCCAATCACAGGGCACACAGTGAGAACAACCATCCACACTCACAATCACGCCTAGGGACAATTTAGAGTATGCAATTAACCTGCTTGCTGCGCATGTCTTTGGAATGTGGGAGGAAACCGGAGAACCCGGAGTAAACCCACGCAGGCACGGGGAGAACATGCAAACTCCATCCAGGAAGGCCGAAGCCCGGACTCGATCTCACATTCTCAGTCACATTTTGTGAGACATGTAAAAATGTGCAGAAATCAATTGAGGATTCTGAAATCATGATGTAAGATCTGATGTGATCAATGTTAAGAATCATCATCTTCATCATCATCTGTACTCATTATGCCAGTTCCCTAAACTATTTTTATATGTTCCTACTAAATGAAGTGAGTATTTCAGTGAAATACATCTTTTAATGAAAGAAAAGATCCTCAAGCGTCTCATAGTCCCACTCACTTGAACAAGCTCCCGTTGTCTCGTCTCGTCTCGTGATGATAAAACTTGCAGTGTCCTGATGTTACCTCAAGGCTTAGGGAAATTCTGAGCATGCTTGGTTTTTGACACACTTTCTGAATACAAGAGTGGTTTATTCACACAGGTAAAGTGAAATCTCCTGTAGGATGAAACAGCAGCACCTTTGGTAATGGTTTGTATTAAAATAGGAAGTCGTGTTAAGGAAGAACAGTTATATCAATCAGTCAATCAATCAATCAAACTTTTTTTTATATGGCACTTTCATACGTTAAAATACAACTCAAAGTGCTAAACAATTAAAACATCCATAATACAACAAAAATATCCCCCCCCCCCAAAAAAAAACCCCCACAAAAACAAACATGGCGGGGCACAGAGAAACCACGTGAGGAAAAGGCATCCAGGAAACACTGGAGCTAAAAACTAAAAGACAACCTATAACAGTTAAAGGCTAAAAGAAAACAGAATAAAAAGCAAAGCTAAAGGTCAATATAAAAGGAAATAGGAACTTAAAAAAAGAAACAAAAATGTAAAAAAAAAAAAAGAAAAGAAAAAAGATCATTTAAATCCCAAACTAAAAAAAAAAAAGTGTGTCTTGAGCCTCCTCTTAAAAATATCAATAGCGAACCTGATGCCCTCCGGCAAGCTATTCCATAGGTGAGGACCATAGTGGCTAAATGCATCCTCACCGTGTATTTTGGTCCTCAACCTAGAAACAATAAAAAATCCCTTTATTTCTGAATATATTTCTTGTAGACATATGAATATCAACGATAATAACACTAAAAAATAATTGCCATTATTATTCTTCCTAGTCTAAACCTAATATTAGCAGCTAACTTTTTTTCAACCTGTTTGACGGTTAAGAATGATAAATTGCTAGAGAAGTGAAAAAATTGCTTGTGGAAGTTAACAGATGAATTCTAGCAAATCAAAAATGGACCAAGGTTTCCGGAATGAAAATGTCTGACCTTGCCTCGACGGTATTCCGTAATCATCTCCTGACATTTGGAGCAAGAACAGGTCGGTTCAAGCAGCCAAGGGTCAGAGCTCAGCCTCCCTGTGTTCCAATAAGCTTATCAGTGAGTTCCTTTCTATCTCACATTGCACTGCACAGTCATGCCGCTCCCAGCTAGCCTGCAGATAATTCTATTACACATACGCATTATATAGGACCTGACACTGTTCCCACAGCTTGACATAACAGGCCACACGCAGCAGCAACTAACAACACACTCATGCAGGATATTCCATCACTCTGGTGTCAGGAAAAATCACAGAGCTGCCACTCACACGCTGGCAGATGTCGACTACGTTCTGTCGGCCGACTTACAGTAAACCCATGACGCCCCAGTCAATTTTCCACTCTTATTTTTCCCATTACATGCTTTATTGGCTTTAAGTGCAGCAATTTGATGATGAACCAAGAGACAGTGGGAGCAAAATCTTCAGACATCTTGCTTTAGTATGAGAAGGGTTGAGGTTGAAGTGTTGAAAGCAGTTTTCTCCTCCTTCTCATGTACTTCGCTCCCGTCTCTCCTATTACCGCTACCCCCCCCCCCCCGCTAACCCCCCCGTTTTCATCTGTGGTGGTGCCGCATGTCTGTTGGGAGCCCGCAGATGTAATCTACACCTTTCAATCTGTCCAACAGCGATTGAATCTCAGCAGGAAGCCAGCTGGAGACATGCTGACACGACTGGCCAAGCGACACGTGCATGTATCTGCTTTCAAGTAACACATCGAGCGGGGAGTAAAATGGTAGGGGGTCAATTTTTGTGATGTGAAAAGGAGAGGTGCGGTATAGGGTGCTCGACTGGGAGATCTGGAAAGGATTAAAGCCGGCTGGAGATAAGAGAGAAAGTCGGAACATGAAGTAAGGAATGTTGGACAGCTTGTGTCACAACAGATGAGCAGTCCAGAGCTTCTGGTTAGGATAAGCAGAATAGAAAATGATTGGCTTTATGGTGCTTCATCTATGTTAGTAGTTCTTGACCTAGGTGGAGGTACTGAAACCCACCAGTTTGATTTTTTTCAAATTAAAAGGGACAATAATTCATTCATTTTAAAAAACGACTGTCTATGTCAGTATGCAAAAAAACATGTTGTATTACATAAACGTATTTAAAAAATATATATAATCGTAGGTCTAGTAGTCACTAATTTTATTAAATGGCTGTAGTCTCACCTTATTACAGCTGCCATGTTTCGCCACCATCTTCTTGCTACGGATGGCCAAAGGAAAACTTTGCGAATGTAGTTAGCCCGGGTGGTATTGTATCGAGTGTCGGACCCAATGGGTTAACCGCAGCTTACCTTCCACAGCTGGGGCCTGCAGGCGGTCGTCACTAACTCCCGTGATTTAGGCCCGTCGCTTGTCACTTTCTGCTTTGCTCTCGCAAGTTTTTACTTGCTTTTTTTTACTAGCTCCTCCCGCTAGCTGCTCTTGTTAGCCACTCCAGCCTATGGCGCCGACTAACAGCGAGTTTACACTGACTGGGTGACGGATGCGGAGCGGGTTCCATACAGCATCTGTGCGGACTGCAATTCACACCGAGTGAGTTGCGTGAGCTGTTCGTCTCCGGAAATCTGCACCCGCGAGACCACAAATAGATCACCGTGTATATAGAGCGCTACTAGTGAACAAATTCCGCAGCTCCGCATCCGCACCGCAGCTCAGCTGGTGGGAATTGACACGCAGGCGCAAATGCTTTCTTTTCCGCATCCGTTACGCAGTCAGCGTTAAGTTGGCGTAACTCCCACTAGCTGCTCTTGTTAGCTGCTCTGGCTAATTCTGGCTCGCTCGGTCTTTCGCCGTCGCTCGCTGAGCTTCACAACGGCTGCCAAGTCGCGGTCGCTCGTCGAGATGCTTGTTTGCTCACGCCAAATAAGACTTGGTGGTAGTCTAGCGAAATGTGGCCTCTCTGAGCCACCGTAGTGTGCGTGCTCATGCATGCTTCTAATGCTACTCTTTGACCACTAAATAGCGCTAGGGATCACTGAATTTCACTTTGAAAACATAGGTAAAGGGTTTACTGGTGAAGGAAATGAACAGGGAGAGTGGCCATTTTACCCAGGTTGAGGTTTGAAGACCAACCTGGCTGCCTTATTCCGAACTATCTGATCTGAGTGGATCAACAGTGACACAAGCATGGAAGAAACATGGCAGGATGAAGGTGTGCTTTGCTCCAAAAGCTGCTACCAGAGTGGAAAATCAGTTTGTTTGCTTAGAACATGTCAACAGATGCATCGGGATTGACAGTGTGGAGAGTGTTTCTGTGTTTACTTGAGCGTTGAGGCTTTTATCTGTGTCAAGCTCATGTGTTGAAAGTGTCGAGGGAGCTTGTCGAGTGAGGGCCGGGGGAGTACAAGAACTAGAAACCTTTGTTCCACGTCTGCTAGCAACACACCGACATCCGTGAGGCATCATTAGGCGGAGAATGAGCCTGCACTGAGCCACTAGGGCAAACACGAACACACCTCTCACACACACACAGGCTAAGATGCGCCGTGCTGCGGACCTGAGCAAACATAGCCACTGCCTCGGAGGTCGGGTGAGGATGCACCTGCTTCTGCTCTCTTCCAACATTCACAGATCTGCTCACCTCACGGAGAGCGACTGAGCTTGAATAAATATATCAATGCTGTATATTGTATTCTCATGAGAATTTAGTCAAACATACAAAATGTTCGAACTTCTGTATGATCTAATCACATCTATGGCTTTATGTGATCCAGATTTGTTTGGGCCGATCACCAATCAGCGATCGAGGTTAAATAAATAAATAAAAGATCACCGATTCAATCAGAAAACGGAGCAATATGTCGATTTACAAAAATAATTAGTATCTACTCTTCAGGATAGGGATTGGCCTGGCCCACAAATAGTGAAAATCCACGTATAATTGAGGTCAACTGAAATATATGGGGGGAAAATATTCCAAAAATGCATATGAACACAAACTCATTTGCTCCCAACGACATATAAATACGTTCTATTTTAAATATTACCAGTGTCCCAAAGACGTATTTATACCAGGGTTCCTTAATTAAGTTAAGTTTAATTAAATACATTTTAACATTCTTCTTCTGATTGTCCTATTACTTGTGAGCTATTTTTAGAAGAGACCCATGTGCTACTCATGTTGTCCTTAGGGCACAACTAGTACCTGCTGGCACTTTTTTCTTTTTTTCTTTCTTTTTTTTTTTTTTTAAAGGCATCTGTGTTTGCAGTATGTCAACTTTCTCCCTCTCTCCTCCCTTACGCGCCGAAAATGAATTTAATTAGAGACAGAGTTATTAAAACCTTGACTTTTTAAAACCACGGTAAAGCGTTACACCGGTATCATTTTATCCGAAATGATGAACGTCCCTGTGTTTGCCTTACATCTGGGAAGTGCAAAGACAACAGAATCAACATTGTCTAGTCGGTGTTGACATTTTTCATAACTTACACATTGAAAAGGGTCGAATAAGGACTAACTGTGTGTTGATCATTGAATAAGCATAACATCGGAGTCAGCCTCATTCCAAATTCGCCCTTGTTTACCAGTGTGAAATGATGACACGCTGTGCTCTATCTCACCATCATCTCCCCGAGCGCCTGCTCATATTATGCTAATAGAATTTTAAATGCAATACATGGATCCTGATGTCAGCAGGTCAAGGGTTTGCAGCCTCCCACAAGATCAGCCTCCTCCAGTTTAACAGCATCTCTGCCAGCTCAACACTTAACAAGGTGAAACCAAACACACACTGGGAGGCCGGAGGCAATTTGCAGCATCAGGCTGTCTGATAACACGTGTCCGCTGACGCTTGTGCAGTCATTTAACACACATTGCTCACACCAATTAGAGTGAATCAGCGAGGCAGAGACACTCGAGTGTCAACAAGCAAGCCGCGCAGTCATGTTGACACATAGTGATGATAGCATTCCTTCAGTCACACTATACTAATGCAGTCGTAAGGACAATGCATCAGTCTTTGAGGACCGACTTTAAAGTTGGACAAAAGAGAAAAGGAAAAGAGCCTTTCACTTGTCGCCCTCGTCGCTCGTCTCTTGGCTTGCCAAGCCTGAAGCGACGTGACAAAGTCTCACTGTCACAAAAGGGAGTGGCCACACGGCCATCGGCGTGCACAAAAGCACTTGGACGAGTCGGGCCCTGAAGAGCACCTGATTCATTTCTTCTTGGGGGTTATTAATCTTTTCAAGCACTAGATTCACTTTGCCTCTCAGGAACCAGAGAGGAGATTGAGTTTTCTATTGCAATCAACTTGAGGCGACGTGGGAGAGGCAGAGGGAGGTTGTGATCGTACCGTCCCTGCCGCTGCCTTTCTCATAGAACACACGAAAGGGAATATTTGGAGAATGTTAAACAAAAGGATCTATTTACACAACAGGTCAAGGTCACAAGACGCGAGGAGTTGGATTGTTAATTTATTCTCACCTGATGGTCCACTCGTCCTTGTTTGGTTCTGATCTGGCTTGCGTGTTGGATGTCAGCTCCGTGGACGGTGTGTGACATCATACCAATGCGGAATGAATTGGACAATAAAAGGAGAATATTCAGTAAACTACTGAACGAGTTTTTTTTCTCTTTTAACTTATTCACTGCCAGCCATTTTGACTGAATCAACCCCCTTCGCTCCCGGCTGTTTTATTGGATTTTGGCTGATTTTGCAAGGCCCACAGAATATTGTGCTCTATTGCTATAAAAATATGGAACCTAACAAAAGAAAGATTAGTCTCTTCTTTCATCAGGAAAAAAAAAGTATATTTGTATGTTTCCCTTT
The DNA here is from genome assembly GCF_051991255.1 of Vanacampus margaritifer. Lineage (NCBI taxonomy): Eukaryota > Metazoa > Chordata > Actinopteri > Syngnathiformes > Syngnathidae > Vanacampus > Vanacampus margaritifer. The sequence continues at coordinate 17,330,828 of NC_135439.1, read as the reverse complement.
TTCAGAAATTAGTATTAAAATATAGCTAAGTTTCATCATTATTTACTGTTGAAAACACTGGCAAAAAGAGCTTGTTGCAACACGGCCCTGGCTGATCTCTTATACTCTGCTACCACCTGCTGGCCGTTTTTTTGTAATGTCTACCATTGCTTTAAGTGACCTCTTCAGGTCAGAAGCTGCATCAAAGCCTTCTTTATTATCATATTAGCAATATTTAAAATAGAACATATTTATACATTTTTGGGAGCAATTGAGTTAAAAGACAAGCCAACAAATGTATATATACCCAATGGGTGGTTAAAGGGGAAATCAACCCCAAAATTTGGATTAATATTGTGTTGTATTGTGATGTCATTTTCAGTCGACAGCAAGCGGCAAAATGGTCACCCCATGAGAAAAAATGGGTGGATTTTCATATTCCACAAACACAATATTAATCATAATATTGTGTTCAGACCAGTGGAGCAGCACAGAACATATTATTCTGAAGACATTTTTGGGTTAACTTCCTATTGGGGATGGGCGAGTACCAATACCAGGTATCGGTACCGGACTTATACCCAGCTGTACACTCTAAAAAGAGAATTGTTGAGTTCATTAAACCTAATATACTTTGGATTAACTTAATTCAATCATGTGTTACCAATTGAAGCAATTTTTTAAATTGGTCCACAATTCAATTTGTAATCTTAAATTGGTTGAACAATTCTCGTTTTAGAGTGTATTTCATGATAAGGAACTACAAATGAGAAAAGAGAAGAATAGAAAATGGACAGTTTCATGCAATTTTAAGCAAAAATGCTATATTGGGATACAGGGCATGTAATAGATAAGCTAGAAAGCAAGATTACATACTGCAAACACAGATGCCTTTTTTGCTCTGATTAATGTGTATTCATGTCATCAAAAAAGTGTCAGCAGGTACTAGTTAGCCCCAAGGACAACGTGAGTAGCCCACGGGTCTGTTCTAAAAATAGCTCAGCAGTGATGGGACACTGTAATTACCAAGAATTAAAACAGAAGAAAAATGTTAAAATGCATTTATTAAACTTAACATTAGTATCAGCCCTATCCTCGGCGGCATTATTTAAAAGTATCGGTACTTGCGGTCAGGAACTACGAATTAGAAATTAGAAGAATAGAAAAAATTCATTATAATGATCTGTCAATTTTTTTCCCCCTCTTCTTTTCAGAAATTTTATGTATCAAGAGTCTAAGTAGTATTGGTACTTGGCAACGGTCTTGGTGAAATTGAGTACTCATGTTGGCATCGGTCAAGAAAAAAAAAAGTTGTATCGAACATCCCCAGTGTTTAATATCCACTATACAAAATCAAATGAATTGAAATCATTCTATTTGGAATTCAAGTCTCAGTCTTCAGAAGTCTCCAATAACACCACAAACAGTTGCTAGAGTGAAAAATGGCTAAATATAGAAACAAAGCCACTGTGCCTCGTTGTAACGCCCTAATGCCGCACCGGTTGCCATGATAAAGAAGGCCATCATTTTTCCATTTGCATTGGACATACCTGTAAATGCTCTCATGCTTACACCTGAAAATGTAATATGTGAAAAAGCGAACATCTCTAAATGGGCAAATAAATTGGCCTTCTTTTATAATTCAGCAAAGGAACGTATTCGATTACTTACTTACTAAAAACACCAGAAAAGCGTATGTCTATGTTTAGATAAACAAGCCGATGCATTCGACCTCAGTAATCACTCTGACATAGCAGCTTTATTTTTGTGTTAGGGTGGTAGGTGAGCTGGAGCCTATTTAGTCTTCAGTTAACATCTCGTGCATGTTTTTGATTGTGGAAGGAAAGAGGAGATGTACCAAACCCAAATCAAAACAAAGAACATCACATTCATTCTCTCACATAATGAATAACCGTCTCATATAATTGATCTGCTCCATTCCGCTCGGAGAAATATCTGTCAGTGATGACGATTAAATGCAGAGGAAACCCAGTGAAATGTGACCCTTGGTTGCGGATTGTACTGTCAGGCTTTTGAGGAGGTCTCTTTAAAGACGAAAAATGTCAACGTGGCCCACTGTCACTTAATCAATGCGAAATCCTTGTGGGGAGAGAGAAGCATTCTCTGCAGAAGGGCCACGGTCCCCAACCCCCAACCCCTCGTACTCCTGTCCCCTGACTGAAGCGAGCTTTAAATGGCCTGACTTTCACCACATAACTCAACTGAGTCGCAACAGGTGCTGCGCGGGCCGACGTTGCAACTTGGGAGGTCCCGTACAACGACAACATCCATCTTGGTGACACAAAATAATTCAAAGGAACAAATCATCACTAATAGCTGCCCTCATTCACAACGGATCAAAGTCTGTATTTTTATATCCAAAGCAGCTCATATTTGGATTAAAATCTGAGCCGCACAGCATTTCTTGTATTTTCAGTCAGTACAGTAATCCACACATGAATGTATTATGCCTGCGGTTGCCGCAGCACTACCAGTGTGGGTTTGTCTCGGCAGCTCTATCTCACAGCTACCTGGGGCCCTGGGGTGCTCTTATCTCTCAAACAAACAGCTCCCATTCAGCAGCCCCCATCTATCTAGCTGACATGTGCTTCCATGTTTGTTTTCTCTCGCCCCGGTACGAGGCAGATGATATTGAGCTGTGTCGACAGAGCTCCTCCATTCATGCCGGATGAATCAATCACTCGCGCATGCTTAGTGCCGACACGCTTCACCACTTCAGTCTATCTTTAGGAAGTGGAGGGAGCTTTTCTTGCGCTGGAATTATTAGCTACTTCCAGGTTGCTCTGATGGGTACCTCAAAACTGCCCGATTATTATTATTTTTTTTTAAAGAATTTGAATGATTTCAAAGAAAACACATTTTCATTAACTCATTCACTCGCAGCCATTCTCACTGAAGCAACCCCCTTCGCTCCCGGCTGTTTTACTGGATTTTGACTGAATTTGCAAGGCCCACAGCATTTTCAGTTCTATTGCTATAAAAAAATGTAACCTAAAAAAGAAAGATTAGAGTTTAAAAAAGTATATTTGTATCGGTTTCCTTTTTGCAGCAATTAGCATCAGAATATAGCTAAGTTTTATCATTATTCACAAACCTGGCAAATAAAGCTTCTTGCAACATGGCCCTAGCTGATCTCTTATACTCTGCTGCTACCTGCTGGCCGTTTTTTGTAATATCTGCCATTGCTTTAAGCGACCTCTTCAGGTCAGAAGCTGCATCAAAGCCTTCTGTATGCTCTAGCAGAAAGCCCCCCCCCCATAAAGTTAATATATGCGACAGCTTCTTATAGTTTTTCCACACTCTTCAGTCATATCGATAACCATTCAAGAAATAAAAATGGGCTAATCATACAGTAAATGGAGAGTGGTCTTTTATAAAACAAGGCATTCGCTGTAGGCAATGTGCACTCATGCAAAGATTGTTGTACAGTTTCTGTAGTGTTTTTCAGCAAACTTAAGTCACTAGATAAAAGCGGAATATTGCCAATTTCAAGGGAATTTTCTACTGGCTACTTAGTCTCATCATCACAAAAACAAAAAAGGTGCAAAAAGAACCGTGTATTTTAATAACCATTTATTAGAAGTCATGCAAATACAGGGATGGGCAGTAAAAGCAAAAGCACTCAGTCCAACTACTGTCTGATGAAAAAAAAAACTATCAAATATAGAGACCAATTTAATCAAACAAAATTGAACATCGTAAAAAACTATAATGGGTGTGAAAATACGCAATACAACAATGAACAGAAATGAAAACCAATCACATTTAATTACATGACTTACGTGGAAGAAACATAAAAAAAAAAGTCTTCAATTGGCACATCATGAGATAAAGTCCAGCGAATGAGGATCTTCCTGTTTTTGAATGATGAGGAGGGGGTTTCTGCGAGGGCTCGACTCCAATAAAGTCCCACTGCTGCTCCCTCCTGATGAATCAATGCTCTGTTGCAAATGCTTTCTTTCTGCTTCAGGACTGCCGCGCAATTCTGGAGAGATTTTCAGCTCCCCAAGCTCCTGGATGAGCGCTCTGGCGCCTTGCGGGGCTTGGGGGAGAATGTCGACGTTGCCCTCCGCTGACAGCAATGTGGCTGCTCGCTCCTGTGGGATGGAATCACAGACGGCGGCGGTGTGCTGAGGTTTAAGAGGGCTGTCCTTAGATGACTCTCCTCCCCCTCCTCTCCGGGGTTCGGCGCGAGCTGGCCCTTCGGCTTCAGACTCGTCGTCTTCTTCCGAAGTGCTGCTGTCGCTGGACCGGCTGCTGCTGTGATATGCTGAAGCTCCCTCGGAAGCGCCGTCTTCCTCCTCGACAACCATTGAGGCCGCCTCTTCGAGTTCCTCAATGTCCAAATCCAAATCTTTTTTCTGTACGGAGGCTTTTTGTAGTGCAGCGGCCAAAGCTGACAACTTCTTTGACCTGCGAGATTAGATTAGAACACACTTCATTACTCAGTTCAGGGCTCCCAATTCCTGAGATGAGTCCTCCAGTGCAACTACAAGCACAAACCTCAGAAGTCAATATTGTTAATCTCTCTTCACTGTTAAATGCACCCAAAGCAGCGTTTGACCTTATAAATTGAACAATTTTATTCCAGACCCAGGAGGGGTCCGTATCATAGGAGAAAAGAACAATAACAGAGAATGAAAGAGGGAAAAAGGGGAGGAAAAATAACAATAATAAAAATAACTTATATTCAGTTATTCATTTTTATTCCATGACAGAAATTGCATATTAACAGTTGGGCATTCACAGACTTTTGGGGGGGTAAACCTATCCTCCATTATACAGGTGGTCCTCAATTTTATGAACACAATGGGCTCCGAGAGGCTTTTCGTAAGTCAAATTGTTCTTAAATCAAGATGCATTAAAAAAGAGATGTATATGATTTTTTTTTGAGCTGTCATACGATAAAAAAATTTTTTCAGATTAATCACATCTTATAATTTGGATTAATCATGATTAATCGCATAATTAAAATGTTTTTTTATCAATCAAATTTTTTTTCCTGCGAAATTTGAAGAGCCCGTTATGCGTTAATTATTTCGACATTTAAGGTTATGAGGACGTCTTCAATTTTTTCGATCTAATTAGTAAAATACTTGCATAATTTAAAATGGAACAAAAAATGGCCCCAATAGTTTGACATAAACAAATATTCTGAATGTCATACACTAACATTTATTAAATGCTTTACTTTCATGCATGTAGTTATGTTTATTGCTCAAACAAATTATCCGCCAAAGGGTCATCTGTCGTCAAAACTAATAGCGTGATTAATCTGCGTTAATACATGATTAATGCGATGATTTTTGTGATTAATTAATTAGCTAATGCTTTGACAGCACTATTTTTATTTTATTTTTTAAATAAATGAGGCAAATTAACTAAATAAATGATATTATATACAGTATATACTGTATAAACACACACTGTCAATACATACATTCAATTCAATTCAAAACAATGTGAGACAGTATCATTGTAGTCATTGCGGGACTGAAAAGTATACAACATAGCCAGCTGCTCTTTACCGGTCATGATGATAATGGGGAACAAGGAAGTTGGCGGCCATATCCGGTGAGTGGATTAATTTGTTTACAGCTGTTGAACTGGCAGCAAAAATAGCGTTTAGCAGCCAACAACCACAGGTCACCAGATTGACTTGCTGTCCTAATGGGTTTTTGTTTTTTCGAAGCAACGCAGGTGTGGAGTCACCCCAGTGACAAAACAAATGCGAAACACGCAGTGCGTACCATTAGCCTTTAGTTTTTTAGCCACGCTAACTTGCATAAAGTTTACTTGCGTGGAAACGTGCACTTTACAGTGCAAGTGCGTCACGCGGTGACTAGAACGAGAGAGACAATGAAACAGACAAAGATAGAGATGAGATGCTAGCATGGTGCGCTGCTGCTCGGCGAGATTGTGGCAGAAAGGGGAACTACAGTACAGTACCGTAATGTATGATGTGGCACGCACTTTCAAATATAAACTTGTGAGCTCAATAACGGCATTTTATGGTATATATGGACATTAGTCATCGTTTTTTTGTATGTGCGAATGTTAAGTTGGATGCCTGTAACTAGAGGACGACCTGTACAATGGAAGAAAAAAAAAAGTCACCTATTCACGGTTTTTGTGCTCAGGTCAAAGCATCAAGTATTGTTTTTCTGCCATTTCATGGCATTTGGATGCCAAGGTGCCATTTTGAAGTGAGATGATGGGCTTCATTTAGACAAAAATTGTGTCTAGCGACCATCTTATGGCATCTTAGGCAATGAAAACCTATTGGGAGGGGCATCAATTACTCATGAATTTATACTATTGCGGTCACTGTACATGAAAAGTAAAATCTGGACTCTAAAAAAAAAAAACACAACCTTCTCAATTTTGAGTGGCTAAGGTTGCATACTGCAAGACATTCATCCAAAAACATTAGGTCCATTAACCAAATCTGATCCTCATCCAGATATTATTTATTAAATAAATAATTAGCAGGAGCTGTTCAATGAAAGAATATGAATATTAAAGTGGTTAAGATCGACTGAAGGCCATCGACCCTTGAGCAAGTTGCCAATACTCCTTTGGCTTCAGTAAACCCCTGGCCCAGTGCGGCTTTGTTCTGACCACTAATGGGATAGGTCAGAGGTCAAATTTGGGTACATGAAAAATAAAGGTGATTCTTTCTTCTTCTGGGAGGAGTATATACAAATACATAACATAGCACGTACAATGTGATTTACCAAGTTTGATAGGAATTGCTGTGGCTGATTTTGGAAGGTAGGAGCCTATTTGGGATCTTCGTAAATCAGGAATACCCTAGCGAGATTCAACAATCCTCGTCTCCTCTAACTATACATACAATTATTGCTAAAACAGCAGAAAGAGAGAATAGTTAAACAGAGTGGATCAACAAAACAATGTTCCTGTCGTGCAGCTGCAGTTTTATAGTTTCAACGCGCAGTCTCCAGTCGAGAGTGAGCAAAAGTGTTTTATTGCTGTTGAAAGTCCAAGCAGGCTCCTGTTGTGCGCAACGACGCTCCTGCCGGTGCGCTATTCATGTCGGGAATGCCTGCCGTGCTGTCTCAGAAGCACAAAAAAAAACCAAAAAAAACTTTGAAGACTGCATTTTGGTGCCGCCATACGTGCTGCCCCCCTTTGCCACGCCGATTACGAGCTGACCTCTGTGGGTCACTGAGATTTAGGCTGCGTCCATTCAGGTTGGAGTAACGGATTTGAGTTCTGTTGATGTGTGCGTGCGTGCGCATGTGTACGTGTACGTGCGTTGGGAGGAACCCCCCTTTGCTGTCATTCACATTTTCACACTCAGCTCTTGTTACACACTCTAGTTCAATTGACCCACTGCTGAGCCCTACAACTGTTCCTCTTTACTGTGCAGTCCCAATCGGCTCTTTTTTTTCTCTCCGGTGAAGTTTAAGCCAACTTTAGGATGTATGTTTATTAACACCTCAGCAAAAACAATGTAAAACATATATTATAGGTGAGCTGATTCATGTTCATGTCAGACCAATAGAAAAAAAAAACTAAAATCCTACTTCAACACATTGCACTGAAATATTGGTAGTACGGCAGTGCTATCTTCATTATCTTTCCAAAAAGTCTCGTTTCCAGTAACAGTAAATGTTTGTCTCATTTTGCTACTCTGTGCTGTCACTTTTTGACACCATGATGGTATGATACCAAACTCAGCAGTAATGCATCTAAAGGTTGAAGCTAAGCACACTCATTTCACACACACATTCACACTCATTTCTGTTACTGGCAATGGAATGGGAATAAAATTGGCCATTTCTAGAACAAAGGTTGCCTTGTAAAAATAAACAGCTACATGCCAAGAAGAAAAACACACTGGATGCCTTTCATTGCTGCCCTTTTGTTTACTGTGTTGTGTTGTGATTTGTTCAACTGATTGTTTATCCAGCCTTAAACAAAATGGAATCAACTCCAGGACAAGAACCCTCACACTCGAGTGATTTACTTCGTGGAAAATCTTTGGGGAAGACCCTTAACTGTCCCAGCAAGGTGCAAAAAGGTGTGGTAGAAACGGGTCCGGTGTTGAAGAGCTTTGACCTCTGATCTCCAATTGAATTAACTCTTTCACTGCCAGACGTTTTCAGAAACGGGTTGTTCCCAGTGCCAGCCGATTTAAGTATTTTGACTGATCTTTCAAGGTCCACAGAAAATGTTGTGTTTGGACTATGGAAACACACATACTACCAAATGAAAGATTGGACTCTCATCTTTCATCAGAAAAAAAGAGTTTGTTTCTACCTTATTCCGTTCTTCAGTAATCAACAATAGAAAATGGTTACTTTCACCAAAATTCTCTGTTTTGAAACAAAAAGCGGAGAAAAACGGCTTTTTGTGAAACGATGTTATTTCATGCACTCTAGTGAATTGTACACTTCTTTTTGTCCATGAATGATGCCACAAACACCTAAATAGTGCTTTACTTCTGTAAAACGCTTTCACCAACAATGAAAAAGTATTTTTTGATTGCAAAATATGTTTATTTCCATTCAACAGTGTAACAATTTGACAAAACAATTTCCCAAACTATTTACAAATGTGTGCAACTGTGGTACTACTTACAATTATGAGGATGTTTCAAATACAGTTTTTCTTTTTGTAACGCTCTCCTGCGTGCAAGAGACGCCAGGACTCGCACAGCAGTTTACTTTCACTTTCACATTGTGCAACGTGCAAACGTTACACTTCCTTGACGGCCTTTTTTCGGGGGAATAAATAGCAAGTAGCAGACTGTACACACTTCTCCGATGAATATGCATTGGACTTGGGGCACTTTCCGTCGTCCGATCGAACGTCCGCCTGTGCGTGCTCGATTGTGCTCCGCGTTTACGACGCCGTCATAGCCGCCGCGTCAGCGGTTCCAATTTCGCCGTCAAGCTCGGATTCACCTTTATCATCATCGATGATGATCATCGTTGTCATCAATGTGCTCTTTTTGGTCGATGCTTTTGTCTTTGAAATAAAACGGCTCGGGCGTGAGCTCCTCGCAAACTGGTCGCCATTTTTCTTTGTTTTCCATTCTGATCTCCTGCTCGACGCTCTAGCTCCGCCTCTACTGACGCCCATCCGATCTTGTCAAAAGACAGTCATTGCTGCCCTCTAGGGGCCAAAAATAGTCAGGCTAAAAAAACCTGGTTAAAATTTTCAGCACATCTCCGGAAGGCTTCCCCCCCACCCCTTTCAAAAAAAAACAAAAAAATAAATTGGATGACGTCTTTTGACGTCATTGGCAGTGCTCCGTAGGTTTTTACTTGACGTCTTTAAACGTCAGTGGCAGTGAAAGAGTTAATTATTGTTGAACAATCATTTGAAATGGATTTATCGGAGCATGTAGCCAGCAAATGGACCCGCACTGGAAAATCTGCATATGTTCCACAGTTTTGTCTGCCCATGATGGACATTTGTTCAGTGAGATGTCAAAACCTCTATTGGCTGACTCATGGAGATGTGGAAAAATACGCCTGTCTCTTGGACTGGATTTGCACTTCAGGTCTTAATGTCCGATTTAGTGGTTTTATCCGATCTATTTACATCTACTGTCAAGAGAACTATATTTGGTATCACTTTGCTTAGATTTGTTGAACACCAGAAACAACTCACACCTTTCCAAAATGTACTATAAATTAACAACAACTTAATACAGGAGTGACACAGCAGTAAGGCTGCTCGATGATGGAAAAAATAATGATCACGACTATTTTGGCAATAATTGAAATCACGATTATTCAAACGATTATTCTTTTTTGTACAAAACAAAGAAAATGTTTAAGCATCTACAAATATTAAAACTAATTAAAAATAGAAACACTATAATTATGTATGTTCCTTTTGGACCAAACAGAATTTATAAAAATATATATTTACAATAATATATATTTATTTATTTATGTCGGCAAAAACTTGAAGAAAATGTTTAAACGTAAAAAATATTAAGACAAATAAAATTAATTGAAACACTAATTATGCAAGTTCCTTTTGGATGAAACAAAATGTACTACATTAGTTATTTTAAATTTTTAAAAAAGTTGCAAATGTATACATTTAAACAATTACAAAATGTGTATTAATAATCTTTTTTTTACGATTATGCAGATATTTCAATTGAGGAGTGTAATTGAAATTCTAATTGAATTTCAATTAATTGCAAAGCCTTGCACAGCGGTAAACAATCATGTTAAACATTACAGACTGTTTAGTGTGGTCAGGATTGACTTCCCCTAAAACTTCCAAAAGCAATTAGCCTACACATTACGCCGCCTAGGTTTGACTAATGAGCTATTCATGTCTAAGTTTTCACCGTACTTCTAAATTGAGACAGACAAAAAAATAAATAAAAATGTATCACATGTACCATCAACCGCAAATCCAGCCTTAAGTTCAGCCGGAACATTGCGTCCAGGACATTTTGGAAACCTGAAAATACTAGAAGAACTGAGTTCCAAGTCTAACTGAACTTATTACTAATAGACAAAGGCTTGAAGAATAACCCCGCATGATAAAGATAGACTTCACTGATGATTTGTGCATGAAGTGGGAATGAGGCTTGCTTGGAGTATCCAACAGTGCGACTGAGGCAGGAGAGACTCCAACAGAACAGCCACTTCAAAGACTGCCCAGTATCCTCTTCCCCCCGTGGGAAGTCATTATTGAGTTAGCATTGGAGAGGCAAGCTTGTTTTCCCTCCCCTCCCTTGCTCCGTGGTAGGAGACGCTTGGCCTGTGGTGAATACAAAGCCTCTGTCCAGGAGGGGGAGGGACAACGTTGTACACAAACCGGTCATTACTACGCTGCTGTTGTGGCTAGCCTTCATTAAACTGAGAAGGGCTGGCTCTATCTCGGTTGGAATACTTTTGTAAAGACAAAGACGCCTCCATCTGCCAAACTGTTTAAATGAAAAGAGGAAGACGGGGTCTGTGCGAGGGAGGGAAAGTTCAGTCTGTGTATTTGAGTTCAACTACAGTCTGACATTCCTTTCATCGTCTTTGTGTAAAAGAGGAACCCTATTCAGCGTGTCTGCTTGCGCGCTTCAAAACATTTCAGATCAAGTGTGTTTCCAGATGTATAAATTCAATGCATCGAAATGAAAATGTTAAGCCGAAACCAAAAATGACAAACAACCTCTGAATCATTTTCAACACGTTGCCAAAAGTTCAAGGTGAGACATGCATGCCAACTCCTATCAAAACTTCTCAGGAACATTCTGGATATTTGTTCTGGAACATTTTCATTTTGTCAGGAACCGAAACAACAAACGCACACCACCAGAAGGAATCTGAAATACGGCGAGAACCCTGGCCGTCTTAAAGGGATTGGATTAAAATATATACTTTTTCATGAAGACACTTGATGAAACATTAAATGATGCAATGCATTACAAGGGATTTGAGTACAGTGAAAAAAAATCCAATGACTCATTTACTAACCTCGCAAGCCAGATTTATAAATGTGATTCACTTGAGGGAGTTCTTCACATTATCAATCTGAGGCTTCACTCGGCAGATCTGTTCGGGAAAGGAGGGACTTGCTGTACAATACTTCAATCTGATTGGACGATGCGGCATCTTGCATGTTTGTTTTGACCAATTAACACAACGGATGAAAATGTCGTCTTCGAACTTGTCTTGGAGGGGAAACAAGCATCTTTATCAGATAAAAATGCACGAAGCGCCTCTCGCTGTTTAAATTGAATTTGCCTCTGGTATCAAATTTGGAAGGATGTAAGAGTGCATTTGATAAGTGACAACTGTTCAAATAATACTGTAACATGGATTGCAAGTGGAAATGGAGTGGGTAATTGTGCAAAATGTGTAAGTCTGTCTAAAGACGGTCTACTCAGCACAGCAAGCTGGAGTGGCACCACGCAGGGAAGAAATCTGTGCTACTTGTCCGTGTTAGCTGGGAGATCCCTTGTCTTTGTTCTAACCTGCTGGGCTTCTCCCATCGCCTCCAGTGCTGAGGCAAAGCATGAGATAAAGAAGCTGCGTTATTCATTGATAGCGTTGACAAAAGCCCTCTGGTCACCCTCGATCTCATCTCATCCTCTTTGAATCCATCAAAGATACACAGAAAAACAAAGACTGTCTGTGGTTTGTCTGGCGATTTGCCAATGTATTTAGCAGACATTGACCCGACGCTTGATTTCATAGATTTACCCAGTTTGGTGGAATTCTTTATGACTTAAGCCAGAAGTGGAAGAAGTGTCTCTTTCTATTTCGAAAGTAAAAATATATTTAGTTTTGTGGAGTTTGGGTAGTGCTCACTTCACACTCGGTCGGGTTTTTATATTCTTCTGCTATGGTGAAAATTTCCTATTTCACAATCTGGGGAACAATGCATAATTGCTCTGTTTGTTCATCTCTCAAGACAAGTAAAACAGCACGTTTTGGCTTTCCCAAGAAGACACCATTAGGAACCATTTATTTTAACCCGCACCTTTCACCTGACTGACAGACTGATCCAGTGCACTACCTTTTTTGTCGGCTATAATGGAAGTATACGTCCAATAAATAAGATAGCATGGCACTATTACTGAAAAGGAAAAAAAAGAGGAGCAGAGAAGAGCAAAGCAAGACAACTTGTATGCAGTTGAACAGGACTGCAGCCTGCTGCATTCAAATCTTAATCGACAGATTTGTGTTGCATTCAGGAACTCCAGGAGTTTCACAAGGTTTAGATAATATGAGCAGTAATTTGTTCAAGAGCGTGCTCTTGGCTCAATGCAAAAGGTTGACGTTTTGTTTTGACTGCGTGCGCACGAGTGTGTGAGAGTAAAAGGGAGTGCCTGCCCTTCGGCTTAAATCACACTGAAGTCTTTATGAGGTTGTAAATCTGAGACTGATGCCTCTGCAGTCAGGCGGACTTTATGAGAAGAAATGCATGTGGGACGACGAGGAGATTAAATAAATCAAGCCCCCCAGGCCTACAAACAACCATTAATCGCTGTGTCCCATCATTTGAGACTGATGGTGTCTTGCCTCATCTGCGAGGTTTGACAAGAGACAGGAATGGCATCTAGGGTATAAGATTACATCTCATCTTTCCGCTCGGCTCCCAAAGATGACTTACTTAGTGCAGACATGACAAATCCTGCAAGGGGGAATATCACGTAGAGAAGAAAACAATACTCATGTCATCGAATCTGTCAAGTTAAAACAAAAGGGTTGCTGCAACAAACCACATATTATAGCAAAGGCTGAACTGAAGTGCCTCTGTTTGAAACCTCACAGCTTTACACAAGCCAAGCTTAAATGTGCTGCTTTGCATTTTGACTAGAGGTTCCTCTGGTTATTGCAACACATGGAAAATGTGGTGGAAGCATATTGGAAGTGTGGCTATAAAGTCCAAATATCAGCGGTGTGGGACTCCAGTCGTAAGACGTCTTTGTCTCACAGTCAAATCTTCCAGATTCAAATCTTGGCTTGACCTTTTTGTCTGGAGTTTGCATCTTTTCTCCCCGTATGGGTTTTCTTGGGGTACTTTGGCATCCTCACAAATACAAAAATCAATGTGGAGATGGATGACGGCATATACAATTGTCGCAGATGAAGAACATCTTTTGTGAAGTGAAAAGCCAAAATGAAAAGGTTATCAATTCACTGGAACCACCCAGAGAACTGTGCGATTCAGGGTTGCGCTGAAAAACTGGGGCTTACAAGACTAGAGCAACTGCCTGTCAATGTGGAGAAGCAGGACTCACCACGGAACACTGCCCTCTACTACCCAACCACCATACATTAGAAGCTCCCCAGAATTCAACGCACAAGCAAAGATCTGTGTCAAGACATGGCAGACTGTCATTAAACGTCACTTTAAAGGAATGAAAACAACAAAAATTTATTCAGTCACATCCATACAATGTGCTTATCTGTTCGAAGACCAGTGCTGGCTGTAGTAAGACACAAGATGTAAGGCCAAACTGACTTAATTTTTATATATATATATATATATATATATATATATATATATATATATATATATATATATATATATATATATAAACAAGCAGAGAAGAGTGAAGGAAAAGCAGGGAGGTGAAATGTTCTCTGGTGCCCCCAAGCTCACAGACAGATCACTTTTTTAAGTGAGCTGCAAAAGTTTAGCTCTATCTTTTCTTTGCTCTTCGATCTCAGGAAGAAAGATATGCCACCAACGATGAACTGAGGCTTCTACAATCTATCCAAACACACATCCTTTACTATTTAGGAGGATAATTCAAGATTTATTAAAAAAAAAATGTAAAGCGAAAATGCGAGGAATGGGGGGGAAGCCTTAAATCCCTACAGACCTTTTATAGTGCCTGCGTCTGGGCACTGAGCCTTCAACAGCAGGCACACATTTTTCAACTGGGCTTTTTCCAGAGAAGCACACCAGTTTGCTGAACTCGGGCCAAAAGGAAAACAGCTCATTAAGGAGTAATGCGCTCACAGGTTCATCGATGCAATGTGTATAAAATTGTGAATTGCGTATCAGGCGGCAGAGGGAGGTATGGAATCCTTAGCATTTAGAAACAGTGTTGATTTTGCATTTTTGCTTATTAGTTGAAGTGGAAAAATATGAGACACTCCAGCACACAGACACACTCCAAAGTATTGAATAGTGCAATTACAATGTTGTACTTAAAGGATTGCCGCAGACTGAATGGCGCGGACAAAACCAACTGAACTGTCACGCAGCGCAGGGAGTTCGGCAACTTTTGTTGAGTGGTGGAGCGTCGACTACCAGTTTTGCTGCAATTCAAAATTTGATTCGCCAATGAATGGTGTTGCAACATCACTAATCGAACAGCCAATCAAAAACATGTTCCCGGTAAAAGCGAGATTCAGCTGATCGCCTCCACTGCAAAGCCGTACTTATACATTATAGCGTACAACTGGCACCTGCAAATTCACCTATTGGCTATTTATTTATTTTTTGACACGCCACATTTACATGCCAGGGTTAAGCAGTTCAAAATTGACAAAACATTTTTTTTCATAACCAACATCATACACATTCAATGTTCCAATATTTATTTTTTATGTAAAACAATACGCAAACGGGTTCTTTTAACTCAACATGAAGTAGTTCTCACAAAATAAATGAAAAGCCTATTAGTCATCTCATCAGAAGAGGACAGTGGCTGACTTTAGACCTCTGAAAAGGGAGATGACATTATTGGACAAGATCGGTTTTATTTTACGGGATCGGTCAATCACTGATTCCCCAAAATAAAGGAAATTGGGGCCGATCTCAATCCCGACTAATAAAAACACTTTTTTCCTTTGGGTCGCTCCGTGTCATTTTATCAAATACCTCCCACCTGACCTGTCCTGTAAAATTCTATTAAACAGACACACTTAATAGTAAATATCGAAAATATTAAGTTTCTACTGTCAATATTTTCTCATGAAAAATCATTAAATGGAGGGTAGTTTAGCGTAGATGTTTTTTGTACATACTCTGAAAAGCCATTTTTAAACAGCAATATCAGGTAAATTATCTCACCCATAGCCTTCAAAATTTCTAGTCATTATATGTTACTAATAGCCTCCAATTTTTATGTGTTAATAATCTAATCATTAATTATTCCAGATTATTAATTAATTCAATCATTAATTATCCAATCTAGTGGATAATTAAAGCTGCCCAATGCAGAAATCAAATTTTGAATCGCTACTGCCACATGTGGCCGAAACATGAAACTGTACACTCCCTTTTCATGCACACAATGCACACATGACGTCACAGCCGCAGACAGAGGGCAGAAAATTCCAGTCTGAAAACTATTGGCCAGAACACTGGTTCTCAACCGTGGTCCTCGCGTACCCAGGGGTGAAAGTGGCTAGAATTTCTTGCTGGAACTCCCTGACATAAAGATCGCTGTGCAGTCAGAATGTTTTTTTTTTTTTGCACACATCGACATGACGCGTCAGATACACAGAGAATGGAGCACTGTGTTCACCGGGACAGAACTCAGTGGGATAAATAAATAATAGATATTGTTGGAGACGGATTACGCTATACAAGCACACTGGAACAATTCAGAAGCACTTTATGCTATGTTCACACCTAAAATAGGGGGAAGCGTTCCGCTGTTGTGCCAAAAGTATTTACTCCCGTACAAAAATTGCATCCCCTGCTGTGGGATATTATAACTTTTACCACAGAAAAGTGTAGATTATTCGAAAAGGTTCCTTGTAAACAGATATATAAACTTCAAACATCTTTAATAAAACAGAAAAAACAGTAACATTCAGTCGTCTGAGCTTTTTCTATGTATAACTGAGATTTCCAACTGCATGTCTGGTCATTGAATGCAGCGCGAGTGCTTGTTTTTCTTTTTTCCCCGCGATAAATACTTTTTTCTTGTTTCAAAACAAAGCCCACGTGTGTTTTTATGTATTTATTGAAAAACATGCGTCGTACCCGCAGGAGCGGATAATTTTTTTCCGGGAGTATTAAGTGGCTGCCCGTGTTGTTGCACGCAGGTGACAGGTCACTGTGTGTGACATAGTCCATCCCCGAAGCCGATGTGGCACATATTTCAGTCCATCAGGCAGCGAGGCGAAGAAAGTTCACATTTTTCAACTTTGGCGAATATGCAAATTATCGCCGCGCCGCACCGTGTCTCCAAACGCATCCTCCGCACCGTAGATTTGAGTGGCAGCCTGGCAGGTTATTTAACATGGGGTTTTGACAGTTGCCCTCATATTTTCAGACTGGTACCATTTTTTACCGGGTCGCGGTTCCCCCTATCCAGCCTGTTTTCCATGTCTCCCTCAGCCAACACAGCCGAGGATCCTTATCAGACTTAATGCAGAGCTGGGTGATTAGCTGATCCTTTGAAACACCTGTGTTGGCTGTGGGAGACTTTGACATGCAGCACCAAAAATAGCCACAAAACCCCCATCAATATCAGAATTTTTAAATCACGTTGTCAAAAAAAGGCAAAGCACACTCCTAACTTTTAAATATTATTTTCACAAGAATTTGATCTAGTCAGGTTGAGCCTGATACCTGTTATTAGTTTTTGGGAAAATGGCTCTGAGGTTGGGCAAATATTTGTTTGTAGTCTTTTTTAGTCTCAATATGTGTGAAACTAATCAGTCCAGAAAAAACATTTTGGAGAATGTTTAAGATGACACCAGAGATAGATGCAGAAGTGATAGTAGTAGTTTATCTTCAGAACTGAGAGCTCAGCCACTCTTCAAATTTCGACAATCCAAATTTTGGGAGAAGTTTAAGTACTTACCATACTAGGTTATACTTGAGCTACACCCCTGACATTCCATGTCTGGGGGCTATTAGTAACAGATATACAGTGTAGAAAATGTGAAGGCTACAGGTGAGACCGTTTTCCAGATATTGCTGAGCAACAATGGCTTTTCAGAGTATGATGCCACACACAGTCTAAACTACCTTTTTTCATGATTTTTGATGAGAATTTTTTTCCCCAAGAAATTATGTGATGATGGGAAGATTTTCAGAAATTTGATGAAATGTCACAAAACTACCCCCTTTGCAGCAAATTGATTTGTGTGGAAGGCTCATTTGAATGATGTGTAGCAAGGAGTTGCCGACTATTTTTTAACTGTCCTGTTTGGCTTGTTTAGCTGCGTCACTTGATGCCGAAGACTCACTGATGGTACTTTTGACACATGAGACAGCCAAGACTGCATCTCTGGCAGGTTTGGTAATTCAATTGGCACTGCTTTAACAAAAGACACTTCTAATCCTCTCCTCGAGAGTGTTAATGCTTCACGCGGACCGAGTGGCACTTCCCCTGACTATGAAGGTAATTATTCTAAGATGAAGGTCGCATAGGTGTGTGTCTGCTCTCAAAGTTGTGTGTCTGTGCATATGTATGTTATGACAGCTGGTTTGTGAACTTACTTAATCTTCTGGATCCAGATGCAGTAGTCAGTAATGTACAGATCGTTGAGTATGTAGGCTGGGTCATTCTGTCTGAAGACTTTGTGAATATCAAGCAGGCATTTGAGGATGCAGGCTTTCCCTAGAGAAAAAAACACAATATGGCATGCAAATGAAAACATTTGTATTCGTTACAACGCACTCTAGCTGCTGACAGACACAAGAAACATCTGAAAACTTGTAGCCGGTGTTGTATACATCAAAGACAAGGGAACAATATTAGAGCAAAATCCTATTAAGACAAGTGAGTAATTTAATCCAGACCGTTTGAAAAGGGTTTCTGGTCAAGAATTTGATTAGCTTTCAAGAGAAAGAGGAAAAAGCAAGACTGTTCTATTTTTGGTGTTCAATCCGTCACTTAAATTGTAGTTTGGGACAGAATTTCTGTCAAAAATGTGTTTGATTTCAAATAACAAAAATAACACAAGTTGTTTGAAGAACGTATGAAGAACTTGTGAAGCAACAGCCTTTGTATGACATTTTGCAAATATCGCAACAAGCTCAATTACCGTTCAGTAAAATTTACATTGGGTACTCCAACTGCTTTCCCAGAAGTAGGTCAGTTCTATCGAACTTATTAAATTAAAAAAAAGGACACAAGTATGTTGATTTCTTCTTCCATTTTTTTCATGACAAATTTTATTTCTAAAATGGTCCTGGAGGGATGCCAAGACCGATGCCATCACTTGATTTGTCTTTAAACCAACATATAGTAAATAATAGCATTATAGCAATATAGTATTTTCTTTTTTATGCAGGGAAACGTAGGCTGCTATTTATGATTCTTTTCTTCAATTCACAAGCTAAACTGCCAAAGCACTTTTCTTTTCAACCATCCACATAAATACCCTCTTGAAAGAGCCAACAATCTACTGAGGGAAAGAGAAAATGACATTCTCCACCTCTGCAAAGCCAGGCCGCATTGTCCAAAACATTCCGAGCCAATCAAAATAAACAGTACACTCGCAGTGAGGAAAACCTTAAACAAACATTTGGTTCTCGTTTAGCATGGGATCATATGCAGGGAACTCTGCACTCAATGTCAGGACTTGGATCGTGTGAAGCAAAAACACACAATTGACTACAAGATTCCATTTCCTTTTTCATAGGGAAAGTTTACAGTAGAGGAGTAATTGCTCTAAGGAACAGTCTGTTAAGTAGGGAAGAAGATTAAATATTATACATATATATTGTATATGGTATATCTTGTTAACTCATATGCATGTTATGATGCTAGACCTCATCCAAACTGACAGTAAATTGACTACCAATTTTGTACATGAATATTATTACAAAGTATCACTTGGAGCAAAAGCATAATTTCTTAAATTGTATTAAAGCAATTTATGACAAGAAAAACTTTGCGACCATTAAAACTTTTCACGAACATCTGGTGAACGAGGAAAAAAACACATTTGCTACGTTCACAAACACTCGCAAAGCCTTCATCTTTTCAGTGACAAATGGGCTTAAGGTTAAAAATTATTACACTGAAAGGCAAGTATATACTTTTTCATTTAATGTGCTTCCACATGAAATGAATAGCATACGTTCAAAATAAAGTTAATGTAAATTGTTACCCAGACAAAAGGCTGATTTTGCAGATGGATCAATAAGTTTAGGTCTAAAGGAACTGTTCAGATCCTGAGCTCTAAAGCTGAAGGGATCCAAACTGGACTATGTTTGAGTGTTAGGGTGGCTGGGAATGTTGATGCTGTTGCTTGCAGCCCTATGAAGTTGATTCGGAGGCGCAGTCAGAAGCTGGACGTTCCCTGGGAATCACTGAGGCGGATTTTGATCATGGATCTAAAATTGTACCCTTAGAAAATTCATCTTAAACAGAAGTTCACCCAGGCGGATAAGGACAAAATAATTGTCTTGTGTTGTTGGTTTTGTGAAAAATAAAATCGATGTCAATCCAGACTTTCTCCATGATGCATGGTTCTCAGACAAGGCTCACTTTCTCCTCTCTGGTCATGGGAATAGCAAAAACTGCATTTTTTTTTTTACATTCTGCAGCGAGGGAGGAGTGTGTCTGTTATTAACAATTTTCAAATGCCACATCCAGGAGTGTTTCAGGCACTAAGGTGGACATTTGGTGCACTTTTGGGAAAGTTGATCAAATCTGGACCACATGGACTAAAGAGCTGTAATTTTTAGGACTGAACTGTTTTCTAATCAAATGAATTTGTATAACAAATACAACTATTCCATCATCAGTTGTAGAAATGACAGGTCACCCAGTATTTATGATTCCTGGAACAATATAGGCTAAATATAGTACTGTATGTGGCAGAGGTTTCAGACAGTACAGCAATTTCCAGATAGAGTGTAAACATGCTTTGAGGCCGCTAACAAGGTGATTATCAGGAAAAGTGTGACCATCTGCTGTTTCTCTGGCTATCCTGATCAACTTCTATTCAAACCTAATGAGGCGCAGAAATGTTAATCCGGGATTTAAAGGCCTTTAATTTGCTGTCATTTACGAGCTTTAAAATCATCACAGACCCGATAATCTTAGCCAGTGTATGTTTACACTGATGTCTTATCTGACCGCGGAGGCTTTCGATTTAAAGATTAAGCTGAGCTTTGAAATATTAACACCAACAAGCTGTCATTGACTAAATCCACATCATTTTTAGAACTCCGTCTCCAATAAGGTAGAAAAAACACTGTCTTCCAAGTGGAAGGAATACAATGCTTCATAGTACATCAATGATTTTATTGCAATTCAGTAACATTGTTTATACTTTCCAACACTTGCTCAATGGATATGAAAATCTGTACTTGCTGAATTGACATCTTACCGTGTATATATTTCTAGTGACATAAATTAAGAATTACATTATCTTACAATGCGATGGAAATATTGCTTCGCATTCAAACCCGCTACGGTATAATTTCCCCCCCTTTTGATTAATTAAAAAAATGGAAACACCAGTTAGAGACAATTAAGTGTTCACACCAATGTGAAACAACACCACACAAGAGGGTGAAGGCCTGACGTAGTGTTGGTAAGAACGACTCACCCGATCGTAACATTGCAGCTGCGTCAGAAACAGCAGCAGACACCATGGCAAAGTGTCGGTAGAGTGGATAGCATAAAACCCTTCTTCCAAATGACACCAGGACCTCCTGCAAGGAGCTGTAAGTCTGTGGGGCAGAGGACATGACACTCACAAAAGATATCCAGCACTAAATCACATCAAGATGCAGATGGCAGTAAACACTGGCTCAGCCAGACATTTTGGCCGCGGGGCTTTTCTCACTTTTACACAGGCTCCTATTGGTGTTCATCACAGTCAGTGGAGTGCTAATTACTTTTAACAATCTCCCTCCATTTATTGAGCTGACAAAATAGGCGCTTCAAACTCCCACTGCTGCTACACTAGCCTCTTAATTGCTGCTTGTCTTTAAACACTGCATCCACACTCAGATTGTTCCAGTAATGGTAGCAGCGCCAAGAGATTTTATCTCTTGTATTATTCTCCTTCATTGAGGCCTATTAAGGGTGTACTGTGAGCTGGGACATGAGTGTCATCGGGGATCATTCTCTCCCTCTGGCTTGTTTAGCAGGAGTGTAAATAAGGTCTGTTGCTGCAGGCATTAAACTCAGTCACACCAGCAGTCTACTGAGGACAAGTACCATGCACTGGATTTGGGGACGTGGGGGAATATAGGTTTGTTATTTAGTGATCCACAGGGAATGGAAAGAATGACAGAAAAATTAAATAAAGGGAAGAACATGGCTCGTGTAGGGGAAGGAGCACGAGTGCATGCATTACAAACGGCACTGAAGTAGGGCTTGGCATAGAAGAATGTGACTGACTGATGAACCAGTGGGAGGATGTTGTTTACTTTGGTGCCACCACAAAGGAAGAGCGACTGCCCCTCGCTGTGGTCAGTGAATGAAAAATAGTCTTTTTTTCCTTCATGAAAAACTAATATATTAATTTTTGAAGGGGATTGCCAAAACTTTTCAAGAATAACACACACCCGTGTAGTACTCATGTATAATATGGCTCCAATAATTTGCTGATTGTTACCTTCCATGTCTCTCTGTATCTTCAACTTTAAAGACATCACAGATCAGATAATCAGGCTGTGCACAAATCAGGCGTGACTCGAACTGAGATACAAATGGGTCCTTAAACTTGAACACCAAATAAGAATTTTGGAATTTGAGTTATGATGAGTCATAGAATGTTGTAAAGCGATCATACACCTTTTTTTGTTGAAAAAGGACGTTACTATGACCGTCTCACCAATCATAGAACAAAGTAATTGCATTCATTGTTATTTTGGGGAAAAACGTACCTCCAGCCAACACAGTGTCCCACTCAGTTTTCTGATTGTCCACGGCGACTCCACCTGCAAAATAAGACAGGTAATAATAATATTTTAAAAAATCTAGTATAATCTAATTTATTAATTTGATAATACATTTAAAAAATATACAATATGTGGCGTGTGCTGAAAATCACAATATATAAACACTAGAGCTGTGCACAAATGGGTGGTAGGTCGGTCATTCGTTGGAGTCGGCATGGCAAATTAATTATTGAATCATAATTTTTGGACTCTGACCAAATGGGTTGACATCACCTAAATCGGTGTTTTGTTTACATGGTACTGTTTAGCGCAAGTGCAATTTTGACAGTTTGACAGTTCCGGACATAAACCATGTGTAAACGCCAGTTGAACTAGAATGTGCATGGAGTCTATACACATGAAATCATACCTGACGTTCTTTTGACGATGTTCTGAATCTTTTCACGGCACCCCATGCACATCTTCTCCGGTGATTTGACGTAAAGCAAACACAAATGTGCGTGTTGATCGTGGGGCATTTTTCTGTCCGGTGGTTTGTTCAAACGACAACAGTACAATAAGTTGCCAAGCTGCGCAAGACATGTTGAAATGCTACGCGATCATTTAGAAAAAGAAGCAAAACATAGATTTCCCAGAAAGTGGCCATCCACAGATACTAATCCTCCAGATCCATCCCTCTGTGTGAGCAAGTCCCACGATGCTCCTAATGCGCCGATTATAAAATGACATGTGGTTCGTGTCATAGCTGCATGTCTGATGTTTGTAACAAACCATTCCGTGTCAAAATCGCTAAAGAATTCAATTAGTTCTAAAGACCTTATTGAAGCCAAACACATAGCGTGCTCTATTGCTATTATATCTACTTGTATGGTCTCCGCCGCTAGCTAGTGTACCAAGTAGCATGTAGGCTAACCCATACAGCGTTCAGGATGTTTGCCACGTGGACAATTTCTACGTTTTGTGTGACATAACGGACAGAGATTGTACTGTTGGCCACAATGCAACGTGAGATTCTGTTTAAGGTAAGCCATTTAAAACAAAAAATACTTTTCCGTAGTTAGAAGAATGCAGCAGCAATGCATTTAATATGTTTTTAAATAATTGACTATTGGGCTTTGTAAAAGGCTTTTGACTTTGTGTGATGTAGATTAAGCAGTATATAAGTATTCTCCATTTACTATTTAGTCTTTTTTCCTCGGAAACAAATCATATTAGATTAGAAATCCAAACGGAATTTGTTCATTAACGTCGGCAAGATTAGCAAATGACTATTTTAGGAGCGAATCCAGCGCCTAATAAAGACCACAATATTATGATTGTTCAATCTTCCATGTGTATATTTTTGGGGTTTCATCTTACACCATGCCAATTATCTTCCGCAATGGAAAACACCTTGCTCATATTGTCTCTGTTCACTCACCGCAAAGGACTGACAAAGAGAGGCCTTGACTCAGCTCTTAGATACGCTGATAATCTCTTAAAGCCATGAATGAAATGAAAAAGGAGTCTTAAGGATTTGAGGAAAGAACACTTTGTCATTCAAGGCTAAGTGCTTCTCAGGAGGAATTGACTCTTCACACAAACAGTCACTTACATTGTGCTCTCCCTCTGTCGAGCGCACTTCATAGGAGTAAGCCAGTATAATGTCCAACAGGCTGAGCCACACTTGGTAACGCGAAGTCTTGTCGAGCAGGTACGACTGGTTGTTGAATTTTCTCAACTGCTCTTTCTCATCGTTGCTGAACTCTATAACTGAAAGAGAACAATACAGACCTAGCATTAAAATAGCAAATCAGATCAAATATAGATAGCATGGCTACTAAACACCTGCCTTAAGGAATCATATTTTCCGACCAAGAACGTAAGACGCCCGACAATATGTTTTTATAAGATTGTCTTATAAGATCATCCTTGCGTCTGATTGGATTTGTCAAAATAAAAGGTTCCAAAACGAGTTGGGCCGACAATCTTAAATATTAATATACAGTATCTACCTGATTAAAAATGCTGCCAAAAAGTTATGTCAGTGAACAGAAGGTTGATGTCACTACAGGTTTTAATCACAACCTACTGTTAAATAAATAATAAATACATTTTACATGACCAGTTTTGTTATAGTGCTACTCAGATTAACTAAATGCTGTCTCTTTCTAAACCTTCCACTTAGAGCCTACTAGAAAAATTATTACTGTTTTTGCAAAACTGCTTTCTGCTTAATTCATCTCAAAACATTCATCAGTAATTGGAATAGCAAGGCCTATTTCTACATGAGTAAAGGAGGTTTGTGTGTATTAGCAAGAAGCTGTAGTTATAGAATGTGTATAAACAAACACCGAAAGTATGCATTTCCCATTCGTGTACATTATATGCACACATAGCACTTCCTCTCTGGCTGCAGTGGGAGCTGAAATCGGCTGGAAAGGAGATTCCTGCCGCATTACGTTAGCTCCCTACAGATGCTACCTGACTCCATCCTCAGTGTGTCTGGCACTGGAAACAAAGACCTACACTACTTCACGAGTAACCACATCTGTTTGTATTCTTCTTTAGGAACTTCATACATGGAGGGGAGGGGTGTAAATATAATAAAACACTACAAGCAAGTCTTTTACATTATCTTTGTCACAAAGCCGTCAAAGCGAAATGAGGATTTTGCTGACTGACAACATAGGTATAGTGTTCTTTTCTGCGTTCACAGGCAAAAATAAAATAAAAAGGTATATCGTTCATTTCTTTATAATTAAGCAAATTCAGCAGGGAATCACATAATTATTGTCCCCACTTTACAGTGTTTAGTGGACATAAAAGTCTACACACCATTTAGTTCACAGTTTTTTAAAAAAATTAAACCTAGATAAATCGTTTAATTTTTTCCATAACCTGTACAATTCAATTCCATTTTTGTTATCTTTTCAATGTCGTCATTTAATCTAGTCGTTGCCTAAAGATGACGCCATTCCTCTGATTTGATAAGTGAGGGTCAGAATATGGCCTTGGAAGACCAAATAAGGCAAATGTAAATGCAAACACTGTGGCCATGTCAGGTCTATATCTCGATGTATTTTAAAACTTTAAACTAGATTGTGGTTGTCCTAAATGTGGTCAAAGGTTAGTTTTCCAAGTGGCAATCTAAATCGAGACATAACAAGCTTCAATAGGTAGTGTCAGGTCAAGCTGTCTGGTCCATTTAGTTTGCAGCGGCGTATGAATACGAGCCTCCTGTGGACAGCTGGGGCCTGTCAGTGTGATGGCTCTGACACCAGAGAGCACAAAGGGCCCACTTTCTACTTCATTAACACTTGTGTCCGCACCCATCTGTCAGGTGACATATATCAGCTATAGCATCAGTGAAAAAGGGCTGATGTGGCTCTAAAAGGCCCAATGAAGGGTATCGTTGTCTTAATATAGGAGAACCACTTAAAAGTCATGATCATGCTCTCAAAATCTGATGACTGGCTGTTAAATTCAGACATTCTTGAACTTCTGTGTATTCAAACTGTCAATCACACCGTTCAGTTTAATCTGGCTCATGCACTGTATTTACACCTGGTCTGCAGAATTGAAATGTTTACATGCAGTCAATAACCCACTTTTAAAATCTGGATATTGCCAATATTCATTTTGGGGGAAAAAATGCGCAAAAAAAACTAATATGCTCTTATACCAGTGGGTTACGCCTTTTCTAACCTGAATGGATTGGTCATATAAAAACATTTGGAATAACTCGATTGAACAGGGTATTAGTTTGCCTTCTGCGCATGCTCTGTTCGCGAGGAATCTTGGTCTTTGGAGTCACACTCACTAAACGAGCCTCACCTGAATACATTGATTTCTCCGCAGTGTTTTCTGCCTCTACGGCAAATATGCCGAACTCTGTATCTACATACTCAAGTTAAGCAGAAGTAACAAACATGACGTCGCAGTAAAGACCCACACTTTCGGAGCGAGGAGGAAAACGACTGCTTTATTTAGCGTGGTGAGTGACATGAATATAGTGTCTTTTATCTGCTGTAGAAAGCTAAAAGCCGAAATGGCGTCTATTTGTGTAATGATGCTGTCCGTGCATCGTGGTTTTTGATTGGGTTTTCCAATTGAACACAATGACTATGTATACAGGGGTAACTATCCGCTCAGACATGTACAGTATGTAATGTTTCAAAAAATGGAATTTTGACCCTAACCCAAATATTGACTGAATGAGTTTTATGCTCCAGGGGTTATGAGGAAACTTTGGCTGTGTTCTCTTATAGACTGCGGTCCTCTGGTCTGGACCAACAAGCAACAAGCAACAAGCAACACGCAAGCAACATATGTGGTTCAGTTCACTGAGCATTAGCACGTGCGTTTTTTGTCATCAGACCAAAAGCCGCATAGGAAGAAGGGTATGCATAAATTAACAGCTGGCCTATATTAGACTGCATATTTGACATTTCGTGTCAAGTTCAACAGAAAAGCTAGCTGCTTGATTGATTATAATTGCTCTTTTATAAAAATGTATATCAAAATTCTCTGTCCGTCACTGACAGACACCTATTTCGTTGACGACTGACAGAAACTGTCTCGTGTATTTGTTTGCAGGAGGTTGCTAAGAGAGGACTGTATTGTCTCTAGGAAAAAAAAAAAGAAGAAAAAAAAAAAGAAGAAGAGAGGACTGTATTGCATGGAAACGCTTTGCGCTTCATGTACATTAGGTGTTGGTATGCGCCAAAGAATTATATGCTAAATATAGTCATGCAAGACAAGAACTAATTAATGAGCTAAGTCGGGGTTCATCAATTCTGGTCCTCAAGGTCCAAATTCCTGCAGGTTTTAGATGTTTCCGCATACCAACACACCTGATGCTTAAGATCAGGATCGTTATCAGGCATGCTAATGAGCTGATTATATGAATCGGGTGTGCTAGTGGGCGGAAACATCTAAAACCTGCAAAACACCGGACCTCGAGGACCGGAATTAGTGAACACTGAGTTAAGAGGTCAGAAAGTTGCTTTGAATATTAGAGCCATTTTACAGAGAAGTTCTTGTGAGTCAAGTTTTTAAATTTCTATTTCTATTTTTGGGAAGTGTAGGGTTGAATAGGAGGTTGTGAAATAACAGCCGCCAAAAGACTGAAGAAGAAGATGAAGAAGAACAAAGCGATGAAGAATATATGAACAACAAAGGAAATCCTTTTTCAAAAATATTTGATTTCACAATAGTCAAGAGATTTATTCACTGATGCGTCATGAAGGTGAGGTAAGATGGTCACGTGATATGTGACAAGAGCAAGTAGTGAGCTTGCTGTCCAAATCACCAAACAGATTGAGGGCACTATATAATAACCCCCCTCCTATAGTGCGGGGCTATATAGTGATTGAAGGGTTAGGGGATAAGGGTCATACAGCCTAAAACAACTCGTGTGTGGTCTTACAGATTATGGACAGATTTATAGACAGGTGCGGGAGTGCGACCGACTTGGACTGGATTCTAACCGGTCACAATGCAAGAATGCGAGAAGGGCGGTTAAAATAACGATGACGGACTGACAATGACAGACAGTGGAGAAGACCTCTGGCATTTACACCTGTAGTTCACCAAAACAGAAAATAGCACTTTAAAAGCACTATTCAAGCACATTAACCTCAATCCCGCAGTGAAAGGAAAACATGTTGCTATCAGATGTTTAAACAAGGCAAAGTTTGGTGCGCACCAGGGTTCGCATGATAACATTCACACTTAACCAAAAAAAACATACTAGAAATCGCACTACAGTGTGAACACATCCTGATTGCTGTTCTGGGCTAAACTCAATACTGCAAATGATGGCTTTTGCATTGCTCCCCAGCTGTGTTCGCACTAGTGAAGAAGGGTCTTCTGACACAGCTAAAAGTGCTACCTCCTGTGATAATGTTATCTGTTTAATCTAAATCCTCTCTCAAGCTTGCCGCGGCCATGCACTACATCTAAGCTGTAACTGTGAGCTATGTGCCCTCCTTAAACCATGCTGGTATTAGCAGGCCGTGAGATGAGCTGGATAGCACAATTAAATGGGCTCTTGGCTCTTGCTGAGGCCTTCGCTAGCTATCACGTCTGTGTAAAAAGAGCTAAGGAAAGAAATGATGTCGCTCCAGCTATCAAAGAGCTCATATCTGTCTTAGTTGATGAGCAATTGATTTTTAGATGGATGGGAAGTGATGTTAAAAGCCAATTCTAATTGGGAGAAAGCAGAAAACTGAAAACTAGGGATGCGCGATAATATCGGTGGCCGGTAATTATCTGCAATTATCGACCAATTTGACGTCATATGTAGGGCTGCTTGATTATGGAAAAAATAATAATCACGATTATTTTGGTAATAATTGAAATCACGATGATTCAAAACGCTTTTTTTTTTTTCAAAACAAGAAAATGTTTAGGCCTTTGACAATATTAAGGCAACTACAATTATTTGAAACACTATAATTATGTAAGTTCATTTTGAACCAATTATTTTTATGTTAGCAAAAATTGTATTTGGGGTGCAGCGTGTGCAGTATGGCTTGTGGAGTGCAAGCTAGTTTTGACAGGGGTGTGTGGTGTTCCTCAAAACAACTCAAAATTAATATTATTAGGGCTGCATAATATTTTGGTATTCGTAATATCCTTCTGAAAATTCTAGCGAATAATCGGGTATTTGGATAGAAATAAAAATATACCTATAGGCCTATATACTTTCTTGGTTAAAGAACAATTATAAATACAAAAGACAAAAAACACATTTTCCATGTAATAATTAACAACCAACTGGTTTTCATTTTTAGAAAAAAATAACATTTTTTTATTTTTTTTTTACTTAAACTGTGCTTGTCAGCAAACTATTTTCCTCCGAAACAGTAAGATTTTAGACAAATCTCTCCCCATAGATTTTGGTCAATGGAACTTAAGTGACGTCAGACCCACAATAGCGATTTTGTCGGCTAAATAAATAGCACATTTGAGTAACCCTGGTTTGTTAATAAGTGATCAGTAGGAAAAGTAAAAGTAATCAGACGGCTGGAGCTCTTTACTGCTGCTAGCTAGCGCGGCTAGTTTGCTGCTGGTAGCTCGCTGTTAGCTAGCAGTCGCCGCTAAACACTGGCAACAGGCACCGTACAATACAAGCATATCAGCATAATTATGTCTTAACGCTCTTAACTGGAGCTTGAACGTGACTTCAGGAATTTGTCTTAGTGACGTCTGTCGCAACAGTTTGAATAGACTCTGAATAGACGAGCACGTCATCAGCCCTTGTACCGCGACGACACGCTTCCGGAAACAACTTCAAAATAAAAGTGTTAATCTACATATACTACTTGCTAAAGTAAGGTTTATTTTGAAATTGGGTTTCTCTCAGCGTTAGCCCCGTGTACTGTCATGCATACTGCCGTTAACTTGACTACAACTATCTCAGCGGGTATCCGAGGCAGAAATTATGAGGACTCGTTGCAGCACTAGTATTAATAATCGTTTTTGTACGATTATGCCCATTTTGTAATTATGGAAGGTAATAATCGAAATTGTAATTGAATTTCGATTAATTGCACAGCCCTAGTCATACATATAAAACAGATAATAAAGAAATCCGCCGATGATAATCGACACGCCACATTGGTCCATTTGTTGTGGTTGTTGCTCAAGTTGTGCCCTGTTCTGCTCTGTAAGACTTCTGTATATTTGAAGCTTCAAATATAAAGAAACCCAAAAGACAAATTTTTTTCCAGACCGTTTTATCATCTCGTCTAACTGCTGAAAATTCCACAACATTCCCCAAAATGTTAAATCAAAGTTTTTTTGTTGCATTTTTAAAACATGACTTTTACTGGTTGTCTTTGAAGCAGAGATAAATAAAATTCAGCTTCATGGTGCTTTACACAATGTTTCAATTTATTTGTACATGTTATACATATAAAAGGATTTAAAAGTATATTTGTATACGGTAAGTTAACTTTGCAAACAATTATTGGCTTAATTATCGGTTGTCGACATCGGCACTTTCTAAATTATTGGTTTATCGTATCGGTTGAAAATAGCATTATCGTGCATCTCTACTGAAAACCTATAATCCTTTTTTGGGGTTGTCACATTAAAATGGCGGAGAATCATTTCTTTAACTATGCCATAAGGCATCAGAGTGAACCAGTAACTGAATGGGGTCCAAGTTCAAGCTCCCATAAAAGGTATGTGTCAATGCCACTGAAGTGTCCTGGGGCATTTTAGGCAGTGTAGCTTCATAGTCAACAAGCTGAGCTTTGACCCTCTTGAGTGGGACCGCAAGAAGACCGATGTATCCTTTGGGTATTGACATATTGTATGAGAACAATGTTAGCGCTCTGTTGAAGACAACCCCCACCATTGAAATCCATTTGAGTGTAGTAGAAAACAGAACCATGTCGGAGGTCGTTAATTGGGCTGAAAGAGAATTGACAACAATGCAGCCATGCCTTCTCATGTATCTGCTATTTTATGCCACCTTCTGGAAGCCTTCAGATACAACTTGCTTTCAGCTGTGTAAAGTCAAATTACGGTAATATGTTGAGCCGAACATTTTGAAAAAAAATTATCCAAATGCGATACGAAATTGATTGATTTCATTTTTAAGGTTTGACTTTAACAACTGGTGTATTAAGTCTTAAGTCTTAATGTCTAGATACTGTTAGATATTATAACATTTTTAATACTTCATTTCATTTATTAACCATTGTTATACATTGTTAACATTTTAATTCTTTATATTAACCTTGTCGAAATGTTTTGTGGACGTGGATAGCAGGTGGTGTTGATCTCGGTATAATTTGACTTTAAGCTGGGACATATTATTTAGTCTAAAAATTCCTTCTCAGCGTTTTGTGCGAAAACACATTTAGTCCTTGAACAGAATCTGTCTCGAACATACGCCCACACCTGACTCTGTTTTCGCCATCGCTCATGGAAAAGTACCCAGAGAGTATGTTTTGTCTACAAATGAAAGAGAGGCGGTCGGTTTTAACTATAAGAAGCCATTTTACACGCGGAAGAGACACATTCGACACTCTGAATTCCACCTGTTAAGTGATGAATTGGAGACTGTTACGATGTCCAGAGATCTCTGTTAGATTAAATTCATTTTTGCAAAGGTGTTTTTTCTTACATTAAATCTGTCTTCAAGTTTTGGAACACGCAAAGAGGACAAATAATTGTATTCCTCTTTCAATACATATTAATTTTAATACAAATTATCTGTTCATAGCTGCTGGCCCTCCACCTTAAATGCGGTTCTAACCAGACTTCTGTGAAAAGTCTTCTTCTTCTTCGGATTTCCTGAGTGCATTTCACGTTAACGTTTAGCATGCTTAGTGACTCCACATTCCCCTTTTGGTGAAAGCACTATTTGGTGGTAAGGTAGTTTATTTGTCTAGTCCACGGGTACGAGAGGATCTGCACCACACAGCTCGTTGCTACTGCATATGGACTTCCATGCTGCCGCAGAGCAAGTCAGCGACTTTGTCCCAATGCCCACCTTTAACCCCTAACCCCTCATTCATTATAGTCGCGTGCTATATAGTAGCCTAATATATATAGTGCCCTCATTCTGTTTGGCAATTCGGACAGCCAGCTCACTACTTGCTCCTCGTCGCATATCACGTGACCACTATACCTGTCATGACGAACCGGCGCATAGATCTCCGAATATTGTGAATAAATATATTTTAAAACTGTATTTTGTTTCCTTTCTTGTACACATTTACAACTAAAATGAATAACTTCTGTAGTATACAGTTAATATATTGGTTTGATTCTTGCGCTGTCTCTCATTTTCTTACTCGCAATGCATTGTGGTCTATATCGATCGGTTGAGGAACCACCAATGTTCACTACTTTTCAGAGTGCATATAATTTTGATTACATTTTTTTTTCTTTTGTACATTTGGAAACACCTAAAAATGGCAAGACCCCTTAGTAGTGCACTAAATGGGGAGAGATGGACACATTCAGACATAGCCAGAATTCTCAAGCAACCGCAAAAGAAAATACTTCCAGGTGAATGGGTGACAGCGTGAGTCCGTGACGTAAACGTGTCACTTTTTGTTCTAACCATTTCGGAATGTGTGTGCGTCCACTGTGGCATGCCACTGATTTGTGATCTTGAGGGATAGGAGCCGTTTAAAAAAAAAAAAGGAAGCTTTGATGATCTTGAAATGTCATTGTCTGAGATCGCAATTTCGGTCCCAAAATGATATATCGCTTAGCACTAAAACCTTTACAATTTAAGATTAGCAAGAGGAAGGTAACTATGAAATTGTATTAGTATTGTGAGTATTTTCCTTGTCTCATGAAAACGCCCACTTAGTTTTAGAGTTGCACTGTGTGAACATTTGTGATGTGGACACTAAACTAAGAAGAAAAAACTTATGGCAGATCCCTCATGTTAATCAAAATGTATCATGACTGACAACAAAGTCATACAGCCCATCAATACTTACAACATATTTTGCATTAAATAATATATAAATTCCATTTTTAGATGAATCCATTGGCACATAAAGGTACATACATACCAGACTCTTCATCCTGCTCAGGTGAAGGAGAAAGTTTTTTCCACCACGATCTGAATTTCAGCAGTCTCTTTATCTCACCGTCTTCAAACAAATCAGCTCTGCAACAACAACAAATATTTCAGCAGAAAGACAAGAGGTGCAGCAAAGACAAAAGTTTGGATGTTTGTTTTTGCTAAACTTACAGGTAATGATCAGGGGAAAAGGCCAAAGCCTCCGCATCCAGCCGCGCTTGCCTCCTCTCAGCTATTGTAGCTACGTCTGGGTTTTTTACATCAATCACATCACTGAGTTCTTCCTGTCAGAACACAAGGCAACAAACAAACTTAAAATGGCATTACTAATTTAAAATCAATATCAAAAATCAGTTTAGAATGATCTGTGTATCCATTTGTCTTACCTGTAATCTGGCAAACACTCCAGACCTCTTATTGCCAAAGCCGTATTTTTGCATGCCACTTAGCTCCTCTTCGGATCTCTCAACGTAAACTTCCTGCTCAACCTGCCAGTCAAAATCCTCCTCATCTTCTGCTTCATCATTGCCCCCGCTTTCACTGCAATCTTAAAAAAAAAAAAAAAAAAAAAAGAGTGTCAAGCACTGATTGCAACATGAGTCATAGCTATCTATTTTTTACTCACAATTACATGTAAATGATTGATGACTACCAATAATGCATTAGTGTGACTTACCTGGGCTGATTTCCTCTAATAGAGGCTTTGCTGAGCGGGACCCTCTGGGAGCGAGGAGACTTGTCAACATCTGGAGGCCTTCAAAGTGCTCTCCGGCAGTTTCTTTAGGGATCTGCACAGTGAAGACACCTGCAGATGCACAGCTGTTTATTTGTGGTATATGAACAAAGTGGGGAAAAAAGTACGATATTCTATACAATGAATGTGTATGACTTAATGTGCCATTGTTGCAAAATAACTGTTGCTCGTTATAAATCTGCACAAGAACACTCAGAGATTTATTAGCAGGTGTTACAGGATTATTTTGACACAGCATGTCAACTAGGGCCATGCTGCTGAGTGCTGACAGACAGCCAATGTGGTGTAAGCGTCAATGATGCAGATGTCTCCAGTGTTTCCCACATCATTTTAATAATTGGGCGGGCCACCCAAGTAAACTGGCTACCACCTAAGTAGATTTGAAGAAAATTTAACAAAAACATATATACAGTGGTACCTCGGCTCACGGACGCTTCAGCTCACAAACTTTTCGCCTCACGAACATTAAATTCGCGAGCATTTTGTCTCGGCTGACAAACTAGTTTTCGGCGGACGAACCAAATCTCGCGACACGAGAAATCACGAGAATCTGACGCACGCTCACGGCGTCCCAGTACGTCGCCCCCTTTGTTTGAGTGCGGACGTGGTTTGTGTTCGGTAGACATTTTGGAGTACTTTTGGAGTGTACTTTTGCTACCATGGGATCGAAAAAGACCCCACATAAGGCTAGTGTTAAGCCTAAGAAGACATTGAAAAAAATTACGGTCGAGCAGAAGAAGGAGATCATCGACAAACACGAACGAGGTGCGCGTTTGTATGACTTAGCGTCCCAGTACCAGTACGCTAAGTCTACCAACAGGTGTCAATTAAGAGGTTTTTAGTCAGCAACAAGGATAAAGAGTCTCCTAAGAAGCAAAGAAGAGAAGCCACACCGGAGGACTCTCCTTCCAAACAGTAACTCCTTCCCTCCCTCCTCCTCCCACTCCATTCCATCAAGCCTTCAACTACTGTACCATCACAAAGGCAAGCTGCAAGTTTTGCAAATAAAAACACTTTATTATACAGTACAGTGTATTTCTTTAATTACAATACAATAGCACATTTATTATACATAAAATAAGGTATATTTTGTGTAGTTTTAAGGCTTTTTTAGTAGAAAATTGTGTTTTATGGGGACCTTGGAACGGATTATTCTCATTTCAATGGTTTCCTATGGGAAATACTTGTTTAGAAGACAAACTTTTCGGCTCACATACTCTCTGTGGGAACCAATTAAGTTCGTGAGCCAAGGTACCACTGTATTCAAAAAAAAAAAAAAAGAAACATGTCGCGACCAGATATACTGCATGTAACATTAGTTTGCCGTCTGGGTACACCCACCCGAGTTCACCCACCCAAGTAGATTTCAAATCTATGGAAAATACTGGTCTCCATTAGGACAACTTCATTATAACTGATTATAAAAAAAAGTCAAAGACAATTCAAAGTGCCTACATGACTGTAGAGACCGAAAATATGACACCAACAATCATGCTTAACGTTCTCATTAATATATTTAAAACAAGATTCCACAAGCCCAACTGCCAATGTCATGAAATATTACAGCTAGACACTGTGCAGTTTGTAGTGGCGCATAACAAATTATGTCAGTGGCCTTTTAAAAATGGGATGAAAAAGCATAATCGTTTGTGTTGATTTGGCTTGCTTGATTGACCGAAGTGGACACTAAAAAAGGCCATAGGGAACAGTCACTGACTATGAGTAGCGACAAGACTCAGCGTCTTGCACTTGCAAATAGAGATAGCTAGATAGATAGATAGATAGATAGATAGATTAAATGCTACTTTCATTCGAACTGAAGAAAAAAGTGCTACACAAAATTAGAGCAGCCTAATATTTCTTTCCCCTCCTGTTCAATGCTTTTACATATATTGTATGCTGCGTAGGATGACTCGGTGGTAAAAATAGGTCAGCAAAACCTTGGTTCTGTAAATATTCCAATAGAACATGCTAGTATTACTCACTAGAACTGAGCTTTTCCGCCAGTTATGTTATTACATACCTTTATCAATGTCGAATGTAGCCTTTTCTCTTCCATCTTCCACTACCCTTCCTGGAAGTGTTAACCTAAAAACAAAATGACGTGGTTAACCTGTAATTCTTCTTTTGCTAATATATGATGCGGAGAAAGGTAATGACTTTTTAATTACATTTAACTAATCCAAATGTTTCATCATCAGATGTGCACAGTAATATGTTTAAGAATGACAACAAACTACTCACCTAAGAAAGTAGGGTTTGGCGTAGAATTTAACCTCTGTTCCTTCAATGTAGAGGTCAAACTCTGACGTTCTGGTGTAGGGAACACGTGCCGAGAGGATAAGGTACTCTGGATCCTGACTCAAGTCAAACGCGGGCGTTATCATTGTGAATATTTTTAGTGTGATAAAGACCTGCAAGGACAAGAAGAAAGCTTTCAACACCGGCTGGAGACCTGCTGACTACAGTGCGCCCCTGTGTGGTTCACTCTATTAAACATTGTGCTTGTTATGTCTTCTAAACTTCCGCCAGAAAATAACGTAAGGATCGTGGTTATATTTAGTTGTATTTACTATAGAATTAAATTATACATTAATTGAGATTAAAGATTGTTGTCAAGCATTTCATAAATACGCGTTAAGCACATTACGCCACTTGGACCAACATTATACTGTATTTTGAACATATATCAATGGTTTACACACATACATGCACACCGAATTCAAGGAATACCCTGAAAATTAATATGAGTTAAACGATGTGTCGATAAGTTTACGTTTTTTCTAACTATCTGCTTGGCAAACAAGACGAGACCGTTTTTCAATGGGAGTTTTGTTTACCCTGACCACGTTCATGGCAGTGTAAGGAGTCTTCCGCACACACCAGCTAAAACACGAATGATTACTACATTGCTAACATATATTTTTATTCCGCACAATATCTGTACCTAGTTTTAGAAACTTGGTGAATTGCCGTTAACGTATAATACTGGTAACAGTGAAAACAGGACTGTGCACTCACCAGAAACAAACCTTACACAGACAGCCCCGATGAAGCAGCCATGTTTTACCGTAATGGACCGTGTAAACGTTCAGTAAAGTACCATATTTACTCGTTTTGGTTGTATGATATTCTTGTATTTAGCTGACTGGTATTTTGTCGTTTAGCTTTATACGTTCGTGTTTTTTGTTGGCTTTATAGCTCAATCCTTAATGCAGTCGTTCTTTATTCATCCCTTTTGAGTGGTGTGTGTATGCAAAATAAAAATAAATAAATAAAATCGTACTGCAACTCCATGCCTTCTAAAAATAGTTGCGTAAGTCATTTTCACCCTTATTATTCAGGAAACAAAGAATTTAACCATTTGCATCATGACAAGATGATTTCGGCAAAAAAATAAGAATAATGTTGCACAAAAAACGTAGGCAATTATTTTAAGAGGGTGATGAAATACTCTCTTTACACGGTGAAAACAAACAACGTTATTGTATTGTTTTTTTCCTGTGGCTAGCATGCAAACCAGGCAGATTGTTACAGTAGTTAAACAAAATGTCATCACATTTTGAAATCAAAATAATACTTACAAATCAAATTACAATGTTCCAAAATGAGTAGTTAGAATCATTTATGCATTTGTATAGGAGTGCTTTAAAATTGTGTTTATCTCTTGATTGTCTTACTTATTATTTAAAAATAATAATAATAATAATTACTTGTATGTGAAAATTGCCCATCTTTTGAAAAATTATTGATGCGGGATTACTCCATTATTTACGGTAAAGATGGAAAGACCACGCCCCCGCTCTGTAACCCTCAATGGGCTGTGAGAAAGTCCTCTTGGCTCTCTCCATCATCATCATCTTCATCAGGAGCAGAATTCCAAGCGAGGATTCGCAACAAAATGTCAACTCTGGCTACTCTTCCTCAACCGCAGACAACATGAGCAGGGTCCCGTGTGCTCCTTCCCCCCGGAACAAGTATCTTTCGCCATGCGGATCCACTGCAAAGTAGTTGTGATCGCCGTGTGTTTCGGAGTTTTCCTACTTTTCTACTTTTGGGGAGGCAATGTCGCCGACGGTCCGCTACTGAAAGAAGTTGCGGTGGAGGGGAGCAGGAACTCTTCTCCGTCGTCGGTCAAGCGCGATCGCGATGTTGCTTCAAAATTGGCAAGAAAATCTCCCACAGTGCCCGGGGTGCGTGCGGATGATCTCCGCAAGAGACGAAACAACGGGAAAGTGACTAAGCGAGTGGGCAACGTCAATGCAAAAAGGTGAGAGCAGATTTTCTTTCGCAGAACGATCCCGCCTTCCACGTTTGCATGTGGGCACACACAAAAGCATCGATTAATTTCATTCAAATGGAAGGGTTAGGTATGTCCCACTACTAGCACATACTGTAAGCAGTCATATACTGCTTGCTTTACTGTGTCTTGAATCCCACTGTTGTAATCAAATGTCTGACGCGAATGGAGTGGAACACGATTAATAAGTGGAGGACCTGACACGTTCGCAGAGGGCACGGCGATGACCTCGAAGAAGCCCTGCTCAAATCACATTTGAGCTTTTATTTAAATCCACCCTGGCAGGGAAACACACACCAAATGCCCTCAACACTGCTATTGTCAATATTTTGCAAAAATTGTAATCATTACTTTCATTTTGTTTCAGTATATAAAAAAAAGAAAGTTAAAACAAATAAAATACTTATATCAATTATATACTTAAGTTAATACTCTTTATATCTTTAAGATATTTGAATAAATATGTTTAATATTGTTCATATCTTTTAATTGTAATTTTGCACACCTGCTTTGCCTTGTGCCATTGTTAAAGAATCGGTCTGTCTATTTAGCATACCTTGATTGAACCTGCACAATCTTGTAAATCTACAAAAGCTGCACTGAAAAACGATTGATGTCTAAACAAGAATGACCAGTGGTGCGCAAGTTGGGTGACCGACACGGCGAGGACCCCAACCATCCAACTGAGGGCCAGCATTAATGAAGCAGTTTCAAACGATAGGAAGAAGCATCAGTCTCAGACAGAAGGGCATAGAGCCCACTGGATGGCACCCCACCCCCACTACAAAAATTCTATGGGCAATCCGGATAAAAAAAGAGTATACATTATCACAGGCACACCTGCACTCGTGATATATAAGATAAGAGCAGTACAGTATATACAAAAAACAAGCCAGCTGGCTATTACACTAACAAACATATTGTTACATGTCCAGTCAAAATAAATAAACAAAATAATAATAATAATTTAAAAAAAAAATGTCAATGCATCCATGTCATCAGATTGTGCAGATGTACATTGAGTTGTAGTTTTACTTATAGGCTATTCAAGAAAACTAACCTGGATATGAGAGTGCTGTGTTGTCAGCGGTAAAAATAGAGGAAACCACTCTGCATCCGCTCAGAATTTGTCCATTTGAGCAGTTCAAGGGTGGAGTCATTGAATTATACCTCTCATAGCTCCACCACCCACAGCCCCTTACTGTATATAGCAGCTATAGGCTCCTTAAAAGCCTGCAGTCCTACTTTGCCATCAGGCAATATGTATTCTCCTCCAAAGCCAGACTGCGGGTTGGAGACACTGCTGGTGAGATAAAAGCCATCAAGGCGTTTCACTGAGAAAGGACCTTTGTGTCCGCCCAGAAGCCACACTCCTCCATGTGTGCTCGCCACTGATAAGGGAAATGGGGTGGAGGAGGTGTCATTTAGTACTGAGGAAAAATAAGTGAAAAGGTTTGGAAAATACATAAGAATGAATTCTGTGGTTGAGGGACACACACAGAACACTGAATCAAAGGAGCCCAAATCTTTATTGTGTTATTATAGGCTGACTTGATCATAAAAATCATACTTTCAAATTATTTTCCAAGAATAAGCATCCGGGGTTCTTTAAGGGGTTATAATTATAGGTTGACAGGGAAACACATCAAAAGCTTTTGGCTGTTCTATTTTCAAATTAGTGTGTGTTTTTCTGATTTCCATTTCATCTTTAAAAGTGAGCAGGCCTGTTTCCTGGCAATGTGCTCAATCGACAAACATCCCTGTTTTTTCAAGTCCTATCATTTCCTCTTCACACATCACACTGCTTCCGCTGGCTAAAAACACTGAGTGTAGCCCCAGCTGTCCAGCCAGGCTCAATACATTATATGTCTCTAGTCATCAATCACAATCACTCAGTTTATGAAAAAGCAAAAGAAAAACTTCGGCTTCAACAAATTTCTAATCGACTCTGCATCATTTTGCCAATGCAAATGCTCACTCTGTTGTGGGAGTCCTGAGATTTTAGACAGCTGGTCTCACAAATTGAGCAGGTATTGTTTTTGTGCAGGAATAATCGCAGGCATTTACAAGGCGACCTCGGTTTGTGATTATGACAGTTTTGTAAGTAGAGCGTCAGCGACAACATAACCCGACTTTGTACTTAGTCAGAATACGCCGCGGCTAACGGTGTAGTAAAGTCGTAACCGGAGTAAATATTTGTGCGATAAAGGCTTCATACCTATAGTGTCTTTAATTTACCTAGAATGCACATTTGTTTAAAAGCTGGAGTCATTTTTCATAGAGAAGCTCATAAAGGAACGTCGTAAACCTCAATCAAGATTTAAACTTAGAACCTCTTAGAAATGCTAACATTCTACTGCATGAGACATTTATCTCATGTAAAAAATAATAGTTTAAACTTCAGATACTGTACCTTTGCATAGAGTGAAGTATTGAAATGTAAAGCTAGAGGTAAATATTTAGTCATTTATCACAGTTTTTGGACCAAAACTTAAAAAAAAAAAAAATATATAGTGAAAAGCCCTCTTAATTTATTAGATTAGTGCATAAACACAGCATAACAAATTAATGCAATGTGAAACCAATATTACCTTTTTACACAGAACTTTAGCTATGTATGGGTTATTTATTATGTTCTATGTCTTGATCTTTATGACAAGAGTAGCTGTTGCAAATTCATAAGTGTAATGATGTTTTTGTATACGTTCACTTTAGTTTTGTTTTCTGACAAGATTTAGCAGAAACATTTTCTAGCTTGCCATGCCAGCTTGTAGTTATTGTTATTATTATAGTTATGGTGGGATGTTTAGTTAAACAGTCACAACAGTGCAGAGAGAAGTTCGAACTAACCCAAACAATAGTGTTGTTGAACATTGCACAACCACATCCAAGTATTTTAAAAAATAAAGGGGGAGGAGGAGGCAATCTTGCAACGCTTTCTGGCATTCGTAATTTTGTTGGAGTGGAGTCTTCACAAAGTCTTGAGACCACATCTAATTTGACCTACAGGAGATTAAAGCAACACTAAGGAACTTTCAGTTTATGTTGATTATGGCGGCACCATATGGACAAAAGCGGTAATGTTATGCCTGAAGGAAGATAATTTTAGCTCAAATTGACTTCTGTCTTTGTAATAAATGGAGGAAGGGGGAAATGGCGTGTGCCAAGTCGGCACATTTTGTAATTTTTTGGTGTGGCAGTGTTCCTACCATCCTCAAAGTTGCTTAGTGCCAGTAAAAACGATACAGACCCCGTTAGGCCATGGCAAATGTACCATTCAACTACTTTTAAGTCGATCTTTCATCAAAAGAGTTATGAAAATATTTTATTAAGTTTGAAAAGTTCCTTAGTGCTACTTACTCACTTATTTTATTACTTACTAATCTTCACACTTTCAGTGATTGTTTATGTGTGTCCAAACAAAAACCCTACTGAATGTGGATGATATTTGATTATATAATGGCAGATGATACTGGGGGAGAAAAAAACCCCCTCTGTGAAACGAAACCCACTGTAACAAATATCAACATTCTTACCGGAAGTGCCGGGAGTTGGGCACATAGTCGTTTCTCAATGGCAGCTGTCAGTAATAAGTTGGATACTGGTACATGACAGTACTTTGTTGTTTGACTTTGAACATATCTTGAAAGAGCAAGCTTTTTTTCTAAAAAAAAATTCATTGTGCCCGGTGTGAAACATTGGCTGTGCTGACTTGAGGCAGACCAGTTGTGTGCTTGCTGGCAGGCTTTGAATTCATTCCTTTTGTTCCTCTGCTGAGGTTGTTGACAACTTCCAGATGTTAGGAACTATGCCATGAAACAAACCGTCATGTGTAGTTGGTTAATGAAACTCGCCAGAAAATAATAGTTTTGGGGGGGGTTATTTTTGTATTTGGTTTAGTATTTATTATTCAGTTTTAAGCATGGATATTCAAGGTAGTTTGTTGCTTGACCTTGTGCAACATCTTTTTCTGATTTTTGACAGATCGGGCGGAAATCATCTTGGTGGAGAATAGAAATGTTTTTGTTCAGGCTTGTCAAGGCATCAGCAGTGTGAAAGATGTATTTCCCAACTCCTTCGCATTAATCCTAAACTGCATTTTGCATTTCATCATTGTGCCTCATGCATACAAAATGGTTTCACGCTTGGAGGCTACCCTTTTCTTTTATAATCTCATTTTTGGCTTTTTGGTTTTGAAGTAATGATCTAGAATGTTGTCTTGAAAACATTCTAATACAGATGACTTTAAATTGGTTTTAAAAATTATTTTCACATATCAGTGGGAATGAGACCTTTAACATGTGTTTTTCTTCCAATTAACTAAAATTAAGTATAATTATTTTTTTAATATAGGAAAGCTTAACAACATATCTTTATTTCAAAGTAGTGAAATGAAACAATGTTTTTGTAGTTAGGGGCGGGGTGGCCATCGGGAATTTTGGACAGCCGGTACATTTAATTCCACATTGAATCACATTTGATTTAATTTATTTAGTGATGATGAGTAGCCCTTCACTCATCAGTACATGTTAGCTCTCTCAGACCATCGGCTTCATGCATAATGGAGAATCCGGATACTTTTTATGGAAGATTTTTCTCTCTCTGTGCAACAGGGAAGTTTGATATAGTCCCTCTGTGGATATTTATACTTTGATAGTTATTGGATAAAGCAGTCAGACAGAACAAGGTTTAAGAGGGGAAAGAGGAAG
The DNA here is from genome assembly GCF_051991255.1 of Vanacampus margaritifer. Lineage (NCBI taxonomy): Eukaryota > Metazoa > Chordata > Actinopteri > Syngnathiformes > Syngnathidae > Vanacampus > Vanacampus margaritifer. The sequence continues at coordinate 17,288,235 of NC_135439.1, read as the reverse complement.
ACAGAAAATACAGAAAAACGCGCAATTCCCCCCCCCCCCCCACACACACACACACACACAAACAAGACAGAACAATGGCAGTATAAAATAGTATGCGACAATCAAGATGTTACATAGGAGGAGTCGGGTTCTTTCTGTCTATATTATGTTGAGTACTAGGTAGTGCTACATTCACCCTTTGAGGAAGGAATACAATGAGTAACACTTGAGATAGGGCAGAGCAGGGTAGGACAGGATTGGGCAGTTGTGGTCAAGCCAGGTATCTATCGTATGGTGGTAATTGGAGGTGGGGAAAAAAACGATATTGCAATATATTGTTGCAATAAATATATTTATACACTGGCTGCAGTATTGACTTTTTTATGACACCCCTTACCAAAAAGTAGTATACTTTAAGTACATAATACAGAGTATAGTTAAGTATACTTTAATTTTATTTTCAAGTATACTTATTCTTGTACTAAAAGTAAACTTTAAATAAACTCTTTGGGACTAAATTGGCCCATTTTAGTACATTAATAAGTATACTTAAGCATACTTTCAAGTATACTTTTAGTACACTATTAGGTATACTTAAAGTATACTTATGTCCACAGCAAAAAGCCCAGTGGTGAAGTGGGATCAAGCCGGCAATCCCAGTGACTTTTGTGATCCTTTTCTGTCACCGTCAGTACTTGATCTTTCCTGTTCTGTTTGTGGGGGCGCTAATCCCTAAATGGCGGTAAAGTAGGCAGAAGCAGTGGTAAAGAACTTGTGTCTAGACACTATTGGCGAAGAAAAGTCTGCAAGTTTCCACTGTCACTCACATACTGAATATCATGATTGACGTGATAAATCGTTGAGAATATTTCAGACAATATATTGAATATAGGCTATATCGTGTATCGTGATAGTATTGCTATCGTGGACCACATATCGTCACAGTATCGAACTCGTATCGCCCCACCCCTAGTGGAAATGGCTATCCGGAGCCTAAACAACTGTAGAAACTGTACTCGAATGAGAGGACAGTCTACAAAGTTAACAACATCATAAAGGTTTTTGGCTTCACCCATCCCAGAGGGAAGTGTGAGCCAGGGCGTCCACCCTGGACCTCACCTGCACTCCCTCCCCTAATCCACCCTGTTACATCTCTCTAGAAAAGCGCTATATAAATCTGATGCATTATTATCATTATTATTATTATTTATTCGTGTATTTTTAGCAAAACAGGACGGGCTGTGGGCAGGCGCACCCGCGTAGAGGAATTCATGCACTTGGCCATGGTGACTTGTGGAAACCGTCTAGAGGAGACCTTGACTCTTGTCAAATCAGCCGTCCTGTTCAGCCTAAAGAAGATCAAGGTTCACATTTTTGCTGAGGACATCTTGATCCCACAGTTTAAAGAAAAGGTAGGCTGCCACTGGCACCAGCTGTTACTTAAATAAATGTTTATCGCTATTTGACTGTGATTTGAATTTGGCTTGGCAAAAAAACGTTGACAAAAATAAGAGGGGAAAAGTAGCTACGGCTTACAAGCCTTGCAGGGAGCTAACGTTCACCCCGATCGGTAATATATATGACATCAAGATCAGAGCATTTTTAACTATGCGTTCAGAGCCCCTAATAATGACGCAATACCCTTTTATCTCAGCACTTTGGTGTAATCTATCACCTGACACCCAGCTGTGCTCCAGCACTGTGCTTCACTTCAAAGTCACCTTTAGAGAGGAGCAAGAACGGATTCTCTACTCACACTAATAGTGACAAAGGTTTTGGGACACACCTCTCTATAATTTAATCAATGGCTGCTTTGACCCAGTTTTGCCCTCTAAACATCAAAGCAGTAAATTAGCTTTAAATATTTCGGACAATTATGTGCCTTTAATTTTGTAGGGCCAATTAGGTTTTAGGTACACAAACAATGCATGGTTTGATGGATTTCATGTGGACAAATTTGAGCCCTGATTTCATCCAAATCAGTGACATCTGACCTCTTAAATGTTTGTTTTTTTAATGAACAGACAAAAATTCCTGCAGACAGACTCCAAAATCCCCATCAACCATGAATAGAAGGGGTTCACTATAGTTGGTGGAGCTGTTCTAGCTCATGATATGGAGCTTAGCGCTCTAAAATTGTTCCATGACAAACTATGACTTAATCGACCTTGCTCTATGCACTGGACCGGGCACGATCCTGCTGGGGGAGAAAAGGGTCTTCAGGGTGTTCAGACAAATGAAAAAAAGACAATTTTGAAAAGTCTCAGTTGGCTAAAGAATTAAGATTCAAAGGGAACCAGTTCATTAGCTGATAAATTAATTATGGGACTGCTTGCGAAGCAAAGCAGCACATATTACTAGCCTAGAAAATCAGGTTTATTATGGGACTGCTGCGTAGCAAAGCTACTGCTTGCGAAGCAAAGCAGGCACATATTATTATCCTAAAGAAAATCGGGTTTATTATTTCTGATAAATTTTATTATATTATCTTCCACAGATTATTCCGCAAAAAAGTCGGCCCGTACTGTAGATCGCACCGGCACGAATGAGGTATCAAACGATGCGGCTCGATCTGACTCGCTGCGGCATTACTTTTCTTGGAATTACCAGTTGCCATGGCGACGCAATTCCCCAAAAAGTCCCCAAAAAAGTCCTATTGGAATGAATGGGAAACCGAAAATAATCAAATCAAATCAAGCACCTTCTTCCAAGACACGCTGCGCGTGCATACGTTGACCGGCAGATATGAATTTTAGCTAATTTTGTTGGAATTTTTTTCATCTTTATCTCAGTGTCGAAATTTTTTTTAAGGAATGTATGCTCTCCCCTCTGTGCGGGTTCAAAGACAGTGAGCGAAATGGGGAAAAATAGCCTTTTAGCATTGGTGTGTATTGCGTCGGCTTGAGTGGAGCAATTAGCCTTTGAGTGGCGGGAACCAAAAAATCTATTTCCAAAAGTTTCACTTCGACTCGTCACCATGGCCTCAATCTTTGCTCACTAGACATCAAATTTGCACATTTTGTAGTCACAAGGGTCTTCTTTCAGACAAACCCACTTTTATTTGGCTAAGGTGTCATTTAGTACCTTTTTTTTTCACTTTAAGCGAGGAGAAGTCGGACATTCTCGCCTATCTTTTCCATGTTAATTTGGTCGGCTTTTTCTCTTAATTTTTTAAAAATCAAATTTTCAAACTGCTCTAATTTGGTCATTTTTCATCTGATTAAAAAAATGAGAACATGCTCGCGTTTCCCAAACCCTTGCCGTTCTAACGAACGGAATCTGCATCTTCAACCGTTAGGTCGTGAGAGGCTTTTGTTCGAGTTGTGCGTTTCTCATACAAATCAGTTAAATGTGTATGCGTGAATGTGCATGTTTCTTAAAACGACAGTCAGATACTTTTAGTTGATTATGGTTAACTTCCACATTTCTTGACCGATTCCAATCGTTTAAATTTTATACTGTTCAGCTCATTTCAATTTTTTTAAATACATTTTCAAAAAAAAACACAACATTATTTTTATTTTTTTTAATGAAATGGAATTAATTGACTGCTATTTAAATAGTGCTTCTTTTTTTCTTTTTTTACAAGTGCTACTACTAAAAGTCCTACTACTACTACTACTACTACTACTATTGCTACAAGTACTACATGCGTCTTTCCATCTTGCAAGAGTCAGCAGTCCCATTCAAAATTTCTGCGGAAATTTTTCTAGTTATGTATATAGTTTGATGGACCAAACTGTTAAATTGTTAATTATAGTTGACAGGGCACTTTATATTGTCACAAAAAAATGTGTAAAGGACATAAATTTACCAAGATGTTGCATCTCTTCCAGTTTAGCCAGTGGCCTGGATTTGTCACGGCCAAGTTGAAGTATAACCTATACCCAATCACTTTCTCAGTGGGGAACGCGGATGAATGGAAGAAGCTCTTCAAGCCATGTGCCGCTCAGAGACTCTTTCTTCCTGTAAGCATACAACACATATTTCAGTTTTTTTATTAATCCGTTCAGAATGTGATTCAGATCACAATAACTAAATGGTCTTTTAATGTACACCCCCACCCCAACCTCTTCCCTCTAAAATTTATTGTGTGATTTATTGATGAGTTTGCACCTTGTCTACAGAGTAAAAAAAAAAAGTAACTTTAAATGAACAGTCTCATGGGGCTGTATTCAGTCATTTCATCAAGTGGAAAACCGCGCAGTGTATTGATTTTCCCTTTTAGCTGGTGTTCATTGAAATACCAACACCATGGCATAATGAATATATGGCAGGACAGACAAATCCATAACTCTTTTTCTCTTCCTACAAACGAGTCAATACTGTATGACCATCATCCACTTAATCGGGAAAGCCTAATCATGGATGTTATTGGCTTTTGAATGATTTGTTTGAGAGAGAAAAAATCACGTTCTCAGTCCTTTGAAAGCACGATAAGAATAAGTAAGCCTTTAGAAAACTAGGGAGGTTTATGTTTAAATTTGGCAAATAATCAATTTCCTATTTTACTGGAAAGGCACAATTTTGTTGACCTAATTTGGTCCTAGCTGTTGGCTAGGACCACGGATTTATATGTAAATGGAGTAATAATGCCGCAGACTTACCATAGTGATAAATGAAACCACCGGCGGCCATCTTATTTTACCAGTCGGTAAGCTCGCCTAACTTGAATACATTGATTTCTTTGCTGTGTTGTCACGTTATTTACTGTCTCTCTACGGTGAAAATGCCACAATTATGCGTGGCATACAGCTGTACCAATAAGTCTATAAGAGAAGTGTGATATACACATTTCATAGCTAAAAATATGATTATTAATTTTCTCTTACTGTATACTATATTATGTTGCTGTGTTTTTTTTTTTACTTGCTAAAAAATAATGACCAAATCGCGACAAACCCCCAATCCCGCCCCTGTTTCAATACTAACTGCCAACAAGCTGTATATGTCTAATCTGTATGTATACCGTATAGTTTATATAGTAGTCTTCTCGCGAAATGGGAGGAGCAAGATGGCCGCCCTGTGACTTCAACGGCTTGCACAAGGCGTGTATGGGCTATCGATTATCCAGTCATAAATTCCGATCAGTACAGGGCTCCGGGTGGGCCAGTGGTTACCGTTACTTGTCTTCGGTGCAGGTTGGCGTAAGTTCGCTTCCGCGCCTGGGAGACCATCTATGTATGAGAGTGCACCAAAAAATATATATATAATTCAGCTCTGTACTGTTGGAGGTGCTGCTATCTAGTGGTGAACACTTGTTACAAGTTAAAACATCACAGCTACACTAAGAATTTTTTATAAAAAATTAAAAAAAAATCAAGGACCAATACAAATATCAATTCAGACAGTCCAGACGAATATGGCTCATCAAGATCTTACTTATTTCGGCTCATTCAGGTTGCCATTTGCATTATGCACTTTAGCACACGATGTTGGTTCATGAATCATGATCATGAATTTTTGCTCACTGTAATTATCCCGCAGGTCATCCTCAAGGATGTAGACTCATTGCTGTACGTGGACACTGATGTGCTGTTCTTGCGACCTATGGATGATATCTGGAGAATGCTGAAGTCCTTCAACAGCACCCAGCTGGCAGCAATGGCTCCGGAGCACGAGATCCCCAAGATTGGCTGGTACAGCCGCTTTGCACGTCATCCTTTCTACGGCATCTCAGGGGTCAACTCGGGGGTCATGCTGATGAATCTCACAAGGATCCGCAGCACATTGTTTAAGGTTAGACCGAAGTATTGTCAATTGTTTGCTCTCTTAATACAGAAAGCTTACAGTGAGCTGTAATTTTACTTTTGCATTCTTAATGTTATTTTGTTTAGCTCAAGTGGTAGGCTCAGAGCTGTGCGAGTGTGGGTCTGGCTAAAGCTTTGTGATTACCATTCAAGCATCACAAACGTGTTCCCTCAGAACTCAATTTAGCTGCTCTTCAATTTCCTGCTGGAAGCTAGAATGCTAATGCACTCCTTTGATGATTTGTTTTGTGGTCAAAAGCAGCTCCTCATTTGTGCGCGACTGGACTGTGTTGATATTTCAGAACAGCATGATTGCCGGTGGCCTATCCTGGGAGGACCTTTTGCACCCACTTTATCAGAAGTACAAGAACCACATCACATGGGGCGATCAGGATCTCCTCAACATTATCTTCCACTACAATCCAGGTACAGTCACAAACATACAGTAATTATACAGTATGTCATGTAATGAAAACTAAACAAAACTTAGTTCCTGCCACAAAAACAAAGATCTTTGAAGATCTTTGAACAAAGAAGATGTCATACTTCCTTGCAGCTCTTCCAACTCCAAAATTATGAAAAGAGGAAGAAAACCAGTCAGGAAAGCTGACAGCAACATTGAAGGAGATGAAGGAATTTCTTACAAGTACTGGTTGTTAAGTATATGTGACTTGTGTACTTTTTGAGACACAAGCCTTACAAGGAAAAACATCCATGGGGAAAATTTGGTATGACGAAACCAAGGTTGAATTTTTTGCCATAATTCCAAAATAAATGTTGGGCGCAAACACAACTGTGCTCATAATCAAAAGAACACCATACGTGCGGTGGCTGATCAGATCGCCGCTGCTGGATAGCAAAAAAAATTAAAGAGGAAAAAAAGGGACTGGAATTCCACAGGTTTACTTTATTAATTGAAAAAGTAGGCTCCTTGGTGCTACCAAGCATCACAACTAAACGTACAAGTCCACGGCATCAAATACTCTGACGGCAAACTGAAAAAAGTGCTGCATAGGAATAAGAAAAACAAGAAGGCGCCACCTGGTGGTGCGGTGCCATACTGTGAAATGTTACAATACCTACTGTGCAACATGGTGGTGTTAGCATCATGCTTTGGGGCAATTTTCCTTAAGCCAGAACAAAGTTAAAGGTTCCAGTTATTATCAATACAAAACCGTCGGGCTTCTGCCCGGAACCTGAAGATTAAGTGAAAGTTAATCTTTCAGTAGCGCACATCCAAAACAACAAACGAATGCCTTCACCAGAAGACGAGTAAGGTTTTGGAGTGGCCCACCCAGAAGCCAGGCCTGAGTCCGATCAAACAAACTGATTGACTCCTACCCAAGAAGATGCTGCAACAACTCATTAGTTTTAGGGTGTGCATATTTGTGTAACCAACATATTAAAAAAAAAATGTTTTTTTTATAAAATCTATTTTTCTGTTCAATGCATTTTATTTGAAGGTTGAATTATACATTGTTTGTGAATGGTAATGTACAGATATGTATTATAGTTTATACATGGTTAAATAAAAAAGTAAAAAAAAAAAAATATATATATATATATAAAAATACAGTGGAACCTCGGAGTTTGAACGTCTCGAAACTCGTACAATTCGGACTGCAACCCAAAAATCTTGAGTAAAAAATGTCTCGGAGTTTGAACACCCAAGCAAAGCAAGCTAAGCCGGGTAGCCTAGTGAAGCCGAACAATGCCGAATGCTCACGTTGCGGTAGTTGAGACGATGCACTGGTCATTTCCAGTCAGATCGTGAATACTCCCGGAGGTGCTCCATACTCGCGAGTGCATTTTGATTTTTCCATGACAATTTTCTTCGCCATGGGCCCAAAGAAAGACAACAGTGCCAGTGGCAGCAAAGAAAAACATACAGTGCTACGAACTACAGTGGAATTAGGAAGGAGATCATCTCGCAGTTGTAACTACCGCGACTACTTCTGTCAATACTGGCACGAGGACCCCAACCCCCCCCTTATCTGTTCAACAACGTGCCTGACGTTAAACAACGCACGCAAGGACCGCTTAGTAGTCTAACAATATGCCCAATGTAAAATATACTCAGCACTGAATCAAAGCTAGCATTAACATACAAACAACAAAAAGGTAAGGTATTTTTTTATTGTTTACATACCGTACAGGGTATAAATGTAAAAAACATAAATAGAAATTAAAATAGGAATTTTCTGTTTTTGAAGCTTGGGAACGAATTAATTGCATTTGCAATATTTGCTATGGGAAAATATTTTTTCGGAGGTTGAACAATTCGGACTTTCAACACTTCACAGGAACGAATTATGTTCAAACTCCGAGGTACCACTGTATATAGTTATCTCCCTTGACTCATTATGCTTCTGATTGCCCTCTATGTGTCATAAGGGTTTGTGACACCTCCTGTAGAGTATAATGTGGGTTTTTCTTTGCCTTTGGCAGAGTGCCTATTCATCTTCCCTTGCCAGTGGAACTATAGGCCTGATCACTGTATGTATGGGAGTAACTGCAAAGGAGCTGAAGAGGATGGCGTGTCCATCCTCCACGGCAACCGCGGAGTCTATCATGATGAGAAGCAGCCAGCCTTCAAAGTAGTTTATGATGGAATCCGTGATGTAAGTATCTTTGAGGATGTACGTTTTACCACTGGGACCCCAAATGCACCCACATGAATAACATAAACAGAATCAGTAATACCAGACTAGACTAGAGCTGAATCTTAACATTCAGCCCTTTGTAATTCAGATTTGTTTTATTGAAATGGGTTTGTAGTTGATGCAATTCAAATTTTTAGCTGAAATCTTCACCTACTTAGTTTTACTGTTGCCACACTTTCTAACTCATAGTTCAGTTGTATAAGTGGTAATCTTAACTAAACGAAGAGAAAGTAGGCTCGTCACAGTTATATCAAGGGTGTGTTCACGTTCTATAGCTACTCCTATAATTTGTTACCCAAGGTCTATTTTTACCAAGCAGTGGAAACACATTTACGCGTAACCTTAATTTAATACTGCTGTGAATAACATAATGAGGTAATTAAATTTCTTTGATCTGAGCTACTAAATATATACTACATGCCGTGATACAACTTCCTTCCACTCACATAAAAAAATCTGTTTGTGTGACTGCCGTGTTACGTCTTTCTACCCTGCTGAGATAAGACACTTGGAGTCTGGCAAGCGCATAATTACAATACCAATCCCATCATGCTGATGGAATCTGTAAATAACAAATTTGTTTGTGGTATTAATTAAAAAGAAACATCTTTGTAACGCACTGTGATGTTGTTGCAGTTCCCCTTTGATGACAACATGTTCCAGTCACTCTTCTATCCCATCCAGGCCAAATTCCTGGACACAGTCAACACCTTGTGTGGTCGGATACCCCAAGTATTCCTCAAGCAGATAGAAAAGACCATGAGGAAGGCGTTTGAGGAGAACGTAATCCGACATATCAAGCCACACAACTGACTGCCGGTGCAATTGACTTCCTGTTAATGTGATTATAGGACCGTGGACCACTTGGTAAAAGACTGTGCATCATGCCAGCCTACTTTTGAGTGAAATTGCGGCATGTACGAAAAGGAATAATATTTCCTAAAATGTTTATACGAGTGGTTCGTGGATGGTTGTGACCATTGTAATATTGTCATGTTCAGTACTCATGTCAGTGATGTGGTTATTATTACATGTGGCAAAATTATTTTTTCAAGAATTCATCTCAGTAATTACTACACCTGACTGTTGGGTACAAAGTTATTTTTCTCCTCATAAACTTGATTAAAAATCCATTCTAAAATAAGTCATTTTTTAAATTGGAAGGGGTTTACTGCTATGTAGGGAACTCTACAAATGTGAATGTTGTACTAAAACACATAACTTGAAAGCGGAGACTGTGGGATAGTTACCGTTTCACTTCTTTCACATTTCACTAAGCAGTGGTCCCTGCAGTTTATGCACCGGGCTATCATGCACGACTATTTTTCTACAGGTCAGAAGGGCATAGCAAAATAGAGATGCTAACACAGCGGGTGATGCTGTATTTTATGCAGAATTGGATGCCCTGAACTTGGGTTAGGGAAAGTGATACTGACAGCTTGTTCATTTTAGATATTTTGGTTGCCGTTGTTGCAAAAACACTACTTCACAAAGTTTGGATGCAGGAAATGGAAGCAGCGTTTTTAGTGGCCATTTCAGAACATTCTGCCCTGGCTTTCATCTAGAATGTTGATTATTTGAAGTTGTCTCAAACTGATTTTGGAAGTGAATGAATGTTTTAGGGTCATACGGTGTGAACATGTCAAAAAAAAAAATCACCGTGATTATTTTCTGTCGCCATGCAGCTACTTTAGCTGTTGACTAGAAAACAGTTGTCACTTTCTCCCATGAAATTTGAACTGCAACAGATCACAAAAGAAAGTGATGCGGAGGAAATAAGTGTTTCTTCAAAATAAAATTATTTTCAGATAAATGTAAATAAAACTACGGAAGCGTATTGCATTCACTTGGGGGAAAAAATGTCCTGTTTTTCTGACAATTTTTTGGGGGAGCTTTGTTTTTTTGGAGTAATTTTTTTCCTGTTTTAAAAAATATATATTTTTCTGAGTAATTTTTCCCTGTTTTATAAAATAGTTATTTTCTTGTTTTTCTAAGAAAAAAAAATCTGTTTTTCTGAACATTTTTTAAGGGGTTTTCCCTAGAGAACAAACCACAATACAGTATGTACATTCATTCCTTTAATTGAGAGCCAGTAAGTAAACATGACTATCTTATTGCATATGGAGGTATGCGGGAAAAAGTCCGCTTCCGCTATTAGCGAGTCTGCAACAAGTCACTTGAGTTCAGAGGTAAAAAAAAAATTTTTTTTAAAGTTACTCCGAAAAACAGAACACCAGCTCTATTTTTTGGAAAAACTTTTTTTTTCTGTTTTTTTGAATAATCTTCCCCCCCCCTTTTTTTTCTTTTTCTGAATAATCCCCAGTCCACCCCTCCCCCTCCTGTGTTCTGAGTAATTTTTCCTGTTTTTCTGAATAAAAAGATTTTCTGCCTGTTTTTCTGAATAATTTTTGACAGAATTTTTTCCCCCAGTAAAACAGAAAATAAAATAAAAAATACTCCCAAAAATTTGTCAGAAAAACAGGAGTTGTTTTTTTTCTTCAAGTGAATGCAATACGCTTCCGTATAAAACAGCACTTTCTAAAAATATACAGTATACTTTATGTACTGCATGGTACCAAATTATCTGAGGCCTAGAAATGGGTTTCACCCCTGTGGTTGGTGACTGCCCTAACCCTAGTATTAAACTACAGCACAAATGGAGATGTAGAGTTTTATGTTACATGTATTGAAATGCACTTTTATGATGTTTCAGCTAAGGACTGAGTAAGCAGTAGATCAGCATCCAGTGATTACAACAACTCCAGGGTGTGCAGATTTATCTTTTGTCTTAAGTCAGCTGGGATAGGCGACAGCCCCACTGAACAGGATAAGCGGTATTGAAATGGATGGCTTGATGCTACTGCACTCTGTTCAAATGGATCAAAATCAAAAGTGCACGTGTTTGAAAGAACTGCAGCAGAGGATATGCCATATGAATGTTGTCTGTCATGTTTACTCTCAACGAACAAAATTAACTCTTCAAATATTTGTCTTTGAAAGGGTTATCTTCATTTTATTTGTTGTACTGTACCTCACAGTTTATTGTGGTGTGATGGTAGCTTGTACAGTTATATTTAATCATTCAAACTCGTACCTGATCAAGGTTGGACAGCCGAAATGTGATTTTTTTTGTTGTTGTAATAAAACAATGCAATGGAATGCGAATCAGTTGTGATTTTTTTCTTCTTCTTTTGGAATGCAAGAATGGGGATTTTAGTTGAGACAATTTTAGTTAAATGAATCAATTTGTATTTAATATTTAAGTGCAGTATATACATTTTGCAGTACACAATGTGCTTTTTTTTTTACTCACTAATGTAGAGTATTCAGTATGTAGAGAGCTGTCCAGATGCCAAAGTATCTATGCAAGTAATTAAAATGTGGCATGTTTACATCCTGACTATAGCACAAATTTAAAGACATTGAGTTTTGTTGTTTCACTGCCTTCACAGTTTAAAATGAAGAGCTAGATTGTAGTATAGCTGATTAACATATCTGCCTCATAGTTAAGAGGTCATACATGTTTGAAGATATTAATTTTTGGGGGGCTGTGAATGGTTATTTATTTATGTTGGTCTGTGATTTTATATGTGTCCCGTAGTAGTCAGCTGGAAAAGGCTGCAGCACATCTGTGACCTTAATGGGGATAAGTGGTATAGATAGATAGATAGGTAGGTAGGTAGGTAGGTAGGTAGGTGGCTGGATGGATACTAATACACTAATTTTAAATGTAGTTTTACTGAATACAGCCAAACATTTTGTAAATGTTATCAAATTGAATTTATGAATTAGTGTGACTCAATTATCGTTTTAAGAAACTAACAGATGATTGATTTTATTTTTGTCCCGTTGCCTTTCACTGTGTGGTTTCCAGGCAGTGACCTCACGGCGCCATATTAATATGCTCCCTCCTCCTTCCCCTGCTAGATGTTAGCTTAGCATAGCTTAGCACTAGCAGCTCGCTGCCAGTCTGCTTATCACATCCACTGGACTGACAGAGGGCAACGGCGTGATGGAAATTGACTCGCTTCAAGAGGCGCTCAGAGGTTTGTTCAGCTGATTTAGAATATTTGAATAGTCACTGGTACTTTCGTATCCGCGTGCCCGTGTGGTGTTCATATTGCCGAACGACAAAGTGACTGGAGCGCACAGGCTAATGTCGTTGGCTAGCTGCTGCTCGTCACTAGCTAACATTTGAAGCTGTTTCACGGAAATGGTTCGCTGTCTATCGACTACTCAGGAAAGCTCACTGTAATATTTTTCTTTTAGCCAACCCGTTAGCTCGACTGTTTTTCTCCAGGTAGGTCAAAACTTGCTCGCTAAAAAAAGAGAAGAAGCCAAGATGAAGTTATTCAACAGTGTGGACTGCTACTGTGAGACGGTCGTTTGCCGGCTACGCTGTTTGAGCATTTAACTTAAGCTAGTGAACTAGCTTGAATTATATGATTCACGGACATATTACAACATGTGCATAACGACCACCATTGAATGACGCACAAGCAACGTTGTTAAAACGTGAGAATACTGTCGGTATTACATATGGATGATTAGTAAGTAATTGGTTAATTGTCACCGGCTATGGAAAGGCATTTTCCTCAGGCAGTTTCCTGACATGTACACCAATTTACTCAATTGTCCCTGTCCTCCTTCAGACTTTGAGAAGAAAACAAAAAGAGAGCCATGTCCTATATTGGAGCAATTTTTATGTCACATCGCCAAGACTGGAGAAACCATGTAAGGGAATATTACAATCGTCCCTGCCATAAAATACATACATTGTGCCTAAACTGCCTATTGTACTTTGTCACCAATGTCTAAAGCTACTCTTTCCATGTTTCCTATAGGGTCCAGTGGGCTCACTTTAAGAACTACTTTATTTTTAAATTAGAAAAGGTCATGGATGATTTCAGAGCCTCAGCTCCTGAGCAAAGAGGACCTGCCAACCCCAATGTGGAGTCAATTCCATTTGAAGATATGAAAGAGAGAATCTTGAAGATTGTTGAAGGATATAATGGGTAGGTAGCCTTTTCATTAGGCTTTACACAATGGGCCTTTTTCAGGCAGATCTGTCAACTCAAATAAACCGATCCAATCACAGGATGGAGCAATATGTTTTAGGGCTTAACGATTAGTTACATTGTTACATAGTTACAATTAGTTGCAATATAATCACAATATGAACATGTTTTATTTGTTCATCGCAAACCCTGCAACTTGACTGGTCATTTGGAGTGGAGGGGTTCACAGTATATTGATATGTTTTTGTATGTATTTTGCTAGTGGATTAATCACTGATAGTAATCGTTATTAGTCGACTAATCGGATCATTTATCATGGTTTTTCCTGTGTACAAAATTCAGAGGCAACCACCTCCAGCCTGAGCCACTGATTTTGCTCATTTGAGCTCGGCAGCAACGTATTTTATCTGCAGTTGCAGTGTTGCACCACTATGGATGCGCTATATCAACAGCAGTGCACCGGAAAGCCCTGAAGCAACAACCGAAAAAGAAAAAGCTTTCTTCTTTTTTTTAAACTTTAATGTGCCGAAGAAACAGATCATGGAGCAACCGTTGCACACACCCATTTCCTGGTTGCAAGGCAGAGGTGCCGCGTTCCAGCCATTGCCAAAGTCATAAAAACACAGTATATACAATAAACATTTGAATATTGTTAGAGCCATTATCTCTAAAGGGAGTTAGAATTGCTTATTTATTGATTTCATAGAGAAGATTAGTTAAGTAAATAGTGTGGCAATTTATGTTTTGTATGCCCCCCACTGGCCAGGTATGGCTACTAAATTTATATGTGTGCACTTCCTGCTGGGTAAAGGTTTAAAAAGCAAGATGGCTGCCTTAGCTCTGGTTGTGTGTGTATGTGTTAGGGGATACAAGCTATAGGCAGGCCCTTCGACTTAAGGTTTTTCAAGTGTTATTAGCATTACTCATGATATTCTGCAATATTTCAAGCTGAAAGGATTAGTTTTGTTTATGAATCAACTCCTCAAACTACCCAATATGTATAACCCGTTTCCTGACCTCATCGCCTGAGCAAACAATTGGTGAGTCAAATGCATTGAAGCCCTGCTGAAACCTGCACTTCAATTAAGAAAATATAAATATTTTGAAAAATGGCACAAACAAACATAAAACATTTATTCATTGACAAATGAGCTAAGGTTGATTTGAAAAAAATAAATAACAATGTAAATAGTAATAATAATAATAATAATGTAAATGTAAACATGCTGTACGTACAATCACAACTAAGTACTTTAGTTGGAATTTGAAACCTTTTTAGAATAATTTTAATGAGCAACTAAAGTTGTGGACATGGGACTTAACAGTTACTGTACCTATATATCTGACCCCCCCCTTTTTTTTTTCCCTTTCACTTTAGTATCTGCCAGTGCCACTGAAAATGTGTTCATGCATCTGTAATCTCAAATTTTGTAAGGTTGAGGTATATTGATCCAACTCATTTGTGGTATATGACCATGGAAAGCTGCACATTCAAAGATGGCAAATAGTGTACAGTATATGATGTGCTTTTGTTCTGGTGGTTTTGGTGACTCAAGAAGTGCACAGGAAGGTGTTCACCTCGGGGCGGCAATCGAAATTGGTCGAAAATACGTCACGTTCCTGAGCCTCAAAATCAAAGGCTGTGTCTGAATGTGCACCCGACTTCCTATATAGTGCCCTACTGAGTGGTCACGTCATTTTGTAGTAGCATCCAAATGTCCAGGGAGCAAAAATGTTGCAATGCTGAGTTTGTTGCGTTAACAACAGCTGGCTGGATGTCAAGAGCAACTACATCACATCTATGAATCATATACAGGTGATCATTTGCCAGAAATAATAAAGAAAGCGCTATCCTATCTGACTTCGGGCAGTAGGTGAGGTACACCCTGAACTTGTTGCCAGCCAATCACAGGGCACACAGAGACGAACAACCAATCGCACTCACAATCACACCTATGGACAATTTGGAGTGTTCAATTAACCTGCCATGCATGCCTTTGGAATGTGGGAGGAAAGCGGAGTACCCGGAGAAAACCCACGCAAGCATGGGGAGAACATGCAAACTCCACCCAGGAAGGCCGAAGCCCGGACTCAATCTCACATAGAATCGAAACTAGACAAGTCAAAATACAACCATATCTATAACCACAGAATATGCCCAAAACATTTTCAATGCTTTAAATGCTGCTGGATTGTTAAATAATAGATTTAAATTTCAGTGCCTAATGTGATGCATTATGCAAGAAATATCAAAATTGCCTCACGTGTATGCAGCCCATCTTTTGAAATGGTAAATGGAATGAACTTATGTAATGATATTTACTATACAAATAATATACGAATAAAACCTATGATTGTAGACTAGTCTAAAAATCACACAGGCCTCTGTGCTGTAAGGAAAAGCAACACAAATATTAAAAAATAAAGAAAGAAAGAATTAAATCGAATCATCACCCTAAAATCTAAAGTCAAATCGAATCGAGGATTTGGAGAATCGTGCCACCCCTCTATTGTCATCTAGCCTGGAAATCCAGACTCACTCGCGGTTTTGCCGTTGCTCACTAAGACGTCACGCAAATACACAAATTTGATTGGCCGTCCTGTTTTCAGCCGGAGCCAAATTGCTGTCTATGGACGCCCGTGTGTGTGGCTTGCCAGTCTAATTGTCATCTGCTGTTTTCCTTATTTCAGAATCCCCTTCACTATACAGCGCTTGTGCGAGTTACTCACAGAACCCAAAAAGAATTACACCGGAACAGATAAATTTCTTCGAGGTGTGGAGAAGGTTAGTGATCGTGCAAATTATTTTTGCTTTTTTATTAGCAGCAATCTGTGTCCTAACTAATAGAATTTATTTTTCATGTAGAACGTAATGGTGGTGAGCTGTGTTCATCCAACATCAGAGTAAGAATAGTCATCAAAACGGCTTATACAAATGTTGTGAAACCTAACTCTATTGTGACTTGCGCGTTGCTCACATGCTTGCAGAAAGAACGGATGCAGTGCTGTCAATAGAATGAATGGAGTCATGCTTCCTGGGAACACATCTTCCTTCACAGAGAGGTTGGGTTCAACTCTGTTATAGTTACCATTGTTTTAATGGATCATCCTTACCTAGTCAACGGCATTGTGTTCCTGTCCTTTTGGTATTTTCAGAAAAGTGAATGGTCCGGGAACTCCACGGCCACTCAACCGACCAAAGTTATCTCTAGCCAACTCCCTTGCAGCTAATGGCCTGCCTGACAGCACAGAAAACAAAGACCTCAAAACAGACCAAGAAAGTGTTAAAGATATATCTGGAAGGTATGTCAGAATGTGTGCAATATAACTCCTTATTTGGAAGGAATAAATCCACAATCCTGTCTAACCTTTTGTTTTAGCGAGGTTTCCGCCTCGGGTGATAGTCTGGGGAGTTCGGCAAAGAACAAACACTCAGACACAGAGGAGGACATGGAATCTGAGCACCTGGAGGTGAAGAGACTTAAGTTTGGAAAGGATGACGATGAGGAGGAGGAAGACGATGAGGAGGATGTAGAGGATGAAGAAGAAGAGCAGGAAGTGGAAACGCCAAAGCCTTCAAATGCCACTTGCATCTCAAAAGAAGCAGAAGCCATGGTCCAAGAGCAAGAAGAGAAAGTCAGTTGCAAGGAAGCCTCTTGCAGTGATTCAGCTGTTAAAGACCAAGGTTTGTCTTTGTGATTTTTGACTTGGTACTTGATACAGTTTGTGTTTTTTGCTTTCAGGGGTTTATCAATGGTGATGAGTGGTTTAATAAGCCAATCATATTCGCCATTTAGGATTCAGCGTTTGAGTATAACCCAAACATATGTGGGAAAACCTAGAGTTTTCTTTGAGAAGACACATTTTCCATCACATAATATTACAAAATGCTCACACAAATTTGGATGAGCATTACAGTTAAGCCTGGTCATTATGGACACTCACACTCAGTTAATTTAATGTTGGAAGAAGTACTCGACAGTAGTGATGGGACAAATTGTTGCGGGGCTTTGAAGCATATATCAAGAATTTCAGGAAATATTTTGTGAAAATACATATAAAATTCTGATTTGTTTATTGGCAAATGATGTATGAAGTAGGGCTGAACGATTAATTGCATTTGCAATTAAGTCACGGTTTAACAAAACGCGATTACACAATCATGAAAAGCTGCAAAAAAGAAGGAAGGAAAGAGGGGGGGAGCAGGAACGTCACTGCTGTAACTAAAGCATGGCGCCATAAATGCACAGAATTTTGGTGAGTTTTTTTTTTGTCTCATGAGACCTTGAGACGAGTGTTTAATCTGTTTGATCTTGGTTTTAAAACACTTCACCGTTGTGAGTTATGACTTTTCGGCTGCCGTAGTGTCGCGCGTTTTGTAAACAGAGTGCACACGCAAGTGTGTGGCCGGCAGCGGCTGATAAATTTGAGTTGTCCTATATTTTGAGGTTAAATAGGTCTGTATGTGGCTATATGTTGTGTCGTACGATTTCCATCCATCCATCATCTACCGCTTATCATCATCTACCCGGGGTCGGGTCGCGGGGGCAGAAGCTTTAGCAGGGAAACCCAAACTTCAAGCCACTTCAACCAGCTCCTTCGACGAAATCCCAAGGCGTTCCCAGGCCAGCCGAGAGACATAGTCTCTCCAGCATGTCCTGGGTCCTCCCCGGGGCCTCCCGCTAGTGGGACATGCCCGGAACACCTCTGGCACCTCTGGCGTCCTGGAGGCATCCAAACCAGATGCCCGGCCATTTCACTTGGTTCCTCTCAACGTAACGGCTCGACACGGAGTCACTCCCGGATGGCCGAGCTTCTCACCCTATCTCTAAGAGAGAGCCCGGATACCCTGCGGAGGAAACAAATTTCGGCCGCTTGTATCCGGGATCTTGTTTTTTCGGTCACAACCCACAGCTCGTGACCATAGGTGAGGGCAGGAACGTAGAGCGACCGGTAAATCGAGAGCTTTGCCTTTCGGCTCAGCTCCTTCTTTACCACAAAGGATCGATACAGAGTCCGCATCACTGCAGACGCTGCATCGATCCGCCTGTCGACCTCCCGCTCCAACCTACCCTCACTCATGAACAAGAACCCAAGATACTTGAACTCCTCCACTTGGGGCAGGATCTCACCCCCGACCCGGAGATGGCACTCCACCCTTTTCCGACTGAGGACCATGGTCTCGGATTTGGAGGTGTTGATCCTCATCCCAACTGCTTCACACTCGGCTGCGAACCGCTCCAGTGAGAGCTGGAGATCACGGCTTGAAGAAGCCAACAGCACCACATCATCTGCAAAAAGCAGAGATGCAATGCTGAGGCCACCAAACCGGACCCCCTCAACGCCTCGGCTGCGCCTAGAAATTCTGTCCATAAAAGTTATGAACAGAATCGGTGACAAAGGGCAACATTGGTGAAGTCCAACCCTCCCTGGGAACTAATTCGACTTACTGCCAGCAATGCGGACCAAACTCTGACATCGGTCGTACAGGGATTGAACAGCCCGTATCAGGGGGCTCGGTACCCCGTACTCCCGAAGTACCCCCCACAAGACTCCCCAAGGGACAAGGTCAAACGCCTTCTCCAAATCCACAAAGCACATGTGGACTGGTTGGGCGAACTCCCATGCATCCTTGAGGATCCTGCCGAGGGTGTACCACACTGCTCCTCCTGAATCCGAGATTCGACTTCCCGACAGACACTCCTCTCCAGCACCCCTGAACAGACCTTACCAGGGAGGCTGAGGAGTGTGATCCCTCTATAGTTGGAACACACCCTCCGATCCCCCTTCTTAAAAAGGGGGACCACTGCCCCGGTCTGCCAATCCAGAAATACTGTCCCCGATGTCCACGCGATGTTGTGGAGGCGTGTCAACCACGACAGCCCCACAACATCCAGAGCCTTTAGGAACTCCGGGCGGATCATAACCACCGCCTGGGCCTTGCCACCGATTAGCTTTCCAACCACCTCAGTGACTTCGACCCCAAAAAAAGGGGAGCCCATTTCAGAGTCCCCAAACCCTGCTTCCTCAAGGGAAGACGTGTCAATGGAATTGAGGTCTTCGAAGTATTCTCCCCACCGATTCACAACGTCCCGAGTCAAGGTCAGCAGCACCCCATCTCCACTATACACAGTGTTAATGGTGCACTGCTTTCCTCTCCTGAGACGCCGGATGGTGGACCAGAATTTCTTCTAAGTCGTTTTCCATGGCCTCACAGAACTCTTCCAATGTCCGAGTTTTTGCCTCAGCGACCGCCGAAGCTATATTTTGCTTGGCCAGCCGGTACCTGTTAGCTGCCTCCGGAGTCCCACAGGCCAAAAAGGCCCAATAGGACTCCTTCTTCAGCTTGACTGCATCCCTTACCGCTGGTGTCCACCAGCAGGTTCGAGGATTGCCGCCACGAAATGCACCAATCACCTTACGGCCACAGCTTCGATCAGCCGCCTCCGACTTCCTGGTTTTCACACATCAGCTTTGTTTCCGTTTCCTGTTTGCGATGCGTGGGCCGCGTTCCAGTTCTTGCGCTTCCGACCTTGTGCCCCTCGATTGTGCGTTCCCGTCGACGGGTGCGAGAGTGTAGTGCGTCTGTCTCAGTTGTCCGAAGAATTTCATAGATAGTTGAGATGCCCTGCACTTTCCCGCCGATGGGCGGGAGCCTGCGGTTTGGTGGCGCAGGGGTGGGGATGCGAGTGTTGGAACGCAGCCATCAGTGGCCGGAAATGACGCTAATGTGTGAAACCCGGAAGTCCATAATATCTGTGGCCGATAATTATCGGCAATTATTCACCAATTTGACGTCGTACAGATAAACCAGATAACAAAGAAATCCGCCGATAATAATAGACATACCACACTGGTCCATCATCTCGTGTATGAAGTATTTTCAGCATCATCGGATGCAAGTTGGTCTACCCATCTGGAAGCTACTTCATGGGTGAAAACTGATCAAAGGTCAGCAAAGACGCTACTGATGCACGAGAGAGTACGGGCTAGCTGTGGCTGCTCGCCTGGTGGGGTGGGCCTGTTGGTGGCATCTTGGGGCCCATTTACCAATTCCAAATGACTGGAACTCGCTGCACCTTACACACGGACATTCACTCAAGATGAACTGGGCAAGGAGTGTGCAGACATAAGCCTGGGATTGGTGGATAATGATATGAATCAATGACTATCATAATCAATGTTTATGACTGATGCGTTTAGTAAGAATCGATGGGGATGAGATACTAATAAGCCATGGCTTCTACCCGTCATCCCTTCTTTCAGATGTCAATGTTACAAATGATGTGATATATGTAACTTGTTGTAATAATGTGTCAGAAAGAAAAATTGGATAAAAAAACAATACAATTATCTGTATGACATCAAAATGGTCGATAATTGCCTATAATTATCGGCCACCGACGTTATCGTGCATCCCTATTACTATTGTACGAATCTCAATTCCAGTGAACAAGGTCTGACATTAAGCCCCTTTTGAATGGTGGGCAGCTGAGCCCAGTTGTGGTAGCACTGCCTGAACCGATTCCGCCCCTGTATCGTCATAATTTGATATGTTGCCATGACTATTTAATATTTAGCCTTTATATTGCATTGCATTGAAATTTGGTTAAGTGCAAAAAATGTTCTGGCCATGTATTTAAAAAAAAAAAAAGTTAAGATATAATTTCTTTTTCTCTTTTGGCCAAGAATTTTCAGTGTGGTGCATCCCTAATTAATATTTATTTGAGCAATGGCAATTAGTCATGATTCATGAATGCAATTGTACTAATTATTTAGTGCTTTATATGTGTATATTATACTGTGCATCTTTGGCACCGAATGAATTGAGAACTGAAAAGTACATTGTCCCACTCTGTGTTACAGAGCCAACAAGCAGCACTCAGGCTGAAGCATGTCCAGACTCCGGCCCGGATGAAGAGCAGGCTGAAAGGGAGTTACCGAGCAGATCGCAGCACGTCGTCAGTGACATGGATCAAACAGAGCAGCCGGAATCTGCCGGTGTTGCCAGAAGCCCTGAGACCAGTGCAGACAGTGAGGAGAGTCACAGTGACCCAGTCAGCAGCAGCTGTAGTAGTAGTAGCAGCAGTAGCAGTAGCAGCAGCAGCAATAGTAGCAGTTGTAGCATAGACGAGAGTGTCGAAGTGGCCGGTGAAGACGTCTCACCCACTCCATCCAGTAGTACAAATGAGCCACCTACAGAGGGCGCCATGGAAAGTGCCAGTGTGGACATGGGAACCCCGGACGAGCCCATGGAGCAAGACTAAACTGACTGAAAGCCCCCCCACCCCACCCTGTAGTCATGTGACAACCACAAACCAGCTTGTCCTTGAATCCAGCTTGACTGTCACTGGGAATGAGGATATCTTCACCTCATATACACAAACACCTCGTCCGCTTTTGGACGCTCCTCTAAAATGGCTACCTGGCATTGATGTGATCAAACTATTAATTGATAAGAACTTTTTTTTTTTTAACTGGAATATGTTATTGATCTTGTTATATATATATTTTTGGGCTTAAGAGTTGGTTTAAGCGGCCTTCTTTCACAGTTGGAATTTTTTTGTGTGTTGGAATGTTTTGGTGGGCTGTGGTGGTCATTTAGTTTTTTTTTTAATGCCACTCATTCCATTGAAGGCAGGATTGGTATGCTGTGTCTCCTTGAAGCCAATTGGCTTCAAGCACCAGACTACAGTAGTCAGCTATTGCAGTTTGTCTTTTTCTTTCCAAAGCACAACTTGAAGGTGCTAGAGTTGCGCGTTGACCCAAACCCAGTCCCACACCACCACTTTCCTGTTTGGCTGAAGGCAACATGTTTTTGAATTCACGTCTCCATCCTAGTGAAAGGGGTTATCTTCTCAGCGTGTGCCATGATTTGAAACCTAATTTTTGCTTGATACACTACCAATCTCACAGGTTCATATGCTTCATTGGAGAGGCCTCCTCTGGAAAATGGCACGTGGACGCATAAAGTCACCATAATTTATATGATGATTTCAATCCTATTGGTTATTTTTGGAGTTTGTTTTTGTTTTGTCTGCCGGTTGTAGTTTCCAAAACCAGCTGTAAGTACAAAGATGACGTCCGCTTTCTTTGTATCGTGATGTCACATTCGTTTCACCGACTGATTTCAGAGCAGTCACTGGTTGCAGTTCTCCACCTATTTCTGCAACTGTACTTTTTGATATTTAGGATTTTAAATTTCTGTAAAGTAGATTTTTGTAGATTGTAATACAGTATGTGTTCACTGCCTTTGTGAAACCATATATAATTGTATAATTTCTGTGTATACTCTGAATGCTTATGCTTTCAAATGGAGTATTCAGAAACAGCAATAAATGTTAACATTTTTATGTGTTGGTTCAACTTACATTTATTGTACAATATATCACCCCTCCCGCCCCCTTTTTGCCTCATAAGTATAGAAATGTAGTGAATATGTATACATTAATTTACTTAAAGATGATATTTTGACAGATAAACACCATCTGACCAGCAATGACTTTCACTTCTACAAAAAAGACAAGTTGTCTTTCTGACTGAATACGACCCATTGGTACTGCTGTTAAGTTCTTGTCACACATCAGTTCAGTGATGGAAGGTTTGTTTGGAAAAAAAACACTCCATTAGAAACGGGTCATAGGGTGAGAATTAAAATCCACAGCATAAAGGCCTTTTGTTCAATAAAGTGAAGAATAATTTTCTTAACCCGCTGAGGAAATAAAGGGTGGATACTAATACAAGCTACTGTTACAACATTGGGCCCTTGTCTCCAGGCATACCAATACAGGTTAGGGGTATATTAAAACCAGCTTGACACCAAATGAACTATGGGCTGAACTAGCCCCGCTTTATAACTTCTTCAGTGGACCTTATTTATTTGGCCCTCCACTGATCTGAACTTAAAGGGGAAGTCAACGAGGAAGTGTCGTCCTATGTAGCCCCACTAGTCTAAATAATGGCATTCTGGTTAATATTGCCTCAGTGGAATATAAATTAAGCAGCAAAATCCAGCCGTTTTTATCTATTTCAGGGAGCTGCCATTTTGCCACTTGCTGTCAACTGAAGATGACGTCAATGTTGCTCAGGTAGCAACTAGTCACAGCTCAGCTTTAGAAAACAGGTGAGCTGTGATTGGTCCTTGCCTGAGCCCTGAGCAACATTGATGTCATCTTTAGTCGACAGCATATTCCACAAATTTAATATTAATCAGAATATCATGTTTAGACTAGTGAGGTCACATATAACATATTATTGTCCAAAAATGTTTAAGGTTGATTTATCTTTTTAAAAACGGACCCAAGATCACTGAGAGCACATAAATCACGTTGTTTTATATATAATCATATGGCCTAAGTGTATTCGTTCATTTAAGTTCATGCTATAGGAGTTGCTCTCAGATAAAGCTCAATTCAGAGGTGAGCTAATAGTGTAGGTTTTGTTCTCTTCAGTGGTCAATCCTTGTGTCATCCAAAAGAGGGCGCTGTGTCGTTTTCCAAGCCAGACCAAGAAGCACGACCTGTAATTAGAATGCAAACAGTGCTCGCTCGCTCTGCTTGGGAATGTTGTGACATTCAGTAGGCCTCCAAATAAGCTCCCTTGAAAAGACTGAAAGAGCACAAACAAGACATCATGCTCTCTTTCAGCTCCATCCGCGGGATGAACCCGGACTCTCGCACCCGTGGCTTCAAAGCATGCGTCCTGTGAATGAAGGGGAGCTGACAAATATTTTCGTCACTTTCCAAATCCCGTTCAGAAGGTTGCCTTCTGTGAGTCCTAATCCTTTTTGCAAAACGCCGGCAACACGTTCCACTCCAGAGTACAGCACTGATAGTCTTGATAGTTTCAAAAACATCATCCAAAAATGAGACTCCAACACTCACTTCAGTGGTGGCACGCTCAGCAAGCTCTATTCTCAGGTGGCCGCGGTACGAATTTCTACTTCTCTGCCACAGTGTCATCATTACTGGAAAGAGACAGCAAGTGGAAGACTGCTTTGATTCCAATATTTATGCCAGTGCCAATTATTTTCCTCTCCAGTTTGGCCTTATGCATTACACATCAAATATGCTCAGTTAGATGATTTCAAAGCTGTTGCACATTATGTGGTGATGATTCTGACTGGGAATAAAATGTTTGCTGAAAAGCTGTTCAACTGTGAAAAATGTGAAGGAATACAGAATACAATTACCTTGTGTATCACATAATTTATCCATTTGTTTTCTTACCATTTAAAGCAGGGTTTTGATGATTTTGCCATCCCACCACAAAGCATTACAACCCAAAAGGGGAAGTTGCTCAGGGCTGAGGTAATGACCAATCACGGCTCTGCTTGTGAATGTGAATGAGCTGTGATTGGTCGTTACTCCTTAAGCAACTTTGATGTCATTTCATTCGACAGCAAGTGACAAAATGGCCTCCCCATGAGATGGATGAAAATGGGTGGATTTTGCTGCTTCATTCATAGCCTGTGTCCAAATTTACAAGACTGGGTCCGCGAAAGGCCGAATTTGTCGGCTGCATGACGTCACTGCCGGCGCAACTCGACAGCACGCACGGACTTATGACTGATTTACACATAAATGGATTGTCAATGTGCTACTAACAAGCAGTATTGACAATCCATTCATTTATAAGTCCGTGAGTAAGGGCTTAGAGTGGTGTAGTGGTACTGTCACTTTCCTCCAATGCAGATTGGCGTGGGTTCGCTTCCTTTCCTGGGAGACCATGTTTGTGTGAGTGAATGCAAAAAAAAAAAAAAGAAGTCTGTGCGTGCTGTTGAGTCGCGTCGGGAGTGACGTAGTGCATCCGACAAATTCGGCCTTCCTAGGACCCAGCCTTTTGAATTTGGTTGGACACCGGCATAGCCTATTTGACAAACACAATATTAATTAAAATTCTTTGTTTACACTAGTGGAGGTGCATAGAACATATATATATATATATATATTTTAATTTAAAAAAAGTAACATAAATCAACATTGTCATGATAAAGACAAATTGTAACAAGCTAGCACACAATTTCTGTTTTTCTGAAACATTTATCACTTCAAATTTGTATGAGTGCCAAATGTAGAGTAGTTATATATTAATTATATATTAAATGATCAACATGAAATATAACCATTGGTCAGGTTGTAATGTTTACCACACACTAATGAATTGCAATTATTCATTTTACTCAACATGATGCAAGTGCTGGACCCTCAGCCTCCCCACAACCACTCAGTGTAATGGCACTGAAGGGCCTTGTTTATAGCAGCCTGATGCTTTTAGAGGCCATTAGGAAGGATATGATCTGGTCTTTGCACTGCGTTGTAAAAAGTGTGAACGTGAGACTAATAAAGGTGCAATTACCCCAACTGAGTGTGCGCGTGTTCATATTGCTGACTGTTGAGTGGCTTTATGGTGATCTTAATGGATTGTTTGGCCACACCACAGAGGAACACAGAAAATGTGGCTCTGTTGGAGCTGCTATTTACTGTTAATCAGGCAAAAGGCCTACAGTATCTCCGATCATATAAAAAAAAAAAAATGTAAAATATATACCTTCTGTAGCTTTATGTTTTTAATACAACTCAATATCAATAAAACAAGCCCATTGAAAATAAATTTCAATTCCCAAATGTGCCCTGAATCCTCTTAACGTAATTGTGAAGTCGACTGGTGGTCATCTTTGGTGACTTTTGATTTCACAACAAACACTCATGTAAGGACGAAAAATAACAATGAAATGCAGCACCAATATGCATTGATTAACAATTGTACTTGTTTATTTTAAGTAGCATTGAATGAATGACGTTTTCCTTAGTCATGCTACACATCTGCCTACTCTCCCTTTGGACCAAGTGCAAAAGTAGTGCTTTATCGAGTGGTTTGTGTTCATTAATCAAAAACGGCAGTGTGCCAAGCTTCTCCCCTTTGTAAAATGTACTGGATTGATGAGGTGCCTTCAATCTCTTTGGTGAAATAGCATCCCAGTCAGCAGCAGCAGATTATCCAGCTCCTTATCTGGTAATGGATGAGTCGGCTGCAATGCAGACAGTTCTCATGCTGACTTTTAAAGAGATTGTCAAACAGGAGTTCATATAAATGTTCCTATTCCACAAATAATACAGAAATATTTTTTGGTCAATTTTGTTCTTTACTTCTGGCTTGCCCCGTTGACATCTGTCATCAGTCCTCATTCTTTCTGTTCTTCTAATGAGATCATTTCTAATCCCTTCAAAGAGAGAACCTTAACATCTCTGCCATCTCCAACTCTGCCTCCATTTAGCTGAGTTGCACATCAATGGCTGTTCTCACCACGGCATGAAATCCTTTCCAGCAGAATCGCTTCTGTCAGTTCCATCTAAACTTCTGCTGGCTATTTTGTCTTTAACCCTCTAACACCAAACGCATCATATTAAATACAAGACATTTTGAGCCCTCTTTATCATGAATATATATTTTTCCCATTAAAACCCTGACGTATATTATCTGACAAATGCATTGCACGGATAAACCATTAGAGGGCAGTATCACCCATCTGATGGCTTTTCCAACGACTTTCCAAGATCGCCCCGATGGGAGATAGGTATAGGAGAGACACCTATACTATGCTTATTATTAGTGGGAAATGGTCTTTCTGATTTTTGGACATGCTAATATGTTTGATATGCCTGTTTTTTTTGTATTAGATTTTTGACATTTATAAATATAAACATTTAAAGCATTGTGACCTGACGTATCAAATATGACACGTCATATGTGGAAGTTTATTTCCCCCCCTTCAAAAAAAGTTTTGTTTGTTTGTTCAAAAGGACCAATAAATACTCTATTTACAAATAATCAGAATTTTTTATCATGGTTCAGTCTTTAATGCTCTACTAGGAATGACCAGATTTTTAACGCAAGATAGATACCAGAAGGATACCAGAAGGATCGCCACATGGACATGGAGTCTTATTAACCACACAGACGCGGAGAGAAGCTGAATTCATCACTTCATCACATTGTACACGCTACTCTGTAAAAAGCCAGAGGGTGTATTACACGAGTACATTGCGAGTGAAAAAGATAGCAGTATGCATTGTTCACATTTTTATATCCCGTCTCTGTAAAGAGCTTCCCGGTTGCCTTTTGCTAAAAGTGACTAGAAACTTCTACCGCCGAAGGTACTTAATACACACACTCCCCCACATACGAACATTCGAGTTGCGAACAACGGTACATACGAACATTTCTGCGCGTACAGTATGTCGAAAAATGTTTGGAAAGAAATGCTGTAAGTTAGATTTTGTATTGCGCGTAGTGCTTCTTTCCGCCGCTAATACCGACGATTGGCGCTGTGAGAGCTCATTGGAGGCTGAGCAACGTGGCGAGGAGGAGGGGGAAGAAAACGCCGGTCCCCATGAAGCAGGAAATAACTTTTGAAGCCGATTCCAGCGACGACGAAGAATCTCTCATGATATAAAATCCTCCTCTTCCTCCTCCTCCATCATCTCCTTAAGCATCAAGTACATCTTCCAAAAGTAAGTTAAACTTCATTTTATTTATCTTATTACTTACATGTACATACTGTGTGTGTGTGTCTCGCTCTCTCTCTCTAACATACGTAGTACAGTACAGTACTGTACGTATTCTCTCCATTTTATTAAGTTTTTTTCAGTACAAACCAATGCAGGTTACTTGTACAAGCCTTAAACATACTTATATAAACCTTCAATATACTTATATAGGCTTTACACATAAATTATAATACAAAATATAGCACTGAAGCAACTTACGAACAAATTCACCTTACGAATGATCGTCCGGAACGTAACTCGTTCGTAAGGTGGGGAGTGTCTGTAGTCGGCGTCGGTGTCTGTTTGCTGCGGTGTGTATTTCCGTTGTCACATTGGCCGATTTTGGATTGGTGTTTAGAGGCCATTAGTCACGCCCACTTTATATTAATTCATCTACTGAAAGCCTTGACAAATTCTACACAACAAAAGGCTGTGACAGTACTGTAATACAAAATTCAGGAAATTCTGAAAATTCTAACTAACTCGTATACAGTAGCCTATATATAGTATGTTCTTTGTGAATAATTAGACATTACAAGTAAATTATTATTACTCACGAGTAATAGGTAATTCATGGTGGCGTCTCACTCTAAGCTACACATGTTTTACAGCCAGCAATTTAGCAAAATTGTTAAATATTGATGAGGGTGTATTAAAAATTGCAGTCTAACTACATGACAAAAGCTTTGAACACTCATTAATTTGGTTGTTTGAAGGCAAATGAAGTAACCAATGTCATTGTTGTCAGTAAAGAGGCACGGCGCTGCTAATTAAAGACTCCATGGGATTGAGGGTCCAAGGTCCTTCACACTGATGGGATTCAGATAAAGAAGACATTAGCTATTCATCATTAGGCAATGCAATAAAGTGTAAAATAAGATTTCAAATTATAGTATGTATAGTACTGTATAAATGAATTCTAGTCTTACTCTTGTCATATATACTATATATTAGTGATAGACCGATATGGTTTTCTCAAATCCGATAAAAGAGAAAATATTAGTGTAAAAAACAACAACAACCTTTGTTGATATGCCATTAAACATGTTTGTCAAAACAACTTTTACAATTTTTAACACTTTGAAGGTTTGCATTTTAATTTAAAACATGTAAGGAATAGACAGCTTTGTTTAAAACTTCAAAGGTCATCACCATGTGTTAAGCTAAATTAAATTAAAAACTAACCAAGTAAATAGCTCCGTAAAGTTTTCTACTGTGAAAAGCATTTTCCAAAGTTTAAACATAATTTCTTAATTTTATTATTATTATTACTATATATATATATTTAAAAATAAAAAGTGTAGGGAGTTCCTAGTGTTAGCATCATCTATTCTAAAGTGGAAATTAAAATAAATACATAAATGAAAAGTTACCTTGAGCGACAAATACATGCGAATGTAGCTAATTTGGGATTTTCATCAGGGATCATAAAATGTTTCAAAAGATCTTTGCAGGGAGGGTGAAAAGTCGTCTGAACAT
The DNA here is from genome assembly GCF_051991255.1 of Vanacampus margaritifer. Lineage (NCBI taxonomy): Eukaryota > Metazoa > Chordata > Actinopteri > Syngnathiformes > Syngnathidae > Vanacampus > Vanacampus margaritifer. The sequence continues at coordinate 17,258,797 of NC_135439.1, read as the reverse complement.
GTTCAAAATTTATTTTCAACAAGTAAAAACTGTCTGTGAAGAGATCAGCTATATCGGCCTTAAGATACGTAAAAAGGCTAATGCCAATACAGTATTTGGCATTTTGACAAATATCAAGATCGATAATCGGCCGGGGGTCTATCCCTATACATATTTATATATTAAGTCCATTGTGTGTTTTTTTTTTTGTTCTTACCAGACATACCCAACACTTCTAACAAACAATTCCAACCAAGTGTGCTCATCACATATAAAACAATAATTTATTTCTGCCATTTTACAGGATGTCAAATTAAGGATTTATGATGCTGTTATTGACTTCAGTATATAAAAGCCTAAGAAAGCAAAAGTGACTATAAAGTGTGCTTAAACACAAACACAAAGTCAATAATGATATGAAATACCTTTTTTTCCTAAACATAGGCACATGTTATGATGATCTACAGTATGTTGCTGATGGTAATAACTTTTGGAAATCAGCACCATTATAGGAAAATTACATTAAACTTAAACATTTTCTGCAAACATTTTTATTTTATTTACCAAAGACCTTGTAAAAAGGATTATGAGTTATACTTTATGGGAAAAACAAACATTTGTTTCCATAAAAGAAGAGTATGCAAAGCAGAAGAATACTGACAAAAGATATACAATATAGTAAGAACAAAATATCGTAAAATAGTGTTAATGCTGGCTGTTTATGTATGGCACATTTCATACATCCAATAAAAAGTACGCTTCCAAGATTATTCAAAAGAGCAAGCACAAAGGTAGAAAAAGTATCTGTATTAATTTGCAAAAAAGTTTCCTACAGTCCAGCCCGCAACCAAATGTAGTCCAATTAAGCAACCATTGAATCAATCTGGTGGAAACTGTCCATAAAAGTGTTTTTTTGTTTTTCCTATTTACAACAATTAAGCAGAAATCTGTGTCCTATTTACAGTTCACCGCCCTCCAATCTGGTCAAATGGAGAGCACTTAGAACTTAGACCGTAGTCACAGACAGGAGTGAGGTGTAAACTTTAGTGCCATCTGGTGACTTGGTACCATGAGTCAGCAATTCCTGGATGGTCATCCAGTTGTCAAATATTTTCTTATTTCTCTTTTTCATCATCTTTTTGTTGCTGAGTTCGATGATATTGGGCTCCTTTTTGTCCTCCGGGCTGACCTGCTCCTTCAGGCAATCGGCTCGGCTTTGCTTCATGAACTGGCGCCGTTGCCTCTGCTCCTTGGAACGGACGGCGTGCTGCTTCCTCTCTTCCTTGCTCCAGTAGCGGCCCATCTTCAGCTCGCTGATGGCGTCGTCGTCCGTGGTCACGCCGCTGCGCTCCTCGTGGATGCGCAGGGCGCGCTCCCTCAGCAGCTTGTCCCGAATCGGCCGCTTGGTGATATATCGGGTACCGTCGCTGCGGACTTTCACCTTCCACTCCATCTTGTGGCCCAGCTCGCTTGGATCCCGACACATGCTGACCAGGCTCATTTGACTTTGGGCGTATTCCACGGCGGATTTCTGCTGGATCAGCTGCATGTAGCTCTGGTAGTGCTGCGCATGGGCAGGGATGTGCGCGTGTTTATAAGGCGAGCGTGGCTGAGCAAAGCTTCTCTCAGCTTTGCTGGACTCTCCGAGTTTCCCCTCCTTGCTTTCTACTTGCTCCGGATCCTTTGAAAGGGTTTTGCTCACAGTGGAACCTTCCTGAAGAGATTTGAGCATCTTCCCGTCAGCTTGGTTCTCCGGCCCACGACGCAGAGAGTTGTCTGGCGACAGCTCCAACGTAAGAGGCGTGCTACGGCAGCTCTCGCCAGTATTGTAAGCGCTGGAGCTGTCTTTGTCAGATTTCTCCGGCGTCTCCGTAATGTCCGATAGCTCATGGCGACGCGCATCTATGCTGGTATTGTAGTTGCGGAAGCCGCTGTTGTGGAGCATCCAGGATTCACGACATTGCTCCCGAAGCTGCTGCATCTTGTGGGCGCGGACGATATGAAGGCACTCCAGCTCGATGTTGCGCAACTCCTCGTTGAGCAGCTCCAGCTCTTTGTCCACAACTTCCTGGTCTTGGCCTTCCGCGCCAGCGCCGTGGCTATACAAGCCGTGAATTCCTCCATTCCTCATTTGGCACTTGAGCTCCAGGAGTTCCCTGAAGCGCTCGCATTCATCGGCGGGGATGCCGAGAAAGTCGGTGTCGACGTAGTCGGCGGAGATGAATGACTCGCTGCTGAAAGGCAGGTCAGTACTCCCGAGGGTGTCCTGGCTGTAGGTGAGTTTTTTGCAGCTGCTCAGTGTGTTGGAAGCGGTTGTGTGGTCGTCGGCGATGTTCTCCTGTTCGGAACTCTCATCGTTTCGTGTGCTCTCGTCGGTACGGCCAACTCCGCTGTCTTTTTCGTGGTGATTGGAGAGGAGTGTGGCCGTGTCAGTGGTGCCGCCATCTTCCTCATGCTTCTTCTGCCCAAAAAAAAGACAGACCTCGGATGAGATGAACTCAAAGATTTAAAACTTTTTCCACATACACAATATCACAATTTCTCTCAAATATTTTTCACAAATCAGTCTAAATCTGTGATAGTGAGCACTTCTCCTTTGCCAAAATAATCCATCACACTTTAAAAGGAGTTCCATATGAAGATGCTGATTAGACTTAGGCTGCCCACAATAAAAGGCCACTCTGAAAGGTGCAGTTTGGTTTTATTGGGGGTAGGGGGGTTCTTGGGACTCGGAAAACCAGTCAGTACTAATAAGCTTTTTGTTGGGGGGAGTGATATGGGACACCTGTGAGGTGGGATGGATTATCTCGACAAAGGATAAGTGCTCACTATCACACATTTATGGTGCATTTCCACCGGACCGGTTCCACACCGAAGTGGCATTTTTTGTCCCCGGTTGTTTGCGTCTCCATGGGACTTTTTCGGGAGAGCGGTTCCGTTGTAACCGCTGTTTAGAACCATCTCGGAGGTGGTTCTGCAGCGCCGGTCATCTTGGGCCGAGCGGGGTCGTGTCGTCACCTGTTATCTGATTGGCCGACAGCAACGCAGCAAGCAATGCCGTGGCAAACGGCCATTTCCTGGTTTTATGCGCTGAACGATATTTACAATTTACAATGTACTTGTGGATGGATTTGTAATGATTGTCGTGTAAAAAAAAATGGCGAGAGCACACCGCTCCCGTGTTCCCATTTACTTGAATGAGAGCTTGAGCCACAGTTAAATGAATGAGTTTTCCATTCAGAAATAGCGCAGGCAGCAAGCGTCGCGAGCCGGTCGTGAAATCAAGATCAAGCAATATTTCATCCATGGTGGTCCATATAAAATTGTGAATACGGTTCAATGTTGGCGCAACTTGTCACTCATGAAATGTCATGGCAGAGCCGCACGCACTGCGGGAGTGCAAGCTTGGCTAGAACAGTTCAATCCCGCCCCCTTCCCGCCGCGCGTCTGTTGTAATGGAAATGCAATGGCGGCCGTGTAGTGTCGTTCCGTGAGGTGTGGTGTGGAGTGGTAGCGTGCTGTGCGGGGCTAATGAAAAAGTGACATTAGTTTGACATTAGTATATATATATATATATATATTTAATATATAATATTTTTCATTGCTATAATGTACAAAAGCAAAATATTGTGTCTGTGTGCTTTTTTAGTATGAGCTCTTTTTTTTTTTTTTTACATTATTGTGACCTTTTTGTTTGTATCGCCAACCCTCCCACAATATCGTGATAATTATCATATCGACGTTCACGTCGTGATAATATCGTATCGTGATGTTTGGATATCGTTACATCCCTACTGGTTTGGGAACAATATTTGAGAGAAATGGTGATATTGTGTACGTGGAAAAAGTTTTAGATCTTTGAGTTCATTTAATAAAAAATGGGAGCAAAAACAGAAGTGTTGCATTTATATTTTTGTTGAGTATAAAAGTTTAGTTCTATTTTAAAGGGACTGTGTAAGAGTTAATGCCATCTAGTGGTGAACTAATAGATAGCAACGATTTTGAAGCACGCACACAACTGTGCCTTGGAGAGACCACATTTCGCAAGTTTACCACCACTTACTTCCAAATATTTGGAGTGAGTGAGCAACCCAGTAAGCAGGAGCTAGGAGGAGCGGCAAGCAAGAGTGGCTAGCAAGAACTAGCTGGAGTGACTAACAAGAGCGGCTAGCGGGGGAAGCTAGCAAAAGCTAACGAGAGCAAAGCAGAGGGAGACAAGCGGCGGGAGACCAAACCACAGGACTCAACGACGACCACCTGCAAACTACGTTCGCTAAGTTGTTCGCCTTCAGTAGCAGAAAGATGGAGGCGAAATATGTCAGCCTCTTGTAAGGCACGGCGCGACCTATGTAATAATATTAACGATTACTAGACCTATGATTATCTAAAAAAAATGCACATGGATATGATAGAACATATTCTTTTGAATATTATTGAAATTAATAATAAGTAGTTCACCACTAGATGGCATTTAATTCTACACACTGTCACTTTAAGATAAGCACTTTTTTTTTTGCTTGTCACATCCATGTCTTTGTCTGTAGTGTGTGCGCCACAAAAGTACCTGCTGTAGCATGCTGGCGGTGAACTGCATTGCCTGATGATGCTGCTGCTCCAGCATGTCCATGTGAAGGTCATCGAGGAAGTCATTCCTGTCGTCATCCATCCAGCCCTCATCCAGCTGAGTCACAGCAAAGAGAAGGAATCACATTGTGATGAAGTTGTCGTCAAACACAAAAAAGTGACTTATCCTTTTTCTGAATTAGCTTCTGTAATGACCCTGGTTACCTGCATTTGTGGTCTGGCAACCAATAGAGAGATATTCTGATTCCCTTCACTGGTCAGCAGCACAACTGCATCTTCACGGTTTTGGATCTCGATGCCATTGATCTTCATGGACATGAAGAAAATACTCATTTAAAAGCATCTGCTAGGTGGTCATAACAAACAGACATGTATAAGCCAAGAATATCAGCTCTCACCTGGACAATTTTGTCACCTTCTCGAATTCTGCCATCTTTAGCGGCAATGCTGTTTGGATCAACCTAGAGACAGATTAAAACAGTTAGGGACAAGATGGAATCATTTTGGCTTGCCAGTCTGTTTTGATGTAGGACTACAAAAAAAAAAAAAGTAGCAGCAACCACCTCGGCACCATCCATCCATTCTCTCAGTGAAGTGTACCTCACTAATGTAGATCCCAGCTTCATCCTCATCATCAGTCCTGTAACAGATCGTCAAGCCGAGCTTGTCTTGGATGTTGGCTCTGTACAGATCTACTTCCTGTTGAGATACATACATCGCACATTTGTGTCAAATATCTACATAATGTTTTTTTTTTTTTTGTTAAAACATAAATAAAAATGTTGCATTGGAATAGTGGTCGAATCTGAAATTAAATCACTGAGGACGAATGATGTATCAATCACTCATTAATCTTGCAGTTAGATGCTGGGTAACTATTGGCCTTTCTAAGAGGCCATGACAGAATGAGAAACGATGCCGTGAACAGCAGGCAAACGCGGCCTCGCCTCCACTTGTCAACACCTGCAATCTCACACTTAATAGTAGTTTCGTTATCCGGGACAGGCCACACATCTGTGAAGGTTCAACCCCCAAAAGTGTGTTAAAGGTATAAGATGTGCTCTCTTCAAGAAACAGATTTGGAAAATGCTACATATGTATTTATTTACAAGAAAAGCAAAATTGTCTAAATGTTTCGGTAAACTATGAAAACTTTTCCGCTTGCAGAAAAGTCCCAACAATTTAAAATTACGGGAGGTCCAGTTTCATTTTCAGGCTCGGACATTTCTGTAATTAGAAAGATGCAAACGGATGACTGAATGACATCCTACAATTATGGGACTGATCCTGACATAACTGAGGCTAATTAATTGGTCAAATCCGACTTTTTACGTTTTGTGTAAATGTTCACATTACATTTAATTGCAACCTCAGTCTGCTTATTGTATGAACCAAAGCGACCCACATGTGCAGAAGAAGAGACGACGTCGCTCACAACGTATTGTTTAAGGAAGTAAATACAGTATAATAAGTATACAGTATTTTTATCATCTCACATCTATAGAGGAGCGATGCAGGAGGATGGAGAAATATTTTGGGTAAATGAGGCAAGGCATTTTGATAATCTAATTTATTTTACATCATTGCCACGCACGTATTAAATGAACCGCCTACGGAGCTAAATTACTAATATCACCACAAATGTCCACTTTATGCTTCATGTCTCAAGTGGGGTTAAATTCAAGTCCAATATAAAGTCAACACTGTTACTCAAAGCAACTTTGCAGATTCATGAATGTTTGTCAGTAGTCTCCCTCGCAAATACCCACCGCCGCCCGTGTGGTGAACATATTGGACTTTTGATAACGTATAGGTCGGATACATGCGACCTGTCCGTTCAGAGTGAGGTCGCATTGCAAAAAATTCTGATATGTATCCGATCTAGAGGACCACATATGAAAGTGACCAAAATCGGAATTGAGCCGTTCATACTACCATGAATTTGGATCACATTTGACTGCAGAGTGAACGTAACCTACAAGGAGGGCTCCATTATTGCTGGTGACCTTTCTATGATGGAGCCTAAACAAAAGATGCTCCGGTTTTGACCGGGTGGCAGCGTGACGGGGAACGGGTTGGATAGAGGTCAAGATGTCTCGGGAGTCCGTGACTTTGCAGCTACATCATGGCCTCATCCTGGGATTGTTAACGGACATCAACAGATTCATCACGACTGATCTATTAGCTGTTCTATCTAATTATCTGACATGCACTCATCTCTACGACTCGGGGCTTAGGAAAGACTTATTAAGCCTTATCGCAAGTGAGTAATGACCCCTGTCTGGCTTTCGCATCAGTGTCTGTATGTAGCGAGAGAGCTAATCAATATCAACTAGGATATATTAGTACTGTGCACACTTGAAAGGGCATTGACTGGAGACACAAAGGCGAGGCCAAGTCAGCTTATTGAACAAATAACACATTTGTTCATGTTATGCGCAGTTAAGATTAAAAATATTCAGAAGATGGCCCGAATTTGAGTTTAATTTGTACATTTTGAGCGAATATTTTCCATGCGAAATTCTATTTTTGTACACTGAACATTTTACATAAAAATTTTAAATAATAATGGAAACAGTGATTGTTTAAATCGATATATTTTACCATCGCCGACCACTTTGTAAATGCATTCAAAGGATACACAATCGATAAAATAAAAGGCACTTTAACTAACAAATTCGGCTAGTTTCAGAATAATTTTGGACGTAACTGTTGATCAACATTCAAAACAGAAGAAAACGCTTACTTCATATTCTAGCTCTTCACGTTCTATGTCGTGATTAATCCCATCCAGGAAATCATTGGGGTCAAAATATTCATGCCCGGGAGGACGCCTGAAAAAGACAGAAAGCAGGACAAACTCAAAAAGGGGATACTAGGCTAGTAAAATGAACTTCAAGTAGATACCCCACCACAGTTATTAACAGCAGAGCTACCCAGAGGCCCATCACAAATTAACACAGTATGCTCTGTGATTTATTTGATGAGAATATAAATTAAATAAATGAAAAAAAAATTATTCATTTTAGCTGATGGTTTCTGCTCAGGAGAGCAAAACGCAGCCACGCTCTCCAATCTTAAACGCCTGCCACAGAAAGAAACAAAGAGAATATGCAAATCTCCACTAACACGGCTCTCTGTTTAATTTGCCCGTGTGCCCCGCGGGAGGTTGTCGGATCCTGTGACAGGTACGTGTTCCCATCTGTGATCACAGCATTGCGATAAGGTGCCGTGCTCCCAATTAACTGCCGGCGTGAAAGGTCTGTCTGTATTTGAGTGATTTTGAATCTACCCAGTACACACAGTTGTTTTACCAAAATAGAGAAACAATGATTAAGTAAAATACCACTGATTACTTAAAGCGGGGTTGTGAGAGCACTTAGATCATGCTTGCAGTAGTTTTAGTTTGGTTATTTAACATTACATATAGTACATAGATTAAAGTATGTTTACATACTCATCTGGTAGCAGGTACTTTTCAAGCACTGGGGGTGACGGTGGTGGCAACTTGGCAAGGGGCATAATGTGTTGGAGGGTGATTTCCGTCTGGGTGCTGCTATCTGACAGTTGCGTGTCAGCGCCGGGGGAGACCAGTTTGGGCAGAGGGGCCCGGCGCAAAACCTGGACCATAATGGGATCCTTGGCAGTACGGAAAGCCTCCACTGCTTGGTCATGGGTGGCTTTTGAGAGGTCTTTGCCATTAACCTGAAGAGAGAGAAGCAAGGACAAAATACTTCACTAATAGATGAGGGTTGAACCGCCACAACAAGAAACCATCCATCAATAAATCCTTTCATTCATCTAATAACACATATCTTGCTCATGTTCACAGGCCTATCCGAGTTGACTTTGGGTAAGACGCATGGTATACGACGAACTCATCAACAGAGGCGGATAGTTTACAAAATTTCACATACCCGCCCAAAATAAGTGATAGCCAGAGTGGAGTGACAGAGTCCATCTCTGATTTATCACAATAATTATTCTAAATACTAGGGATAGACCGCCGATAATAGAGATCTATCCCTAATATTGGGCATTATGACGAATATCGGCATCTGCCTTTTTTAAAATCTGACGGCCGATATAGGTAAATCTAAAACAATTTTAATCTCAGTGAGCTATTTACTGTATTTAAAATTGCAGTTAACTTTACAAGAGATACTACTGACCCTGGGAACCTTCTGAACCATGTGTTTTTGTTTGATGTTCAAACAAAGAAATTTGAAAGTTTAAGATTTCAGGTATTTTTAAATTTTGGGAAAAAAACTATTTACTGTAGAAAACTATAGAGAGCTAAGGCATTTACTTGTTTAAGTTTCCAATTAACTTTTTAACTTTTTGAAAAGTCTGAAAAATTGTTCAATAAACAGGCTTTAAAACATTACAACAAATGTTGACGCCAATATGATCCCCCCCGCTTTTTTTGTTTTGTTTTTTTAATGCTGAAAATTAATATTGGCTTCAATTATCGGTTATCAGCCTCCTTGACTACTAATCATCGGCGTCGGTATCCGCCCTGAAAAAATACACATCGATTGATCTCTACTCAATACTGAGACAACATTCCTGCCTTAAAAAGGATGGGTAATCTCTCCTATGGTCCCTCCTCTTGCCACATAACTGAACATACTCAAAGCTTCCTTAGAATTAAGTTACTTTTGAGCGAAGCATACGCTTCTGCGTGTCATTCGGTATACCATAAATCTTCAATCTTTTGTTTTTGAAGACTAAGCATTTCTGGAATAATATCAGAAATTCTTTCTGTGAAGCAGGGCAAATACAAACCAGAGGCAAGTGTGCTTTTAGGATGTCTAAGCCTGAAGAGGAATGATGAATATAACGGGGAAAATACGTAACCCTCATGCAGCAATCAGGGAGAGGATATGTGCCAACTAACAAGCAGCACGGATTAATGTTAATCCTGAGCTTCAAGGATAATTGGATCATCTCAGCAGACTTAAACCTTAACATCAAAACAATGCCAACATTTTGTTAGTAACGTGTGCATCGAGTGAGTTTTCACACCACTGAACACAAATCTAACAAAAAAAAAATCTGATCATTGGTGAACCACAACCATCACATTATCATAAATGTAAAAAAAAAAAAACGAACAGTTGCTGTTTTGCAATAAATCGGTAATAAACCATCCCCAAATCAGACAACTTTTCGGATACTCGTTTATGCCCCACAGCGAGCACCGATGTTGCACATCATCTGAGAAATACAAGCTCCCTTGTGTTTCCTTCATGCTGCATGTCGTCTCCAGCAGTCAACCTGGTTGCCAGGAATCCCGGGGCTACTTGAAGGCAGTGAACCAGAGACAAAGCCTTTAGCCCCCTTCTTCTGTTGAGCCTAGCACATTCTGCTCCAGTGCTCCCAATGGGAGGAGCCACCTCCCAGCTGTGGAGGGGGTCCCACAGCCTCTATTTACTACTCTCACCTCTGACACTGAGCAGCCCGTTGCGGAACACTGGGGAGAAAAACACACAACACTCTCCTGACACAATAACGTTGCTTCATCACTCAGAAGATCTCAGACTATGCTATCATAACCTTGTACTTTAACAAAGAAAATATGTAGTTGCAACTAAAACATGCTGGAATGATGCAAAGTAAAATGTTTTGTTTCACAGATTGCCCTCTGTTAATCTAGGGTCACATTTGCCTTTGCAGATGAACTTGAGTCATTGTCCATGTTGACATAACGAACCGTGACTGTCATGCAGAAATGACTCTGACAACCCCTGGTGAATCCTCTGAGAAAGGTCTCTGTTGAATCCATTTAATGACAAGAGAAAAGCAGCACTTAAAGGAATACTAATTAGTTCTAAATCATGTCTGTTTTGTTAGTGGTCGGTGAGGAATTCACACAGCTGTGGTTTCTGGAATTCACTGCTAAAGCACTGTGTAACAGACCTCAACGCTTTTTCATCAGACTGGTAATCCATGTAACACACTTGTTTAACTAGATAAAATAACTTTAATCATCTACAACATTTCTGTTCTCTTACACAAGCTCGTTTACCGTTGGTTGAGTAGAAGCACCTGTGGCTAAAGCCAAACTGTGGCAGGGTTTTTACTTTGTGGCGGTGTTGTGGTCCTCGAGATCGCCTAGGTCTCGAGACTGCTCTCAAGTTTAAGATCACTTTTTGAGGGTCTCGGTTTCGTCTCGGAATTCAAGGAACTGTATTTTTACTTGGACTTGTCTCAGTATCGGACAGGGCTGACTCTGGATTTCTGATCTAGACTGATCAAGACCAGGCCAGTTAAAACCAGAATCAGTGAAAAGCGCAGAATGCAGGTGCTGCCTTCCTTGTGTTGCCGGGAGTGCCACATTCCCTGGATTTGAGCTTTATCTCTTCAAAAACAACATTGCAGAATTTGTTTAATGTTGCAAATCTAATAAAAAAAAATAAAAAAAATAATACATATATATATATATATAGTCTTGGTCTTGTCCCAGTCTCAACCTCCAAAAGTCTCGGTCTTGTCTTGGTCTCGATACTCTCTAGTCTCAATAACGTCTTGGTCTCAGTTGGTGTGGTCTTCACTACAGAAAAAAAAATGCCAAGAGATTTTCTGAGTTGAACTGAATACATTTGACTCAGATATTGATTACAAGCAGATGTAGATACAGTGACTTGGCAACCTAAATGTGTATCACTATAGACACTAGGATCTTCCGGGTTTTTGCTTAAAAAAAAGTTATTTTTCTGTGCCTTTTTAAATTTCAGCTGAATACCCCTGATCTAAACAACGGAACCCCCATGTGACCAAAAAAGAACAAAAACTTCATCAAGTCTTCTCATACAAATAAAGTGACAAGCTGTTGTACCAGAGAATTAGAACCCGGAGAGACAAACTCAACTGTAAAGAAATACCATTCGCTGTGCTCTGATAGAGGAGGTAAACAACATAGTGAAAGGTGGTGTTTACAGAGAATATCAACCAGCAGCTAAGCGACCTAGAGACATGTCATGTTTCATTAGCACCGTTATCCTTTACTGCTGCCCAGGCCCTCTCAGCTACACATACATGATGCTAACTAGCTTACTAAGGTAGCTAATGGGCTCATTCAGTGAAGTCACCGCTCAAACTGTGTCGTCCAAACAATGACTTAATATGTACAGTGTGCAAATTGTAGTTATCTATTTACTACAGGTTTGTTTGATTTTTCTGATTTATAGATCATTTTATGTCTCTGTTGGGACTGTAATTCTTTATTCCATTTGCGTTGGACTACCAGAGTATATGCAGTTCCATGAGCACTCCCCAGCGGCAACAGCCACCTGCTCCAGTGTCGAACAGATGTGATAGCACAACGGGGCTGATCCAAGCTGTTATTAAGAACCTTCCGTGGTTTGTGGGGCTTGCGATCCCTTCTTTGTCACTCGACACCGTTGGTGTCAAGCCTCATTATAGAGTCGTGTGTGTTTTGGTAACTACTTTGATGGCAGAGGTGTTTGATGGTGGGGAAGGGCAGATGGCTGACTGTGACTTAAACAAATGTCTCCATCTCAGTTTGCCAAGCTCGCTGTTCAGCAGAAGTCACACTGAGATCATCTGGCAAAGTGACTATTTGGTTTATTGAGCTGAGTAAGACATCTTTGCAAACTTCACTCAGAAGAATGAATAATTAAGCCCTGGCACCTGGGAAGCCTCAAAGAGCAAAAGGCTTATTTTGCTAGGCAGATCAATTGTTTCTGGTCAAAACGATGTTCCTAGGGGGGGAAGTGGGGTGGATGGGAGTCGGCTGAGTAGATTTGAGAAAAAAGCAAAGGACTTAGCAGACACACAATAGTCTGACTCAGTTCAGTGTGGATCACAGCCTCAATAGCCATCTTGTACTGAGGGCTCTAATTAAGCTCCTGGTCCTCAGCATGGCGCCTCGGCCAATATAAGGTGCTTTTGGATAAATTAAGCGCACTTGGACTGTCAGACTGAGTTTTCAAGACCTGAACCGCAAAGTCCCTGACAAAGCAGCTAAACTTACATCGCCGCATGGCACTTACCTTGTGCTTTGAAGAGAGGACAGAAGGCTACCCCACTGCCAGAAGGGTCAAGTTTAAAAAGGAACCCCGCGGTACAATAAGGCTCAGGTTTTGTATGGTCATCATTATGAAAAGGGAAAACAATTCTGTTGAACACTATCAACACTGTTTAATAGACCTTGATCATATTTCGACTGTAGACGGTCTGTACATAAAAATCAAAAGAAGTTGTATTAACAAAAATACAATTTTTGCTTGTTTGTAGCTTTAAAGAGACAAAGAGGTCTTATTAATTAATAAGAGAGTCAAGAGTTGTTCAGAGAATATTAAACCGACTTCATAATTCGTTCAACATCAAACATACCTTGAGTCTCAAGTCTGTAATTTCAGTGGATGATGATCCCAAAATCGATGCAACCCAAATCTTGTTGTGATTTGATCACAATTTACCATCCAAAACTCTAAGAGGGGATGATTTGAGCTGATCACCACTGTTGTTGCAACACTGCGACAAAATCTAAAGGAATGTTTACACAAGAATGCTTTTATAAAAACGGGAGAATTTCTTCCTGTACATTTTTGCATTTTTGAAAAAAATGCTCATACAGAAGATGACAAGATTGTCAATATGAGACGTTGAAGACACTATATTTCTTTTACTAAACTTTTTCTCGCATGCACTTATCAACTAGTTATCTTCCTGGTGTTATCCACCAGTGTATATTTGATACTACAATGTGTGCATGTTTGTGTTGAGAATTTCACTTACAGGAGTATTGCGCCTCTGCTCGATGCAGTACATTTATACGACCCTGGAGATGTGTTTTCAATCTCATTATCTTGAGTAGCACGTGTAACAACAGCCCTGTGTTCTGCCATTAATGAATTAATTTGACAAACGGGTATTTACATAATATGTTTACCGTTTTTAGAATGTGTGTTTCAGTGTTTAGACAAGCGGATAGCGCAGCTGTTTTCAGGAATGTGCACTTTGTGACCATCAATTCATTTTTCATACCGCTTACTCTGTCACCAGTAAGCTGGAGCCTAACAGACTGACTTTGGGTGAAAAACTGACTACATGGTCACCGATAGAAAAGGACACTCACTCACTGTTACTGAGTCGGAACAGAGTCTCTGCTAGATCCATTGAAGCCAACCGAGTGAACTAGTACACTATCAGAGCCTCACTTAAGACCTGATTTCAAAATAAGTAGCCTCTTTTCTGTCCTCCATCAAATGAACAAACTGTCTAAACATTTTTGTCAACTTACAAACTACATTTTAAATCAAGCTGCAATCAAAAATCAATGAAAGTAAGAAGGTAAAAATACTCACACAGTACATATACAGGTGCCAATAGACAAAGACTGAGCTGATTAAAATCAATGAATGCAAATGGTCTTTTTTATGGCGGGTCACTTAGCTTTTCCATAGCGCAAGGATGTCTTCCTTGATCATTTTTGGTGTTGTTGGCTATTGGCTCTTTCTAAAGGTCAATGTAGATTGCCCATTCATTGAGTCACACTCAACAATTACATATTGACACTGTTGGGTGTCCAAATTTAGTTTTTTTTTTTTTTCTCAAATCAATATTATTGGTTAGTCACTTTGATCTGTTATTTTTTACAATATATTGACCAATTTAAAGTGTTGAAAATGGCTATTTGATTGCAATGTTAATAGTTCAACAAACTGTTTCCTGAAAAGTGATGGTTTTAAAGATGCGAGGATTCAGCAATATTCTATCTGTTGCCTGGGCAACAAGGTCCACACTAATAAACATTTTCAGTACACATCTTTGGACAGCCAAGTCAAACCTCAAACCTCAGTGAATTTTGAGTCAGGCCACAAATATGTATGTTGCTTAGACCATATTCAAGTCAAACCTAATTGCTAGCATTGCACCTTATTTAAACTTTGTTGCCCTTAATTCATTGTATTAAAACAACAACAAACTGCACACCTAGGACAATACAGTGCACCAGTTGGAATATTTAACCAGGATTTTTAATGTATATAAAACCTCTTACATGCAGCGCCTGTAAACTATGAGATAATTAATAAAGACTGCTCTAAGACATGAACAGTGATCCAATCCAGGATTGTTGGCAAGGAAGATGAAACCAACCCAACCCTAAATGAGGCACAGCTAAGTAAATGACAGTCATGATCCACACATCTGCAGGAATTAGCACTCAGTTGTGTGTGGAGGATTATGGGCCTCTAATATTACTGCCCATAATCCTTGGTGGCATGGCGCAGGTGCTAGAGTGGGTGTCTCCCTTGCTGAACATTCTGGGATTGATCCTTGTTGATTGACCATGTTGAAGTGTCCTTGAGCAAGATACTAAACCTCAATTTGATGACTGAGCAGACAGGGTGAAAGCGCTATACAAGTGAAATCCCCACGCCCATTTATTATACATAGGGTGTCCATATTTCCATTTTCAAAAATTGAGGACACTCGGCCCGGCCTTGAGATATTTAAATGATACTCAAAGTTTACTCAAAGATGCCATATACTATAACTATACGTATGCCTCCTCTGTATGGGTAGAAAGTTAAACAAAAAACATAATTCTCTTTTGAAGTCTTACTTGACAAGTTAATAAACAATGACACAATGTTATAAGGCCAACCTTTTTTTGCTCCATCAATCTATCATCCCATCCCCCCCATTGGGGCAAATGGGGATCGTACCTGTGTTCACTAGTTTGGCAGGGCATATCTTCACCATTGTGCTAAAGTTCTAAACTAAAATACTGTAGGTAAAATCTGAATTAAAATATTGATATTATCACTGGAGACTGATTTTATTCTGGATGTCTTAGTTTTGGAAGAAAAGAGTAGTGGACTAAAATTCTGTGATTCCTTCAAGGTAGTTGAGGAAAGGTTGAAGCAAAGTCAGTTCCAGGTATTTTAATGACTAGCTATAAAGGACTGAATCGACAGAATTCTCCATAGGATGTAATTTTCAAAAAGATAATAAAACAACAAATTAGTAGTTGTATATTACAAATAAATACACTGAGAATGAAGTGTTCAGGGACCTTATGTTAAAGATGCAACAACAAGATCCCTGCTTCATTTTAGTTTCAGGCAACAAAAAAAACAAAAAACAAGCAGCCCAGTGTTAAATATAAACTTTAGTAAAAGTCAAACCGGGGTTAAAGGCAGAACGCACAGAGTCAGCATTGGAGTGACAATGACGAGGTGGGCACAGGTCGGCACACACTAGCAGACACATTGAGAGAGCTGTCACCTCTTCATCATCCTCTCCCTTTAAGCCAAGCGCGCCACCTCACAATGACCCCTGTGGCCAGAGTTCAGGCTGCTCAGCTGCGGTCGGGAACAACTCTAGCTTCAGTTTTGCTCCCACGTCACAAGTGAGCCATTTAACAAGCACCAGCGTTAGCTGCTGCAGGCTGGTGTCAAAACTAAACGAACAAAAAACAACTCGTGAGACCTCTCGGGCCCGTACTGAATACGCGTGGTTACAGTACCTGGCAGACTTCATAGAGCAGTTTATAATGTTCCTCAGGCTTCTGCAGGGTACAGAGACTGCATCCCATAGTGGAGGAGTTCACACCATGCAGGCTCCCCCTGCGGCCACTTAGGCAGCAAGAGACGCAAAGCAGATATCTTCCTCTTTGGAATGATTCCCTCTGTTTTTTCTGTCTTTGACTGACAAGATTGTACTCCCCCAGCTTGTGGCTGTCTCACCCTTCTGTCTCACACACACTGCCCCCTCCGCTCCTCACCTCACATGCTCCCTCTCGGCTGAACTACTGGTGGCCAGAGCCAGCGTTGGGTTATATACGCCCCCTCATGTTTATTAAACAGATGCTCATTGTAAATTCATGACGAAGGTTAACTCATGAATTGTATTACCGTGGGGCAAATATCCAATCATTCAAGCATATGGCTGCCCAATTAATGCAGAGCATAAAACAAGCAAGTGACGGGGAGTTTATGGATATTATGACATGACCACTTTGCCCTTTTGCAACCGAAGTTATTTGTTATAGGCAGGGCAACTTTATTTATGAAGCACATTTCATACACAAGGCAACTCAATGTTCTTCACCCAACCAAAAGCATAATACGTAAAAGCATTTAAAAGTAGAACAGAGCAAAGGAAACAAACATAGATTATTGAAAGAGCATGTATTGGCTAGCTGGATGGATGGATTTAAAGAAAGAAAATAAAAAGCAAAGGAAATAAATAAATGATCAAATAGTGAAACTGATTTTATGCAGGCTTAAAAGGTGTGTGAAAAAAATGTTTTAACCTGGATTTTAAAACATTTATGCATCGTGACTTTTCTTGTCAACTTATTCCATTTGCATGCAGCATAACATCTAAACACTGCTTCACCATGTTTGCCTTTAACTTTGGGCTCCACAAATTAACCCAAGTCTGCAAACCTCAGAGCCCTACAGGGTTTGTATTCAATTAGAATTTCCTTAATGGATTCAGGACACAGACCATCCAGTGATTTATAGACCAACGATTTATGACTACACTTACGTTTAACCTCATGTTTGACTTAGGAAAAACTGAAAAGGTTCTAAATGTGTGTGTGTGTGGGTGTGTGTGTATGTATATATATATATATATACACATTTTATTTATTTGCACAACTTCACTGAATTAAACTGACAGTTTGTTTCTAATATAATAAGCTATATGGGAGGAATAAAATGTTCTACAACAACAAAAAATACAATTCTAAAATTCTACAACACTGCAGACTACAATCAAAATATTACAAATGTTGTTTTATTGAGACCTCTCAGTATTAGGCAAAATGTGACCTTATAAATACAGCCAAATTTTGGTATTGAACCCCTTGGTTTGTTAGCATACACTTCATAACTCTGCCAATGGGGTGGAAAACATGCAGGGACCACTTTGCCTTTGGTGGTTCTCTGTCCGTGTGTACTTGGAAAGTAAAATGGCAGTATTCAGTGGTTTGATACTTGTCCAAACTGTGGATTCCAGAAAACTAATCCATTAAAAGCAAACAATTCATTCACAGAGCATTTTCTATAAACATGAATCCAAAGCCAGGGGAAACAAATAAATCAGATCTATATTGCTGCTCGAGCTCTCCGGCTTAGCCAGACGAACTTCACCCAGTGGAGCATCCAATGTGTTGTGACACGCTGTTCTTCACACTGTCCGACGCCGTGTGTGTTGACAACTAGTCTGGCTGCATAAGCCAGACCTGGCATCAATCCTGCACTTTCCCCGTGGTGCCATTTTGCCAGCCAAAGATAAATGTGCAGTAGGGACAGTCACAGCAAATGATATTCATGTTTGAATTAATAGGAATTGGGGATATAAAACTTGAATATTTCAACAAGGTTAATGTATGCTAATACCACTGCAATATTTGATTATATTCTAGGGTTGACAGTTTCAATTTATTCTTTGGCCATATACTGTATCAGTGGGATATGCCTGAAATCCGGTGATTGTGGCATATCATCGAGCCAGGCATGTCCACTGATTAGATTCCAATTACTCAGTGTGGTTGAAGTCACACACAATTTAGGACATCAACAAAACTTGTTCACACTTTCTCCAAAGGTCCCGTTTGCATGTGCTGGTTGTACATTAGCCTATTGTCAAACATATGTGCCTCCACAATACTCCCACTTGAGAGAGGTGACGACCATTATATTAAAGAGTTCAGATGTAATGCATTAAGAAAAAAAAGCAGGTTTATATTGGATTAACACAGTACAATTATATATAAACGAAGTACCATTTGCCAATTGTTCATCTTCCATTAGTTATAATATATGCAGTATTTTACATACATTCCTTCCCCGCAAAATCACCTGCACTGTGGTGCGCTGCTAGTTCAACCGTCTTTTGTCATGAACCCCCAATCCATTCAGCCCGTCTCCTACATGTACAAGTCTTGAGATTTGTTGTAATGTCTGTATGTGAGATTTTGTTTTTTCCAGGCATACACTATGCTCCTCTTTTGGAGCATGGCCCCAGCCTTGTCTGTTTTTCCCTCTCACTACGTTATGTCTTGTCTTCCCTTCTTATCTAGGATCTCGGGGCGCTGTGAAGCGAATATCGACAGGCCTTTCCGTCCTGTCTCCCTCTATTGGCCGTTGTTTTTCATGTGTCTTGGACGGATTCGGCCTGTTAAGTCAATTTGGTTGCTCTGTGCTGTGCAATGTGCAATGACAATAAAGAGCCATTCATTCATATTTCAATGTTTGGTGTCACTTCATTTCTGTTCAGCTCATAACACTAAATAACCTTATACAGTCAGTCCTCTAGTTACGAACATCCAATTTACGAACATTCGCAGATACAAACAAAGGCTGACTGATGTCCATAAATGCCATATTTCGCTCGCAAGGTAATATTTCTAAGTGCGCGCCACATCATACATTACGGTACAGTACCTTACTGTAGATCCCCTCTCTGCCACAAACCCGCTGAGCAGCACCGCGCCATTTGCGCATTTCAACGATCCGCCATCTTGACTTGTCATACGCGCCAATTTACATTCATGTGCACTTCACGGACAGTTGAAAAACAATTTCTTGAGAACGTTTCAGCAGCCTCACATTAACTCAACTCAATGACTCCTCGACCATCAGAAAGCAAATATATTTTGTTTTTATGGCAGTGTACTGCGTAAAAATTAAATTAAATGGACTGTGAGGAAAAGTTGTTCAGATAATGAATGGTATTTTTTTATTTAAGTTATGTACTTTATATAAAGTATATATTTACTGTAAATAATTTAATTTGTTTCATTTAAAAAAATGCTTTACACACTTTTATTGTTTTTTTAATTTATTTAAATAATTTTATAAAATTTTATTTACATTTTTTTTTTAATGTCATTTGACTTACAAACAAATTTGATTTACAAACAACCTGTCGGAACCCATTGCTTTCGCAAGTTGAGGACTACCTATATGATACTTCTGGATGGTAGTGAGGTAAGTTTGGCAGCTGCATTGTTGCTTTGTTTTGACAAGTAGATTTAATAGATGGGGTCTTTTCATTCAATGTGTTGATGATTCCTATTTTTTTGTGGTTGGCTTTCTGTCCCGCATTGCAAAAAGCTGCCTTTCAATAAACCGCCCTCTTCCCACAGCCAACAAAGTACTGGACAACACCACCAACAGAAATCCTACAATAATACACTTAAGGCACAAATCATGCTGACAAAAAGTTGCCTAGGGCAAACTAAAAGGTATCTGTGTGAATTTAGCAATCATTTTTAATTAGTGGAGGACTTGGTTGTCTGGGTGCAGGGCTAAAACTTTCATCAAGTGCACCATGAAAACCAATTGTATGCTCACATTAGTTGTACAGTTGCGCCCGGGGCTGGGATCAGTGGAGAGTTGTAGCTGGCGCTCTCGTCCCACTAATCTTTCTTTCACACTGAGATTATCCCATTTGGAGCGGAGACAACGCTCTGATATGAACAAGTGCGCTAAGGGTGTTATGCTACAACTGCACAAAAATGTGCATATTAAAGAATAATCTGCAGCAATACAGGACGAAGAAAGAAAGTCAAGTCGAGGACCTTTTCAAGAGCAAACAGCAGGTGACTCAACTGCTCACATTGTGTTCGGATATTTAATTTGGACGCTGCTTATATTTACTGATTTTTTTGGTGTCAAGACCTTTTTGGTCCATGCTGTGTGGATTGATCTGCAGGTTATACAAACACACACATGCATGCTGCTCATTCTCTGCAGATTTTATTCATTACTGGTCTAGACACAGACTCAGTATCAAAGAGGATTTGATCTCAGCAGAACAAACAATAATAAAACAACGTAGCATGGATAGTTATTAGAAACATTTACGATTCACACTTGACTTCACTGCATCTCTTCTTTATCAATGTTGTGGTTCTCTTGTGCATTTGAACTAGATCATTCATATTCATGCAGGCTGTTTGGTCAGTGTCCCCATAGGGCCTGGTTTAATAGCTATGGTTTTACTTTGCCGGTGGGATCAGGTGGCCTTTGCTGTAGCATCTTTGTTGGTTTAATATTTTTTTTTTGTGTCTTCGTTGAAAATCTGGTGCTTTATGTTACACATGACCAAAACATTTATAATCCAATTTTATAGCAGGAAATTCTTAGTCAACAGGATTAGTACTGGTGATTGATAAAATAGACTATGATGTAATTTCAGATTATTTTTTTTTTTAAAATGAACGCATATTGGATCTCTCATCTCTCATGTCCTTTCATGTTTAAACCCTTGTTGATCTGGCATGTTAAAAAAAAAAGTCAAAAACAGTCAAGCAACATTATTTGACTAATAGCTATATATACTAATAGTCCCCTCATGCAATCATCTGTAATTTGAGATTTTAAACTTTTTTTTTTATATGGCTTGCTTTTAAAACAAACAAACAAACAAACAAACAATATGCTTAATGTGGTGCTAAACTGGCATTTGTGCTTAGATTTAAAAAAAAAATAACATAAAAAAATGAGTGCAAATGCCCTGCCTTAAATACTTTAGATTAATTAGAATTAAGATTGAGTTTTTATTTATTTATACAGGCATTACATGCAACAATAACTGGTACATTTGGCTTGACAATAGCACAGAACCAACAAACATTCCATCCATCCATCCACATCCAAATCATTTAAAACAAATTCAAACCAATAGGGTAAGCATGGTGTCGTGCACTATTTTGCCTCACAATTTACTAACGGTGAGTGCTGAGGGGTCACGAAAAATGATCATTTTTGTCCACAAATGAAATGATTAACGACTTCACATCTGTAGAATTTGCATAACCTGACCTCAGTTATTCAGTCAGCCTTGTGGTAAAACCAATAGCTCCACATTGCTGAACTTAGACATTAGTGATCACAGCAGAGATAAGATTTTTTTTAAATGTAGACTTTACAGGATGTGGCGAGAAAGTACGCATATAGGGTTGAGGTGGTAGACATAGGACACTGATGGCTGTAACTGATAAAAAAAAAGAAGGAATTACTTCCCTTTCATCCCACCCTTTACTTAATACACTGTCCAGACAGCAGGATAAGGGAACGGAGCAAATTAAGGGTCAAATGATTGGACAATGATAAATTGAATGGAAAAGGGAAACTAAAACTGGCTCCATATTAAATATCCATAAAGACGATGAGCTCTAATTTTGTAGACGGCACATGTGTGCTCGGGCGTAAAAAATAGCGTATCTCGATTTTCGTGCCGGCGCCTGTAAAGCCCGTATTCTACTGAGGAACAAACATTTACAACGCTAATGAATTTTGATTTCACGTTAGGGTTCATTAAGTCTGGATTACCACTGTTTAAAGAACATTTAGGAAACGCTGCAATCTTCGAACGAACCCTGACGTGAAATCTAACGTTGCAAAAATTCATCCCTAAGTGGGATATGGGCTTTAGCATCTTTAGGAACTTGGAAGACCGCACTGCGCCATGCTTGAAATTAGGGTAGACTGAGGGAACTTTCTTACACCTGACAATTCGGTGGCTGAAAGTAGACTAAACATTAGACTGGGTGAAAGCCGTTCTAAATTGTGGCGCAGGTGGTGTAACGTGATTTTTGGTGGATTTGATCAAAGTGAAGACAGACAGATTTTGAGCTCCGTGGTCGTGTGTGCTGGATGTCATCGTATTTCATTCATAAATATGATTACAATATGTACATTCCATCACAGTTGGGGGTTGGCAGGGTGATGGGGACTTCTTATGTCCAAATTTGGTATTGACTAATCTAAAGGGTTGAAAATGGCTTGCTCTCTTTGAGGATGCAATGCCAGTGGCCAGTGTGTTTTTTTTTTGGAGATGCAAGGATTCTGCCCTTTGTCTACATAATCCTTAGGGCACAATCCATAGTATGTGGATCCATAAAGACAAGAGTGTTTTATAAAAACAAATTATCCTATATTTTATTCATTTAGTTTCAAATTAGTTGAACAACAAAACATATCTAAATGTCCATCTCTACTGTCAAAGGTTCACTTCTGTGGGGTGATACCCAAGACCAAGTATTTTGGTGTTTTATGAGCAAAATGATACATTACATTGTGCCTGCCAAAAAAAAAGGTTGTTTGAATATTAGAAACCACAATTTAGTCAGCACAATTTGTAATGCGAGCAACGTGACCACTGATTACTGCGCCTGATGACAAAATCACGACAAGCAGAAAGAGTTGCCCATTTGAACCTAAAACTGTATAGACATGTACTGTACTTTGTGAATCCCAAAGGGAATTAACAATTAGTGCCGTACTTAGAGAAGTAATCATTCAAATTTTCTCAATGCAATGGGTGTCTTTTCCACAACAATTGGAATTAGGCATGGGTTACCATTTTCAAGGTGTACTGCGGTTATGTATAGTGATGGTTTTAAAACTGTTGAAACTTTCCATAAGCAGGATGTGGTGTTTTTCCTTTTTTCCATTTCTTTTTTTTTGAGTCATCAATTCCGGCAAAGTGGCACGAACCTCTCAAAGTAATACATTTTACAGCTGCAATTGCAATACTGTGACGCTGTGAAATGGTTGTCACCGTTATCATCATACCATCAGAAACTGATACCGGCCCTTGTCTACATGTACTGTACTTGGTAAGCAGCAGGTTTGCTCTGTGAACAGGGAAGGAAGTATCGTCATAAAAGGCTCGATTGGAAGACGTCCTCTAAGTTGATTCTGGTCATGCAGTATTTTAGCTACCTTCCATTTGGCAGACGTGGTAAGCCCATTAGCTTTTTAATCTGTAGAGGATATGAGAGGAAAAGAGAATTTACACCGCGAGCACTAATGGAAATGCCAGGATAGGAGAGAGATTAGGATCAGTGCAGGGTATACTTTAAGGAACACATGAAGTTGTTAAATAAGCGAGTTCCTCTCAACTGCACCACTGGGATATACGCGTGTGTAGGCGTGTGTGTATCGTCATCTCTGAAACACTGAACTGTGCATAATTCATCAGACAGCTGTCAGCTTTGTACTCATGTTTTAGACTATGAGCCAAATCTTGCGCCAGTAGGGACTGTGGCCAGTCGCAGTGACAGTCACTGAAACAACTTCCTTGAATGCTACAAGAAGTGATCATGACAGAACTATTATGACCGAATATTGTATTTCCTGAAGACCGTTTAGCTAAAGTACAATGCCCTTTGAAACTGTTATGTTTCTGCTCCCCGTTCAGTGTTTGTTTTCTCTTTTAGTAATGTTTGTGGGCGGAGCGTCCTTGCTGCACCTGTTCGCAGTCATTGGCTTTACTATTTAACAGAACAACCAACAATGAATTTTATAACAATTCTTACCCACCTAATTTCTAAAACATGTTTGAATGAAAGGTGGTATTTAGTATGTGCTTCCAACAAATGAACTTGTCTGGTTGAGTGAGGTCATTGAGAAACAAGTGACGGACGTTATGGTTAACATCAGTCAAATGTCTCATTACCGAGAGTCCAACCTAACTGCTTAAAGAATTGTGATGAATGAAATCAACCTTGAGTGAATTTTAATTTTTTTTCTACATTCACGCCTTTCTTAAGTCTGACACAAGACTTGAATTAAAGTGCTTCGAAAGAGAGATGCTGCTGCACTGTCGCTCATGATCCAGAAGATGTCAGACAGTCACTGTGAATGTCATGATAACAGATTTGAGATCATCTTTAATCTTAGCCAGACACACAGGAAGTTAGTAGAATTGCAAAATTCCAGTCTTTTATATATATATATATATATATATATATATATATAATACAATTTTGACATTGTTACAGTTCTGTATGCAGTATGATTCAGAATTATAAATGTAAATTACCATTCATGTATTTACTAAGTGTTCAAAGCCTTAATGAAATAAAGAACAATCATTTCTATTTTTATATAAAATCTTTGAACATATGGTAGCACAACAAGGAAAATAATTATATATATTTATTTCAGCTGGTGGGCTCAAATTTAAGCAAATATTGAGAGTGCCTTCAAAGCGAAGGTTTCTTGATACTTTGAGCGTCGTTATCAAAGCCCCTTTACAAATCATTCCCTTCCAAATGGGATGGGAGCTTTTAACAAATACAGAGCGCCGTTGTACAATTATACACATTTCACTCACACTGCAAATGGGCCTTTTAATGGAGGAAAATGCTGTAGTTATGGTAAAAAGGAGCTTTTATACGTGGCTAGCTCTCCAAAATGAGAAACAGTAGGAGGGGAAAGACACAACAAACAAATACATGGGAGCGCAGATGAAGGGCTGCTTGGATTATTTGTAAATCTGAAATCCAAGGAAAAAGAGGCAGATAAGTAAAAGATGTAGACGAGAATAGCTTAATGAGGATGCAATGATTTTAGTGGTGAGCTGGGGGATGGTTTGATCTCTGACCTCTCAGATCCTTTGGTGCATGTGACAGGCTCGAGTTCAGACAGGGGATTAAGATAATCAGGGAAAGTAATGAGCACAGAGAACACATTCATGAGGCCAGACACGCTCTGAAAGAAACAATTACTCACCTTAAGCTCTTTTAAGAAAGTGTCTCTACCTAAACATTTTCTTTAACTGTGGCCTTTCACTTAAGTATGACAGCCAGATTAGACCGATAAAGGTGACCCCAACCACAATTAATAGGAAATTGTTTGTACCGTTCTATAAAGATACATTTATTTTTTTTCTTTTTATTTGTTTACGTTTCTTTGGGCTGATAGAGCAATTATTTGCATTTAAGGCTCGAGTTACCAGGAAGTGAATGTGAGCTTTAAAATTTGAAAACAATGATTTCACGCTGGATGACTAAAGCATCATGTGTCACCCTCTCCAACGTAGAATGAACCTTTTTTTTTTTTTTTTTGCCTCATCGAAATGCCTCCTGTTTGCCCAAATCAAATTACCTTGCATGCTGACTCTGGGTGTGCACGTGAGAAGCACAAGATCACACGGAAATAATTAAATCATAAGATTAAAGGAGAATACAGGCATCTCACTGGAAACAGTATCACAGTCCTTCAACATTTTGTACAAATTGTTGCCCATATATTTGAAACAGATTAAAATAATCAAAGGTGTTTTTGAGTTATATAAAGTTATAATATGCCAGTAGCGTGTTGCTACACAATGTGCACGTTTTGAAAGAATGAATAATGTGTTACATTTTCCACTCAAGTACTCAAGTCAAGTAGAATATTTTCACTTTTACTTGATGGTCAATCAGCCAGTTCATCAATATTTCGTAGAGTAGCACCTTTCACGACCAAAGTCAGTTGCCGTTCACCTCCTCTAGGTCACAGCAGTGAGAAAGATTTAAATCAACAGCACATACTTCTCAGCCACGGTGGCACCCTCGCACTCACACGTATTGTGCATTCACCAAAACTAATATTGTAGTTATTGAAAAATAACACTTTGTCAAAAAAAAAAAAGGAACACAAAAGAAGTTAAAGTTACACCAGATTGTGTGACTACAGGAGGTCCACAAATTTAGAATACTCATTATAAATGTTGAGCTTTCCCATTACACCATTAATAATAAAATAAGACTAGTAAAAACAATTATTGCAATTATTCTAGATTTTATTTAAAAATGTGTTTATGTTAAGTGAAGTCTAGAAAGACTTTTTAAGTGTGAACCAGTGTTAAATTTGAAAATAAATTTTATTTTATTTTTATTTTTAGTCATAATTTAGTCATCTGATTGTATTTTAATTTTAATACAATACTAGTCGACGTAATAAAAAGCAATTTTAGTCAACTAAATTGACAACTGAATTGATGTTTTCCTTCAGCATACATTTGAACTTTTATCGAGAAAAACACACCGACTTGTAACTGTAGTTTAGCACGCAAGACACATTTAACAACTGTGTCTTTACTATGTTGAACTGACAATGATATGCCCTTTTACAACTTAGTTTTCACAAAAATAAAAATAAAAAAGTGCATAATTGCTTGAGATTAACTCTTACAGCTGCATAATGAATGCAAAGATGTCTGAACATTAAATAGAATGCAGTAAACACTGAACAGTTTCTGAGCGGTTCTTTTCTCCCACCCGCGTTTTTCCTTCTGATTGGATTGTGTGAATTTTTGTCACTATGTTGTTTTCATTTTCGATTTAGTCATTGACGAAATTGTCAGTCAATTTTAGTTACCGTCTCAATGAATGGCTTCTATTTTAGTTTTCGTTTGACAATTTTTTTTCGTGACAAAAATATGATGAAAATTTTTCGGCAATGAAATGATCACTGGTGTGAACCACAGTCACAAATTTAGTACAGTACCTCAATACACTACTGTTGCCAGCATAAATGCAAAACAAGTACATTTTAAAGTTACTATTGCTTAGTGTAGAAGCACACAGAAATCAGCACACCCCAAGAGCACAAAGAAGGGCCTACGTTGTCTAGAGCGGCATGCCGGAACGTCACTTAATTTGGCACAAATGTCTCAATCATCTAAAATCGTCTATGCTTTCAGCACCTCCATTGCAATTGTTTCAGTCCTTATAATGACGCTGCCACATGGCAATATCATCTTTCACAGGACCCATCTGACCGTTGCTCCTGTCAGCTGGCGTCATGTTCACTGGTGCGCATTCCTGCCTCTCTTTAATCCCACATTTTCAATTACTCAAGAGAGTGCAGCCACCCAACATGTGTTGCAATTCAATAAAGACAAGACAGTCTGATCCACTGGGTGCAACAATGCTGCATTGTTCTGGGACAGATGAGTGACAGGGGGCGTCTAGAACCCCGAAACACATTGTAGCTACTTTGTACCTGTCAATCAAGCTGTGTGTCATAGCTGGCAGGTTGTCCGAATGCTGGTGGGATGCTTCAAGAAGCAAGTGAGGTGAGAGGTCCTTGACCACAAGGCAGTCTCGTTCTATGCTGCTGTGACCCAACAGCAGAATGAAGATGAATAGCAACGCATGGTGGGTCGTGTACATTGCAGCACTTTTAAAGAACCACTAGCCCACCAAACTAACAAACGTTTGTTCTCCCTGCCATCTTTTGAGTCCCCTTTGACCCCATTTACAGTTTGTGATCAGTGCGTGAAGACTTTTGTCAGATATTTAATAGATCTGGCTAAGAAGGTTCCAATGACTGTTTTAACAAATCATTCACACACTGACTATCTATCAAACAAGCTCTAAGGTATTATGGGTATAGGGTTCAAGATCAATTGTATTGCATTTACATGATTATATATATATAGTATATATACATACAAAAGCTTAATAGAATACCAATACTAAGAGAGGCCCTGCATTAAAATAGTGGTATTGGTATCGGCAAGTACTAACAAGTAACATGCTGATACTATTATTTCCGACGCTAATATAGGACTTTGGATGCAGCATCTTGTGTCTTGCTTGTGCACGACATTCACTGATGTGTGACGTGTTCACTGCATGCCGAGCCAAGATATCCTATCGGCCCTTGAATGCTCTGAACCAATGGCAGGGCAGCTTTTTCATGTTGAGAAAAAACAAACAAACTAGATATTGGTACGGTATCGGGTGATACTGAAAAAAACGGTATCAGAACAACACTACTAATTATGAATAGGTATATAATATATGCCAAGGAAGTCCAAACTCTTTAGTTTGAGGGCCGCATACAGAAAAATGCAGGGGGTACTTAAATTTTGTATTTATTTATTAAAGGCAAGTGTACATATTTTTTTGATTTTTCAATGTTCATTAAACCCACTATTAATTTTAATAAAATAAAAAAAAAAGTTATATCACATCAACATACATTATTATTATTATTTTTTTATAATCAAAGGTCTGCAATTATACAACTTACAGGAGGCGGAGATGTTTTTGCAATTTTTGCAATTTTTGCAATTTTTATTTATTTATTTATTCTTAGTGGATTTGCCCTCTCTTTAAACAAGGTAAAATCAATTTCACAATCAATTTCAACTTTAGTTCTAGTTATTTTTGATTAAGTGCTACATGACAGCTTTTTGTTGAAGGTGATAAGGCAATTAGTTTTGGGGAATCAAAGGCTCTGTTTCTCACTAGACTACACCCACCCATGCACTGAACAGCAGCCACATTCAAAACCAAAACAATATGAAACTACAGTAAGATGGCCATTTTAAAAACACTACTTACTTGAGGATCATTAATGAGATATTGCCATGAATGGGACCTTGACATAAAGCAGAACGTGTAAGAAACTGCTTTTGCTTCTAAAATGGATTTACCTTATGGTGAGAAATTGTCATATTATTTTATTCATAAATACTTTATTGTATCTTTGCATTTTTAGAAAAGCTCCCTTCTCTTCTCATTTTTTTTCAACTTCTCTTGTGAAAAGTCATTTCTAATATATGCTACAGGTCGCTAAAAATGGATGGAGGGCCACAAATGGCCCCTGGGCCATAGTTTGGAAACCCCACGGCAGATACAGCCCTTGTGGTTTAGTCCTTAATATAATATAGAACCATATTAGAAATAGAAGCCCAATTCCTCAGCTTCATCTACGGCTCCTTCCCTAATACAAGATGCCTATTAAGGATCACTTTATCATTCAAATTGTTTTCAAGCCAGTAGAAGAAACTTATCAAACATTTAAATATATGTTGTTGTTGTTTTACCTCTAAGAGTAGAGGCACTGAAAACAAAAGGCTAAATGACATGTATGCCTGGCTCATTTCATGTTGGTATTGGTATAATATGAAATATTATAGTGCTGATATACTAGCCTTGTTTGCACTTGTGTCGGCAACACAGCATTCAAGAAGAAAGCATGCTCAAATGTATACAGTACTGGACAGAATCCCAGTCGTCAAGGAAACACAACCTATTCCTGACAGTCGCTATGGCAACATAAAAGTGGGGGCACCTTACTAGACAGAGGTGAGGTGCTGTTATTGAGTTTTCTCTCATAGCTAAGTTTTAACTAAAGTGCATGTACAAAACAACATTTAGCATTTAGAAGAGAGAACAAAATTTACGAGAAGATGCCAAATTTTGGCTTTGAACATGGAGTATGTCAATACGTCATCTGAAGCAACACAATAATCTATAACAACAAAATACAATTCAGATGTTGAAATTCCACTCAAAAAGTTCGAGTGTGTGAAATGGATGAACACAGGCTGCTGAGTCCATGGTGGAACTCAACAGCTCAACTTCACACAGTCCTGTTATGCAACCTGAGCCGGGCCGGGAATGTTATTACTCCATCTAGTGTGTTCTAATACTGCTCTTTATACGATTATTTCCTTTTCACTGAACTCACTTTGGTAACAAGATTATGAATAAATGCACACTGGAGGCAGTACTACTAATGTGCGGATTTCGTGTTTGTGTGTGTATGTATTGTGTGTGAAAATATGTTATTGAAACTGAGGTTTACATGCACATGCTGACTGCCCCCAGTGTCTGATTAGTAAGCACTAGAGCAGAGATTAACCCCCGATTACATCACAAATCGGCCCTAAACTGACAATACACGCAGCACTGAGAATTCTATTGTTGACTCCACTTTCAATGGCATTCAAACAAAACACACAAACAAACTCTGGTATGCGCGCCCGCTCACCATCCACAACCAATAGGAAAACAAACAGAGAAAACAATTCCTTGAAGAGAAGACTATTTACTACAGAGGGGTGACATGACTAAGGCGCACAAACTTGAGCGTAGTGGTCATTTCGTCAATGAAAACTAAACAAAAATTATTTCGTCAACAAATTTTTAAGACTAAACTAAAACTAGACTAGACTAAAACCCTCATTAATAAACAATAACTGGGACTACATCAGTATGCATTTTCGTCGACTAATGAAGACGAGACAAAATTGTACTTCACTTAGAAACTGGACTAAAATCTTAGGACATTTTAGTTCATGAACAAAAACGAGATGAAAATTTGATGATTTTGTAAAATCTTGTCTCTGCTAGACAGTCACTAGTTGGGTTTCCATCCACCCATTTTAATTAAAATTTTCAAGTGCAAAAATAAAACTGAATGGAAACGCGAGAAATTAGAAAAAGGGCCAAAAATTCGCAAAAAAAAAAAAAAAACGCTTAGAGGGGGTGGATTTTGAAGCGTACCAACAAAAGGAAAATCCGGATTTTGGCAATGGAAACAGGTTTTGCAAATAACTGCTGGCAAGACCGGATAAACATCGCACGTTTTGAATGGATATTACGTCACACGTACGTTTGTGGTCCCGAAGCAATGTCGGTTGATAAAGTAAGGTATGTTTGGGGGCCATGACGAAACTGAAATATTTTTGGAATTAATTAAAGAAGCAAATTCTAATGCAATTTTAGATAGAAAACAGCATAATTGATAAACACTAAGGTTTATCAATAATTACAAAAGCAAAGGCATATGACATCATCGCATGGCGCAGTCACTTCTTCCTCTTCTTCTTCTTTTAAATTATTCACATCTCTATGGTGTTTACCGCCACCTACAGCGGCGGAGTACCCTCTCAATATTTGCAAAAGAAGAGCAGGACGGAAACGGGCATAAAAGTTGCATGTCTGTTTTGCACATTTTCAGTAAATTTGCTTAAAAAATTCAAAACAATTGGATAGAAACCTGACTACTGTAACACTGTCATGTGACATACCCCCTTTCAAATCTGCAGCTAGCAAGTGCAACATACACAAACACATGGGACAGACAGGACGTAGATTCACGGTGAAAGGTTAAAAAAAAGTAAATTATAGTAATAACGTAACAAGTTAGCCAGCAAAGGTTAGCGGTCGGATTAACATTATTGTTGGAACGTTATAGCTGTTGGATTAATGTTACGTTATTACTATAATTTACTTTTTTTAATCTTTCACCGTGAATCTACGTCCTGTCTGTCCCATGTGTTTGTTGCACTTGCTAGCTGCAGATTTGAAAGGGGGTATGTCACATGACAGTGTTACAGTAGTCAGGTTTCCATCCAATTGCTTCAAAATTTTTAAGCAAATTTACTTCCAACGATAATGTTAATCCGACCGCTAATTTATGGTGGCTAATTTATGGTGGCTAATTTAAAATGGCTAATTTATTAGCTCATAGCATGGAGCTATAGTAGCCACTTGTTGATATACCCTAATTGTGTGTGAAGTTGTTTTTCATCAAAAAGATGAGAATAATTTATGTGAAATAGTTTCAACATAATCTGCTGATAAAATAAAAATTAAAAATACAAGGGTTAAATGATTGTCCTGACTAAAACTAGATAAATTAAATTATGTTTTCTTGGACTAAGCTAAAGACTAAAATGCTAGATTTATAGTGGACTAAAAACGGACAAAATAAAAACGGGATGAGGTAGACTAATTATGATAAAAAGGGATTGTGATTGAAACTGGACTAAAACTGAGACTACATTTAAAAATGGCGGATACAATTAACACTATTTGAACGCAGTGACAGTTTATTTACTGACAATGATGATTTTTTTTTTTTAGATGATAGCAATGACCAAAGATTTAGCAATGACAAAAGATACATGAGGAATAACAATATAAAATGTTTATATGTAAGAGTTTTAGCACTTCAACAAAATGTAGTCCTATATTTGACTGTTTGAAGTTTAGTTTTATTTTTGATCTGACATGTTATTACAAGCATACTTGATGTTCTCATTTATTTATTTGTGTATTTTTTTAATGTATTTTTTTTATTTATAATACATTGTTTTACTGACAGAATTTGGGCTCGAGCAAATAGGAGATTGGTGCAGGTATTTATTAAATAGACTGCATCGTAATCTTGTGTTGGGTCACATCGCCATCTACTGGTGATGTTAAAAAGTGTGACGGTTATCAGACTGAAGCTGAGCTGGAACGGGTTCTTTTTATTTTTGAAACAACTATTAAGCATTATGAAGAAGGAAATAAAAATGTGTGTGTGTGTGTGTGGGGGGGGGGGGCTGTGTAACTGGGGTGGGGGTGGGGAGGTAGTATTATGAACTACATTCCCAGTGCAGCGTCCTTTGGGAGAAAAGGGACCACAGTGGTGTTTACATGCTAGATTCTACATCTTCTGGCATTTTATTATCATCCCCTCTATCCTTCCTGAGTATGTGCATGTGTGTGTACAGTTTCAGGCATTCAGCTGGTTCAGTCTGCAGTGGAAGGAGAGAAGAAGAAATTGGGAAAGAAGCATAGGGAGTTAGAGTCAAGGCTCCAGTCTAGCATGACTCTAAGAGTTTAAGACTGTCCATGCCCCAGGGGAAAACATACAAAACATACTTCTGTTCCCCCTATTCAAGCCTCTGTAATCAGCACATCCAGATACTTACTTTCCTCCTTTAACAAGCATCTTAGTGTTTCTTGGTGCATCTGCTCATAGCAATAAAAACAGCAATGATAGGCGGGCGACTGAAAAAGCATTAGTGTAGAGTCTGTTTGCTATTCTCGCGCACTAGCCACGCTGTGCAGTCATAATACATACATACGTAGGCCCAGCTGCACTGTGGGCTGGAAAACAACCAAGAGCGAGAGCCGACTGGAAAAGCCGACATATTTACAGCACTGGCTTGGACGGCCCACCTGTTCAAAAAGTCTAGCTTGGCCCAATAAAATGAAAAAGCAGATCAGGCACACTAAACCCCTTTCACTCCCTCACGGAATCTCTCTTCTGCTTCTTCTTTTTATTTTTTTGCCAAGTCGTGCATTAAGACATTCAACAGAACCAAAGGAAGAAGGTGAAGCAAATATGTGTTCTGCAGTGTGTCACAAACAAGTACATAAACGTTATGGAATGCAGGCCAACTTGAAAATGAGTTACAGTTACCGGGCCCGGTCCAGACATAATCATTCACAGCTTGTTTCCACTGAAAGTTCTATTGAGTGAACTGAACCGGCTGAACCTTGCTGTCCACAAAATGTCAACGTACAAAAAAAAAAAAAAAAAGTGCCATGGATGGCTGGATGAGTGAGCGTGAACTGTGACGAGGCCTTGGCGAACTAGACCCTTCCAAGAATGACCCACAAATCAAACTGGGTGGGATAATTCTGACCTCAAAAGTTCGGTTTGGAACGCCACAACTATAGACATGCCTGCACAATCCCAATTCAAAACCTATATAAATTGCCTTTATAATGATAATATTTGTTAGTTTTGGTTGAAACTACCCTCTAAAAACTGATGGGTCAAAAGAAACCTAATTATGGGTAAAAAATGAACCAATCCACTTTATGGGCTGATTTGACCCAACTTTCTGGGTTGTTTTACACAAAATGACCCATTTTTTTTGACCAAAGTAAAGGATGTGACCATTATTTATAAGTTATTTTACACTAAAAGACCCATTTCTTGACTTAAAGTTGGGTCAAATTGTCCAAAGTAGAGGATAGTCCATTTTTGAGCCATAGTTGGGTTATTTTTGACCCAACTGTTTTTTAGAGTCTATAAGATATCTAAAAATTTCATAATATGGGCGTATAGTTTACAGTGGTGTGTAGTATTTTGAATATTTTGACACCCCTATGTAGCTAAATAAATGTAGCATAACATACATAACCTATCCTCCGTTATTCGCTGATAATGTTATCCATTTGCTGTTTTTGTGCTCGGGCCAAAGCAACAAATGTACTACTTCCGTGTCACCTTGTGGAATCTTGGTGTTAGGTTTAATTTTTGCGGCTGCCTTTGAGATTTCCTGATGAGTTGAATTTACCTCATGCACAGTGAAAAGAGAAAACATGCTGCTGCCTCTCTCCCGATGTGCTAGCGTGCTATTTTGGCTAGCTAATGCTGTTGATGAGCCCCATGAAAAGGTGATCTGTTTCTGTTGAATAATGTAGTAAGTTGAAAACAGTTTTAGGTCAAATTGGTTCTTTAATGCTAGATGTGTAGAAAATCAATGTAAATGTAATTCTATTTAGAACAAATGCTACATTGGAATATACAGTATAGGTTATCAGTTTTTGGCATCGGTGACCACTCAAAGGTTGAGTACTCATGTTGGTATATGAAAAAAAGCAGTAAGGGACAGCCCTCGTAATATTCTGTCAAAACTCAGGAAGATTTTTTTTAAAATATACTTATATTAGATCTAATTGATTGTGCTGATCTCAAAGTGGCCATGAAGTGAATAATGAGCCAATGGTGGACAAAAAGATAAATGATGGTGATTTAGTCTGCTGTTTCTACCACAATACATTTCAGACAGCTGGAGGGAGATTGGGAATGAACTGCTTTAACTCCTTCTGCTTTGCTGCTTAAAGCTTCTATTGCACAACTTTACCCTAAAGCATAAGCAAAGGCGCCCCAGACTATTAACCTTGAATTCCTGTCTCCTTACAGTCAGTTTCGGTCTTATCAGCAGACACACAATCTTGGCGTCAGACCGGGCTGACTGCTGTACCTGTAGGTAAACACCACATCAGCTATCGTCATGGAGACATTGGGGGGCGGGGGGGACATTGGGGCCTGGGCAATCACATGCATGACAATGAAGGAACAGCCTGCCAAGCAAATGCTGTGCATTGCTTATGCATATTAGCGAGTATGCACTCACAAGTCTGTTATTTACCACATTAACTTGAATCAGGCAGACTCTTCTGATGACTCATGATATAAGCAGGGGATGAGATTTTTTTTTAATTGTAGTCCATCAATTCACCATTTGATTACATGGCTTGAATGTCTTTCCCTGTATGTGCGTGTGTCTGCATACATGTGATTTTTGCATCCTAGACAGCGGCAAGACATTTCTGAGATTTACATCAGAAGTATTGAATTAAACCTAAGATAAGAATGTTTCTTGTCAGGTATAAAACTGAAGACTTTGACAGGTGATGAAAAGCGAGCCAGCTAGTAAAATGATGACAAAATGTTACTTTAAACTCAAAATTCACAACAATCACCAGTGAGCATACTCTTCGTACAAAGTCATTATTTATAACCTGCTTGGAATACTTAAGTGGTACTGTAGGTACATGCTTGAGCCACCAGGGGTTGCCCTATCCCTCCTGTCTAGCATTTTTCGGGTGGTGGTGAGGTGGGGGGGAGGCACTGGCTGGAGATGGGGGGGGGGGGGGGTTAGAACTAAAAAATGAGCCTCATAGCAGAAAGAAAAGCCAGCCTGCAAGCAGCAGGCAGATCTTGAACACTGACTCATGCTATTTTACCAGACAACTCTTCAGCTGTATAATATGCATAGTTTGAGAAGCATATAAATGCTTTATGGAATTGCCACAGCTGGAACTAAAACCTGTAAAGTGTTTCTCTCTCTCTCTCTCTCTCTCTCTCTCTATATATATATTATTGTACGACTCTGGATTGCAACTTCAGTGATTTTGTATCCAAACGTGAAAAACAGTACAGACGTCTTATTGCCAAGTGAAATTAGCATCCAAAAGAAACCTGCATGTTTTCCAGAGCACAAGGCCACACCTGAGAAGAGATGAATTCAGGTGCTACGATGAACTCTGCTCGCTATTTTGTTACAGAGAAAAGAGTAGGTGGTGAAGAACCACCGAGGATAAATACAAGGATGTTAAAAGGTCCGTTGCTGCTCCTGCAGTCCCAAGGTTCATGTTTGACTGCCTGAAGGGAAAGTGCAAGTGCATCTATTATGTGTCGACAGGAAGCGCCTGGTTCTAAGGGCCAAAGAACACGAAGGGTTGCATCCAGCCCCAGAGTTAACACATCATCAGCTCACCTAGAAGGATCCTGGGGACCCTGGAACTCCAAATAGTACTTGCTGACTGCCTATGATGCAAGAATAACAAAGAGAAATATTCTCCGTAGAAGGTACCAGCTCTCAGTAGCAGAGGTGGGCATTTTATAAAATTTTGGAAAACCATCATTCGTCAGCGATCTGGTCCCCCTTCTGTCATCATCAGTCCGTCATTCTTCATGCCAAACCAAACTCTAATAGTCAGTCTGTCATTATATTTTAACCACGCTTCCGTAATCACTACGTCACCATTAGTTTAGGACTGACAGACAGAGTTGGGCACTGTCCGTCATTCCGTCATAAGTCAATCGTCAACAAAACAGGCAGCCGTCAGTGACAGACTGAGACATCTTTAAGTGCAATCACACTGAAAGACAAAAACTCACTTCCGTCAGTGCTTAGTTCTTCATATATATTTTTAAATGTTCTCATCATTTGTGAGCAAAACAGGCATCTGTCAATGACACACTGATGGAATGCCCACCTCTGCTCAATGCGCAATGCGATCCCAAACACAGTAGACTGTAGGGGTGCAACGGTTTCAGATTTTAGTCAGATCTGAGATTATAGTCTGAGAAAAAAATGCGGTTTAACGGTTATTCTTAGAGACATAAAAAAAATCACATCAGCATTCTTTGAAAATTTTTATTTTTTAACAACAATAAATAACTGAAAATAAAAAAAAATCCTGTCTTTTAAAACAAATAAGTAAAAAAATAAGTAAGAAAAAATGCAAAGCTAAAGTTATATTGGTTTTAACTTTAGGTTTATTTTAACAAGTGAAAATAAATAACTGAATAATAAACCATATTTTTCTTTCATATATAAAAAAAGTATCTTTTTCTTTCATCTTTCAATTTCTTTTCATTCCAATCATTTTTACAGGTGTTCGTCCACAGCCTTTAAACTGGCGATTTGCAGTTTATCGCTACACATGTTGGCATTTTGCAGCCAAATGCGTATGCCGAGATACGTTTCTTGGGAGTCCTAAAATGGCGGCCCCGCAGCTTCAAAAATCTTGGCCTATGGCCTATCCAGTAAGGCTGAGCCCTGTGTTGTTGTGCGCCCGCTAAATGGGCCGTGTGGAAACGGAAGAGCTATGAAATACGCCGCATGGCACATTTTGCACCGCACGTGAGTTTAAACTGACTGACTGTTGTGAGCGGAAATAACCGGTGTTATTGAACGGCTGCGGTTATATAATCCTAACACGATTAATCGTAAAACCGGTTAATAGCTGCACCCCTAGTAGACTGTCCTTCCTCCGGCACGGGGAAATCCAAACTGCATTAAGCATCCGCTACAAAGAAGACTGGCAAAGCTTGGTGAGGTTTTGGGTGGAGCACACGACACAGCTGGGTGGGAGTCCGGGTCAGCTGGGCCTCAAGGGCATTGGGTCAGTCATGGAGCGTTACAGTACATTCTGGTGACTGTGGGGCTGCCCTTTGGCACGACTCAGTGGGGTATGACAGTCTGGCCGCAGCTGCCAGAGGCAAGCGGCCCAATGTAAACAGCTCATTCTGGTGGCGAAGCTGAGGAGCTGCTGTAATTACTGTTGGGCATGAAAGGATGACTAGAGACTTAGAGGAGGAAACGTAGCAGATGAGGAGGAGGAGGAGGAGGAAAGAAGGAAAATACAGGGAATGAGTGATGGAGCAAAAGGTTGGTGCGCAGGGTGGGCTAGCGTGGTTCCAACCCTCACATCGATCTTTATATCTTTCACAAATTCCCAGGGAAAGAATTACATCGAGAATCGGCCTGAGGCAGAGAAAGAAGTTCACACCAGAGCAGTACTGTGTATCCAAACACGTCTTTTGTTTTTTTTTTCTTTGCTCGAGAGGCCCTTGGCATATCAAGTAATAGGCTACTGAAAGCATTTTAGCAGATTGCAAAAAAATGAAGTTAGTTGAAACGTATTCCCTGTTTCCCTGCTATGTTGGACTGGGAAATAAAACAAATTGTGAACTGAAAATGTCTTAAATAAAGCCCACTGAGCTTACATCTTGCAGAATTTCCTTAACTGCGGAAAGGAAGATAAACCTTGAAGGGAACAGATGCAGACCCGACAGTACTGTATTGTTTGCCATTTTTGTTGCATGCAGACCTTTATCTAAAGTAGGAAAGAAGTGAAACGATCACAGAGGGATACATTAAGGGTTACTATTTAACTCTGAGCCACAAAGTGCAACTTGTGTTTAATGACACGAGAGGCATTTTGTCAAACATTTCTCTGGGAACCTAATATTTGGAGTTATTTTGAACTGACAAAATGTCTACTAATCAAACTGATTAAATCATAAAAAAAAAAGGACTGAAAATAATGCATCTGTATTTTGTTGGTCCATGACTATTACAAGAAAAATAGCACCAACATACAAACATACAGTATAATAATATTTAACTGTATCTTGTGCTCCCCTAATTAAAGGTGCATTGTGCCGTTTAAAGAGTACCAAGAGCCCTGACTGTTTAATTCTGACTGCGCCTAACAGCTTTTATTTTCCCTTTATAGTAGAGTGTGTGGACCCTGCACACTCCACAGTTCCTTTGGGGAGGGTCAGAGTTTTTCGTGTCTTTGTGTGTGGCTGTCGCTTTAAGATCGTGCACATACTCACACACGCACCTTGAATGAGCCTGACACAGATTCTGCAGTTACGCTTTGGGCCAGAGGCAGCAGTCGCGAATAAAAAAGTCATAAACTGCACAAAGATCCTTTAAGGTTAGTCAAGATTTTAAGAAAGTGCGAGGACCAGCCGCGAGAAATTCAATACTGTATCTGTGTGAGCAAATGTGATCTAGTCAAGTAAGAATCCACATACTGTCTTTAGCCAACGTGTCATGGACGATGACGGCCTGCATAATCGGTAGGCCTACTGTAAAATCACATGTTGTGTGCCTCAGGGTTCCATTTTAGGCCCAGTACTACTTGGTTTTAATCTGTACATGCACCAGGAGTAAACTTTCAGTTACGCTGATGATAAACAGTACATCGCCATGTCTCCTTGTAATACAAGGGTTAGGGGGTAGGAATGATTTTAAACTGTAATGCACTTTCTTTTTTTTCTTTCTTTTTTTTTCTCTTTTTTTTCGGGAGAGCTCAGTATTGTTCATTCTGTAATTTTACCGATTTGACATGTCATCATCGCTCTCTCTCTCTCTCTTTTTTAAATTTATTTTATTTAATTCTTTTAATTATTTTTTATGTGTATGTGCGTGTGTATGTGTGTGTGTACATGTGTGCGTGCGTGTTAGTGTGTACTCATTAGTTCACGTAAAACCTATTAAAAAGAAGCAGATTGTGTTTGAGTTTCGATAGATGCTGGGGTGGTGGATCTGGCATGCATGAAAATCTCCACCAAAGAGGGGAGCCGTCGACCCCTGCCAGGACAGAGAAAGCGCAACACCTCAGGGCCCCCCAGGCCACGACAGCGCCAAGGGACATTTCCCGGGCCCCGCAGGGGCCACCGGCCAGAGAGCAAACCCAGGAGCCAGGAGCGCCCCCCACTCCAACACGGCCCGCGCCCCCAACCCAACGCAGCAGGACGGGGCACGGCAGGCCCGCCAGGCACCCCACCGGACCACAGCCCCCGCTCCCCCCACGGCCCCCTGGATACTGGGGACTGCCCGAGGTGCCAGGAGGCCCACTGGAGCGGGGCAGGCACAACACCCCCAACCACCCGACCGGCCCCCGGAGCCCCGAGACCCGGGCCATGGACGGAGCCCCCGACCCAGGGGAGGGGGAGGAAGGTGGACAGGGGAGGGGGAAGGGACGGGGGAAGGAGACGACAAGAAGGGCAAGGGGCAGCGGCAAGGCCGCAGAGAGAAGGGGGGGAGGCGGAGGAACGGTGACGAGGGAGAAGGGACAGGGAGGCGGAGGATGGGCGGGGGGAGGCGAGGAGGGAGAGGCAGCAAGGGGGAGGAAGGTGGAGGGGAGAGGGAACCACAGGGCACCCCGGAGGCCCCGAACCGCGTCGCCGCACCCGGAGCGACGGACCGCGCCTGTAATGCACTTTCAATTACAATCTGTATAAAAAGCAATCTATTAATCAAGTTTTGACTGACTGACTGATTGATTGATTGATTGATTTCCAAATACTGAAATCCACTCTTATTACTTACTACTATTACAATACCAGTCTTTATTATTAATCAGCAGACAATAATTTGTTAAGGACTGTCTCTAAATGAGCAAAGGTATTGTGTTGAAACACTCCAAAAGCCTTTCAGCACTGCCATAACCACAAGAGTCAAGGATGATCGCCTTTGTACAAAAAAATACTTCAGAGCTGTATCCTTTTTATAATTTGGCCTCTACCAGAAACTAGCACCTAGTGAAAATATCATCACATTAAACAGTTCTTCCTCGTTGGAGGTGAATTCAGAATCATTGCCACTCCTAGCACTCAGAGGCTGTGTTTAGGGCAGAGCAGAGTTTGGCCAAAGGTCAAATTGAAACCGATGCATGCATTCTGAAACTTCACAGAGAAGCGTGGAAAAAGGGAGCGACTGGACGACAGTATGTCAGTAACCTGATTAATGTGAATATGTACTGCAAACGTGTGGCGTGAGGAAGGACTGCACTCAATCCAATTTTAAAGGATGAAGAATTCTTTATACCCGGATTATGCAGCATTTAACATTACTGGCAGTGATAGATAGAATAGAGGGGGTTGCATTTCAGTGGTTGAAGTGGAAAATGGTGTCAGGTGCGCTATCAGAAGCGCAGAAGGCGCAGTCCTTGTAAATTGGCGCATCAAGGCGCAGAAGTGAAGATTGATTTTCCTGCTGTACCTTTCAGACAGATCATTCTGAGGCGGGATCTTCTTGTTTCCAAAATCTGCTTCTCATACAGCAGTTGCGGTTTGCCTCTATGCCATCATGAGATGTGTGTCGTGACTGTTATGGCTGCTTTAAGCACAAAGGGCAGCTTGAAAATTCTCAGGTTGACTTCAACCCACCCAAAATGCAG
Source organism: Vanacampus margaritifer (assembly GCF_051991255.1). Classification (NCBI taxonomy): domain Eukaryota; kingdom Metazoa; phylum Chordata; class Actinopteri; order Syngnathiformes; family Syngnathidae; genus Vanacampus; species Vanacampus margaritifer. The sequence goes on along the minus strand of NC_135439.1, from coordinate 17,217,600 downwards.
AGGTGGCAAATCCAGGTCCAGAAAGCTTCTGCCAAAAGCTCATATGTAACTCATACACAGGACAGCGAGCTAAGAAAAATCTAGGAAAACACTGGCTGATAAGGGGAAAATGATGAAGATCTCTTGAGTCCCTCTAAGTTCTTCTGTCATTCGACCCAATAATTAAGAAGTTAAACAAGCCAGGCTTGTGATTTCATAAAACAGCTAAGAATGCCAGAAAGTCTGTTGTGAAACAAATTAGCTCACAAAGTAGGAAGAAAAAAAGAAAGTGGGACATAATGTGTTTTATTTTTTTAATCACAATGAAAACAGGAAGTCTGAGAACACGAGCTGAAACTGAGGTTTGGAATTAAAAGAGAGTGGCACAATGTGAATCAGCACCATGCGTGAGGAACGTCTCACTCTGAACTAACAAGGAGCCTATTGAAAGCACAGCACACACACATCGGGATCTATTTTCATTCCTGGCGCAGTCAAACTGTATGCGTGGTTCGAGTTTTCTTTCTTTTGGTATTTTCGTAGACTTTGCGCTTGTAGAACAGTACGTAATGGGTGTTTGCACCATTGTAGTGCTGTCACTATCGAATATTTTTTAGAATCGATTAATCTATTGATTATCCAATCGATTAATCGACTAATCGGATTCATTTGAATTTTGCATTAAAGTGTGTTACAAAAGTTTTTTCCCCCCTGATTACTATTTATTAACCAGTGATTGGTGGTTATTTCTTACTTGGTATTCAAATAGTGATCAGGTCATTGTTTTCCAAAAGGAATTGTTATTTTGATTAAACACAGAAGATAATCAGTCTTCTTTCATGAAGGACTACAGAAATCAATCAACAATTACTGTTGATAGTCTGAAATTAGAGGATTTAAACAATTTTAAATAAAAAATGTCTACACATGATTATTTGATTCTTAACATAGTTCTCGATTAATTTGATAATCGATTACTTGTCGATTAATTGATTAATTTTGACAGCTCTACACCATTGTGTGCCTTTGTGCGATGGAACAAAGCATATTTTGCAGCCAATAGTAGTAGCCTCTCTCATTTGCAGGAGGGGGCCTCGGAGTGCAGTCAAGCCACCAAGTTCGCTGGGCTTGACATTGCAGAAATAGAAACAGACTCGCAGGGCTCCGTGCATGAAATCGGCAGATTAACTTCAAGTTCTCCCCTTGCGAAAGATGCAACTGTAATTATATTTCTTGATGAAGTATCACTTAATTTGTTTGATCCTTCTTACATTAATTACGAATACTCTGCTCATCAGCAAAGGCCACTTTTGATTTGATCACTCGTACGAGTGGCTCATGAAGACAAATTGGCGGAGGAAATTTTTTTTTGTAGTTGCTTTCGTCTGTTCACAAAAACAACCCAGATTGTTATTGGAAGTGCAGATAAAGCCCAGTAAGAGCAACAGATGGTGGCGTGTTTGTAGTGTTTGGCAGGGTAAGACAAGGCTCATTATCACCTCTCTCTGCATCACCAGATTCATCTGTCATCCCATCCAATACCACCCTGATCCTATCTCAGAACACTGCCCCCACTCCACAATGGACTTTCTCCAGTAGGAAGTAGCTCATCCACTCAGCCAGCTAATATCCAAAATCACCATTTTGACTGCTCAGCAGATACGTACAGAGTAAGGCTTGGCTAAAAAAAAAAAAAAAAAAGGCATAATCAATATCAAATCGATTTTTCTTTTCCAGCGTGATATCAATTCATAAAACCATGAATCGATTATTTTAATATCTCTTTTTCCCATAAATTTGTAAGATTTTTTTGTATTTTACTGTTTTTTGCCATTTACTGTTCACATGAATTTAAAACACTCTTAAGGTATTTTTTTTATGACACATAAGTAAAATGAGCCAACATTTGGCTCACTATTGGAAGTGTGATATCTAAGAAATTTCAGAATATTTTTTACTTGCGAACACTCAAAATGTTCAGTGGCATCAGACTTACAGTATCCATACATATATAGTTTTTATTTATTTGTTTTTGATGCCCTTTATGAACAATAAAAGCAATATTGTCTAAGAGCACAACTAACTATAATCTGTATATATATATATATATATATATATATATTCCAACATATATCGATCCCAACTGTGCTTTCTTATTTTGGTATAAAAATGGGGACATAGTCAGCTCAACCAAAAATGATAATTAGCTTTCTAGTGCCATATGGTGTATTATGGCTTTTATGACTCTAAAGTCATTTTTTCCCCTACATTTAGTTGATGACCCAGTGAAGGGATAAATTGGGTAAAAAAAACATGAACAATTTAGATTTATAATGGGAGTCAATGGGCCAAAATTTGGACATTTTTACTCATGCGTGCTATAAAAATTTGTTTCCCATAAATAATAATATATAACAATAATAATTTAGAAATTTTGAACTTCAACATGTTTTGGACAATTGGATGCAATTTCAGCTCACTCAGTGATTTTTTTCATATGCTTTATATTTGATATTAATATTAATAAAAAGCAAATTCATGAAATACCTGACTTATTGTACTTTAAGACAATTCCGATCTTTTTAATTTATATTTACAATTATTGAATTAGAATTAAGAAAATATTTTCATCTCATCCTTGCTGATGCCAATGTTTGTGTAACATAAAAGTGATTAAACCACTAATTCATTTAACCAGTTACTTCCTCCTCAAAATTTAACTCTTTGACTGCCAGACGTTTTCAAAAACGGGTTGTCGCCAGTGCCAGCCGATTTAAGCATTTTGAGTGATCTTTCAAGGTCCACAGAAAATGTTGTGTTTGGACTATGGAAACACACATACTACCAAATGAAAGATTGGACTCTCAGCTTTCATCAGAAAAAAAAGTTTGTTTCTACCTTATTCCGTTCTTCAGTAATCAACAATAGAAAATGGTTACTTTCACCGAAATTCTCTCTTTTGAAACAAAAAACGGAGAAAAAGAGCTTTTTGTGAAACGATGTTATTTCATGCACTCTAGTGAATTGTACACTTCTTTTTGTCCATGAATGATGCCACAAACACCTAAATAGTGCTTTACTTCTGTAAAACGCTTTCACCAACAATGAAAAAGTGTTTTTTGATTGCAAAATACGTTTATTTCCATTCAACAGTGTAACAATTTGACAAAACAATTTCGCAAACTATTTACAAATGTGTGCAACTGTGGTACTACTTACAATTATGTGGATGTTTCAAATACAGTTTTTCCTTTTGTAACGCACTCCTGCGTGCAAGGAGACGCCAGGACTCGCACAACAGTTTACTTTCACTTTCACATTGGTCCGTTTTGCATGCAAACGTTACACTTTCTTGACGGCCTTTTTTTCCGGGGAATAAAAAGCAAGTAGCAGACTGTACACACTTCCTCCGATGAATATGCATTGGACTCGGGGCACTCTCCGTCGTCCGATCGAACGTCCGCCTGTGCGTGCTCGGTTGCGCTCCGCGTTACGACACCGTCATAGCCGCCGCGTCAGCGGTTCCAATTTCGCCGTCAAGCTCGGATTCACCTTCATCATCATCGAGGATGATCACCGTCGTCATCAATGTACTATTTTAGCGTTGGTCGATGCCTTTCGTCTTGTAAGTGTAGAGCTGCTTGCAAACGCTCACCATTGCCCGTTCCCTCCTCCATCTAGCTCCATCTAACGTCTTCTACTGCCGCGTCAATGCTTTCCAACCACGGAGTCACCATCATCTTCATCATCGATGATGATCATCGTCATCAACAATGTGCTTTTTTAGCGATGCTTTTGGTCTTTGAAAAAAACGGCTCTGGCGTTAGCTCCTCGCGACCGGCCGCCATTTTTCCTTTGTTTTCCATTCTGATCTCCTGCTCAACGCTCTAGCTGCGCCTCTACTGACGCCCACCCGATCTTGTCAAAAGAGAGTCATCGCTGCCCTCTAGGGGCCAAAAATAGTCATTAGGCTAAAAAAAACCTGCTTAAAACTTTCAGGAGAGCTCCGCAAGCCTTCCCAGCACCCGTTTCAAAAAAAAAAAAAAAAAAAATGGGAGGACGTCTTTTAACGTCTTTGGCGCTCCTCCGTAGGTTTTTGCAGAACGTCATTTAACGTCTTTGGCAGTAAAAGAGTTAATTAGGAATTACATTTTTGTGGAGTTTTTATCATGTCCTCGGTATTTAAGAAGACTTGATGTTCCATAAGTAATTGATATCAGATTGAAATGAATCGAAATTGAATGGAAAGATAAATAAATAAAATAATCGAAATCATATCGAACTGAACTCAAAATCGATTGAGGAAATTAGAATCGATAGCCAGCCCTAGTACAGCGATTGCAAAACAGACCTCTTAAAAGTGCACAATTTCTCTATCAACAGATGCAAAATGCGACTTTGTTAAGCACCTGGTGACTTTTTACAACACCTCCAACCAGGCTCGAACCCACTGAGCTAGAGGAGCAGTCAATGTGTTTTTACCAGCTGCCGCTGATGTTTTATTGCTCTGTTGGAGCCATTTGTAACCTCGTACTCAAGTCATTATGCATTTTTACAGGCATCCCAGACAACACTCAACCACAACTATGTCATTTCCGCACATATTGAATTCATTTGACACGTATGTTGCTATTAACCTTCAAAATAAAGACAATTTCACATTATATCATTCAGCAAATGCGGTGATCACTGTTTATAAAGACTGAGGGATACCTCAAACGCTGCGAAGCTGTAACCCGAAATGTAATTGAGGGTAGTTAGCAGCGAAGCAGGCCTGAATATGAGCCCAATCTGAGGTCGCAACTGCATGGTTGTGTGCGAGACTGAACAGGAGCAGGCCAGCAGAACTATCGACAGCTAAGGATGTGTGGTCTGGCCAAAGTGGATGACGGTTTGGAAAGAAAATCAGCTTGAACGTGAGACCGTACAACATGCTCCGTCCCCCAAAACTGACAGATGGGCTTGGTTGGCCAAATCAAGTAGTGAGTTTAAATGTGTGTATTTAAGCAAGGGCCCTAAATACACAATGAGCGTGATCCTTGAGTGATGTTGCTGAGAGGCAAAGCTATAGATGGAGCAGCCATGATGTCAAGCAAGGGTAGTATTTTCACGCCAGAATGGCTCTGGGCTTTAAATGTGGTAAGACTTATGGTCAGAATTATTGAATATTAAGCTCATATTCCTCTAATAGCCACCTCTGCCTTCAAAAAAGCATGCCGTGGTAAACTGTAAATTTTGCTTATGCTCTTGCGGTTACATATAGATGGGAACAGCACGTCTTACTTTATTACATGTGGCACACCACTTTGTCTTACTGGCAACATAGAGAGTAATACCGCTATGTTAGATGGAGCACAAAAAAGAATCTACTATTTATCGACACAAAATGAGCACATTTTACTTAAGGTGTAAATATTTTTATATAGGGCAGTGCAATTAATCGAAATTCAATTACAATTTAAATTATTACACTCACTACAATTACACTAAAATCAGCATAATTATTAACAAAAAGAAAAGATTATTAATACAAATTTTAAGTTGTTTGAATGTATATATTTGCACCTTTTTTATTTTAAAATGACTAATTTAACCAATCCTGTTTGGTCTAAAAGAAACTTGCATAATTATTGTGTTTCAAATAAATTTATTTGTCTTAATATTTTTTTTTACGTTTAAACATTTTCTTGTTTTGTACCATAAAAACAAATGATCGTCCTAATCGTGATAGCAATTATTACCAAATTAATTGTGATGAATATTTTCTTCATAATCGAGCAGCCCTAGATCAATACATTTTTAAACTTAATTCGTCACTATTTATGATGAATAAGGATTGTGCCTTGCTGCGATGAAAATCGACAAATGAAGTTGCACCAAAAATAATTACCATTTTTACGGCATGTTTATAATTACCATTAATAATTTCAACCGTAAGTATACTCAAAACGAGTGATTTTTAAACGGGGTTAGATATCCCCCTGGGAGTATGTGAAGGGACTCCAAAGCCAAGATTTTAAAATAAATTTAAAAAGCATCATCCAAGCAAAAAAATCCTTAATGATTATTAAATTATGTAAATATTTCAGGAAAATCTAAGTTAATATAAAATATTTTATATTCAGTAGGCTATTCAATTTAATTGTACTAAAAAAACAGTCTCCTCAAACCAGAATGGTTCCACCCAAACTGTCATATGTTACCTAAGATTACCTGTCAATCATTTAAAATTTTAATTAAAATTAAGTTATGATTTCTTTTTCACAATATATCTTTACTATGATCCCAAAAGAGGACACTTTAATGGTGATATTTTTTTGTGTTATTTTGTTTGTAATTAAGTTAATTATTTCCTTTTTAACTCAACCCCCAAAATGTAAAAATATGTTTTTAGTACTTTGTCCTGCACTACCAAAAACGTATTTATAAGTTTTTCTGTTTTGTTTTGTTTTTAAATGTTTTTTTATGCTATTGCAGACAGAAGGCTTTGATGCAGGTTCTGACCTGAAGAAAGCAATGGTAGTTATTACAAAAAACGCCTGCAGGTGGCAGCAGAGTATAAGAGATCAACCAGGGCCATGTTGCAAAAAGGTCTTTTCCCCACTGTTTAAATTTTTTTCGTAAATGATGATGAAACTTAGCTATATTCTAATGCCAATTGCTGCAAAACGGAACAAGATAGAAATATATACTTTTTTCCTGATGAAAGAAGAGTCTCTAATCGTTCTTTTGGTAGGTTCCATGTTTTTATAGCAATAGAACACAATATTCCGTGGGCCTTGCAAAAGCAGTCAAAATCCAGTAAAACAGCCGGGAGCAAAGGGGGTTGCTTCAGTGGAAATGTCTGGGAGTGAATGTGTTATGTCGTTTTTTTGTCTTTTGATTTCCAAATACTGTGGTTTGAGAGACCACTATACAAATGAAGTTCCAAAGTTTAATAAATCAGACAATGATGGCACAGCACTCTTTTTTTGTTTGTTTTGTTTTGCACTGTCATGTTTTGGTTTTGGTTCTGTCATGTTCAGTTTCTGCTTTCCTTGTGTGTTTTCCTTGTCTTGTTGATTGTGACCCTGCCCTTCCTTGTGTTGTCCAATCAGTGCCCTCAGCCACTTGTGTCTGGTCCAGGTGTGTCTTGTTGCGTCATTAGTGTTGGTGTATTTAGTCTGCTGTCTCTCCTCTGTCTGTGTTGGTGCACTGTGGTATGTATGTTTGTCCTCATGTCATGCTGCCCTGTTTTCTGTTCCCTCCCAAGTTCTAGTTCAAGTTCAAGTTCATGTTTTGTTGCTGTCTGTTTTTTTTGTTCCCTCTTTTGTTCAAGTTCAAGTTCATGCTTTGTTTTATGTTTTTGAACTTTGGAAACCTTTTTGTTAATAGAAATTAAATCCCTTTTTTTTGAACTACACCCCTGCCTCCTTGCTCTGCCTTCCCGCATCTGGGTCCTAAAGCCCCCCGTTTTGACAGAATGCACCAACCAGAGAAGGACCCAGCGGGAGTGCTGAAAACCATGATGGGGAATCAGGAGGCGCGCCTGTCGCGCCAGGAGGAGCTCCAGCACGTCATGGCCGCCCAAATGGACCTGCTGTCCTCTTTGGTTAAGGAAGTTGGGCGTCCTTGGGCTTCAGATGCTGGAGCTCGGAGTCGCCAGCCGCAACTCCCCGAGCCACGTCTGCCGCCGCAGCCCCAGGTCCCCGTGTCGGCCCCGCCGCAGCCCCAGGTCCCCGTATCGGCTCAGCCGCAGCCTCAAGTACCTGTCCTACCACGCCTGCCGCCGCTGCCTCAAGTCCTCTGCCAGGTCTGCCGCCACAGCCTCAAGCCTCTCTGCCAGGACTGCCGCCGCATCCTCATGTCCCTTTCCCTGCCAAGACTGCCGCCGCAGCCTCAAGTCCCTATCCTGCCAGGTCTGCCGCCACAGCCTCAAGTCCTCTGCCAGGTCTGCCGCCACAGCTTCAAGCCTCTCTGCCAGGACTGCCGCCGCATCCTCATGTCCCTTTCCCTGCCAGGACTGCCGCCACAGCCTCAAGTCCCTATCCTGCCAGGTCTACCGTCGCAGCCTCAAGTCCCTATCGTGCCACGTCTGCCACCGCTGTTCCCAGTTCCCGAACCACGTCTGCCACCGCTGTTCTCAGTCCCCGAGCCACGTCTGCCTCCGCAGCCCCAGGTCCCCGTGTCGGCTCCGCCGCAGCCCCAGGTCCCCGTGTCGGCTCCGCCGCAGCCCCAGGTCCCCGTGTCGGCTCCGCCGCAGCCCCAGGTCCCCGTGTCGGCTCCGCCGCAGCCCCAGGTCCCCGTATCGGCTCAGCCGCAGCCTCGAGTCCCTGTCCTACCACGCCTGCCGCCGCTGCCTCAAGTTCTCTGCCAGGCCTGCCGCCACAGCTTCAAGCCTCTCTGCCAGGACTGCCGCCGCAGCCTCATGTCCCTTTCTCTGCCAGGACTGCCGCCGCAGCCTCAAGTCCCTATCCTGCCAGGTCTGCCGCCACAGCCTCAAGTCCTCTGCCAGGTCTGCCGCCACAGCTTCAAGCCTCTCTGCCAGGACTGCCGCCGCATCCTCATGTCCCTTTCCCTGCCAGGACTGCCGCCGCAGCCTCAAGTCCCTATCCTGCCAGTCCCAGAACCACGTCTGCCGCCACAGCCTCAGATCCCTGAGCCACGTCTGCCGCCGCAGTCCCAGGTTCCCGTGCCGGCTCCGCGGCAGCTCCCGGACTCCGTGCCGGCTCCGCGACAGCTCCCGGACTCCGTGCCGGCTCCGCGACAGCTCCCGGACTCCGTGCCGGCTCCGCGACAGCTCCCGGACTCCGTGCCGGCTCCGCGGCAGCTCCTGGACTCCGTGCCGGCTCCGCGGCAGCTCCTGGACTCCGTGCCGGCTCCGCGGCAGCTCCTGGACTCCGTGCCGGCTCCGCGGCAGCTCCTGGACTCCGTGCCGGCTCCGCGGCAGCCCCAAGTCCTCCAACCACGTCAGCCGAAGTCCAAAGTCCTCCAACCACGTCAGCCGAAGTCCAAAGTCCCCGAACCACGTCAGCCGAAGTCCAAAGTCCCCGAACCACGTCAGCCGAAGTCCAAAGTCCCCGAACCACGTCAGCCGAAGTCCAAAGTCCCCGAACCACGTCGGCCGTCGGAGCCTCAGGTCTCCGAGCCACGTCGGCCGTCGGAGCCTCAGGTCTCCGAGCCACGTCGGCCGTCGGAGCCTCAGGTCTCCGAGCCACGTCGGCCGTCGGAGCCTCAGGTCTCCGAGCCACGTCGGCCGTCGGAGCCTCAGGTCTCCGAGCCACGTCGGCCGTCGGAGCCTCAGGTCTCCGAGCCACGTCGGCCGTCGGAGCCTCAGGTCTCCGAGCCACGTCGGCCGTCGGAGCCTCAGGTCTCCGAGCCACGTCGGCCGTCGGAGCCTCAGGTCTCCGAGCCACGTCGGCCGTCGGAGCCTCAGGTCTCCGAGCCACGTCGGCCGTCGGAGCCTCAGGTCTCCGAGCCACGTCGGCCGTCGGAGCCTCAGGTCTCCGTGCCGGCTCTGCGTCAGCCCCCGGACTCCGTGCCGGCTCTGCGTCAGCCCCCGGACTCCGTGCCGGCTCTGCGTCAGCCCCCGGACTCCGTGCCGGCTCTGCGTCAGCCCCCGGACTCCGTGCCGGCTCTGCGTCAGCCCCCGGACTCCGTGCCGGCTCTGCGTCAGCCCCCGGACTCCGTGCCGGCTCTGCGTCAGCCCCCGGACTCCGTGCCGGCTCTGCGTCAGCCCCCGGACTCCGTGCCGGCTCTGCGTCAGCCCCCGGACTCCGTGCCGGCTCTGCGTCAGCCCCCGGACTCCGTGCCGGCTCTGCGTCAGCCCCCGGACTCCGTGCCGGCTCTGCGTCAGCCCCCGGACTCCGTGCCGGCTCTGCGTCAGCCCCCGGACTCCGTGCCGGCTCTGCGTCAGCCCCCGGACTCCGTGCCGGCTCTGCGTCAGCCCCCGGACTCCGTCCCGTTTTCACGTCAGCCCCAAGATTCCGTCCCGTTTTCACGTCAGCCCCAAGATTCCGTCCCGTTTTCACGTCAGCCCCAAGATCCCGTCCCGTTTTCACGTCAGCCCCAAGATCCCGTATCAGCTCCGCGTCAGGCCCAGGTTTCCGTCCCGTTTTCACGTCAGCCCCAAGATCCCGTATCAGCTCCGCGTCAGGCCCAGGTTTCCGTCCCGGCTTTGCGACAGCCCCAGGATTCCGGATCAGCTCCACAGCAGGCCCCGGACTCCGTGCCGGCTCCGCGACAGTCCCCGGACTCCGTGCCGCCTCCACGGCAGCCTCAAGTCATCGCACCTCGTCGGCCGCCTCCACGGCAGCCTCAAGTCATCGCGGCTCGTCGGCCGCCTCCACGGCAGCCTCAAGTCTTCGCGCTTCCACGGCAGCCTCAAGTCTTCGCGCTTCCACGGCAGCCTCAAGTCTTCGCGCTTCCACGGCAGCCTCAAGTCTTCGCGCTTCCACGGCAGCCTCAAGTCTTCGCGCTTCCACGGCCGCCTCCACGGCCGCCTCAAGTCTTCGCGCCTCCACGGCCGCCTCCACGGCCGCCTCAAGTCTTCGCGCCTCCACGGCCGCCTCAAGTCTTCGCGCCTCCACGGCCGCCTCCACGGCCGCCTCAAGTCTTCGCGCCTCCACGGCCGCCTCCACGGCCGCCTCAAGTCTTCGCGCCTCCACGGCCGCCTCCACGGCCGCCTCAAGTCTTCGCGCCTCCACGGCCGCCTCCACGGCCGCCTCAAGTCTTCGCGCCTCCACGGCCGCCTCCACGGCCGCCTCCACGGCCGCCTCCACGGCCGCCTCCACGGCCGCCTCCACGGCCGCCTCCACGGCCGCCTCCACGGCCGCCTCCACGGCCGCCTCCACGGCCGCCTCCACGGCCGCCTCAAGTCTTCGCGCCTCCACGGCCGCCTCCACGGCCGCCTCCACGGCCGCCTCCACGGCCGCCTCAAGTCTTCGCGCCTCCACGGCCGCCTCCACGGCCGCCTCAAGTCTTCGCGCCTCCACGGCCGCCTCAAGTCTTCGCGCCTCCACGGCCGCCTCAAGTCTTCGCGCCTCCACGGCCGCCTCAAGTCTTCGCGCCTCCACGGCCGCCTCAAGTCTTCGCGCCTCCACGGCCGCCTCAAGTCTTCGCGCCTCCACGGCCGCCTCAAGTCTTCGCGCCTCATCGGCAGCCTCCACGGCCGCCTCAAGTCTTCGCGCCTCATCTGCAGCCTCCACGGCCGCCTCAAGTCTTCGCGCCTCCACGGCAGCTTCAGGACCCCGGGCATTCTCACCCTCTGCAGCCCCGGGCCTCCTGGCTTCGGCCGCTCTCGTGCGGGGTCTCTTCGCTTCTCCCATGGCGGCGTCAGGCCCATGGGGGTGGACAGGAGATGTTCATCCCACGGCCGTCCTATTCCGGTGTGGCGTCCGGGGCGCCCTCCAGATCAGCGCCGCCGGGCTCCCCTCGTCTGGCGTCCGGGACGTCCCCCGGACTAGACTGGAGGGATGTGTCAGGTTCCCGCCTCCGCGCCCCCTCCGCCCGCCCTGTTTTTGAACTTTTTAAGGGACGTCTGGAAGCCGTCCCTCGACGGAGGGGTTCTGTCATGTTTTGGTTTTGGTTCTGTCATGTTCAGTTTCTGCTTTCCTTGTGTGTTTTCCTTGTCTTGTTGATTGTGACCCTGCCCTTCCTTGTGTTGTCCAATCAGTGCCCTCAGCCACTTGTGTCTGGTCCAGGTGTGTCTTGTTGCGTCATTAGTGTTGGTGTATTTAGTCTGCTGTCTCTCCTCTGTCTGTGTTGGTGCACTGTGGTATGTATGTTTGTCCTCATGTCATGCTGCCCTGTTTTCTGTTCCCTCCCAATTTCTAGTTCAAGTTCAAGTTCATGTTTTGTTGCTGTCTGTTTTTTTTGTTCCCTCTTTTGTTCAAGTTCATGCTTTGTTTTATGTTTTTGAACTTTGGAAACCTTTTTGTTAATAGAAATTAAATCCCTTTTTTTTGAACTACACCCCTGCCTCCTTGCTCTGCCTTCCCGCATCTGGGTCCTAAAGCCCCCCGTTTTGACATGCACTGGTTAAGTGACCCCCTTTAAAAAAAATATTTCACCGGAAGTACTGGTAATTCACTGAAACAAGGGTGAGAACCACTGATCTAAATGATAATCCCAAATTATAGATGACTTGACTTTGTGTAAATGCTTAGAAAGTGTGCATGCATGTACATGCACATTGTCTGCAGCAAATACTCTCCACAACTTACACTTACAACCCAAGCTAAACTTAGCTCCTCCCTGACATATAAAGATTTCTCTCAGTCGGTATGCATCACTTAAACGTTTCCTTGACACCAATTACTCCTGTCCAGTTAACCAGGAGTTGGTGCCATCTTGTAGCATCTCGATACAGAAGGAGCACAAAAAAATAAGTGAAAAGTTCCACAGAGAATAAAAACAAGAGTATGTAATTTGTGAATAGTAAAGAAGGCGGGAGTGCGAAATTATTGAAGAAATATACATGTCTTGCTGTATTGGAGTTGACGTTTTTGTCTTTTATAGTCCTTTGTCATTCAGTCAACCTCAATTTCCTTTCTCTTTAATTTACAGTGAAGACAAGAAATGAAATCCTCATTGGTAATGTAAGCAAGATTTGCGGCAAGTCTGTCAATGTGTCTGCACGAGAAGGTGGCGACGTGGGCGTATTCACCGTGGTCTTTTCCAAAACCAACTATTTCAAATTAGTCGGGATCCATGTTTCCTCTGGGCATCAGCCCAAAACTAAATCTCAATATCAAATGTTCAGCAAAACAAACTTTTTGAATTGAATCAAAATGAAATCATGCAAAAGTCTGCCCTGCAATTGGCTGGCAACCAGGCCAGGGCGGACCCCACCCTCGGGGAATACAATCCAGCACAGCCACAACCCTAGTGAGAATAAGGGCCTTTTTTTTTCAAAGAAATACTCTTCAACAAGTTGTAACATTGTGTGCAAAAGATTTGGAAGTATAAAACTGTGAATTTTTTGAGTAGAACGAAGTGGCCAGTGGGTTAACTGACTGCAAGTTACTCTTCAGCACAATCTTAACAATTCGGGTTGAGTCTCTATTAACACAGCCAGTATTCCCCTCCTGCTACCCTATTGTCTCTGGTAAGTGGTTCCCTTTATGGTATCTGGACAATAGACGAAGGAAAGACAGCAGCGGCTTGTGTGTCCAATCAGTGTCAATGTGTGATTGACAGGCAGCATTCTTAGCATGTCATAAGCTACGGAATGGGAACTCCCAGATAACAACTCGGGCTACATATCTTCCAATGCCGCTCAAGTCAAGCACCTGTCACAACAAAAGGTACCTCGGGGATAACACACACATATGTGCACACACTCATGTGAACACACAGAAAAGTCCTAGGAAGAAAAAAGGAGAGGAGGAAAGCGTTGCACTTATCTTTGATGACAGTTCATAGATGCATACTGGAAATTTCTCTTACCTGCAAGAACAAATAAGAAAAACACATCATGGGTTAACTTTTTTAAATATTTTTTAATCAAGATCACTTGCCAGCTCTTTGGCTGACGTTCACTTTTTGCCTGCCTCAGAAAGACAAAGAACTCATGACCATATTTAGCCATGAGGACGCTCCTCAAAATGCTTTTATTTTCAACCACGCTGACTAAGCTGATGAAGACAATGAGAATATCTCCTATTACTAAAGTGATGACTCTCACGTCAACATGCAAAAAAATATTAAAGCCTGTATGTAGTCACCGCTGAAATTTAGTCGACACTTAGACATTCCCATGACAGCCGGATCAAACATTCTGCCTTAAACAAAGCTATTTTTATAGATATTCATTTTAAATAGCTGTTTACAGTGTTGTAGAACTAAGTACACAGCAAATTATGTGGAGTAAATTTGATTCTATTTGGAGTGGGACCAAATAGACTCAGTTTTAGAGTAGGCTCTGGTAGAATAAAGAATTGGAAAAACAAATAAAAGTCCCTCAAGGGTCGAGGAACAAACTCATGACTTTCAGCTTGGGAGACTGCCACACTACCACCTGAGCTATGCCTCTCCTACTGTGTGCTTATCTATGCCCCTCCTACTGTTGCTTAAAACTTTTGTCTTTTGGAGTTTGTTCCTCAACCCTTGAGTAACATTTATTTCTTTATTTTTTTTCACTTCTTTATTTTACTCTCTCCCGAGTGTAAATATTACTCTAAAACTAAGTCTATTTGGTCCCATTCTAAATAGAGTCAATTTTTCTCTAAATAGAGTCAAATTTACTGTGCACGAGTCAAATTTTACTACAGATGGGGCAAAAATATTAGAATCATCTCTCTTTATGATGCAGTGCAGTTCACATAGTAGCAAACAAAACCAGCTTTATGATGAGGCATATTTGGAACTTCCCTCCCTTCCTCTACTTTGGCACACCTGCAGATGGGAGGTGTAAAGTCTGCCCTCTCTGTAATTGATCCCCTCGACACTTCCCAGTTCCCACCCCACTTCCACGTGTTGGTTTGTATGTCCTGTATTAATGTGTGCCTGTTTGCTGTACGGTGCTCTGCTTACAGGAGCTCAGTTTGGGATTTTTTCCCCCTCCCTTATGTTTTTCTTTTCATTGTGAAAATGGGACATTGTAAAACACAACCCGGTGGACTCCTGTTTTGTATCCCCCCAGTTGGTCATTATTTCTCTATGTCTCTTGGATAGGTTATGCCTGTTCCATTCCGTTGCACCCTGTGGTACAATGACAATAAAGCTATTCTGATTCTAATGCTGCTCGTGAGAGGTTAGACAGGACTGCATATCCACACAGAGCCTAATCTTGTACGGTACCTGTCCTGCAAGGTATCAGGGAAACATGGCATGTCATAAGCGTCACGCCACAGTTCCGTAAGTGCATCTAAGCTTCCCAGAAAAGAGAGCAAGTTGAGGTGGGTGGGATCAAACATAAGAAGGCAATATTCCAGAAATGTAATAAATTTATATGTTCCAGCTGTCCATTCGTCTGACCTCCACCTGCGAGTTGAGCTCAGCTGTCGCCTGTCACATGCTTGCAACACTTCAGCACAGATTAAATCGTTTTCACATATTTCTTCCAACCAATGTGGCAGGATTAAAAAAAAAAGCGAAATACTGCTATTTTTTTCCTGTGCTAAGCACAAATGAGTACACCCCAACAGAACACCTTTAGTTTCCTTACATAATCAAAATTTTCTGTGGGATACTACAAAATACTTCCAAAAGTGTGGGCTATTGATTGCAAACAAGATTCTCTAATTAGTACTCACATAAAAGTCGTTTTCTTAGCAACTTATTAAAGAACATTTTGCACAAATACGTAGATCCCGAGAAAAAAAACGGATAACTTGTTAATTCCAGGCCTAGCAGACATATTGCTATCCATAAAAGTCATGGAGGTCATAGAATAATACTAGATGCAGTCACTTTGTTGTGGGATGCATTAATTTGTCTCATTAGTTAATTTGATTAAACTAAGGATTTTGTAATCTATGTATTCTATTTCCACTTTACTTTCATGTTGTGAGTTAAGCACATATTCTGTAGAAAGCATTTTGTCAAAATGTTGGAAATTGTTCTTGTTCATTGAGATATTGAATAAAATCGTAATATTTTTCGAAGGGATTTACTCATATACGCTGAGCACTGTAAATTTTAAATCAGTGTTACTTTTTTTTTTTCTCAAAATATTTACAATAATCTTCAAAAATTTAATTTCTAATAGAAAAAGACACATTCGGGTTTTGTTAGTATTGTATTTTGTTAGTATTGTATTTACATTCTTGACTATTAGTTGCTTTCTAATGTTCAGCTTTTCTGATCGTAAATCAAAGAGTACAACAAGAGGGAGTGAGAAGGACTTTGCCTCTTAATTCCGCGTCTAATTACTCATCCTCCAGCTCACCCCAGGTCAAAGACCCTGCAGGTCCCACTCTAATCTTCCATGACGGCTCGCTTCAAAGAATCCTGATTACAGAGAGCAGAAGAATGAAGAAAGAGCAGGACAGACAGACAGAGTTTTGGAAAGAAGGACTGATACAAGGAAGTGGGAAGGAAGGCGGATGGGGCCACAATGGAAACATCTCGACTGTCTCTGAGCAGTCTGGCCTGCGGGTCTCTTCAGCCCTCTTTTTAGTAAGAAGGCTCAAAAGAAAATAGGATTCAAATTTGCTGCAATTAAGGAAAGACTCTGAGGCAATTGAGGCAATCTCTTTTCCATTGTCAAATGATGACAGACTAATTTTCGGTGCAGCGATAGAAAAGGAGAAATGTTATATGATTTGAGGAGTCTAATTATTTAGTGGCTAGATATGGGAAGGCACCACGACAGGGGGAGGTTGAGTCAACATTTTCCAGAACAGCCGCTATTATTCTAACCCCAAACAAGATGATCCAGTGCGGTCTGCAGGTCAGCCTCAGCTGAATCACCGCAAGTACGAGATTTAATTAATTCGCTCATTGGAACATATTTTGTGAATCTAATCATGTCTGCTTTTTATTATCTCCTCCTCAGGTCAGCAGGGTGACACTTCCCATTGTTTAAGCTTCATTTTTGTTTTAATGCCTTTCTAAACAAACCAATGAAAAACCGAGGCATTTTATGAGTTTCTTTATGGAAAACATCCTCCCAGATGCCCGTAGCACCAAATAAAAACAGCTGTTGTGTTAATTGAGTCATTGTTGTCTTGGAGCCACGTGCAGGGAAAGAGGTCGGACATACAGTATTTATTGAGAAATATATTCAAAACGGTGACACCCAAAATCTAATAAAAACATCTTAGAAAGCTGAATTGTGAATCACAATGATGCATTATGATAACTATTTAGCGCTTTTCTCCCGAGTCTGAAGACTCGTAAAACCTGCCAGAACCCTTTGTAGATTATTTATCCTTTTGTAATAGGCGTTTAAAGAAGACGCAAGGGAGAAAACAGATGATGAAGGTGAAAAAGCAGAGGCGGTAGTGTGAGGAGGAAGCTTTTAAAGCCTCGGGCTCTCTCTCTCTCTCTCTCTCTCTCTCGCTCAATCTGTCTCTCCCTCTCTCTCGCTCAATCAGTCTCTCTCTCTCTCTCCTTCTCCAAAGACTGGAAAGAGGTTGGGCGCTGGCGAGACTTGTCTGTCCACAGGTTTAAATTTAGGCTGGAACAGACCCTTTCAGACCTCAGTCACTTGGTGAGTTACTTGTGGTGACCACGTCACACCGAACCATCATTTCTCCTGTCCTCTCAGTGACAGGCCACCCAATGTTCATTTGAAATGGGACACACAGCATGATCATAATTGGTTGCAGCAATAACTTCAAAGAAAATTATGGTCAAAACATCATGAAGATTTTTTTTATTTATAGGTTTGCATATATATCTATCTATCACTCTCTCTCTCTCTCTATTATATATATATAGAGAGAGAGAAATATATATATATATATATATATAGAGAGAGAGAGAGAGAGAGAGAGAGAGAGAGAGAGAGAGAGAGAGAGTGTTGTCAGCCAGCATGTGGCCCAGGGCTGAGGGCTAGCATGGCCACTTTGCTGGAGCGCCTTGTTGTCAGCCATGAATGTGTATTGGTCAAGCAGAGAAAGATGGAAGAGCGAATATGGGGATTTAATAGGGGAACTTGACAATCAGCCTGTGAACCGGAGCTTCACGGAGTTTGTGCCTCATTTTTGCAGTGAGGAAAAGCCCAGCGATGAGCCAGTGGGATATATTCCAGTCAACAAACATGATATATTTACACAGCTCAAACATGTAGTTTTGTGTAGGCATGAGAAAGATGCTGGATGAAGTGGAATCAATTTTTCAAGGACTAGTAGTGGTATTTTCTTACCGTAATTTCTCAAGATTAACATGCAGCCGTAAATATTACCCCCCTACAGAAAAAAAATAGATAACAGTTGTTTTTTTCCCTCTGTATTCATTCATTTTAGTTCCCTGATTTACTGGTATCCATACTCAAAAGGATTATCCCAACAATAATTTGATTGATTCTTGTCCACAATATTTTTGTGTAAAGAGAAGTTAAAAAGAAATTGAGAATTTTTGATTGATTACATTTTTTTATCTGAATTTAGAAATTTCGTTTTCTTACCATGCCGTCACGCTGTTCCCGGCTCTTGCGTGATTAAACGTCATCTCACAAAACCCAACAAGAGCAGAATGTCCCGGATGTGCCGATGTTTACAGAGCGGCAACAGCATTGTGAAATGGTGATGTGGCTAAAACGACTTCAGAAAATGATTCTGGCCATCTGGGGAACTTACTTTTATACCAAAAAAAACCCCATCACACTATTACTAATTAACTAAGATATAAATGTTAGTATTAGTATACTATATAGTATCTATTATAGTTTATTTAGATACGTTTCCCCGTTCCTCACCCTGACCCATTTCGGGACAAATCCACTCGTGAGGCAGTCATGACTCTTAGTGATCAGTCAAAATTATGTTATTGTACATAAATTTATAAAATGACACATTGCCCGTCATCAGCCAAACCAAACTCTAATCGTCATTTTACTTTAACCACACTTCCGTCATCACTTCATCACCCCTATTTTAGGACCGACAGACAGAGTCAAGCAGAGTCCGTCATTTGTCAGTCGTCAACAAAATGGGTGTCCGTCAGTGACAGACTGAGAGGTCTGTTGGTACTTGATCCGGTTTGTGACGAATGAAAACCCACTTCTGCCAATGCTTAGTCTTTTTTTTTTTTTAAAGGTTCATTTTCGTCAGCAAAACGGTCCGTCAGTACTAACAGAATGTCCACCTCGGAATTACGGTGAAAGTTGACAGCTAAGCAGTGCATGGGTTCAGCACATCCAGTGGACACGCCCACAGAGAGAATTGCTTGATTTTTGATGATTGTGAAGCCTCCTTTCATATTATGGACAATATTTGTAATCATTGAACTTTTGCAAAGTTGCGAACTGCCCTTTTCTCTGTGGTCTGCCAAATTTAGAATTCATACGCTATCACCATCCTGCCTGCACATGTCATGGTGGGAACACAAGTTAGACCAGGGTTTACTGTTCCAAAACTAACCTTGTTGTACAACGTGGAAAAGTTCTCTCTATAGTTCAGCACATCCACATTTCCATCAAGGGGGCTACTTTATTTGTGTTAGCCATAGCAGAGTTGAGGCATGATCGGACTTGCATTACAGGAGGCAGAATGCTGATAGCTCCGTCTGCTATGGAAATAGCGTGACAAGCTTGCAGCCAGTACATAACTTGCGAATGAATTAAATAACCAAAAAAATGTGACACCGAGCAGTGCTGACATGACCACGAAAAAGTGTCAATTCCCCTCCCCATTGTTATTCAGTAAGTTTATTTTTCTTTCTGTTCTCATACTGAAATGCTGTATGCGGTATATTTTGGATATCTTAGGACTCAATAGCAGCACAGACATGGTGGCCGTGGCTCAGGGTGTGGAGATGGTCATTTACTAACCAGAAGGTCGGCTGTTCGATTCCTGCTCTGCCCAAGTCTTGTGTTGTTTTGTCCTTGGGCAAGACACTTCACACACATTGCCTCCAGTGCTACTCACACTGGTGTATGGAAGGTGCGAATGTTTAGTGGTGGGGGTCGGAGAGGCCGTAGGCGCACACTGTCAGGCTGCCCCATGGCAGCTTTTATATAACTCTTCATCTGACTTGGTAGTGTTTGAAAAAGAGCCCAAGCGAAAGTCATGAAAATAATACGATATGATGAAGGAAAAATGTTTGAGCAGCAGTCAAATAAGCAGCTATTTTTCCTATCAAATAATTTTTAACGTGATTACTGTCCTCCATCTCTAGTTGTCTTATTGTCCATATTGTATTATCTTTTCTGCAATTGTGCCTTATTATGCTGGCGTGATAAGGCTTTGAGGAAACAGGACTCTCAAGTAAACATATGGTTGCTTTTTGGCTGAATTGTCTTCGCTGTTCTCTTCCAAGTGTGTGTCTCGTTGACTGTGTGTGAACGTTGTGTGCATGTCAGGTTGAGGAGGGTTGTAAAAGTCTGACATGAGCCAAGCTCGTCTCTCTGAGGCACAACGCCGACAACAACTGAGAACAGACAGCATGGAGTCTGCACAGCTGTTTCTCCACGGCCGAAAAGGAGACCTTTCAACCCACTGTGAACGCGACTTGGAAAGGCTTTTAATTTGGCCTTGGCTGGAAAGATACACACTTGAGGTGGGGTAAAAAGCACCGCCTACAAGCCCCCTTTGGCTCACACATCATACAACTAATTGGTAGCCCTGGGAAAGCTGGGAACACAACAAGATTTCACAAGAACAACAAAAGATTATGATGTGCAAAGACCAACATCCGCTGAAGCTGACATCAAATCGGGGGGTGCAGACAAAGGACGAGCTGTATTCTTGCGAAACGAGCAGGGAGGTGGACAGTGACGGCTGTGTGATTGGAAGGTGGGGAGGAGTCTGTCGTCAGTGCTTGTCGGCTACTTCACACGGGCCTTCTATATATTTGAACAGCTGTATTGTGTGATGTCCACTGGGTGGGGGTTGGCGATGAGAAGTCATACTTTTGCTCTCAACCCTTCCCCAATGTAGAGCACTAGGACCTCAAAAAGATACAAAGGAAGCGTAACCTAATTTGGTGATTCTGTAATACAATGGACAGACTGGCCCTTCATCTTAGTCTCATATTGTGCTCTAAAGCATCTATGTAAGGAAGATGAGACAGTGAAAATTGGTATAATGTTTTCAATTTATGAAACTTGGGGCGCTTACATGTTCACCGCCAGGCTTCCTGTTCTGTCTCCTTCTATTGGTCGTTAGTTCTCGTGTTTCTCCGACGGGTTGCGACATTTTTGTGTGTGTTTTTACATATCAATAAATCTGATTTAGATTCTGATTAGAAGATGTGCAATTAATAGAAATTCAATTACATTTTCAATTATTACACTCCACAATTACAAAATCAGCATAATCAAATATAAAATGATTAATACGAATCTGTGAGTTAATTAAATTTGCACCCTTTTTAATTTTTAAAATAACTAATTTAATAAATTTTGTTTAATCCAAAAAGAACTTGTAAAATTATATAGTTTCAAAGAATTTAGTTTGTCTTAATATTTTTTTATTAGTATAAAAAAATAATAATATAAATATATATAAAAATGATCGTCCTAGTTCACATTGCACAAGCTGCACTCCAACTTCAAGTTTTTGCCAACAATATATATATATATTATTATTATTATTATTATAAATTATGTTTGGTCCAAAAGGAACTTACATAATTATATATATTATTCTACTTATTTTTAATTGGTCTTAATATTCTTAAAAATAAAATAAATAAAAATAAACAATCGTTTGAATAATCGTGATTTCAATTATTGCCAAAATAATCGCGATTAATATTTTTCATATATTATGTTTTTTTGTTTTTTTTAATTGAGCAGCCCTAATTCAGATTTAAAGTTGCTGCCTTCAAGTACTAGTGCCACACAGGCAGATAAATTGAAACCTGAAATATGGAACTGTTTAGTGTTGCTGATGAGCTTGATTTATAGTAGCACTCCTGAGATATATGTGCACACACCAAACCACACAATTACAATCAGAAGGACAGAGGGAATGCAAGCCTTGGGTGTCCAGCCATGACAAGCACAGTCTCACTGCTCCTTCATACCACTGGGACCAGACACAGAGCAGCTTTTCAGCACACAGCACAAACGCATGACTCTGTAGTTAAAGAGCTTTAGGCCATGGCAGTGGTGCAACAGCCAAAGGCATGTAAACACCATACGACAATGAGCAGACAGACCAGAGTGCACACGTTGTTGAAGGGATCTTTATAACCATCTTCCCACAATCCGCAAAATCTCACTGGAAAACAATATGCTTTTTTTGCCTAAAATTCTGATTAAGTGAGTCTCCACTTACTGTAGGTCAATACAAGAGGATAGTACGGTTTTAAATGTGCTGGAGAAAAAAAAAATCTGAGCCTTAACTCATTCTAGTCCAAAACCACATAATTAAGTTTTTTAATACTTTGCCCTTCACTCCCAAAAACGTATTTATAAGTTGTTGTTTTTTTTATGATAGAGCATACAGAAGTCTTTGGTGCAGCTTCTGACCTGAAGAGGTTACTTAAAGTAATGGTAATTATTACAACAAACAGCCAGCAGGTGGCAGCAGAGTATAAGAGATCAGCTAGGGCCATGTTGCAACAAGCTCTTATTCCCAGTCTTTTCAACAGGTTTATGAATAATGATGTAACCTAGCTATATTCTAATGCTAATTGCTACAAAATGGAAAAAGATACAAATATACTTGATGATACCTGATGAAAGAAGAGACTCTAATCTTTCTTTTGGTCTTTTTATAGCAAAAGAACACAATGTTCTGTGGGCCTTGTAAAATCAGTCAAAATCCAGTAAAACAGCCAGGAGCAAAGGGGGTTGCTTCAGTAAAAATGGCTGGGAGTAAATTAATTAATACAATGTTGCTGTATTCAACAAAGACAGACCGTTGGTGTCATAAAAATATGATGCATTAGTCTTTTCGAGATAAAAAATTGTATCTTAAAAGTCACATGAGCCATTTATTCGTAGATATTTAAAATTACATCTACAATTAGAATTGTGCGCTGGCTGAATCGCTCAAATAACAGCCTTGAAATGGAGAATGAAACATGCAAGCTTAACATCTCAAACAGAGAGTTATGTCATAAATGAGTTCTTGTAAATGTATAAAGAAAAGGGAAGAGTTTGAGCAGAGGGAGTTTGGGATCGGGGGGAAACAGAGGTAGTGATAGTGGGTGGAAATGGTCAGGAGCCTCAGCTCCATGTGAGTGTCTGTGTGCGGTCCTTGCCAAGAAAAACAAGGCCTTCGCATCGTTGGGATCTGATTTCAGCATAGAGGCATGGCAGGAAACGGGTTCTCTGGGGGCGGGGTGGGGTGTTATATTCATGTCTTGCCAGAGAGTAGAAAAGAGATCTCAAGACAGAACAACCATTTTCTGGACGTCGACTGTAAGATGTACGCTACGTCATCAGTGTTGTGGCTGCCAGCCACACTTCCACAGTAAACAGAGTTGGCCAGAGCTTACTGCCAGAACACCAAGGTCACATCAGTTCAGAGCCTTGTATTGATATTTGGGCCACCAGTTTTACTGCTAGAGTACCAGAGGGACACGACTCACACCATGTGTAAGGCATTAGCTCTTGCAACATTGTATGCAAAGGTTTAAAAACAATTGAGTCCTTCTATTACTATACGTGCACAGCAAGCAGTCTTGTACTTGTTTGTCATTGCAGTTATAATTGCCTCATGGGCATTTTAGAAGGAAAAAACACATGCGCCATAAGTAGCATCACTACATGGGTCGGCTCTAATTGCAAATGGCATAAGAGAGAGCTAATGAAATTGCAAACAAAGAGGAAAACTTGTAATTTGTTAAGGTTACAGAAAACTACCCCATGTAAAGATATTGCAAAGGTTCTATAATTCAAGTAGTCTTAGTTATATATTATAAATGAAGTACCGATACCTGGCCTTATTACAAGATATTGGTACTCGCGACACCAGCCGATATTGCTGCCCTCACTGGGACAAATCGAACATTGCCATTAATGTCATGCCGTTTTAAGTACAAATTTTATATTATGATATATAAGTCTTTCTTTAAAATCATCTGATCAAAAGATCCCAATGGCAGAAGGGTATCCATGAGGTTGTGCCCAGCCAACAAGCCAAAGATTTAATATTCAGGCTCCCCAGTGCAACCAACGCCAGCCCACCAACATCAATACCCCGTGACGCCCCCCCAACCCCCACCAAGGTAGAATAACGGCAGATGTGACCAATCAGCCTGATAAAGAGCGAGTCTGCTGTGGACTGACGCACAGCTGTGGGTGCAGCTGTGTGCTGTTGTCACGACAGAGAACCATAGACAGATAGCACAGAAGAAAAACAACGGATGAGACCACGAGGGAGGAGAAGATCCGGCCACATTCTCCTGAGATAATCTAATGAGATCAAAGCGTCGACATCTCAGAGACGCACTCTCTCAAACAACATCACAAACTTGGACTATTTCTCAAGCTGCCTTGAAAAATCATGTTCTCCTTTCTTTTTTGCTCTCACGCCAGGAGGGTCTGCGCAACACATTAGGAAGATATCCTTTTGGATGGCAGCTTTAGCCTGAATCCAGCCATCATGAAAAGTTACAGTATATGGCTGCATCAAGCAGTAGATTCTGGCAATGTAATCCAAATCAAACCAAGAGGGACAAGGAAGGGAGGAAGGCTATGAAAAAATTATCTAGTAAAAACAACGTCGTAAAGATGACCACATTTTATCCCACCGGACACCTTTCAATTGTCGAAAAAAAAAAAAGATTTAGGATTTTTTCCTGCCGCGTGTACTTGACTACTCGTTTATTTGGTGTGCCTTAGAACACTTTTATTTTGAAACTGTGGCAGCTCGTGGTGGCTGACTTGACTTGTCTTCCCAATTGGAATTTGGATAGTTGGAGGCCAGTTTAAGTTTAAATTCTTCTAAAGTCATCACAAACTGTTGCCACCAACATCAACACTTCATCCTGAAACCATGTTCAATCGCTAATTAAGGATGCAAAAAAAACAAAAACATTATTTATGTGGACATTGTTTAAAGTCGAATGGGGCACCTGTTCCAAGTGTTAGTGGCTAATGGCTAGCCGCTAAGCGAGTGTCCCATATAGGCTGGCAGGATACATGGAACTTCATTTCAAAGGCAGTTTAAGAGGCAAAAATAACTACATATTTTGATAGTGACAACCTGACAAAGTTGCAGCTTATATTGATCTTTTTTTCTTTTTTTTTTGCAAATGGCCTACTCTTTCTGATGTCACTTCCTCTCATGGCCAACAACCAATAGGTTGTTCATTATGAAGTGTAATATGTTATTTTTGCTTGTGTATTTATAATTGTTCTTTAAGCACGCAAAAGACTGTATTTTATCCGAAAACTCGATTATTATGCCTCGTATGTGTCTTAATAATTGTTCAACAAAACTGATGCCTTAACACATACATACAGTAAGGCAATGCAAGTTTATTTATATAGCGCATTTCATACACAAGGCAACAATGTGCTTTACGCAAGAAATATAAGCTATAAGCATCACCAAACACAACATTCAGAAGCAAAGCAGAGAAAACAAAAGTCACTTACAAAATTTCCTTAAAGAACGTACATTGACAATGTCAAAACATTAGACAGCAAACTTTAAAAACATTTAGAGTAAAGAGGTTTTCTAGGATAATTAATAGAAAGAAACATGATTTAAAATTGTTTAAAGTACATACATAGTCACATCTATTAAAAAGCTGTGTATAAATCTTGCCTTTACAAAGACAAACGGAAAAATTGGTAAGACATTCCTTTACGTTTCCACTATTCCCCCTTTTTCATGGATTTGGCCCATACATTTGTTTGAGCCTCAGGGCTAGTAACAAGTACACGTATATATGCATGTATGTTGGTTGAGTGACATTCTTGAAATATGTTTGCAATGTGGGATTTCTCAAGAATGTCAGACTTCAAACTTGGAGCTATTTCTCCTGTGTTCACATCTTTCTTTGGCTTTAAATGGAAAGTAGCAAGCAGGGCTTGTTTTCTTTTCCTCCGCTGTTTATTTTCATCTAACTTGCAACAAGCGCACCTCCTGCTTTGACTTCCTTGCCTCACAGTTCAGTCATTTTAGCAACAAAACGACCATATTAAGATATAGCGGACTGGCATAGAGGCTTGTGCTGCTTTGTAATAAATCATTCTCTTCATGTGGATTAGACTGTTTTCACAGAGCTTCTTTGCAAGAGGTTCCATTATTTTAATGGTGATTTGGGTGGTGTTCACAAGCTGGGTTGTTCTGGGAATTGTTTCTGCAAGTGATTGTGATTTGTTATTTATGGGAATTGGATGAGCAAAGCATTATAGATTAGAATAAATCAAAACCTCTCTGGAAAATAGATCTAACAAGATGAGAGATTCATTTGAACACTCCCTTAAGAACAAATCGACTCTCTGTGTACTCTGTAAAAAATGAAGTGTGTGTTTTGAGGATGCCTGATGTATTTTCATCACAAATTGGCAAGACTTTGGAGAATTCAGAGCTTTTATGTCTCTGAATGAGATTAGTTCAGATTGCTAAAGGGGTCCGTTTAGAAAATTGATGACAGGATGTAGGGAGAGGTCTAATAGTTACAACGTTAACATCAGGCTAGTCTGGACACTCATACCTGAAATTGAGAATTGGTCTTTCATTGTTACAACAATCTAGACTTTGTGAGGACTGATACTTGCATGCAGAAATCAAATTAATGACCAGAGCATTTTTTTTGCACACTTTTCCTCAAAGAAGCTGACACAGCTTAAGTCCTGTCTACACAACAGACGCTCTGTTGTATGCTCGGCAAGCTGCTGGCTAACACTGGGCCTCACTGGATGAATGTGTACCTTCAAGAGTAACCAAACAACATGTCTCCCAATGTACGGGACACAAAATACCGCTGCCATTTACACAGAGCTCTCTTACACTTTCGGCTGGCTGCTAAAAGCAGGCCTCCAAACCTTTACGGACACAAATGACCTAATGCAGAATAAACAGAGTTGGGCATTGGAAGAGAGGGTTTATATGTCAGCAGCAAGTATGGAGTGAACAGCATAGCAGTGTTATGGAGACAAACTACTTGTTTCTCAATGCGAAAATGGGACTTCTAAAGGCTTGTGTTATTAATAAAGACTGTTTACGAGTCTTCACCCCGCTGCTTTGATTTTATTAACACTCAGCAGTAGTATATGCAGTTATCAGTACATTGCATTCGCATGACAGGAACGTGGCTAGAGATGAGGTTCCATAGTTGTGTGCTCATCAGCACTATTTGTTTCACCCTGCCCTCCAACAATGACTGCTTGACACGTGCTGTTTTTGCACAAAGATGAAGAAAAAAATCCATTATACTCCTGCCAATCAAAACACTGATACCAAGCTCCTTTTTCTATTCCAGCTATATTGATGCCAAGAGAGATATGAACCAGCTGCGATATCACAATCAGAGGACAAAAACACACCCAGACACAGATCAAGTGCTCTGTTATAACTTTCAAGACTAATTGTGATGGAGCACAATGCAGAGAATAAGAGTGACGTCTTGTGAAAAGGTGAAAAATGATAAAGTGGTCCATCAGGGTTTGGACAAGAATCAGACGTCAAATACAAAAGAAAAAGGAAAGAAAGCAAAAGAAAAAAGTGCATTTATATCGCAATCAGTGCAATCTTGCAATAGCTTTTGCAGTCAATTACGTCATAATATTTTAAATTAAATTCCGTAAAATACCAAATAAAACAACAAGGATAATGTAGTTGCACAAGTGTACACACCCTATCATAAATGGGGACGTGGCTGTATTCAGATTTAACTAATCACTTTCAAACTGTTTTTAAAAATGACTTAACACTCAGGACATACCTTTCACCATTTAATGCACCTTTGATTCACCCCAAATAACGTTTAGATAAACCAAAGGACGGGTGTTTGGAAATATTCATAATTCAAAAATGTGATGCTGCCAACAGTATGCTTCACTCTTAGTTTGTTTCCTTTTTCAAGAGACGATGTACCAGTTCCAGACGATGGACAACGTGCGGACACAGAGGCTGGATGTGGTCCACTAATGAACTGAGAATAACTCGTTTCTATGAAGAAAAAAAAACACACACACAAAGCCACAGTGAACAGAGCTCAGAAAGCTGCCTGTTCTCTGACTGTGCCGGCTTAAAGGAGATTTATGATTGTCCGGAGGAAGGGGGGGGGGACAGGAGAATTTTTTTTCCAGACCTAAATCACGACTGAAATTAAGAGCTGGTGATTGGGAGAGCAGTTGAGCAGTGGTTTAAGAGTTGTGTGGTTTAAAGGAGTTCCACCACCACTGAGCATTGTGCAGTGTGCTTTACATAGCAATGTGAAGTGTCCATGCTGAGCTTTCAACTCAAGAGCTGAGGTATGTCACGACATGTTAGATTATAGCTCTAACCTGAGAGCTCAAAATGACATTTTCCTCAAAATATTTGGGCATTTTGGATCAATATTCAATACACATTTGAGTTTTTTTCTGGAGAAGTTTTTGCATATGTTGTTTCTCTATTAATATGACGGGTAGTACATCTCAGATGAGTGTAATAAGTTTTCCAGGCGAGCATCATTAAAAGAACATTTTTTTTTTTTTTTAAATACCGAATGCTATTGGACTTTATCTTGTCCACAAAGATGGAAGTTTACATGGCTGGTGGATGACCACCATGCCCTAAAAGGGCTCTAACTTCAAGCAAGACTTTAGGGTGTCTGAGGGTGTCAAAATGACCTCTTCAAATTCCATAGGTGGTGTGTCCATTTCCTGTTATGACATAAAATAGAAAATCTGGCCTTTCCGCAGCAAAATAATTACCATGCAAGACAACGCGCCATTGCACAATGCAAAAGATACCATTGAAGATTACTGGTGTGGTCACCATCATCTCCTAACCTCAACTATTTTGAGAACCTGTGGAGCATTCTCAGAAGGAAGATTTGTGAGGGTGGACGACAACTCTGGGAGGCGATTCCTACATCCTAGCAGAAACTATTTAAGGACTTGAAATTTAAAGGATGGGAAAGTTGTTAAGGTCATATAAAAGGAGGGTGGGAAAATCTTTTTCATTTCTTTTTCTCTTTTCCTTTTTCAAAATGAGTATGGAATGGCAGCAATATGACAAAATTTTAAATTGAATAAAGTATTTTGAGTCATTTGGAAAAAAAAAAACAGTTGGCTAATTGGCTACACAGTAAATTCTGTAGAGTAAATTTGACTCTATTTAGAGTGGCACCAAATAGACTCCGTTTTAGAGTAATATTTAACCCTTGTAAGAGAGTTCAAAATTAATTGAAAAAAAAAGGCACTCAATGGTTGAAGAACAAACTCACAAACTTCAGCTTGGAAGACTGTCAGACTACCACCTGAGCTAAGCCCCTCCTACTGTTTCCTTATATCCAAGAGACCAAAAACATAATTCTTGCTCTCTTGTAGTTAGGAAGATTCCAGCTGACACGAGCGATATACCAACACACCACAGGAGCTGCGTGGCGCAGGGAGTAGATTGGCTGCCCCCCAAGTTAAAGGTGCCGAGTTCGTTCCTCAACCATTGAGTGACTTTTTTACTCTCGTCCAAGTGTAAATATTACTCTAAAACTAAGTCTTTTTGGTCCCACTCTAAATAGGGTCAGATTTATTCTACAGAATTTACTGTGTAGATTCAATAAAATCTCCGTCATTTAAGCAGGACATGTATTCTTTGAACAATGATTGTATATTGCATAGACTATTTAAGAAAATGAACAAAAAAACATATGCCTTCAAGTTTGGAACATTGTAGTGCAGCACATCTCAGCATAAAGTTAATTGTGGTTTGCACTGAGGCAGATCTTGCAAAATGACTTTCAAAACCGCAAATTTTCTGAGGTAATCAATTACCCTTCAGGCTAATTTATAACACTGGCAGCACAACAGTGAATGACAAGCTTGAACAGTTTAAGCAATAAAACACAAATATAAATATTGATTGCATGCCAGCACCTTATATTCGTCCAACTCTGCACCACACCCGAAGCAAAATAGACACCATGTGTTGGTAATTTGAATGACGTTAAGGATTTGACTGATGAGAGCTCAGCTGTATTCAAGCACACACTTTGGAGAATTAACCCGGTGGTGTTTAACAATGAGGCTTTAGGACTATAGGGGTTATGTGCAAAGGATTTACTCAGATACTTGAACACATCCACAGAGCCAGCTCATGATGTGCTCAGCATATTGTGCTTTTTCCAAAAGAGGCAGAAATGCTATAACTAAGTCCCATTGACATAAAATAGGAACGTGACAACAGAATTGCTGGAAGTATGACACCAAGTGAAGAGATAAAAACAATGTTCATACTACAGTAATATGATTAGTTCTATGGCCTCTAATATATTGTGTTGCGTAAAATGTTATCTATGGCTTGAAAGAAAAGTTTTTTTTAAATTAACTTAACAAAATATCTGAGGCATACATGAATCATGATGTAATACCGCCAATAATCCCTGAAGTTTGCACTATAGTAACGGAATGTGCCAATTGTCTGGTTTGTGACTAAATAATGCCAACGCAAAGACTTTTCTCATCTGTGATTTGGATAACACCAATACCATTTCAGTGTGAACATACACATGACATTGGCATGCAGTCGGCTTTAAAGACCCAAACATAATCAGAAGCACAGGCCTACGTTTACTTCTCACATTAAATGGTAATAATTTCTTTCTAACAGTCTTTTGTCTTCATTTGTGATTTTTTTTGTCCAGTCAGATTTCAGCGTCTTTGTGATGTCATGGAAATGTAATCTGCCCACCGCCTTAAGAAACTCAAGTGCTGGCGTTGAACATACAGAATCAGTTGAAACAGCTGCATTTTATTTGAATGTGTCAGATTTGAGATTTACCACCCTGCACCACAAAGGCTCAGAGTGACGTCATCATTTTCTGGTTGTCTCAGCTAAATAATTTAGCCTTCTGATTGGTCGAACTTGGTATGATAAAAAAAAAAAGTCTGCATCAGAAACTCTCGTGATTGGAATGCATTTTATTATATTGATACATATTGAGTGTGAAGTGTAGAATTTTGGTGCTGTTTGGAGGTGATGTATTTAAAGATAAAGGTAATTGTACTCATCCTGAAATACATAAATGGTAAATGGACTGCTTTTTATATAGCGCTTTAACCCTTCAGACCCACATTTTTTTCTGCTGGGCAAAATTATTATTATTTGTGCTGATTTTGACTCTTTTCCCACAAAAGAACAACATGGAAACAAATTTCTGGGGTTGTCTCATGTTTTTATTTGTTATAGAGGACGCCAGGATAGTATGGCTGTAATGTGTTGTAAACTTACCAAGTTTATATGTAATATTTTTAACATGAACATCATGCAAATCAACTTGCGATTGTGATTGGTTAGCTAGGATCCAATCATGACCCAGAAGTGTTGACATCATCCAAATTATGCGTTTTATTGGTTTATACATGCAAACATGTCATGTCCACTGCGATCATCTATGGGTCTAAAGGGGTTTTAACTACACCATATGGTGCCTCACATTCACTCATTCGCACACTGATGGCCGACTGCTGGCACACAAGGCGTTGCCAGGTCAATTGGGAGCAAAAACCCAAAATCTTAAGGATGGCAGACAATCACCTTACCACAGAGCCATGCCGCCTCATAAAATACCTCTGTCTATTCTTTAATGACACACAGTTATATGTTTTTTTGTACATTATTTTGTGACATGATGTTGTAATAAAGAGATGGATTAGGTCACATGGATTAGAGTCCCCACTGAAGGCCCATTTGTGAAACTCAGCACCTGCCACTACAAATTTGGCTGCACTCATTTTCACTTTTCAGTTTACATACTGTATGCCATCATTTCTAATTCAACACTGACTTGCAGTATTTCTAGTTCTGTTCATTTTGGCAGTGAAAATTGGCAGTTGTCAATAATACATGCCTTACATCCATAGCCAATCTGACAGTCCAATACAGAGGCCCGCATACATGTCAGACCATGGGAAAATCATCTGTGGACGACTCCATGTTGGCTACTCCTGCACTAGTATAAATCGTCGCAAAAATTTTAATTTTTTTTTATTTCCGCCTATCATTATATCTGGTCAGGCACACAGTTTATGCAGTGAATGTGCAGCAGCACACAAGAGCCAGTCATCACATCACACTTGAGATTAAACCTCAAATTCAAAGCCAGTAGCTGGCCTCACCACCTCCACCCACATCCAAATTGCTGGGACAGTAACACATCTGTGGCTTGTCTATTGGACAAATACAATTTAGAATTCTAAAAAGATGGAATCATTTCTTTGAGTCAACTTGACATTTGAAAAATACCAAAGTGCAAACCTAAAAATGACAGTAGCCAAGTTTCTGCTCCAGTCTGATGTGATTCTGCATTTACAGGGCCACTAAAACCACCGCATTTTGCTCTTGATGTACCCCCTATCATCATCATCAATCATCCTTGCAACTTTAATATAACTGTGATGTCATACACGTCGTCATAGGTTTATCTAGCAGTCTGGGTTGCTGCGCAGGCTTACTTAATCTTATTTAATAGTCTCGAGTATCCATAGTTACAGTACCTACAGTGCAGACTTTCCCACTCCAAAACCAGCTCAAGCTGGCTGTCAGTTAGCGATTCATGACCACACACGGATCCAAACCACACATATGAAGCATTAACATAAAAACTGAGGGACAAAATAAAACTGAGTTTTCGTCACTAACCGGCAATCAAGACCAGTCATTGGCCGTGTGTATGTTGAGGCAAGTGGGTATGTGTGCGTGTGTAAACCAGCTGCCTATTTAGACTAGGGTGGAAGGACTTGCCAGGGAAACACCCACACAGATCTTACACACAATTCATTGTGGGAATGCTGACAGAATTCCCACTATTATTTTAGGTACTTTTTATTCTCCACACTTTTTGCCGTGCAAACACTCCCACATAATACATCGGATTTACACTGTTCAAATTCCAATTTACTTAAAAAATTCACGCCTTCCTGGGAATATATTGTCTGATTCCACAATACTTACAGCATCCACACAATTTAATGTTAAATATCAACTTTTCCCCATTCATTTTCAATGGGACAGACTTTGAAATGTTTGACCGTTAAACAGGAGGAAATGGTTCAAATCCCATTTTAGACAGTTTGCAGTTCAAGTTTTCTTTTTATTAATTTATCATTCAACCACAATTAACAATTTGTAATTTTCACATAATAAGCACTTTGCATACATTCAAATCTTAGCATTCAACTCTTTCAGCATTCCCACACAATTTCTCTAGAAATTGCACTTTGTCTAGTTAAATATGGAACCCCAGAATATGATCAAAGTTTCCATGACAGAGTGTTGCCATCGTGACATTGGACTCAAGAACTGGAATTTTCTACCACCTTCTTACTCCTCCACTTTGTTCTCTCCCCAGCAGACAAGCTCTGATGGAGAGATAAGTTGAAGGTCATGCTAAAAGAACATAGATTCCACTCAGGTATGTGTGGAATGGCACGCTTGTTCCCTGCACAAAAAGCATATTGCATGCTATTGGCATGGACTAATGTGGGCCATGTCATCACAGGGTCAATGTGATCTGAGGAATGACAGCTTGCTGGAGAAGAGCATGGAAGCTGATGTGGCCACTCAGCAGCTAAATAACAGCCCCAATTTTATAATGTGATTCTCTT
The DNA here is from genome assembly GCF_051991255.1 of Vanacampus margaritifer. Taxonomy (NCBI): domain Eukaryota; kingdom Metazoa; phylum Chordata; class Actinopteri; order Syngnathiformes; family Syngnathidae; genus Vanacampus; species Vanacampus margaritifer. The sequence goes on along the minus strand of NC_135439.1, from coordinate 17,184,308 downwards.
TTATCGCGTCTTTGGTAAAGCTTTAATGAAACAAAATAATGTGTCCCATTTTGAGGTATTGATGGGGAAACAATATTGTAAAGTTTGATAAATATCTGGTGTTCCCATTTTTGTATTTCATCTTCTAATTGTCAAAATACTTTCGCTGGTGAATTTAAATGCTCGTCGCCATTTTGGGGCAGAAGTGACGTCAACAGGTTGATGGATGTAAATCAGTCATCTAGATGCCACCATTTGTTTATTATTATTTAAACAGGAAAGATATAACCTGACCTGACTGACAGCTTCCGATTTGCATCCAGCCGGGAATTATTTACATGCGCGTACAGCGCCTCGTCTGCCGCGTCTTATCTGTCAGCAAACATGCATCGTCAGTGACGGATTGATGGAACTTCCGTCAGTATTGACTGTGGAGAGTTGCAAGAATGACTCGGACTCATCAAAAAAGGCGGAGACTGCTAAGCCAAGAAGGCTTTCAACGTGGTGACGTTGTCAGTACCAAATGTGATTGGGTTGCCAGATCATATCAGTCGCCTACCGATGACATCACGCTACAGGATTGGCTGGAAATTATCCCGTTGGCGTCAAAACATTAGAAAGAAAATATTAAATATATAATTTAAATAAACCTAAGAATATAAAAGCAGGAAACTTTGACATTGATTGAATAATAAAATAGATGGAACAAATAATAAATTAGATAAAATACAAATAAATAAGTAAATTAATATTAAAGAATGGCGATAAAAAATCACATGATGACATCTTTAATATTTACTTTCCAATGTTTCGACCTCAACGGGATATTTTCCAGTCAATCCTGTAGCGTGACATCATCGGTAGGTGAGCCCAATACGATCTGGGAGCCCGATCACATCCGACAAGTATGGTTGCAAACACTATCTGTCATGGCGTACTGACAAATACGTTCCAGGAGCTATTGTAGCGGCAAGCAAACGTTCCTGACATGATTTGCATTTCCACACACGAACCTCTGCAAGCTGCATCCCGGAAGCTGAGCGCGACCTAGCGAGCCAATTGACCAATAGGATCGCTCCAGGTCCCTGGCCTCTGTAACTTTCATTTTAATTTTCCTGCATATGACAAAATGATGATCTTTGTGCAACTAAAACAGTTAAGTTCCAGCCCTTGACTCGCTCATTCTGTCTCTACATGATTATAAGCTTGCTTTAATAATGTACAACTAGTATGACAATAACCATGCAGTTTTTGGATGCATTTTTTCTTGATATTGTAGATATTTCTCCTTCTGAGTACCACAGTTACACTTGAAGCCCGTATCCCACTGAGGAAGTGAATGTTTGGGAGTGTTGGCGAAGGTAGCGAGCAATGTTCAAAATGTCCTTGCGTCAAGAAAAACTGCATTAAAATTAAAACTGTTGGTCAATATTTGGTCTTTGCGACCTTGATTGAACGATGACGAAAAATCAATAACCGCTACCCTTGCAAACGTTTGCCAACCAAACCCACGATCAGTTAAGGTTTGCCCCTCTGTGAGATACGAGCTTTACTGAAGGAGCCAGTACAGGTTTATGAAGATAATTATTTAACCATAAACAATTATCCTTAATCTCCCTTTAGTCTCTATTCTTATGCAAATACCGTTCTGCGGCTCTCTTTCTGTTTTCCAAAAGTAATGGTTTCCTGTTCCCATTTTGTTTTACAAGATAAAAAGCTTTTTTCCCTACCTCAATACAATGGGTTTTTTTGTACTCTGCCAAACTTACTACTTGCTTATTTGGCAAATCCCATCGGAAATGTTATACTTTCAGATACACAACCAATATCGTGAATCGTGAGTATTTTAACAAAGTCATGGAAGGGCTCTGAGCAGCAAACTGAGCAATAAATATTGAGTTAATTAATTAAGTTAATTATGTAATGAAACATGCTATACTGTATATTAACATACTGTATATCCATCCATTTTCTATCAAGCTTGTTATTAGGGCCACAGTTAAGATGGAGCCTACACCCTGGTCTGGTTGTCAGTCAATTTAATTACAGTGTATAATATAATATAATATAATATAATATAATATAATATAATATAATATAATATAATATAATATAATATAATATAATATAATATAAATCAGGCAGAGTTAGAAAATAACCGATCCGAACGGCGGCCCCAAGTGCCGCTTCTGTAACAGCAGGTCCCAGTGGTATGCTTTGGGCTCCATGTGGAGGTTGAAGGTAAATACACTGCTGCTAAGTGATTGGATGAGAATTCTTACTGTGTTGACAATGGAATGTAAGACTGGAATGGCAAGAAAACAAAAAGCGACACTTAAATCAATACTATGGATTACGATGGAAGGTGGTTATAAAGCTGTATTTCTTGTTTACTGTTAATGTCAGCACACTGTACTGTTTATTTTCTGTGTTTAATTAAGTGGTAAATTACTTTTACATTGTTTGGTTTACGTAAGTGAAGTAGCTCTTGCTGTCCTGCACTTTACACCCCATGGTGAAAATGCAAACTTGACCAGGATTTGCTGATCTGACCAGTAGATTGGTGTAATGAAATTCAATGTACTGCTTAAAGGTTATGTCTGCACATGATCACTAACTGTTGACATATCCCTCACCTCATCCTTCTTTTAAAATGAGCTTGTTTGCAAATTAAAAATAACATTTTCATATCAACGTTGCAAAGATGAGATCCATTTGATAGATGAGAGATGTGACTAAAATTAATCCAGCGTTTATGGGAGTGAGTTCCTCCTCAGGTTCCAACTGAATGACCCCTGTTCTCGTGATGAGGGGAGGGTCATTTCACTCGTCGTGTTGACTTTTGCTTTCTGAATAGGAGCTGGACAAACAACTCAGTCAGCTGTGAAAGCCTGTGCGTGATGGTTCCTTGGGAGGATCCGGGAGACACGACTAGGTGATTCTAGACTTCCTTAATCCTTCTTTGTGAAGTAAATTATATCCACTCAAGTGGCGTTCCTTTATTACTCACAAACACATGCTCCATTTCACCATCAAATAAAATATATTGTACTCTTTAAATTTCATGTCATGTCTGAGTGAAGGTTTAGTATAGCCTAGTAAGTGTTGACATCTCCAAAAGTCCAGCCTCAATATTTACCTCCAAACATTCCATATTTGGTCATAGAGGCAAGCAATGAAGCATCAAAACCACAAAGCTACATTTTTTCCTTGTAGAGTCATACTTGATTAATCAGGACTTGGAGAGCAAAAGTGAATACATGTGGGATCAAGATGAGGAGAAGAGAGACAGTGAGAAATGAGAGTGTGTCATGCTTTCAACATCGAGAGCGACTACTAGTAATTTCAGCAATCTTCCCGGGAAAAGCAAAGCGGCAGAGTTCTGTCAAGCGTCCCGCGTCAACGACAGTGGAGTCTTTAGTCTGCCCCCCCTGACTTTCTGCATGGCACACCATAATTCATGGGTGGCCAAACATAGCCAAGTGTGGCTGGAACTGAATGAAGACATATAACCACAGCAGCCATTTATGAATGATGCTGATTGTGTGTGTTTTTTTCTGCCGCAAAAAAAAGAAGTAATATGTTGAAAAAGCTTTAAAAAAAAGAAGAAGAGTTAAGTTAATCCATTCTTCTACTGTGACTCTAACGAAATACTCAAATCTCAGCTTGCTTTGAGAATTTTAAGTGAGCATATTGGTGCCAGTGGTGGCAGTTTAATAGCCATTGACAGTAGTGTGCACAGAGGTGAATTTATTTTTCTGACAGGCCCAAGTCTTAGCCAGCTTCTTTACGACACTTCATGGTTGCATAAATGGATTGTTTCATTTTAAGAAGCACAAAAAGAACTTAAACTGCAGAGACACGCCACATTTAGACGACGCGTGCAAGGAAAATACAATTCCATTGACTCATTGATTTGGAAACTTCACGGTCATTCCCCTCAAAAAAAGAAAGAAAAAACACACTACAAAGGATATATGCTTTGTTAATTGAATATCACATCCTCCATCACATGCTTGTTTTTCATTCCTTGTTTGGTGTTGCACTTACAGAGGAATTTAAATGCTGTCACTGTGAGGTGTCAGGGTAATGCAGAATGTCTCGGTCAGACAGACGGAAGCACCATGCCAAAGACTCACTGACCCCGATGCAAGACACGGAGCTCAATTCCATAGCTAACACCCGGTCTGAAGTGGTGGGCAACCCCCACCTTAACCTGATAGTCTGGACTGCTGTGAGAGTCAAGTCAGACAAAGGTCATAGATGAAAGAGACCGCTTGGCATGTCCGTAATGTACATACAGTAAATATTGACCTCATTCAGAGGGCTGTGTAAAGTGTTCACTGGTAGGAACACAGTAAAGATCCAGTAGTTGAAGCTCACTTGATGTAGTCATTTGGCTTTGAAGCTGCTGAGTTAACACTTGATGATTCATTTTCCTTACACAAATTCAAATTCAAGGTATACATGAATGGAAATATCAACACGTACAAGAGCACTGGGTTGCCCATTTTCAAACCCCAATATCTAGTCATATAAACACAATCGGAGTACAGGAACTACTTTATGTGCGGCGGCCATCTTTGCCACTCGTTAAGCAAGCCTAACTTGAATACATTGATTTTTCCACAGCTTTTTCACGTTACAGGTAGTCCTCAACTTACGAACACAATGGGAATCAATAAACATGATGACGCAGCACAGCAGGAGCAAGGGAAAAAAACAACCAGCGAGCAAGAATCCATTGTTTATTATTGTGGTGGTGAGTGACATGAACATAATGTCTGTTATTGATAGGGATGGGTACCTTTCATGTTTGAACCGGTACTGTTCCAATTCTCGGTATCTGGGAATCAATGCCGGTACCAATTTTCAGTTCTTTTGTACTCTCTCTCACACTTTTTTTTAAATTGTATCTATTTATTTATGTGGATGGTAATAATAAATGTGCATCATTGTTTATTTAACAGTAAAATATTTTTAAAAATCAATGTAACAATTACTTTTCAATCAATACAACTTGACAAATAGCAAAGCAAGTGAGCCAGATAGGAATAGTAAAAATAAAAGTATAACATTTTACAATTACTCGAGTATAATAAATACACATAAATTAATATTACAAAAAAAACTAAGTGTGAAGCAAAGGTCTGTGCATTGAACAACACAAGCAACAAAGTTAAACAGTAAGTATATAAATGAATAATTGATGTTATCTCCATTTTTTGTCCAGTTGTTTTTTCAAGAACGTAAAGCCTGCCGCGTGCTGAGTTCGAAGTTCAAACCCATGTTGGACTTTGTAGCAAAAAAAAAAAGATTTGGTGGGGGAAGACGTACCTCTTAGTTTTAATGCAGGCGACGTGCACGGGGTGTAGCGAGGGAGGACGCCGCCAACATCTCCCTCTTGGTCTCAGCCGTGCACTCATTGCAGGGGACCGGGCATTACCAGCCTGCACTTGGCGCAGAGGCTTTCATACTTCATCAACTGTATTTGCGTGGCTTGGAGCCGCAAAAATCTCGCTCGTTAGCAAACCTGGAAATTTATTCTTGGCGTGTGATCGTGCGCGAGTGGGCGACGTCAGTAATTAGGTGTACGTACAGGTTGCGTTCAAGTGCGCCTTGGAAAATCGTCAACTGTTCTACTCCCGCACAATCACAATTTAGAAAGACGTGAATCGGTGTTCGGAGGTGCAGACCCAAATCGGTCCATACCAAAAAAAGTACCGTCTGCGGTGCCCATCCCTAGTTATTGACCATAGAAAGTGTGAAGCGGAAATGACATTTATTTGCATAATGCCGTCCATGCATAGCGGTTTAAATCGGGATATGTAAATGGGAGTAATTCTGTCAGAATATTTCAGAAACCAGAATTTTGACCTTAGCCCAAATATTGACAGCATGTAAACATAGTCACTGATGTTTGCCATCTTTAAATGTGAGGAGAAAAAAAAGGAATCAACAGAAAAAACATTTTGTGTTTTGATATAATCTTACTTTCTATGGGCAAATTCACTTTACATTCAAGATACATAGCTTGATAAAAAGACAGATATCTGCATTGGGTTTGGGAATTTCAATTCAGCTCTCTCAGAACCAAGTCATTACAGATTCAGCTATCGCTGCCACTAAGTTGAAATGGACAGCGAGAGAAAAAGAGGATGCTGCCAGCCTGCCACTGCCAGAAGTTTTTGTTTATTTCTCTAAGACATTGTCTCCTGAATCCTTGACAAATGAGGATGGATAAATGAACTCCTCGGATGATGAACAAGGGCTGTTTCTTACTGATGTAACTTTGTGGAAGAGTGTAAAAACACATTCAATTCAGCATGTGTGCTCTTTAGGGTTCAGCATAAAGGTTGCAATGTCCAGTGCATTTGGTTCAAATTAGGAAGGTTGTGCCCCACGCTGGGTTTATTTGGACCTCAACACCAAAATAATCACTGGACTCTGCCTGCCGAGTGACAAATATTACTAGTCTGGAACAACTTCTCATTGTGACCTAACTGAAAAACGAACTCAAGTCCATTTCCTATTGTGTGAACTGTGTGACTTCTGGAAGTGGAGATTTGGCATGTAGGATGTGAAATGCTTTTTCGTTTCTGAGAGCAGGACGGTGTTTTGGGATTATGTGCTACATTTGTGGTTTGTGTGCAGAAGCAAGCCAGCCTCTTGGAGGTAAAGAACTGGGAGGGGGTCCAGATGAGACAGAGAGGCTTTCATTTTGCTTAACCTCTACATGCAAAGAAATGCCAGGTAGGGTTCCTGTTTTCAAAGCGAGTATAAAAATGTGGTGAAAACATTATTGCAACCAACGAATATGTGAGCTGCTAAGACATGCAGGCATATCATAGCATGCCAACAAAAAGAAAGAAAACAGGGCACCAAACGTTGACAGGCCTAACCAAAACCAGCTCGTAGATGGTATGACAGATGTTTGAGTTTGTACTGGGCGCCTGTCCCGAATTTGTTCTTTAAGGAGGTCGTTGACGGAGGAGCAGTCGCGCTACTCGAACAGAACCAAACCCACAATCAGTTAAATCGCATAAAGGCTTTGTTTTGATCTGCTCGCTCGCTTGCTTCAGTTCAAGGAATGCCAGTCAATGGAAAAACACACACACAAAAAAAACAGTGTTGATTCGTAAGGCAGCTGTACCAAAGTACCAAAATCACCAACAAATGACACAAAAAGGGACAACAGACATATAACATGGTGTTTATGTATTACAGAGATAAAATAGAGGGGTGTATTTCTTTATTTTCAAAGCCGTAATCCCCAAAATAAAGGACCATGGGTTAGATCAAGTGTGTGAAAGTCAGCATGCCTTAGCTGAGAGGTAGCAGCTGTTGGCCTGATATAAAAGTTCTGGAGTGCAAAGAAACACAGCCTTGTTGTTGCGCTGACTGACTCCCTTTCCAGAAAAGAACACAGAGTATATGGATAATTACATTCATATTTGCACTTATGCCATTAGAAAATAAATCAGAGCTTCTGTAATTGAAATTCAATAATGGTGTCAAATATCCAATGGAATATTAAAGTTGGTTGTGGCTTCATCTACTTTGAACATCGGTACTGCTTTAGATGGATTCCTGAGCTTACGTGCTTTCATATTTTCCATGTTTTGCATGCTCTTATCAGCAAAAAGTGTCTCCTGGTAGGATAATGCTGGATGATGCCATACAATATGAAATCAAAAGGGAAGCAGATATCTGTTTAAAATCTCCTGTAGGTCATGTTGAAAGTTCATGCCATTGTTGGTGACCTTGTGATTAGGAAAGTCAGTTAACGTGTAAAAAAGGAAGACTTATCACTTGGAAAAATAGCCAAATAAAGGCTGCCTTGCTGCCTCCCTTGATAATTTTCCATCGCCCCACTGACATAGAAGAGGGTGTGTGAAAACTACAGTGACAAAAGGTTTAATTTTCTGGAGTTTAACAGTCTGCCCAAGGCTGCTGGGCGGATGGCGCAGCACTAAAGAGCCTATTGTCCAGCCAGAATAGGCATGACGTTAGAGACATTAGATGTTATATTACATTTCTTGTTCTTTTCATGGCCTGCTTCAGCTTTGTGCTTTGAGGCTACTGTTTTCATAAGACGGCAATGAGAGAAAAATATTCAGTTTCAACTGAGCTGGGAACTCTTCCTCAGAAGGATACTTTACCACCTGCACGTATCAATCAACCATTTGGCCTTTGCAATATGGAGGGAAAATGGGGAAATATTTGCTTGCATCTTACTCCAAGATGGAGACAAATGGCTGCCTCAGCACGTCAGGCCGTGTATTTGTACTACTAAATGCTACATACAGTATTGTGTACATTCAGCATATGAGCAAGCGATGAAGATATCTATCTTGACACCTTGACGTTGATGTTGGCGCAGGTCTCTGCACGCTCAGTTGGTGGTCCCGAGCATCCCCTTAACCTGACAGTTATTTTCTCTGCTAAAGAACTATCGGATGACAGAATCGAAAGCAATTAGAGGGCTCAAACGTTTCTGCCTCAGGTACAAGATGCACTGATGTAAGAACGCAGCAAAGGGTATGTTTCCACAAAAACAAATAAAAGCAACATTTTTTAAATACATTTGGTGTTGTGTAAATGTCCCTAAAGCACAGTATGCAATAAATAACGGTTAATAAAATATGTCATGTGGCTGTTTTATGATCAGTATTAGAAAGGATTTTGCGGCGAACGAGTAGCCCAACGGCTGTTTGTGGTTTTCTCAATAGTGCACGGGCGTAAAAACACCCCCCCTCCTCCCTACTTTTTTCACAGGACGAAGGGAGGATGCAGCCCGACGGGTTCTTTGGGATCTTCGACATATTCTTGCAGTTTTACGCAGTCTTTACGCAGGAAATGTAGCGCTAGGAAGAGCTACGTACTTGTGGCTTAGAATCTAAAATTTCCCGCCACGTCACGTCCACAGTTTATGAATTTTTTTGTATGTTTGTTAACTAAGTACAAGTCTGTTACAGGTTGATAAAGCGATTTTTAAGCGAATCAGACAACTTAATTTGTAGTAAAATCCTTTCTAAAACCTTTAAAGGCATGTCAAGCTGACAGCTGCCTGTTAAGATGCAATTCCAGTACGTATATGTAACACAATCACACATATTTGACAACCTTTTTATGATTAATTAAAATTAGTAATTATAATATATTGCGCCACGCAATGCATTCTGGGAACCGAGTGGCTTTACCGTCATCATAGATTAGAATAGATACATAGATATCACACCATTGCTCGCGATGTGAAAGCTCAAACAGGCAAAGTGTTGCCGCATTACATGTTCATAGATGTCACTAAAGCCATCCATCCATCCATCCAGTCAGCCATCCATCCATTCATCTATCCATCCACACTTTGGAATTGACAAAAAAGTAAGCTTCATTACTTAGTTGGGCTGCTCTTACACATCATGTAACAGCAGTTAACAAAAGTTTGACATAATAGTATAGAAAAATAGTATAGAAAAAAAGTTTGACATTATAATATAGATAGATAGCATTAGCATCTAGCTTTCAATCAGTGCTTCAAAGTTTTATACTAGCCGGGTATGGCTGTCTGTGTCTGTACCAGACATTCGTGATTGGTCCATGTTGTAATTGTCAACAACCAGTTTCGTATTTCTCTTTTTTCTCCATGTTTTCCAATCTCTCTTGTTTTCTCAGCTATGCTATGAATGATGTCGGATTAGTTCTTCTTCATGTACGTCATTACATGGCTGTCACCTACTGGTCAGACTGAGACACCACAGTTGAATTAAACAGTACTTGCAGATCCAAAAGGTCGCTCCATATGAAATCTCATCCACCATGAATGTGAAGGAAAACTCTTAAGGTGGCAAAGTATGCTCTTGCAAACGGATGGACCACTTGTGTATTTTTTTTTGGGGGGGGGGGGTCATTGAGAAAGAGCACACTGTAGCGGTAGTTTTCCAACTAGGAGAGGAAGAAGAAAAAAAAGATACAACATGAGCCATTTGATAGCTGCAGGCAGTTCGTCAAAAAGGAAAGAGGAAGTCTTGACTGAAAACTTAAAAAGGAACATCTCTCTTGAGGGAACAAGAGAAAGGCCAATGCAAAGCGGGAAGGCGGAGGCGTAGAACCACCCTGACAGACAGCGTTCTCTATCTATTTGCAAACATTTGCATGAGAAAAGGCAGCGCAGCGGACACTAGTTCCACTAGTTGGCGGGTAAATGGAAGTGACCTCCCTACCTCCTCCAGAGAGTCTTGGAAGAATTCGAGCGGTGGCAGCTTTGCCACATTTATCACTGAAAAAGGAGTTGATGTAGTCCAATTAGCGCAGATATTGCTGAACATCTGTCTTGTACAGGAGGGGCAATTATGTTCAGTGATTCTTTACATCTGTGAAGTCCTAGAGGAGTCTTACAAAAAGAAACCCAACATCTGTTAGTGGCAGTGTTGGCCATTGCCCCAGTACAACACGTATGAAGTAGTGAAACAGTTCAATGCATCAACAGACTGCTCCTATTCACTTTCCTTATGGAATATGTCCAAACTTTGAGTGTACAGCAGGGATATAATAGATTTCTATTTTCCATTATAGTTTTTATTTATGTATTATTATTAATATTATTATACATTTAGTTTTAATTAGTTTCCATAGTAGGTTTGTCAGTTTAAAAAAAAATGTTTTTTTTTTTGCTTTGTCAGTTTTTATTTTGTTTTTATTAATATGGAGTAGTGATGTTCAACATCACTTTTTCTTCAGACTGATACCAATGCGAGTACTGTACTCAACTCTTGAGTAGTCACTAATAATTGATACCACTAGTACTTAAGATACATAACATTTCCCTCCCAAAAAATAACAGATTATTTTAAAGAAGGACCTATTTATCCTAATATAGCATTTTCCATCAAATTGCATCAAATTTATAGCAATTTTCCATTCTTTATTTTTTAGTTTTAGTTTTTTTGTAATTCATGCTTACTATTTTCCGGACTATAAGTCGCACTAGGCCAAAAATGCATAATTTGATAGAAAAAAAAGATACATAAGTCGCACTGGAGTATAAATCGCATTAAGTATATATAGTTTATAATAGTATAAGTCTAGAGTGTCCTCTTGTGGCTGTCTGTGATAAGTCGTGTCTAAGTCGTGCCGGGGTAAGTCGCAGGAACAGCCAACCTATGCAAAAAAGTGTGATCTGGAAAATACGGTATTACACGGCTACAAGCAGGAGACCGATACTGGCATCGTCCACAGCCATGAGTACCTTGAAACAAGACCAGTTATCCGATACCTCATATCAATACTTTTCCATCGCTAATATGGAGTATTTGTCGAGTGCAAGAGAAAAAAAAAGGTCTCAAAGTGTTGTGTAATAAAATAAACTACAATTTTCAAACGACTGATGAAGCTATCCTGAACTAATTACATTTAAAATCAACTCAAAGATTTCTGTGTTAAATTAATTGACAAAGGTGAAAATAAAGATTTTTTTCCTCTTTAATAATAGTTTTAAAGAGTTTTATAAATGTAAAACTAACATTAAGTATTTTCATTTTGGTTTACTTGACGAAAATGTTCATTTTTAGTTTTAGTTAATTAGTTAGTTTCTGTTATCTATAATAACCTACCTAGTACTTGTTTTTTATTTTTATTTTTTTACGTGTGCTACAAATGCAGACAAAAAATTACAGTAGGTGTTAAGTGCAACAGAAATCATGCAGCAGTGGACTGAGCTTTACTTTCTAACTTGGTAGGAAGTGAACAGGTTGTAATATATATATAAATATATATATATATATATATATATATATATATATATATATATATATATATATATATATATATATACCCGTATTTTCTGTGTATACAAGTCAAGTTACTTTCCGAAATTAAAATGGTCGAACTAACAGATGAAGGACAAGCAGTGATTAAAGCATACTGCTGTGGGAAAAAAGATGAAGCAACTTCATCATCACACCCGAGCAAAACTTCATAAAAATGGAGACAGTTTTTTTATACTGTTTTGACTGATGTGGAAAATAGCGTGTGGTTAAAGCCCAACTGTTGAACGGAAACATATTTAATTCACTATCAGCCTGTATCTTCATTTTAATTTAATTAAACTCATTGGAGTGTTGGAGATGTTATCTGTGTAGGGTATATACACCCATCTGTACTGTACTGTCGAGGTGTTAAGCGCAGTCAATTTTTATAGGAAATCTCCAACTTCGGCCTTGAATCAGGAATCGAATGCTTCAAATATTTTTAATTTATTTTTAACATCACCTCTGAGGTTTGGCAGCTCACATCTTCATTTAATAGATAGTCCTCCACTGTGCAGGTCGGCCATTGCCAATGCACATTCATTTTCTGTGCTTGGCATGAATTTGTTTTAAGTGGAATAAGGCATACATATAACAAAACACCATAATGAAGAACATTACCATACTAACTTTCTTATTTTTTTTTATATATAAAACAATGCAACCCTGCTGTAGTAAGAAGATTATCAAGCATATTTGATTTTATAAGAGAGCTGAAAATGTTTTTTTTTGTTGGACTGAGTTGAATCAACCATAAATTAGATAAGATGAGAATTCAAGTGCTGTAGTTAAATGAGTCAATGCCTTCTTGATGTTGTAAATTATCCCCATATATGCCCCTTTAAATCCAACAATGTGCTGGATATATTCTTTTTTTCTTTAGCTCAAAGCTATCTGCATCATAAAATGCCTTTGAACCCACAGGAATTCTACAGGATGGGAATACGTTTGTACCCGCTCCGTGCAAAACCCATCTTGGCCCAGATAGCGTCCGAGATAAGAGTAGGCAGAAAGAGCGTTCGAACAGGGTGGTGGTTTCAGAAGAGCGCCGCAAGGGAAGGAAACAGACATTACAGCCAGTCTGTTAATCAGCCTATTAGGGTTTAATTGAGGGTAGTTAATTAGGAGTCAGTGGGCAGTCTGTGCTCGGGGGTCAGGGGCCGACATGAGAAGCAGCTGGCTGAGCAACCTGAGACGATTTTTGCAGATCCGTTTGCACAAGGCCAGTGGCTGACTGGCAGTAAAATTAGCTTTAATTACACTTGTCTTTAAGGCTTTTAGGTGTCATAAATTTTTAACCCACTAGCTCCTAAAAAGCAGGAGCCAGCCAAAGCGGTGTCACGGCCGAGCAAACACATTTACAGTAGACCCAGACTGGATGTCTCCACAGAAATCAAGCGCCGGCTTGCATTTGAGGACTCGGCCGGTTTAAAGTAAGTGGAAAATACGATATTGTGTGTGCGGTGCGGGACAGACAAAAAAAACTGCCTTCTGGCTACAGAGAGGCAAAAGCTCACCTCACACCATCTCCAGAATGAAACGACTACACATCTTATAAATCCCCCTCTCCCCCACTAGAAAACAAAGATGTGCTTGTCCTCGCTCCTTAAAACTAGCTCTGCATAGAGCCACTAACACCAAAAGCCGAGTATACACTCTTTAAAGTGTGATTTGATTGAATGCCCTGTTTTTGCCTCATCTGGACCACGGGACACTGGAATGTGAGGTGGCTACCGACAAGGCAGTCTGGGATGGATTCATCCTGTCTGGGTCCGGAGAGGAGCAAGGCCGCATTCAGGTTGCCCATCAGGGGAGTAAACACATTGCATGCAAAGGGCTTAAAATCCAATAAAGGGTTCGACAAAGAACTGCCTCTCTCCTCCGAATACCAAACAACATGTGATCCTCCTTAGGGAAATAACTTGCTTGTCTGTTCCGCTTAGCCCCACAGGTTCAAAAATAATGGAGGAACGTCCTGCTGAGGATGCCGTGTGCTGCGTCAAATTATGTCAAGTTCATATGCTAAAGGAATGCTAAATAGACTAAATGCAGCACTTGAACTTGCATTTATTTCTGCAGCGGTTTTACACCTCAAATAATTAAAAACAAATCAACAGTGAGCTTTTTGTGCCTTGCTCAAGCATGGTATGCTTGTTATTTGTTTTATGTTTTATTCATCAATTTTTCCTTTCGGACATGTCATTGTAACAGTTTACAACATCCAAAAAGAAAAAGGGCTGACGGGCCGAAGCTTATTAATCCCTATCCCCAGAATACATTCAAGATGCATAATTATCATTATATTGATTAGATTTATTCATTGCAATCTAGATGTAGGGCTGGGTTAAAAAAAAATTGAAGAATTAATATCAGATCGATTTTCCTTTTCAAGCCTGATATTTATTCATAAAAACCATGAATCGATTATTTAATAGCTCTTTTTCCATAAATTCAGAAGAAAATAGAATTTTAAAGGCCATTTTTTACTGTTCACATGGATTTTAAAATATGTTCTTACATTTACATTTTACTGATTTAGACTCTTTTCCCACAAAAGAACAACATTGGATTTTTTTTTGTGTGTGTTATCTCATGTTTTTATTTTTTCTAGTGGACGCCAGAATAGTATGGCCTTAAAGGTGCATTAAAAAGGTAATGCTAAAGCTTTTTCTACATCATGCATGCTCCACCAATGCCCAGATGAGTACGAAGGGCAACTGAACGTTTTACTTTGACTGCACTTACCAGCTTTTATTTTCCCCTTATAGTACAGTGTGCGGATCCTGCACACGCCACAGTTTTTTTGGGGAGGTTAGGGGCAGAGTTTTTCTTACCTCTTTTGAAGTCATGTCTGCGTTTGTCAATTGTGGCTGTCGCTTTAAGATTGTGCACATACTCGCACGCGCACCAACGAGCATGACACAGATGCTGCAGTGACGCTTTGGGCCAGAGGTGGCAGTCGTGAGTAAAAAAGTGACAAGCTGCACAAAGATCCTTTAACGGGTTATAAACTTAACAAGCTCATATGTAATATTTTTAATATGAACATCATGTAAATCAACTTGCGATTGTGATTGGTTAGTTAGGATCCAATCATGAGCCAGAAGTGTTGGCATCATCCAAATTATTATTTAATTTGGAAGGCAATGTTTATGGAGTTTTTATCAATCAATATCGGATTGAAGTGAAGTAAAAACGAATCAAATTGATAAAACATTGAAATCGAATCAAACTGAACTCCTGAATCGAAATCAAATCGAGTGATTAAATTAGAATCGATACCCAGCCCTATCTAGATGTGCCGTATAATCGATCCTCCCACCAGTTAAAACCATCAACTCAACATCATACAATTCAACAATCAGTGCTTCAACAAAAAAGGCATTTTCCGGAACTGTTTAGTTAGAGGATAAGATGAAAATTAATTTAAATTTAAAAATGTTCTGTTTTTTATCAGATCCAAAATATTGGAGTCAGTTGTAAAGGAATTAAGCAATTTGTCATTAAAGATGGGGAAAAATGTCCGTAATGTCCAAAAGAAAATTAGTGAAGCTTCTAACGTGGCATTTAGTTTCCAACATCTCCACAAACTCACCATAACTTAACCCTTGAACAACTAAAACAAATGAAAAATAAAGCCATAGGGTGCCTGTGTGCCTGAGACAAAGCTCAATTTACATTTCTGTCAATATCTGCTAAGTGCTGGCTGGCTGGCTGGCTTTAAAAGCTGTCTCCTGTATGGTGACTTGATACTTAAGGAAATGCAGGAAGGTTTGGGGTGTTTAGTGGCTCACGGTGAGTAAGCTCGGAACTCAGAACACAAGTGACAAGTAAGAAAGTGCAGCTGTGGGCTGTTTAAAAATTGGAGTCTATAATAGACATCATTTATCTTCTAACGCGAGGTAATGCCTGACTATTTTACTTTTTATAACATTGTGTTACGTACCAGGCCTAAGCATTTTCTTTCATTGTAAAATATACAAGTAACCCCAAATGTTATGTCAAATCATGATGTCATATTCTATAGTTTAGCTGATTTAGCTAGAGAGAGGACTGCTATTTATATTTATATAGCGCTTTTTTTTCAGCTATTGTGCGCAAAGCGCTTGACATAGCCTCACATTCACCCATTCACACACCAGAGGTTGGCTGCTGCCACGCCGGGTGCTGCCAGGTCCATTGGGAGAAAATCGGGGTTCAGTGTCTTGCTCAAGGACACTTCAACATGGTCATTGGCCTAATGGCCTTGTTGCGACTGAATGAAAAGGTTCTTTTGTGGAATTTATGCCCTTCCATTCTGCACTAAGCAGTTCAGAAGTGTATACATTTATATAAATATTGTTGTAGCTGGAACACATTCCTGCTGGCTAGCCCACTCCTTCTCCTCTAAAAGACATACACACACACATAAAGTCCTACACCGGCCATATTAGAATTGGCATTTCCCTATGTCAGTTTATTTTAAAGTGCTTGTTGCTGTTTGCCCTTTGCGACCCAAGAATGTTTGCTGAGGATTTACAAGGTGACATTTACAATGGCTGTCCAGGGTGTCACCATTCTCTTCTTATGTTCACACTCTTTCAAACGCTTTGCCGCATTAAAATCTTCTCCATCATGAGGAGCTCAGGCACAAACACACATTGCTCATTTTATGTTTGCAAAAAAATTCAAAGGCCATTTTAATGACAACAAAATAGCTTTCTTATGAAAACATTAAGCTCCACTTTCAATTTTGACTTTTTAATGTGTATTCTGCATACGGTAATTAAAGATGCAAACATTTTCTTTTCTAGAGTTGGAAATTGCATCCTAACTTGCAATACCAACAAGTTCCATATGATTCAAAAAGTCGAGTTTCAAAAGTTGTATTCTTCCAGGACTTACACAACATATGTTTGATAAGAAAAATAAAAATAAAGACTATATTTCGCTTTCTTTCGTAACCATCATTACATGTTGCAAGTTCCAAGTTATATCATGCTTATGTGGACTAAAGTAGAGGCTACAAAGACTTGAAAACCTGCAAAGTTGTATGTTTTGGGTACTAAAACGATGCACTGTACATTGGCCCCCATTTACAATGTCTGTGAATATGCAAAGCAGTACAAAGTCAAACTTACCTTCACAGTTAAGAGAATATCAAATTGGTCTCTCAACTGCACTTATTTTAATAAACCAAATACCAACAAATGTGAATATCCATCAAAGAGGTGACTGACAATTAAGGCTTAATTTGGCTGAGTAATTTGCCTTGTCTAAGTGATGCACAGTAAACAGACAACAATTGGGTGGTTAAATAAGCCATTAGCATTATGCTGATTTCAATGTAAAACATGAATGCAATACTTACTATTAAAAGCCTTATTTTATCTGACAAACAATTAACCAAAGTTAAAACAAAAAAACACAACCTCACAGCTAATATTTTTCAGGTTGTGAGGGTCTCTAGAAAAAAAATGTGAACATAACTGAACAAGGGCGCATTCGTGTGCTGATTTATAGCAGCACTGTTCGAGGAAAGCCATCTGCTATCGCACCCGAGCCTATAGAAGAAGTACGAGCCGTTTCTGATCATGTACATGTCACGTCCATATTGACTTACTGGAATTAACACTTCTAAGTGCCGTAGTTTCTGCCTGGCTGATTCTTCTTGTTTTACGTGATACTTAATACATTGTTTTATCTCTAGACACACAGGTTATGTTAATTACTGTGAAGAGAAAGCATAAAAGAAAACCTACCGGTATACCGTATACAAAATACAACAGGGCCACAAAGAGATGTTTTCAACATATGAACATGCAGCTGCTTTGGGCAAAATGGTTTCAGTGTCTTCAATAAAGCTGAAATAGCAAAGCAGAGTTCACCTGAGGTCAAACGTGCAACCAGTACAATTGCAAGCTTGTCACGATGACTTGCGTGTTTGAAGTGAAATTTAAAAGTACAAGTCTTCCTCAAGCCAGCCAACAAAAAGGGAGCACTCGAAATATGATCCGGCACTATTATCAGGTTACCCATGGGAGAGAAAAAAAAGCTATAATGTGGAACAACAACCCTCAACTGAAGTGTTTAAACTTCAGCATTTTGATGACGGAATCATTCGTTATAGTCGCTTGCAGTACATGCTGCTGCCTTGCAGTAACCTGCCACCATTGCAGGACAAATGGCACTCCCTCAGGGAGAGCAGCTGGCGGGAAAACTGTGCCAAATGAATCATGCAAGCGGTTCGCTGTGGTGACCCCTGACGGGAGGAGACAAACGCTAACGACGTTGTCCTTAGCCTCTCAAAGAGGTGACACTTTGCCACATCCTCAGGCTCAGGTATTTTACCTTCATATTTTCTCTTCTTTACGAAGACTTTCCTCCACATTGAGTTAAAGCAAAAGAACACATTTAAATTGTAATGCTTTTCATAAAGTTGGTAAAGAATATTATTTTCAAGATTTTCCACCAGAAGCAACCAACAACCGAAAATGTTGGCTTGTTTACTTGCTCTCACACCCAACCAAGCAAATGCACAATGTATTTAAGCACGAAGCAAACAAGCCTCAGTGTCACGCAAACTTCAATTTAATTGCACAGCGGACAGAATTTAACATCAGTTATGTCCAACAACACCCTAGAAAACGTAACATTCTCTGCCCGATGATTTGAGTCCTGCGACCTCCATGTCAGCATGTAGCTTTCAAGCACAGGAATGACAGAGAGGGGAGTATTTCCTTCTAAACATTTAGCCACAAACATCTTTGTTAGAAGAGCATTGGTCAAAAAGCTTGTGGCAATTTGATTGAGGTTTGACAGTCAAGTGTGCGACAAACCATATTTGTCATCCTGCGGCGTGCGGTAATCCACACTTGTAATCTACAGAAACTTCTTTGTTTAGGATTGGCATTGTGTAAGATTCTGACTGACAACTCTTCTATAAAAGCCACCTTTGTGAAGTACAGTTTTTGAACACATCCCACGAGTTGACCTTAGGGATAGCGGGCCTTTTCACACAAGATTTTGTTCAAAAGCAAGGAGGATCCTGTTATGTCAATCTTTCAAAAGCATAAATGCAGTAAGAGGGATGACGCTGTTCTCTTTCTCACTGAGTCAACTCGTTGTGCCCAGAAGTGGTTCGAGTAGCCAACAAACCAATTTACCCTCAAGAGCACTGTTATTTTAAAATGTGACACGAGTGAAAGTAAAAGGTAGCCCCGCTGTCCTCCCAATAATTACTTAATAATTCGGCTAATTTAATTATTTAGTAAGTATCCATTGAAAATATTACTAGTACTAAATAGTGAGCAACTTCTAATGTATTAATTTTCTAAATCAGTGCATGAGTGCCTAATTGATAAAAATATACAATAGGAACAAGCAAATTTAGATATTGGCAAACAATATCACATCAACTAAAACTATAAAGAAATCTTTATAAAATAACATAAATTAAAGGGGAAATCAACATCCTAAATTTTCTTCAAAATATATTCTATGCCCCATAGCCTACACACAGCATTCCGATTAATATTATGTATGTGGAATATGAGTTTTAAGCAGCAAAATCCACCCATTAATATCAACCTCAGGCGGTGGCCAATTTGTCACTTGCTGTTGACTGACCATTACATCCCAGTTGCTCAAGTAATGACCAATTACGGCTCAGCTTCAGAAAACAGGTGAGCTGTGATTGGTCATTACCTGAACCATATGCAACTGTGATGTCATCTTAAACTGACAGCAAGTGAAAAAATGGCCACCGACTGAGATAGATAAAAACGGGTGGATTTTGCTGCTTAACTCATATTCCACAAACACAATATATTCAGAATGTTGTGTTTAGACTAGTGGGGGAACACACAACATATTATTGTAAAGACAATTTTTGGGTTAACTTCACTTTTAAGGCAAATAAAACTCATCTGGCAAGAGCAACTTACTTCAAAAGGTACAAATTTAAGAGAGTAAATGTGGCGCATTACTACCCACCTCTGGTTTTGCCTTAGGTTAATCTTCAGCAGCAATGAAGTCTCACTTCACAATGGTTCGAGTGTTGAACTAAAGAACTCAATGTTGCAACATTTTGCCATCGCACACTGGACTCATATTCTTGGTTACAGCTAAATCCCAAAATGCTGATTTGAGGTGTCATGTTGTCATCTGGAGGTGATTTGTGCAGTCGCTGAGACATAAATATTCCGTGTGTGTTGATAGCCATGATACATCATCCAACTTCCCATCTGCAATATCATTTCAAAATTTCCCCCTTTGCATGACTGGACCGCGAGTCACATACCTCAATAATCCGGTCGTGGATTTGAAGACCGTCCTCCTTGTCGGCTGGTCCACTCTCAGTGATTTTGGACACAAAAATCCCCTCATTCGAAGTGCTGTCATTATCATCCTATGGACGAAAGTACACACATCACACTCAAAAGTTGACATGTAGAAAGTGTCAAATTTACTGCTGGTAGGCTAAGCTATGTTTTAGGAGGTTGATAGGAAGATACCATTAAACCTACTGTGCAAGCATTGAAATAGGCCCACATCAAACAATCTCATTTGCAAAGACTACTAGACACAAATTACGATTTAAATTACTAGTAGATTATTGTTAAAAATACAATTTCTGAATGAATAAATGAAAGTTACAAATAATAAGAAAGGAAGCATAAATCCTTTAACTCATTGACTCCCAGCCATTTTCACTGAAGCAACCCCCTTCGCTCCCGGCTATTTTACTGGATTTTGACAGATTTTGCATAGCCCACAGAATAGTGTGTTCTATTGCTATAAAAACATGGAACATACCAAAAGGATGATAAGAGTTTCTTTTTTCATCAGTTTCCTTTTTACAACAATTGGCATTAGAATATAGATAAGTTTCATAATTTTTCACAAATCTGTTTAAAACACTGGGGAAAAGAGTTTGTTGCAACATGGCCCTGGTTGATCTCTTATACTCTGCTGCCACCTGCTGACCGTTTTTGTAATAACCTCTTCAGGTCAGAGGCTGCATCTAAGCCTTTTGTATGCTCTAGGATAAAAAACATTAAAAAACGTATAAATGGCAATATTTAAAATAGGACGTTTTTATACGTTTTTAAGGCAAATTAGTTAATTAGCCATGCATTTAAGTTTTTGAAATAACACATCCACGCTGCGGCATGATTAGGCATGATTATCGGCACAACATGACACACATGAGAAAACTCAGAAAGAATGCATTTTTTTCAGTTTTTTAACTACAAATCTTATTTATGCCCTCAGTTGTACATTAACCGCGTGGGCAATGAGATATTGGTGTTAGGGGTGGAGTTAAATTAATAAAATATGTGTTTTTATTATTTTAACACTTGATTTGAACCTGCCTGGACATAAGCCAGTCTGCTCTGGTCACCACTCGAGTAGGACTGACTTGAACAAATTTAAAGGCATTTTGCAAAACAGTGCAAGTACAGTGTAAATGATCAAATTAATTAAACATTTTAAATTACAACTAACAATTTTGGATCCGCTTCCTTCCTTTTTCAAAGACAGCATACAGTAGCAGTTTTGACACAGCTTTACTGCAAATAATTCTCCAAGACCCCCGCTCTTTGCCCTACGACTAACCCTTGACATTTGTAGACAAACAAGGTCTAGTGGAGACCACAAAATCTGGCAGCCGATTGCTGGTAGCAGCCATTCCTAAAGGACAACCACATGAAAAACGTATGTCAGAAGCTAAATGGACATTAGCTCTCCCGATCTTAATTAATAGCCTCTTCCACAGACTGTTGGTTTTTGAGGTTAGTAGAAAAGCAAAGGCCATGTATAATGTCAGTTCTTTCATGAGCGTGGGCCTTGCATGACAGCAAGCAAGCAGCGTTGGCAATACTGAGACGTGTATACTTCGATTTCTTTATAGTTTCCTGCCATAAAAAGTTTCAATGTCAGAATCGAAGTTGCTACAGAGAATGGCGTCACTGTGGCTGTGGAAAACTTGTTAAGACTTGAGTGCAGTCTGAATGAAACAGATACCGATAGCTCCCTTTTACCTCCACGGCAACAAGAACACTCTCCTTGTTTACAGGTTTTATTTCAACTTAGTGTGTGGCATTATATTCAAATTCAGACTTGGATTAGAATACCTACATAACAGCTTGGGAAAGTAAAAGCCAGACGAAACAACCTTTGGTGATTACCTCACCACCCAAATTTCCTCAATTAGAGACACAAGTCAGGTCACAGACATGACCCCATATTTAACGCTCATAAAAGTAATTATAGTATTTTTTTTTATCTGTAATGTGCCAAAACCACAACCAAAATGAATATAACCACAATGAAATGTAATCGTAATTGCAGTCCCGTTCATCCACAGACAGAAAATATACTGGACCATCTAAACTCAGTCTTTCAGGGAAGGATTGTGGTGCTGTAAGTGTGTGCTTTACATTCCTGAGTTGGTATATGACACTTGTCTGATCACTAGCGGGGAGATGAAATCTCCGAAGATGGTCTGCTTTTAACCTACCGCACATGGCTTTCCTCCCATGATGTTAAACCCAAGAGATCCGCCCTCACGTAGAAGGACAACTGCCACACTTTTAGCATCTCTTTCCTGCGGGCATATAGAGAGACACGCAGCATTGTGAATAGTCCAGCATTGACTCACATTCATTTTTAGAATACATCTACAGATGAGTTACAGTAGTAGAACAATATTATAATCTGGGACTTCAGTTCAGTTTGCATTTGGAAAGGTTAAATCCACAAAAGTGTTGTGTGTGTTTTTTTTTGTTTTTGTTTAGTTTTATGTTTTCCTGCTATGCCATTACAAAAGACAAAGAGGTCAAATATGACCATGGAACTTGAAATGGAACTTACTACTACATAGGAAAGTGGTTTGCATGTCTGTGTCCTGGCTAGTAAGTACAATAAGGAAAGTCAACATTAAATTGACTACAATTACCAAAAACGAAGAATAGAAAGTACGCTAGATCGAGATCTCTATTCATTGTCCCTCTTTGGAAAAAACATCAGAATCTGATTTATTGGCTAAGGATGTAAAAGCACAAAAGGAATTTGTCTTTACAGGCTGAAATCTAAATCTGATCCCAGGCAGGGTACTCATAGTCAAGAATATTGAAGGTTAAATTTGAAGTGAAGCCCCAATTAGCCATATTATAACGTCATACTCTACATAAAGCATTTCATTGACAAAGTATCAAGGTGATCATGTCCAAACAGTCGGCCTATAGACCGTCTTCTAAGACCTTTTCAGACATTTTAAGGATCAACAGACACCCTGAAAAGAAATGGAACACGGGGGAAAAATCTGACTGCCATGTTTTATGATCATTGAGGGGACAATATCTCATCTTCTTGGTTGGTGGTCTGACAAGGCCCCAAAAGTAACTGGCACTGCCACAAAAGATAAAAACAACAAAAATGGCCCAAGCGGAAAACTATTGTTTACAATATGTTATCAATTGTAGCTTTCCAATCTGACAATTACTGAGAATGAATTCTGATTTAATTTTAACATCTGAATGTGGACGTCACTTAATGTTTGATAAAACCAGACATTATTGGATAATTGAGTACTAAGAGTTAATAAGGTGATCTTTAGAGAGAAGCTGCCTGGGTTGTTTCCAAGCTAACACTTCATACATGTTCCACTGACTAAATATAGACATTATCGGCATGTATAGCATCCGGACTGCCACAGACTAAAAAAAAAGTGCATGCCAGGCCGTTGAGGAATTTGCAGCCCTGCATTGTGTCAGGCCACCATTAGCAACACATGCTTTCACATCAGCAAGGCACGTCAGCAAAAAGTGAAGAAGCCAAGACGACAATTTCAAAAAATATAATAAGAACCCTTATGTGCAACTGAGCTATGACAATCTGCCAAAAGCCCTGAAACAAATTGGATGGATTTTGTAGGTGTTTTTAATGTTTAGTCGGAGATTAGACATTAGAATAAACTCAGAGTAATTAAGGGGCATTTTCTCACACATCTGCAAACACTTTCACAAAGCTTGCATCCCTAAATGAGAAGAATCTCTTCAGGAGGTTGCACATTTCCTAAAGCATCAGGTATGTCCAGGTGGTAAAAATAAAAGTCCTGCCAGTGAGACCCTTTCTCACTGATGACTTGGCATAACAATAGAGAGCAATAGCTACGCTTTCCAGACTTCATCCAAATTCTGTCTGCCTTGCAACCATTGCAAAAGACTTATTATACTGCAACACAAAAACGTCTTTCACACAATTCAAGAATTGTGCAAGACAACATGGAAGACACTTAAGCAATTTGGTGTCACATTGGTGGCACATGGAAGTAATCTACTGTACTGTGAAGTTTTTAAATCTTCTTCTAATGATTAATGACTGCACAGGCTTGACCCCTCAAGTGCAATTTGGTTGACCAATGTGAGTGTTTCATACTGTGCTCAAGACTCAAGAGCGGAGCAATTCGCTGACCACAGCATGGTTGAAAGCACGTAGACTTTGGACTTGTACAGTTTTCAAATGCATGCAGCGGGTACGCAACAAAGACGTGACGTATAGTCAAAGGAAATGCTATCTTAAGGTCTGAATGCAGGCAAGTGGGGATTAGGGAGGTGCGGGTAACTGAATTTAAACACACGGCAGAACAACTGTTACGTTAAGCCAGTGACCATCCAGGCCAATTTGAACAGATTTACAAAATGTAAAAATGTTTTCATGGTTCAGTCCAACTGAAACCTTTGTCATACTGTACACGTAAACAGTCTGGCAAAAATTATTTCATACTCTGACTAACACATGGCTAATTTGGACCAGACTAAGATGATCTGCACATGCTTTATAGTTCCATCCCCCAACCTTTTGACTAAATCATTTAATACATGAAGCCAGTAGAAAAGGAAGAGCATACCAAATATGGTGCAGTGTAGTCTAACTTTTTACCACATTTTAAAAATAGTCTGATCTTAATTCGTTATAGGGGAAAAAAGCACATAAAACATACTGCCCCGTAATGCAGTTTGCTGCTGCTACTTAGTTTTGGGGGACTCTGTAATAGGTCAACTGGAAAAAGGGTGATACAAAAAGAAAAAGAGACTACTGAACCATATTGTGCAAACACTAAGGGTGACCGTGGCAGATCTGGCTATATAATCACCCTCCCTTGAAAACATAGAGCAACACGCACAACACACCTCCGCTTATCTGCACCCACACCACTTACATTTTGAATACTACTAATATTAATAGTCCTATTAATACAGGTAAAACACTAAAACAATCACATGTGGCTCAGAGGTAGACAGGCTTGTAACAGAATACATGTACCGCCGTTACAATTTTTATTTTAAACTATATTCCCTTACGTGTAATCAGATTACAGGTACATTTATTAAAAATGGGGATTACATCGAGGATTACAATTTCTACGATAAGAGAGAGAGAGCACGCCCGCGCAATTGGGACCGTTGCTACATGTCGGGGAGGTGGGGACAAATGACTTGACTAGTCGTGTACTCCACACGCGGGCAATTCGAAAAAGCTTCACGGCCGGGAGGAGGAAATGGCGATCGGTATTCACTGGAATTTACTCGGAGCGAAAGTTTGAGCTGATAGTCCAGCGGCATGCTACGCGCTGTAGCTTCTTGCTAGCCTGCCCGCTAGCCTACAACCATAATGTGAGTTACACTTTCCAAAAAAATCTTTCTCCCACCAATTCACTATTTAAACATCATACACAACATATATACAGCGAAACTTGTGACTGGGATAAAAGTTATTTTTGCAGTTGATGTCACACATTGTCATTCTCATTGGATGACTATCTATCTATCTATCTATCTATCTATCTATCTATCTATCTATCTATCTATCTATCTATCTATCTATCTATCTATCTATCTATCTATCTATCTATCTAACTATCTATCTATCTATCTATCTATCTATCTATCTATCTATCTATGCTTTCAGTGACAGTTCAAAAACAGCATATGGACATCAATCAATCAATCAATCAATCAATCTATAGCCTACATGCTTTTTTAATTACACAAGGATTTTTGCAGTTTGTAGGCTGCCCGAGTCCCTATCACCCCCACAAATAGCAGGGGCACATTGTATAGAATATATATTGTGGTGATATTTATTTTTATCTTGTCTCTGTTATATTATCATGAGCATACTATTGGAGTAATCCAAAAGTAATCCAAAGTAATCAAGTTACATTACATTAATATTATGGTACTTGGATTACGTTACTAACTACATTTTTTAGCAGGTAACTTGTAATTGTAACGGAATACATTTTAAAAGTAACCCTCCCAACCCTGGTGGTAGAGTGGTCGTCTCCTAAACCAGAGGTTGTGGTAACCATATCGAAGTGTCTCTGAGCAAAACACTGAACCCTAACTTGGTATCAGTGGGACCCTGAATGGCGGCACTCGACCACTGGTATATGAATGGGTGAATGTGGTGTAGAAAGCACAACACAAACTCAGTCCATTTACCATTCACTATAATCGATCGATACTTCATCCTGATCAGTGACATCACAAAAACAACATTGTGTTCTGAGACTGGTCTCAGCTTTACTAAAAAACAACGTTTATAAAAAACAATTTAGAAGGAGAAAAAAAAAGAAATCGCATGTCTCTTTTGTGTCTCACTTCCAGAAACATTTGCCGTTTCTTTTATGCTTGTTCAAGGCCTGCCAGAACAGAGGACTACACTGGGAATGATGCGATGAATGTATATCTCAGTGGGACTGTGACATGCTGTCAAAGAAAGGATAATGAGCAGCTTTGCTACCCGGCAAGTTGTCTTATACCACCGTGAGCAATTTCATCCATGCCTTACATCAGTGCATCTGATGTTCAATTTACTGGACGGCTAGAACACATCAGCGGCGTCTACACCCATACTGCATAAATAAAAACCTCAAGTAAAAAGGGAGATGAATGGGTGGTTGGACAAACTTATTTGGGAACATAAAAGATGTCATTGAGGTCGTCAGTCTCCCTTGGAATAACACGGCAAAGAAGAACAATTGTTTCTCAATATGATTCCTGAGAGTTGTAACAAAACATGTCATACATTTAAAAAAAAAAAAAAGTCTAATTTATATTAAAGATAATAAATTGATCAAAATGTACATGCTTAAAATGTTAAAATGTATTTTTAACTCTCTTTTTTTTGTAATGTGAATTTCAATTTGTTTGCTTGTCTGGTCTGCAGTTAGGAGGTCTCTTATTCAACCTGTCCTCTGCAAGAAGTTTCTCTCGATTCTCTGGCAAGTTTAAAATAATAATAATAATATTTGAGATAAACAATGTTTATATTAATTACAGTCTCAGCTGAACATGTCAATCCTGTCTTCTCTTTATTTATTTATTTTTTTTAAGCAGCACTGAATTGAATTAAGACTTTTTAGTGAAGTCATTGGGACAGCTCACAATTGGGTAAAATCAAGCTAGCTACAGTGTACAATATATGTTTTGGTGAAAATATACACTGACACTCCATTTTGTCAACTCTGTCGGACGTCAACTCTGTCAGTTTTTAGTTGACAATACCACATTTAACCTCTAAATGTGAAAACATGATATTCTATGGACATAATAAAGGATTAAAATATTATTTCAGGGTTATAGTAACAGACAATGAATGACGAGTCTCTGAACAATGAAAGTAACCACTGTTAGCAACCTGAATAATGCTGATTGTCTAGCAGCAGTGTGATGACCACTGGTGGCTCGCCAAGACCATTGCTGTGCATACTGAACACCAAGACGTGAAAGTGGAGTTTCTACATCTCCATGGTCCAACAGCAACGTTAGCAGAAGGGATGTTTGTTTACTGTCCAGGTGAAGACATAATCATAAAACTATTGGAAAATGTAACACCACTCCAGTCAAGAATGAGAGAATTTTCAGTGTAGATCCTGATGTGACGTCATAGAATGTCAACATCTTGGTCACAGATTAAGGAAGAGTGGGGAAGGTGTGGAGGAGTGAAGGAGGGGAGTGGAACATAAAAGTAAAGGAAGGGGAAGTACGGGTAGCTGATAAGGAGGAGAGGAACAAGTGGTTAAATTGTATAAGTTTTTTAAAAACATTTTAATAGTTGTAAATTATTACATTTACAATATGTATACTTTTACATTTATGTTCAGTATATAAGACTCATCACAGTTCATCTATTGCCAGTGGCCGCCTATGCCTGTTAATATATATATATATTTTTTTTATGTTTTTTGTCCACACCCTTAGTTTTTGTCAACTCTGTCATGTACAGCTATTGTATGTTTTTGTTGTGTTTTTTTTAAACAGTTATTTTTTTGTACAATTTATGTAGATTAATGTAATAAATGAGTGTTTTATCTACACCCCTATATGTGAGATTTATTGAAGAAAATGCTTTTTCTCATACTAAAATTTAAAAAAAATCATGAAATTTCAAACTTTTAGAAATTTGGGTTTTCGGAATAGAATAAAACAAGTTCATATACTATTATGTAGACATATGACATATCAGAGTAACTAAATGCTATTGCAATGTATTTCAGACTTTGGATTCTTCTTAGACCTCTGACTTAAAATGTTATACTTTTTAATGTGACAGTTGGCACAAATCAAGTCCTAAACTGAAACATTATTTTTGGTAAAAGTGATTTTTTTTATGGTTAATTACCCAAGATTATATGCAAATATACTGTATGAAAATACTGTATAAATAAAACCATAAGCATTAACAATAAATAAATAAATAAATAAAGCTTGTTTGTCCCTTATATCATGGGTGAATTAATTTATTCAATTGAGTATGGTTTCTTTAATTCAGCATACAAATCTCTTGAGTGAATATTGTACCCTTGCCCTTTAATTAGTAAATTACTACATTGGTGTGTTGTGAGAGATTATGAGGTGTGCTGTGGGAAAATTATGAACGTGTTCAAAATGTCTTGGTTACAAGAATGTGTCCAAGCATGTGTGTTTGGGACTAGTAAAAAAAAAGTGTTTGTGATGTTTGCAAACACCTCTTGCAACCTTTAACAAACAAACAACATTCACAAACGTTTACAAGCATTCGCCACCCCGTGAGATACCAGCTTTATTTAAGTATTTGTGAGTAAAGCTTGGGGGGGGGGGGGCTTAAAACTATCCCAAAGACTCCAACTGAAGCTGAAAGTGGTGTACGTAGATTCATTCTTTTAGTTTGTTATGACTGTCTGAATGAAAGGTGACCCTCAGATGACAGAACACCCCTAAACAAGCGTGCGGCCAGGAGCCAAAATAAGTGGAACCCCGCTCTTGTTGTGTACAAGACTGCAGTAAATATTTGGCCCTCCCCCCTTGACTGCCAGCTGGCCAGAGGCACAGCTGACATCCATGTCTCAAACAAGACAGCCCTGAGCCTAAGTGGAGAGCTCTGTAAACTCTGACCTCTAAACAAGTAACTCTGAAGCGGGTTCGGTTGTTGGCTACATTAGTTACTCCACAGTTTGTTTTGGGAGACTTAACTCAAGTATGCACTATGCACACACATTGTTAAGACAGAGCTGCGCTTGTTACCTTGCAGGAGAAAGTCACCGTTCTGGTGAGAGAGTCGATCCTCTCGCTATACTCTGCGAATTTCTTCTGGTACTTCACAGCCGTCATCTGCAGCTCCGCGTGAGCGGCGGAAAGTTGCGCCAGCAGTGCTTTCTCCCTCTGGTTGGCTTCGATCGTCTGCTTCTTGAACTCGCTATCCAGGCACATCATTTTGTATTGCAGCACGCCGTTGTGCGCCTTCAGGGCTCTCACGCAGCAGTGCTCGTTGAGTCGCTGCTCTTTCAGCGTGAGCGTCAAGCCGCAACCGCTCTCGCAGGTCCCCGCCGCTCGAAAGTCGCATGTCTCCCGCATGTGAGCATCCACGTCCCGCAGGCTGAGCACCTCGTTGCATCCTTTATTCCTGCACTTGGCCGGAGAGTAGTCACACATGCCGGCGTGCTCGGCCAGATTCTGCAGCTTCACCACCGCATCGCAGCCTCGCACATGGTTGTCACATTTGATCTCCAGCTTCAGGATGAGGTTTTTCAAAGGCAGGACGTGGTTCAGTTCTTTGGAGGAGATCCTCTGGCATTTGACGGGGCAGCTGCTCTGCCGGACGACCCAAGGAAGAACGCAGCCGGAGCAGAAGACGTGGCCGCACGGAGTAGTCAGCGGGTCTTCCAGAACTTTATTGCACAGATTGCATTTCAAGTCCGGATCTACTGTTCCATTGAAGCGGTCCAACTCGAATCCCATGTTTTACCGAGGCCGAATCCAAACTTCTGGGCTCCCCACCCCCGCAGCGTGAAACGGAGCAGTGGGGCGTTCTTAGCTGGTCATTGGAGGAGCGCTCACACACCAACTAGTGCTTCAAGGGTCCTCTCGGTCTTAACTCAACTCCAGTAATTGACAAGACTTTTTGGTGCGTTTAAGTGCAACTCGGAAATTCCCCAGTCAATCAAATAATCTTTGTTTTGGGTTTAAGTTTACTTTCAGAACTGATATCAATAAATCAAAAGAAAAGAAAAACATGTTCTTAAATATGCATTTGCTAGAATTATTATCAATGTCATTCTGCTTTTCAAACTGTTACATTGTTGTTGTTTATGTTTTTGGTTTTAAAACTGATTTAAAAATTTAAAACTAGAGTCTGTACAGATACTTGTGTATAAAAAGAACAGTAAAAGTAGGCTACTGACTGAACTAAAAGTGAATAAGTAACAAACCCTGAATTGTACAGGTATAAAATTAAAACAAAAAAAGAAAACTATAAACAATACCCATAATATTAGTCGTCCGGAGTGCCAACAATATTATTAAAAAATATATATATAATTTATTGTGGTTCTCATTATGCCATAAGTGGCCGGTGAGTATGACTTGGCCATATGTTGTTGTTCAATGTACTAATGTACATTTATGCATGTAACTGGTGAGCACTATGAGTACTGTTAATTCTATCCACCATTTATAATTTAGTTTCAGTTTTAGTTCAGTTTCAATCACGCGTGTTAGTTTTTATCAAAGTTAGTCAACCTCATCTCGTTTTTATTTAGTCAATTTTTAGTCAACTATAAATCTAGCAGTTCAGTCTTTATTTTAGTCCAAGATAACATAATTGTATTCGTCTACTTTTAGTCAACAAAAATTGTCAACGTTTTAGTCTAGTTTTAGTCAGCGTATACATTTAACCGCTGTATTTTTTTGTCAGCAGATTATGCTGAACATTTCATTCCACATACATTTTTCTCTCATCTTTTTCTTCCACGTGTTTGTGTATGTTGCACTTTCTAGCTGAAGATTTGAAAGGGTGCGTGTCACATGACATAATGTCATAGTGACGGATTAGTAGAGACAAAATCATATAATTTTTGTCGAGTTTTTGTTCATGAACTAAAATGTCCACATAGATTTTAGTCATGCAGTTTTTTGTTAAGTGAAGTACATTTCCGTCTCGTCTTCATTAGTCAACGAAAAGGCATACTGATATAGTCCCAGTTATTATTTATTAATGAGAGTTTTAGTCTAGTCTAGTTTTTTTCCGATAAAAAATGTGTGTTGATGAAATTATTTTTTTCTTGTTTTCGTTGACAAAATTAACCCTACTGGTGAGCATCATTGCATATAAAAGAGATGTCAATGTTTTCCTGAAAAATACAAGCGATGTGCAAGGCCAAATATTGCCTAAGTATATGTCACATGTTTAGCTATACAGACAATCATATTAGGCTGTTAAAAAAAACAGCCAATTTTCACTAATTAAAGGTTTGAGAAAATGACATGACCGTTTTACATGGTGAGTGTTCAGACTTGCACAACATGAACACAAGCTACTTTTGAAGGACACAGAGAGCCATCAGAAACAGGACTTTCAAGTTTCAACAGATTTTGCTTCAGGAGAAATGCAAGTAAAAGTAGACACCATTTGCTTGCATTATGTTTACTGTGAACATGACATAACACCAATGTTTCTGTGTAAGAACATCTAATATAAAGAGCGCATGTTTCACTGAATGTGTTGATAAAACTAAAATATAAATGGAGTTCCGATGAGAGTCGTGTGGGAAATTATCCAATTTCACTTAATTTGTCATCAAATAATTTTTTAATTATAATATGTCTTTGTTCATCTAGCTACGCCAGCAATGTATAATGACAGGTAGAATAAATTATTTCATTCAGTGGCAGAAAAAGGTACAATAAACCTCAGATCTGCATATGCAACTGTTGCCATTCATATGACAGAGTAAATCATAGCTCTCTGTGAGTATAGCTTGGTGTTTCATCAATTAGGTCCAGTTTTCACACTTAGGGCTCTATTTTTTGTGCTCAGCACAAGTCAAGGTGTTGTCTATATCTGTGTGGGGTCGACTCGACTGATTTTATTTTTATTTTTTTAAGTAGGTGCAGCGTGGAACTTTTTTATTTAAAGGATGTATTTGCATATTTATTTTCCTTTAGACCATCACATAGTACAATATGTTTATATTTTGGAAAGGTGTGTAAGATTGAACAACTTTCAAGATTGAGTTTACAAATCGCATGTTTGCAGAGGTTATGATGGTGATCATAAGCAAGCAACATACAATGCTTTACGAATGTAGTAGCCCTCCAAGGATGAAAGGTTTACTCCACAGCTGCCTCAATTTAACAGCATTGGTAATTGCTAAATTATATGCTTCTGTAAAAGTTGAAAGAAAAACAATAGTAAAATTCATTTGTTTTTTATGATGCCAATTTGTATTTACTTGTTCTTCAACTGGGAAGCCTGCAGTAGTGAGCTGGCTCAAAATTGGGAATGCAAGGGGAATTTTTTAAATTCCTCATACCTGTTCAAAATGGCAAAATGTGTGTGTGTGTGTACCCTTAACAATAAACAAATAAATACATGTACTGTATATGCCAAATGAATGATGGCTCCGTTAGATATGGCTGATTTTAATTGCTATCATTGAACTTGTACCAGACACTTTTGTTGCAATGAAAAGGACAGATCTTTTGCATCAGTAATGCGGGTACTTTGTAAGGCTTTGGAGTTGGGCCATCTCCTAAGCATCACCTTTTTGAGATATGACAAATGCATGAGGGTCCTGTGGGAAACTGCCAGATAAGTTATTGCCGTGAGAAATGCCGTTTCATGTTGTAAAGAAGCGTGATGGACTCCAGAAAACAACACATTTGATGTCACCTTGTGCTTTCTCTTGCACCTGTAACAACACTGCATCATTTATAATAATGTATGCCATATTTGACAAAGTCATAGTTTTATTTATTTATTTACTTTAGGGGTGTCAAAATTAGTGCGTTAATTTTTAGTTAATTTAAAGTTCCTTTAACACCACTCACTTTTTTAATGCACGATTAATGACCGCCCCTTACCTGGAAAGCCTGTACTGGGGGAATTCCAGTCACAACGCAGCAGACATATCCACGTCAAAATTTAGCAGTAATAATATTAATAATAATGCATATATTTGTGGAGAGTGGGGTTAAGTTGAATTTTACAATTTAAAAAAATGTGCAGAATTTCACAAGTTACCTCAGGTTTAAGATTAGATAGCTCTTAATATGAAAAGAAAAATGCACCGAGCTGTCACCAATGTCTTACAAATGCAATTATCCCATCTAGCGGCAGAAAAATGACAGAAATCACTATCACACTCGTTTTTTACAGTACAGTACATCTTTTCAATTTTAACTCAATTTTATGAATTATTATGAAATTACTGTATCAATGACTAAAAGATGCAGCCATATTTGTATCAGTTTAACCTTTCCCCCACTTTTATGTTAACAAGAGTATGAAAACATAGAGAAATAAATGATTGTACATTTATTCTACATTTAGAACAGATATACAATTTGCAATTAATCATGACTTAACTATTGAAGTCAAGCAATTAATTATAATTAAAAAATGTTAATCACCTGACACCCCTAATTAATTTATTTGTATATTTAATCACCATTGTTACTGATTGTAAGCTACTTTTGGTGCTAGTGGAAATTGTAGTTTTGTGGCTCCAGTGCTTAAAGCGAATGAGTTAACTTGCTGTTTGGAAAGGTCTCACAGGAACCAACAGGCTTCAATGAGCTCAACGAGTACGTTGACAGATGGTGCGGACTAAATACTCGAGCTGCGAGTCGGAGCTGTCAGTTTTTACAGGAAGAGCATAAACATAATCATTGCATTCCCGGATCTAAACTGTAGCATGACACAATCACGTCAACATATTAGTTACCAAACACAGTAGATTATTATTATTACATTCTGCTGTGTGATGAAGAAAAAGTTGGCTTCTCACAACAGACTGTCATGAGATCTCGCTGGGAGGAGAGTAACAGGATGTGGGTCAGTGATTCGATGACCTACCCGAAAAGCAACAGTTCCTAAGTATAGAAAACACAGTTTAATGGGAAGTAAGTCAAAAGTGTAAAGAACGAAATCTGACCTAGATCTGAAGTCAGATACTGAAGCTAATTAGATCTTCATGGAAGAAAAGGGCAAATGGCTGATAATGCACCTTGGCAAGATTAAATGGTTTATTGGCCAAAATAAGAATTAGCATTTTTATTGTCGTTATATCTTTGAATACTTCTACGGCTGGTGATGCTACTGCTGCAATTAATTGTTTTCACAGAAATGAAGGGAAAGATCAAACAGACAAACGAAAAACAATTTCCTAGAACCAATTGCAGCGCATAATGTATATTATGACAACACAAACAAACACAATATGTATTGTAATGAGTTTCCATGCTTAAAATAAATGAGTTGAATGTATAAAACTGACACAAACCATACGGTGTCAAACTTTATATTCTAATGCTTATGATATTTCTTGCACTTGAAGGATCTGTCTTGAAAAAGTCTTGGTATTTTATGCTGGACTTGTACACTGTAATGCATTAGTTACACAGCTTTCAAAGGCACAAGTGTGTAATATTAGGAACAGATGAGTGTCCCACTCCCACCATAGGAGGGGGTAGCTGCTGCGGTGGGGGTCACTTGAGAATCTCCAATCATAAGTTCCTTTCTACAGCCTATGAAGTACTGCTGATTTTCTGGAAGCTCTGTTCCCACTGGGTCTATAAATAACATACACAGTGCAATGGGCTCCCTTTATCTCAGAGGGTTACTTAAGTAAAGAAAAAAGAAAAGAGCATTTTTGCTTTCATGTTGATACGAAGCACATATGATTATACACTGATATGATTACACACATTGGTTATACCAATTGACCGGCGCGCTATGCTTGTCATTAAATGTCCTTCAGCACACCCCTGAGAGTCAGATCAATTTGGCCTTGTCTAATAGGAAAATGTAACTTACTGAAGCAAAACTCTATTTCCTTTCTAATCCACAATAAAGCCAAATTTTGATTGGCCAAATACAGTAACAGAATCCTACTGAGGATATCAGTGGCAGTATTAAAAATAAAGCTTAAACAGTCTTGAAGATCAATGTCATAAAAGGGCGAAATACAGTATATAATTAATCAAATGTAAAAGGTGCTCAAAGACCGGCAAAGCTCTTCTTGTTCAAGCCTGCCACCTGAAGTAGAGCGACAGAAGGAGTGGAGCGCCAGATAAAAGTTGCTCTGCTGAAAGCTTGCTGATAATGAGAAGCGCCACCGTGAACCAGCAAGCTGTGACATCAATGTTGACAGGTAGTGCAACAAGCGTAGTTCACACTTGCACATACTCCCACCAGCTTCTTACGCATGGCTGGTGAGCATGGACATGATATCAGCAAGACCTGATTACCTTTATTCTTTGGAATACAACTGAACAGCTGCTGATTTCTCGGCACAGCAACAGATGTACGAGGTCGTAAAGGAGGATAAATGTCAACTGCGTTAGTTGGACAAGATTGAATCTTTTTCACTAGTTG
Source organism: Vanacampus margaritifer (assembly GCF_051991255.1). NCBI lineage: Eukaryota > Metazoa > Chordata > Actinopteri > Syngnathiformes > Syngnathidae > Vanacampus > Vanacampus margaritifer. The sequence continues at coordinate 17,148,615 of NC_135439.1, read as the reverse complement.
AATCACGATTTGCAATCGATCATGTAGAAGACTTCCGTGCAGTTAGATTGGGCTCAGTTGACTTTTGTGTTTCTCCTGGCATCATTCATTTCCACAGGTAGTGCATTCTAGAGTACTGAAGTCAGAATAGAGAATACTCTTCTTTTTAGCTCTCTGAGTTACCATAAGATCAACATGTTGTGAGCGAAGCTGTCGGAACGGAACCTACAGTATCACCAGCCGGGTTTACATGGATCCATGCATTCCGGTTAGAATGAATCTGAACGGCCAAACGGAATGAAAAGGCCAAATCCGAATGGAATTTCATTCAAATTCACAGGGGTGGTATATTATTCCTTTTGCTAAACCGAATGAGCAGAATGTAAACAGTTCAATCAGAATATAGCAAGGATGCGTCTGGTCTGTGTATGCTCTGTCCTGGCGTACATGCATCGGGACATCATCATTTACACACATTAAAATGGCAATGTCGTTGTAAAGTTCCACTGGGAACTTTCACCGGTTCTTAAATCTTAATGTTCGCGACATTATTTTAACAGTGATGACCGGAAGACTACATAACTCAATTGAACCAGTGGACCAACCATTGGACCATTGAACCAACTGGATGCCAGAAAGATCGAGCTGTTGAGCACTCTTCTCTTAGTATGCGGAAGAAGGTCTATTCTATTCAAAATGGTCTCTACTTTTATACTGTCTTGGCCGCCCACCCACATGGGGGACAGCTCAGCCTAGCCCATGTGAAAAAGTGTGACCCGATGGACTTAACTGCTTTCAAACTGGGTAAAAGCGCCAGAGTGCACATAGATAGGAAGACTCCAAGCCAGGACAGGTCACAGCGACACAACAGCCTAGCTCAAGTCACCTATCATACCAAGGCCTGATTTTACCAAGAGCCCTTTTGCAAAGGAAGACCTTGTTTCACAGTACTCGGAACTTGTTTTTATCAAGATATTGCTTTAATAAAAGTGTTAAATCAAAACTATTGTGCTAAATAGATGACTGAAATCCATCTTGATAAATCATGTGATGTTTACGTTAATCTTCACGTGTCCCACCACTGTAACACGGCTGATCTGATTCACGTAGTGGAGCATGTAAACCGCAGTTTTGAACAGATCGCGTCATATCATATAAATCGGCAAGATTGGAAGGTGTCAGGCCTTGTCATTATTCATGGCTAAGTAAGAAAACCTTATAATTGCATTTTACGTGGACCGGGAGTCAATGCAAGTAGGCCAGTATTTGGGAATTTGATCAAACTTTCTTGTCCGGAGTACAGCACGTTACAATAGTCGAGGTGAGGCGCTTGAACTATGATCTTTGTATCACTTGCGAACACCAAATACAATGTCACATACAGTATCTTGCATGTATTGTGGAGATGGAAAAAATGTAGTTCTGGTAATATTCTTGATGTGCATTTGAAAGGCTAGTGTAGAGTCAAATGTAACGCTGAGATTTTTTGCTGCGTTACTTTGGGGGGGAAAAAATATATATATATATATATATATATATTTATATATACAGTATATGTATATATATATATATATTAATCAAAATTCAGAGTGGTGTCCTTTAACAAGGGTCAATAATCAATATCTCAGTTTTTTTTTTTCAGGGTTAAGAAGCAGAAAGTTGCAGAACATTAATTGTATCCTATTATCTGAATGAGACACCTCCAGATTACAGCAAATCAACACTTTCTCAAAATATTCGCCTAAACCACCCCCCCCCCCCCCTCCTGATTTTTCAGGAAACACAAACAATTTAACTATTTGCATCATGAGAAGATGATTAAGGCAAAAAAAATATTTTTTGCAAAAAATTATTGTTATTATTATTATTATTTTAAGACGGTGATAAATTGTGGTGTGTGTGTGTGTGGGGGGGGGGGGGTAATTAGTTTGAAAGGAATATTTAATTGGGTATTGTTGGCATATAAGTGAAAGCCGATGTTAGATTTGCGAATGATTGCGCCAAGTGGAAGTAAATACTGAATAGAGGACCACATATTGATCCCTGAGGGACTCCACAATTTATCTTACAATACTTCAGAGGTCTCATTGCCTTGACTGACTTCCATGGCACATCCTCTCTAAAAAAAATAATCAATACTGATCTTGAGTAATAATTATATTGATGAAATGATACAAAGATAAACATTCTAAGGTGTAGTTCTGAATATTAGTTGATCAAGTTTGAATTAATTTCTGTATACAAGGTGGTGGGATTCTACTTTTTCTTTCTCTCTTTACATCAAAGTCAGCATTTTGTTAAGATTATTTTTTTCTTCCACGGCAAATTCTGAGAATGTTAATTAATTGACACTATTCTCTCAAACAATCTTAAATCAAATTAAACATTCAAAATACAAAGCTTTGACATGTTTTGACTTTACCACAAGGTATTTTGTTGGGATAGTTTTACAAGGCTGTGACAAAGACAAATGATGTGCCAGATTTGAAAATGTTCACCCAGTCGATGTGACCACAGTCACAACTGCACAGACTCATTAAAATCCTTCATCCACGTCCTGTTTATAAAGTCTGTCAACTGGGACTTCCTCAAGACAGTCACATAAACATTCCGTGGGGAAAAAGGTAGTAACATGGCCATTATTTTGTATTTGATCCAAAAAGAAAAGCAACCAGCCTGATTAGTAACGGCAGCGATTCCAGCAGAGCAACAGTGAGGTTGGGTTCACTGAGGGATAACTCAATATACACGGAAACAAGGCAGTGGTCTGTGTAAGTAACATTAGGAACTAATCGGAAACAAGTCCCTTCTAATTAGCCATTACCAAAATAACAGACTGAGGTCATAGTTGTTGCTTTCCCATCAGGGGAACCCAAAACTGGATTTGACGGTAGCTAATCTTTTAATAAAAGGAGATAACAGAGAAAACGTTGTATTCAAGTCATTGTCAATTGTCTTTTATATATGAGATTGGGTCCTGTTTATCCATGAAATGCACAGATGTTTGCAAGGTTGCTTACCTATACACACACATCTCCCACTTCAGATGCCTGAGAGGCAAATACCTTAACGCGACTTTGTCCAAAAGAGCCTTTGCCTGACTGCCCTACCTGGCCAGATCAGATGGGAATGGAGATAGCCTTTTTGCTTATATTCTTTAGTGTAGTGTGAAAATAAACACACTTCCACTCCATGGTTTCCTGTAAACATCATCCAAAAGGGAAGAGGGGAAAAAAGCCCACCCTCTTTTATTTGTGCTATTTTAGATGCCGGTTGTTCTTCTGCTGATTGCAATGCAAGATTAAATCCCACAAAGGAACAGTGTGTGGGCTAAATAACATTCTGAGGCTTTGGTTAAAAATATTGTGTGCAAAAGTATGTTAATTCTTTGCAGACAGAACAACTATCTTATTAGCATTTCATTTCCTGGCCTACTTGTAAGAAACAAATGTGCAATGAATGAACAACTTCTAAAAACACAGGAAAAGATTGACCTTGAAGCAATCCTTGGTTTAGTTTCAGAATCTTTTGTAGATCATGGTTGTCGATAACATTAGCATTTTATGCTACTACAACAGTAATAAGGCAAGCAAAGTTTGAACAAATGATCAGCTCATCAGCAAGCCTAGCAGAAATATGGTAATGATCCTGATCATTTAAATCAGGTGTGTTGGAGGAGGGAAACATCTAAAACAGGTTTGATGGAGTTCGAGGACTGGACTCGAGCAAACCTGCTCTCAGCAATGTACTCTGATAAAAGTTGTGTTCTTATACAATCGCTCGAGTCGTGCGACCGATAGAGTGAACACTCAGAAGTCACCATTAATTATAATGATGAATGGTGAACTTCAAGTGGATTACTGTGTACTGGGAGATAAGTCTCTTCCAGACACATGCTGATTTATAGTAAGCTGTATGTTCCATTTTTTATTTTATTTACATTTTTTTACTATTGACCTCAGGCTGTCAATTTCGCCCATGGGTGTCCAAACTTTTTGTTTTGTTTTAGGGACGCATTCATAAAATTGGAAGAACGCAAGGGCCACTTTTAAAATTATTCAACTTAGTCACAATTAAATATGCAATATGATGAACTTTCTGTGAAAGGTCTTACGGCAAATAGTTGAGAATTTTTCAAGATTTTGGGGTTGTCCTTGACCCTGTATGCCACTTGACTAGATCCACCCCTGTAATGGACGGCTGTCGAATCACATTTCAACATTCAGAACAAAAAAAAGGGCAAACTGTAGTAAGATGACAATTGTGCGGGGGTTGCTGTCTGTGTGTGTACCAGACGTTCATGATCAATCCGTGTTGTAATTGTCAACAACTAGTTTCGTATCCCCCCCCCCCCGCCCCCACACACACATTTTCCGACCTCACTTCTTTTCAGCTCAGATTTGTTCTTCTTCTTCTTCTTCTTCTTCTTCGAGTATGTCATTACGTGGCTGCGTGATCTACGTCGTTACGTGACTAACCCTGACCCACAGTTGAATTAAATGGTGGCAAATTTATATTGCCACTCTGGTAAATGGTAGGTATTTCTAAATGCTACTTGAAGCACTATTGTATTCAATTCAATTCTTTGCACTCCATTTTATTCCTTAAAAAGAAATTGACAACGACATATTTTGATTTGGACTTCTTCTTTTTCTAGCCACTGGATTATTATTATTATTATTATTTTTATTATTTTATGATTGATTTATTTTGTATTCATTTTATTGTGTAATCTATCCAATATATATATTTTATGAACAAATGGGAAAGATAATAGAACATTTCCATTTATTTGTAATATGCAATTTTAAGGAAGGATATATTGGTCCTTCTTTAAATTATCTGTAATTGTTTTGTTTTTTTTGTGTGTGGAAATTTTATGTATCAAGAGTACTAGTTTTATCGGCACTTGGTATCGGCGAGTATTGAAGAGTTGAGTTGAGTTACGTATCTATCTGAAGAAAGTGGTATCAAACATCCCTAGAATTTAAGTAACACTCCATTCCTAATCCTTAGGAAGATGACATCATCTTGAATCCTAAGGTCTACCCTGTGCAGCTTTAACAACTTCAATTCTTCTGGGAAGGTTGTTCACGTTTTTAGGAGTGTGTTTATTGGAATTTTTGACCATTCTTTCAGAAGCGCATTTGTGACGTCACACACAAATGTTGGGCAAGAAAGCCTGCCTCTCTGTTCTAATTGCTTCCAAATGTGTTCGATTGGGTTGAGGTCTGGCTTCTGTGCAAGCCAGACTTTCATGTCTTTATGGACCTTGCTTTTTGCGCTGGTGCGCAATCAGGTTGGAAGAGGAGAGGGCCAGCCCCAACGTGTTCCCACAAAGTTGCGAGCATGGAATTGCCCAAAACATTTTGGTATGCTGAACATGCTGACAGCTGAAGCATTCAGTCCAATGTCCAAATGTCCATTGCCGTCAATAGAAAAGGGACAGAAGACTGAGTGAGAAATGTATTTCCTAATTTGTATTGCCCCCCAAACAATTAGAAAGAAAATCAAATGGCAAGAAGAGTGTGAATGTTTACTTCAGAGGTGGGATTAAGTGGCACTCATCTCAAGCAGAACAACACTCCCAAAAAACAGTACATCAGATGTTCATAAAGTGTGAGAATGACAGCTGTGATCAACACTTTGTGTGTGCGTGTTAAATATTTTTCGGTGCATTGAAATGGAATGTATTAAAAGTTACAGAACCGCAATTAGCAAGATAATGATCACTTTGTAAACAAATTGTATAATCATACCCCTCAGTGCTTGAAATTAAAGTTCTAACTGACTTCTTTCTTCTCTTCTAATATAAACAAACGTATCTACACTAAAGTATTTATCTATCTTTCTTCTAAAAAAACAAACCTTGGTGATGGTAGCATGGAGATGTACAATGTAAAAATAGTCTGTTAGCACCATTGAATGAACCTCAGGGTCAGGACATATAATATATAGCTTTCAAATCATTCAGGATCATGTTAACTACACTGTACAATTTATTCTGCCATCTAGTGGAAGAGCAGTTAATTGTTCAAGATAATACCGTAGTGGTATACGTTGCTGGCATGGACAAATACACGATACATTCAATACATTATTTGTAGCAAACCGGATCTTCCTCTCCATCTGTCTAATATAACCTGTATGAATATTGAAGAGATCACCCTTCCTCCATTTTCTGTCACCACTACATGCTAATTACAGTTTTTTTTTTTTTACGATTGCTTAAGCACAAAACACAAAACAGGGCTCGGATGTTAAAAACACTACACACAATTAGCACACGATGCACACGAGATACAGAACATTTCACATCCTGTGCAAAAAGGAATCACTCTTGTCAAAATTTTAAACACATGTATATAAACCATCTTATGTTACCATATGACATACACACATGTCATAAAGTTTAACTCTGTTGAACCACTGCAAAGTTTAGAAGAAGAAATCAAATCAAATCGAAAATGCTTTGTAAAAAAACAAAAACTAATCAATACCACATCTTACGTTTATAAAATTAAATAAGACTAAGCATAATTATAGCGTAAAAGTCCTTCATGTTCATCTGTCTTTTAATATTATATTGTACATGAGCTTTTGTTTTAAATGTACAGTATATATTTTGATATTGCATTTGATGTTGCTTACTTATACTGTATATACTTTGTGACATTTTAAAATCTTGCACTTAACAAATACTCCATATATTTTATAAAACTAATGCTGAAACTAATAAAAAGAAGGGAAAAAAACTATAACGAAGCATTTTCACCTACTTTAGTGCAGCAGGTAGTTCACCTGCTTTCAACCAAAACGGAAGAAGTCAGAGGAAGAAAAATGAGTGTGAAAGGGGGAATCTGCGGAGGTCAAGCAAGTGGTAGAAGATGAGGAAGAACTGAGATGTTAAGATTAAGATTCACTGATTGTCGATTGTCAAACCCAATTTGCAATTCCAACCCTTAATGCTGAGTGTCAAAGAGGGAGGCAAATTAATCCCATTTTTAGAGTCTTTGGTATGACTGGGCCGGGGATTGAACCCACGACCTCACAGTCTCAGTGCGGACACTCTACCACTAGGGCACTGAACTATTTGCCAGCCAATTGCAGGCCACGTACAGACAAACAACCATTCACACTCATATTGAACCATGCAGATAATTTCAGAGTGTTCAGTTAACCTAAGAACCATGTTTTTGGAATGTGGGAGGAAGCCGTTAATGTGAGGTGGTTACATGTTATATGGGCGGTCATATGGCGATTATATGTTTCTCTGCATATAATTTGTGACAGGTTGAATTTTGAACCCTGTAAAAACATTAATTGCACTAAGGTTACTCAAGATCCTTTTTAAAATATACCACATTCTTAATTTAATTCCTCTGGCAGTAAGTGGCATTCGCAAACAATTAGACTGGTGTCACTTACCTTTTTATTTTCTTTATTTTTTAAATGTGTCCTCAATTTTGACATATAAGGACATGTGCCAGACAGTGTGGACAACGTATCATTATAGATTCTCTCTAGGTTGCTCTCATGTGGTCAAAGCTTGTTTATCATTTTGAGATATTATAAGACTCACTTTCCTGAAACCAGCAGAACTTAAAAAATAAAAATAATAAAATAAAATAATCAGTATGGTACACTTGTGCATCACAATTGGGCATTTTTGTCTTTTCTGGTCGGACCTTTTAGATAGATAGATAGATAGATAGATAGATAGATAGATAGATAGATAGATAGATAGATAGATAGATAGATAGATAGATAGTTTTTAATAATGATGAAAAGACCCTCACAAAACTGAACTGCAGGCATTTTCTGAAAACGCACTTTCAAAATAATTTCCAACATCTGGAACAACTGTGCAATACATAAACAAAGCACTAGGCCGGGTGTAGGGTCTGTTGCCTTTATCACGATGAACTCAAAGGAGCGGAAAGCGGCAAGAGAGTAAGTTGAAAGTGGAATGTAAACAGGGCTGACAGATGAACCCGAGGAGGTCTTCTGAATAGCTTCATGACCCCTGCTAACAGGCCCAGATTACCAGCGAATGGGATTTCTTCTCTAGGGGTGAAATTCCACTGCTCTTGCTGTGTCCTTACAGTGAATCAAAGTCACATTCTGCTTGTTTTCCTGCCTGACATCGTGACCTGTGGGCTGCTGCTATGATGTACCAGTAGTGTTCAAACAGAACATTTATTTTTGCAAAGTCAATTTCAAAGCGTAACTCACTTGGCCTTGCAAAGAGGAAGCACCAGGGGACTTGAGCAAGACAACTGAGTAAAGAGACATTTGAACTGTGTGCCAAGTCAGAATATAATGTGGTATTGAAGAACAGCAGCGCTTTGAATTAAAATGTAACTCATGCAATTAAAATAAAAAAGAATGCATAAGGCGGTTTTCATCGTGCATTGTTCAGTGTTTTCTGAACACTACTACTGCCAAGGCAATTATATGATTTTCCGGTGAATCTGTTTTGGACCAAAACTTCTGATCTGGATTTTGTTCTGACTGTTCAAATTTAGACTTGCATTGATGCGCTTTATGAATACATTTGAACATTTGAATTGAGTTAAATTGAGTTATCAAATTTGCACTACTTTTGGATTTTGCTCTCTGGATCTGCTGTTTCTTTTTGCTTTTGCAGGGCCAGCATTTGGATTATTCTCGAGCATGAGTACAGTGGGGATGCTTGGATCAATGCACATGCATGGACCATATCATGACGTGAACCCTAAAATGTAGTATAAATGGAACCGCATGTGTATCTGTTATTCATGTGCATTCGAAAGAGGCCTGCGGATGTACAATGCAGAAATTATGGCAGGAACTTATTGGAGAAACCTTAAACAGAACTACTTTTGTCCTTTGCCTCTTTACTCCTCTGCATATCAACAATCTCATTTCAGAGTTTGTCAGCTCCTCAGTCACCTTCACCAGTCTGCATGTCTTCTCTCTTCCTCAACCAACCAACGTTGCCTGCATCTTGCATTTTGTTGTGCAGTTGGATCCACTTTGGAATTGCTGAGCGTGACAATTTAGACGCTAAAGCCTGACTGCTGATTTGGCTCAGATGGGAGGAATCGGGTTCACAATTGGACAGATTGTCTTGTCTTTGTATACAACTTTTTCCACATACACAATATCACTATGCTACACTCTATCTCAGCCACCCACTTTCTCCACCCAATAGAAAACCAATCAGTACTGACTGGTTTTCTGAGTCCCCAGAGCCAACCACCCACTCACCCACCCAATAAAACAAAACTGCACCTTTCAGAGTGGCCTTTTATTGTGGGCAGTCTAAGGCACACCTGTGCACTAATCATGGTGTCGAATCAGCATCTTGATATGGCACACCTTTGAGGTGGGATGGATTATCTCGGCAAAGGAGAAGTGCTCACTATCACAGATTTAGACTGGATTGTGAACAATATTTGAAAGAAATGGTGATATTGTGTATGTGTAAAAAGTTTTAGATCTTTGAGTTCATCTAATAAAAAAAATTGGAGCAAAAACAGAAGTGTTGCATTTATATTTTTGTTGAGTATATATATAGCACATTTCATACACAAGGCTGAGTGTTCGTCACTCATGCAAAGACAAAACCTAGAAGCAATTATGAGCACAGCAGCTAACGTCATTCAGAAGCAAAGCAGAGAAAATAAAATAGCTTACATACTGAGCAAGGGTGTCCAGATTTTCAAAATTAAAAACTATGGTGCTACAGTTTAACTGAACATTAACATATTAATCACATATTATCACTTTGACAACTGTGTGATTGACATACACATGACAAAAAAACAAAACAAAAAAACAATGAATTTGGCGAAGGCTCAAAACAGGACTGTACATGGTTAAAGCGGGACATCCGGAGGACAATATTTAAACACATTAACAGAAGATTGAAAAAAACAAAAAACATTTAAAGGTCAATTAAAGAAACATTTTAAACCTGGATTTAACCCTACAAAGCCTAAACCATGAAATATGGGACAGAAAATCCAGATTTTTTTGTAAATAGTGTATTTATTGGTGGTTTTGAACAAACAATATGTATATATATATATATTTATTTAATTTTTTTTAAATCAACTTCCACATCTGACTTGTGATTTGTGTCATATTTCATACATCCGGTCACAATGGTTTAAATTTGTGCATTTATAACTGTCAAAAATATAATAAGAAACAGTCATATCAAACATATTAGTATTTCCAAAAATCAGAAAGAGCAGTTCCCACTATTAATAAGTATATGTGTCTCTCCTTTCAATTGGGGCGATATTGCAAAGCTGGTAAAGCTGGATACTGCCCTCTAATGGATTATCCGTGCAATGCATGTGTCAGATCATATACGACAGGGTTATAATGGCAAAAAAACATATACTATAGTCATGAAATAGAGGGCTCAAAATGTCTTGTATTTAATTTGATGAGTTTGGCTTTATAGGGTTAAAAGCCTTTACAATTCTGTTAGCTTATTCCATTTGTGTGCGGCATAACAGTTAACTGCCGCTTCAAAATGCTGCTTGAACACTGGGCTACACTAATTGAGTCTGCAGACATCAGAGTCCTACTGGATTTATATTCAATTAGCATAAGCCTTTTGATTTACCATCCATCGTGCTCAACCTACTAAATTCTTGATATTTTGTCACAAAACCTTGGTGGAAAGTTAGATTCACAATTTGTTTTGATTGGAATTTGTTTGTTTGTGCCCTGCTATTGGCTGGCAAGCATTCAACGGTATACCTTGTCTTTTGCCCAAAGTCAGCTGGGACAAACTCGAGCTCACCCACAATCCTGATGAGGATAAGTGCTATCAAAAATGAATGGCTGGAAATATTTTTTGATTCTTTGAGTATAAGTTGTACATACCCAGAAATGTTTTTGCCAAGACCTAATTTCCATTCCGAATAATAATCACGTTTTATACGTAAAACGGATGTATTTTTTTATTTGTTCATGTCCTCATCATGGCCAAGAGTTTGAGATACAACAAAACGTATTTTTGTATTTTTGTACGGTAGATGGCTTATCACTTGAGCAAACTGCAAGGTAGCCACAGACGATTGCATGTTGGACTCTCATGAGGGAGCATCCGCTCCTGCTGCCTGAATGCTGCCGCTACTCTTATACGAGAACACTTGGAAATGAGAAGCAATTGGTCAGGCTCTAACCTGTCTAATGGGGCATGGCTGCTGGGCCAAGCTGTCACTCAGATGAATGATGAATTTTGCTTAGCGTCACTGCCCTGCATGCCTGGCCTTATCATAAAAATGCATAACTATGTGTCAAAAGAGAATCACATTTTCTCCTGAATGATTTCTAACGGGTTTTCTGCACATCATGAGGCTCATCTTTTCGACATTATGGAGGTTCTGGATGAAGAAGTAGTTTGTAAATGACTGCAAATACATTTGCAGTACATTACATGCCCAAGTGCCCAATGGAAAAGTGCTTCAACATATGCAGTCAAACCACTTATAGTATACTAATGCCATTGCTTCTTTCTGCGCAAGATCCCACACATGCAGTTATCACTTAAATAAAACATAGAATTTGTATGTTATCTGTTAAAAAAAAAAGTGATAAGTTACATGCATTACATGCAGTTTCAAACAAAAATATCACATTTCAGCAGGCTTGAAGTGACTAAAAAAGTGAAAAAAGGCGGAATGAAAATAGCTTTCCATCATTTGTCCCGAGAAAATCCACACACAGTGTCTACACATGTTAAATATAGACACACTTTCTTTGGGATTGCTTTTGATCATCAACTTGATTGTAGGAACACATCATGTCATGAGCAACACCCTGAAGGGAGAAATCGCTTGCAGATGTTTTCCAAGATGTGTTTTTGAAGCAAGTTGAATGCTGGAATGACTTGACTTGATATTGTCACTTCTTTATTGGTTTCGGGTTTTTAGAAATGTTTTTGTTTGATGCTAATATAAATCGGTATTTAGTTTTTACTTTGTCTTTCTATCTTTTGATGATTAAAGACTTGTCTGTTAACATAAATTAAAGTTGTTTGAGAAAAAAAAAGAATTTTCAACAACAAATATTGCTATTTCATTACTTTATTGAGTGACAGATAAGAGCTTTTTTTTTTGTTCCACTTACACCTTCAAAGTGCCTCAAAGTAGAAGTTCTCCGAAACCTAAAGGTGATTTCAAATGTGATTTTCAGTGAAGGCACACAAAGACAAGCCAAAACTTAAATGTATTGCTCTATTTAAACATTTTTCAAAGACATGTTATTTTTCAACACAGGGAAACTTCCACAATCTGTGATGGTGCTAATAGATTTCCATTTTGATCTAATTTTAAATCAATTATTTCCATATTAAGCAAATTATACAGTGGGAAATAATTTGATCCCCTGCTGAACTCTGTCTCTAATGTTTAAGTTTGTTTACTGACTATGGTAATAGACAGAATATAATAATAATAATAATAACATGGAAAAAATATGTTCTATCACATTATGAGTACATAATTGCTAATTTTATTACATATGTTATGCCGCTCTTGACATATTTTGCAGCCATCTTTAGCAACGAATACCCTACACTTCGCAAACGCAGTTAGCCTCTGTTGGTGCTTGCAGTCGCTCACCTTCCACAGCTGTGGCCGATGGCTCCAGCTAACTCCGGGGCTAGGCCACTCTTGTTAGCCGCTCTGGCTAAGTCCTGCTGGCTTGGTCTTTTGTCTTCGCTTGCCGAGAGGTTCGTTTGCTCATGCCAAATGATAATTGCTGGCAAGCTTGTGAAGTGTGGTCTCTATAGTGTGACTTTTTCCAAATGCACGTGCTTCAGCTGCATAGCAATATCTAGCGGTGAATTTATACACATTGTTCCTTTAATGAATCATGTCGATTCATTGTTGCAGAACTATACTTGAGCTGACATTACATTTTGTTGAGCATCTGCACAAGGATGCAGCTACAAAGAATGTACGTTATTGTCACTAAAGTCATTTATTGAAAACGTCCATCATCCAGAATCATAAAGACAGACAAATAAAAGTATGACACGTTGAATTATTTTTGTTTAATTAAAAATTTTTGCCCTAGTAAAGGGATGCAACACTCTACTTATTGGCATTCTATTTATTTGTGACCTTCAATTTTGAATGGTGTCCAAAATGAATAAATAAAATGCACAGATCTGTATATCCATCCATCCATCCATTTTCTTGACCGCTTTTCCTCACTAGGGTCGCGGGGGTGCTGGAGCCTATCCCAGCTGGCTTCGGGCAGTAGGCGGGGTACACCCTGAACTGATTGCCAGCCAATCGCAGGGCACACAGAGACGAACAACCATACTCACAATCACACCTATGGACAATTTGGAGTGTTCAATTAACCTGCCATGCATGTCTTTGGAATGTGGGAGGAAACCGGAGTACCCGGTGAAACCCACGCAAGCACGGGGAGAACATGCAAACTCCACCCAGGAAGGCCGAAGCCCGGACTCGATCTCACGTCCTCTGCACTGGGAGGCGGACGTGCTAACCAGTCAGCCACCGTGCTGCCCAGATCTGTATATATTTCCTCTTTTCAAAAAAAGAAAAGAAAAAAAAACGTCACAATTCTTTTATGGCAATAGGATGTGTGCGCTCACAGCCTGGTCCTCAGGGGTATGGCTATAACATAACATAACATGGCCTCTTGAGTTTCTCGTGAAGACTTTGACGTTGAAGTGTCAAAAGACTGGCAGAATATTTGTGAGATTAGCTATGGCATGATGAAATATGCTGTATGTGCTGAAGAGTGTATTTTTACTGAATACAAATTTAGCAGCGCTCAACTTTGCGCATTACATCGTAGATAAAATGATTGTTAATTTTCCTCTTTTTTTTCTAGGTGAAAAATAAAACATTGATCTTGTTTAGCATCAGAGATGGGAAAGCCAGATTCAGGAATTAAAAACCTGCCACAGTTTGGCTTTAGCCTCAGGTGCTTCTATTCAACTGGCAAGTAAACAACTGTTTACCTGCCGGTTATTTTTTGGATCTGGAATTCCCATCTCTGCTTATTAATGTGCTCTCTTAAACATTACAACCCAGATGCTGAAGTTGGGAATGCTTTTCAGTCAGGGGTTCAAACCAGAATGCGCCTGCTTCCTGTTGCTATATTTAAGGGTATTCTACACGTTTTTTTTTAATATATTTCTACTTTCGTCCCAAAACAAAGCATGAAAAGTTTGACACATACTAATTTGGTACGTTTTTTTTTGCAATAAAAAAAGAAAGAACTGTACTAATTTGAAAGATTGAAGTGAAAATGTAGGTTCACTGAAGGCCATGCTACCATTTAGCCAAAGTCAAAATAAACATATTCGAGAGACAAAGAACAGAGTTAAAAAATTCCTCCTCCTGACGTCGGGTATGCTGCCAGCGTTGATTCATTTTGTTATTCAAACTTCCTCTATGACGTCAATGCCAAAAGAATTGTGACACTGCTTCTCTTCCCCAGAATCCACCTGTCTTTCTGACCACAAATAGCCTGTTGCAGCTGTGTTGTTGTGTACATAAAGAATGTTGTAACATAATTAGAGACATTAGGAGGCTGGCAAAATTCTTCATGAGCTAAAAGAGACCTATGAAGAATGTTAACCCCAAAAAACCTTTGTAGGGATTTGGAAAATAAATGAGGCTTAAACAAAGAAGATTTACTGCTGTTACTTCAGCAAAGCTTGTACACAGTCAACCAGGTCAAATCATTCCAACGTCAAATTCTATCCTCCTCCCCTGAGCTGCTCACGTGTGAGCAGGAGATGGAGAGGAAAGATGGAGGGACTTTCCTTTCAGGAGAAGCAAGAAAATGAAGAGCAAAAGAATCAGATGGAGTACATTAGCAGACCAGAAAGCTAGTGTGGCCAAGGGAAAATTGGCTTGTGATGATGATGATGATGATGATGATGATGATTCTAACAGGACATACCCTCAGCCGCACTCTATCGCCTTATGATATTACAAGCTACTGACTAGGACAGGCTGCCGCCAAGACGAAACTACAGGAGTCATGTTGTCGCTGCTACACGCATTGAAATCGTTCTGACAGACAGTCAAGCTCAAGCTTCATTCTGGTATACCAATGTGACGCTGACCACATTGTTTAACACATTTGCAAGTTTCCAGTCCAATTGGGATTGGCGACAGACACAATGCAATTGTTTTTTTTTTTTTTTGTTATTTATTTATTTTTTTTACAAACATGATTCAAGTGTACCCAAGCTCCCTTTCTCCTGTCATAGAAAATTTTCAAAGTCAACATCGACTGACCTCAAAGGCCTCATTCTGCCGTCTATGACATCACATGACTCAACCAAAGAGGAATCCACAAACCACTAAATTACATAGAGAATATTCCATCTGGTGGACCGTTGAAAGACAATTTGTAGTATTGACAACTTTAGGAAAAATGTTGCCTTTTAGACAAGCAGGCACGACATAAGTGAATTTCACAACTCAATTAAATTATACAGTAAAGCTAATACTGATGTTTAAAGAAAACATATAATTGATTTTATTCGGAGAATTCCTTTTAGCTGCTAGCCTCATGCTACAGTTCCAGTACTTTTTTATAACTCCCTGGCCTTGGCAGTTCCTTATAAACGTAGTTTACACGTTTTGATTTCCTGCATGGACACCAACAAATCAGTCAGTGAGCCTAAGGTCTGTTCAAAGTTTTTCCTTGCCTCTGTCGCAAAGTGCTTGCTCGTTTCTTAAAGTGTGAGAAGCATGGTTCTAAACCGACTCCATATGTAAAGTGCCTTGCTACGACTTCTGTTCTGAATTGGTGCTCTATAAATAAAATTGACTTGACAAGGGAGCACAAATTATGGCCCAATAAAGACTGTTTTATTGCATGAACAAATTACAGCACAATGTAAATGGAAGGATTAGTGCAATTATACTTAGTACACAAAATCATTTTCTCTGACCTGAAATCTGGGCTAAAACACATGGAACACATGGAAACAAGATGGCAGAATGCATAAAAGTGGAAGACGGAAAAATGAGAATTACGAGGAATGCTGGAATTCCATAATACACACGTGTGGAGTCGGAAAGTGGGGACGTGTCTGAACAGCCATTCAAGAAATCATAGGTTGAGCTTTAAACACCGTCACCATCTCGCTCATCTCGCAGTAGGGAGCATATTGAAATAATGTTTTTTGTCCTCCAATGCATCTGCTTCAAGACTTACTTCGGAGTCAGCAAATATGTTTTCTTTCGAACTGTGTCATGTTAGTGGACTAGCTGCCTTTTTTTTATAGTAGGAAATGGAAGTATTTGTGGCATTTAGCCAACATTATCTTGTTCTATTCTGCCCCCTTTTGTTTCTTCCAATAAAAATATAACAATATTTCCATGTAATTGATTGAAATGGAAAATTATGTTCTTCTAGCCATTTGTTCACTTAGCTTGAAAGCAAGTCTTGGAAGTGGATGCTGCTGATGCTAATGATGAATGTGATATGATTCGGTATTTAAGAGAGAATGCACAGATGGTGACATGAGTGGCGATTAGTCCTAGAAATGAGGGTTGAATGATCACAACAATCAGCTTGCAAATTGCAAGAATAATTCGACAAAAGTACCAAAGCGACTGAAAAAAAACTGCAAGGTGTCATTCTAGTGCTCCTCTGAATCATGAATCATGATAACTGTTTTTCCCTTCTTAACCATCCCAAGCTGAGGCATTTAAGCTCATGTGAATCCCTTCCAAGTTCAAAGGATTGAAAAGTGAAAGGAAATGTGAACACGTGACCCTCTTAAAGGATACGCCTCAAATGATCTTTTGTCGTGGCTTCGCTCAAGAGACACCAGGTGCATAAAGAAATGGACTTTGCTGGGGGTGAAAAACTCCACGAGAAGACTATTAAGTGACTTGAGTTGGGTTTAGCTGTTGAAAAGATGATATCATGTGGACTGCACCAATATTAAAAAACATCTGCTATTTTGGACAGAAAATGAATAAATAAGTAAATAAATAAATACATAAATAAATAATACATTATTGCTGGCTGGCTAGCTACATATAGATAGACAGACAGACAGACTGAATGTTTGCATTCAATGGTTTCTGGCATATCGAAGAGGTGTTCTCTTCTCAGGTGACAACCAGAGGTGGGCATCGTCATTGACTGGAATTGATGATTGATGGAAGTGCCCACCTTTTGGCGTGTGCTTCAGCACTTTAAGCTGATAATGCAAAAACCTTGAAAAAGGCACAGACTGAGCACCAAGTGAAGCAGGATTTCTTTTGTCGATCGCGTTGAGTACACATGGTCCTTCTCAGTCCGTGTATTTTTGTGAGGCTTCGCATTATCAAGCATTCGCTGAAAGTGCTGAAGCACACACCAAAAGGTGGGCGCTTCCATCAATCATCAATTACAGTCAATGAAGAAGCCCACTTCTGGTGACAACAACCTCATCAACTCTATTCGAAGATGGTCACAGTAATGGCCACACCACATACTGACCTTACCTTCCCCCACACTCAAGACCTCCACAATAAAGCAAAACTGCACATTTCAGAGTGGCCTTTTACTGTGGTCAGGGTTTGAAAAACAACAACAACCCCAAAAAAAACAGGTGTGGTAGGCTAATTAAAGACACTGAGTTGTCTATGGCTGCAAATGTGTGAATGGTTGTTTGTTGACATATGCCCTGCACTTGGTCGGCGACCAGTACAGAGTGCACCCTGCTATGGCAAGCCCTTTGAGCATTTATTCCATATCCTTGATATGAACATTACTTGTTTGGTCCACTGGGCAACTAGTGCATAAAAAAGCCGACTAGCTGCGACTTTGGCACTACATGCATGCTTATATGTGTCACTAGTTAGACTTGTGTCAGCACTAGTTGGATTAAAGAGGCACAAGTTGCAGAAAATGGGTGACATGTCAGTGTTTTTGTACAAGTAGTACGACAAAGCGCATAACTAGTATGGCTGAATGTCCACCTAGTTCTGACAAAGACTGCACTAGTTAGGAAACACTACTGTCTGATATCAAGGATATTGAATAAATGCTCAAAGGGCTTGCCATACTCTGCCTCTTGTATAAAGTTAGCTTGGTTATACTCCACAGTTCCCCTTTTAAAACCTAACAGTACTTTTAGGATGACAGTGAGAGAAAGTGGAAGAACAAATGTGGATTAAAATGCAATGTGTGCAGTGCAGTTTTGGAAAAGGCATATTTGAAGTTGAGTTCAGTATTTTGCCACACAGAGACATGACAGTGACCTTTTGAAAGCTATCTTCTGCACTATGATGATATAAAAATGTTTTCAAAGAGACCTTTCGCCATGACTAGGCCAAAAACAAAGCAAAATAAAGAAATAAATCACCTAGCGTTTTACACACCCATACATGAAGCTCTAATCGGAGATAATGACTTTTGGGTCAACAACTGTTAATCCGTACATCTGTGACAAGCCTGGACATTTTCCAGAATGTGCCATACAACAACGGCAATACATAAAAGGTCAACTGAACTTCAAAATGAACCAGACTTATGGGACTGAATCGAGTATATTACAAAATAAAATAGATCAAATAATGATGTTTTTGATTAAACATTCTGCATCAACTTCATTTTGAATGCCTGAATGTCTCCCTGTCTTCAAACATGATTAGTAAATTGCACACGTTGGTTTTCTTTGCTATTTGCAGAGGATATGGTTCATTTTAAAGGAACAATTACTTGTTTTCCATAGCAAAAATGAGCATGGAAGAATTTCTTTGTAGAATAAACTAAGATCTCATTGAAATTAAGATGGCACATTAGAACAAACTTGAATGGACAGAGCCATTCATTGGTTGCAGTGTGTACTGTTACTGTGATTACTTAATCTTAATCGTCAGTGATTCAGGAGAGGGCAATGGTCGCAGGCAACCATGTGGTTTGACCTCAAGTCTAGAAACACAATAACGCCCCCTGCTGTCTGACTGGATGCCCCCCTCCAACATCCCAGTATGGTTCATCTGATGTGGTGTGTGACCATCCGACACGTCGTCCATGTAGACCTATTGCATGGCCGTGGACCGTTTGACCACTTGACTTTCTCCTTGACATACAAGTGCTCACAAAATCCTTGCCAGAGCTAAGCATTCCTCACAGTTTGGCATGCAGAAAGGGAAAGAGCGAGAAAAAAAAATCTAACTTTCAGCAACATCTGGTTTTGCTTTGCTGCTGGGATCTCGCCGTACATTCAACCCGGCCTGAACAATTACAGTAGGTTCCGTGTGATAAAGGGTGGGGTATTGCTTATTTGTATGTTAGGGCTGGACGATTATGGAAATAAATGAATCACAATTATTTTTGATTGAGATTGAAATCATGATTAATAAAACAATTATTCATTGATTACTACTAAAACTCAACTACTCATAACTACAATCATACCCTTACGCCCATTCATCCCTTCATGTTGAACACTTTATTCTTGAACACTATTCTTTTTTTTGTGAAGTATAAAATAGCTTTGTAAATATGTGAAATTCAAGCCTCTTGCATTTTCATTCTTCATTTTCAAATTTAAGCATTACATTGCCTTCTTTATCATGTTTATTTTATCTTATGAGTTTCTTCCACAAGTCTGAGGACTTAGTGGGCTAACCTGGGACCTCAGGGATTGTATTTTGTGCTATGTCATGTGTGTGTGTGTGTGTGTGTGTGTGTGTATAAAAAAAAAGGGGGGTGGGGGTCCTTGGATATTTGTATCCTAGAATTTTGAGGAAAGGAAAATTCCTTGAATACTTGAAAACTCAGTTTTAAATATAACTTAAAAAGACAGTGTCTGGTCGGTGCTGGATTTTACTTTTCTTTCTTTTCTTTGGTCCTTCCTCGGGTCTCCTGACGGCCTCACGGCTCTGGCTGGGTTCTGAAGTGTTCGGTTTAGGTATGGGATTTTTTAATAGGTTTTAGGTGAACTAATGAATACACACTCACACACACGCACACACGCACATGCACATACACATTCTCACCCGAATGAACAATAATGAGCTCTCCAGGAAAAAAAAAAAAAAAGACAGCGAGAAAAAATAAATAAAATAAAAAATAATATTCTAAAATAGCAATTTAAAAAAAGGCTGTTCCTGTACATTTTGGCCTCTTGAGGACAGATTGGCATCCATAGTGTACACAATGAGAACAAAAGAAAGTTGATTGAATTCCATTAAAATAACTAATTTTTCACAGACTGGGAATAATTTGTGCCTTAGAGTAGTGTTATCTTACCCGTGGGTATGTTTCCATAGCATTTGTGTGTGAATATTCGTTATTATATCACTCAAGTCAATGCTAAATTCCTGTTAGCATTTGAATGGGATCCTACATTGACTTTAACATTAGCACTAGGCTAGCAATGTTTTAAAAACGAAGCATGTTTTCAATTTAATTTTTTCATTGAATACCAGCCATTTTCATTGGAGCAACCCCCTTCAATACCAGCCGTTTTACTGGAATTTGACTGATCTTGCAAGGCCCACATAATATTCAGTTATATTAGTATTGCAACATTTCAAAATAAAGTTTAGACTCTCTTCTTTCATCAGAAAAAATAAGTCTATTTCTATCTTTTTTAGTTCTTTTGTTACCAGCGTTAGAATATAGCCAAGTTTTGTCAAAATTTCCATTCCTGAGGAAAAAAACGTAGAAAAGGAGCTTTTCGTAAACAAACATTTCAAGCACAACTCGGACATTAACACTACTACCGCTCAAACATCTAAATAATGTTTTCATGCAATAAAACAACATGCCAAAAAGAACTTTTGATAACAAAATAACAGTTTATTGCACATAAAAATAAACAATTGGCTGGTCTGACTGCAGCTTTGCCGCAGCATCCAGTCGTCCAGAGGTCGACGTGACCGGCAAAACGAGGCGTTAACCCCGCGGATCATCGTTCGTCGGTTGCTTGTTGCATTTGCTCAACAAACGAAGCGTCATTCCGAGACGTGCAGCAACTCGATCGCCGCCATCATGCTTTAATGAGCCGATGAGGATACTTTTTTTAAAGCCAAAAAGCAATCCTGTTTTGTTATGCCGATCACTTATTTTCTCCTTCCACTCCGCGGCTCTCTGCTGCATATGTACGCAGCGACTATGACACTTATGACGTATTGATACGTCATATGTATTGAAAGAGTTAAAATGCAGTGGATGTGGATCACACCACAACACGTAAGTTAAGGTATTTTTATTGTTTAAATACTGTACTGTACTGTAAATGTAAAAAAACATAAATAGAAATTGAAATAGGAATTCTCTGTTTTTGGAGCTTGGGAATGGATTAATTGCATTTACATTATTTCCTATGGGAAAAATGTTTAGGAGGTTGAACAATTCGGACTTTCAACACTTCGCAGGAACAAATTATGTTCAAACTCAGAGGAACCACTGTATAGTCTATATATATAGTCTCGCCAGTCAGTACTGATGTATTTTGGAACACCCTCGTCAAGAAGGAGCATTTGCGCTCTGCTGCCCCGTCCCACAACATGGTGACAGGAGCGTGGCTAAACAGAATACGGAGGATTATGAAAGAATTTAGCACAATACTAACAGGCAATATTACCGATTGTTTTTTCTACACGGGGAGTGGAGGAAATAATTGGTTTAAAAAAATACCCTGCTACATGTGTACAAAGCCTGCAGCCGTTGCGGCCCAGAGTTACAAAATTGAAATTATACTTTGCGGCCCATAAGAATCACTGGTCTAAGGCACTAATCATGGTGTCTAATCAGCATTTCGATATGGCACATCTGTGAGGTGGGATGGATTATATTGGCAAAGGAGAAGTCTGGTTTGTGAGCATTATTTGAGAGAAATGTTGATATGGTGTATGTGGTAAAAGTTTTAGATTTGAGCTTATCTCATAAAAAATAGGTGCAAAAACATAAGTGTTGCTTTATATTTTTGTTGAGTATACGTTTGCTCCAAGGTAAGAGCCTGTAAAGTTGCTATAATGGGCTAGGCTAAAGCCGCTAAATTAGCAACCAAAGAAGCTAAAAGCCAGATTTTAGCTATGTTGTCAAATTCACTTTAGCTCTTAGAGGCAAGATCATCCACAACACTGGACAAAATTAAACTTCCAATTGTTTAATAAGTAAAATATCAGAATATCATTATCATCAGCCATTCATCATTGAAATCAGCGAGTGCTTCTCCATTTTTGGCGAGTTTTTTATGACATGATGCCTTGTAAAAAAATATTCTTTACTTAGCCCGACGACGGACGTAAACCTGCTTTAGTCTGTGCTCAGTTCATGTGTTTTTTTACGAATCTTTGCGTCATACATAACTAGCTAAGTTTGGCTTTATCTTCTTTTTATTAATGTTAGCTGGGTAACTTGATGTCCTAGTGGGTAGTATTAGGTACATTTATTAAAAATTGGAATTATTTTGCGGAATTACAATTTTCATGCTCACAGAGAGATTGTTGTGTACTTCGGACTTATCGTGAGATAGTTGTGAAGTCCGCTTTTCTGCATGTTTTAATATTATGACACACACTTTTACTTTGACATCACACTTGTTTTCATTGTAAGTGTTCGGAAAGATGTCGGACCCGGAAGTGTCAATTAAGGGGAGCAGGGTTTTTGCAAAATATCACCTGGTTACTTCCGTGATTGCGCTGAAAGAAATGTTTTTAAAAATGCCTTAAGGTCACAAAATGAAGGGAAATGATGATGCCATTGAATGGCTCTTATCTAAGGATTTCAGGTCAGACACAACACAATGTGTATTTGACAGAGAGAGAGCGAGAGAGAGAGAGAGAGAGAGAGAGAGAGAGAGAGAGAGAGAGAGTAGAGAGAGAGAGAGACTGAACCGTGTTATTATTAGAGGGCCACTGGAGGGCAGTGAAAGAACTGCGTGTGGCAGATAGGATCATCCTTGCTCTTGCTCCACTATGTGCATGTCGCTCAGTAAACAATCATCAGAGTGTGAAAGTGAGGCCGTGACTCATTCTTCTCAAAACATAAACATGGAGCTTGCTTGTCTCTCCCGCTGTGTCCCTCCTTGGCCTCTACTGATGGAAACGTTCCACCTGCTTTCTTCGGTTCAATTTAGTTAATGGATTGTAAATTTGGTACTGAGGATGAAATGGCTTATGGTTTAGCAATAAATTGTGATGACGTGATGATTATTACTACTGCCCTACAACACACCCGTTACTTTGGGCGGGCCATATGGGGCCCTAACCCTAACTTAATTTTGTAAACCTGCTTCGAAATAGTTG
This sequence comes from Vanacampus margaritifer, assembly GCF_051991255.1. Taxonomy (NCBI): domain Eukaryota; kingdom Metazoa; phylum Chordata; class Actinopteri; order Syngnathiformes; family Syngnathidae; genus Vanacampus; species Vanacampus margaritifer. The sequence goes on along the minus strand of NC_135439.1, from coordinate 17,125,363 downwards.
ACAATCCTAATTTGAAACTTGTAGCCTAGTTTGAAACAACTCTAGTTTAGAACCCTACTTTGAAAACCAAGCTATACTTTGAAACCCTAACCCTAGTTTAAAACCCTTCTTTGAAACTGTAAACCTAGTTTAAAACCCTACTTTGAAATCATAGCCATAGTTTACAATCCTTACAAACCCTTTTCCTAGTTTAAAATCATACCTTGAAACACAACCCTACTTTAATTTACCCTAATTTGAAACTCTAACTCTAGTTTAAAACCCTACTTTGAAACACAAGCTATACTTTGAAACCCTAACCCTAATGTAAAACCCTACTTTGAAACTATAAACCTAATATGAAAAAATACTTTAAAACCCTAACCCAAGTTTAAAACCCTACTTTGAAACTTTAACCGTAGTTTAAAACATTACTTTGAAACGCTAGCCCTATTAAAACCCTACTTTGAAAGCCTAACAATAGTTTGAAACCCTACCCCTAGCGCTAAACCATCATTTGAAACCCTAATGTAAAACCTTACTCTGAAACCAGAATATGAAACCCCAACCCTAGTTTAAAATCCTAATTGGAAACTCCAACTCTACTTTAAACCTGTGCGGGTTGCAGTGGCTTTCAGTTTTCCTAAATTGATGACTCTCACTCACAGCTTGATGCCCTTTCCACATGCTGATGTGTACACAATCGGGGTACTGCGCTGTGGACGCCACCCTCCAGGTGAATGCCAGGTGCTACCGCCCCATTTGCTTTGTAGCGTGGCACTTTTCCATGTAAATGAACTGATACGAGAATTGCATGACAATGACAAAGCGAACTGTGCAAATGTGTCATGTAAACAGAAGACAAGCAAAGGGTGCATTTTATTTTATTTTTTTCATTAATACTTTCCGGACTAACAGTTTGTCAGGATGCAAAACTGTTTCTGGTAACATCAATATTTCTGCTAGACGATATGGAGACTGCAAGTCGCCATGCAAACTATGTGGAATGTTATTATTTGACTTTTGATCCCATTTGAAAGGGATACTAAAGATGCTGCCATGAGTCATTCGCTACTGCTAAAACAATAACAAAATAGTCCTGTACTTTTTTTTTTTTTTGTAAAACCAATAATGTAAAGTAAGTAGCCTACAGATTACAGTTTATGGTGCAATTTTCCTGATTATTTGCAGATCATTTTCAAATGTACCTACTTCTTAATAATTGTATGATGTTGTTTGCACTATTTATCTGAACTATTACAGTGCAAATTATAAATAGTTTTGTTTGTTTGTTTGTGTTTAATTACATTTATTTTACATATTTTCTCTCCCAATAGAAAGGCAAACTATGGCTACGTATGTACAGTATTATATACTGTAGCTTTATATAAGAAATATTATATAGGAACCAATGACATACTACACATAAAATAAAGCCTTGTTTTGCGTGTGTATTGAAAATCAGCACTATGTTTAGAATATGAGGATGGCTTTTAAGTGCTAGATCACGTTCCATGAAATTGACATTTCTGCTCTCCGAGAGGACAAAGGTTGTGCCACTGTATTAAACATTAAAGGCTTGAAAGATAAAATTGCATTTAGAGGCTCGGTGTTTTGTGACTTGAGAAGCACAGCATTCTGGGTAAACTGAATTCAGACCTTTGCAAAACTTGACTTGAAAGGCTTTAAGCCATGAGCCTGCTGCTTCAAAAGGATGCGTTTTTGGTGCAAATCACTACTCTTTGTTTGACAGCCCAGCTCACATGTTTGTTCCCTTTTAAGGTCAAGGATGGAGTGACTCCCAGTTTTACCAAAATCACACTCTTAACTGTGCTTGACAGCATGTCAACTTGACACATTTGTTTTCCTGCTTTCATTTTGTTTAGTCACATTACATCAGTTGACAAAGCCTTTGGGACTGCATGACAAACTTGACAAGGAGCATCGTTGTTCTTATGCAGCCATTGCTAACCTTGCACATTCTCACCCTGGAACACGATTGGCATTGATTGCTTTTGTGGTATCTTGCGAAAAGCGGCTACCCTTCAAAATAGTGCTCCATCTGGTGTTTTGTTGTTTGTGCCCAGGCAGTCAAAAAATATATGCCTTATTCATGTGAGAGGATCTGTTTATGAAGTGACCAATTCAAAAATAAATGATGTATGTAGTCTCTCAAATAAGTTTAATGTTACTGATATATCCGTGTGTGGTTGAGACATTTGTAGCATCCTAATTTCACTGGTCTTGGTAGCTGATTCCATTTGCCTGCAGCATAACAGCTAAATGCTGCTTTAACATGTTTGCTTTCAATTCTGGCCTCCACTAATTGACACTTCAGAACCCTACATACAGTGTGTGTATATATATATGTGTATATATATATATATATTTTTTTTTTACCGCTGATTGGATGCAGGAGGGAGGCATGCAGACCATTCTAAATACCTTGCATAGCTATTTTAAAAGATCAATTATGGGGCATTTATCTGTAGATAGAAGTACATCTTATTTTTGATGATCAAATTGTGTTATACGTCCACAAACATGTTAACCCTGGCACAGCGAAAGACTCGGGGCATTGTGTAGTTTCCCTTTACAAGTTTGAATGGCAAAGTTGTGCTAAACAGTTTTGTGTGTAGCTTCTGCTTTCATGCACGCACAAATTGGATTAGAAGCCTGGGACAGCTGGATATCAATGGGAAGTTGCGACTTGACGACTTAGAAACCCTGCTGGTGAGGGGAGATGATAGCGGTTTACTAATGCAATTTGATCACGCACTATTATTTTGTTATCATGCATCTGCCACATTATTGGTCTCATTTCAAGAGCCACTGAGTGCTTGCAAGATGAACCCGATGAAATAAAACTGTACACATCTTCTGCTTAAGAAGCGTCTTGTCTTGACCCACGTTCCAAATAGTCGCTAATTTCTATTTTAAGATGCAGCTGACACACATATGAACTGGCAGCCATGTCAAAAAATGTCATTCCAAGTATATCGCATGGAGTAATTACATCTCTTGTCTGTTATACAGATGTTTTCATAGCCTGAGTCTAACTGATACCCGTTATCCACAAATCAATTATGCAGATCTAAACTGTTCATTATAAACAGCTTAATGATGGAAGCTCATTTAATGGTCAATTAAAACATATGGATCCAAAATACCATGCAGAATATGAAACAATTCAGGAATTCTGTTCGAAGATTGTGCGCTGCAATGTTTCTCATATTTCAATGTTAGCTGAGGTCTGCAGACTCAAGTCAATTAGTGGAGCCCAGGTTTCAAAGCAAACATGGTGAAGCGGCATTTAGCTGTTATTGTGCACACAATGGAATAAGTTGCAATCAGAAGCAAAGTCAGTCCCTAGTATAAATGCCCCATTCCTTTGATCAATTCCTTTCATCCATGTCTTTTAACCCTCAAACTACGAGTCTGTCGTCCCTGACAGGAAAATATGCATATTTTTTAAATCAGTGTAATTCCTGAACCATTAGCATAAGCAACGTAATTCCAATGGCTTCTGAAAGCAGAGAAGCGGAGCGTTGCGTCGACACCACATACATTATGGTAGCTGGCAGAATGTCAAAATACGAACCTTTCGTCCCCGACAGGAAAATGGGCATGTTTTTCAAATCCCCATAACTCTGGAACCATTAGCGCTAGCAACGTTAATCCTAGCAGATTCTGAAAGCGGAGAAGCAGAGCTTTATGTTGAGAAAAAAACAAAACAAAAAACAGACGGATTGCTATAATTGTAGCATCCAGAGTTAAGCATGTTTAAAATCCAATTTCCCTGTATGGTCTTAAGTGAAAAGCTACTCCTAATGTCTTCCATTGCTTCCAAATGTCTTTAAGTATGGGTTAGATACCACAGACTTCCGACTTCCGGGTTTCACACATTAGTGCCGTTTCCAGCCGCGTTCCAACACTTGCTCTCCCACCCCTGCGCCCCTCAACCGCGTCTCAGCTCTCTGAAATGCTTCGGACAACTGAGACAGACACACTACACACTCGCAACCGTCGGTGAGAACGCGCAACCGAGGGGCACAAAGGCGGAAGTGCAAGTACTGGCCCACACGTCGCAAACCGGAACCGGAAACACAGCTGATGTGTGAAAACCTGCAAGTCGGTAGTCCCGCCTCCTCCGTGACATACAACACCCCATTGCTGGAGTCAGGTCACAACCTTGTACCTGCAAAATAGTCACTTTTCAGGAGACCCCAAAATGGTATGTTTACTCAACCATTAACATTACATCATTAAAGAGAGCAAGACACTTCCGATTGGTCAATAATTTGTAAAAACAACACCCACACGTGTAGAATACCAATAGTGTAGAATTTTGAAAAAAAAAATGAAATTTACCAAATTTTGACTTATTTGGTGATGCCAGCAATATTTTGGTTGCAAATGTGCCCAAATGTTGTCAGTGTATGTTCTTTAAGTAATTTTAATAAGGTACTTTGTTGTCTTTGCTCTGCGAAAGTGTGTATAAAGCTAGACATAATTTACTGCCGGGCAATATTGGAAATATGTTTTCAGAGAGACAGGGAGGTTATGGTTTGAGGGGAATTCATAACTAAAAGACAAAGTGTTCAAGAACAACACTGAAGAGTTTTTGAACATCTGTGTGTGGAGTGAAAATTTGGAACAGGCTGAATACTGATTTACAACAATGTCCAATTAGACCAGTTCAAAAGGAAATATAAAATCAACATTTTTGAAAAGTACAGGGAAGAAGAAGTGCGTTTCAATGAAAAGTAACATTGGTTGATGTTATTATTGTATTATTATTAGTAGTGTTGCTATTAATAAGAAAAAAATATATATGTTTATGTTAAAGTATGACAATATATGCATAAGGCACACTGTTCAATATGTTCACTATGAATAATTACTATAATAACCTTTGTTATTAATAATCAAAATATATTAGCTGTATACTAGCAGTTTTTTTGTTTACTATACATACATTGTGTAGGAGATGTTAAAAGGGGTAGGACCTGATAAGTTTATACTTCTTCCTACTCCTTTTCGAACATGTATGTGTAAATGTGTAGCTCATGATTGGATGAAACAATGTGAAACTTTCTTATGTTGCTTGCGTTGCTTTAATGTTGTGTTTGTTGTTTTATATGTTTTGCATAGTTTGTCTCTACACATGTACTTTTATAGCCAGTATTTTTTTTTCTTTATATACATGTTCGAAATAAAATTGGAAAAAAAAAAGTCTCCAGTTGTTCTGTTTGTAAATGTTTTTAAATATTGTGCCTTTGGTTGTGTGAAGCATATTGAATGATCTTGCCCTGCCTTTAGATTTTGAAAACCTTATTTACATGATTAGTGTTTTCATTCACAGTACAGTTTTGCTGTTGCATCCAACAAAAATAACCATACCAGAGTCATATGCCAGGAAAGTGGAAGTCTTTATTGACACGCTGGCATGTGCACATAATAAGAGCAGGGCTTTTACGCTTGATAAGGCCCACAACAAAATGTAGGGCATAGCATATAACCATTAGACAAGCTGAGGTCATGCACATCAAACAGAATCCATGGATAGAAGAAAAAAAAAATACTCTTTCATATTTGAGAAAGAGCCTAATTATGACAAGGGGCAAAAAAGTCTCATTCAACAATAAAGCAAGATTAAAACCTTATATTTGGACTTTTTATTGCGAAGGAGTCAGCAAGTGCTGAGCTCAGGGACTGCATGCGCACTGCATGGCCTCCTACTCCTTGTCAAGGCAACAGAGCGCTGCAAGCCTCCGTGTCCACACTGCCACGCTGCAAGGCTGAGCGCATGACAGCTGGTCTCCTTGCTTGCCTCCACTCTACATCACAGTACGCAGATCCTTGGGTCTCTCATCAGTTCCATTGAGCCAAAAAACCCTTTCATCTCTTGACAACTGGCAGCTGATGCACCTCTACAGATGCTATTTTCATTTTCTTTTTCTTTTTTTCCAAAATGGCTTTCCATTATTTTGTGGAAATCACCAAGATGTCCTTTTAACTAATTTTCTGTCAGCGCATTGGTGGAGTTTGAGGTTCTGGACTAGTTCATTAGTCAAACAGAAGTTCTATGATACAGATATGACACAACGCTCATAATCCTGATGAAGCCTTGGCTCGAAGCAGAGAGGCTCAGGGAGATTGCCTACTGCAGAGTCATGGGGGCTTTGCTAGTTTCCACATGATTACGGCTCAGCTCAACACACTTTGCTTGTCCCTGCAATTTGAAAACTGCAAGGGGAAGAAAATGTAATGAGAAATTCATACGTACAGTATGATGTAATTGACTTGGCTGAAACATCTTGGTATTGGAAGGCATTTGAAAAGTGAAATCTAATCACAGTTTAATTAGAAGGCTTAGACGAGATACTCTGTCCACGGAGGAATATATGCGATGCAGACACAGAAGGAGCTCGAAGACAGTGATGGAGATGTCAGTGTGTTATCATTTCATCTTTCTGCTGCTCTTTTATGTTAGACAAATCTTACCTGGTTTCATTCCCACAAGGTGAAAGACGTGATTCGATTGCCCCTATCTTTCAGTGGCTTTGGCGGCACAAGCTATTTCAATACTAATTAATAGATTCAATTGTGAAATGTGTTGAATACCTTGTGATGGCTGAAGGACTTCACAATTGTTATTCATATTTTTTATTAATATTATCAACATTAATATTCTTCTTCCCATTTTTGTATGTGCTACTCCTTCACACATACCTTTTTTTTCATTCCGAATATTTGTAGTTTTCCTACAATCACATGTTTACCATTCAAAAATTACTCATTCATTTCCAATGGGATGTTCAACAATTCACTCCCATTCGAAGTTCAAAATGTTCAGCTCATTCAATTCACCTTGGGATTAATTTTCAATATTCACCCAATTCTCCACATAGCAACATTTTAACATATTGCTAATTTTTCAACAACAAAATGGCATACTCATTTCCGAGGGTGTGGTTCGGGTTAGGGCTCAAATTCTGTATTGCTCCTATTCAAAATTAAAAATGTTCAGCTCATTGAATTTGCCTTGTGATTCAATCTGATATATTTCTCTCTTACATTGTTGACCTCAAAATTCCCCATTCATTTCCAATGACCCACTCAACAATTTGAACCCTTTCTACATTCAAAATGTTTGACTCATTCAGTTCACCTTGGGAGTGATTTCCAACATTTCCACAAACCATAAATTCCACATTTTTCACCAATATATTTTCACTTAATTCTGTATAATTAAATAAATATCATTCCATTTCATTGCAGTCTTTGAATATCATTCCATATAAATCAATATCAAGCTTTCTTCAATGTATTGCACATTTTTACCACTATCATTCTAGATCATTCTATTATTGTTCAGTATAATTCAACATAATTCCATATATTTCAACAACATTACAATTCATTCAATATCATTTCACATTTTCTATATTTTTTCATTCCGCCTCTCAGCCCTCATGCACAATTTCTCCAGAGCTCATACAGTAGAGCTATGATTGTTTCATTGACAAGCAGTAGATTTATGCTAATCATATGACATGGTCAGGAAATGTATTTTGCTGATCTGAGTTGCTGCATCTGATTGATAGCTAACATTTTATTATATTTGGAAAAAAAATGCACTGGCTGAGACAGAAACAAAACAACAACTTAAAATACTATTTATTACCTGTTTGTTTGAAACACTAGCTTTTTTATTATAAGGAAAATGTTTAATAAAAAAACTAACACAAAACAGTTTTTCCTTCTCCTTTAAAAGGGAGGTGAGCTCAGGTGAGCTCCGCGGGTGATATGTAATAATAGTCTTTCGTTGGGTTCTTGTGCAGAAGTGTGTATTTCCTTGGCCGAAGGGATTCGAACATGTTACTGTAAGTGTGGATAGCTCTTTCAGCGGGAGCCGACTCTGCTTTGGGATGGTTTTGTAAATTTCTTTTCCCAATATTTTGGACTTGTGCATTTATTTAATATGTCAGCCTCTTTTTCATTCAAAACATGAGAATGCAAATCACTGCAAGAATGTGTTTTTGTTTTGTTTTTTGGTGTTTTCACACTATGCTTATTTGAATAACGAGTGTGCTGCTCCTATGCCGTTAACAAGATTATTGATTTTAGAATTCAGCATGTAAGCATGGTCACCCCTCAGAAAGCAAACTAATTGCTCTTTATTCCAAAGTTTCGATGTGGAGTATTGACAGCTTTCTCCCAATAGGTCTTGTGTAACACTAATTTAAACATGAAACAATTCAACATGAAAACTGAAAGTGGAGGATGGTGCAGTTTCATAAAAATAAAAAAATAAAAACTCACACACAATTTTTTCTTAACTCTCGGGCCATCCATGCCTTTGGAGGATGAGCAATGAGGAGTGGAATTTCCCAGTGATGGGGAACTCCCTTGTGTGCTTCGCTGCTGAATTTGATCAAGACCATCTTACAAATGTAGGCTAATTTGTTGGTATCCTTCCATCAAAGGAAATAAAAACCCACAAAGGTCACTGAAATAACCTGAAACTCTTCTTCTTTAGCTATTTGTGGTCATCATCTTCATTGGAGGGTGGGCACTGTGTCGTGAGTTTGAGTCCAGGCTCACGCCTTCCTGAGTGGAGTTTGCATGTTCTCCCCGTGCCTGTGTAGATTCCCCTGGATCTGAACTAGAGCTGTCAAACAATTACATTTTTTAATCAGATCAATCACATTTTAGAATTTCAATTAATCAGGAATAATCGCTTAATTAAAAAGGCTTTTTATCAACATTTTCTGCCTGCCAAATTTAAAGAACAACTGTTATGTATTCATTCTTTTGACATTTAATGTAATGAGGACTTCTTCAAAAATTTTGATCCACTGCACACGCTCATCATCCTTTATTTCTAATCAGCTAATGCTTGTATAATTTAAAATGGGAAAAAAAATGACCCCAACAGTTTGACATGAACAAATATTCTGAATGTCATACGCAAACATTTATTAACTCATTCACTGCCATAAATTCATTTGAACTATTTCTATTAGTTTAATGTTTTTTTCTACTTTTGTTAACAAGAGTAAGAAAACCTAGAATTGTTTTATTATACATTTCGAACAGATATCAAATTTCTGATTAATCGTGAGTTAACTAGCGAAGTCATGTGATTAATTACAATTAAAAATTTTAATCACCTGACGCCCCAAATTTTTTATATTATTTTTAAAATTAGGGGCGTAATTAATCGCATGACTTCACTAGTTAACTCACAATTAATCACAAATTTTATATCTGTTCAAAATGTACAATATTTTTTGTTCTAGGTTTTCATACTCTTGTTAACAAAAGTAAAAAAATAAATAAACAGAAATAGTTCAAATGATTTTTTTTTAGGTCTATAACAGTCAAAATCAGTGAATCAAACAATCAAACAAAACAATCTGATTTTAGGTTAAAGGATAATCTGTGGCCAAAATTAATAGTGTGATTAATTTGCGTTTAAATGATTAATGCGATAATTGCGATATTGTGATTAATTGATTCACTTTGACAGCACTAATCTGTCACTAACACAAGCAGTGCTACAACACATGTATACAGACCATATGACAATACTCGCAGGCATATACTCTATCCTCTGCGAATAATGACTTATACTACTACAATACTGAGAAGCTGAGAGACAAACGTAATTTTTTAATTCATAGTAATTTGGGTTGAAGAAAAATCTTGAAAAATGTGGCGCTTAAGACGATATTTTCACACGAGTTTCAAGTGCCAACATTGAATTAAGTATTCACCTGATGAGCTATATGTAATTTCAGCTGCAAGGAAAGCAATTCTTGCAGAACATGACACAACAAAAGAGACACTGCAGTGACAACTGCAAGGGCAAGGCAGCTCAAATATTGGCTCATGTAGCCCATGTGAATGCAACTGGTCTTTATTTAACCTCATTGTCATTCATCTGCTCTTATGGATATGCAGAATAAGTGCATACATATGTGACATATTTATGTGTGTTGCGTGATGCACAGCAGGGGTTCTCCAGTATACCTTCTTGGACAGTAAATACAAATCTCGTTTTCATGGATATAAGTGTCTATCTTAAGTAGCAGCTGTCTGCGCTTGCTAATCCGGTTGCTGGTTTAAATGTCAATTCCTCCTTCATATGTGTAAAGGCATACAGTAAGTCGGATGTGGGATGCAGTTACATCATGGGGGGTTAAGGGGTGAATGAATCTCGTTGCATGCTCACTGTAGAGGCACTGATAGAAGTCTGACAGTAATGGAAAAGGTCCACAGGCTTTAATGGACCTCCACAGGTAAAATGCCATTTAGAAGATTCAGGTTGTCTGTGGATTAATCACCTGTGGGTACAATCCCATCCTCCATTATACATCTGAATCGTCACTGGTAAACCGACAGACAAAACCATGAACTACTTTGGCTCTATTTTTGACTGTCTAATTGCTTAAGGGAAAAGTCAAGGCAGAAGTTGTCTTGGCAATAAAAAGCAATGTCTTGCTAATAAGACAAACAGGGTCAAGATTTTAGGCGTGACCTTTTTGTTAAATTCAAATGTAAAACTTTCAGAACTTAACCATTATCCCATTTTGGTATTATTAGAAAGCTTGCCTGCAGTTGCTCTTGGAACCTTTCTGTTGTTTTTCCATTTTTGTTTTGTTTGGGGAGCTGATTTCCACTTGCTTGATAGCATTGTTCATACACCTGAGGCTTTTAACTTGAATTCCATACCGTATTTATTTAGCTGATTCTCATTTTCGATCTAAAGCCAAGTCATTCTTTTAATTTCTGCTTGCTATGTGTACATGGTACTTTTGCTTTTTGCAGAGAATATGTTATGCTTGTAGATGATAGTTTTATTGAAGAACTGCCTGGCGTTTGTGATGTGCTAGGTTGTAGCAGATCATTTGGGAGGAATGGCTGAATACTGAGGTTTTCATCATAGATTGAGTCTTCACAGTTACCAGGCCCATCATTCAGACTGTCATCAAGTGACAGCTCCTCTTCTCTGATAGTAGTATCGACAACAGCCATTGACGTGAGAAGGTGCGGCGCAGTCTGTTTTGAATCAGGACCTTTTTTCCCCCTCTCATCTTAGATTTTTTAAATTGTCCAAGGAGTTTCTGAACAGTCTCATATCTTTTTTTATGTTGTTGTCCTTTATCTGAAGGTTTGTTTTGACTTCCGCTTTGGTCCTAGATAGACATATCGCTGTTATCATGATAAGCATATTGACTTTTTCCAGGTTATAATTGTTATTGTAGTACTTTATATAACATTTTTGTGACACTTTTTTGATGTAAAATATGTGCCGTGTCTCAATAAAGGTTGGGAAACACTATTATCCAGCAACATTGACTTGAGCCTGCCATCTTCCTCACAGATTAAAGTTCATGCAAAATGCAGTCATTTGAAATAATGAGAAAGAAAATCCTATAAAGTTGAAAGATAAGCACTGCTTCAAACTGACGATGCACATAATTTGTGAACATCTGCACATTTTACATCATTGAAATGAGCGAAACTTTCGTTCTGAAGAGGAAGTGTATTCATATTGCTGCGGTGATTTACACACAAGACATCAAATTTTAATCCCGTCCACACGACTCGGAACATAGTAGTTCGTCTTGAGTGGTTTTCATTATGCCGAATAAGTTGAAGCAGACTCTTATCCATCATGCGGTAGTACTGGGGAGGCTGATTGGTCTCAAACATACAGCCAAGTATCATCATAGAAAAATAGAACGACATCTTGCAGCAGATGTAATGAAACCCACAGAGAATGGAGCCCATCATCATCATCACCATCATCATCATACTGTCAGACTACGATTACATGAGGAGACACAAACGAATGTGTGCCTGGATTCAAAATCGTGGCAAGCAGTCAGAAATCCTGTAGTTTGTGCTGATTTAAAATGCACAAAAAAACAACCATAGATTCACAGAATTTTTGCTTAATTAGAAAGCTTATGGGGAAATATTTTCGGATAAAACATTTGCCATGCCACATACCGTACACCACTGTGCAAGTGAATCACTAACTACTGAAGTTGCATTTGTATGTGTTTGTGTGTATGCGAAAAGTGGGGTGGGGGTGGGGAGTTATTGAAGCTTTCACTTGTTCACTGGTCACATGGAAAGTTATGACAATTTTTATGAAGCAACCAAAACAAATCTATCTATCTATCTTATCTATCTTATCTATCTATCTATCTATCTATCTATCTATCTATCTATCTATCTATCTATCTATCTATCTATCTATCTATCTATCTATCTATCTATCCGTCCGCCCGCCCACCCGCCCGCCCGTCCGTCCGTCCGTACGTCCGCCCGTCCGTCCGTGCTACAGGAGGGAACATGGAAATCAGGCTGGACAGGGGCTCTCGAGGACCAAACTTGAGCACCCCTGGTATAAATCATACGTCTATGTACAGATTAGACTTATACAACTCGAAGCTTGTCAGATAGCTCTGCTGAATGGTCCACATGTCTGCCTCACATGTCTTGTGCTTTGGATTTTGAATTGCGGGTTCTAACTAAGTCTTTTCTTAGCATTTGAAAAACATACATATTAAAAATCTATACGCTGAAAAAGTCCAGACAAATATGTAAAAATATATATCTTATTGACTTTGTATTTTGTTTGAAACATTTTTTTTAAGATACTGACAATTCAAAGTCAAAATGCCGGTCAATTCAGTGAAAGGGAGCTCTCCGCTCATTGAAAAGCATTGGACTTTGGATCAGTATAATTTGATTTGTGAGGATTATTTTGATTTCAAAATGTGGTGAAATGTCGTTTGACTACTATAACAATCTGTGTGGTTTCTATGACTGTCAAAGGCAAAAGCAATACAATCTGCTGGTTGTTCTCACCGTATAGGAATATATAAGGAAGCATTGCGTTGCATTGGGGAAGGATCAGAAATGCAAGGATGTTCGGAATTGTCAATTGGTTGGAGTAATCCAACAGTAATTAAAAGTATTCAAATTACATTACTTTAATATCATGGTAGGCCACCTGAATTGCATTGCTACATTAGTACTTTTTTTTTTTTACTGATCAGGTAGATCGTAATTGTATCGGAATACATTTTTAAAGCAATCCTCCTGAGTCTGTGTCTAAGAGCACGTGCATTTTCAATTTAACAACCCGAAACTTAAATTATCTTTTTAAAAAGGATGATTTATAAATGAAGATCCGGTACTAAGACTAATTTCTAAATGAACAAATCACCAAAAATGATGGACTTGCTCTCAGGGCAATAATCACTTTCAAGTCATAACTTGGTATATTGCAAAGAATGCTGACACAACTCAGGAATGACATTTTAAGTTCAGCTTTTGCTATATTTGCAGCACGTGAATTTTTTTATAATAAAAACCACATTTTTTGGTGTTGTATGTTTCCCATAATGCAACATGAATTGTTTTTTGTGACAAGAAAACACAGGTGTGGTAAAGGAACCGAATCAAACACCAGGGGAGAGAAAAACAGCACATCTGTTGTGGATCACTGTGTTGTCAAGCAGACGCACCATATGGGCTGCTTCCTCTCGGCCCATGCAGCCATATCTCCGCCCCACTAATCTGATAGCAATGACACCCTCCAGAGAGGCCGTGAGCTACGTTTTAATGAACTCTGTACATTATTAAGCTTATGATGTTGAGACTCTCCTTGCCCAGCCTGACTCACCTGCGTTGCATGAATTTGATTGAGAACGCATACATGCATGTTCACTTGACATAACACACACAACACGTTCTTTTCTCAAGATTGCTTTTGGTACAGTGGCTGGTTGTACATTGTGTTTTCAGTATTCTTAATGTAGAACTAACCAAAACATTTGCAAGGACCTTTAGAATTCACAAGCAGTTCTATGCAAATCAATGTTTTCATATCTATGTATGCATGTCATGTCAACCTTGGCTGCTTTACTATTGCATAAATCACCGTCTCACTGTCATTAGCTCCTTTGACATGCATGTGTACATGATCTGATCCCCGCTCTGCATTTTGTTTCTGCTTGCTGGCATGTACCGGCTAATGTTGTAAATTAAAAGACAATTGATCAACAATCAGTGCGGTAGTTGATTTGTCAATTTACTTCATTGAACACAAAAGAGGCACACAGAGTACAGCGAGAGTACAGCAGGCTCACAAATTGCGAAGGAAAGAAAAAATTCCTAAAAAGTGAATTGTTCTGTTTCGGTATAGATCATGTTGATTTATTTGGTTTTATAGAGCTCGGTTATTTTAGTCATTAAGTGACCTTCATTGCCAACATCCATCTGTATTTGGCTGATGGCATTTCACACTGGTTAAAATTAAACTTCAATTTCAACCAGCATGGGTGACTTCTTTGAGAAAAATTATTGTAATATTAGAGGTTGCAATCACAATAATTTTTTGTAAGATTACAAATATTTCATCATACAGGGAGTCCTCAAGTTATGGATGAGTTCTGTTCCCACGCTGGCGATGTAACACAAATTTTGATGCAGGTTGGATTTCACCGTTAAAGTCGATATTTACATCAAAATATTTTGTACAGTAATTTAAAAAAATATATTTGTGCCACCCGGAAGATGCCGGAACCAATATTTTGTGTTTCCGCACGGACATTCATTGCTGACAGAAACTAAAACACAGAAATGTGATGCGCCTGATGGCGAGCCGACCTGCTCGATGGACGCCCGTTGCTGGAGGTAATGCAAAAGAAGGGGCTACTGACGAGGCGCAGGCGTCGTAAGCTCCAAACGTCGTAATTCGAGAACTCCTTGTACCTCACACTTTTTATTTGCTTGACTACTCTCATGCAAAAAGACTTTAGTACAGAAATTATTAGCTTCAGCTTTTAGGCACTTACACGGTTAGTTTGCTTCTAAATGTACGGCAAATTTGCAAATTTGTTATGTATAGTGAACACACCAAGTTTTTGTTAAACATCCATCCATTTTTTATATGCTTTTACCATTCAGGTACCGAGTGAGCTGGAGCCTTTCCGAACTTGTTTTGGGTGACAGGTAGACTGGACTAGTCAGTCACAGTGCACAAATTGAGAGCAGCCAGTCATCTTTGTTTCATTCAAAATGTAACATATAAACACATCATTGTTGTTTTGTGACAAATATTTTGTATTTGTTGTCACCAAACTGCATACTGAACCAACTCTGAAGTTGAGATTCGACTGCAACACCGCTTGACATTTTCACAATATCAAACTGCCTCTTGCAGATACTTTTTTTACAGCAAGCTTTCTTAAATTCACAGCCGCTGTTTTTCCACATCCCATTGAGTAGCAGCTTGTGTGTGAAACACCTCTTGCAGTCAACCTTCCAGCTTTTCCCGTTTTTCCTCAAGCATTTCCCAGATGTAGTGATTAACAGAAGATTTTTCTTTCCATTTCATCTTAACTCTATTTAGGGATCACCACAAAGAATTATCTACGTGTCTTACTTTTTCAGAATCCTTATACTGATATATCCACTCTATCTCCAAGTTGTTGTGCACTTTTCCCACTCCTTATAACCTAACCATTCCATTGGCTTCCCGTTCATTCACATTCATGTATTGTGTCTTGCCACGACTGAACTTCGCTCCATGTCTTTCCAGCAGAATGTCATATGCTTTTTTCTAAATACATACACATAATGCAGTTCATCATTCTGACATTCCTATAAATATGCGGTTTAGGAATATAACCTCAGCCTCATTTTGATGTTCATTTAGGACCACTGTGCTACTATATTTTAATGTTAGGATGGTGGTTGTTGGAGAGTTTTTTTGTGTGGTATTTGGTGTAAAATTTAGAGAACCAAACATTCCCACCCATATTCTTTTAAATGCTTAACGTCACATCCAATAAATTGTGTCCGTAATGATGTATTTTGTTAGATGACATCAACAGGCAATGAAAAGACATTTATTCCCCTCACGGTGATTTGGGTTTGTAACTACTACTAGCTAATATTGGCTCATTAAAGTATAACCTCCTTTCCTCCAAAACGTGGACGTGTATGTAAAAAGGCAAGTATAAAATAAATACCTTAGTTTGCAATATTACAGATTTGTTATATTCTACAATTCTAATTATAGACAACATAACCCAAAGCTTTTACAATTTTTATTACTGTATTTTAATAGCAAATATACAGTATTGTTGAAGTTTCCGTGTTGTAGTTCAAAACCCCCACAAGGGCTGGCCATAGGCTAGAGGTGATACAATGCAGAAACGACCGCAGTGCAGCGTGACAAGAGAAATTGGCCATAAAGATATTGATCTGCAGCCAAGGTGAAAGTGCTAAAAATTGGACATTCATTATTGATGCCTGATTTTTGAAGAAGCTTTAAATGTGATTTATTGCCAAGCTACAGCAAGTAAAATAACCCTTTAAAGGTCAATTCCCTAAAGGTCACAACTTCTGCTTGTAATCCCATGAGTTTAATTGGGATTCATTTGCAATGAAGAAAATTAGAATACATTACACACATCATTATTCATAGCAACTTAAGTTTTAGTTAAGACTGCATGAATTCATTTTTTTTTTTTGCGCTAATAGGTGGTAGCAAATATTGGAAAACACCCTACCCTTTCACAATGGTGGCCGTGTTTGCTCAGTAACCACAAAGTTGGCTGTTCAATCCCCGCTCTCCCCAAGTCATGTGTAGTTGTGTCCTTGGGCAAGGCATTTCACACACATTGCCTCCAGTGCTACTCACACTGGTGTAAGGAAGGTGCGAATGGTTTGTGGTGGTCGGAGGCCGTAGGCCCACACTGGCAGCCAGGCTTTCGTCAGCCAGCCCCAGGGCTCCTGTGGCTACTTAAGTAGTTTACCGCCACCACAGTGTGAATGCATGAATAATGTATCCGTTCCATTGTAGAGTGTCTTGAAAAGTGCTATATAAATCTGATGCATTATTATTATTATCCTTTGCCTTTTAACACTCTGAATATTGAATGGCCCCATACATCCATCCATCCATTTTCTTGACCGCTTTTCCTCACAAGGGTCGCGGGGGTGCTGGAGCCTATCCCAGCTGGCTTCGGGCAGTAGGCAGGGTACACCCCAAACTGGTTGCCAGCCAATCACAGGGCACACAGAGACAAACGACCATACTCACAATCACACCTATGGACAATTTGGAGTGTTCAATTAACCTGCCATGCATGTCTTTGGAATGTGGGAGGAAACCGGAGTACCCGGTGAAAACCCACGCAAGCACGGGGAGAACATGCAAACTCCACCCAGGAAGGCCGAAGCCCGGACTCGATCTCACGTCCTCTGCACTGGGAGGCGGACGTGCTAATGGCCCCATACAAAAGTATTTTAAATTGGATAAAAAGTACAAGAGGAATTTAGTCATTAAATCGATTTTCAAAGGTGCCATAGTCTAATTGCAGGGGTATAGCAAACAATAATAAATTAAATATTTAGAAAATAACATAAATGTAAGCAAATTTAGTTACAATAAATGATCTTGAATTAAATGACAATTGTATGTACAATTCACATGAACAGCAGCTGATGTGGAGATGGTGGGTAGATGATTGGTTGAAAATATCATTTTCATGAAGAAGAGATCAGTTTATGAATAAGATGTATGTTGACGCAACACTCAAGCAGTATGCATGTAGTAATACAGTGCTGAAGTTCATATGAGGACAGGCATGCAAAATGAAAAGAACTGCGAATGCAAACACAAAGGAGAGGTCAAGTGGCAGTGAGAAATAACCATTGTCGGTATAATAAGACAGCTGATGTTATATGAGCAGCCAGTTCGTCGTTAAATCTTATACATAGACAGGATGACAGTCCCTAGGGCCTGGAAGCTGGCAGTGGAGAAAAGCCAGTCAAGGGAAATGCAAAGTCTTACACTTGAGAGTATCAGGAATAACAGATGGTAATGGATACGCGGAAGGTGGCATAACTCACTCAAATTCACTGCATATGAATTCCAAATAAAGCCCAATTTGACAAATATGCACATAGTACAGTTTTTTTTCTTCCTTTTTTTGGGAGTCACCATTTACATTTCTTTTGGACAGTGTGTGTGGATGTGTCGCAGATGATTGTGGACAACTCCTGCAGTACTTTGGTTTGTCTGTATTAGGAAACTGCTGGAATTTGTGGCGCCTTGTGTGTGGCTATGACATGGATAGACAAAACAGCAAGAAAAGCAAGCATATTTCATCATTTACATATTTTCCCAGTACTTTATCACACTGCTTTCAACATACAGATTATCCATGGTCTCCTGCATGTGTTCTAAAAAAAGTTTAGTTAGAAAAAATGGAAAAAAGTGTTTTATAATGCGTTTTTTTTTTTAAATTTTTTTTTTAGGGGTGCTGTCAGAACTGTCCTTCCAACAAACGCTTCAAACCCCATCACACCTACTCACTTGGCTTTGAAGACTTAAAAGACTGTCAAGACAGAAGTTGATTGGCCTTACATTGTTTTAATAAACAAAGTGCAGACAGGCTTAGATAATGAACATGTTTTGAAAAGCTGAGTGAGAAAAGCAGAGTAAGCAGTTGATGGATGCACATCAACATTGTGTGGCTGTATCCATTAAATCAGAACTTATGCTGACATGAGTGCAAAATGTCAAAGAATGCAATGATGATGAGCAAACTTTTTCGTAAACGTGTTGTTTTACCCTGATGCTCATTATTACAAGCTCAGTGGAAAGCGGCCATTTTGTAAGTGCTGTCGTGTTCATCAGTGATGCCTTTGACGCCTTACTCAAAAATGGCTATCAATTCCTGTAACTAGTAATCTGATCAGTTTCTTTATTGAAATAATTTAACAAATGTCATCAACAGTACATAGAAGTCACACACCCAAAGATTATTATTATTATTATTTTTGTAACTAGTAATCTAACTCTTTACTATATTTTATATAGTAGTCTGATTAAAGTTACAATTCAAGGATCAAAAGTGTTACTTTGTGAGCAAACAAAGTTGGCAAATGTTTATAAACAGAAGCAGCAGTAGCAGTTGGTAGACAGTCGACACGAGCTGTATGTAACTCTATTTGCATGAGACAGCGTAAACACCAGCAAATTAGTTTGTTTCCTCTGCTAGACACGATGCAATTAGTCAGAATACATGAAATTATTTCAATTAGGTCTGCAACACAAGGAAGGGGTAATTTGAGGCAAGTCATAAAATTAAAATGTGATATTTAATTCATGGAGCCAAATTTTCTGTAGCTTTTGTCTAGGAGAAACACAACATTAGGTTCACAGGGCAAAACAAGATCCGATGCATGTCTAAAAAGCATCAACAACACATTGTTTAACAGTATAATAGTATACCCCAAATGAGCCGAACCACTTAGAATTCCAGAATATGCAAGGAAAGAATTCTCTCCTGTGCAAGCGTACTAATCATATTTGGCTTGTATAATAAGGTAGTCTGAATGTGTTGCTCCTGGATAATGTAAAACCTTGGTAATGAAAGGGCAGTAAAGGGTGGGGTGTGTTCTTTTCTGGCATGAACAAAGAACGGGAGGCATTGTGCAGCACTAGGAGAGCAAAATGCTTCATACCCCCAGCGGGGGTAAGGGAGGGGAGGGGGTGGGTTCAGCTAAAAGACACTGCCTAATGAAGGGTGTCTGTGAGGAGTGCTGGCAGTCTATTAGCTTCCACAGTCAGCAGCCATCCATATAACCACTGAGAGTAGGTGCACTGTAAGCCCAACAAGGGGTGTGGTGTAAACAAGCGAAAGCCCCTAATAAAAGGTAAGTACATATTCTTTCACTGGAGTGTGCTCAACATGCAGGGTGTCTGCATAATGTCGCGCTGTGCTAATTACTGACAGGAACAGAAGCAGAGAGAATGAATAGATAAATATGTTTCTGCTATATTGAGTGCTGTCCAAAATGCACAGTTGTACATACTATTAGTAAATATGTCCCCTAGTGCAGGCAAGTAAATAAAAGAATGACACTTTTTGGCATGAGCCATTTACGTCTTCAGTGTTTAAAATGTGGGTCACATACCAGAGCAGTAACCTTGGAATTTGGGGAGAAAATAAAGGCGTCTTTGATGCCGATTTCACATCATGACCGCTGCATAAACGCAAGGTTCATCTCTTCCTTATGATTCTGTAACTTTTCTTAAAGGGACATTTTCTATGAGCATTATATTTGAAGGAGGCTAAATTAATATCACAGTCTGTATTAAAGATCAAGAGTTATGCTTGAGGTTGTTGAAAAAATAAAAATAAAAGATTAAGAACCACATGCTGCGTAGCAGTTTTACAGCCACTGCAAACTGGAGAGAAATAATTCAGCAATTTTGGCAGCTCCTTCCATGGAATCTAAAAACACATTTTGTTCTCCCAAGGCACAGCAACCTCAAGACTAAATGTGCACAAGAAGATAGTGAATGCACTTCCTTTCAGGCCCCTGTAGCTACATTTTAAGAAGACTTTCCATTTAAAGAAACCACCACTCACAACACCGTGGAAACTAACAATTTCACCACTTACGATTTGAGATCGCAAGGAAAACAAAAATGTATAACGATAAAAAAGAAAAATAATAATTCAAGCAGTTAAGTAAGCAGTGTCAACACTTTGTATTGTGTCTTGGAGTAAACATTTACTTTTTATCTGTAAGGCACATTTATTAAAAACCTGTCCACAGGCCGGCCAATTACATCACATTCATTTCATACACATGGCAACTCAATGTGCTTCACGCAACCAAAAGCACAACTCTAAATGGAGAACAACTGAAGCCAAACAAAGGCTAAAAAAAGAGAACAAAAGCAACTAATTAGAATTACCAAAAGAACGTGCTGAACTTTGACAACATTTTAAACACATTTACAAACAAAAGGTTTAAAGACATTTAAAAGCAAAGTAAAGAAACCAAAGGTATAGGTGTAAAAATACTTTAAAGACACTACTAAAAAGAATGGGGGGCAAAGTTTTTAACTTGTATTTATAATCATTTATTTTTGGGGCTGACTTCACTTTTTTTGGCAATTTATTTCATTTGTGTGTAGCACAACAGCTAAATGACGCTTCACCATGTGTGCTTTGACACCTGGGTACCACTAATTGACCCAAGTTTACAGACCTCAGAGCACTACTGGGTTTGTATCCAATTAGCAATTTCTTAATGTATTCAGCACTCAATTGTAGGTTTGATTTTTACATTACTTAACAAAAAGAAAGTATTCAGTATTAAATGTCAGACTTCCCACAACAGTAAAGCCTTGCACACATGTCATTTCTAACATCTTGAACAATTTTTGTGACTGACCTCACCCATAATCTGTCAAAATGTGTGTTCTTACTGCTTATAAAGTGTATGGTGCTATAGATTGGTTAACGCCGCACAGCACATACTGTAGATAGCAACTGTATGCACCATGAGTCTCTGCCCCCAAACCAGATGTCTAACTGACTGACCTGTGAGAATTTGCATTGTGCTGCAGGACATACAGACAAAGAACAAGAACGAATAGTAAAAGAGAGGCAAAAATGGAAATTGTTAGCTTATCTAGAAACATTACAGTATATTCATTTGTGTCACTGCACATTTGCGTACCAAACATTTTATTCACTTAATTTTTTAATGAGCGCTAGACGGGGCTTGGGTAGTTTTAACTCGCTTACAAAGGAAATTGAACATTTGAGTCTCTATGTGGGCAGTGTTTAAAAAAGTATAATGATCCAAGAGGAAAGTATACTGTAGGTAACGTTCAATGATTTATAACTAAAAAGTAAAAAGGTGTTACAAAAAATTGTAGTTCCCACAACAGTATTATTTTATGTTCTGACAAGTAAACATTCAACGTGCAAAGCAGATCCATTGAGTAGCTTTGTCACAAATCACCATTGAGGACATAAAAATCCATACTAAAGTATAGTTTGAGGTCTCTCCTTGGTTAATTGGCATTGATTGATTATCACATGAACGCACAGCTTGAGTTGACTGTCTCATACAAAGAGACAACAAAAAAGCATCATGAGTTCTAGCCAGAGCCATCTTTCACAGCCAAACAGTTTGCTTTCTGCCAAGTCTTTGTTTTTAATTTTTTTTTTTATTCGCACCACTTTACTATGAGCGCTCATGTGCAATTGACAAGCCAACATTTGGCTCTCCTTTGAAATTTTGCTCAAGCATCTTATCCAATTATTGATCTGTTTTTGTTTTAATAGTTCATCCATTCAGAAGATTACACTCTCAATCCATTCTATTATTTGGTGATTTTGGTGAGATTTGTATGACCGTGAAATATAATTACACTGTTGCAACCATCTGGTATGTTGTTATCATTTTGCCACCATTGAAAAGCCCCAATGGGAAAACATGTTTCCCGTTGACTAAAAAAAGAAAAAAAACATAATTACAAGCAAATATCAAACGTTTTTGTGTAAGTCTTATGTCTGACCATCGCATTATGTGTTTGACATTCCATTGTGCATGGCTATACTCAGCAGGGCGGAGGGTGAAAGCAACTGCTTATTAAGCGATCAGATATTCTGATTGCACCAGCGATGCCAGTAATGAGATAGAATATCAGCAGCCCTGGGTGACTTTCATTCACATCAAGCCCGGGGAGCAAAATAGCTGCGGTGACATTTGAAATCTCACTGGAGACACTTTGGCAGTGAACAAAGAAGAAACACCAGGCATACTCGCTATGTGTGACATATTTCAGCTTAACATTCTGTTATTCATATTGCAGATACAGTTACAAAAGGTGTTAGTATCTGAGTGTTGTGCATTTCTGGTCTGGGCTGTTGGACATGCAATATATAAACAATTGTTTCTTATCTCTGTACTTAAACTTTTAGGGATTATTGTCTGATTGCAAAGCAAGACTTGTTTTGAATGTAAATATGAACCAAAATGGCATAATTAGTACATGATTATTGATACATCACACATTTCAAAAGCTCATTAAGGTAAAACAAAAAACAACAAGAACAAAATTTTAATGTGGTCTGTCATTATCTTTCGTTGTGAATTGACTGATTGAGTTAAATCATAAGCTGGGTGGCATGGTGGCCATTTCTTTGGTATATATCCCTCATAAAGTAGAGTTATTTCTAAAAACAAGCCAACAAACAATTTTGATGAATTAAAGTATATTGAATGACAAATGTGTTTAGTTCATCTTAGGTAGATAAATAGGAATATTTATTTAATTGATTTCTGAGGAAAATTAATTTAAAAATTATTGAAAATTATAAACAATTTTATCTGCTTTATAACATTCATGACCTCTCTGGTTTAGATCATTCTGCTCATTTTTTTTCACTACATGTAGGAGTCGTGCAAATACTTAGACTCTTTCATCCGCCTGATTTGCATAAAAAACTAAACTGTTGCATTGATTGTCAATTAACAAAGGGAAGCCAGACATTGAGAATATTATTGCATTGTGCCACTCTTAAACAGCGTACACAGCTAAATCACCAGTGTTAGATTAACACTGAGAATGTTAAATCCAACAACAGAAAAGTGTTTATATGTGTCCACACCAATGAGTGTAAATCTGACACACTTTCAAAGTGTTGCTTTTTTCACATTTAACCAGTGTTACTCCAACAATGCATAGTATTAAAAATCTACACTGGTAAACACTGACGAGTGTTGAAAGTACTCTACACTTGTGTCAGTGTTAAACATTTAATTCTGCCAAACTACACTTAACTCTGGTGTTTAAACACTTATGAGTGTATTGCACTAGTGCCAGTGTTAAAGATTTAACTCAAACTACACTTTACTCTGGTAAATGGCACTTCACTTATATAGCGTTTTTCCTCTTTACAAGGCCCTCAAAGCGCTTTACATTTTGACTACTGATGACATGGCATTAGGAGCAACTGGGGGTTCAGTATCTTGCTCAAGGATACTTTGACATAGTCACACTGCCCTGGGATCGGACCCAGATCAAGATCAGGAGATGACCACCCTACGACTAAGCCACGCCACCCAGGAACAACAAAAAAGGATGTAATGCTATTGAAATGTCAACAGCGTGCTGGAAAATTGGAAAGTTTCTCCTTCACCAGAAATGTGTGAATAAAAGGTTACACCCAACATCCACCCCAACACTCAAGGAAATTCTAATCTGTCAGAGCAACTTTTTATCCTAACAGTGTTAAAATAACACCGCTTACTGCATATTTGATAAAACACTGGAAATTTAGCACTGGGGCAACACCATTGGCTGTGTATAGACCACTTCCAAGCAGTTTCCTCAGCAGTACCTATAAATGGTATGCTAAATTGGACAGTGGTTGCTCATCTTGTGCTCTTCTTCTGTAGAACTAAAAGAAAGCATTTCTCTGATGCCCTTTCAACATTTCCACACTCTGCTCATTACATTTTGTTTGTTTTAAAGTTCTTGCTTTTCCTTGGCAATGCATGTTCCAATCACCGTGTTTGCATTCATAGAGCTAGCAGCCTTATATGGGATTTAAGAGTATCTCCGAGAGAACACACGTCAAGTATTTGACAAAATGACACTCAGGTGAAGTGTGCAGCTGCTTTGTGGACTGTGAGCATTTGGTACTTGGGGTTGTGCTTCAAATCTTACAACTGGAGGTGGTGACAATCACTCTACCTTTAGGGCTGCACATCAATTAGATAAACCCTTCAACTGAAATAACATGACTCTTGTTTAGAAGTCTTGACTCACAATTAGTGATTAAACAGAAAAATAATAGCATTTTGTCATTTTAAGGTCATCCTGGTCAAGCTAGACTAGCATGTTTTTGTTGCTGTTGTTTGCCCCCACCCCCCAATGTCACGCTTTTAAGCCCCATGCTAAGTTTAATTAATATTCTGTTCTTCTATCGTGCATACATTAGCCTACTTGGACATTTTAATGACCTTGACTGGTTCTGTTTAGTTTGTGTGCTAGCATGGCATATTACATGCGCATAGAGATACCGTAAATATGTATAAGTATAAAACATTGAAATATTTTAAATGTAATAAAACATTCAGTAGAATAATACAATCCAATAATAAATAGAGGTTATCTAAATAATTGGTAAAATGAATTCTGCACGCCTGAACAGCTGCAAAAATAAATAAATAAATAAAATAAAAATAAAGTATGAACTAAACTTGGATTTCCATTTGAATGATGATGTTTTTAAGCATAATCAAGCAGAGTTCTTCTCTTGCCTAATAAATAGTCTAATTAAATGTGGTTGACTTTTCCTAAACCCAATGCTTATCACCTTGAAAAGAAAAAAAATACAGATACCAGCAAAATCGTATTTATTTATTTATTCATTTATAGGCACATCAATTTGTTAATTGTGTTAATTGTAATTTTGCTTTAGAGTAGGCACATGGGATGCATAGGCTGGCTGGGCATTGTACTGTTTCTCTAAGGTGTCTTTGGAAGGGAACAGTGGACTTCTTCCCTCCTCACACCGTATGACATCTGTAAAATGGGACTCTCTATCACAGTGCACTGTGAAAGCCATTATTCCTGGAAGGAAAATACACACTTTTTCACATTCTTCTCTGCTCAGAGCCACTGAACAGATAACGCTATTCTTTGTTATCTCGCCATATATTTTACACCATACATCAACGGTTACGGCAAGATCGCATCAATTTGACATCCCGTTCAAACATTTATAAACCTATCCATGCCATCTGCTTACAATGTACAGTACACACACGCATTGTTGTTTATATATTGCACTGCTCATCTCTATTATCGCGTTCCAGACCATGCTTCCATTCAGCCAGTTATTTCTAAAGCTTGCAGAAGATCTATTTGGACGGTCACTTTAACGGCTGGAAATGACAACAAGGCTAGTGTTGATTCAACAAAAGGAGCTACTGCTTGATTTTGTGGTATAATTTGACATCTCTGGCCAAACACTTAAGAGAACTAAAGTTGTATTTCTTAAGTCATACAAATTCAATGTAAAATAAGAATTAAGCTTTTTAAACTGGTAAAAATGCAGGGAAAAAATCATATGTAATAATAATAATAATCACTACAGTGTAAAATGTCACATTTTGTTACCCTATTTGCTACCATCCATTTTGCAAACATTTGCTTATTCAATTACAGATTTTTTTACAACTCTAACATGATGACAGTGCCACATGGAAAAATATGAGATGCTGCTGCAGTTATGACATAAGGAATTGGGTCATAATTAACTTCTCTACCCACGTTTCCAGGCTGTTATTTCTAACTCAGCATCCCCAATGTCAAACAAGAGAGCAGCCAGAAGAAAAGTCAGAGGATCAATGAAAGTCACTGAGATGATTCACCAAGTGAATTGTGAGGAAAATCATTGTGGGTGGTGAAGAAGAGAAGTCAGGAGGTTGCCACTACGTTGGGCCAAACTAACTGATAGCCAGACTCATTTGGCCAATTTGACCATACAAAGGAGTGAACATAAATCCGTCAATAGTTAAATCAAGTGTAGTGTATGTGAGCAAGTCAACAATAACAAGAAGGAAAATTATTTAAGGTAATAAAAAATAAAAATATTAAGGCCTAACATCGTTCCAAGTGTTTTACATGGAAATGTCAGCTTGTGTGTGCCTGAAGAACAGTAGCATGCGAAGACACATAATATGTTTGACAGTGGGAGAAAATGTAAGCAGTGTTAAAGGTCATTGCAGTCCAACGACAGTATGCTAATTAACTGTAGTTGAGACTGCAACATCACTGCATTTCACAAATTAACTTAACACAGGAATTTGTGAGTTCATTTAACATTACCGTTGTAGTTTTAAATACGTATATACCCGTGTATCTATCTATCTATCTATCTATCTATCTATCTATCTATCTATCTATCTATCTATCTATCTATCTATCTATCTATCTATCTATCTATCTATCGATCTATCTATCTATCTCCATTCCAGTTCTCCTCTCAAAATATGTTGAATGAAAACAAATCTAGGTAGAAGTGTTGCTTGGCCGCATCCAGTATGGCTGCCAATTCATATTGAATGTAGCGACACATTTTCAGAAATAAGTTGATAAAATATTTATTTGGTTGTGCAATTTCACACAATTGGGTGGCCAGGAGACCAGCATTATTGTACATGAAAATTAAAAAGTAAATTTTCTAAAATGTATACCCTTTATAGAAGACAAAAATAGGTGTTAAATCATCCACACACCAAGTAACCATTACTATTTTCTTCCAAAAAGTGAACCAAACATGCCTGTGAAAGAAAAATACAAAGAAGCTTAAGTTTGACTGGAGGCAGCACAGTTAGCTTGTCTGCCTCACAGTTTTGGGCTTTGAATCTCATTCTGGTTCGCCTTCTTGTGTGTGACTTTCACATTCTAGGGTTTGTCCTGGTACTCCAGTTTTCTCCCACATTCTAAAAACATGCATAGTTGTGAATGTGGAGTGTGAATGAATGGTTGTCTACTTGTGACCTATGCTTGGCTGGCAACTAGTCCAAAGTCAGCTGGCATAGGATGTAGCTCACCAACAACTCTAATGAGGAAAAGTGGTATGATGTAGACATTTGATTGGAAGAACTGCAATCCGGTTGCAAAGTAAGAGGTGTCCTAGCTTTGTTGGCATGGTATCGTGACTGCCGTCTGTCCCTAGGGTGCGTATTAACATGGTATCTTGGGAGTGCTTTGATATGCTCCGATTAACCAACAAAAAGCTCTGTGTGTGTTCTTTGGTATTCCCTTTGAGCCTGTCCCAGCTGTGTGGAAGTTAAGTATAATCCATTTCAGTAATAATGGTCCACAATGTCACACAAGTATAACCATTAAGAGAGAGGTAAAACATTATACACATTTTAACACAACTCATTTTGTTTTAAAACCATTTACTCATTACATTTTAATGGTCCACTTCATTGTCCAGGCCTGTATTGTTGTTGCCTTGCGTTGACACTTGTTGTCTTGCTATGACTTGGCTATGGCCTGGCTGTGACCAAGACAACTTGGCAGTGATGAGGTCGACTTGGCAGTGACGAGGATGACTTGGCTGTGGTGAAGTCTACTTGGCATGACAAAAGCTACTTGGCTGTAGAAGACGAAGATGACTTGGCTATGACAAAGACTTGACACACCAATTTCCACACATAACATAGGCAATGCACCCACACCAACTGGACAAATACAACAGATTAAGGCCCGTCCAGATGGAAGCAAATCGTTCCTCAAACAAATCTCGTACACACAGAAGCATTTCAAGACTTGCATGTGTCCAAAAGAAGACGCTGAGGATGTTTAACGGCTGTAATGTATATGCCAAGTCTGGAGTGGCTCTGTAGCACAGCCAGAGGGAGTTAACAGAAAGCGTAGAAGAAGAATCAGCGAAGAAGACAAACACTTTTTTTGCTTAACTTTATTGCAATCTACAGAACAAACATGGCTTTGCATTTATCAAAACAACATGAAAAAAGATGAACACAGGAGAAGTGACAATAGCGGGTGATTCAAGTACAACACGGCTTGTTGACCGTGGGATTAAAGAAGCAAAATATTTTGCTGCAAAAGTATAAGCAAGCTAAGGAGGCTGCGCAAAACCACTACGACAAGGCTATCCGCTATTGTTATTGACAGACTGACGGTTCGCGCGCAGTCACGCGAGAATTGGCGCATGCGTCATCAATGTGCGACAATGCGTCGTCATCGAGCTGCGACCATTACGTCATCACTGGAGGAGTATCCTGCATATAGTGTCCAGACGGAGGTGTACGGGGCGCGTATTGAAATTTTTCCACTCTGAAGCCCGGTTTCAAAAGTGATCGGTTTCAAGCTCCGAAATCGCGCCGTCATATGGACGAACGGCCTAAACGGTAAGAAACTTGTGGGGATACATTGAAACTGACTTTCGTGTGGCCTAAATACACCACCACGAATGAGACACACCTGGGGAAGGGAAGACACACACAGGTGAACGTGGTTAGACATAACAAGACCAGGGACACAAAACAAAAAACACAACCACAGACAAAAACAACAAGAACACCCATAACAAACAGACCCAACCCCTACAGAACCGAAACTTGACATATATTGTAAAATTGCCTATATGTCTTCTTTCGTCCTTGTTACTGATACAACTTTGACCACCCAATTTTCAGTTCTTCTCATCCTTACAAATGGGGCATAATTTAATAGGGAAACACATAGCCTTTCCGATGTAATAAAAACGTATTGGCAAGTTAGTATCATTATACAGATGAAGAAACATGCAAAAGGTGGAAAAAAATCGCAACTGTTTCGGTCTTTATGAGCCTATTACCATTTCTATTGTATTTCTTCACCTGGCATTATTCCTAAAAGGATATCTGCAATGCCATTTGGGTTGAAAGTAAACACTTGAATATTGCAGAAAAGAACAACACAGGCTCACTGTGCCACACACATCTAGCTCACAAAGAACACACAGAAAACATAACGTGCCTGTTAAAATTCTTGCTTCTCACTGACGCCTGAGGGATAGAAAAACATTTGCAAAGCCTACCCTGGTAGTATGACCTTGGGCCTTATGCCTAGTACTTAGACGGAGAAGGTTAAACAGGTTTTGCATACCAAGAGAGATGACCTCTTGTTTTCAGTCCTGTGGGCAAGCAAGCACATAATAATAGACATGTGATGGTCATTCAGTCCCTCTCTCTCAGTTCTCCTCTGTTTACTTTGTCCACAACACCTGCTGCCTCTGAGCCTGTAAATGAGAGTTTGCACACACAGGAGCGGCACACTGGATGTGGGAGTGCTACACACATGAATTAACTGCCAGCACAGGCAGACGAACCCTCATCCCTTCTGTTTCCTCGATCATCGGAGACTTCATAATTTGTATCCCTGCCCCCAAAAAAACTGATCCAGATGAGTTAGGAGCTATTACATGTGGTGAAAGTGAATGAACATTTAACTCTTTGACTGCCAGACGTTTTCAGAAACGGGATGTCGCCAGTGCCAGCCGATTTAAGCATTTTGACTGATCTTTCAAGGTCCACAGAAAATGTTGTGTTTGGACTATGGAAACACACATACTACCAAATGAAAGATTGAACTATCATCTTTCATCAGAAAAAAAAAGTTTGTTTCTACCTTATTCCGTTCTTCAGTAATCAACAATAGAAAATGGTTAGTTTCACCGAAATACTCTGTTTTGAAACAAAAACAGGAGAAAATGAGCTTTTTGTGAAACGATGTTATTTCATGCACTCTAGTGAATTGTACACTTCTTTTTGTCCATGAATGATGCCACAAACACCTAAATAGTGCTTTACTTCTGTAAAACGCTATCACCAACAATGAAAAAGTGTTTTTTGGTTGCAAAATACGTTTATTTCCAGTCAACAGTGTAACAATTTGACAAAACAATTTCGCAAACTATTTACAAATGTGTGCAACTGTGGTACTATTTACAATTATGTGGATGTTTCAAATACAATTTTTCTTTTTGTAACGCTCCCATGCGTGCAAGGAGACGCAGCAGGATTTGCACAACAGATTAGTTTCACTTGCGATGGCTCCTTTCACGTGCAGACGTTACACTTTCTTGACGGCCTTTTTTTCCGGGGAATAGCAAGTAGCAGACTGTACCCACTCCTCCGATGAATATGCATTGGACTGTGGGCACTCTTCGTCGTCCGATTGTGCTCCGCGTTTTCCGGTGTTAGCATCGCTAGCTGGTGAACCTTTATGACGTCGACATAGCCGCCGCGTCAACGCTTGCAACTTCAGCGTCAACCTCGGAGTCACCATCATCATCATCGATGATGATCATCGTCGTCTTCAATGTGCTCTTTAGCGTTGGTCGATGCCTTTCGTCTTTGAAAAAAATTCCCAAGTGTGAGCTGCTTGAACCCGGTCGCCATTGTTCACTTCTTCAGCCATCTAGCTCCACCTCACGTCTTCTACTGCCGCGTCAAAGCTTCCAACCTCGGAGTCACCATCATCATCATCGATGATGATCATCGTCGTCATCAATGTGCTCTTTAGCGTTGGTCGATGCTTTTCGTCTTTGAAAAAAACTGCTCGAGCGTGAGCCGCTTGCAACCGGTCGCCATGTTCTCTTCCCTTCCCCAGCCATTGTCCCCTATAGCTCCGCCTCACGTCTTCTACTGACGCCTACCCAATCTTGTCAAAAGAGAGTCATTGCTGCCATCTAGGGGCCATAAATAGTCATTAGGCTAACTAGATCTGCTTGAAACTTTCACCACAGCTGCCCAAGGCTTCCCTCCACCCGTTTCAAAAAAAAAAATTAAAAATAATTGGATGACGTCTTTTAACGTCATTGCCGGCCCTCCGTAGGTTTTTACTTGACGTCTTTTAACGTCCATGGCAGTCAAAGAGTTAAGAGCGTATTTCGCCAATATTTCGATAAATGGGCCTGGTAAATGTAGAAAGTGGTACTGTCCAATTCCCGGGGGGCATTTAAGGCCCGCGGTCCATTTGAAGCGGCCCATTGCATATATTTAAAATAACCTTTGATCTTACCTGCAATGTTATTAACATCTGTCTAGTAGGGTTGGGCGTTATTTAAATTTTGACACCGCATTACCATCTCCACATTTCACCGTTGTATACGGTAACACCGTTGCTAATTTTAGACTTTATTATTATTTTTAAAGACTTAGCTTGCGCTGACAACAGCCAATCTGTCTAGAAGGTAATGGTCACAGATCAGTTCACTGTGTGCTCCGGTTGCTTGTTAAGGGACCGCTTAACCGAGCTGTGCTGACTGGCCATTTTGCCTCGCTCCGTCTGAGCGGTCATGTGACTGTCACATGACTAACTATTGATTTAAAACTGTTATAGTAATATTTGTTGGTATAGTATTAGTAATTTGAAAACAATTACAAATATCGTGTTATCAAAGAATTTTGTTTAATATCATAATAGGTCATTATACGCTGCAGGCTGCAGTTTTTTGTTGTTGTTTTTTTTAAACGACGGTTTTGACAGTCACACCGTTGCCATTTTTGGACACCCTGGGATACCGTATTACCGTTTCACCGCCCAACCCTACTATCTAGATATGCAAAGGTACAAATAAATTTACAGCTAAAATTGAAACAGAATTTAGATAAAGATAATTCAGTTTCAGAAACAAAAACAGTTTCTTCCACTTTCTGCTTAGTGTCAAGGTCCGATTTGTGAACATATTTTGTTAATGTTCCTTTGGTAAGCTGATTACAGGTTGCTCTTGTTCTGTTTGTAAAAGTGGAGATGGGATTCAGCTGTTGCTCAGTGGAGGGGTGCATCTGTTCTAGTGGGATACAGGGCTGCGGGCCACTCCAAAACCTTCCTAAAGTATTTGCCTTATCACCTTTAACACAAAACGTTGACGTAGAAGTTTTTCAAAATAACTACATTATATAAGCAATGTATAATTGCCTGACTGATTAAGTGGTTTAGAAAAAATGCTTATATAGAGTAAATAGGGTATGATACAGTACTTTTTCTACTAAGAACTTGAGTATCTTTTAAGACCCACTTAATGTTACAAGACAATTTTCTCATTACTATTTTGTACATATTCTGTAAAACCCCTCTTAGACCAAATGTACTCATAATTAGGAGCTGTTGAACTGAAATGCTAAAAGCAGAAATAATGAAGTTGCATATCTGTGTTGTTTGAAAGAGGGATTTCATTTGCAGCCGGCAGCATTTTAACTGGATATGGTGGCCATAAGATTAATTCTTCTGGAGTTTTTTCACCTCAACTCAAGTTATGCAGAACAATATTTCCAAAATATTCCCCATACTGGATGTGATTGCTATAATGTCAAAATGATTTGGATTATGTGGTCACCGTGTCCACACAATTGGAAATGTTCACAGAGTGTTACACAAACCAAATTGAGATGAAGTGTGTGGGATGATAATTATGTGAAGCAGCAATGATAATGTAATGAAACACGGAGCTGGTCAATTGCCTTAACATCATTAACTGGTCACGGTTACCAAAGAGCTATTCTAATCAACTCTTGACAATGATATTGTTGCAACAGCCTCAATTTAATTTACTGTAGTCTTGATACTGAAAGTAGAGAATGATAACACAAGTTTATTTGTTTTCTGGATTGGCACTGCTCTATTTATTACATTACTCTGACATCTAGTTTGTGATAGTGTTCAGTCATAAAATGAATGAGACCTTATTTTCTTTCGTGTTAGAACCTTTTTGATAGCACATGCGTAAATTCACATAACCAAGCTATTTCTATTATTAGATCAAGAACAATAAGGATACTGGTCTGATTTCCTCCCCCAAAGAACAATGACATTTAATGAGCTCAGTCTACTGTCAGGAATTGTCTTTTTTTAAATGGCATAAATATAAATGTGCAGACGTTGCTCTAACAAGAGCTGCTTCTTTTGCTCTCTGTACAACTATTCTTCCATCATTGTTTATCAGGGATTTTTTTTTTTGCTGAAGACTCAGTTTCCTCTCAGGATTAACATACTCCCTGTAGCATTTGAAGAATGACATTTAACTATGGGGATGTAGCAATAATTAATATAATTCTTTCCATGCATTCAAAATATTGCACTTGACTCCATGTATGCCAAATCGGGCTTATATGTATTTTATGCACAGAACTGTGGTCATGCAGAGCGATTTAAGGTAGTTTAGTGACATTTTGGTAATATTTGCGGTTTGAAATGATTTTGAAATTGTAATTTGATTAATTTGATTTTAATGATGCCAAACCAGAGCTGCCATGATCAAGAATCACGCTGCTTTATAATGAAGTTTAAATTGCTTGTGCTTTGTTCCGGCGTTTAAGAGTGATGAATGCAAGCGCAAGAACAATTTCATTTTCCCTATTAAATTAGAATGCTGAGAAAGCAATTGATGCATTTTATTCTATGGTTTATGTAATGTAAAATACACTGAGATATCGCAAATATGAATAAACCACTTAGTTCCAGAATTAATAAGAAGCATAAATGCTTGATGACATGCATACAATACAATTACAGTAAATTTTAAATAATGCTGATTTCAATTTGTTTTTCTATTTTCTTAAGCAGACTGAATAATTGAATCACAGTAGGTTTTTGAAACATTATTTTTTGTGTGTGTTTATTTTTAGAATGACAACAATGTTTTGAGTTGTGATGCGAACCACAAAGCTATTGCATATGGATTGAGGTTTCCATATACTGCATACTTCTTTCCATATTATATTGGTAGCATACAACTTATTGAAATTATAAGTGAACTGAAAGTCTACTAATAAAACTACTAATTCTTTTAACTGAAATTTGCAGTGGCAAATGGTTTATGATTATTTAATGAAATATGCACAATCACATGCTGATTGTTCATGTCATTTCCATTTAATACAAATTTAGGTCAAGTTCAATTTCAGCAGTTAATGGAAACAAAGACTAAATAAAGTAAATGTTAGCTGCACCTTTTCACTGTTTTTTTTTTCCAGTGAGAAATGGAGGCATGCTGATTTTCATCCATCAGAGGGACTGTGTGTTAATTAATTGAACAGTCCCCGTCCCTTTTATTAAGCTATGTAATTACAAGTGAATAAAACAATGCCCAGTGTGAATAATGTCTCATCAGATGAATAGATTTTGCCAATTAAAGTGCCCTGCAGTCTCAGGGTGTGAGAAAATGTGTTTCAGATTTGCTCATAAATCTAAGTATCGATTGGAACACGAAGGTCGGGTGATTCAATAAATAAAAGCCATCTTGCTCTTCACAATGCACTCAATCAATCGGCTTGAGGCATTTTAAGGTGCCGAAACGTACAAAATGTACCCCTTCCACAAATAATACAAATACTGTACAAATGTTGTTCCATATATATTGTGTTATCTCCTGTAAATAACCTCTAACTACACAAGAAGGTAGCTTAGGCCAAGATAGAAAATTATTGTGGTTTTCATTGTGCCACCCATCAGAGTTCCAATCTTTTTTTTTAAGATATTCTTGCTGTATCTTAAAGCCACAATCAAATTATTTTTTTCATCAATATCAGACCAAAGATGGCTCAGGGACCTAAAGTCATCTTATTTAGTGTATTTTCCATATTCAGAATATCAATATATATAATTTGAGCTGAGAGACAAAAGCTATATTGTCAAGGACAAACTCAAACTGGCTTAAATTACAACGATTTGCATTTTATTATTATGGGACACTTTGTAGTACTACTAAAATCATCTGAGGTCATGAATAGTATGTGCTCTGCTGAAATATACAATACATTATGACAAATTCTAAAATCCTTTATGTGTAAATGTTGCTCACGGCGATCCAAGAAAATAGGCATGGCCAGGATGTTTTCTCTCTTAAGGGTTGGCCAATACGTGGAGAGGTGGACAAAATAATTAAGTTTCATGACTTAATTAAAAAAAAAAAATCCTCTTTTTATTTTTCAGTAAAAGCAGCTATGGCAGACAGTTGCGGCATGTTCCAGACAAAAGAAATTTCAACAGAATTTGGCCAAATGATATTAAACAAAATATCCATCCATCCATTTTCTTGTCTTCACAAAGGTCACGGGGCGCGCTGGAGCCTATCCCAGCTGGCTTCGAGCAGTAGGCGGGGTACACCCTGAACTGGTTGCCAGCCAATTGCAGTATACAAAATAGTTTAGGTGATGACAAGTGATGACAATGATGAGCATGACATCATACCTTCAGAAATTAAATTAATGACATTAATTAATGGGCAGCTAATGGTGCTCCCATTATTTTGTTTGCGCTTTCACAGAACTTTTTCAAGTCAAACTAATATTCTCTTTAAGGCTTTCTTTTTATAGGGGTGTAAGGCAATACATTTTTTAAATCGTAATTAATATGACTTCAATAGTTAACTGAAGATTTTTAATACTCTTGTTAACTTCACTAATAGAAATATGGCTGCATCTTTTAGTCATTGATACAGTTTCATAATAATTCAAAAATTTTAGTTAAAATTAAAAATACATGCTGCACTGTAAAAAACGTGTGATTTTAATTTGTGTTGAGGTCATTATTCTGCCACTAGATGGCATGATTGCATTTGTGAGACATTGGTGACAGCTCAGTGCACTTTTTCTTTTTCATCATTGTAAGAGCTAACTAATCTTTAACATGAAGTAATGTGTGAAATTCTGCACATTTTAAAAATTGTAAAATACAACTTGACCCCAGTCTCCACAAATAAAAGCATTATTATTAAAATTATTACTGCTAAATTTTGACCCCCAGTACAGACATTCCAAGTAAGAGGTGGTCATTAATCGCACGTTATAAAAAAGGAAAAAAGAGTGGTGTTAAAGAAACTTTAACTCAAAATTAATTTTGACACCCTTATTTATTTATTTATTATCCCTGATTGTGATAGCTGAGGTATTAAGCTTGTCTTGGTTAACAGTAGCCACTGAAGATGACATTCACCGTCAATTGAATATGCCATGATTGCCATCTAATGAAACTGGTCTGCAACAGCCACTTTGCCAAATCTGTAGTCATTCCCAGCACTTTGGCGACTCCCTCTATGCTTTAACTATGCTGAGTGTTTTACCTGCAAATACTGATTTAATTCTTTGTGGTCTACCTCAAGCTGTGCTTCTCGCACATCAAGTGGAGTGCTATTAGAGAAAAATGTGGGGGGAGGCGAGGGGGATCGGTGCCTGTGGACAGAGTTCTCTTTGCACGGCAGGAATCATGCTGACTGTGCTGTTTTGATGGACAGGCCACGTCTGTATGTATTTGGGGCTCCTATATGACGGTAGCAGCAGTGTATGGCAGGGGGGAAAGGCCACAGCAAAACAAATAGGGTCACTGGAGTGGAAGCTGGAAAGGTCTGAGAGGCCGTCTTGTTTGTTCACTACTGTCCTCAGCACAATCATGAAAGATGAGATGTGAACTGGTCATAAAAATATGCTGAATAAAGCCACACCCACACCTGCCTACTGACCAAAAGGGAATATTTTTGATGATGTAATGTTAGTGCTTGGGTCTACTGAAAAGTGACGATTTTGGACGTACAAAGTTTTGGCCCAACGCCAGCTTTTTTCTCTATATCTTATGACATCGGCTTCCTGCTGCAGGGGCTTTTGGTCTCTGACCACAGCAGAGATCCAGTGCAGCCTTAGGCAACTTTTTTTTTTCTTTTTTCTGGAGAGCTCAGTATTG
This sequence comes from Vanacampus margaritifer, assembly GCF_051991255.1. Taxonomy (NCBI): domain Eukaryota; kingdom Metazoa; phylum Chordata; class Actinopteri; order Syngnathiformes; family Syngnathidae; genus Vanacampus; species Vanacampus margaritifer. The sequence goes on along the minus strand of NC_135439.1, from coordinate 17,088,252 downwards.
TTCATTTGGTAATTTTACCGATTTGACATGTCATCATCATTGCTCTCTCTCTCTTTTTTTTCCCATTAAATCATTATTATTTTTTCATTAAATTTATTTTTTATTTTTTTTTATTTTGTATGTGGGTGAGAATGTGTATGTTCATGTGCGTGTGAGTGTAGGCCTATTCTTCTTTCTGGTGATCCATGAGTTTTCTGCACGAATATTATTACCCTCCTGTGGTGGTGGGTCTGTGAAGTAGTCATAGATAATAAAAGATGATGTTGATGCTGTGTGTGTCACATGGTGAAGAAGGGTTGAGTGCTGGTGAAAGTCAGACAGACACAAGCACAAGAAAAAGGACCATAATGATGATAAAATAGCAAACAGAGACAACACATTAAAAACCACAGAAAACAGGCAAAAAAAACGACGACAATAACCACAAACAGAAGTAATTGCCAGAGGTGGGCATTTTACATATATTTGCTGGTCCATCATTCGTCGGTGCCCAGTGCTCCCTTCTGTCATCATCAGTCCGCCATTTTCTGAACCAACCTGTAGTTGTCGGTTCGCGCCCACGCTTCCGTCTTCACTCCGTCACTGCTATTTTAGGATGTACCGACAAAGGTGGGCATTCTATTAATAGGACGGACCGTCCGTCCTATTGGTTCCACCTCCGTAGCCAATCCAATTTGTTTAGCTTCTATTCTATATCCTTTGTAACCTCACTGGTGTGTTTTGTGTTGTTTATATTGTATACAATGTCTATTGTATATTCAATTTTTCTACATGTTGTGGATACTGTTTGTTGTTTAAATATTGTTTTTTTGTTTTTTAAATGCCTCCTTAACCAATCAAAGTCAGCAACAAGTCTCAGAGATCCTTTATTCAAGTCAGGAGTAGTCACTCTCACACACGCATATTCAATGAAGTCCTCTTAAGCAACACACACGAACAAACACACTGTTTATCAGCCCACCTTCTCTTTTTTTTTTCGCCATTCGTCATTCGTGGGAAATAAACGGGGGTCCGTTGGCAACAAACAGTCACTCCAGACGGACTGCCCACCTCTTCTAATTACTCACACACAAAAAAAACAAGGTACAGCAAGAAAAGACAAATCCAGATAGAGAAAGTTGATACTAACATGAGGAGTAGGGCTGAAGAAACCAGGTAGGGACAATGAAATCAGATCTCAAAGCAAAACCTACAGGCAAGATCCTGTTTGTGTGGAAGACTGAGCAACAAATGTGCCTCAAATATAACAAATGCAATTATAGTAATAATTTAATAGTAAGTTTTGAGGACTTGAGATGCACATTGTCCTGGTTTGATAGAGGGTGAGTTGGCTCAAACCAGGAAATCACAATCAATTCAGTAATATGTTCTTACCGGAGCAGCAAGCATTATATTCAATTTAGCATTTCAACCCTAGAGATGCAAATAGACCTTCCAGGCCACAAATCATATTATCTTTCACTAATAACATACACGTATTACGAATTCCAGTCACCCATAAATGTTCACAAAAATGCATTTCATTTGTGGAACAATATATATTTCGATACTGGAACATGTTGCCCCGGTGACTGGAAAACAAAGCGTGCCTGCAAAATAAAATCAATCATAACCTTCATTTGAGTCAAGCAAAAATGAGTATCGACACATTTAAAAGTACTGCAGCGAAATTGAGACATCGGCTTTGTGTGCGTGTGCGTGTGTGTGAGAGAGGTTGTTGAATGTGTGGGTGTGTTAATGTTAAGACAACATATCAGCAGAGGCGACTGATGTTTGGAAGTCTAATGAGATTATTTTAGTGCATTAGTGCATAATGATATTCTCGGTTGCACACTCCCCGCATACTGGTCAGATTCTCTTTTAGGTGTGGCATGTCTTTCAAATTCTCACACAGTTAAACCTTATTTAATGACACATTTTTTCTTTTGTTTCCTTGTGATGAGTACAATTCAATAACAGTTATGTGAAGGAAATGTTCCAGTCTGTAATATTTCAAATAAGAATTATTACTATTATAGTATTATAGTAAGACGTAATTCTTCAATTGGTGTCCTAATATGTTGTGCAGGGAGGCTGTGTTGGCACTGGAGTGCTTCTGTGTGGGAATGTGAACTTGGCCAAGACATGATATGAGTGAAATTCAATGCTATTGTTTTCAGGAGATTGTACGTCACTGTGTGGTGTGTTTCTAAACTGTGTGTTGCAAGTGTCCAAGAGAAGGATTAGTGAAGAAAATGCAATAGGGTTTATCCTCTTTTGGCTCGATTTTCATATTTCCTTCAGGAGGGACTCCCATTATGCTTCAGTGACATCTATAATAACATGATTTTTTTTTTTTTTTTTTTAAATATGCCCACATAATAAATGTATGATGGCTATTACGAGAACTGAACATTATAAAATCCCTGAGCTAAGAATTTTTATTTATTGATTTATTTACTTGAATTGTGAGACAACCTTGCAGGCAAAAATCAGCGAAGAAGACGAACACTTTTTCCCCCCTAATTTTATTGCAATCTACAGAACAAACATGGCCTTGCATGTATCAAAACAACATGAAAAAAGACGAACACAGGAGAAGTGACAATCGTGGGTGATTCAAGTACAACACCGCTTGTTGACCGTGGGAATAAAGAAGCAAAATATTTTGCTGCAAAAGCATAAGCAACCTAAGGAGGCTGTGCAAAACCACTACGACACGGCTATCCCCCATTGTTGTTGACAGACTGACGGTTTGCGCGCTGTCACGCGAGAATTGGCACATACGTCATCAATGTGCAACAATGCGTCGTCATCAAGCTGCGACCATTACGTCATCACTGGAGGAGTATCCTGCGTATTATGTCCAGACGAACCGGTACGCGTCGTGTTTTGAAATCTTTCCACTCTGGCCCAGTTTCAAAAGTGATCGGTTTTAAGCTACGAAACCGCGACATAGTGTGGATACATTGAAACGGGCTTTCGTGTGGACGGGGCCTCAGAGTGACCTTATATTGCTGCCAGCCTAAGGCACACCTGTGCAATAATCATGCTGTCTAATCAGCAGCTTGATGTGCCTGCCACACCTGTGAGGGGGGATGGATTATCTCGACACCAGAGAACTGCTCATTAACACAGATCTAAACAAATTTGTGAACAATATTTTATGAAAAGGCCTTTTGTGTATGTTGAAAATGTTCTAGGTCTTTGAGAGCAGCTCACGAACAATGGGAGCAAAAGCGCTGCAGATAGATTTTGGTTCAGTGCATGAAAATTAAAGCTCTTCATATGAACAAAAGCAAAAACATTTTGTCGTGCAAAGCTCACATTTACAGTAGAAAGACCATCTGCTAATGTGTCAATAGCCTCATGCAAGATGGATAGTTTGTTTACATTATGCTAGCTAGCTATTGCTAAACTGTCATTTCAATCTATCACTGTTTTTGTTTTGTTTTTGGTATCAAACAGTGGAAATCTATTTACAGTGACTTGACCAGTTGTATTAGCAGTGCTATTAGCTTTATCTCTTGCGCCAATGACGTCTATTCTTTAATTTCAGTCAGCGCTTTCACTCGCTTCTGATAATATATGGAATGATCTTGTAAAATCTTAGCTGGATTTATGTTTAGCGCAACTACAGTTATATTTGAATTTGTTTCCTACTGTTGTTTTCATTTCATTTAAAATGTTAAAAGTTGCAATTCAAAGTAACATTTTCTATTACACGTATGCAATCATTGAAATGTATTTATCTATTGACATTTTCCTCTATATTGAATGTATTTAATTATTACAGTCTGCAAAAAATATATGATGATAAATGTCCTTAAGTAAAGCAAATATAAACAAAAAAATTGCATGCTGTTTAATGTTTTGGCTCTTTTTCATGTTGATAAAATCACATTTATTAATGATAAACACATTTATGTATTTAGCACTCAAACAGAACAGAAAAGATCATGTTTTTCAGGCGGAAGAGTGTGTCCATTACAAGGCTGCTGTCTCTGACCTGCTCCTCAAATGGGCTCAGTAAGTCTCAGGATATGATTATAGTTGTTTTGTCAGTTGGAGTCCCAGAGACTCTGAATGTGTATTTTTACCTTAAAACCAAACACTGTCTGTTTTGAAGACAACAGTTTGCAACATTTCTTAACAGTTTTTCCCCCCATCTCATTTATTATCTACCTACCTACCTACATATATCTACCTAACGCATCCATCCATCCCAAATGAATGAACTGGCTATTCATGCGTAGCGTATTATTCATGTCAAAGTAACAGCTCCCTAGTTCACAAGGCCCATTACCTCCATGATTTTACCAGTCTATGAAATTGTATGGAGGCACAGTTGGGTCAGTGGAACCTTTGAGAAAGGGGATTAATAGAAGTCGGGGTCTGCTGATGCATGCTCATGCTTCTTCGTCCTTCCATAATTCAGATTGTCAGCTGAAGAGTCAGAGCCCAGCGCCAACCCGGACCTGTCTCTCATCATAACACACAGTCAAGAGCCTGTCAGAACAGATGAAGCCACCGGCTCAGCACTGTCTAGGAACATTGAGTTGTAATTCACATTCTTGTGCCCTGACAGGCCTCACTAAATCCAGGTCTCGCCGCGATACGCTGGCGACTGATCAAGAAAGCTCTGCTCTCAGAGAACGGGAGAGTCACTGCGCCAAGAACCAGATTCGGAATGAAAGGCCCACCAAGTCACAGGATCTTCCCTCTCATCAGGATGTACACATGATGTCCATGGCACAAATTGCATTTTTTTTTGACACAAATGGCATTCTATTTAGTGAGCTGCATTGCACCAGCTGTCCTGTAGTCAAACCACTTTCATTGTTGTCTAACAGTTGCTAGAGGGCAGCTACGGTAGGTAGACTTTTGGTTGGCATGTCAGCCTCACAGTCAAGAGGACCTGGGTTTGAATATCAGCTCAAGCCCTCCGGTGTGGAGTTTGCATGTTCTCCCATGTTTGTGTGGCACATGCTAAAACATCTATTTTAGGATAAGTGATGATTCTAATTGTTCAAGGTGAATGTAAGTGTGAATTATTCTGTAGAAGCTCAGTCACAACTCTGAGGACAAAAGAAAATGATGAATGTGTGTGTTTTTGAGTGTTGTTTATCATTATCTCCTATTCTGTATATCCTGTACAAGAGTGGCTGGGGTGTAAGCTCGACACACTTTTTTTTTTTTTTTTACTACAGGAGTGTAATAGTTGGCAAGTTTCTATTTGCAGTTGTTTTTTTCTTCTGTTCCTGTTTATTGTGTGTCAGTTTAGTTGGTGGCAATTCAATTTCCTTTGAAATTGAGTGCCAGTTTGAAAGTTCCTGAATATGACAACGAAAAAAAACCATCCTCCTTCTATTCTGTGTGGAAGTAGGACATTTTTGGTGCTTTACTTGCTTCGGCTCCTGCACTCATATTTTTCCCTCTCTGTTGCACAAATAATGTAACTAATAGGCTGACTACGTATAGAGCGTCAAAGTATTAAAAATACTGCTAACATAAAAAATTTGACAGAAGAGCCAAATAATATTTGCACCTGTCAAAGGTCCCAGTTCCCATAGGATCCTTTGTTGGGCAAAAGTATTTTTTCACAAACATTTAATGCATTGACACTTTGCCTCCACTAGCATGTCATCAGCGAGTACATTTACATGCAGGCAATTCAAACCAGAATATTGCCAATATCCGGGGTTTTGTAAGGCCATGTAAAAATGCAGAAAAAACTGAATATGCTCTTACTATAAGACCCCTGGGTTACCCATTTTGTAACTGGAATTCTTGTTGATATAAATGAATTCAGAATACCTTTGTAAGGCATTTGTTTGCCTTTTGCGCATGCTATATTCTTCTTCTTCTTCTTCACTTATTTCTATTCGCAAGGAATCTTGATATTCGTAATACAGGAACGACTCGTATACACAGCGCCGTCCCACTCGTTAAAGGAGTCTTACTTGGATACATTGATTTCTTTGCGGCGTTTTTACGTTATTGTGTGTCTCTACGGCGAAATTGCCACATTGGGAATCTATGCACACATACAGTATATACCTGTATATAAGTCTGTGCTTCTGGTTTGCAACCCATCGGAAATACTCAAGCAGAGGAAAACATACATGACGACACAGCAAAGAACCACTTTTGGAATGAGTAGGAAACTGACTAGTACTTTATTTAGAGGATGCTGGCATAATGACTCAAACATACTTTTTTCTCAGAGGTCTTTTTACACGTTTTCTTGGTTCTGCCCATGCATTTATGGCATTTTTGTCATACTGAGCAGTGCGTATGGAAGGCGACAGAAAGACGTGGTTGGACGGTAGGGTCCAAATCTCGACCTTTGGCCAAATCCATACTTTTACTTATTTTGAATATACCATCTCTACTGTGCACCACAACTGCGTATCTAACATTATTTTCAGTAAGGCCGTGATTTGCTGTTGCACATAAGACTGGCTATCAATCAAACAAAATCGCACACTGTTTCTTTATATTTTTAATGTAGTGATAAATGAAACTCAACCTTAGTATTTCAAAACACAAAATAGCTGCTCTGATTACATAAAAAAGATAATAATAAAAAAGTTTATTTTTAGAGATGCATACTCAAATGGGGACACGGCCCCCTGTGGCCCACTCATGGTGAAAGGGTGTGCATAAATATAGTGTCTTTTATTGAATGTTAAAAGCAGGAATGACGTCTATTTGTGTAATGACATTGTCCGTGCGTTGCCCTTTCAAATGGGGTATTTCTAATGAGCACAATGACCACGTATACGGGAGTAGCTCCGTCCAATCAAGTATGTTAACAGGTTATCCCGAATGTTTCCAACAACTTAATTTGGACCTTAATCCGTAGTATATTGACTGCATGTAAACAGTCACTGTAGGCACGCAGATAAAAGCACTGTGTTCTATCTACCTGTTGTTCATCATAACTATTCTGACCAACAATTTTAGTAGCAGACATAGTTGACTGTGTAAAAGGAGATCTGACTTTTGTCATGTACAGTATGTCAATCAAAGTGAGGCAGATTGATAGACTAAAGGAGCTCCAACGCTGGTTGCGCCGCAATGCTTGAACAGTGCCATGGTTGTTAACCTCTATGTCCATCAAAAAGCAAATCCAATAGTGACGAAAGACTGACATCCCATGTTTTGTGTGCGCGTTTTTTTTTTTTTTTACCAGTACGCAATCTACTTATACTATCTTTGTGATCAATTAGTCAACTGACCTCTTGAACACCTCTGTTGTACACAAATCATGAGCCAAGACAAACACTATGAAATGAAGGCAATCGACTGCTGGAAATAAATTTAGAGTTATAAATTTAAGAGTTTAAGTTTTAAATGGATGTCAGTGTTTCTGGTAGTGTTTGGGCCAGCAGAGATAGGTCTTGAATTGAATTTTATTGAATACAAACCCAGCAGGGCTCAGAGATCTAGAGACTTGGGCCAACTGGTGGAACCCAGAGTTTGAAGTAAACATGGTGAAGCTGCATTTAGGTGTTATGCTGCACAAAAAATGGTATAAGTTGCCAACAGATGTGAAGTCAACCCCGAGTGTAAATGATTTTAAATCCAAGTTAAAAACTTTGCTTTTTTACATACCTTTGATTAAAGTATTTTAAACATTTTTAAATAAAGTTTTTTTTGTTTTGTTTTCTCTCTTTTGCTTCTGAATGCTGTTAACTACTGTGTTTGTTGATGTGTATGAGTTGTCTTTCCTTGTGTAAAGCACATTGAGTTGCTTTGTGTATGAAATGTGCTATACAAATAAACTCGCCTTGCAGGCACTGAGAGCATGCCACTTATGTGCCTTGCAATCGACATGGGACCACTAAGTCAGTTATGATAGGAGTCAGCCCTACTGATGACAAGTAGTATAAAAAAAAAAGTATATGCATGTCTGTTGTCACACTCCATCCTCCCTTTGCTGGTCCGTCTATTCTTTTCATGATTATAAAAAGTTTGCTAATTAATGGTGCACACGTGGTTGTCTAATTATTGTTGGAAGGTCTGCAATTTAATGTTTTGCAACAATAAATTCCCTCAACATAGATGTGCATGCAAGAACAACACCATATTTAGAGACTTCCATTGATTTCTTTAAAAAAACACAACTATTATTATTATTATTATTATTATTATTATTATTATTATTATTATTATTATTTGTCTCTGTAGGATTCAACTTTTAAAAGTTTAGTACCTTGGATGTCCTTGGATTTAGGAGAGTGGATGGTGGAAAATAGCCCAATCAGTCCTGTGGAAGTTCACATAAGCAAAAAACTAAATACCTAGTTTGTACTGACGTTTTATTCAAACTGTGTCAAAGAGCCACAAATGTTTCTCTTCAATGGCAACATTTACTTATTTGTCTAAGTAAATGAGGCAAAATTGCAAAAGCACTTTAACTAGTAGAACCTTGAAGGTAGAAGCAAAGCAACCCATGGCTATTCATCACATCTGTACAGTATTGAGTCACGTAAAAGCTTATTCATCTTCTGAGTCATATGTGGTTCTTTTTATTGTATTATTTAGCGAGACATTTTTTGAGAGGAAACATATTGGCGCAGATTTTCACAAAAATATAGGCAACATGATACAGATTTAGTGTGTATCTCATAAACAAAATATTTACATATTTGGGTTTGTCTGATACTGTATACTGTATGCTGCTAACTTTAAACTATTAAAGTATTGTTGATGTCTTTAATGACCCCCCACCCCCTCCCAAAAACAATGTCTGATCATTTTAAAGAAAGACCTGTATATCCAACATAAAATGTTCCATTAAAATTGCATGAAATTAATGGCAATTTGCTATTCTACGTCTAAATGATTTTTAGTTCCTGATCCTAAAACGGTCACAATAAGACGGTCAATACTCGTATCGGCCATTGTTGCGAGTACTGATACAGATTAGCAATACAGATTACTCGGTAACTGTACTCGCCCATCCGTAGTTAAAAAAAAAAAAGTGTCATATTATTAAGGTTGTATTTTTCATATAATTTTATAATTGGTTAAGATTGGTAACAAACAAAAAAGTTTTGCCACTGCATTAAATACAGTATGTTGTCATCAGCAGGTTAAACTACAAAGCTACAAATCTATGATAAATGGTATTCAAATATTACATCAAATGCTTTGTTGATGTTGAACAATCTCATTTGAAGCAGGTTGGTTTATAGTATGCATAATTACCAAGTTTCAGCACAACTTAAATAGGATTGTTTTTTTCTTTTTTGATTCTTCATTGGATAAAAACAATTATAAAGCATTGAAAAGGATATCGATCACTGTCCTGATTACCAAGGTGCATGTACTGTACTCTGCTCCCAGGCAAACGGTGTAATAAAAATGCCCCTGAAAATATGAACAAGTGTTCCATTTAACGGCAATCAATGAGAAAGAGAAAATGCATGTTATGCATGAGGTGTATCGTGTAGTAATATACAGGATATATTTTATTATATTATATATCCCAATTCTCTTTTGTACCTCTATGCTCGCTTTCCTCTTCTATATAGACCATGAATTAAGGCAAATACTACAATTTTAATTTGAGGTTTAGCATAATTGAAATGTCTATTGGAATTATTCAAATGATGGACATTTACCCATTTCAGAGCCGAAGAGGTGAAACCTACATTTGCACTTCAAGTAAGGTGCCCCTTTATGTGTGTGTGTGTCTCGCTAATGGGGTTATTCTGTAGCTAGACAATCGTGCCCCTGGCAGAAAATTACAGTACTGGTAATGCTGGCTGTTTCCTCCGACCTAAGACCACATGCATGGCAATTAAAATTGGATGCACATGCATGTTTTTTGAAAAATTTGAACCTTTATTTGTCCAGCTAAGGCAATTGAGAACAGATTTTCTCTCTTTTTTTTTCTTTTTTTTAAATGTTACAGGGAGTTACATTTTTGCACTACAAGACTTTATGAACTGGCTCAGCTGTGCTTGAATTGGGTCATTGTAGAACAAGAGATATTCAAAGGGCAAAAAAAAGAGCAGAAGGCATTACAGTACAAAATTATACAACACAACCAACATTAGGATCTGACAAAGGTTGGGCAAAAGATTTGCGGGAACAGGTTCAAATAATATGGTTAGCAACACTTTCCATTGATTAAATTTTTGGATGTATTTAGTTTCTGACCCACATTGAGACCTTAAACATTGCTACAAAATTTACATGTCATCTAAATACAACTGTGGTCTGAAATCTATGCACAAAAAAAAAATCATCAGACATCCTAAGTACACCTTGCAGCAGAAGGTGTTCTCTGCATTTAAGCCATCCCTGAGGATGTGGGCAGTGACTGTCACGCTGGTGATCCAGATCATGAGTCAGCACTTTTAAGTTAAGGGAAATTACTGGAAATTAACCTTGCATTTTGTCTGCGAGCGAAAAAAAAAGAGCACCGAGACAAAACCCAGACACAGGCATGCATTGTATATACTCAACACAGAACAACCTCAAAGTCAGGTGTTAAACTCTCCATACGAGAGATGCTATTGCTACGAAGTAACAGGGATAAACACCAGAGGTGCATTTTGTACAATTTTGGTCTGGTTCTCAAAGGAACAGCAGATTGTACAAAATGGAACTTAATGGAAAAATGGAACGTACAATAATTGCTCCTTTCAAGAGCTACTCAGGACACTCAAATTAATTCACAATCAAGGCTACAGTGACAATTTAATTGTTCAGTAGCTAGTAGATCCACAGCTTAAAACACAGAAAATGATGCCTTACCAAATGCAGTCTTGTCTGTCCAAAGACTCTGAAGAGATGTGATCACGTAGGCAGCACAATGTTGATTGGTTTTCGTGCCATCCACAGACTGCAGAATTCCATTTCTTTGCTTCCACTAGCTAAAAGTGGCATATTGTTTACCTCTGTGGCACAATCCAAACTCAGAGAAATAAAGGCTTGTTATTGAGGTTTATTCTTTTTTTTTTTTCTTTTTTTTTTACAGCAGCTCTATTAAGGCAGGGTGAGGGGAAAACAGTTCTGTGAACGCATTTGGACCAGGAGTGCCAGGAAATTAAAGAAGCACATCCCTTCTCTCGCTTTTACTTTAAACCTTGAGCCCTGTCACTGGCACACTAAAATCTGGTGCACATTTTATGTTTCCAGTGCACATGTGCACCTGCATACCATCTACTTGCAGCCTTGGCTAGGGGTGGGAAGCTCTGGGTACCTCTCGATACGATACAAGGCTCACGATAATGATTATCTCACGATATGACAATACCCCGATTATCAATATATTGGTCAGGAAATAAGTCCACGATAATCTACGATAACACTACTCAAGACATAAACTGATGTTTTTTTCAATGAGAAAATAGTTTATTTTTGTACCATCACTGAAACACTATTAAAACTGTTGTCTTCTTCACGGTGAGTACGCAAGTGTATATATTTTGTAAACAAATACAAATGTCTTCTTAAAAGAGACAACTTTCTGTGAACAAATTTGTGTCTTTCTTAAGCACTATTGTCATGCAACATGTCAGTCAGTTACATAGTCATTTGGTTAATTTCATAAACTGTGACACAATTTTCTGTGTAACATTGCAACAGTAAATAAATAAATAAAATTACAGTACTTAAAATATTAAATCAATATTAATATTCCTCACAAATTGTGTGGTTAAAAAAAGTCGTAACATAAAGTACCGACTTCCCCGACCAAAACATCAACCTCGTGCCCCTGACACGTAACAAAATCACATAGCGAAAACCATCATTCTTAACTACACTATACGGGCGGAGTTCGATTGCAAATATATGCAGGGATGCTGTGCGTGATCAATTTCGCCCTGGAAGAATTAAAAGGAAGTTTTGCTTTAAGTAGAGAACCATTACGCCCAATTCACACTGACTGCGAACCGGACGCGGTGCGTTTTCGTACGGCATCCGCACAGACCTGTTAGGTGTCCGTGTCCGAAAGTCTGCACCCGCCAGACAAGACAAGATCACGGGGGTTCACGCTGGAGAGTTTAATTCACGCAATAACAACCGTGTATATAGAGTCCTATTGGTAAACAATAGCCACACTTGCCTTTTGTCACATCGATATTATTTCTGGGACTTTTACGTTTTGTGTTTAAATAGTGTTATATTGTCATGTTTAAGCTGGGCGTTATTTGACCATTTTTTGGCTTTTTGTTGGTTCTGACCAAGCCATTTCAAAATAAAATAACGCCCAGGGGTTAATTTATTCTGAGCTCGTTTTTTGTCATAAATGTCCAACTCATGTCATGCTATGTAGTTAGCTAGCTTCCCTCCCCTCAAAAAAATGAGTTTGCTAACTATTTTATTTTGAAATATAACGGATCTACCTTGATGCAGATGCTCGACTTCCTCTCCGGCTCGTGTAATTTCTTCAGCTTCATGAAAATCCGCATGCGGCGTCCGAAAAAAATAGAACGCTTGCGGAAACCTTCCGCAGCGCCACTTCCGTTCCGCACTGCATATGCACCGCACTGCAGCTGGTGTAAACTGACACACATACTCGACTGCTTTCTATTCCTTGTGGCGGCCGTACGGAAAATGCACCCCGTCCGTTCCGCAGTCAGTGTGAATTGGACGTTAGCTCTGGATAATTCCGCTGTAAGTGGCTGTTCATATTTGTCATGTTTCCAGTGTAACTATTGTGGACAGTTCTTGCATATACCAAAGTCCTTCTCCTCTCTGGTCCATATTGTAAAATCTAAAATGTATCCATTACACAATCCATATCCACACCTTTGATTAGTAAGCGGCTGGTCATCTTTTAACTTGTGTTATTTACTAGAGTATTCTTCGCCTGAAGACTTCCGTCCATTGCCCCGCCACTCTTATGAGGTGCTCCCCCTAGTGGCCCGCCAAGTAATTGCTCAATAAGTAATGAACAATGAAGCCGTTATAGCGGATGTATATTAACTAAAAATATCGATACTTGGCGTAGGCATATCAATAATCGACTGGGAGACAAAGTATCACAATTTATCGCCGTATCCAGATATCGGCACACTACTACTCCTGGCTAACCACTATTCCACCATGCGCAACTCCAAATCAAAAACCAAAATCCAAATTAAATGGTCACATTTCATTTTTGCTTGATTACTGTGGGTTAGTCACATGAATATACCTTGTAAGGCTTGTATGGTTTCATTTCATTTTAACGGCAGAACTGAAAATACTTCTATTGGGGATTGTGGCTATAGTTACATAAAGGTCACACAAAGACATTTATGGTTTGATTTTTAATGCATTACAATCATGTTGCAAACCAGTGTCAAGCATCAATGTGAGCGCCCAGTATTAGAGTTAAATAGCTGTGCCATTTGCGATATTAACTTGTTTGGTGCTCACATTATGGCTTGCCTCTAAACACTTTCCTTCACCGTTGTCTCCCGTTTCCAACGTGATGGATGGAGCTTGCCACTGATCACTCTCTCACATTGTTCCCTGGCCTCAAAGGGCACAAACGAGCTCATTAATAAACCTGTGTGATTAATTTCCATCTCTCCCTCCAGTGTCCCTTCCCTTGTCGTCTTTTAAAAAGAGGCATCCCCCTAATTAGTGAACCACAGTACACTGCCAAGAGATAATGCTAAGGACTACCGTTGACATTGAAGAGAGACAAGAAATTAATGTTAAGATGGCAGAATTCCTCATCTGTTGATAGATAATTACTTAAATCTCTGCTTTATAGTGTCCAGGGATACTTTTGTTTTAGGGGATCAATTTACATTTTTACAGTCGTTGTCTTGTCAGTTTTCCTTTGTTTTTTGTTTTTTAAGCACCTTCATATTACAGTAAAAGTAACAGAAGGGAAAATGAACACCCAAAATACTGTTGTATGAAAAGTAATTGTTATTACGTATGAAGTTAGTATTAAATTATATTTCTTAAATTCAAGGCGGTGTACGAATGGTCTATGCAGCTATGGTGTCTGTGTGGAGCCATCAATGCTCAGATTAGAAGGTTGTGTAAAACTGCTTTGATGAACAGGGTGATTATACTCTGAATTGCTCCTTTTCCCTCTGCAAACACATTCATCCTGTTAGGATCTCAATGACTAGGTGGACTGTTTACTTGTGATGTGCGATTCCCACAGTCTGAGGAAGGTCTTCTGTTCTTTTATTAAATTATAAAAGGAAGATAAAGCATTGCCATGATGTCACCGGCTACAAATTCAACCTAATTACATTAAGATGGATGATTATACAGCTAAATGTGTTCAAGTTCTTTATTCTTCATGTCACATTCACAAAGATCAGTAAACAAAGCACAAACTTTTAGTTCAAGATGGATAAATAATAGATGCTTTTTATTTCATAGCCACACAGCTATTCCTTTTAAACATAAGGAAAGCGCCATTGACATAAATTGACATAAATTGACATAAAAGAAAATTCTTGCATATTCCACTTGTGTTGTCACTAACGACTCCTTATATATTTATAAATAAATTTCCCTATTGATTAATCCTTCGATTAATTGAGTATTGACCCCCATTTTTTAAGCTGTTCTTTGTAACAATTTGGCCAAAAATAACTTTACACTAGCCTTTTTATTTGACAATTTATTACTGAAATCTTCTAATTAGTAGATTAACACCTCCCAATGTGGGTACTTCTGAAAGCCTCTGGCCCAAAGTTTTCAGATTGGACTCGGGTTTGAATTTCCCACCCTTTGTCTGCAGATGTGACATCATGTGCGCATTGTGTACATCAGGGGTTACCAAATGGCGGACTGCAGTTCAAGTCCAAGACCCTTTCATCTGGACCTCCAAGAATATGTACTGGGGGGGAAATATATTCAGTTTAACCAACGGACGATTTTTGAATAGGCGCGCACGAGGGCAGCTATGCTTGAGCCGGGGGTCCTTTGACACAGCTGGGGTCCAGTAAGCTCGCAAACTTTTGTTTTTGGACAATTGGGCCGATTGGGTTAGTGGACCCCTTGCCAATTTAGTTGGGGACCCCTGGTGTGCATGAAGAAGGGTGTGTGCAGTTTCATTTTTTGTCAACAGGTGGCAGTAGTGATTCAAAATGGAACTTTCTGTGTTCAGTAGCTTTAAAGTCCACTAATGGGAAGTATTCATTTAACCAGTATTACATTTAAAAAGACCTCAAATTAAAACTAATCTAAGTGACATAAAAAAGAGTTTCTTGCATGAAAAAGAGGACCCCAAGTTTCACGATGACTGTGGTTATGTCCGACTGTCCACACTTATCCCCTAACTCCTCGTTCACTATATGGCCTCGCACTATATAGTGGCCTAATATGCAGTGCCCTCATTCTGTTTGGCGATTTGGACAGCCAGCTCACTACTGGCTCTTTGTCGGATATCACTTGACACAGTACTTATCATGACGTAACAGCAAATAAATCTCTGACTATTTATTGTGAATAAAAATGTTTTAAAACCATATTTTATTTCCCTTGTCACACATATTTTCAACTAAAATGGTTTAATTATTTCCGTAATATATACTTAATGCAATGCTTTGATTGTTGCGCTTGCGCTGTCGATGTTTTTTCATACTCGCAATGCATTAAGGTCTATATCAGGGTTCACCAATTCCGGTCCTCTAGGTCCAGAGTCCTGCAGGTTTTAGATGTTTCTGCCTACCAACACACCTGATACTAAAGATCAGAATCAGAATTATCAGGCATGCTGATGAGCTGATTATATGAATCAGGTGTGGTAGGGGGCGGAAACATCTATAACCTGCAGGACTCCGGACCTCTAGGATCGGAATTGGTGAACCCTGGTCTATATCTACCCGGTTGAGTGCGCATTGATGTTCACTACTTTTCAGAGTGCATTGTGGGTAATTTTGAGTGCTCTAAATTTTCGTTCCCATTACATTTAGACACCCCTACAAAAGAGTGTGACCCCTCAGTAGGGTACACGCGCGCACGCGCACACACACACACATCCTCACGGTACTATCTTTGTGGGGCCATCTCATTGACATAATGCAATTACTAGCCCCTTTCCCAAACCCCAACCATAAAAAATGATTGCCTTCCCCTATTCCTTACCCTAACCTCAACCACAACCCAATTCAAACCTAAACTCGAAAACCAAGTCTTGACCCTCAAAAAGAGGTCTAAACTTTTGGGGCCCAGCAAAATGGCCCCAGAAGGAAGGGTGGGCCCCACCACTGTAAAATGTCAAAAAATTGGCCCCACCATGTAACAAAAACAAGACAACACACCCCCACACACACACACTCATGTGATGATTGTTTTTGAAAAGTGAATTACACACACATATGCACACGCAAATGCACACACTCAGTCTTTGGGGTGTTTTCTGTTTATGTGCTGCATCATTGACTAAGTACTGCTGTGGTACGCCAGGTCCATTTTGCAGGAAATTAATTTTGCCATTCTTTTGGAAATTATCCCAAACTTTTGACATCCTGTATCGTTTTGGGGAGTCTTCCTCTCTCTTTCCACCACTGCAACACTGTGTGAGTCTGCATAAATAAATGTCGGTGTAAAACATGGACGGTGGCGCAAACACGGTTCCAGCGGAGTTACAACGCAGATATTTTCAGTCGACCTATTTTCAAAGTCAACTTATCCGACTTTTTTTCCTAGCCCTAAATGTCCTCTTGCACCCCCACTGCTCTTTGAACAAGTTTATTCTCACTTGCTTACTTGTTATATTAATCAATCAATAGATCAATCAATAGATTGATCAATCTAGCAACACTATGCCCACTACTTCTTTGAATGATTCCTCCTGCCATTTTCGAACAGTGCTGCTAAGTACAATGTAGACGAGCACAAGATGAATGCAAAACATTGCATTTAACTTTTGGCTGCTGTGCAGTCAGTTTTAGGTGGATGATAGCGACAAACAGCAATTATTTGGGGGGTGGAAATCATCTAACTTCATTAAAACTGACGGTTGACAACATTCCAAAAAACACTGTATTGATTCAGTAATACAAAAATAATCTAGGGTTTTGCAGACCTCTTTTGCTGCATCTGGGACACGTGCATGCTTCAGCAATCAGAAGAATAGTCAATCGACAAGGCTTTCATGGAAGCCTTGCTAGGTAGAAGCCTCTGCTCACAAAAAAAAGATCAAAGCTGCAAATCTCAATTTTGCCAGAACCTGGACAAACCTGAAGCTTTTTTTGGAAGTCCCTTCTGTGGACAGATGAGTCCAAAATTGAACTGTTTGATCACAACTAAAACAGTCATGTTTGGTGTCAACACTGCATACTAGCAAAATAACCTTCACCCTAGAGTGAAACATGGAGATGAGAATGTTAAATTCTAGGCTGGCTTTTCATCCTCAGGACCTGGACAACTCCACATAATCCAGAGAATCATGAATTCAGAGAAATATTGTGAAATCCTGGATCATAACCTGAAGCCGTTCTTTGTGAAGTTACAGCCTGGTAGAAGATGCATCATGCAACATGACAATAATCCAAAGCATTCCAGCAATACAACCAAGGAATGTCTGAAGAACAACACGATTCATGTTCTGGATGTGCCCAGTCAAAAATCCTGACTTAAATTCTTTCAAAATACTGTGGCGAGACCTGAAGCGGGCAGTTTTCTGCTAGACCTCTCTCAATTGGCTACATTTTTCAAGGAAGAGTGGAAAAAATTCCCCCAAAGTAGATGTGAAAGACTGTTATGTCACTAAAGAAAGTGTTTGGATGACATTCTCATTGCAAAAGGAGGTGCAATATCTGATTAAGTAAGAGGTTTGCATACTTTTGCACCCATGAAATCTGAGTTTTTCTTAAATCAACAATTTTTGTTCAAAAATGAATGACAATATTAGCATTCTTTTTGTTCAAGTCTGCATTGTAGATTGGGGTATGACTAAACATTTAATAAGGTTATTTTTATATTTTATACAAAAAATCTGACCATGCCTGCAGGGTTCACAAACCTTTGAGCAGCACTGTATATACCTCTTTTCTAGACATTCAAAGACACTTTACAATGGAATGGATACATTATTCATGCACTCACACATTCACACTTTTGTGAAGATAAACTACTTTTAGTAGCCACAGCTGCCCTGGGGCAGGCTGACGGAAGCGTGGCTGCCAGTGTGCGCCTACGGCCCCTCAGACCACCACCAAACATTCGCACCATTCATACACCAGTGTGAGTAGCACTGGAGGCAATGTGTGTGAAGTGCCTTGCCCAAGGACACAACGACACATGACTAGGGGGGGGGGGGAAGGGATCGAACAGCTGACCTTCTGGTTCCTGAACGCCCGTCTCTTCACCCTGAGCCACGGCCAACACTGTGTATTTTCATATAGGGGTGTACTCACTTTTGTTGCCAGGTGTTTAGCTATTAATGGCTGTATTTTGAGTTACTTTGAGGGAGCACTACATGTACACTGACACAGCACAATGACTAATTTTTGTGTCAAAATGCCATTTCTTCAGTGTTGTCCCATGTACTCACTTTCATGAGATACTGTACATATATAATTTATATAGTTCTATACATACAGTCATATTGACACTTTCATTCAAAGACGAGGAATACCTTTTTTTGTAGGGGTGAGGGAGGGAATTATACAAATGAATAAGATGCTATTTTATTCTCCATGTTCTAGCAAGAAAACAAAACCCATTTTCATTGCAATGAGTGCTAATTATTATCTCTATGAGCTGTCAGACATTTCCATCAAACCCATTGTCATTGAATAAGACACCAACAAGAGACATTTACTGTATTTTAATAAACCAAGTGGCACTAGATAATTAACATAATGAGGAAATGATTGGCACATTATTTCGCTGAAGCAAGACCTTCACCCAGACTATTAATTGGTAAATGATTAGCCATTACCCGTTAAATGGTGCTGATTTCAAATGCAAAACTGTGATGTATAAACACATTTTGTAAATAACAGGATGTTCAGAAATCTCTTGCAACGTGAATGGAAGTGATGATTGATTTATCATAAGAAGGAAAAGACAACATTGGCAGGAATAAGCAATATTTATTAAGTTATGTTTTAGAAAAATTCAACACAAATTCACAAACAATGATTACCATGCACAATTTTAGTATACAAGACAAAACAGTTACTTTTCAATATGAAAATGAAAATCTACATGTCAGTATCTCACAGAGATCATCGATTAATACAGCAGTATTAGGCTGGAGAACACACTATATAAGAGTAATAAGGTTGTCTTGGGTGGCCATATTTGAAAAATATATGCAAATATTTACACTGTAGGAAATACTTTCAAGCAACAACCCCTTCAACAATATCATCCCTTTGAAAACAAATTGATTTGCTGCTTTTTGAAATCAGGACACTTTCTGTTGATGTATGGAATCATGTAATCACATAAGGCCTACTCCAAACTTTTTGTACTACATACTAACAAAAAAATCATCAGTCACATATTGGGACTCTACATGGTAAATGTCTTGCCTCAAACTTTGAAGTTATACATGAAAATGGCAAAAGTAGGGAGGCAGTAGTACATTATGTTAATAGGTTATCACATTGTTGTCATAAGATCGTCACCTTTGACACATTCATCAAAACCAGAAACAAACGTGTGAGCTTGAATAATGGTAAGAAATTACAATCACTCAATGATATACAGAAAGCTCTGACCTACTATAAAGCATGGGAGCATTTTGAAACCACAGACAACTAATAATCAAAGACAATGTCGTGGCTGAAAATAGACTTTAAGCCTCCTGGAACCATGTCTAGGTATTGAAACAGGGAGCGTAACGGGATTTTGGTCAATGTGATCGAGGAGACTCTGCGCACCGTGTCAACGTATTTCATTCATAAATATGACAACAGCGTGCATCGAACCCTCTCAATCATTGTAGAAACCAATTCATTGAACGTATTATTATTGAGCACCATATGGTGTAGTAAGCATTATTAGTTCAGTCCATTTACCATTAGGTAAGGGGGGCACACAAGCACGGGGTGGAAAGCGGTTTCCAAATGCCCACTCCACAGTAGTGATCTATGCTCGGCCTGGCCAATTCTACATGATCTGCCCATGGAGGCAATTGTGGTAAAGCGAAGTAATCCAATAGCAATGCTGTTTGAAGATTTACTCGGGACAACCAATAAAAAACAGTAAACTGTAAATCACTGCACTATAACTCCTTTAAAAACTGTTTTAAGAAAACATTTATTGAAAAATAAGCACTCAGTGCACATTCACACACACAACCAAATATGTGAGCCAGGTGAACTGATAATAGACATCATTGACGGCAACATAACAGAATGAGTACATTAAGAAGGAGGCCATCAATCACCCGAGTAACTCACAAATGACAGCTATAATAATAGAACAGAAAAATCAATATTCCATTGATTAACAAGCGCACAGCTTTGTGAAACCAGTCAGGTAGCCGACAGGTCAGGCCTGATTATGCCAGCCTTTTTGGACTTTTTATGAGGCCTTGGAGGTCTGCGCACCTGTTCCGCACCTGTTCAGACGGCTAAGTGGGGACATGCAGTCACCTTGCATCAGCTGCTTGTGCTTTTGTTTGACTTTGGGAGTGGCGGGACAGTGCAAAACTACAGATGATGATAGCCTCCTCTCTGATGACTGTGCACAGTCCCATGTTCAGCAAAGGCACGGTAATGTCGAGCAGGTGGTTGTATTGTTCCACATCCATCTGGGTACTATCAAGGCTCCAGTAATCACATTGCAAACCTTCCGTGTCTTTTAAATTTAAAGAGCGAGAACTCCCTCTGTCATTTCTCCTTATTTATTCTGATATGAAGTTTATAGTAAAGCCGTTCTCTTGCCTTAATGTCCCAATATATTTTGTAGGGATAGACCGATATTGGGCATTTTGACAAATATCGGTATCGGCCTTTCTTAAAATCTGACGGCCGATATAAGGTAAATCTAAAACCATTTTAATCCCAGGAAGCTATTTATTTAAAATTTCAGTTAACTTTATAAGAGATGCTACTCACCCTGGGAACCTTCTGAACCATTAGTTTTTGTTCGACATAAAAAAAAAAAAAGAAATGTAAAAGTTTAAGATTTTAGGTATTTGTAAATTTTGGGGGAAAAAGTTTTGTTAGAGATTTAAAAGGATGTCAATTGTCTAAGATATATATAAAAAAAGAATTCTGCATTTTGAAAAGTCTTAAAAATTGTTCATTAAACATGCTTTAAGACATTACAACCAAGTCAAGATTGGCATTTGTATTTAAAAAAAACTTTGATGGCAATTCCACCCCCCACCTTTTACTGAAAATGAATATCTGCTTAAAATATTGGTTATCGGCCTCCTTGGCTACTAATAATCGACATCTAAAACCTGCTCTTGCCCTCGAGGACTGAAAATGGTAAACCCTGCCTTACATCATATATGCTGGAATCCAATTGTCATCTTCTCCAGTCCCATTTTGGGCATATGTATCTCAGTACATTTGGTCAGTATACGTTATAAAATTTCCGAGTATGAAGCTTTCTCCCTATTTGTCAATACAATATCCCGATCATGATGCTAAATTTGTAGGTAAAAGCAACTACGAAAAGTTTTTCTGCAATATGAATGTCTAGTCTGAGCAACTGAAATAACTTTTAACTTTGAGCTCAGGTGAAGGCACTGTCATTGGTGTAGTCCATTGTGCATTGGGCCAGGCAATCATCGATGGTGTTGTTGTGTAATAAAGAACATACTGTAGGTCATCTAAAAGCAAAAGAACAACAATACACATGGGATTTGTTCGACATGGTAGCACATCCCTCTGTGAAAACCAACCTTTTTGCTCGACGGAGAAAGCCGAGTGTGATGGACATTTATTATTTAAGGGTATGAGATGGAGAGAAAGTAGCAACATCTTTCACAGTATTGTGGAGAAGGCCTGGGGCGCGCAAGTCTGTGGCTGGACAGCAGATTGAATATTATTTAAGTATACAGAATCCTGTTGGTATGGGGCATGGGTGATCGGTAATCCGTCAACTATCGAGTAGGTCTTCTTTTTCACAGTACCAAATTAGTGCTGTTTAATTCAATTTAATTTAGTTTTCCCATAAAATCACATTGTTGGGGCGTTAAGCAACCAATGCCAATGGACTCATCTTTATGGACATGTCCTTGAGATTATGAACATTTTTGTTTATCAAACATTTCATCAGGCAAGAACAGTATACTCTGTTAGTTTGGTTTGGAGTGCATTTGTATAATTGATTTTAAGGCAGTCACATATTTTACAGACACATTGGATGAGTCATGTTGATGTCATAACCTTGCAAATGAAACAACACTGTGGCACTTACAACTCCAAATGAAATATTGGAAGGTAACATGCACTCAAATTCTTACATCTTTGTCTTGTCTTGTACTGTTATGAACTCTGTAACAGTTGCGCCTTTTAAGGAATCCCAAGTCCGATCGCTGAACCCTGGGCCCTCCAGTGGAGGGATAACATTCTAACGGACGGGCTGAAGGGACTGTCGGAAGCACTGGAGGTTCTGATTAGACATCACCACATAAAGTAAAGCAGTGCACTGATGAGTGTTGCAGAGAGGTTGAATGCGTTCAGACGGGATGCCCCTGAACCCCGTGCTCCCATACCTGAAATGAAAACCAACAGATTATAGGTTAATGAACAACCACATATGTAAGAAAAGTAGAGACTATTTTGTCTAAATTTCTAAGTCATTCTAAAACCAAAGACAAAAGTATTTTTATGAATGAACGCCATCACAATGTTTATGAAAATCATACTGTGAATGTAGACACAGTTGATGAACCTCTGGATAAATGCTTTTTTCCCACTCTTCAAAAAAGGAAATAAGAATGATTTTTTGACGTTTAGACCCATATCTCCACTCCCACAGCTCTCAAAAATATTGGAAAAACTGTATGCAACAAGATTAAATAAATTTATAGACAAGTATAAAATGTTGCACATCCGAAACCTACACTGAACCCATTTTTCTTTTCCATAAACGGGCAATTCGTGTCATTTTTGGTTGTGGATACAGAGACCAGACTAATCCAATATTAATACAACTTAAAACTTAAAAAAATAATGAATTGATGGAGTTTAACTGCCTTAAAATAATGTATAAAAATCATGAAATCTTACCAATTGACATGCAAATCAAATAAAAAAAAGGGAAAGTGAGTACAATGTAAAAGGAATCCAAACCTAAATACAGAACAAAACAAAAAGAACGATGTATTTCAACTCAAGGTGTCAGTTTGTGGATCAATCTGGATTATAAAACAAAATCATCTCAGTCCATTTGCATTTTTAAAAAAATTATAAAAGCACAATTTCTGGAAAAATAAGATTAGTACAAGGTCATTCTATTGAATTATTTTTGTTTAATTGTTACTCAGAAAGTGTCTTGACTGTTTGCTGTCATTTATTTTGTGTTGCCTTTTTTTTCTTTTGTATTTTTGTGTGTGTTGATTAGGGACACATGTTAAAAGTTTTTCTTCTTTCTGTCCCCTTTCATTTCTTTCCTTTTAAAGAATGATTTTTTTTTTTTTTTTAAATTGAAATTGAAAAATATATTCAGGGTGAGGGTTGCATGTTCCAAACAGATCAGGAGAAGCTCATTCTTGCTTTTATCTTTAGTTGACTTGACTATTGAAATGGTCTTTTGACTGGTCTCCCTCAAAAGAGTACCAGTAGTCAACAGCTGAAGCTCATTCAGAACACTGCAGTTCGGATTCTGACCAGAACAAAGAGAACAGCTGAATGCTCCAATTCTAAAGGCTTTACACTAGTAAGCTTAAGAAAAGCGGAGTTTCGAGAATTTTTTTAATAGTATAAAAACCCAGTAGCGCTCTGAGGTCTGCAGACTCGGGTCAAGTAGTGGAGCCCACAGCTCAAAGCTAACATGGTGAAGCAGCATGTACGGTAGCTGTTATGCTGCACACAATTGGAATAATACGCCAAATGAAGTGAAGTCAGCTCAAGCGTGAATGTTTCTAAGTCCAGGTTAAAAACAAATAAATTATTGTTTCCCCTCATGCTTACATTTACCTAAGCTCTTTTAAAACATTAAAAAAATACCTTTTATTTTAGGAATTTTAGTAAGCTGTCTTTTATTTATGTTAATTTAACAGTTACTTTGTGTATAAAATGCGCTATATAAAAGAAGTTGCTTTGCCTTGACCAGCAAGTACAATAGGCAGTAAAATAAAGTAGCCGTGCGCATTTCTGTCGACTCCTGGGCTCCACTTAAAGTTGAAATGTTTGAGCTCTTTATATATAATTAGAAATTTCTCTACTGGCAAACTTGCCAAGGTTAGTAACAAATATACTATATGCTCTAGCTGACATTGACCTTTTCTAAACACAGCACAAGAAAAACAGCTTTGTGAGCTATTGAGTTAGAAATTCTGACTGCCTAAAGACACACCCATAGAGAGCATGTGTTAGCACACTAGAGTTTGACTCATTGATAATTAACTTGGAAAGGAACATCTAAATATCCAATTCGGCAATTCGACTTTAAAGCAAAGAAAATGCTCTCCTTCCGCCTCTCAGAACATTTCATCAAACCACCAATACAATACTATGCACAACTAAGTCACATTTCCAAGTGCTGGGTATTTTTATTATTACTATTTTATAGTCATTTTGTAGGCTGTCTTCAGTCTCTTTAGTGTGTCCCTGAGGGGCCCCAGCATTGTTATGTGACATCAGATTACTCTGTGAAGACAGAGAAGATCGATTTGCCCTTAGGTTGGTGCTGTTGTTTGCGGGTCAGCTATTTCCGCCTTCCATGTTTTGTGTATTGCAGCAAAAGCTTACACAAGCAAACCCTGAACAGTAACATTAGCACATAAGATGACGCTAACAAAGCATAAGAGGCCATTAATTTTAGCCTGAAGTTAAGCAGTTCGGATAATGGATGGATGGACGTTACTTACATGGTATTGTTTTAGTTCTTGGTTTGAGTGTGTGGAGATTATTGTTTGTTTGACATCAAAGATAAGTATGGTAAACTAAACAATCCCATATCTGTACACAGAAACAGTGGAAGAACATAACTGCTGCATATTCTATGAAGGAGGGATGTTAGCCAGTCAACAGGGGGAAATAACTTAATTGATAGGATGGCAAGAAGCCCACACCCCTAAATAATCTCAGATTTACGGTTCACGATGTATTGAGGCCAGATGTAATGTTCAATTATTTACACACTTTTTGTCAGGTGTCTGAAAGGATAGTGCAAGGAAGGCGTAGCTCTAAACTCACTTAATTTGTGGATGTGGATGGGTTCGCTGCCTGCACCTTCGCCACCCTCACTCGTGGCCTTGATCTGAATGAGATAGTTGTCATTGCTGGACAGGCTGAGCTCTAAAGAAGTTTTATTGGTGACAAAGTAGTTTATATCATTGTGACGGTGTCTTTTCAGCAGCACCTACAGCAGAGGAGGATCACCGATTAAAGCAAACATGTTCATCCTTTAATGCTGAGAGAATGATGATCTTCAGGGAAATCAGACCTACCATATATCCAGTGACTTTTGACTCTTTCTCCATGGCTACAACAGGATCCCAATGCAGTGATAGTTTGGAGCCAATCATGGACCATTGTACGTTGAGAGGTGCCCGATCAGGTGCTGGATACAGATCAGGAGTCGGTGTTATATCAGTTGTCATTTTTCAACTTCAACTTCTTATATACTGTAAAATCCTGTGAATTACACTATTTTGTGTGTTTGTTTGGATTTACGCATTTACACTTTATTGGTACCTTTTGAATCTTTATTCATTCACATTAATACTAGCCCAAGAAAAAAGAGGGAATTTTAAGGGCGGTTTGCGAGTGCCTGGAGGTGGGGCTCGAAGGCGAGCGTCTGGTGGCCGGGCCTATACCCATGGGGACCGGCCGGGCACAGCCCGAAAAGGCAACATGGGTCCCCCTTCCCATGGGCTCACCACTGGTGGAAGGGGCCAAAGGGGTCGGGTGCGCAGTGAGTTGGGTGGCAGCCAAAGGCGGGGGCCTTGGCGGTCTGACCCCCGGCTACTGAAGCTAGCTCTGGGGACATGGAATGTCACCTCTCTGACAGGGAAGGAGCTCGAGCTGGTGTGCGAGGCTGAGAAGTTCCGACTAGATATAGTCGGACTCACCTCCACACACGGCTTGGGTTCTGGTACCAATCCTCTCGAGAGGGGCTGGACCCTCTTCCACTCTGGAGTTGCCCACGGTGAGAGGCGCAGAGCAGGTGTGGGCATACTCATTGCCCCCCAGCTAGCCGCCTGTACGTTGGGGTTTACCCCGGTGAATGAGAGGGTAGCCTCCCTCCGCCTTCGGGTGGGGGGACGGGTCATGACTGTTGTCAGCAGCCTCCGGAGTCCTATCGGGCCTTTTTGGCCTGTGGGACTCCGGAGGCTGCTGACGGGTACCGGCTGGCCAAGCGGAATGCGGCTTTGGCGGTCGCTGAGGCAAAAACTCGGACATGGGAGGAGTTCGGTGAGGCCATGGAAAACGACTTCCGGACGACTTCGAGGAAATTCTGGTCCACCATCCGGCGTCTCAGGAGAGGAAAGCAGTGCACCGTTAACACTGTGTATAGTGGAGACGGAGTGCTGTTGACCTAGACTCGGGACGTCTGAACCGGTGGGGAGAGTACTTCGAAGACCTCCTCAATTCCACCAACACGCCTTCCTTTGAGGAAGCAGGGTCTGGGGACTCTGAGGAGGGCTCCCCTATCTCTGGGGTCGAAATCGCCGTGGTGGTTGGAAAGCTTCTCGGTGGCAGGGCCTCGGGGGTGGATAAGATCCGCCCGGAGTTCCTAAAGGCTCTGGATGTTGTGGGGCTGTCGTGGTTGACACGTCTCTGCAGCATCGCGTGGACATCGGGGACGGTGCCTCTGGATTGGCAGACCGGGGTGGTGGTTCCCCTTTTTAAGAAGGGGGACCGGAGGGTGTGTTCCAACTTTAGAGGGATCACACTCCTCAGTCTCCCAGGTAAGGTCTATTCAGGGGTGCTGGAGAGGAGGGTCCGGCGGGAGGTCGAATCTAGGATCCAGGAGGAGCAGTGTGGTTTTCGTCCCGGCCGTGGAACAGTGGACCAGCTCTACACCCTCAGCAGGGTCCTTGAGGGTGCGTGGGAATTCGCCCAACCAGTCCACATGTGCTTTGTGGACTTGGAGAAGGCGTTTGACCGTGTCCCTCGGGGAGTTCTGTGGGGGGTGCTTCGGGAGTATGGGTTACCGAGCCCCCTGATACGGGCTATTCGGTCCCTGTAGGACCGATGTCAGAGCCTGGTCCGCATTGCCGGCAGTAAGTCGAATTTTTTTCCGGTGAGGGTTGGACTCCGCCAAGGTTGCCCTTTGTCACCGATTCTGTTCATAACTTTTATGGACAGAATTTCTAGGCGTAGCCGAGGCGTTGAGGGGGTCCGGTTTGGTGGCCTCAGCATTGCATCTCTGCTTTTTGCAGATGATGTGGTGCTGTTGGCTTCATCAAGCCGTGACCTCCAGCTCTCACTGGAGCGGTTCGCAGCCGAGTGTGAAGCGGTTAGGATGAGGATCAGCACCTCCAAATCCGAGACCATGGTCCTCAGTCGGAAAAGGGTGGAGTGCCTTTTCCGGGTCGGGGAGGAGGTCCTGCCCCAAGTGGAGGACTTCAAGTATCTTGGGGTCTTGTTCACGAGTGAGGGTAGGTTAGAGCGGGAGATCGACAGGCGGATCGGTGCAGCGTCTGCAGTGATGCGGACGCTGTATCGGTCCGTTGTGGTAAAGAAGGAGCTGAGCCGAAAGGCAAAGCTCTCGATTTACCGGTCGATCTACGTTCCTACCCTCACCTATGGTCACGAGCTGTGGGTCGTGACCGAAAGAACAAGATCCCGGATACAAGCGGCCGAAATGAGTTTCCTCCGCAGGGTAGCCGGGCTCTCCCTTATAGATAGGGTGAGAAGCTCGGTCATCCGAGAGGGACTCAGCGTCGAGTCGCTGCTCCTCCACGTTGAGAGGAACCAGTTGAGGTGGCTCGGGCATCTGGTTCGGATGCCTCCTGGACGCCTCCCTGGGGAGGTGTTCCGGGCATGTCCTACCGGCAGGAGGCCCCGGGGACGACCCAGGACACGCTGGAGAGACTATGTCTCTCGGCTGTCCTGGGAACGCCTTGGGGTCCCGTCGGATGAGCTGGTTGAGTGGCTGGGGAGAGGGAAGTCTGGGCTTCCCTGCTAAAGCTGCTGCCCCGCGACCCGACCCCGGATAAGCGGAAGAAGACGGACGGACGGACGGGTTTGCGAGTGCGTATTATTATTCACAGGATTTTATGGTAATTTTCAGTGCAATTGATAATGATAGAAAACACATTTGGATAGATGATTCAAATTTGGTAGGATGTTTCTTGATGGAAGATAAAGCAAAATAAAAAAAATAAAAAAATCAGGCATCGAAAGATGGACTCTTTTTTTTTTTTCTTCTGTAGGAACCTGAAGATATTACAGGAAGTTTCCTGAGCAGGTGGCAAGTTTTCCTTTAATGCTACCTGTCCTCTTGGACCATCAACCAACAAATAAGGTGCCTATTATAATGACATAAATTGGAGTGAAAGGGCCTACAAAAGAGAACTATTAAGGAATTAAATAATCCATTATCTCCAAAAGCGTTTACTTACGTGGTTTCTTTGTCGTAATGTTGATAGGCACTGACTGCGGCCCGGGGCCAGCCGTATTGCAGGCAGACACTGCAAGATAGTATGCTGTATTCGCAATCAGCCTCGTGATGTTAACAACGGTGTCGTTTCCTGATATGCGTACTTTGCCAACAGTGTCAGGCTTGGTGTCGTCCTCCCAGTACATGACCTGTAAAGGGTGCAAAAGGGGCAAGTCCGTTGTGTTTTGATGAATTACGGAAATTAATATTCTGCTTTGAAAACCTCACTTGTGTGCACAAACTGGGAAGAAGGCCACAAGGCCACAAGGTCACTTCCTACTTATTTTCATTAAAAATAGATCTTGTCTTGAGATGGTGGAATTTAGTTTTTGTCAGCTCTAAGTCGATCAAAATTATATTAAAAATATGAAATATAGTATTTCACTGTGCAGTGACATAAATGAGTGTAGGCTTCTGAAAGATTGGAAAAATAAATTGCTTGTTTAAGACAATTCACATTTGTATTAAGTAACATAATAATCACAGTCAACTAATAGCAAAATTGAGATGTAAAGTCCTCCTTAGGGATGCCTTCAACTCTATGAAATCTCTGTGATCATTGCTGCGATGCAGTTTATAGTAATTGTGTGGGAAGTACGGTAATAAGTAATTAAACTACATTGCAATTCTAAGCTGTTCTAATTAAGCGATGAATATCACACATGTGCAGTTCAAATCTTTGGCTACCCGCTGTTGGTGGTACATTAAGATTCAGGATTGAAATATGTTTCAGAGCTAGAAAATAGCTCAGTTCTATAAAGACAATTTGCTCAGTGATCTGGCAATAGGAGATATTTGCGACCAGGGCAAAATGTGAGAAATATTCAAGGAACATTAGGCAAAGGAAGAAATAGCTGTTTTATCTGCATTCTTGAAAAGTTGAGGAATTTCAGTTGTTTGCATGGGTTTTTAAATCGTTAGTAATGAAGTTATGAAGGTGGAAAAATAATGGAGGTGGGTATTTGTGTTATTAAACAAATAAACAAAGCATGGTTTAAACTGGTAACAAGCCACAACAAACACCTCAATATTCACATTATTGGACTAGAATACTGATTTTGTCGCAAGTTCTAGCATACCTCATATCCAAGCACTCTTTCAGGAATGGCTTGAACAGGTTCCCAGATCACTTCAATTTGTGTTGCAGACACAATCCGAGGTATAACCCTCTTAGGGGCTACACTGGGGACTGTACAAATAGAGCACATAGTGAGAATGTGTGCGGCTCAGCATCTCGCAGACTACCAGCAATAAGTACAGTAGAGAGCACAGAACAGACCTGTAGTTTCACAGAAAAGCTATTTCCCCTGCTCTTTTAATGGGATCTGTAACTGGCGTAAGGGAATACTGCTGCCCTGCAAATTCAATTAACACTATAACTCCCTGACAGCACACTGTGGTAAGTGTCTGCTAGGATTTCCCATAATCTAGCAGAATGATAACTAATACAAGGACATTGACATTCCAAGCTCGAGTGGGTAAGAATACAACAGCGGTGTAAAAATCATCTGAGCACTAGTATTCAAGGTCAAGTTGGAAGGAGATAGCACATCTTTCAGCATCTCTCTTTACTGATTGGCTGTTGGTGGATACTGTACCATCCTCTGCTGAATACACAGTGGCGATAGAGCTGAAGGGCCCCTCCCCTCGATTGTTGAAAGCTCCCACTTTCACATCAAAAGGAGAGAACGGCGGGATGGTGTCGTTGTGGAAGACATAACGTGCAACGCCGGGCGTGGAGATGATGGCTCGCGTCCAAGTAACCGTGCCCATGGGCCTGAGGGCGATGATATAGCCGGACCCATCACCATTCTGCATTTCCTCGGACACAGGCTGGGAGCAAAACACAAAACTACAGTGATATTAAAATGCATACAGACAGAGAAACAGGCAGACCCATCTCTGTGCTGTGTTTCAAAGAATACACAAGTCACTTCTTTGGAAATACTACCGAGAACACTTAACAATGACACTTGCATTTCTCTCTATAGCTATATGTAATTGTAGCCCCTCAAAAGCAACAAATGCTCTCTGTCCCTCCATTTGGAAGGAGAAGTGGCACTTGGAGGCTTATGGGAAGGGCTGTCTCACACTGACGGGCCATAAAATTGTACAGCTCAATCTGCACAATTAAGCAAAGCTATTATTCAGCGATAGCAAGAACAGTCAAATGTGACAGATGACTTACCTCCCAAGTTATCACTAATTCAGATTTTGTGCCGCCTCCACCTCCGACATCAGTGGGAGCTGTATCAGGAACTGAAAGCGGGGAAGCCCAGAAGGGAGCAATTAGAACACAGTTCCCAAAATACAACGCACTCCTCAACTGTACACAGAACAGCCAGCAGACACTTTGATTTTATACCTCGCACATCCCTCACACCATGTGAAGATTCAAGAGTCACCATGCATACTCAGCACACGTAGATGAAGAATGTTCATATATATGGAAGGTATTTCGGTCATTTACTTGAGTGGGCGTGGCAAATTAACACTCAAATTATAATTTGCGGACCGGCGTTTTTTTTATTTATATGATACTGTTTAGGCGAGCCGAACCGAGATACATTGAAGCAATACAAGACTTGTAACTCATTTCCCAGTATTGGATTAGGCATTGTGTATAAAGAATAAAAGTGCAAATATCTCTGGCATCTTATTCCCGGATTTTTCTTTTAAATCGATTAAATATCAAAATAAGAACATACCGTGGTGAACGCCATTATCCTAGTCACGTGATCATAATGACGTATCCGGTGCGTAAACGACTTTGTTCATTTCAATGGGAGTTTGCTGACTTAATGAGCAAGAAAAATGCCGTCTGTTACGCGAAGAGATTTGTCTCAAAAATATTCACACAAATAAATTTGTGATTTTCACGTGTTTTTGAGATCTACAAATATATCCCATGATTTTCACGTGTTTTCTAAATCCACAAACATGTTCGCCATGTTCACAGGTTTTTCAGGACCACAAACATTTTTTTGATTTTCACGTGTTTTTCAAATCCACAAACATTTTCTTGATTTTCACATTTGTTTTTCAAATCCACAAACATTTTCTTGATTTTCACGTGTTTTT
The DNA here is from genome assembly GCF_051991255.1 of Vanacampus margaritifer. Taxonomy (NCBI): domain Eukaryota; kingdom Metazoa; phylum Chordata; class Actinopteri; order Syngnathiformes; family Syngnathidae; genus Vanacampus; species Vanacampus margaritifer. The sequence continues at coordinate 17,056,509 of NC_135439.1, read as the reverse complement.
CAGATCCAAAAATGTATCCGCGATTTTCACATCTCTTTTTTAATTTTGTGTGTGCATTTTCCATGACTTTTGCTTGCCAGTTGTCAAAAGATAATTAGTGGTGTGCCGGTGTGGTTAGTAGCACTCGGCAGAAACAACTAACCTGGCATATATGAAGTTATCAGGAGTCTCTTTGGGTGGGCAATGCCCCGCCATAACGTTCTGTTTTGCTGCCGTTCAAATGAATGTGTTACTGTGATACTGTATTTCATTCAGATCAGTAAGGCAATTGTAAATGTGTATGAAAATAAAATGTTCTAAACATTGTTCAGTAGAGAGTTTATTTATGTAAAAAAAAAAAAATCTTTTTTTGCTTCAGGCTAAAGCACATGAAGCTCAAGAATGCACAGTCATATGTTACTGGAAAAATATCTTGCTAAAAATGACGGTGCTTTGTTTTTGTACAATTAATGAACATATGATTCATTGTGGTTGTTCACGTGAAATACAGTTATTCAAACAATACTTTTTGGAACAATAATACAGGAATGAGTGATTTTTGCTTAGTGAAGCAGGTCAGCGTTAGGCAGTTGTGATTGTTTTCACTTACTGGTGTCTTCTGTCCTGGTTTTGGCTGAGGCTGGACTGGGCTCTCCAAGGCCCACATTATTGCGTGCCACTACTCTGAACTCATATTCCACCCAAGCGTTTAGCCCCACCACTGTCGCAGTCAGAGTGTTGCCATTTACCACTTCAGGCACTGCAATTCAAAAATGAAGAAGATAAATTGATAAGTTGAAGACCATGTAAATGAAATTCATAAATTTGTTTGTCACATGTTTGATGATAATTACTGAAAAGTTGCAAATCACAGGATGTTGCAGTACAGTACTTGATTTTTTTCAATTAATAGAATTTGGATGGGTTGTTAGCAGTCTTCTCTGTGGTGTGCCAAATTTAGAAGACATTTAATTTCACTTTACAGTGATTTTCATCAATAAAAGGTCCTTGATAAATCCAGCATGAAAGTGGATGATGTTTGAAGATACCTGTCTCAACGGCCTGCCAGCCCACAGTAAACGGCGTCCGACCCTGGATGATGTAACCGGTGATGGGGCTGCCATTGTCCCTTCCAGGAGTCCAGGAAAGCTGTGCCGTGCTGTCTGTGATTTCCTCCACTGTCACTTTGTCTGGAGGGCCCGGTGGACCTAAATCAATGAGACAACGAACAGGGTGAGCTCCCCTCTCATTCCAAGGAGTCCTCCCATCAAACTCATCAAGGCCACCATGCCATGTCTAATTAGCATCTCTGTCCTTGATGTGTGCATGAAGGGACTTCTCATGCATGATGTGCTTGGACTAAATGGATTTACCAGGAATGAAAAGAGATATTGAATGAGGATCATTTATTAGAAAGTGGATGAGTTAAGAGGCCAAAATAAGGAGCACAGTGTGCGGGTGCTCGTCATACTCTCTGGTGTGACAGTGCAGTTGTTGTTTGATGTGCTGCTCCATTATTCAAATGTTTTCCGTGATATTGCGCTCATGTGTAAATGAACCAATTAGACTAATTTTTCATGATAAACATTACCTCCTCAAAGCACCTGGGACAGCTATTACCGTTTGTTAAGGGCATGAATACCAATGTAAATCACTAGAGATAGCCTTGCACGCGAGCGTTGTACACAGAGCACATACCAATGAGGCAACCTCAGCTGAGCCTAAAGTCATACATGCAGGCACGCCTATGTTTGTTTGTTTTTCTATTTCAGCAGCATCCATGAAAAAAAAAAACACTTCCCTGTATACTCATATCCAAGCAAGCGTCAGGGATTTCCCACCTAACATCCTTGATTTCTCTATTGATGTTTTTATTTTATTTTTGTGTATAATGCAGTATATAGTATAAAACCATTTTACATACCTCTAACAACCAGAATGGCAGAAGTGGACAGACTCTCAACCTCGGTGTCAATAACGCAGACGTACTTCCCACCATGGTTCAGTTGAATGTTACGAATCATCAGATCCCCTGATATACTCTAGAAAAGGAGTATGAATATTGAACATGTGTTAAGAAAGAGATTATGTTTTATTTCATCATTCCATTTTTGGATAGGGAATGTTTTAACATTTATGACATTTTGCACAATCATATTCTCTGGAGACCACCAATGTTTTCATCTTTTCAAACAACAACAGCAGACATGGCAGATGTAGCCAGCACACATAAAGCTATTGGCTAGCCTTCAGGCTTTATCCCACCATGCAGCTTCTCATCTCCACAAACAGCTACAAGCTCCACACAGGAAATAGAAAACAAACACAGTCTAGTTAATTGGTAAGCTAGTCCTAATTAGCTTGTAATTGCATAAGCACTAGCAAGATAAGAGTGCAGTGGAAGAAGCAACCATAATTCTACATCTGCTGCATGCATTTACTGGCTACAAAGAATAACAGACTAAAACCTCAAGTTCGTTAATATGCAAGCAAACTTGTTTATTCAGGCAATGAAAATATTTGTACTCAGCATGTACTATAGTGTATATGTCTTGCCCTATTTTTAGTAATGGTTTTTGAAGACTATTTCCCTTTTTTTTGTTTCTTGTAAAATATGTAAACATCTAAGTAGGGATGTTCAATAACACTTTTTGCCAGACTGATGCAGTACGAGTACTCAACTCTTGAGAAGTCACGATACCAATACGAATTTCAGATACCACTAGTACTTTTGCTACATAAAATTCAGCCCCCCCTCCAAAAAAAAAACAAAAACAAAGGGAAATTATTTCAAAGAAAGACCCAAGCGCAGCTCAGCAGAGCAAAGATCACAGCCCAAATTTGAACTATGTATAGGAAATAGTCTATAATTCCGTATACCCATTTAAAAATATATCGATATAATTTTTAGTGTTGTTCCGATACCGATACTGGTATCGGCAGAGGCCTCGCCGATACTGCATTGAAACGGTATTGGTATCGGTGAGTACTAACAAGTAACATGCCGATACCATTAATTCTGACACTAATATAGGAATTTGGATGCAGCATCTTGAGTCTTGCTTATGCACGACATTCATTGATGTGTGACATATTCACTGCGTGCTGAGCTAAGATATCCTATTGGCCCTTGAATGCTCTGAACCAATGGCAGGAGAGCTTTTTCATGTTGAGAAAAAAAAAAACTTCGGTACCGGTATGGTATCGGCTGATACTGCAAACCTGGGTATCGGAATCGGTATCGGAATGAGTCAAGACGCCAAATAGCGAACCGCCAGGCTTCCCGTTTTGTCTTCCTGTGTTGATTACTGTTACTTTTCATGTTTCCTGGATTAGTTGTGCCTGTGATGACATGTCACTGGTGTGTTTTTGCATACTTCGCCAATAAATCTGATTCAGATTTTTTAATTGAATAATTTCAAAAGTATTTGTTATGGTGACTGTAAAAAACATACAATGCATGAAAAAAATGACATCTCTTTCGATTGCTTTTTATGACACAAAAGTTTTTACACTTATTCTGTCCTCATTTTAATGCACCATCTTGCAGTAGCATGTCAGTCTGGGGGGGAAAAACAAGCTTATTGCTTTGGAAGGGGGTCACTTGGGGTGAGCCCGGTATGGGATCTGACTATTCATATTAGACGTCACCACCCCCAGTGGGGATCCATCAGAGATGCATCCACTCTTGAAGAACTGGCAAGATAACCCATAGATCGTCACCTCATAGAGCCGAGGAGAATAGCAGTGGGCTCAATTTACCTCTCTATTTGCACCTCTTTTTCATCTCATCTGTTTAAGCCTCACACATGTCTGTGTCTGATTTCATCTCTAATGTCAGTAGCCACCTGGCCAAGCTGAGAGCTAGTGGAGAGCTACTGAAAGCAAGGCATCTCTGCCTTGGCAGAAAGCAAGTGAGACAGATTTGCTATAATTATGTAAATTAATTCACCAGAAGCTGTTGAGCCAGGGTCTGGCAATTTCTCTGGACAGGAGCAACATGAATCTATGAAAAGTATAGCTCATTACAGTTTCAAGCCAAATTCCATGTCAATAATAATTGTCACTGAAATTCACAAAGAGATGATCTTGGCTATCCCACAAAACTTTGTAGTATAGCATATGGTAATTTTGATTTTATTTGAACCCAACATATACTGTACTGAAAATGCCAGTTTTACATAAACAAAGTGTTCTAAGTAATTTTACCGTGCCCTTTCTCGAAAGGAACAGCTATCTAATAATGATTTATGATTTATCATGTATTATTTTCATGCCAGAGGATGTCAAATGAGCTTTTGAACATATCGGACTGTAAATTGCCAGCAAGATCATTACTGAAACCCTTTTGAAGCTCTAAATAGAAATGCAAATTCAACAAGACTAAATGCAATTTCGGTAGAAATTGCGTGGGGAATCCTGGAAGCTAAATGCGTATAGCTGAATGCTAAGCTAAATGCTAATGAAGAAAATTGAAAGATAAATTATGTGAAAATTACACGTTTTTAATTGCAGTTAAATTACAAATGAATAAAAAGAAACTTGAACGGCAATCTGGTTCTCCTGTGGGGAGGTAATTGCTCTAAGCACTGAGCTAACTTGCCATGTTCTAATTCATGGCTAATGGCGTATTTATTTTTGAAAAGTGTCATCTGATACTGAAAGCCAACATGCATTTCATCATTTCAGTGAAATTATAATCCTTTTCCTGATCTGAGTCTGTTGGTATCAAACCATCGAATGTACTAAAATGTGGTCCAAGTGAGATTTGAACCCAGGTCCTCTGAGGTCACAAGCAATTGCTCTAGCCACTGACCTAACTTGCCTTGATCATAAACATGGCTAATGGCATATTTATAATGAAAAGTGTCATCTGATGCTGAAAGCTGTTACTGCTGAAGGGGGACACGTGCGTTTAATAATTTCAGTGAAATTATAATTTCCTGACATGATAGTCAGTTGGTATAAATATATAACCCCTAGCATAATGGCCATGGATATATATGCAACGTACAGTCAGAGGTCGGATTCAAACACGCAACCTCCTGGTTACAGGCCAATGTACTTTACTAACTGCACCACTGAGCAGTATCAGAGATTTAGTAATGATGACAAGTTGTATGTATGGAAGTGGGCGTGGAAAGTAGGACTTAGAAAAAGTTACGTCAGTCGCAATGAAAATGAATGGGGAAAAGTTGATATTTAACATTAAACTGTGCCAATACTGTAAATAATGTGGAATCAGACGATATATTCCCAAAATGGCGTGAATTTTTGAAGCAGATTGAAATTTGAACGGTGTAAATCGGAAGTATTGTGTGGGAGTTGTTTTATGGCAAAAAAGTGAGGAGAATATAATAATAATAATAATATAATAAAGATTAGAAACAACATATGTAGCATTCCCGCAATTATTGGAAAGGAAGAAGATTAGATAATATTTTTAACAGTTAACGGAATACCGTATGTGTAAGGATGGAAAGTACACTGTGTGATTGATATTGAGGAAGGAAAATGAACAGTCGCAGTTTTACACCTTATTGTTCTATTTCTATTTATTGAGGCTTTTATAAAACATGGAAACTACACATGGAAACTTCATTCAGTAACTGCTGTTGCTGGAGTATTATTCACATCTTAGTAACCCTCTATGGGGCTGCTGAGCATACCCCTTGCTCGCTCCACTGTATGTACCAATTAATCCCGGAATACCCTGACAGTATCTGAGTTTAATGCTTGGGCTGACTCACCCCGCCCACTCTCTCAAAATGATCGCTGTCTTGCTGGAAGTCGATGAGCTGGCCATTAAATCCCCATGAGAAAGAAACATCCAGCGCTGGATCGTAGGCAATCTGGCACGGCAACACGATGCTCTCGCCAACAATAATCTCAATGTTTGTGGGCCTCACAGTGATTCTGGTTGGCTCTGAGCAGGGAAACAGATGACATTGAAAATGTGTTATCTATGCTGTGGGTAACCTTTAAGACTGCCGTGACGCCTACAAAAGGAATCTTAGAACTAAAGTTATACAAGAGTTTAAATTCTCAGCCTGTTGGCTGTTTAAGAATATCTCCAAAGTGCACAATGCTTTTCAGAATGCACTTGGAAGTTAGTGGTCAGATCAGATTTGACATGACTTTTATGTTGTTGGTTATAGGGAAAATTTCGAAACTATCCAACAATTACATTCTGTGACATAGCATAGCTCTGTCACTATGTATAAAAAAAATATCAAAATGATGTGCAAACTATAGACTATCAATGGGAATCAGACACCAGTATCACAGTACACATAAGTGCAGTGTTGAAATTCATAGCTTGACAGGCGAGGGATAAATAGCCAAGGGTCAGTCTGGGGTGATTCTTTCAAGAAGACTCACCGGTAACAAGCAACCTTGCAGTGGTGCTTGCTGACCCAAACTGGTTCTTAGCAATGCACGTATAGCTGGCTGCATCACTTCTGGTTACATTGGTAATCTTTAATGTTCCGGTGGAAAAAAGTGTAATTCTGTAGAGCAAAGAACAGTCAGACAGTCAACTGGAATGGAATTATTCGGTTCGATTCGATATGGTACGGTTACGTTCAACAGGGTATGATGCAATGACTTGTTGCAATTTTACATACATTTGAATGAACTTGTTAGTACAGTAAATGTCCTTTTTCCATCTAAGATATATCTTCCCAATAAAATACGATTTGGTACTTATTTCTATGAATTTTAAAGTGAAATGATTAGATTTGTTTGGTTCAATGCACTCACATCTTTTTTACTTTAAATGTGTTTCCGGTTATATATATATATATATATGGTAGGGCATTGTTTTTGGAGCTCCATCCAGTGTAACAAACCAGGTTTTGCTTACTATATACCAATTTATCTTTTGGTTTAAGTCAGATGTATGTGCTGTCAGAAACAACGAGGATGTATGATGGATTGCCGACTGCTTTTTTTTTGTGTGTGTATGGTTGTTTCAGACTGATGTTTTAAAAGGCACTGAAGTATCTATTGAGTCAACATTGTTGTTTATCCTATTCAGACACGCTGCTTGTGGTCCAAATGCTGCTTTCCCCCCCGCAGTGCAATAACCTTTCCTTTTGGAAAATGTTTCCCATCGTGTGCCTGCACACATTATTGCGATGTATCTTAGAAGATTGGACATAGTTCTTGTAGTGTGCTAAATGTCAGTCATCTTGGAGATTGTACCAATTTTCAACATCACCATCCAAAGGAACCAACAAAGGAGCATCAATGTTGTCTTACAAGATGATTTGTTAACATGATTTAACATTATTTATTAGTCTTCCATTTCATTAAGTAGCATGGGAGCAATTCAATTGTAAACATTTCCTCTCTTCAATGGAAATAGCACAGTGTATTCGGGTATTTCAGACTCAGTTCTTCCCTTGTCTGTGCAAGTGTGCGTTTGAATTCTCTTTCTAAAAGTTGCCCTTGTAATCAAAAGGAACATTTGCATATTCAATTATGTATGATATAATTTCATGTTTCTGTTCAGGCTTGTTTGTTATTTGTCTGCACTGAGTGACTCTTCACTCCTGTGTGACATTCTTTTAGTTGATCAAATTGAGCTTTTTCTGTTCACAATAAACAATCAGACAGACCAACAACAGAATAAATCCGGCCCCACTTTATGGTGTCGAGTTTCTGCATGGAGTTTATAATCTGCCAAGATGCTGCTACTATTATCTGCAACAAGGCCTTTGCCTCTGCTATCACTGTGATTATATATCGCAAACTCTATTTGCATGTCACGATAAAGCAGAAAACACTTACGTATCTAATTACAGGTGCAATAGCTTCAGTCTAACTTTTAATATGTACTCTAATTTACAAGCAGATAGCATGTATCTTTTGCGCCATCTCAATTTGCTTATCTTGTTGACTATTTTAGGCAGCGAGTGCAGATATGACTGAATACCCATCGCACATACCAAGCACTTTTCAAATGAGTGTCACGTGCTGTCGTTAAGTATTAGCAATGGGCAATTTTCCCAGAAGGACGCTTTGCTCTCGCTTCCTCAGTCCTCATTAACTTTCCATTTGTCCTCATTAACACCTTGCTTATGCATCTACACAAGTTCCAAATATACTACTCAAACATGTCTGCTCACAATGATTGTGAATGAAATGTGCAAGAAAGATGTGCTGGTAACCTACCTTTCATTTCTCTGCAGCATCTCATTGTCCTTTTTCCACAGGCTAATTGCTGGGGGTGAGGCTTGGGGCTTGCATTCAAGAGTGACTTCACTACCTAACCGAGCTTTTAGCAGGGCCTTTAATGGACTTTTGGAGAAACTGGGAGGTGATGCTGAGTGGGAGTGAAGAGAGGAAAAAGTGAGTGTTTAAAAAAAAAAGGAAAGGACAACATGAACCAAATGGTTGGTTGGTTTAATTCTTCTTAGCAAGTCACAGTGTCCCATTAATGGTAAGCTCTTTTTAGAACAGACCCCAGCTACTCCTATGTACTCACATTGGCACCAACACATGCACACAGTTTTTTTGTTGTTGTTTTTTTAGGACAATGCAAACTGCCAAAACGAGCCAGGTGTATCTATTTTTACTTTTAACCCCCCATTCCCTTATTCCCTCTGCTCCTCCTCGTGCACGCTCCCTTAAGGAGAAAAAAAAGTTAATTGTCAAGACTGTTAAAATTGTCAAAACTGTCATCAGCCCATGCTTAGAACTTGCCAGAACAAGCTGCTCGTGGCCCGCGAGCCGTGCATAGAGTATCACCGGTTTAGCATGACAAAATCCCAAAACACATAGCCAAAGTGGTTAAGAAATGGTTCGCAGACAAAATTATTAACATTTTGCAGTGGCCCAGACAGTCCAGACTTGAATTCAGTTGAGAATCTGTTGAGGGAACTAAAGATCAGGGTAATGACAAGAACCCTCCAACTTGAAAGAGAAGGAGTTCATCGCTAAAGATGAATGCTGATCAACAACTATAGAATGGGTTTGATGTGCTGTAATAGCCAATAAAGGCTTTTGTATACATTTTTGAAAGGGTATGAATAATTTTTGTTTAGTTTAGTTCAAATTTATATAAAAACTGAGAAATATTTTTTTCCGCAGTGATACTGATGCCTCTTGTGTCGTTTCCAATCCAGGAAAAAAATATATATAAGGTGAAATATCCTGACCCCAAGCCAGAATAGTGCTACTCAGTCAGATGAAAGTCATCCAAGCTTGTAAATAAACCATTACGTCATCGATATGCATGTGTTTCTTGTAGTATCCAAATCAATATGATGAAACACTCTTATGGATTCATGTTTAGCTGGCACTGTCCATAAAATGAGTCGGCAGACTGATTGCAGGGGAGAGATGTGGCTGCCTGCTGTTTTTTTATCTCAGAAGATGATCAAACACACAGACAGATAAGCAGCATAAAAGCACAAGGAAGGAGGGCAATCTTACCTAACACTATTAGTTGGGCAGAGGAATAAATAGTGCCATGTTTGTTTTCAGCTACACACTGATACATTCCAGAATCCGACAGGTTTAACGCAGCTATGGACAGGGCCCCATTTTCGATTTGTATCCGGCCCTGCAGAGGAAAAACAAACAGTTGAGCATATCCATTGTAATGCCAGTCTTTTATGTCTGGAGGCACAAAAGCAATTACTGATGCACCATGAGGGGAGGGAGTCAGTGGGAAAGGAAAAAATAAAGGCCTAAGCAGCCCTGTGGCATTCCACATATGCTCCTATTGGAACGCATCAGAACACGATCACAAAAATGACTCCCCTGTATTGATTAACTCTTTGACTGCCAGACGTTTTCAGAAAAGGGATGCCGTGGGTGCCAGCCGATTTAAGCATTTTGACTGATCTTTCAAGGTCCACAGAACATTTTGTGTTTGGACTATGGAAACACATACTACCAAATGAAAGACTCATCTTTCATCAGAAAAAAAAAGTTTGTTTCTACCTTATTCCGTTTTTCAGTAATCAACAATAGAAAATGGTTAGTTTCACCCAAATGCTCTGTTTTGAAACAAAATACGGAGAAATCAAGCTTTTTGTGAAACGATATTATTTCATGCACTCTAGTGAATTTGACACCTTTTTTTTTCTCCATGAATGATGCCACAAACACCTAAACAGTGCTTTACTTCTGTAAAATACTACCACCAACAATGAAAAAGTGTTTTTTGATAGCAAAATACGTTTATTTACATTCAACAGTGTAACAATTTGACAAAACAATTTGGGAAACTATTTACAAATGTGTGCAACCGTGGTAATATTTACAATTGTGTGGATGTTTCAAATACAGTTTTTCTTTTTGTAACACTCCCCTGCGTGCAAGGGGATGCAGCAGGATTTGCAAAACAGATTAGTTTCACTGCGATTGCCCCTTCGCGTGCAGACGCTACACTTTCTTGCCGGCCTTTTTTTCCGGGGAATAGCAAGTATATACTGCAGTGTGTGTTTGGCCATGTTGCCATCAAGTCTACTATCAGGATCATGATACGGTGACGTTACGGTGGTGTTATGTCTGGCTTCCTCATGTCCTTCAGTTCCTATACCGGGTGGTAAGAGATGTTCTGATCCATCTTATCCACTCCATTCATGGTGGCATCGTAGTCCAGAACCAGTGTCTTCTCCGTGATCAGACTGTACCCACTCCTCCGATGAATATGCATTGGACTCGGGGTACTCTTCGTCATCCGATTGATCGTCCGCCTGTGCAGAAGTGCTCGGTTGTGCTCCGCGTTTTCCGGCGTTAGCATCGCTAGCCGGTGAGGCTTTATGACGTGATCATAGCCGCCGCGTCAACGCTTCCAACTTCGGCGTCAACCTCGGAGTCACCATCATCATCATCGTCGTCATCAATGTGCTCTTTAGCATTGGTCGATGCTTTTCGTCTTTGAAAAAAATGCTCAAGCGTGAGCTGCTTGCCACCGGTCACCATTTTCGCTTCCTCAGACATTCTCCCCTCAACACTCTAGCTCCGCCTCCCGTCTTCTACTACTGACGCCTACCCGATCTTGTCCAAAGAGAGTCATCGCTGCCATCTAGGGGCCAAAAATAGTCATTGTACTAACTAGATCTGCTTGATACTTTCAGCACAGCTGGCCAAGGCTTTCCTCCACCCGTTTCCCCCAAAAAATTTTAAAAAAAAAACATAGTGAACGTCTTTTGACGTCTTTGGCGGTCCTCCGTAGGATTTTACTAAACGTTATTAAACGTTTTTGGTGGTCAAAGAGTTAAACATTCAGACACAACTGCATGTTGGAAAGTAAATTGTGGTTGTTGTAGGTTGAGAGATTGAGGTTAAAGTGATTGATGCCACAGTCTAATGCAGGGGTGGGCAAACTTTTTGACTTGCGGGCCACAATGGGTTTGAAATTTTGACAGATGGGCCGGACCAGGAGCATTTGGACCTCATAGCACAGTAAAAACACACAGATAAATGCACAACCCAATTTACTTATAGTGTGCACTTAGGACTGCGTTTTTCAAATGTGCAAATTCCACATATTTAAAAAAGCTTTTCCAATAGCTTCATTTTTATTGTTTTAGCTCAACTTTTGCTGTGTTTTTATGCTTTGTAAAGTGACCTTGGGTGTTCTGAAAGGTGCTGTTTTTAAATGAAATGTATTATTATTATTATTATAAAATAGCCCTAATCCAGGTAGTACGTTTGCCTCAGTGAATATGCAAGATGCGGCATTTACACACTATTTGGCAAAGTGGGAGGAGAAATGTAAATAGATTATAATAGCACATACACTGTGATCTGTCAAACCTGGTGACTGCATCTATTATTAATAGATTTCAATTCAAGGCGTAAAGTTAAAGATTTCTTTTCCATTGGCCCACCCATTTTTAACCCGGGCCCACAGTGCGTATGACACATGCGGCTGCATGATAGCTGCTGCTGCCTTTCACGCGCTGAGGACAAAGCGCGTACATCCATTCCGTCTCTGACCACTTTTCCATCTCCGTGGGGGACACATAGCACACGGTGTTTGTGCAGCAGCTCAAAAAGAAGCCAAAAGCCAACGAGGAAACGCTCATAGAAGTGCTCGACACACGCCCCGGGGACCAATATCAACAGTCTCCTGCATGCGTGCTCCTCACCTCACCCATGACAACATGTAGAAAGACTATCTTCAGCTGTCAAAAGGATCAAAACACGCAACAGTGCCACAATGTTGACTGATAGACTGAACTCTTTGTCCCTGCTTTCTTTCAAAAAAGAATTGACAGATTCTCTGGACTATCAGGACATTATTGCTGTGTTCAACACAAAACCCTGCCGTCTCCTGCTATAAATGTCCAAATCCAGGAAGAATTGTATTTCATGAATCAGTTATCTTGAGTTAAGCTTACTGCCATTCTCCCGTTTATTTTAATAAATTGCAAACGTTGTTATGAATGTGCCCTGCGTATCTTTCTGTCCCCTTTCTGTGCGTAAAAGAGCAATTTCTGTGCGTAAACGAGCTTATCAGTGAGACCCCAACCCAGTGATCATATTTTTCGGGTGTGTAGAAGTTACACAGCAGTGACTCTGGTGTAAAACATAATCTTCACAGGAGTCTGAGGGAAGTGGAACCCAACACCAGTCATCCACTGCTCGTACTGCTGCAGCTGGTGAGCGCGTTCTCCAGCTGCACCCGTCACTCACAGCAGTCCTTCACTTTACGTGAGACCGCGCCAGCGATTTTATTTTCTGCGCCCTCGTAATTAAAGAAGCGGAATAACGCCATGAAAAGTGTGTGTTAAGAGCGGCAACTTAATCGCTGTCCTTGGTACCCGCGGTAAAGCACTATTAGGGACGTGAAGGGAATTTTTTTTTTTGCATATTTTCTCTGGCCCACCCATTTTTGACCCATCCCCTGAGGGAGCGGTGAGCAGCAGCAGCGCCGCGCTCGGGAATCATGTGGTGATCTAACCTCCCAATTCCAACCCTTAATGCTGAGTGTCAAGCAGAGTGGCAATCGGTCCCATTTTTATAGTCTTTGGTATGAACCGGCCGGGAATTGAACCCACGACCTCCCAGTCTCAGGGCGGACACTCTAAACACTCGGCCACTGAAAAAAAAAAAAAAAAGATTTAGAATTTTTTTCTAGCCTTATTGGATAAGTTCGGCGGGCCGGATTGAAACGCATAACGGGCCGTATTTGGCCCGCGGGCCGGGGTTTGCCCATTTCTGGTCTAATGTGACATGTTTAGGGGTTTGACAATCTTTTTTTTTTCAAAGGGGAAGCCAACCCCCAAAAATGTATTTACAATAATATGCTCTATGCAGCCTCACTAGTCTAAACACAGCGTTCTGATTACCGTAATACTGTATTGCGTTTGTAGAATGCGAGTTATGCTTCAAAATCCACCCGTTTTTATCCAACTCATGGGGCAGCCATTTTGAACTTGTGCTGTAAATAAAAACTCCATCTTATGACTTACATGAAGCAAGAGATGGAATGGAGTGGAAACAATCAATGCTTGAGCTGTTAAAATCAATCAAGCAAAACACAATTTGGCATACATTTAACCGTGATTATATTAGCATAAGAATCCCAAACAGATGTATTACCTCTGTCATCACTTGTTCTCCATTCTTCAGCCAGCTGTACGATGGTTTTGGCTTTCCATTTGCCTTACACTCCCAGAAGAGCTTTTGGTGGATGGACAGAACTGTGTCGGCCATTGTCTGGAACCAGTGAGGTTTAGCTTGAAATAAATGAGAGGATTACCTTGTCAAACATGTGTTTACAGTATCAAGGCACTGGATTAGTGACATCAAGCATCAAAAAGCTGTAAAAGCAGACACATTTAAGTTGTTTGTTGCCTATAAATTTAGGCGGAACACTTGTACTACAGCTTGTAAAGTCTGTAAGATACACAAATTTAAAGCCACTAAAAAATACAGAAACTATTTCTAGACCTGTAATGATATATCCAAAGGCGAACACTGTAATTCAGTTGGGAGAAATATAGCTCTAAAACTTGATAAACGTTAATTATTGTTTGCCAACAGAGTATTTGTTTTTATTGGGCTTCCAATCGTAAAATGCTTATTGGAGAAATTTTACACATACAAGTACTTTTATTACAAAAGGATAACCTAAGGAGTGTTACGCTCAAACGGTGTTCTCAGTTTATTTTATCTTCTGCACATCTGCATGACTTTGGGACACACCAAGAGTCGTTCATGAACAAGTAGATTCTTTGAACGGAACATTGGAGCCATCTGACATTTAAAAACCATTAAAACAATACCCCAAAACTTTCTGACAGACAGAAAAGTTGCGGAAAATCTAGACACAATTTCCCAACACAGATCAGAGTCAAACTCTCAACATTTTGTCTAGTCTCTTGTCCTTCTATGGAAGACAGTAGGACATTTCATTTTCATTAAACCACTGTGGATTTCCATAAGATATGTTCTTAACAAAAGACTCAGGATAAAAATAACATATTACAGGGGAAGTCAACCTTAAACATTTCTTGACAATAAGTTGTGACCTCACTAGTCTGAACATGAAATTCTGATTAATATTACATTTGTGGAATATGAGTTATGAAGCAAAATCCTAACCTGGCAATAGTCTGATTGATAATTCAAGGAAGTTCTCCACAATATCAATCTGGGACTGCTCAACGGTACAGGGAGTCCTCGAGTTATGTCGTACGCGACGTACAGCGTATCGACTTTACGGCGCCCGTGCCTCGTCCGTAGCACCTTCTTTTATGTTAATTTCTCACAGTAATCACGCCATTTTACAGTTATTTAAAGTTGTGTTTTTGTTACCTTAAGTAACGGGTGTCCATCCAGGAGGTCGGCTCGCTATCAGGCACGTCACAATTCCGTGTGTAAGTTTCTATTAGCTCCGCTTTACCGTCCGTCAGCAATGAATGTCCGTGCGGTGTCCGGCATCTTCCGGCTCGCACAAATATGTTTTTTTTTTAAATTACTGTACTAGAATTTTGATGTAAATATCGACTTTAATGACGAAATCTGACTTAAGTCGAAATTCGCTAGCGTAGGAACAGAATTTGTCCGTAACTTGAGGACTCCCTGTCCTTTGCTCGGGAAAGGCAGAACATTCTGTATTATACTTCGAGCTGATTGGACGATGCAGCATTTTGTGCACGCCTACCTAACTCTTGTTTTGACTAATCATGGCAACGGATGAAAATGTCGTCTTCGTTCTCGTCGTAGGGAAAAAAAAGCATGAACATCTTTAGCAGCTAAAAATGCACAAAGCGCCTCTCCACTGTTCAACATTCAACAAGGAAACATGAGTAATTCTGCGATAACAGAATTAATTGCAGCGTACATTCGTCCATGTTAGGTTTTGTTTGTTTCCCACGGCGTAGGCGCTTCCTGGCGCATATCCCGCCCCACAACACAATACCGCTTTGCGATTGCTCCGTACAAAAAGTATACGGATCGGTGAAAATCAGCGGGCTCGGTATAAGATGTATTCTCGGGAGTTTATGAACTCACAAATATTGCGAGAATTCAGTTTGAAGACCAAGGTTAGCAAAATCCAGCCTTTTTAATCCATCTCAGGGCGCGGCCATTTTGCAACTTGCTGTCATCCGAAGATAACATCACAGTTGCACAGGGCACAGTCAACGACCCATCACAGCTCACCTGTTTTCTGAAGCAGAGTTGTGATTGGTGTTTACCTGAGACCTTAGCAACTGTGATGTCATTTTCAACAGCAAGTGACAAAATGGCCGCCTTCTGATTAACCAATATTAACCAGAATACAATATTTAGACTAGTGAGATTGCATAGAACATATTATTGTCAAGATTTTTGGTTGGGGTTGACTTCCCCGCTAAGGAATATGATTGTGATTATACAGTTTACAGTAAAGCTCAACAATGAGGCACTCAAATACAATGAGGACACTCTTGAGGGCTCGTGAGTAAACAGTTTAAATTGTGCATCCTTCTCGAGAACTGTTTAAGCTTTGTAGAAGGCACTAATGTGTATAAGTGTATAACGTAAGAAGTCTCGTGTTTACTGACCATGGAATGATAGACGACCTCGTACTGCATTTTTTCCCCGTCGATTTTCCGCAATACACTCATAGGTTCCTGCATCTTCCTGCTGGAAATTTGGTATTTCCAAAACAGCGTTGGATTTTTTCATTTTTACTTTACTTGGGAAAGGGACTCCACTTGTTCTTCTCCAGCTTATTTCTGGGACAGGGCTGCAGTCAAACAGAAAACAATTCCTATAATGACAACTGTTTGTTACTGTGATCAAAATGTATTGTACAGTATATATCATCACACATTTCAAGAAGTGCCTTTTCGATCCTATCATATTTCAAAAGAACGTAAATGGATTGATTTATATGAAAATGGATATTGTGATGCTTTAGCAACCTTAAATCATCATGAGTAGTGCTAATCATTGCATAAACGAGCTTAAGTCACAACCACAATAATGCTGACTTACTTTCCCAGAGCAAAACATTCCAGTTTCACAAACGATTCCTTTGCAGCTGGAATCGAGTCAGGGAAATGAACCTCTATTTTGGGTTCATATTCTCCCATTACTCCTACAAAAGGGAAAACATTTTTAAAACAATAATGAACTGCAGCCACACACTGGATCAAAGAGAGAGCAGTGACACTGGGGGGAAGCAAATAAAATCATTATGCGTGCACAGTGCAAGTGACCACTGAAGGGCTGGTAAAGAAAAAGGTGACTTATGAAAGATTTGGGGTACATATTAAGAAAGTACCTGCTTAGTGAAGACTTAACCCCTGTGAGGTCATGCTTTATGAATTTATACATATTTTTCTCACTACGAACAGCAATGAAACTTTGTTATAGAGAGACTTTTAGAAATGGTATTTCTCCTCGTTTGAAACGAGTATTACTGCATGTCGTTTAACTTTTAAAGCCCATAAATCGGACCACTAAACTGATGGGAGTTTTGCGACTTTTAAAATAATAAAATCAGATGTGGTAGATAAGTAGAGCACCTGGTCTTTAAAAAACACCTATGGTTTTATTTAATTTATTTGTAAACGCATTATGTATGTTTCAAGGTAATGGCTGAATACATCGATGTACTCAGTTGTGGAGGTAGAGAGTTAAACGTTATTCACCATTTCTGTTTTCCTGATTTTTTTGGTCGTGGCTAAAATTGCGGCCAGTGACGCACTTGGGCTTACCCCTCCCCTACTATAAGGGTAACCACATCTACATTTCCCAAAAAAAGAGCACACTCGGCCCGGCTCCGAGATACTTAAATGACACTCAAAGTTTATTCAAAGATGCCATCTATTGTAATTTGTTTAACAAATGCCTCTGTATCGGTAGAAAGTAAAACAAAAAAATATACATAGCCAACCTTAGCATAGCAGCTAATCTTTTGCAATTGACCAGTTTTAATATTATTATTTTATTATTATTTATGGGGATTGAACCTATCTACTCTATCCACTCTAAAAGGTGCAGTTTTGTTTCATTGGGGGTGTAGGGTGGGGGAATTTGGCAGTCTGGGGACTCAGAAAACCAGTAAGTACTGACTCATGATGTAATCAGCATATTGATATAGCCCCCCATGGTTTATTATTGAGGGATGAACACAATAGTGGACCTAGTGAACTGGTGTGAACAACAAAGTAGTGAAGCCCAATTATTAGGTTTACCGTCACTTCTGAGGACCAGTGGTGTCGGGGAGCTTAACACATTCTCCTTTGTGATTGTGTTGTTCACCACACAAGTGTAGTTGCCCACATCTGAGGGTTCTACTTTGGCTATATACAGACTTCCGGTCTCCTGTGAGATGAAGCGACGATTGTCTTGTTGGACAAAGTGGGGATATTGATTGAAGATCCAGGCAAAAGTTAGTTCTGAAAAACAAAGTCAACTATTTCAATTGTATACATCATTGACTGTTCAGCGTTTTATACAGCCACATTTCCAACATGTGGTTCAGCTTATTCCAATGGAAAGATAAGTCAATGTGGAGCATGTGCAATTGATGGTAATTACTGCAGTTTAAAGTCACTAATAATGCAGCTCAGTCAACAGGGGATGTCCAAACGTTTTCATTCAAGAGCCACATACAGTACAGAAAAATAGATGGAAACTGTTATGACTGTGTTTTGGGTTGGTCCAATGTGACTGTGTTTAGGTTTAGGTCTTATTATGTTGTCCCTTATGATGAGAAGCATTTTTCAGTCCAGAACTAGCTTAAACTCTCGGATGCATCTTGTGAATGCTCGGCTATGAAACTATCCAAACATACACGTTGTGCTGCTATCGCAGAATACATCAGAATCGGGGGTGGTACACAACTGTTACAATTTACAAAGAGAATCACATTGTTACCAAGAACGTTCTCGACTACGTTCATAGGAAGACCGTACTTGATGAAGAATGTTGTTTTCAGTGAAGGCCTATGCTACGGGCTGCTAAAAGATGGTGGGCAAACTATTCAACACACTGTACAATTTTAGAAGAGTGTTTTTAAATTCCAACTCTCAATGCACCTGCTAGTGATGCAAAATCAAAGCTAGGGATTTTGCTTATGTTTGTACATTTTGAGAGGATTCATTGAGTTATGGCGGACAGCAAAAAGTCCCCCAGACAGACACCCATACAGTACACAAAGCACAATATGGGTGACGTATGACATTTAATATTCTTTCTTTTACCAAGTTTTCTAGAAGAGAAAATAATTTATTTAAGAAGGAAAATGTTTTCTTCCCCTCTTTTTCCCATTGATGGGCATAATTGGTTATTCTTTCATGGTCAAGTAGTGTGTCGAAAATAATTTATTTAAGAAGGAAAATGTTTTCTTCCCCTTTTTTTCCCATTGATGGGCATAATTGGTTATTCTTTCACGGTCAAGTAGTGTGTCAACTTGCCCCTTTATAACTGTATCATGTAATACAAATCACATATTTTTTAGAACATGTAGATGAACACCAAAGTGAATTGAGCTGGAAACGTGGACCACGAGGGCAACATCTACAGTATATCCCCTACTGGGTCATTAGAAGCTCTTCTCTGGTTTTCCCAAACCACTGATACTTATTAGATGTAATATGTAATCTTAGTTGAAAGAATAGGTAGCCTAAGGAAAGTGAGAAAACCCAAACTGGATCACACAATGATTTAGCTTATGGGTGGCATGGGCGCAGGCAGCTAAAACCATAGATAGAGGGTGTGATTTCGAGAAGTAGTATTTGAAATGCTTGTTCACAAGCAGAGGTTCATTCATAAGGAAAGAGGTGAATAAAGGTATAATTCTGAGAGAATCACAAAGAACAGATGGGCAAAGTGTAGCTCCCACTTCTGAGCTAAGAGGTTATAAGAGTCAAAACTGGTATAACATAACAGTCAATCACCTGATGCAATCTCAGTCTCAAAGGTAAGGTTATGGAAGTGAGTGAATGTTTGCTTCTGGTTGCTATGAAACAGACACAAAGCTGGCAAGGGTTAGCATACAGTATAACCTTAATGTGCACTGTATACTCTACGGGCCAAATTCCCAAAGAATGCACTGCCTCCATCATTTGCACTTCATTTGCTCCCGCACTTTGCGGACTTTCCCCACTTTGGGCCGTCTTAACGTACTATTCACAAAGGATAGTGCGCTAATGACATACGAACAGCAAAACACGCCCACAAAGTTTGACAGTTGAGCGAAGTTAGCTCCTGATTTCTCCCTGGTTGCCACACATGGCAAAGTATAAATGCTCGATTTGCGCCAAGAACACTGTGGAAACACAAAAGCAGGAAGAGACTATTTCACTCAATTCAAATGACAACTAAAAACACACCTGTTTAAAACTGCCTTCTCAACCTAATGTGATTCTGGTTTGTCTCTGTATTTTTTCGATTCTTTCATTCAGTTTCTTTGTTGTTGTTTGATGTAACGTCATTTGCACGGCATCCTTGAGTGCCAAGAATGGCACCTGAATAGTAATAATAATAATAATTATTATTATTATTAGTTAATTATTATTTTTAAATAGAAAGATTAAATGATCATAACGCGAGCTTTGAGTCCTGGCCAAGGAGGTGCAACCAGGACTGTCTGAAAACTGTTATCAACCGTCACCAAAATTCACTGGACATTCACTGGACAAAAATTTAAAACATATAATCTTAGCATTTAGGAGTTTATGGGCAAGCGTAAGTGAAATTAAAGGTGTATTCAAGGATCTTCTCGAAAAGCAGAAGTTTGTCACTTTTTAAAAAAAAATGTGCATGTGGAGTACCATCCTACCAGCTCTCCTGCTCGTCCGGGAGAAATGCCTATCAAATGTTGGAAAGTTTTTTTGTTTTTTTTTGCACTCACTCACACAAACACGCACACATACAAACATGGTCTCCCAGGCGGGGAAGCGAACCCATGCCAACTTGCATTGTAGGCAAGTGACAGTACCATTTACGCCACCTGGAGCCCCAAATGTTGGGAAGTGCGAGCTCATCTTCATTATCATTTTCATCAGTCTCTGCAACCAGCCTCACTTCATAGATGGATGTCCTCTTGCGGCTCTCAGCCATTTTCAAAGCATGCGGTGAGATCGGTGGAGCTACAACTATAAATGGCTGAATCTGAAGCTCAGCGGCTACATGCTACAAACACTCGAATTAGACATGTGCAGCTAGGAAGGATTATTGTTAAGATGATCCACCCAGAAGACACAGCGACCAAAGATCCTTGAATACACCTTTAAGCTCCAGTGAGTGCCTAAAGAAAGGAAGTTGACTTCATTCATTTAGTGTCAATAACATCCAAAATATAGGTGCAACCATTTACATATTTCCAGAGATTGATGTGGGGATATGTAGAGAGGGTGGGTGGGCAATTCTCTGAAATTGTGGACGTCATGTATTGTACTATAGCACTCCATCAAATTGCTCATACAGTGCGTCCCCTCTCGAGTGAGAGGCTTCCACCAAGAGCGCTAAGTTAACATCAGCTTTATCTCGACGTTATTTGCGTCACTCAAACTGCGTGTGACAATTAGTGCTGGTTTTAGTGAATTAGATGTTGTTTATTAATGAGGCTCATTAGCATAGAGGTGGGCAATTTATCCATCAAATATATACGTATTACCTCATTTAAATACGCGCAAATACTGCTGGTGCGTTCTACTTGGCAGCACAGTTAGTAACGTATTTGAACACCTGCGCGTGCTTTGTGAATTTGACGCTCTAGAGCCACCGTCCTGCGTGTTTTCCCATGTCTCCTTCCACCAACACACCTGATTTAATGATTGTTACCAGATTCTACAGAGCGTGCTGATGAGCTGATCATTTGAGTCATCTGTGTTGGAGTAGGGAGACATCGAAAAGAGGCTCTCAAGGATTAGGGTTCCCTACCTCTGCTTAGTGGATTCAGCCATAAGTGTGCAAGTAGCCTAGATAGCATCTCCCCAATAGTTTCTTTTTCACTAAAGAAATAAATATACAGTAGTAATTGATTGGATGAAACACAAATAACACATTTTCCACTAAAATAACTTGAGTTTGAAATCCATTTGTAACCTGCTTCAATTGCGCTGGTCAGAAATCGTGATCGCTACACAACCAATTGGGCCAATTGTCGTTTATTCTTTTCATTGTGCAAAAACTGATGGCCGATAAGACCTGAAATTGGCCCTCATTCAACAGTGCATCAGCCTACTTAAAATCACAGATTAAATACCAAGCTGTGCAGGTGTCATATCAAGTTTACCCTTTCTTCTTTCAAAATACAAAATAAAAGGGGCAAGCCATGGACAACAATAGAATTCAACACCAGGCTCCCACAGCTTGCCTTTCGTTCATTTCTAAAAATGTGAGAATACCGAATAGTGCTTTGGTTACAGCAGGCAATTGCACATAAGCCTGTGTCAGAGAAGAAAGCTGTCAAACTGTATTTCACACAGCGTGCTCCGGCCCATTATCCCATAGACCAGCTGTACAATGCGTCGCTCTACAAACGCTTCTCTTGTGTGGGAAATTGGTGTTCCAATGTGCAAGCTACTGTATGAAGAGAGAGACAAACTCAGCATCAGCCATTGTTCATGCTGCTCAGATGCCCACAGAGAAAAGAAAAAAAACACTGCATCTTTATTTGGAGTGTCATTTAAGAAAATATTTGTTGGCCTTTTCTTCTAAAAACAGCTGTGTAAACATGTTTTTCCGTGAAGTCTTCAAGCTGATTTATTTCAGAAGACAAAACAACTGGTAGCAACCAAAAAGCTTAGCATGACAAATCCAGAAAAAGAAAATCTGGTAAGGAATTGCTTTGTCAATAAGGTTGTGGAATAGGGTGCATGACTATTGAGAACATTTGGGTGGGGGTGAGACATTGATGTGTGTGGCATTGACATTGTCAGCTACAATGACTACGTTAACATACAGTCAATAACCCTTTCAAAACCCAAATGTTGGCAATATTCAGCCATGTAAATAAACAAAAACCCTTTTCTAACCTGAATATTTGGTCATACAGTAAATACAATCGGGGTACCTCCTTTGAAATGAATTTTGGTTTGTGCTCTGCACATGCTCGTTTTGCAGCTTCAGCAACTACATGTATGCACGACGGCCATCTTGTGTTGCCACTTGCTGAACAAGCTTAATTTGAATACACTGATTTCTCTGCGGAGTGTTCCCGTTTTTTTTCTTTCTCTATGGCGAAAATGCCAGTGGCTGTGTCCGAATGTGCACCTTACACCCTACATAGTGCCCTACTGAGGGGCCACACCGTTTTGTAGGGGTGTCCGAATGTCCAGGGAGCGAAAATGTAGGGTACTCAAATTACCCACAATGCACGCAAAGTAGTGAACTCGATGCTCACCCAACCGGGTTGATATAGACCACAACACATTGTAGTAGTATGAAAAAAAACATGGTGCGAGCCACAGCGCAAGCACAAGAATCAAAGTGATGCATAAAATATATTTTACAGAAATAATTAATTTATTTTAGTTGAAAATATGTACGACAAAGGAAATATAATACAGTTTTAAAACATTTGTATTCGCAATAATTTATGCATTGGTGCGTCGTAACAGGTACGGTGGTCACAGAAAGTAGAATGAGGGCACTATACAGGTGCTCGTCAAAAAAATGGGAATATCCTCAAAAAGTTAAATAATTTTCGTAATTCCATTTAAAAAGACAACATTTTCATACATTATAGATTCAGGGCCTACAACTTAAATAATTTCAAGTATTTATTTGTTTTTTTTACATTATTTGGGCTTCCAGCTCATAAAACCCATGAAAACAGGATGTCAAAAAATTTGAATAAAGTAAAGAAATCACCATGCATAATTCCCAGTCTTTTGCATAGGAAAAAAGATGAATGGGTGAACGGTATTTATAAAACCATATGTCAATCTTCAATAGTTGATTGGATTCCCTTTGCCTTAACCACTGCCTAGATGCGCCTTGGCATTGCCTGGGAGTCCTGGAAGCCCAGGCTTTCGTGATGCTTGCTGTCAGATCTTTGTTTTGGGGTCTGGTTGCCCTCATTTTCCTCTTGAAAAATGAGGGCCACAATACAATATTGTTTTTCAGGTTTGTTCTAGATGTTTGAAGTTTAAATACCTGTTTACGAGGAACCTTTTCTGTGGTAAAAGTTATAATATCCCACGGTAGGAGATGCAATTTTTGTACGCGGGTAAATACTTTTGGCACAACAGCGGAACACTTCCCCCTATTTTGGTGTGAACTTAGCATGAAGTGCTTCTGTATTGTTACAGTGTGCTTGTGTAGCGTAATCTGTTTACACCGATATTTATCATTTATTTATTCCACAAAGTTTTATCCACCGGCTCCGTTCTCTGTGTATCTGACGAGTCACGTCGATGAGCACACGTAGGTGCTTTTCTTAACTGTTATCTTGCACATCATTGAAATTTTTTTTTAATCAATATAAGGCCCCGTCCAGACGGAAGCAAAGCCGGCTTTGTTCCTCAAACAAATCTCGTACACACTGAAAGCGTAGAAGAATCAGCGAAAAAGACCAACACTTTTTTTTACAACTTTATTGCATGCCTTTGCATGTATCAAAACAACATGAAAAAGACAAACACAAAAGAAGTGACAATCGTGGGTAATTCAAGTACAACACCGCTTGTTGAAAAGCATTAGCAAGCTAAGGAGGCTGCGCAAACGACACGTCTATCCGCCTTTATTGTTGACAGACTGACGGTTCGCGCGCAGTCACGCGAGAATTGGCGCATACGTCATCAATCTGTGACATTACGTCATCAGTGGAGGAGAATCCTGCATATGGTGTCCAGGCGGACGCGTACGGGGCGCGTTTTGAAATCATTCCACTCTGGAGCCCGGATTTAAAAGTGATCGGTTTCAAGCTCCGAAACTGCGCCATTGTGTAGACGAACAGCTTAAACGGTAAGAAACTTGTGAGGATACTTAGAAACTGACTTTCTTGTGGACGACGCCTAAGTCTCATGTATGCCTTGTTACAATCATGTTACAGTAAGTGTAATGCATGTGTAAGACCTGTTGTGTTTTATTGCGTGTGTTATAGGTATAACTGTGCCAAGCGTTTTTCTTTGCATTTTAGTGATTTGAGGAGGTTTGACCCCCCCCCAAAAAAAAATAAACTGGCTGTGCGGTGACCTTTATGTCAGGGAGTTCTGGCAAGAAATTCTAGCCACTTTCACCCCTGCATAAATCACAACATATAGCATGATAAAATAAAATATAGATGGGTTTATGCAGCAATAGAAAATTATAAATGCTAAAAATAAGTTGAAAAAGATTACAGCAAATTACCTCCAGAATGTGCTGGTGGGCCACATAAGAGAACCACTCCTTGACCTTCTCGGACATTGACCGTACTTCTCACCGTTTGCGTTTTGAAGTTCTCAAGATCTGAGGAAATAAGGTAATAATAGATTAAGATTGCAGCTGAGAAATATGGAATCACTAACAGTATTGGACTATCTGTTAGGGATCATGTGCTTTCCCTCCCTAGCTTTCACTTATTCACTGAGGCATGTATTTGATGTTACACTTTGAGCCATGGGACTTTAATAGGACATCATTGGTTGCTCTGGGACATCTCCTGACAGTCTGTAATGCTTTGAAAGCATCTGGAGTGCTGATGAAAGAGATAGATATAGCTGTATGACGTTTACTGTTTTGCACAAGGAAAAGATTAGGCAGCGCGCGGACTGAACAAACACTTGGGAGCATGCATGACAAATGAGTTTGCGCTGCCAGCAGCCATAAGTAGCATCATTATTAAATGTGGCGTAATCTCACACTTAAAAGCATTAGCTTCCCCATCCATACTCACAGCACAACTTATCCCTTTCAAATTAATGAGCAGTTTCTGGCAGACAAAACCTAAACCTGGGATGATAAACCACCTCTGACTTCATGAGTGATGGAGGTAAGATGCTGCTGTCCATTCTCTAATCTGCCTGCACCCTCTGGCTAACAGACCCGTGTAAGGCTTCCAAACATAAACAAAAGAAAGTCAGTGTGACCGATAAGGGAAATTAAGAGGGAGAAGATTATGGCGAGAAGTGGGACAGGGCACTGGTAAGATTAATGAGCAGCCCTCTGATGACCGCGGTGGAATCAACAGTGCCAAGTCACGACAGGACACCGAGGTCACAGGAGGAGACGGCTGACTTGAAATAGAGACACAAGTGACTTCCTTGTGATCTCAGCAGGCTGTCTTGATGAGTTCATCACTTATATTAATTTACATTTACGAGGAATGGTGAGATTCAAACACACAGCTGATTACAAAAGCATTCCATGAATATTGATTATTTGGATAAAATTACAAAACGCCACTCTTCTTGAAAGACTTTCAGCAAGATGTTGACACACGTAGGTGGTAATTCATACAACATGGAAAACAGGCTGGATAGGGGCTCTCGAGGACCGAACTTGAGCATCCCTGACTTACCGTTTCAGTTGTGTGCCTTTCTGAATCATGTCAAGATTTAGACACATTTTTAAGGGACCATGTGTCAATTAAGTGCCATCTAATGGTGAACTAATAGATGCAATAACCCAAGTTCGAAGCACGTATATTTTGAATCACGTGCACTACGGTGCCTCAAAGAGACCACACTTCACAAACCTACCACCAATTACTACGTTCGATAAGTTTGTCTCCTTTGGGTATACGTAGCAGAAAGATGGCGGCGAAACATGTCAACCTCCTGTAAGGCGTGGCGCGATCAGTGCAATAGGTTAAAATTATCTTTACACCCCACAGAATAGAAATTTTAGCTTAGACCACATTTAATTTCAAATGAGGTTAGTAGTGTAAATGAAGGGTTAATCATAATTTATCACAAACATCTCAAAGATGCTGATATGCAAATTTCTTTGCAATGGCTCTTGAAAATGGCTCAAAAGTACGTACACTAGTTGGAAAGGCACAACATTTCTATACAGAGAAGTCCTCATTACAGAGAAAAAGTGCATCAGCCATGCTGATCTCTGAGACCTCCTTCACCGTGCATTTGGCAGACAATAAATGTCAAGCAGCATTGCTCTTCAGCCATCCCCCATACTGTATGTAAGATTCATTACAGGACTGTATGGACAACGGCAGGCCATCTCACGAGAGGAAGTTAAAGGGTCTCCATCCTCGGGACATAATCAATAGTCAGAGATCTTGATCAAGAGAAGAGAGGTTCCTTTGCAGTGCTCATAAGGAAGAGAGGGCCCCACTTCATGGCCAAACTTTCTGAGTATCTTGTATGGGTGGTAGTGTAGCAAAAAAATAAATAAATCTAATCTTTAAAATGAACCCTTTAGACTAAAGAAAGAGGTGACGGATATTTTCAGAGTCAACAAACACATAACTTAAATATTATTTGAGCTGGTCTCCTTTAAAGTAGGGATCACAGTGCCTCCCTTATTACATGGCGAGCTATGTGTCAGTTTAGATTGAGCATTGATGCTGTCAGAGCTGGTAGCGCTAATTAGAATCAATGGAGTTGAGAAGCTGCTTTTCCCACAGTGTTTGTTGCATCTGGCATTTCATTCGATTACCATCAGGCCCGCTAAAATCTATTCGGAGTAATTCTGAATAGTAAATTAAAGAAGACCTAGACCATAAGCACATTACATGCATGTCAGGTCGACCTACAAGAGATATCCAGATCAAGTGTGTCAAGATCCTTGCCAGAGATTTTCGTACTCACATGCAAATTGGATGCTCGCCTTGCGGCTCAGGATGGACCCCCTCATGTTGAAGGCTTTACACTGGTATATCCCAGTATCTTGGTCCTTGTCCAGGTTGCTAATGATCAGGCTGCCCCCAGACATGCGACGCCGGTAGTCATTCTCAAGATCAATGAGTGTGCCGTTTAGTGACCATCTGAAAAAACGCAAACACAATCAGTAGCTGAGCCCGTGGGAGATGCACACTCAGTATTTATCACAAAGATCAATATCTTGTTCTGCCCACATCTAAAAGACAAGTTGGGGTAGCATTTAAAGTATTTTGGCATTAGAAATTTTTGTGGTTTCAAGTTTCACAACTTTTGTGAGACGCGTGCACCTGTTTAGCTAGTCAGTCTGAGATTAAATAAATTACACTGATCACCATGTGCCTTATTCAAGACCTTCAAACTGCATTGGATTTGTAAACTCTATTCATTTCTGTATCTTAAAAAAAATCTGTATCTAATAAACTGATACATTACTGATGTACTGATCTTCACACCCACTTAAAATATTGTTTGTCTTTTAGGTTGATTTGCAGCAGAGGCACTGTTGAAGATTTTTACATATTGTTTTACAGTATTATTTTTTAACTATTTTTTCCTGAAACACCCCTAAAATGAATCCAACCAGCCCCAAAATTTGAGAGATCTTAAGACAAAAATACAGTACAATATCGCCACAAATATTGCCTTAAAAATTGCCTTAAAAATTGTTGAATCTACCCAATTCCGCCAACTTCTTCACTGAGTCTTCCAGTCACATGAGTGAGCCAAGTGAGTGTCCCTACATTACTTAAATATGTTGTATATTTCTCAACTTCTCAATATCAGCACATTGTTTTCATTACCAGGCCTAATTTCACTGTTGATGCTGTTTGGTAGTAGCTATCTGACATTTTTTTTGAGCTAGGAGCATTGCAAGTGGTCAGAATGCTCTTATCGGATGTGCTCTGGCACCAGCACCCCTAAACTTCTGATCATAGAGCTGTGCCTGCAAAATACTCATATTTTTTAAAGATATGAATAGAAAAGAGTCATGTTGCTGTTAATATGACCGTGTGATATGTGAATCTTCAGATTTGCTGAGGCATCACATCACAGTTGTTCAACTGTCTTTTAGAAAAAAAAAAGCATTTTATTTAATTCTTCGAGGCAGACTAACAAGCAGTTAAGATATGCTTCACGTTGACTTAAAACCAGTGAACATTCGCCGAGTTTCCTAACTGACCGACTACAAAAGACACATCTGTCTTTTATGACTTCACTATTCATCTTAAAAGTCTGTGGCAGTCACTTAATGTGACCAATTTTGTATATTCCACTGACATTACTTTTAAAAGCCATCTTGTCAAAGTTAAGTTCTAAAAATATCCATCCACAATACTGGCATTAAAATAAAACACATTTTGACATTTACATTTTTTACATTTATTTGGATTCCATATTTTCAGCTATGTCTGTACCATAGTAGTTTAAAAACTGCAGCCGCCAGTATGATTGATTTTAAAGAGAGGTGGGCAGACAGCCATTCCTTTGTGCGCATGCTGCTGGAACTTTGAGTGAAGTAAATGTACTCCAAATACCAGGAAACCAACTAGCTTTTCATACCTACCTCTTGCACATGAACAGTACCTAGAAAGATTTTGTCGCTACAGTATTCTATCATTAGAAGGGAAATAATTTTGTGATCACTGTACCCGTTACATCTCACTTTGGAATAAATTAATTGGTAAAAGCATGTCATTCTACGGTATTTGTAATACTGTATGCATTTATTAAGGAAGAGAGATTAGGAGAAACACTGATATTCTTGACAGTGAAGTGGATACCTGGTTGTTGCTTCACATCCAGAAAATACAAAAACACAGTGAACAGCAATGGTGAATCAGTAATGACAGTAGCGTTTTCCCTGAATGTCGCACTTGAATCACCATTTCCATCTGTTTTAAGTGGTGTATAATGCTTTCGTAAAAACAGCAGGTAAGGACTCAAAATATGTGAAACCCGAACTCAAACAAACTGCATTATATCTAACGTCATACAGCGATAGGTCCGAGAAGAGCTTACTCTTAGTCCAACAGTCCTATTTTCTTTTAGCTGTGTGGTATAGGCACAGCCACATCTGAGCCCCTTGAGTGAACTCGCCATAACCTTGGGTTTCACATACATTTTGCATGAAGTCTCATCAAATAGACTGGGGACTATACTGTAGCGCGGTCTCATCTGGCATTCCTTTAGGCCAGACACCCACAGAGACCGCACATGCCATAAACTGTACACATACACACACGTGCACGGATTGCTAAATCAAAATTGCTCTTCAGGATCTTCAATTACATTGAAGAGATTATCATTGCTGCTCTATGAAAAATAGGCAACATATTTTAAGATACATTAAAGGTAGCATTGGTTCCTGAAAAGTAATAATGCATACTGTGTATCCCTGTGTACCTTGGCTAATGTTGAAATATAGCATTATTAGACACAGGTGGACCAGGTTAAATGCAAATAAAAACATCCTGAAAGTTGGTCATCGAGTGGTAGATTAAATCCATTGTATACATAGTAAGATGTACAGGAGGGGGAAAAAACAACAACAAAACATTCAGTTCCACTCAGTATGGACATAAGGTTGATGGGAACATCTGGCTTTCAATAAACTCCGCCCCACATTGTTAGTGGGTGCATGCAGACCTGCTACCACATCTTTAGTTACATCACTGCATTGCTTAATAATCTCAACAGACTGAATGATGTGACAGTGATTTGATAACAGCAAATCATTTAACTCATTCAAACTCAAAAATGTGTAAGTATGTTCTTAATTCTTTGTTTTTCACTCCCAAAAACATATATATATGTTTTTTTTTTGTTGTTTTTTTCATGCGAGAGCATACAGAAGGCTTTGAACGCAGCTTCTGACATGAAGAGGTCGCTTAACCCCTGGGCGTTATTTGACCATTTTGGGGCTTTTTGTAGTTATTACAAAAAAAGACCATTAGGTGGCAGCAGAGTATAAGAGATCAACCAGGGCCATGTTGCAACAAGCTCGCTTTCCCAGTGTTTTCAACAGGTTTGTGAATAACGATGAAATTTAGCTATATTCTAATGCTAATTGCAAAACGGAAACAGATAGAAATATACTTATTTTTTCCTAATGAAAGAAGAGACTCTCATCTTTATTTTGGCAGGTTCCATGTTTTTATAGCAATAGAACACAAGATTCTGTGTACTTTGAAAAATCTGTCAAAAAACAGTAAAACAGCGGAGGGGGGTTGCTTCAGTGAAGATACTTGCTTTTATTGTTGTATGGAACTGCAAAGAAGCATGTGTGGTGTATGTACACTAGTGTGGGCAAATAGTCATTTTGTGCAGATAAATGCAGGCTCTCAACAAACATCTTTATCTTTATACACCCTCACTTCTAATTATGCCTGGTGCAGAGCCATAAACACAGGCAAAGCCATAAATCTGCTTAAAGTCATGTTCCATGATAGGAGACCATCTAGTGTGTTGTTGTTGTTTTCTTCCCAATCACTGCAGTGTCCTTGATCTTGTGTTACAGCAGATTCATAGTGAACACAGTGGCAGGTGTATTCATAAAGCCCAGCTCACAGCCCTGGAGTGTGCTGCGGTGCTTCACTGGACTATTTATCAAAAGAGACTCTGTCAGGGCTCCTCTCCGTACACTCGCAGTATCGAGAATAGGTGAAGAAGGGGCTTGGATAGTGATTGAGTGAT
Organism: Vanacampus margaritifer; assembly: GCF_051991255.1. Classification (NCBI taxonomy): domain Eukaryota; kingdom Metazoa; phylum Chordata; class Actinopteri; order Syngnathiformes; family Syngnathidae; genus Vanacampus; species Vanacampus margaritifer. Next base: position 17,025,592 of record NC_135439.1, on the reverse strand, counting down.
CATTCTTCAAAACCTTAATGCAACATTGTTCAACTAAATAATAATGTACAAGTATCCGACATCCAATCTAAAAGTATGTGTAGCTATTGCCACATTTTGTGTTATCGACAATATTTACTAGAGCAATTAAACTTACGCTTCTGATATTTCCAGAAAGCTTAGGGCTTTGTGTTCTGATTTGACATTTGTCAATGATTACGTTTTAAAACCCAGTGTTGACTAATCAGTCATCTCATCGTGATATTTTACCTAAATGGGGGCATATTCTAGAAACTTCCAAATGTCTTGTGGACAAAAAGTTGCAGTATTTCTCTGTAGTGTCTGCCTACTTTTCAAGTGTGAAACTTAGCAACCAATTAAATCTTATAGTTAACTGCCTATTTGTGAAAATGTGCCTGTGAGTGAGCTATTCTATTATAAAACAGCTTATTAACATAATAACCTCTTTCCCCACTGTGCTTCAACTTAGCTGAACACCCAGAGAAAAAGAAGCAATTTGAAGTGGCTGCTGAACCACTCTATCAAAGCCAAAGGTAAGCAGAGCTGTAGTTTTTCAGTGTTAGCTAACAGTGTAGCTTCTGATTGTAAGGTATACTAAGGTTCTGCTAAGACGTCTACATGTGGGTGGAGGGTTATTATTATTTTTGGCTTTTTCAGGCAGCAAATCTTTTCACTAACAGAAAAAGGCATCGTCCATATATATTCTACATTGCTTACCCTATTCAGGGTTGCTGACTTTTTGGCAAACTGCACCCATGACTGGTCCCCAGTCAATCACAGGGCACATACAGAGACAGACAACATTACCATTTCCACCATCACTAACTGGGAAGTGAACTAATGCAGCCTATGCAGACATAAGACAAATTAACTCGCCAAGTGACTACTGAAATGAAGCATGAAGCTTTCTGAGAGATGCTGATTATTCCATATCATTAAGGATGGGTGAGTACTAGGGTTATTATAGTTTTGGAAGTTTTCCTTTTAGTTAGTTTTTATTTCGTTTTAAGTTTTGTTTTTTAAATTTAGTTAGTTGTAATTAGTTTTCACGGTGGTTCTGTTAGTTTGTATTAGTTCTTTAATCAAATGCTTAGTTTTGGTTTAGTTTTAGTTAGTTTTAGTATTAGTTTTTGTTTTATTTATGTATTTTTAAAATTGTATTTCAAACCCAATTTCAAAAAAGTTGGGACACTATACAAATTGTGAATAAAAACTGAATGCAATTATGTGGAAGTCCCAAATTTCAATATTTTATTCAGAATAGAACATAAATGACAGGTCAAAAGTTTAAACCATAGTAGGCTGGGAAGCGTACAGATATGTATTTCCCCGGTATCTCATTGTCCTTTCATGTTTTGTCATGTTTTGGCAAGATCAGGTGTACAGTAATTGTTTTGTCACATTCAATTATAGCATGTCCCAGCATGTGACTGTTTATATTGTCTTTTAATTTGGTCTGGGAGTGAGTATAAATCGTGTATGGGTTCTGCCTGGGGTTCACATTTCATCTGTAGAAAACCTTGACAAGATTTAAATGTTCATAATGCACCATTTAAAATAATTACACTGGAAATTTTAACATTAAAGTAAACAGCTAGCATCTGATTGAAAATGGTGAAAAAGTAGAATCAAAAGCATAACCTGCAAAACATTCCTCCGATATGTTTATGTTGAAAGTAATGTCACTCACAAGGTTACTGCACCCGCCCTCTTGCAAGCTGTGCATCTACATGGTGCTGACCAAGCACCGAAACACAATCTACCACAACATCGCCACCAGATGTCTTTTTAGGCAGAATCCCATTGCAGGAAATAGCTTCAAAGACAATAGGCCTACTTAATGTGCTGCAAAGTAGACAAATTAGTTATCTTCTCCAAACATATATCATAAGCATTTCATGTTGATTACACAACCGTCCAAAACACATTATTCATGAAGTTAACCTCAATCTCTTTAAAAAAAATTGTGTGTGGCAAATTCGCCACTGTGGGAATACCGTGACTCACAGCAATGAAAATGCATCAAACTTTCTTGGGAACATTGAGATTTTGCCAGATGACTTCAAAGTCTATTTTGCCTATACCATTATGCACGCTATATCTTTAGCCTTGTGAAAACAGAAATAAAGATATCAAAGCAGCGAAGAGGAATTGTATGTGTGCAGACCAGATTGGGTTTAGCGGGTGACATAAATTTGATGAGGCAATTTACCTGTACTGTGGAGTAGGGCTCCCTTCTGCATCACACATAATGGTGGCCTGCCGGTTGGGGGAGTTGATCGGCAAAATGAGGTCAACTGGCTCTGTCCTCAATCTGGGCCCTTGAAATATGACATCGTCTGTAAAGGCTGCAGACAAACCCAAAAATTGTGAAAACCACAAAGACTGAGAAGACCAATATTAAATGTCAAGAACGTTTCACTCATTTTTTTAATGCTTGCTTTTCTTTTTCTGTTATTTTATTTCTTTTTTTACTATTTCTTCTTTGATCCTGCTTTGTTTTTCTAAAAATAAATGCACTAGGTCTATTCCCATGGTGCGGTGTGTATATTATTTGCTTATCTTGCAGCGAGGAAAATGCACCCCGCTTATCTTGGGCTTTAACTGCATATGCAGACATATTTGCCTCCACAGTATCACCCTGCTTCAAAACGAAAATGCAAATGATTACAAATGTTAGCAATAACTCATATACTGTGTACATTACTGCGAAAATACTGCACTAGGTAGAATTTAACCAGTGTAGCAAACTTTTATGTAGCACACTGGCACCACATGAATAATAATAATAATAATAATAATAATAATAATAATAATAATAATAATAATAATAATAATAATAATAATAATAGCAAAGACTAAGGTTGAAGACTCCAGAATAAATAATTCCTTGTAAGCAATGCAGTTGCTGAGTAAAGCAGAGTAAAACATTTTCAGATAATCTATGTCAGACAGCATGCACATAACAGAGGGCTGTATGGGTGAACACATCTTTCAGCGCTTCAAAGGTAGGGAAGTGGAACAAAATCTGGTATCAAATGAAGGCAGAGCCAACAGGCGGCCAAAGTAGAACTAATTGGTGCCCGAATGCTTACACTGCAGCATGTGGCTTGTAGCTGTACACATGCTTTAACTAGTTGTGTTAGATCAATAACACACACTCCATTCCAAGGAATACTTTAGATTGATATTTAATGCCACAACAAATAAATAAATAAATTAATTAACTTAATTTAATTAAAATAAACCTTTGGCAAAGAATATATATACATAGCCAAACAAAGTGATGTTTTTAACATAACGAGCATCATCAGCTGTTGTAATTTTTAAGGATTCTGAAGTATTCAGTCCCACTCACAAGACAGTGGAAATAATATGGAATTTCCAAGTCATTTGAACAGAGCTTGTTATTTTGTGCTGGTCTCACTAGTCCCAAGTGGCCACAAGGGCAGCGAGCGAAGCCGTGTTGAATAGAGCTTAAATGACTGGCTAGATTCATTGCACGGCTCCTGATAATGATCTGGACAGTCCATGAACAGGAATGGTGATTGGGCTCCCAGTTTTCCCTGACAGTTTGCTGCTTATGTGCGCTAGGACAGTCCTCGAGGGAAAGTCAAGGATATCATGCCATACATATACTGTACTGTATTAGTCTCATTGGAGATGTCTTGGGGTTGTTTACCGATGCACTAATTGGGTTTCTACCTTATTAAGAACTTTATAATCCAAGTACTGAATATATTTTAAATAGGACTTTTAATTAGAAAATCGACTTCAAAAGCACACATTATATACTACAAGAATGACCCCCCCCCCCACCCCTCCAAAAAAAATGCAATTAAAAATCAACTGTTGATTTGAGGTCTGAAAAACTAAGGCAACAAGGACATCACTAATATGTTCAAATCACTTACCTGCAAGGCATCCTGTGATTGATAGCAGAACAATTTGTTTCCATGGTAACATCATCTTTAGTTGCAAAGGGCTAATGGGACTCTCATCCAATTACTTGTGAATGGACTTCTCTCCTTGTGAATACAAGAATTTTAATCTGAAGGGAAGCAATTACAGGTGTGATTAAAGTGTGACATTTGGATAGGAATACAGCAAGCATTAAAAGTACTGCAAAACTAGTTGTTATTATTTTGGAGTCAAAATATGGGAAGCGAGTCTAAAGGGAGCCAGAAGCAACATTGGGGAAAATAGCTGAAAATATCTGGGTGGCAAATTTCAGGTGGCACTGAAGAAGAAACAGCTGCTTAATGGGTGTGTTTTCTTCTACTATGCTTGTTTCTCATCCTGCCTAACAAGCTCATATCTCCGGCTTAAAAGAGAAGTGAGGAAGGGAATGAATGACCTCAAAAGATACTTACTCTCTCCCTATTTGACTATTAATAGGAGCTGGCAGACTGTGTATACCAGCACTCTGCAAAACGCCACTTCACACTTGAACAAAGAATTTGGTGTTCAAGGCACTGCAAGCAAACTGCATTTATGTCCACATGCATAACATTTCCAATGAACGTTTAATGCCAAGAATAATGAACATTTGACATGAAACTGTAAGGTTAGTCAATGTCTTTAAAAAACATTTGTCAATAATAAAGGCTCTTAAAATCAACTTCAGGAGACTAACATCTCTTCAGTCTGTATGTCCCATTTAATGTCCAAAAAAAACCCCAGTATTTATTAGATGAAAGAACAAAGAGGAACAGTAGTGTAGTTTAAATAATCTGAAGAGCTCATATTTACAAAAAATGTTCAAGTAAATCTCTGGTGAAGTTGAATAATGTTTAAAAAGCACTCGTTTTGATTAGTCCACATGTAATTGGGGTAATTGGAAACAGGTGAGTATCACAATTGGTTATAAAAATAACATTCCCAAAAGGCTCACTTGTTCCCAAACCAGGATGGAGAAAAGTTCACCTCTTTGTGAACAACTGCGCGAGCAAATACATCTGACGAGGTATACTGATCTGACAGAACACCGACTTTTGTGTTTCCCGGTTCATCTAAAATGGACTGACGCATAGTCGAAAAGTGTGCTGTGGTCTGACGAGTCCACCATCCATTATCCACATTTTAAATTGTATTTGGAAACAATGGATGTTGTGTCCTTCAGGCCAAAGAGGAGAAGGACGATCTAGACTGCGAAGCGCAATAGCCAGCATCTGTGATGGTATGGAGCTGTCGTACCCATGGTAGGTGGTAGGTAACTTGCACATCTGATACTACTTAAGTTATTTAGTCCTCACAGTACTTGCATATTTTTGTATTTAGTATACAACTGCAAAACTAAACTGTCAACAGGACATGCAGAGCAAATTTAAGGACACATATCCAGATATGCCCCTAGGTGAATATTAAAAAATTATCAACTAAGCTAGTCATAACAGCTTAGTTGGCATAGCACAGCATAACATCAGAAAACATAAGCAGCTAACATAGCAGTAGTTAGCAACATGTTTTGGGCAATAATGGCATAAACTGTATGAGAATATTAGCCATGTATATATTTTATTTTTACGACAGTATTTTACTGTATCTTTTTGACTCTATGTTTGCCCGCATCCTGTCCATAAAACCTGATGACACCGTTGATTAAAAGGTATGCCATGGGAGGTATTGTAAATGAAAGTCATGGCTTAATTTTAGAAAAGTTTGCATTGGTGATTTGCGTTACTGGAGAAAAGCCTACTGTACATCCTGTTCCACAATTGACTTTTTGTAAAATTATTACTTCAAAATGATAACTTCAAAGAAGGGAACATAAATAAAAAAAAATATGTCTGGTGATAGAAAAGAGTCTACTGTTTACTTTGATAGGTGTGGTGTTTGTATGGTCACAGAACACAATATTCTGTGGGTCTTGAATGACCATTCAAAAGGCTCTATTATGGCTGACAATATGAGGAACCCTGCTTTGAAAACAGCACATAATGAATAAGTTAGTCATCCTTATGTGTGAATCTGGTGTTAAAGGTTGTTAATGCAAACAGAATATACACATTCAATAAATATGAATTCCCAAAATGTGTTCAGCACATGAAAAATGTGGGTTTAACTGAACTGTGGACTTCTGCCATTTCCTGAGGATAATAACAGTGCTGTGCTAAGAATAGTGAAAATCTGTGAAGTCTTGCAAACTACTAAGTTTGTCTAAATGAAGCTCTTCAACTCGGTTCAACAGTTTTTTTTACACCGAGACGCCATCAGGATCCAAATGTTTTCAAAGCAATACTGTTATTTTTCCGGCCTGAGGACAACAACTGAATATTAGTGAAGGTTCCAAAATAAATCCACAATTGGGCAAATTTGTAAATGACAAACTGTGCATATGGGACTGTCACTGCATTGTCCAAAAATAGAATGGAGACTAATATAGTAAATAAATACATACACTTTGTAATGACTACAGAGTAGATTATTTACACATTTTGACCTTTTCTTTTAGACTTCAATTATATCTACCAGAGAGCCCAGATCAACCAGACCCCATGCAGCAATAAATGACCTAAATAGTCTTTGAAAGTTTTCTGTTGTGTATGTGTGTGGAACCTTGTCGACTGTAATTGTGGTATCCATAGCACAGAAGGGGCTTTGCTCAAGCTGTGACCTACATCACAGTATGTGGAAATTGATATGCCTCTCAGGATTAAGAAACCAACCCAACCCCTCATCTTTACAACATAACCCGGTTGTGGTGATTAACCCTGGGCTATTTTTGGCCTTCTTCAAATGGACAAAAAAATACCATCAGTCACATTTTTACCAACTTGTAAATGTAAGCTTGACATGTGAACGCTGACATTGCGTTGAAAAGGAGAACACGGAGGAAAGATCGGGGTGCTGACCAGGCACATGCTGTACAATAAGTGTGTATTAAAAGTTTCATCATAATTTAATGGCTAGTGCTGTCGTAACTTAACTCCTGGAGACGGTTGCTAGTGTGACGTAAATGCAGTCACAGCAAGAGTGGATTTGCTGTATTTTGAAATTTTGCTGCTCTGAAAACCCATCGCATTGAATTACACGCTTCTGGATTCTACCAGACAAAAAAAATGCTGGATTTCTCAGTGGCTCAGTATTAACTGCTATCCGCTCTCTATGGGATCCAATTCTAGTATCTTATCCCATCAGTTCAAAAAGCCTCGGGTTCCAGTGAGAAAAATCTCCCAGAATAACTTTGAGTGCACGTTTCTTGTTTAGTTGTTTTCAGTGGCACAGTGTCTATGCTGATTTGACACATTTGTGAAGAGCTTCACTTCACAATACATCCACACTGCTTTATGGGGACATTATTGGGCCCAAACTATTCACAAATGCATATTTCGATCCACAAATATGTAAAAAGAATTTGTAACCGTAACAACTTTTATAAATGTATGTGGGGGGGCTCTCGAGGGGGCTAAGGGTGCTTCAGGGTATCCAAAGATTATGCCAATAATTCTAACAATTAGGAGGCATCTGATTGATATAAATGCTGGCAGGCTGCATTGCAAGACGTGCGGCGCCACTGCCCCAGTGCCGCGATATGTCAATCATTTGGCACCTGCGGGGTCCAATCACATTTGAGCGGGGGTATGTGCCACCCCCACTGGAGAAGAATACAGCCAATCAAGAGGCCCAGTTTTTACAGGTGATATATATATATATCTTATGCGCATTCAACTATGTGTTTCTTTGATCCTTCCTCGGGTCTCCTGACAACCTCACGACTAGCTGGATTCTGAAGTATTCGGTTTAGGTGAATGGTATGGGATTTTTAATAGGTTTTAGGTGAAATAATGAATACACACTCACGCACACATGCACACATGCACACACACACGCACACACACACACGCACACGCACATGCACATTGTCACCCACATACAAAATACAAATTAATAAAAAAAAAAAAAAAAAAAAAAGAGAGCAATGATGATGACATGTCAAATCGGTAAAATTACCGAATGAACAATACTGAGCTCTCCAGAATTTTTTTTTTAAATGTTTTAAGTGTGTTTACACCGCATACAAATCAGTTTACGCATTTGCAGATTTATGTCACACTTTTTTTTTTTATGTCACACATTTGTGACTTCAGTCACACGTTTGTGGATTCTCCTTACACATTTGTGACTTTGTTTATGGATACAAATTCTTTTTACATATTTGTGGATCGAAAATAAGCATTTGTAAATACTTTTGGCACAATAATGGCCTCATACCACTTAGAATGCACTGCTGTTTGTACAATTCATTATGCCCTAGAATACCTTAATCTTTTGTTCAGAATCAGCTACTTGTCACAAATAACTGACACAACTTCCTTCTCATTCATTCTTGTGGTGCCACAACGCTTTTTTTTATTTACACAGTCGGAGGCTGCTTCGTAGAGTGGGTTGTTCCACTGTGCAAAACGCAGACGGTCATTGAATAAATGCTGGGCTTTTTCCTGCCCATCGGACGTGCGGCGTCTCTTGGGGTTTATGGACAGTGGACCGGCCCAGAAACTCGGCTTCTGCATGCGTGATAATTGGATCTGTCTGAGGCGTGCATAAAGAATGAGCTTTTGCATGACCAGCAGCCGCCACTGATTCCTATATCAACATTTTAGCATTTTGAAGAGAAATGAAGAATGTCAAACTATGGGTTCAGGTATGGGTTCAAAAACTAATTTACAGTCATGGGCGGATCTACCGGGGTGGCATAGGGTAGCAGATGCCACCTTTAAAGAAAGCCTTGCCACCATTGCTGTCACCCCAATTTGCAGCGATAAAGTTGACATTTACGATCGAGAAATTTCTGATTGCAGTGAATGCAACATTTTTTTTCTACATCTTTGTCAAAATTGTAAGGGCCAGCCTGTGTACAAATGTGCAAAGTGCAACGATCATTTTTGCCTTAAAAAAACAACAACTGCTTTTGTGAGTTCCACAAATTAGCTAAAGAGACATGCTCACTCTTCACACCGAAAGGTCAGTCAAACTGAGTGGGAGTAAAGGTATAGCAGTTATAAGAGTTGTAACTCCTGAAATTAACTTTGCTACATCAATAAAATAATCTCCATACCTGAGATGGGAACAGTCACGATCACGTGATTTATCAAGATGAAATTCATTTGTCATTTAGCACCGTAGTTGTGATAGTGTTAACACTTTTATCAAGCAACATCTTGATAAAAACAAGTTTAAAGTGCCGGCATTTTAGTGGGTGTAAAGAAAGACGTCATGACGCATTTACGTCAAGACAGAGCATGTGCGTTGCCGCACGTAGACTCGCCATTCCGATTGAAGTGTATACATGACGCTTGTTCGGATTGACGAAAGGAATATACCACACCTGTCATTCCGAATGAAATTCCGTTTGGATTCAGCCTTGTCATTCAGATTGGCCGTTTGGATTCATTCTAAACAGAATACATGGCTCCATGTAAACCAGGCTAATACACACGAACTGACGAGACAATGAAAGGCACACATGGCCGAGGGAGCTTGATTGGATGAGACAAGGGACGGGTTGACAAGCACAATAGACAACAGGGACACAAGGAAAACATGACAGCTAAAATTGAACTCAAACCAAATCAACAAAACACAGATAATGACAATATTCTATTAAGTGTAACATTGATCAAGCATTTTTGTTGTTGTTGTTGTTGTTGTTATTGTTGAGGCATCCAACTAAAAATGTGTAAGCTGACATGTTAATGTAATACAAAAACACTTTCCAAACTTTAGAATGTTTATAAAAAATTTTAAAACAGTATTTTTCAAAATTAAGGATAACAATAATTTTAAGCATTAACAGATACTTCGTTATTAAAGAACTTCCTGTTGCGACTGTGTTTTGGGTTTGGGTTGTATTATGTTGTCCCTTATGATGAGAAGTAGGCCCATTTGTCAGTCTAATTTTACCTCATTGTTATTTTGTAGTTTTGTCCCATAATTATAATGTTTGATTTAGCCACTCATTGTTTGTCTAGTCTTAGTCAAATGCCATGCAGTTGCTATGAACCCATAATAGTCTTTCTTATGCGAGGAATAAGCAGTTAAGAAAATGGATGGATGGATTTTATTTAGTCACTATTTTACCTTTATTGCTTTTATTCTGTCATATATAATTTTATATTTCACTAGCAAGATTTTAAAATTGACACTTCTGACAGTACGCCAAGGTCTCTAACCCAAGGTTCCTTCAGCATGTTGAGGTTTCCTTTCAGCCCTGCTCTCACAATCAAGGTTTCTCAGTTAAGCTTCTGAATCCAGTCCTCCTGCTCTGTTTTTACTTTGCTTTTTTTGTATAAAAAGTGGGGGTGTTAACATTTTTTTTACTAGGCAATATATCGCGATATTATAGCATGCAATTCTCGTATCGATTCAATAGGCAGCTGAATTGATGTTTAAAAATATTTTTGGGATGGAAATATTCAACAAAACGTCTTACTTAGAGTTAGGAGTAACACTTTAAGCATTGAAGAAAGAATGTTCTAACGTTAAGCTTTAATAATTTAATTTCAATGCTGTTCATACATTAAACAGATTGCAACCTTTTTCTTAAATTCAATGGCTCACAGTTATAAGCTTGAAGTACATTTTCATACAAATCTTACACTGTATATGTACAAATTTACTGATTAGTATTTTCTAAATGTAAGTAAAAAAAATCAATAGTCAATTTATAGATTTGTATCGGGATTAATCGGCATCACATGGAATCGTCACCTATGAATAGTGATACAGACTGAATTGCTAGATGCTAGGCAATTCACACTCCTAATAAAAAGACTCTCTGTTTCCCAACTCCCGTGTCTTGTCTGTGTTGCACCTCCGTTACTAACAATTTAAATTTTATGTTAAAAATTGTAAAATATTTTATGTTTTGTATTTTCTTAAGAAGACAATTGTGGATAAAATGACTGCCAAAACTGTGCACTCATAAAGAACTGCATTAGAGCACACATCGGGCGGGTTGGCAGAAGGGGAAAATAAACAATTCAACTTATATTTCTCTAAATCAATTTGTGTCTTGACATATTAATCATGGAATAGAGGTGTTAGCATTTTCTCTTGGCTTTCAAATATACAAGCACAAAATTGCTGTGCAGAATGTAATGAGTTACCTTTGCAGAATTGCCACTTTGTGTCTTTGGCTAGAAAACATCTCATACTAAACAAGATGATTAGTTGATTAGTGGGGCTGTTTTTAATCTGCAGTTGATAGACAGCTGCTTACTGGCATTTTCTGAACCCTTGAGGGCAGCATGGTAGCAAATTAATGTAATAATGGTGTCGGGAAAGGATCGTGTTTCTATTATAGGGCAAGCATTAATGACTCACAAATGGTTGAATGCATTCACCATATCGTTTGACTTATTTTCCAATTAATTATTGTCTTTCAAAGCATGCAGCCATCTCTGTGAAATCACCTGGAAGACAAGCATCCACCACTAAGGGATGCGATGCACAGCTGCTTTGCTTATGAATGAAGATTCACAGTCAATCGTGCACTGATGCATTCTCATTTACTCTGACTGAAGACCTGCGCAGCAACCCATTTCACATAATCCAGAGAGGACTGAAAAATAACGCAAGTGATTAACAAATAAAGACAGGGTTTAATGTCTGTATTTCACCACGCAGAAAGCTTGATGAAAAGAAAAGTCAAGAAGTAATTGTTAGATATTGATCGTGCCGTGCTGGTGCCTTCTCCCTGGCCCAGTGAATTCGGATTTTTATGACTATTATGCATCTCAAACAGAAAGTTATTTTATTTAATTGCCTCTACTCCCACCGCAATTTTAAAAGCTCAAATATTAACAACCATAGAAAATTGCACATTCTTAGTGAATTCATTTCCAGCATAAAAGTTGCATGAACTTGCTATTTTCTATTCTTCAAATTTCTAGTTCTGTAGTAATCATGAAAATTTTTAGAAATGTGGGTTTTCAGAATAGTGTGAAATTTCAACACAAATGTATGCATTGTATTTTATGACATATCAAAGTAATTAAAACTATTCCAATGTACTTCAGACTTTGAATTCTTCTTAGACCTATTTAACTTAGTTGTTAGTAGACAATTACATTATTTAATCAGATTAATCACATTTTAGAATTTTGATTAATCAAAATTAATCGCTTAATTAAAAAGTATTTTTTATCAACATTTTATGTGTGTGTTTTTTTACATTTAATGCTATGAGGACGTCTTCCAAAAATTATCCAAAAAAGTATCCACTGCGAATGCGCATCCTCCTCTTTTCCTAATCAGTTAATTACTTGCATAATTTAAAATGGAGAAAAAAAATGACCCCAATAGTTTGACATGAAATTTTCTGAATGTCATACACAAACATTTATTAAATGCTTTCCTTTAATGCATGCTATACCTTTAATTTAAACATCAAGCTAAAGGATCATCTGCGGTCAAAATTAATTAAATCTGCATTAATACATGACTAATGTGATAATTTTTTGTGATTAATTAATTAGTTAACACTTTAACTTTGATGTCTCTAATATATATATATATATATATATATATATATATATATATATATATATATATATATATATATATATATATATATATTGTGCATTTCCATGTGCAATTCACTGATTCACTGTGACTCCCTCCTGTGTTGAGTGTGGCTGCAACTCTCAGCTGCTGCTTGACACCCAGAATGGGAGTGAGCACACTTAAAAGAGAGCGAAGCAGTGATCCATTTCTCAACCCCATCATCAGCCAGGCACATCCCCAGACCTTCATCTAAGACTCTGCCACAAATACATGACAGGAGGTCAAGGAAGAGGAGCAAGAAACATACTTTAACACCTTTACGCCCACTGTCTTTTTCATACCATTTTACAGTTTTAAAACAAAGTCAGAAAGAACTGGCTGCAGGAGTGCTGTCAGGGATTTGGACCTCAACACTTGCTGTAAATTGAAAATATTATTTTCTCGAGCCCCTGACAGTCACGGGCCCTTAGAATCATCATCACTTTTCCGCCCATCACAGCGTTTGTGACTGGCTGCAATTTATGTTTGCCATTCACATTCTGCCAACTAGTTTGGAAAGCAAATGATGCTATAAAAAGTCATTCCTGCAGTGCCATGCAGGATTTTGCTAGGCAATGGGATAATTCCCTGCGTGGCTTCGAAGACATGTTTCACCACCATATTAGCTGCTGCTTGATATTCTCAAATTATGTGCAAAGGACTATAAATAAACATGACTGTCAAGAAGAAGGATTATAATCCATTTGAATAATGAGATGTTTTGAATGTCTGTGGCGGTAGTCTGGAGTTAAAAAACAAAGTTTTGCACACTAGCATGGGTAAATGTATAGATTTATTAATACCTCAGGAGCAACTGAACTGAATTAGTTGACGAAAGAAAGAAAGAAAGAAAGAAAGAAAGAAAGAAAGAAAGAAAGAAAGAAAGAAAGAAAGAAAGAAAGAAAGAAAGAAAGAAAGAAAGAAAGAAAGACATACATTATTAAAAGTTGGTAGTAGGCTATAAATCTAACAATACAATTTAGGTTATATCTCACTGTATCTAAAAACAAATAAAGTTGTCGGCTTTCTTTTGGCCCTCCTGCTCTTGTCTGCGTGACTGAGCAGCGTGTTACCATATGGAATCAGTGCTGGATGAAGGAAATGAGCCTCATCCATTTAAATCCCAGTAGGACCATCCAAACCATTTGAGACTTGTCTAGAAACGCAATCATCAGCATCGTGCATGAGTGGCCACTATCAACATGCACACCCTGAATCGATGCCCCTTCCGAACGTTTCATTAGGATATCCGCAGAAGACCTTTATTTCCCACCCTTGATCATATTAGGTTATATTACCTGTGATTTCATTTCAATACAAATAGCATGTCAACTTGGATTTTTTTTTCTTCAAAACGTGTTAATGCATCAAATGAAAGCCGGCGAATCTATACTTACTTCTCTTATGCAATTTCTTCCTCTTTATGAACCTGCTTTGATTGTAATTCCAATATCCGCTAGTGTGATGAAAACATTGTTCGCAGAAGCGTTCGTGTGTCTGGAAACCCGAAGACGTTATTCCGTGCGCTCTTTTTACTTTATCCTGTTCCCTCTTGGTGCGCGTCCACCTCCACAAATTCCGCCACGCTGTGATTTCACAGCCGGTGGGAGATAGGCGCAGTTTAGCGTAACGTTCCTCGATCCTCTCCTCCAATTGCCACTCCACGAGATGCGGCCGACAAACAGGGAGGGCAGCGGTGCCACTGAGCGGCGATTCTCGATGTGCGCATCCCACAGAGGGATCTGCTCTCTTTGTGCGCGGCGCACAAACATGCGCCCACTGCACTGGTGACGCGTGGAAAAGCGCTGCTGTGTGTGTGCTGCGGCACCGTAATGCGCCACCAGCACCTGCCTCTGCTCGCACTCGCTGTGTGTAAGTCTGGGAAATTTGAGGACTTTGCTCAAAAACGAGTCAAATGAAAGTGCCACGAAAAAGCCATTAGTTCGCTTTTATTTCATGGGAGAAATATAAGCTACGAAGATGCTCACCAGTCTGATCTTCTTTTATGACTACATACACCAACTTGTGGATTCCTCGATGCCCAAGTTTTAAGCAAAAGCTGTCTTTTTACGACCAGGCAACATGAATTGGTCTCATGCACACCTTGTGCCACTGCTGTTCAATAGGCTACTGAACATAATTTAAATACGAAGGTCAAATACATGAAAAGCTAATTAAAATGTGTTGATGACAATAATAGGGTCTTAAATTAAGTGTAAATATTTTCTACTGAGAGCTGGTGAGCAGCATTTATTCTAGCGTGAGAATGGGACGAGACAGAAACTTAATTCCCTCCCATTGTGTCACCTAATTTCAGTTTAATTGTTTTCATGATGCAAGCAACTGAAACGGTCCTTTGAAAGCTTCGTTTTGTTGCTCCGTGCTGGGTTTCAAAACAGCAGTTCTTAAAATGTGCACCCCTCGACACCATTAAGTACTGAGCCTTAGTTAAGTCTTGCTCATTAAAATGCAATGCCAGTCTCTTGTGTACAAACACGTTCACACATAAAATGGATATCGAACACAAGCCATTCATGTTGAGACTGCAATGGTCAAGTTCAAATTTGATCAAATTTCAAGTTGTTCCCATTGTCCAAATTCTGGTAGAAATATCTGTTCTAGTTCAAGATGCACATGCTCCATTTTGTGGTTTTAAGTGAGTGAAACACAGCTGCCTGCCTCCCATCGCCCATGCATGCCATAATACTACAGTACAGTACACATATATTGTGTTTTACAGCAACACCTAACCAGATTTACAATTTGTGTACCAGTGGTTGAAACTTTTGGCGTACACCTAGACATGTCCATTCAAGTAAATGAGAGTGAGCCCCGTCTTTCAATATTTTCTCACCTTACTCTTTACTCTGCACCATATCCATCAACGAACACACAGGTTTTAACATGCAGAAAGAGGACATGGAGTACAATAAAGACAAAAATGGGGATATATTGAAAATGGGGATATACTGAGGGGGGCAGCTGTGTCTCGCTCACTTAAACCCGGAAATTATATATATTTTGTTCTGTGCATTTAAAGGGCTATAATTTGCGACGTTGCCACATCATGTAACTGATTCATATGTCGAATTGCAGCAAAACCAGTGGATGGCATTCGACCACTAGTCAAATGTTGTGGCAGAACCGTGCACATTGCGAGTGCAATCCCGCCCACCCCAATTGATTGGTGCCTGTCGTAATGGAATATCAAGAGAAGCCAGACCAGGGCAAGCAAGGTTGGAGCAAAGCGAGGTCAGGCCGTTCTGTAAGTTGAAACGCGTCTTTAGTGGGACGTATAAACGAAAATGACTCTGGGCATTCCATTTTGGTTTCTTTGCCTGCCATTTGTTCCAAATTTGCTCTTTCTTTATCCGTCTTTTTTGTAACTTTGACTCAATTTCCATGCTGAGTGTCTCTCCGCTGCGCTGGTCTTTCTCTGTACGGTCTGCTGCACAGTGAGCAATTCTAGCCTGAGATGCAGACTTGACTGGCTGTCACATGGGATGACTTAACTCACATCTAATTGGTCTGTACCTTTCGTCAGTACCGTAAAGCCAGTAATGATGTGCAGTTTAAAATATAATCACCCCGTTTGTCTTGAACGAGAGTTATTGTTTTCTGTCTGTAGATGTGGTGCTGGATATAAAGCTGGGACGGCGTTACCTACCACTCACGAAATTCATTCACATTGGGTGTGCTGGCGAGTGTTAGCGTCAGGCGCTGCAGACATACTCCTGAACAATCTCCCACATGCAATTTGTTACGCCCCTGCCACAAGCCTCCTTCCAACACTTTTGCCATGGAGGCCTACAAGACATGACGTAAAAACCCACCCCCATCGCCACAATTGCCGATCAGCCCGGGCATCATCATTTGCATGTGATACATTAAAACACCATTAAGCTAATATGAAAACCTATGTGCACATCTCTAAATGTCCCCAAATCAACCTCTGAAAATACACAAAATTATTGCACCAATAATTTGTATTTTTTGGACATAAAATGAATTTTTTTTAATTAGAAATTATAATTGAATATAAATTAATTTAAATACAAACATTTTTTCTTAAAGCAAAAAGGGTACAAGGTAAAATCTCTAAGAAACAATATGTACAAAATAAAAAATAGAATTATTAATAATATAATGTTGTTGCCAATTATTATGAAGCAAGCAGAGGTGGGCACGTCAATGAGTTTTGAGCGTCTGTCGTTCGGCAATTGTCAATAGTCAGGATACCCCTTCCGTCATCATCAATATCTCAACAGCATTGTAATCATCAATTTGTCATTCCCTCAGCAAAAAATTATATCCGTCATTGACGGACTGGCGGAACGATGTCCACTTTAATGTCAGGCTGGCACGGGACTGCATGCACCAGGTGTTACTGACACCTACCTGTAGATACATCACATTGCACAACACACCCTTCAAGTCATTGTCTGTGATACCAATCACTGTCATGGTTTCATGAAATAAAATTCCAAACATATTAAAAATATTACAGGCAAGAACATATCTAAGTAAAATTAAGGGTTTATAAATTATAATTTTGAAGAAGTAAGAGTTATCGTACATTTTAGACATGGTTTCAATTGAAGTGCTGTGTGTTGTGTCAAATGGAGATGACTGATTGGCTATTTAGTTAGAAAATGTAAATCATTGCTCCGGGCGAGCTTCGCTGGCCGATGACGTCACATCAATGGCATTACACCTCATTAAATAAAATAAGAGCGCTGAACAAAGATTTTGTCAGGTAACTATGGAATATATGGTCTTCAATGTAAATTTGTGTTGAATTGTGTCAACGAAAGCATTTAAAAAAAATAAAAATAAGAGTGATGTGCTCATTTATTAGTTTAATGTATTCATCGAATTCACGTGGTACCTTTGTCTCTATGTAGTAAAGACAATTGACTGAACCAGCTCACTGCTTCCTCCTCGTTGCGTATCACGTGTTCAATGACCACCGTACTTGTCATGACAAAACAGTGAATAAAACTATTTAATATGACGGTATTTAAGTAGTGAAAGAATTTTATTTCCTTTGTCGTATATATTTTTCAAGTAACACATTTTATCTCCGAGTCTTCACTGGTGTGGCGCTCACGGGACAATGAGAAACAGTGAACACTTTTATTATTGTATGCAGACACTTACCCACTTTCAACTCACAGAATGCAGGCAAGTCATTCTTCCCTTTGTCATGCACAATCACGGTGTCACGGCAAACTTAAATCACCACGTAGCAACAAACTAGAAAACACCACCAATAACCAATAAAACAACTGGACCACTAACTAACGGAATAATTAACACAGAACAAGCATTCCAAACATCAGTTCAATCCCCAGTGCCGAAAAGCATTGCTGGGAGTGCCTCCAAGCTACCAGCAACGCTACACAGGCGGAGTGAGTCGGCACTTTCATCAATAGGTGACCAATTTCTGTCTCTTTTGCTGGCAATGGCGTCATTAGACCTATTTTACGAGGCTCAAGCCTACCTAAAATGTTCTTAAGCCCTCCCTAAATTAATTGGTTGTGTATTTTTTTTCTATAAATACAGGGTGCCACAAAAAAAAAAAAAACGGTCATCAACTAAACTTGAATAACTTTTGAAATAATTAATCAATTATTTTTATTTTTTAGATTTACCAAAAAGAGTCTACCACATTTGACCTTCGAGATGCGATGGATTAATGAGCAAAAGATATTTATAGCTGTGGCATATTTTCGGCAGAAGTCTATCCACGCAGCTCAATTGCAATTCAAAGAACGGTTCGGATGTCGTGAATTTCCTGTCCACTCAATGATCTACAGATGGGTCAACAAGTTCAGAACCCGTGGGACTGTGCATAACCTCAATCGTAAAGACACTAACAGACAATCACATTCTGGTCGACCGAAATCATCAAGGACACCACACAGCGTTGCTGCTGTCAGAGACTCTGTTGTCCGCAAACTCAAAAGAACTAAAGACACCTACAAAGCACGGAAATAAACGTTTAAATTTTAGAGATTATTAAAATTAATAAATAAAATGTATAATTTGGGGTTAAAAACTTTGAAAGATCTCAATCATAGGCATGGTGAAAAGCATAGATTTTAACAATAATAAAAAAAAATATTCACACTTAAATATTACTTTCATATCTTATTTAGAATTCATTGAGTAATATTTTCCTTCAAGTCACATATGCACCGAAATGTAACATGTGACTTCAGAAGTATTCGGGAGCAAACAGTTACTGTGCTTTGAGCCAAATTCATGTCATGCCTCTCAGTTAATAATTAATTAAATGTATCTTAATTGAAAATGATAGACTCACTTTATGACAGCACAGCTACCTTTTTTTGCATATAGTTTTTCATACAGTGTAGACAATGTGTACATGTATATATTTTAGGTTCATTTTATAAAAATGCTTCATGTGTTTGTGTACCATAATAAAATACTGATGGAAATAACACCTCAAGTCTAATGATGACTCTAACTTTTGCACAGTATTGTATGTATTCCTTTTTATCTGTCTATCTGTGCATCTTCTAGGGCAGGGGTGGGAAAACTCGGTCCTCGAGAGCTGGATTCCTGCAGGTTTTTGAGGATTCCCTCTTCCAACACAAGCTGATTCCAATCAACAGGATCGTTATCAGGCTTATGCAGAGCTTGCTGATGAGCTGATCATATATCAGCTGTGTTGGAGAGGGGAAACATCCCAAACCTTTAGGACTCCACCCTGTCCTTGGGGCTAAGCCCCCCCTTGCCATGGATCCTAGTGACGCCCCTGCTTGCTGGTATCCATATCCATAAAATAAAATAAAAAAGCGCAATACTTGCTGAAAAATCTCAACCTAGAATGCAGCTGCTGTTAATAGAAAGCGTAATTAATTGGAGTGTAAAAATAAAAAAAATACTAAATTGTCTTGGCTTGACACAGTCACGTCACATGGTGGCGACAAGCCATCTTGCCACCGTTAATGTTGACATGGAACCTTTGTCTCCATTTAGTAAAGAATAAGATCATGACAATTAACTTCCAGTAAAGTTAATTGTGTATTTTTTTTTAAATGAAATAGGGGAAAAGATGTACTCAGGCAGGTTTCTGGAAGGGAAACAAAACGTAACAACTGATTTGGATGTGATATATATATATATATATATATATATATATATATATATATATATATATATATAGAGAGAGAGAGAGAGAGAGAGAGAGAGAGAGAGAGAGAGAGAGAGAGAGAGAGAGAGAGAGAGAGAGAGAGAGAGAGAGGAGAGTTATTTTTTCCACTTAAAACACTGATACAGGGTATTACTCGAAATTTGGAAGGTTTTGAATAAATGTCACTTGGTCTACTTTATATACAGCATGACAGATGCATACAAATGTGCAGGGCCTAGCTCTTTCGATACTGTGAGTCGAACTTGTTCTTTAAAAACTGTAAGAAGAGAAAAGTGAGGGGAAGAAAAGACAGGTGCACAGTGATCAGAAAGAGGAAATTCACCTCTAGCTGTGCTGTGCTCCCCTGTGGGATAACACTTTGACTGAGAGAATGGTGAGATTTTTTTTTTCTGCTCCAGGGTTGGCAGCATACTGTACCGCTCTCATTGTTGTTACTGCCAGTTCTCTCAAGTTAGGGAGTATAACAACATCTACAGGCAAGAATAGCATTTTATTTATTTTATGTTTCATTGGTCCACTTGGTTTATGTGGTCCAAAGTAAAATAAAACAAAAGATTTTACAGAGAGTGGGTAACACCAGACGAAGAACTTGAAAGCAGGTGAAAGTGGAAGAAGTTAAAAAAAAGCCAACACAATTCAAGGAAGAAATTCAATGAAACTAAATGTCTTGTAAAAACCAGTACGCCTGTACACCATATTTAAAATCCCAAATACCTTCTATCTAGATGACACAATGCTAGTGGAGTTCCATTATAGAGAGGAGGTAGATGAAACTTATCAATGCTCCATTAACCTTTAACTGGCACTGCACTTTTAAGACAAATCTGTTCTGAAGCTGCCCTTCCCATAAAGTCCATTGCCTTTCTCCTGGCTCACCTTGTCAACAAGAATATCACTGTTCATAGTCAGAATGATGAATACAAATCCTTGATTTATGACGTATACCTAGAGCAGGCCCTATGCACTGTGGCAGCTGAAGTGAGATTTTATTTGGCACTCCCATTAATTTTTAATTTACATTCACTTACAAAAGAAAATGAAGAGCATTATTTTTAACATTGTCTTCAATTTATAAATAAAAAATAACCAGCAGAAGTCCTTTAGATTTACTTAATAGGAACATGTACAGTACATCGGTTGCACATGATTACAATGTCGTAAACCGATGTATATTTTCACGTGTTTTCCAAAGACTAAACAAATGATGTTATTTTGACAGATTTTAATCATGTGCAACCGATGTACATGATGAAATCAAATACTATTTATTTTCAGTGTTAATGTATTTAGAAACCAATCACAAATACGACTTGACAGGGTCTTTCATAGAGAAACTTAATAAAGTCCTACTTTTATTTGAAGAGAGTTGACAGAAACAAGAAAAGACCAGGTGTAATTAGTTTGCTTGCTTTAAAATGTTCATGCAAGTCAACAATTGTGTTTGCCAATTAAAACACTGATATTTGTGTGGAATAATTGATGAACAGCCAGTAAAAATGTCAGCCCTTCATGTTCACCTTTTTTTCCAATGTAACATTTACCCTGTAGGTGTTAAGGTTGGATTCAGAAAGAGAGCAGACAGGTTAGTGTGCAGAATGTTTATTGAAGGTTCAATAATGACCAGGGGGTTGAATCCAGGCAGGGTAGCAAGCAGTCCACATGTGTGGGCAGACTCAGCTGGTGCATTCGAAAGAAAAAAAAATGCAGATTAGGATTCTCGATTAGGCAAAAAGGCATAAACCTGAGATGCTTGGAGCTGACTGACTACGTGACAGCATATGTTAATCTGGTGATGAGGTGGAGTTCAGGACTGTCTTAAAGGCCTAGATACACCAATCCAACGCCGGCCAAATGTGACGACATCTACCCCCTGTGGCGTCGGCCCAGATGTCGGCAATTTGCGTAGAAAGATGACGTAAATACACACCGCACTGACCCGAATATCACGTACATTCAGCGCATGTGTGAGAAGCAATCCCCCCTCCATACCATTGGCGGGGGTAGTCATTATTCCTAAAGGCAACAGGAAACCTCTTTACGGGGGCGGGATATAAAAACTTAAACAATGCATACCGGTTACTTTTTCTCTCATGATGTCCTTCCACGTGAATGAAACCCTCCGGCTTTTTGCACAGTATCGTATATAAAAGTATATCCTACTTCCTATATCCAGTCGCATCCCCAAATTATGCCATAGTTTGGCTTTCATAACTTTGTCGGCATACCGTTTAACGGTAATATCATACAATGCCGGTCTCTCTTGAACCAAAGAGAGGAAGCCATCTAACCGATCTTCTTTCCAAACAGACATTGTACGTTTAAATGCGGAGGGTACAGCAGGGTGACGATGCGCAAAATGAGCGGAAAATGCATGCCGTCGGGCCAACTCCGACTTCCGACGTCGGATTGGTGTATCTAGGCCTTAAATATGCACCTTCTTCAGGGGACACATTCAAACACCTTCTCCAAGTCCACAAAAGACATGTAGACTCGGTGATCAAGCTCCTTTGCGGCCTTGACGACCCTGCAGAGGGTTTACAGCTGGTCCATGGCCAGGATGAAAACCACACTGCATTTCCTGAACCTGAGATTTGAAGTAGTCTTTGTTAAGTTCTGATGCATTTGTATTTAAACAAATATCCATCCATCCATCCATCCATCCATTATCTGAACCGCCTCACGAGGGTCGCGGGAGTGCTGGAGTCCATCCCAGATATCTTCGGGCAGTAGGCAAGGTACACCCTGAACTGGTTGCCAGCCAATTGCAGTACAACAAACATCAATTGTAAATTTTAAATATGCGTTGTGATGAATTTAGTCATCCACCCATTTTCTATACTTCTGTTCAGGGTCACAGGGAGCTTTGGGGAGGGGTGGGTTTAAACTCTGGACCGATTAATGATTTATTACAAGTTTGACACTGCGGGTCTGGTCATACTTCACAAGCATTTGGTTGAAACGAACCCAGGTGCGATTTCACTATGTAGATTGTTCAATCGAATGCGATCATCCACACCCTTGCGGTAACAGTGCAGAATATAGTACAGTAAAACCCAAAAGACTGCAACTAAATCATCTGTGGTAAAACAAGGATGTCAGGATGTCAAGGGATACATAAATATAAAGTGCACTTGCATCATTGCAAGAAATATATAGAGGGTGGTGTGGCAGATTCCAATATCTGTGAATGAGTAGATATGAAGGTGATTCTCATATCTCCTTTCTGACAGGCTCAACAAACTTCCCCCCCTTGAGATTCCTCACCAGTCAGCCCTGATAGCACACAATTCACTTCACCCCTTATGTGCACACACACTAACAGACACACAAATACACACGCGCTCACCCAGAACTGGCCTTTTTATTTAAATGCATTAATATTTAATTTTTGAACATGTTGCGAAAGATCACATGAGCACGTACAAAGGACCCCTCGATGAATATGCAATCATCTCATAAATATTTCAGCATTCCAATTCCCCATCCCATGGTTGAATCACCAAAAATCTGAGTTGATCATGATGAGAATTAACAAAAACATTTCTGCAATATTTATTTTTGAAAAGTACACACCAGTGTTTGCAGTAAAATATGACATTTGTTGCATGTAGGTAAGCAGTACATAACCAGTAACCCTAATAATCGATTACCTTAGATCAGGGTTCCCCAATTCCGGTCCTTGAGGGCCGGAGTCCTGCGGGTTTTAGATTTTTCCGCCCACTAGCACACCTGATTCATATAATCAGCTGATCAGCATGCCTGACAACGATCCTGATCTTTAGTATCATGTGTGTTGGCAGGCAGAAATATCTAAAACCTGCATGACTCTGGACCTCAAGAACCAGAATTGGGGAACCCTGTATTTAATCAATTCAGACAGCGCTGTAAGTGGCCACCTTGGTATTTTATACACTGATTGTTTTTTGTCTGCCTTTTTGCAGCCCTATGCCATTCACTTAAACAAAGAATGGGTTGCTAAAATCAGACAGTGTGGGTTCTTTTTTGGCTAACTTTCACAAATCCACAGCACTTTTCAAAATTACTAACGGGGCGAGCAGCTGTATCCTATGGAGGCTGGCAGAGATACAGACGGGGTGCGAAACACAGCAGCATTTTAAGAAAGCTTCGCAAGTGGAGATTTCGAACGTTCCTTCCATTGATTCAAATAGCAAATCTACGCTCGCTGCCCAATGGATGAGATACTTCCCTTCACCTCCAGACCAATAAAGAAATCAATAGTTGATGAAATACACTTCTACGTCAAGGATAGATCACATATGACTGCACCTCAGCACATCCAGCATTTGAACTACTAAAGTTTGCAGACAATGCTACAGTCCTTTGCCTCATATCCGATGCCAGTGAATCTACATAATGACAGAAGTGGGGCGGCTGGTGTCCTGGTGTAGCCAGCACAATCTGGAACTGAAGATGCTCAAGACTGTAGGATGATGGTAGACTTCAAGAAATGTCCTTTGCTACTCTAGTCTTCACACCGTCCACATGCATTTGTCAACCTCCAAGACTCTCAAGTGCCTGGGAATGACTGGCCAACACCAACTCCTTCCTTCCAATAGAGGATGTAGTTCCTGTGGCTGCTGAGGAAGCACGGCCTGCCATACAAGTTGTTGAGACAGTTCTGTACATCAGTCTTATATTCTGTTCTCTGTTCGTCAATCACACTTTGGTTTGGTGCAGCTTCAAAGGACGAAGTGCAACTGTAATGGAAAATTATGACGAGAGGATCATTGGTACCCACACACTCTTGAGGACATGCACACAAAAGCGAAAACATTCCCTAGGAATCACCACACTCTGAAAAAACACAATTTCCTGTTCCTTTGCTCTGGTGCTATGGAGCAATGGTAATGGTAAATAAAGTACACTTATATCACAATTGATCTCCCCCATATGGTGCCCAAAGCGCTTTACAAAGCCTCACATTCACACATTCACGCACACATTCACACACACATTCATACACCAATGGGAGGCTGCTGCCATGCAAGTCGCTGCCAGATCCACTGGGAACAAATTAGGGTTCCATTTCTTGCTCAAGGACATTTTGACATGGCCACAATCGTTGAGGATCAAACTACTAACGACACAGGCTCAAACTACTGCAGAAAAAAAATGCTTTTGAGTGTTCTGCGTTGTGGGTACTTGGAGACCATTTGTTCATGTCCAAAGACAGACCTCTTGCGTGCTCAATTTAAAGGGAATGAGAGGAGCTAGACTTTTGAGCTGGGGACCAATATAGAGCCCATCGTCCCTCAGGCGTATTCTGGGTCATCCCCGGGGCTACCTCCTAGTGGGACATGGTTGGAACACCTCACCAGGGAGGCATCCTAAACAGATGCGCAAGAGACATCATCTGGCTCTTATCAATGTGGTTGTGCAGGGGTTTTGATTCAAAGCTGCTCCCGGATGACCAAGTTTCTCTTACTGTCTCGAAGGGGGAGACCGCTCGATCTTGTTCTTTCAATCATGACCCACAGCTCATGACCATAGGTGAGGGTGGGAATGCACAACAACCGGAAAATTAAGAGTTTCACCTTTCGGCTGAGTACCTACAGACAGATCTTATCCTGGGGTGAAGCCCAGTGTACACACGCCAATACAGTGCAGTACAATATGGATCCCTAAAACTTAGTTTTTCTGATTCAGCGATGTACTTAGTCACCTCATGTGTGGTGAAGAGTTGACAACTGCTGGTTTTTTTTTTGCGATGGTCCACCACATTTGCTTTTACCTGTGTTGCCTGGTGCTGAAGGCTTATGCCGGACGCCCAAGCTCGTCACTGGGCACCATTTTAACCACGGCCAAAAGAAATGTAGAAAACTGAAATGGAGCAAAGCAGTTTAACACTTTAGCTCAACAATTCTGTATGACACAGCTACTCATTTTTTTCACTTGTTTGCAGCAAGTATCTTCAAACATGTATAATGTGTTCAGAAGCAAATCTCAGAATTCACTGTACGTAGTCTTTAACTGAGTTCCATCCCTTGCTTCCGCATTAATTCTAATATGGACATGGATGTGTCTACATGTGATGTTGATTTAATTGTCATATCATTGTGATTTGTCATAACTGTAACTAAACCTGTTTTATGAATTTGTTGAATAAAAAAATGGCCAAAGCTGCGTAAAATTTTTCCATGATGCTTCGGTGAAATTGAGGTTCACTGAGCCACATGAGGGTGAAATTGGCCTCTGACACACTTACAGCATTTATCAGGAGTTTGATCATTATTCTATCGGCACCGAAAGGTAGCATGGCCTGGATTAAATCTGCATGACTGTGCAACAGTTTTACCTTTTTCAAACCCAGCGTGAAGAGACGTTTGCTACATAAGCAGGTTTGCACTAATGTGTGAAATTTAAGCAACATTGCAGGAAACATAGTAGACACACCACCCACGCACAGATTACAAAACCGCACAGCAAAATTGAAGAGAAGGTGGGAAGAGGCTATGAAGGCTGTGATCTAAAATGAACATTCCTAAAATCACTAGTGGTGTGATCCTTTACTATACTATACTACTACTGTATTTGCTGACAGATGGGGTTGCAAATGTTCATCTCACTCCCTCACTTTATACATATCATAGCTAGATCTGCTGTATCAATCATTTGACAAAGTTGTTCAGATAGAAATTTTATTGTCAGGCACAGGCCATACAATATGCATAGTGCAGCCCTGGCACAACTCGTGAAAAATTCAACACTCCTAGTGCTTTATCCTCAAGCCACATCTATTTCACTGACACATGTGACATGTTCATGATGGTTAAATACTGGTTCACATATTTAAGATTTAGTCTATCATTTGAATGAGAGCCTTAGTCGACATGTTTGACTAAAATGCCTCCTAGGAATGAATCAGTCATACTACAGAACTCGTCTTTGCTGTGGGATTTTAAGAAATCACTCCCACACAAAATTCCAACTAAACCTTTCAGAGCCCACACTCTTCTGATGAAGTGTTGTGGTTTAACAATGCAGTCTTGGTGGCGTTATTGCTACTTTAATTTGAACTTGTTTCTTTGATATACCAGCACATCACGTTTCTGTCATTTATGCTATAGGCTACAAATCATAGACCTAGTCGAGAATAACGTAATTCACCAAACATAAATACAGATCACTGTTTGAATTTATTGAGCGTTACTTGCAGCGTGGTTACATTTAACGTTAATGACTACGTCTACATACAGTCAATATTCGGGTTAAGGTCAGAATTGCGGTTTCTGAAACATTCAAGATAACCCATTTACATGCGTGGCGGACAGATTTACTCCCATACGCATGGTTGTTAGGGAAATCGGTCCAATTAATTATTAAATCAATAATCGTTAATTATAAAATCAATAATCAATTGACTCATTAATTGAAGGAGACTCAAATTGAATTTGGTCTCGGGTTACACAGAGACCAGGGCAGAAAATGACCAGCCCAGTAGGAATTTTGGTAAAGCATAATCAGAATGAATCTGGATCCCATGTTAACTTAGATTCTAAATTCAAACTTCAATCAAATGCAAACATGTACAGTTGAACAGATCAAAAGAAATGTTACCTAGCTGACAACTGTCAAACGTGCACACACATGAAAGTTAAGTGGAGAATCTGCCACTGCAGTGGAACATTTTCATGACACCTCATGGAGTCAACATTTCAAAAATGGCAAACATAACATTTCATAATTCATTCTTCTGTTGCAAAACAAACAAAAACAAAAAAAAGTTTTTACTTGTTTATTTTGTGTGTGTGTCAGTCTTCTCACTCCAGGCTGGGGGCTGGAGGTATGTGCTCCTTTCAATGAGTTAGGACAGTGTGTAAAAGGTAAATAAAAACAGAATGTAATGATTGCAATGACTACATTTCTAAAACAACAAAGAAGTTAATCAGCGGAGGTGGAAGATTTTTAGACTAATCAAGTCAATGTGCTGACGTAAAATCTGAAGGTCAAGGGTGACCAAACGTTTTCTTCTAAAGGCAAAAAACTAAAAAAATCTAAGGATGCTCTTGCCACTTTGAAATCATTCATCATTCATTTATTGAAAATGCTACAAGCAGTCAGTCAGTGTAGGTACAGATAAGACAAGTAATTATTTCATCAATATTCTATTGATATTCTATATACCCTTACCATCACTATTAAATATACAACCCATTTTAGAAAGGGCATTGGCACACAACAATGTTTAATTCATAGTGATTAATTTATTGTTGGGGACAAATATAGAGGGAAGTAGAGGAGAGAAAAAGATGGAGCAGAACCTTTAAAATGACCTTTGGCGCACGACACTGTGGAATCACAGCCATGGCATTTCAACTAAACCAAATTATATTTAGAAATGAAACGACTAATTGCAAGAGAGAGCTTCAATTCCCAAACCTCATTATTTATTTTGCTAAATCATTATTTAAAATAAAGTATTAATTGAAAATGCATCATCACTTCTCCTCCTCTCAGATACAGTCTCTCCAATTTATTTGGCATTGTAGTTGGTTATTATTGCTTTAATGGCTTAACTGATGTTTGTTTTGTTTCTGCTTGCTTTGCTACACTACATACACTATGGTATGGTGAATAATGCATTTTTAATATCAACATACTGGCTACTATTCAGACATTTTACAGGGCAGTTATTCCCAAAGTAAGATTTTTTTTAATGACACTTTTGGTTGTAACCCTTAATGCTTTCAAAAGCATAGATAGTCAAAAAGCTTTTCTAGTGGTTTCTTTTCTTTTTTTTTAGTTTGTCTCACCTGTGAGTGTGAAGCTTCTGACCCTGTGCCTGCCAAATGGAGCCTACTAAAGGAGCCAATGGATGAATGACAGACGTTTCACATGTGAAATGACCTCTCAAACCAAAACATGGCAAATATTCCTCAACATAATGAGACTCTAAGAAAACTACTGTAGCAAGAATTATTGATTAGACTCAGGTGGCCATGGAACACAAAGATCTGTGTTGATTGACAGATCAATTCCTTTGTGTCACTTATACTTACATTAGTTTTCCCGGTACGAGGAATCTCTAAATTACTAGAAGGTTCACCCAAGATTCTCCTAGCTCTCTGTAATTATTTGGCAAATGTCGGCCTGGATTTTCTATTCATCTTCTGTAAGTGTGATTTGGATGTTCTAGTGTTGCATCTAGTTTCTTCGTGGTCATGTTTAAGACTTTTACTCTTGCCCTTCAGGATTTTCCGGTTGAAATCATTAACAGTGGTTTTGGGGTATTTCTTTATAGCACTGAAAATATTTCTGTCATTAAAAGGGGGACAAAAGGGGTCAAGCTGCTAAGAGAAGTTTAGCAGCCAATCCAGATGTAAATACCTGGAAATGAAAGCTCAAATCTCTGGTCTCATATTTGTCATCTGCTGTCAAGTCTAACGCAAAAAATAAAGGAATTTGCCCCACAGTCCCATTAATTTTGGAAGCAAGTGTAAATTATGGAGTTCATAACTTCCTTCAATGTTTTACAAATATAAACCTATTTCAGTTTACAGAATTTTGTTCCGTTATTTAGTGCATATTTATACTATCTTTCAAAACTAAATAAAGGACTTAACTCACAAATTATTTAATACAAGATCTTTTTCAAAAGGTTCTCCTGAAAAAACGTCTGTCAGATTAATTCTTCTTTTTGACACCTCCCTACCCAATTCAACAGTGCGCCAGATGCTTCTAATTAGAATCGGTAACGCCTGCTGTCTTACGTACAACTACTTACACAAACGCAAGTTTTGATTTCCCTGCTTAGGGCTAGTCTAGTCAAATTGAGCGCTTACTTTGCAAATTAATTAAACGTGCCTAAAGCTGAATTCTGATGCATCCAGCGGATTTTAGAATCAGAGCCAATTTCAAGTCTTGGTGAGTGCCGTCGTTCATGAAACGAGTGAACATTTGGTGTGCTGCTATAGTAAACTTATACATACTTGCCCTTCAATTGCTTGTGAAAACGATCTGCCTTCATGGCCACCTATGTTAAAATAGCTATGACTGAAGTTCTTAGAGCAAGCTTTACAAACTGACTCATGCAGAGAATGCAAACAGCTTTTGCGTTGGAAGTGAAGTGACACCAATGAAACTGTTTTATCTTTGTGACAAATCACACTGGCTAAAGTATTTCTAGTTCCTTTCCATCCTAAGCAATATTCTAAAGAATCTCCTTTCACAAAAGCACGTAATGAGCTCCTTTGAATGTCAGCAGGCTTTTGCTATTGTGACACAGCACCCTCAGAGAAGCACCAGGGATTACATGATTCCACAGGCTCAAATGGTTGCTCTGAGTTACAATTATTAGTTTGTGAGCTCAGTCTCGGGTGGCTAAAGAACTCCAACATCCGCCACCTCGCCCTCCCTCACACCGAGCCCCAAGTATACAACCCCTTACCCTTGCACCAACCCTTAGTTTGGTATAGGGATAAACAAACGGTAGCAAATTTGCTAAAGCACAAGTCCCGCCGGCCATTTATTGTAAATAGCAAAACATGTTTAAATGCTCGAAAAGCAAGTTAACAATCATCAACAGGTGTGAAAATCTCTTGTATGTTTAAAATGTGTTCTTGGCTTTAGTTGGGCATGCCTTAACTTGGCCTTCCAATTACAATAGAACTACAATAGAAACCAATCAGGTTAGGCCAAACACAATGACAGCCAATCAGTGTTCATTTCAGCGTTTGATTGCCCATTGTTTTCCTCCCCGTGACCCCGCCCCCAACAACACTAACGCAGAAAGCTCAGTGCATAAAATCGATCTAATTAGTGTACAAATCATAGTTAGAGATGTAAAATTTGATTTGAAACACTATTTTAAAACATACCACTTTAACCATGACTGTAATTAATTAATCTTAATTAACACGATAATTTGACACCCCTATGCAAAATATCTCAAATTGACTTTGCAAAATACAACAAATAAAGTGAAATAATTAATGATAGTTGGGTTCATATTCAATACACACCTTATGCTTCATCCGAGGAAGGTGTGATGTCGGATATACAGTATCCCACTTGGATTGTCCCAGGTCCGACCTAAAAGCATTCAAGGCGAATGTAAACATCAAATATGTCTTATTCTGATAATTGTTTGTTGTTCTAGTTAATGCAGTCTGTCTAAATCACGTTGGGTTACATAAAGTTCTTCTTCCTTTATTAATTGATGACGATACCAGTTTACTAACTGTTGGTGATGACATTAAATCTCTTACTGCATGTGTAGAGAATAATCTGCTGATGCTTTCAATTGGGTTCAGATTAGTAAACTATCTCTTAATGTAAAAAAAAAGCTAATAAATAATAAATAAACTACCTGCTATTTTGTGGTAAGAACAAATCCAATCTAAAGGAACCAGCCAAAATATTAATCAACGGAATTGAAATCTGACGAGTATCTCATACTAAATTTTGGGGTATTGTTATGGCCGATGTCGATCTAGTAACCACAAGATCGATGAAAATGCCTGGTGTCTTGAAAAAGGATTATCCCCTGGTCTATCTATCCACTCATGTAACCCTTACGGTTTTTTCCCCCTTTTAAAAAAAGTAAAAAATCTCCATTCATGAATTATAATAATATTGTTTGGGCTGCAACCTATTCGACTCAGAAGAGATTTCTAAGAGCAATTTCTCTATCTGGACCTCGTGATCCTTCTTCACTTCCCTTTTGGAAATATTCCATACTACCAATACTTCATATTACCATTTCATAAGATACATTACTTACATTCTTCCTTGTTTATGCACAAGTGCTGTATGTCTACAATAAGCAACATCTCCCTGTTATTTATTTATTTTTTAAGTTTATTTGCTTTTTCATCTGATTTTCATCCAGGCATGGCCATAATTTTCATTTGCCCTTTTGGCGAACACCTTGCTATCAGAACAATATAGCCCCAAGTTCTGGAATGACTTGGATACATCTTTGAGAAATATGTCCTCTTACACTACTTTTAAAAAGTCATTGAAGGTACATTTAATCGTATCCTGAGTTTTCCTAACTACGGTACTGTATTTTACATTTTTCTTTTCCTCCAAATGCAAGGAAATCTCAACTAATTATTTTATTGTATATACTTATTATTTTTATTTTTATCTCTTCTCAATTCAATTCATTTTGTTTTTACGTTTTTACTGTCCATTAAGCAATAATTTAATTTTATATGACGCTTTGAGCGTGGAGTGGAATCCTGTACATCACCTTCATTCCCTCCCTGCACTGTTTTTAAATTGTGCTAAATAAACCAAACCAAGTTGCTTATTTCGAAAAACTAATGTTATAGATAAATATATTTATAATAATGTAAATTTTTGCCATTCAGTGACATCCAGTTTTGCCATTCCAGTCGGGGTACTCTCCCCCCCGACTTCGCAACTGGGATCTCCGAGTTCAAAGGGGTGTTCCCGTGTACAGGTCCTGGTATGAAGTCTGAAAAGTCGACTTCACACCTTCCTTGAATGCAGGATTAAAGCAGTTTTGGTTGTCAAGGAATACTCTGAGGTACTTTGGTGATCTGTTTTACACATTTTTAGTGTTGTCACAGGTTGTTATATTAGAATTTAATCAGTATTGCATCATAGGAGTTTGTCAAAGGGCTCTTGTGGCATTTACATTTGTGTACAACATGAGGGCGGATTTATTCAAAGAGCTGTAAACAGTCAATTATATTGACATTTTACTGTGTCAGTCTTACAGCAGCTTTTGTTGCAGAAAAGTACAAAAGACACAGAAGCAAATATGTGAAAATGCAAGCAAATACTGCAAATATATAGTTCTGTAGCCACAACAGCCAAGCAATACCACTGCTATTTAACAAATGTCAGCATGGGGGAATGACGGGGTTGATGTGAGTGTTACTTCGGTCTGCCAATAATGAGGCATCCGGGACTGCAGTGTGTAGGAGGTGCTGTGAACGTTTCATCATTTCAGATCGGTATTTTCTCATTTAAAAATGCCTTATTTAAAAAATATATTTTTTAATCAGATTTTTTTTTGTAAACAAATAGTTTTTTTTGTTGTATTTACCAGTAACTGTTTTTAGTGTATAGTACTGTAGCTGACATGTATTTCTTCTGTTATTAACAATCACAATCACAATGTAACAGGTGCAAGCAAATAAAAATGGCAATTACAGGCTCGCTGACTCTGTACTGTCAGATTGCCCACAATATTTTTAGCCTTGCTGTGTCTCATACCAGCGGAAATCCTATGCGCTGGAAGGCGGAAGTTCCGCCTCCACGCCCATCCGGCTCAATCTAATCACAAAGTAATAGCGTTTCTGTAGGCTGAGGGCACTGATTGGATGACACAAGGAAGGGCAGGATTACACTTAACAAGACCAAGGGAGTCATACAAGGAAAAACAGAACACAACACCTCATGACAGAAACCAAGGTTACAAAAACTCAAACAAAATCTGGCGAGGAGGGCATCCCGCATGTCAGACGAGAGGTGCCCAACAGGGCCGGTCAGGAGGCCAGACGATAGGTGATGAGACTTGGTGCTGTAGCGGATCAGGCGATGAGACTTGATGCTACAGCGGCTCAGGTAATAAGACTTGGTGCTTCAGCGGCTCAGGCGATGAGACTTGGCGCGGCAGCGGCTCAGGTGTCGAAGCCAGAGGCGGCTCAGGCGATGAAGGCAGAGGCGGCTCAGGCGATGAGACCAGAGGCGGCAGCGGCAGCGGCTCCGGCGATGAGACTTGGTGCTGCAGCGGCTCAGGCGATGAAGCCAGGGGCAGCAGTGGCTCAGGCGAAGAAGGCATAGACGGCTCAGGCGAAGAAGCCAGGGGCTGCAGCAGACGAGAATCCATGACTTGGTGCTGCAGCAGACGAGAATTTGTGACTTGGTGCTGCAGCAGACGAGAATCCGTGACTTGAGGGATAGGGGAGCGCAAGACACACCAGGGGTCGAGGATAACAAGGCAGAAGGAACGTGACTAGACGAAATAAAGGTAGACACACAAGGAAAAACAGAACACAACAGCTCATGACAGAAACTAAGGTATCAAAAACTCAAACAAAACCCAAAACATGACGCAATTGCCTGCACCTGTGCAGCTCTTGCCCTCCCCAACCAGTTTCCGTTGTAACCAATCGGTGGCTTGCACAATGGCTTTCTAAAGACCTGGTAGTGAGAGAAAACGGGAGGAAACGGATGGAAGAACAAGGGAACAGACAGAGGGACAAGGAGCGGACAAGAAGCGGACAGGGGAACAGGGGTGAGCAAAAAGGGCAGACGATGACAACCTGTTTGGAGGCAGCGGCGAGGCCTGAGAGGTGTGCCAGCGCTACATAACAGCGGGAGCACGGCGAGAAGCAATGCCTGAGCTGTGAGTATCTTTCAACAAGTTACATATGGTGGCCCGGTGAGGACCGCAATAGCAGCATGCGGATGTTTAGCCCTTGTACTGCCTGCTACCCCTGTCTCTGTAGGCCCTGCCTAACCGTGGTTACAGGAGCACCCGAGGAGCTGCGGATTGTGGAAAAAAAGAAGAGACTTATTTTAACTCCCTCTTTTTGAGGAGTTTTAATTGTTTTATTTCTCTTTTAACTGCTCATTTTTATTGGGATTAGTTGGTTTTTAAAAAACAAAACAAAAAATCTTTTTATACCCTTGTTGCTGTTGGCACCACCTGATGCGTTGAACCTGTTCTGATATCTCATTGGTCCCTCAGCATGCTCTCCACCCGATAAATTCAAACCTACTTTTAGTACACTCCCTGCAATAAAAATTTTATGGTAGTTTTTTCATACCCATTCACCCACTTCCTATGTGACAAAACCTCACATACAGATGTGCTAAACTTTTGTTAAACGAGAGAACGAGATAAACTACAGTCCTATAGAATGTTGAGTGGGCTATTTTTGCAACGCGATTAATACAATTTCTGTAGATGGAGGGGAATCTCTGCCACAGCCAAACAGCTTCGCACAGTGTCCTTTGGAGATAAAAAGTGGACAAACAGCCAGCATCGGCAGCAGGAAAAGAATGCGAAGTGTTAGATATTATTAACATTTAAATTCTTTATTTTCATTTATTAACCATTGTTATACATTATTAACATCTTAATTCTTTATATTAACCATGTTGAAAGGTTTTATAGATGTGTAAAGCAAGTAGTGTTGAACTCAGTATAATTTGACCTTAAGATGGGACATATTATTTGGTCTAGAAGTTCCTTCTTCTCTGTTAGATTAAATCATTTTTGCAAAGGTGTTTTTTCTTACATTAAATCTGTCTTCAAGTTTTGGAACACGCAAAGAGGACAAATATTTTTTATTCAGAAGCAACGCACTGTAGCTGGTAAGTAAGTGTATGGTCCTGTTTACAGCTGTTGAACCAAGACATGTGAAAGTATCTAGCATTAGTTTTAGCCAGAGGCGGTTCTGGCTAGATTTGCACCCTGGGCAAATCCCCCCCCAAAAAAAAAAAATCATATATTGTGTTTTTGGTCAGACATCTCTATTCTTTGGTCTTTGACACAGCATGAGTCTTAGCATCGTTTCAGTGTTTTATGGCATCTGCATGCTGCACTTTGTTATTTTATTGATACTTATTTACTTATTCTTTAAGAAGATGGATGGACTTCCCTACTTCTTATTATTATTCATGTATTATAAATTGTATTTACTTGTATTCTTTACTACTCATTATATTAATACATTTTATTTTGTGTTATTTCATTTAACTTGCCTTTACTGCAAGACTGATACAAGAACAATGTTACATGGGTTCAGTGAAAACTAAGCAAAATATCAATCTAAAAGGACCATGTGTAAAAGTGCATTGTTTATTAGAAATATAAGATTAACAAACTTGGCAATAAAAAAACTGAATTGAACTCACATTGTACTGTCACACATGTCTGCACTTCACCCGTAAATAGACTTGTACATGCATTATTAATATTATTTTGTAAATTCAAGCGCATTTCTTTTTCATGTGTATGTTATGCATGTTTTTTTTATGACAGTACAGACAAGCAATCTACAGTAAAAATAAATAAATAAATAATGTCTGTTAATATATTTTATATGTTGTGCGTTTCATTTCAAAAACAAGCCCAAGGTCTTTTTTTATTTTTTATTCTCACTGTAAACTGTGGGAAACTGGTTTACTCCAGAGACATGCACACTGTCAATGCGTATGTTGAGGAGCTGTCGTATCAAAAAAAAAGTACCCTTCCCAAGAAATTAGGATTGGGATATGTTTATATTTTAAGTCCTTTTGTCCTTTGCATAATTTTTATTAGATTCGGTTTACTCACCAACTTCCCATCCAATTTTTGGAGCAAGAAGTACCCCAACACGACCACAACCACGACAAACGACTATCACAGCATCCACCCCGCTCTTTGTACCATCCAAGCACCTCCAAACGTCTTTATAGCACCCCTAAACCTCTGATCCTAGAATCGCCTCTGTGTAAAGCCTAGTATAATTCTTACTTTGAAGTAAATATTAACAGCTCGTATTTTTTTATTGAGTCATTATAGTAAAAATTCTCAAAAATAAGTTGTAAAAATTAAAATGAGCATATTAACGGCTTTTGATTAGTCACACCTTGGTGACATCAGTAGTCTGCACATTTGGGTCTCTACTCTATACTTGAAGCTGAATGTGAGATATTATATTTTATGCAGCAAGTAAAGACCTCTACAGGTGTTTGACATCACCTCAGACGGTCAGGCCATTAAATTAACGTGTAATCTTCTCTTCCATTATGCATGAGGGCCAGGCGTGCCTCGTTAAATCTGGGCCACCAAACCATTCACACATGAACACACAAAGTAACACAGCATGCCACAATGGTGCATTCTGTCCTTGACTAGATTGTGACAGATACTGCAAGAGGCAGATGCAGGTCTCAGCATAATATTAGGGCTGCACACTCTCCGTTAAAGTGTTAAGCAGACGATTTGCTTATGGGCATTAATTATTGCGCTTCCCAAAGTGCTCTCTTCAAGAGGTCAACATGATCTTAGTGTGACTGCGGTGTGATATTTCAGGAAATTCTGACATCCGAGCTGATTTTGAACTGAGAATAATTAGATTCGAACAACCTTTAAAGAGCAACTGCACTATTGTTGCATATATGCACATGCTGCTTCACTGGTGACAGGGATGAGTATGTGACAGTGACTGCAGCAGGACATATTGTGCATAGTCTGCCTCTCCATCTGGAAGACCATGTTTTGATTTTCACTGGTGCAGTGACAGAGGGCTGACGATTCACAATGGTTCAAAGCCCAGCTGGTTGATTCTTCCCAAGTGATGGACTGAGCTTTGGGAACACAACACAAACTTTGGATTCTTCCATCTGGCGTCCTAGACCAACCTCTTTAGCAAATTGGCTGAGACCCAATCCAAGCCTGTTGCGTTGGCCTCCTAGATCTCTCATTACAGTCCTCGTTTGAAGTTGTCTGGTCGGAAAACCTCTTTGGCATTGGCCAGTTTCATTCTATTTCATTGCCAACAATTCATCATTTTTGCTGTGCAGAATGAGTTCTTGATTTTTGGTAATAAACAACCATTTTAAGCTTTCTTTCCTGCGTTATTCCCCATTTTCTGCATTTGGGACCCTTGCCTACATTGAGCCGAGACAGATAACTGAATGAACCGGCCAGCAGAAAATGCTGGCCCACCTTCAGCCTGTCTGCCGTGTTTCCTCCTCCCAGTCATTTTAGGTCCATTTGTTTTTCTTCTCTTTCTATCAAACATCTCAGACTATCTATCTAGCTAGCTAGCTAGCTATACCAGTTCAAGTTGAGATTTTACTCTGTTATAAATCTCATTTATTGTGTAATTATGGGGTACATTTAATGTATATATTTTTTATATATAATCATTCAATTATACTATTATAAGATAAGCAAGCATGACTACATTGCTACTAGACCAGTAAAGATGCATGACGATGTTGTAACCTTTACATGATCATATGATTCTATTAGCTGCCTAATTGACCCTGCTAACCCCCATAAACAATCGTCCTGCAACTGCCTGCTTAACGAGAAATGCTTTGTACACTATTTATTGTGCTAACTGAAAACACGGTTTACCGGTAATTATGATTAGTTAAGTTAGCACAGGACATCAGTGAGGTATTGAAGTTAAAAGCTTTTAAGTGATCTAAGCTTGATTAAATTAAATTACATTATTTTCAGTCTTACAATTAGGGTGCAGTATAAATAATAAGCTTTTGTATTTTTATTTGAATGCACAACCATGTCTTGTCACAAGGCTGATTTCGAAAATGTACAGGTTTTGTTATGGTAGGAAGGAAAAGTTAAGAATGGAATATGTCTTAACTGTCAAATTAAATACTGAGTGAATTGAGCGAGTCATACTTTAGATTCACCACGCTGCACCTTTGCAAAGTCTCAAAGTGAAATCAGCATTTTAACGTCCTCTGATTGGTTGAGCTGAATATACTATGCACCAAAGTGATTGATTGATTGTAAGGGGAGGACAATGTCAGACAGAATTGAAAAGTTTTTTTTTTAAGGCACTTTTTTTCGGGTGGTAATGTGAGGATAGTTCAACCAACACCATTGATTGTTGCCTTGTTTCAACAAGGAAAAATATTTTTGGGGCACATTCAGAGCAGGCATGAGAAAGGTTTACATCAGCATCTCTGTTGAGACGTATTCCATTCAATGTATTTGTGATGTTGTCAGATATTAATTAATTGTGTATATATACTAATGTAGTGTAGAGTTTTAAAGTTATTTGGAGGTGATGTATTGGAAGATAAAGGTAAGTAAGGTATCATACTTTGCTACAAATGGTATTCAACTCCTGCCTGTCCCTTCTTTAATGCCATGTATAGTTGTATGACATTTTTTATTAATTACTTTGTGACATAATGGCGTAATTAAAGCTGCTCTATGTAGCAATTTGTCCAAAAATATCATTACAATAGCCTTTTCATTTGACCATTTATGACTGAAACATATTCTAATTAGCAGATTAACACCTTAGCTTTTCACAACGGTTACTCCTACAAGTCTCCAGTTTTCAGACTGGATTCGGGTTTAAATTTCCCGCCCTCTGTCTGCAGATGTGATATCATTCACGCAGTGTGTACATGAAGAAGGGAATGTGCACTTTCATTTTTCGGCAAGTAAAGACACAAATGTTCAAGAATGGTCTTTGCTATGATAGTAAATATTCCGGTGTCATTTTATTTAAATTTTTTTTTTTTTTTTTTAAATGACGGATTCAATATATACAGTATGTCTGCTTTGAGCATCCTATGGAGTATTGTACTGTAATACCATGCCGGATCAATCTGGCTACTTGATGAATGAGAAGCACTGGTTAGTCATTATTAATGCCTCAACTCTCTCCAAGGGATTTCACTCATGAACTTGCCCTCACTGGCAGTTAGAGTGTTGTGGAGCATGTGTGTTGCAAAAGGCAAGTGAGCTGAAAGCTGAATGTCATTTTAATTGTCTGTTTGCAGCCGGCAATGCAAGAGCTTCACCAGCCACGTATACGTTCTTGGGTGAACCCTCAGAGCAAAGGGCTTGACAGGATGTTTGCGCCATACATATGAAACAGCATGGCCTGACTAGGTTGGACACATGTTCATAATGTCTGAAAATGTCAAGTATTATTCACTGAAGTATTATTTATTAACGATATTTGGACATTAATTGAACATTCTGAAGAGTTCAAGCGCCCTGTGTTGTAGAAATAATAGATAATTAATAATATTGTTGATAATGCTCTTTGCATCAATGAGAACTAGGCCAAGGGCATCATGGGACGTTGACATTACTCCAGAGCATAATCCTTGCCTGAGTGTGGTATGTACAGCACAGTAAGTCTCATACCCTAGTCTCTTTGTTCACTGCAGTGCAGTGATGCACTGTCTCACTCTCGACTTCTGGCAGGGCTTTCCATTCTGCCTGTCAAAGGCAAACCTGGTTCAAACATTGATGTGGGCTATCAAGTGTCCTGGAGACTCATTTTTTCCCCCTTTCTGTTCTGCTTGAATTTCGTGGATCAGTAAATCATATAGAGGGAGTAAAAAGCTGTTCTACACGTGAGGCTATGAAACATGTCTTTGAAAATTACTTTTCAATTGTATTACACAGGGCATAGCTCAAATGTACATTTCCGGTCAACAACACCAGAACTTTTTTTCCCCCAGCTTCTTGAGAATAGGCCTAAAATGGATCAGACATCAGTGGGAGAAATTCATAGCAAGTATTATAATAGTCATTTGTAGGAAGAAGAAGAAATTAGTGGCACACACTGGCACTGGGGGCTACTTAAGTGCCATGGAAATGCGGTTTCATGTTCAAGGATACCATAGCCATGTGTTCAGGGGATATTGTGTGTGGATGGTCTTGAATCGGGGTCCCCATGCCAGGTGCAAATCTCAACCGCTTGGCCACAGTTGTCAAACAAACAAACAAAAAACGTCAACCTGTTCACCATCCAATAACGGTAATTTCAGTTTGAAAAGCTATATTGTGCAGATGGAAACAATATATACTGTATATATTAATACCAGTAATGACCATTCAAAATAAACTTGCGATATTTTTTTGCTTCTCTAGATGGTTCTCTTGGTTTAAATATAAAACCTAGTGCAATGTAAATTGATTAAATCTCCACTGCCTCTTTAAACCAAGAGTTCCGTCTAGAGAAGTAAAAAAAAATAAGTGCTTAATGAAGCTTAATTTGTCTATCATTAAGTGTCGGACAGACACCGATACCTGGTGTCAGTAATCGCCCATCCAAGTAGCTTCATTTCCGGGGCCACACTGTATATAAAATATAGTCATGCACAGCATCCCATAGTGGCTTAACCACACCATTGCTTATTGTTGTCCAAATTGTCTCAATTAGTTGAGTAGTTTTTGCTTACACTTTGCCACATGTCATGTAAGGAAATAAGCAACAAGTGCAATATGTGTGAGATACTGTATATGGCTGTGCATGTCTTTATGGCTTACTTTAAAAAAAGAAAACTAGTAGTTTTTATTGTGACTCATTGGTGGAACTCCCAAGTCAGATGTTATTAAAAGCTTCTCCAAGGTGAAATTGAACCATGGATCTTCTTGTAGTGAACTGATCCCTCAGGATAACATTGGCAACGATATGGCAACTTTCCTAAATACATTTCTCCCAAAAATATTTTTACATAAAATTTCTGCCTGAAAAATATTAGCATTAAACAAATCCTCATTTGCTGGCAATGAGCCACAGTGTGTTTGCTCTGGGAGCACAATTAATGTCAAAACAGTGCAGTGCTACAAACAGACTTTGGCTTCACCCCCAGCCTGACATGGTTACAATGCACCAGCAGGCTTCAGAGCCCTTCCTGTGTGGAGACACATTCCACAAGATTGCACTGCAACAAGACGCCTCTGACTAGCCCTCTAATGAGGTTGGGGATTGTCAACAACCTTCCCTGGTGCATCTCCAGTCAGGCAGTGATGCTATTGCACACAAGATTGCAGCCCTTGAGACTTGGGCTTTATAATGTAATAACTGGGACCTCTGCTGGCCTTATTAGCAAGGCTAAAGTAGGGTGGCCAATGTTCACCCACAGTCTCATTAAATATTTGCAGCAGCATCAAAATACACTTGCTATTTAAGGGGTACATGTTGGTTTTACATCAAGACTGGCTGGGTCAATTTTGTGTGACAACCCCAACTTCCAGAAAACATCTAAAAAGGTTGCCTGTTTGCGCTAGCTTTTCATGAAAAGAGAAAGAAAATCCTTTGTTGGACTGACCGCAATTTGAGACAGAAGTCTTTCTTGCAAAATGTTTGCCTGAATGTAGGCTACAGTATACGGGTAATAAATTACGCAAAACATTTCATGGGGTTGAATGCGGCTTATATGAAGGTGGCTAGCTAGTTTTCCAGGCATCTGCTTTGAAAATTAACAAAAGACTCAAATTTTAATTTTAAAGCATTCGTCGACCCAAAGCAAATCTCAAACTCATCAAGTATGGCTTGACCTGAATGATTGTGGCAAGGGCCAAAATACATACAATATAAAGTTGGACTCCTTGGGTGTATTCAGACCGGAAAAGTCCTTTAGTCCGCTTGTTTGTTGCAGTTCATATTCACACTGTGCTTTTTGCAAGTGGACTTTATTGCGTAATCATATTGACCCGCGTGATGATCTTTGCTCCCAATGGACAAAAATGACGCATAAACGCATAACCAATCCCGGAAATAGAGGAAAACATGAAATTCCGACTTGCTGCACATGCCATGCATATTTGTGGCATCATTAGATGCAAGATATTTGAGAGCGTCAATGGCAGCTCAACGGCGGGGATACGGATGGGGGACCGCAGTACTGTTTAATACTGCGGCCTGCTCCAACCGATGGCACCCCACCCGGACACAACCCCCCACATTGCATTAAAATTGGAGGGGAGTTGTAGGGCGAAGACGGTGTCTCCAGCCTACCCCACCGCCCCAAAGTGTGTGTTATGTGCCCTATGTGTCTATTAACAAAGCGTATTGTGCAAAACTAGTGCAGTGCAGAAGGACTATGAAGACTATGAAGATCAAAATAAGTCATACATCAAGACAGTTAAAACAAACACACTGGTGGTTCATGGAGCACTTAGGATATATATTTTTTTTTTTTTTACTCCTCTCGATGGTACTCTTGGTTTAAATCTAAAGTCTAGTGCAATGTAAATTGATTAAATTTCCACTGCATCTTTAAACCAATAGTGCCATCTATAGAAGTCCAAAAAATATCACGCGCTTCATGAAGCTTCATTTAACCATCATTACAAACCAGTAAAACATCACAAAATGAGAGAGGGGGCTTGTCCAACATTAAGCGGGAGGTCATTTCAAAGACTGGGACCACCAATGGAAAAGGCCTTCTCAGCCTCCGTTCAGTCATCGGTATCTCCATTTGTGTCTAATCTTGGGGAACCTGAGGTAGTTACTAGAGACTGCCAGAGAGTCCAGACTGCAAATGAAGCCAGGAATAGGCCACCACCACCACACAATGGCCATAAAGCCCATAAAGATTCCTTGGACTTAATGTACAGCAGTAAGCTTTTCCGGTGGAAAGGTCAGATGGTATAACTGTTTGTGCTGTCAATATGTTACAAGCTACTAGGACGCCATCTGACTGAAATATAACCTCTATCGTTAAATGTGTGACAACCCGCGGCTGTGTAAAAGGTACATTTAATAGTTTGGTGTGAGTACTTTTTGATTTCAAAGTGGCATCAAAAGTTTTTACTTTTC
Source organism: Vanacampus margaritifer (assembly GCF_051991255.1). Lineage (NCBI taxonomy): Eukaryota > Metazoa > Chordata > Actinopteri > Syngnathiformes > Syngnathidae > Vanacampus > Vanacampus margaritifer. The sequence continues at coordinate 16,982,596 of NC_135439.1, read as the reverse complement.
AAAGACAATGAGTTTCTGAAGGTCAGATGACAAAACCCAGAAAACAGGTCAAACATGACAGCCATTACCTGATCCCCTTTGGAACTGTGATGTCATTTTCAGTCGACAAGTAGCAAAAGGGCCCAGGGACTTGGAAAAAAGTGTGTGGATATTTCGGAATAAATTATATTGCACAAATGCAATACTAAACAGAATACCAGGTTTAGATTGGTAGTGGTGCATTGCAAAGACAATTTTTGACTTGACTTCTAATTGTCATTAGTTCTTCCAAGGAAGTTAATCAAATGGCAGTATTTTTTTTACCCTGCAAAAAAAACAAACATCTATCACCTTAAAGCTTTGTCAAGCTTGCTACAGGTAAATAGGGGAACAGAGGAACTCTTGTTGGATGCTTCACTATAACGAGGATTGAGCATTGGCTTTATATAGATCATTTTAGGCCAGGACCACCGCTTGTGTCATGCTTGTTAAGTGTCAATCCACTTAAATTAAACTGGCCAATATTTGTAGAGCATACTGGCATGTTTCAAAGCCCATTCAGAAGTTTGACGGCAGATGGTGTGGGGAGTATGATTAGATTGCAATTGACACAAGGCAGGAGGCTGTGTTAGTGTGAAGATACTGTGTGACTGACAGTGGAGTCCAAAAATCAAATTCCTACAAACCAGCAGGTGGCATGAACGGAGTATATGGGCCTACTGCATGTTTGAATCCAGACTGTTTCCACAACATATTCCGTGAGGAACATCAAAGCTTTTCTTTTCTTCCTCTAAAAAATTAATATAGTCAGCACAGAATAGTGTGTGTTTTCTGCATGGTTTTGATTCCCTGGTTGAACCTGTCTGCCAGAACTTTAATAAAACAAGTTGAATTACTCATAAATTACTGACCCACTCCACTTTGATAAATCCTGCAACTGTACTGGGAATAAGAAATACTGTTGATATATTTTTGTCTTATTTTTACCATAAAATAGGATGCTGCTGCTAGAGCTCATTAATACACACCTAACCTATATGTCGTTTTGATGTATGATGTGTTTTATACATGGACAACAACTGTATCTTTGCTGCAGGGGCAATTACGCTTGTAAGAACAAGCACCTTGCTCAAGGGTATGAATATGAGTCACCCCCTAGATTCATCTTCCTGCTGTTAAATCAGTGGTCTATTGACCCAGCACAATATCCCCTGCTGACACAGGAGAAAAGGGGACTTTAATTATATTCAAGAGACAATTTTCTGAGGAAATAATGCAATACCCCAGTGGCAAGGGGAGCTCAAAGTCAAGGGGAGTAGGTATGAAAAGAACGTGAAATTCAAAAACGTCATGCGTTTTTATGCCAGAGTCATCCCTTTCCCCTTTGTGGGAAAGCATTCAAAAAATAATTATGCTGAATTGCACACCAGGTCGTTGTAATTGGTTGCAATCATCGTCGCGGGATCTATTTGTAATAACAAACAAGCAGCGAGGCTACAACGTGTGATTTTTATTTAAGCTCGCATGTCTTGTTGGGGTGTAATTGATAGAAACTCAAATGGTCTGCAGAGGGCGACTGAGACCCAAAAAATACAGGGATGGAATTTTGGGCAAATGTAACTCTTAGTTCTACCAACAGAGGACAGCAGCGCATAGCCATCACAATCAGATCTTTGAAAGCATTGAAGAGAAGTCTTTCTTTCTTTCTTTCACACACTGTGCAACTGATAATTCTTTAACAATGCACATATGCATGTTTCCCTGTCAATCTGTCCATCCATCCATTTTGGATTGGTACAGCATTTTTAGCTTCTTAAGCTCATGATGAGCTGGAGCCTATTCCAGCTGACTTTGGGCAAAATGTGGGGTACATCCTGGACTGGTTGCCAACCAACCGCAGGGGGCATCTCTCCAAAGAGCCATTAACACTCACACTCACTATGAAGTCTCCAATTAACCGAACATACATGTGTGGAAGGAAGTGGGAGTAAGTAAACCCACACAAACACAAGAAGAACATGCAAACTCCACTATGGATGCCCAGAGCCTCAGAAATGAATGGGGGGCTGGTGGGATAATCACTAATGAATGAATAAATTTAATTATTCAATTATTTATTACTATTTCTACGAAAGTGTATTGAATTCATAATTTCTTGGAGGAGCTTTGGTTTTTTGTGTGTAATTTTTATTTATATTTTCTGTTTTTCAGATTTCTTTTCTGTCATAAATATTCAGTAAAACAGGAGGAAAAATTACTCATCAAATCAGAAAAACGGGAAAAAAAGAATAATTTCAAAACAGAAAAAAACAACAAACAGTGGCTGGTGCTCTACTTTTCTAAGTTTTCTTTTTATTTGTTCTTTTTTATCTTTGACCTCCAAGTGACTTGTTGCAAACTCGCTAATGGCGGAGACTTTCCCGCATACCTCCAACGTACCTTCACCTAAATCACTTACACCTCAGTTAATATAAGTATACAAACATGCCAATCAATAGGCATGATTTTAGTAAGCTAACAGTTAAGTAAAGTAAAGTAAGTATTGCATGCGGGAAAGTGTCCGCCATTAGCAACAAGTCACTGGAGTTCAGTATTTATCAGTAAGTAATTTTTTCTCTCGGTTTTTCTGAATATTTTTTTTGACAGAAAAAAATATGCCATAAAACGGGGAAAAAAATATTCAGAAAAACCGAGAAAAAAAGCACAAAAAACAAAGCTCCCGCCAAAAAAGAGTCAGAAAAACAGGAGGGTTTTTTTTCCAAGTGAATGCTTTTGTATATTTCATATTTATAAGTTTTGTAGTATTTATTACATACTCAAGTGGTAAAGGAGTACAGTTAGTAGGAGTACAAGGCTCTGAGCTGGTCCTCTAATTCAAGGTGTGGGGAGGCGCTTCGGTCTGAGGTTACTTTAGTTGTGCGTCGTCTGAACACAAGAGGCGAGACAGAAACTCAATTACTGGGGAAATGGAAGTCTCCTCGTGTGTGACAGTGACTGTATGTTTCTTGTGTGTAGGGGCTGATTCAGAGATGATACCATCAAAGTCCCCCTTTATTTTGTGCGATGAGGAAGATATGCCGCATCCTCGCACAGCTGCCCGGGGGCACGTTGTAGTCATCTGCTTGTCACGTACGATGACAGGAAGCCACGCTGCTGAATGGGATCTACTGGCAGATTCATCAGGTCCCACAATGAAACTGGTCAATGACAATAATGAACAGAGAGCATTAGCATTTTCCCAGATACCTGCAGCATGCAGTGTGGCTGATAACAATCTCTGCAACTCATTTGGCGAATCCATATTGCTTTTCATTGGCAGGAGTTTGCTGCTGATTAGAATTCAGATGGAAGTATCAGGGGGGTGAGCTGCATCTGGGAGGTTTCTTTGCTGGTGTAGCTCCATGTTCATGCTCCACCTTTGATCCCCAGAGACACAACAAAGTTGCAAGACACAGCATCAAGCAACTTGTTCTGTGTATTTCTGGAGGCTCATGCATTTCAAATCAAGTGTGTTTCAGGGTTATTATACTTTTCGATTGTTCATCATAGTTAGCCTACACTATGGAAACAGACTCTACCTTCAACTTGTTGAAATCAGCCTAGCTGGCTGGCTTTTCCAGTTTCCGAGAACAGTATCCGCTCCATCCTCGACCGGGAGGTAGATGTATAGCCCCTTTTTCCTCGATAGTATAGTGGATAGTATCTTCCCCAGTCAGGGGGCAGACCGGGGTTCGACCGGGGTCTCAAGCAGGGACCTTTCGCATGCTAGGCAACTGTGATAACCACTACACCATGGAAACAGACTCTTACCTTAAACCTGTTTGCAGGGCCGGCAATCAGCACAACTGGCTGGATTTGCTGTTTTTCAGGGACATTTTTATTCCTTCCCCTGACAAGGAGGTAGAAGTGTAACCCTTCTTCCCTCGTTAGTATAGTGGATATTATCTCCCCCAGTCACGGCGATGACCGAGGTTCGATTCCCTGACGGAGAGATGGTTTTTGTGAAAATAATCTTTTGGATGCTCAATTTTCATTGCAAATAGAATGAAAATGGTTATGTTTCCACCCAGTGTCGAATCAGGTAGCTGTCGCGTGTTAGGCGAACGTGATAACCACTTCACCATGGAAACAGACTCTGACCTGCAATCTGTTAGCATAGCCGGAAATCAGCCTACCTGGCTGTATTCAGTTTTCGAGGACAGGTTCCGCTCCATCCCCGACCAGGAGGTAGCTGTAAAGCCCTTCTTTCCTCGTTAGTATAGTGGATAGTATCTCCCCCTGTCACGGGGAAAACCTGGGTTCGATCGATTCCCCGACGGAGAGATGGTGTTTGTGAAAATAATCTTTTGGATGCTCAGTTTTCATTGCAAATACAAAGAAAATGGTCATGTTACAACCCGGTCTCGAGCTGGGGACCTTTCACATGTGAGACCAGCGTGATAACCACTACACTATGGAAATAGACTCTTAACCTTAACTTGTTAGCACTGCCGGAAATCAGACTAGCTGGTTGGCTTTTCCACTTTCCGAGGACAGTTTCCACTCTATCCCCGAACGGGGGGTAGATGTATATCCGTTTTTTCCTCGTTAGTATAGTGGATAGTATCTCCCCCTGTCACGGGTAAGACCGAGGTTCAATTCCCCAACGGGGAGAAGGTGTTTGTGAAAATAATCTTTTGGATGCTCAGTTTTCTTTGGAAATACAAAGAAAATGATCTTGTTTCCACCCGGTCTTGAGCCAGGGACCTTTCGCGTGTAAGGAAAATGTGATAACCACCACACACTCACCTTCAACCTGTTTGCAAGGCAGGCAATCAGCGTAGCTGATTTGCCAGTTTTCAGATACATTTTTCCTTCCTCCCTTGACAAGGAGGTAGATGTGTAGCCCTTCTTTCCTCATTAGTATAGTGGATAGTATCTCCTCCTATCACGGGGAAGATCGGGGTTCGATTCCCTGACGGGGAGGTGGTGTTTGTGAAAATAATCTTTTGGATGCTCAGTTTTCATTGCAAATACAAAGAAAATTGCCATGCTTCCACCCGGTCTCGAGCCAGGGACCTTTCGCATGTAAGGTAAATGTGATAACCACTACACTATGGAATTGTAACTGTGTTCTTCGGACTATAAGTCTTTCCTTAGGATAAGTCACACCGCTCAAAAAATACATCATAAAGATGAAAAAAAAAACATAAATTATAAGTCGGAGTATAAGTCACTTTTCGGGGGGGGATTTACTTCACAAAAAACGAGACCAAGAACAGTAGAGCTTGGCCCAAAATCCCTGTTCTCTAATCGTGTTGACCCGAACAACAGTCCCACGTTGCATTGTGGCCAAAGGTAGAATTTGTAGCCTATTACTTGTGTGCAACAACAACAACAATGTTAAGTATTTGGGATGGTCAGTTATTCTAAATACCTAACCTGGCAATAGCCAGAATGATATTGTGATTCACTCAAGGGAGTTCTCTACAATAGAAATCTGGGACTTCTCCACGGTGATTTGCTCGGGAAAGGCGGGACATTCTACTCAATACTTCAAACTGATTGGACGATGCGGCATTGTGCATGTTTGTTTTGACCAATCACAGCCACGGATGAAAATATTGTTACGAAGTGCAACAAAAGTGTATTTAACTATGCGCACATTACATTTTCGATGAAATGAAAGTAAGCTGCTCTGTAAATGCACACACGCCTGTTTTTCAAATTTTTATATTAATTTATTCTTTAATGACAGAATTGCGTCGTGGGTTGTAATCCCTGCATGGCTCGCAAAATCCACACTTTTGCACAATTTTGACGTGAAAACTACAAAGCGAGACCATTTATTTTGAGCCTCATTCTTTTTTCGGAAATTTTATGCGTCAAACGCATTCGTGATATCGGTAACCAGTTTCAGTGATTCCTCAAGAGTTGAGTACACATACTGGTAAAAAATCAAGACAAACATTATGTTAAGAACATTTTAAAAACAAACATCCATCCGTCAATCAAATCTCACAGTCCACAATCTTTGAATTACAATAAGTGTAGTGCATGAGTCCGCTTCTAAAGTTAGATGCATCACAACCCTGATTAAAAAAAAGCTAGGCTAAGATGCCTTGTTTGCAAAATTGCAGACTTGTAAAGTGGATTTGTGGATAGAATTCCTGTGGAGAAGTATTAACCCCAGTTGTACAGTGTACTATTTTTTTAGGGTGTATTGAGACGAGAAAAGTCCCTTGGTCTGCTTGTTTGGTCCGGACCAAAAGCGGACTTTATTTTTTTTGTTGGGTGTGGTTCATATTCACACTGCTTTTTTACGCATCTATATTATGTAAACACACAAAGAGCACATAGCGCAAACACAGAAATAGAGGAACATTATAAATTCCTAAGTGCTGCGTTGCTGCTCTGCATATTTGTGGCGTTATTAGATACAAAATAATTGCGAGCGTCAAGAGCAGCTCATTCAACGGAGGTTCCGCTCTGCTGTTTTTAATTTTGGAATAACATTGTCAATTGCGCGCAGTAACCCGAAGGAGCCATTGTGCACCGCATGACCGACCCAAAACATGCCGGCAGAACAGAATACGGAGGATTATGTATGAATTTTGTACAATATTCACTACTGGGAATTTTTTTTTTGTGAAGGCCAAAAAGATGCGTGTCCTGCAGTTAGTGCGGATCACGAGTAGTTTGTAGTAATGTTGTTCCAATAGCAATACTGGTATCGGCAGAGGCCCCGATATTGCATTAAAACAGTGGTATCAGTATCGGTGAATACTAACAAGTAACATGCCGATACCATTAATTCTGACACTAATATAGGACTGTGGATGCAGCATATTGTGTCTTGCTCATGCACGACATTCACTGATGGGTGACATGTTCACTGCATGCCGAGCTAAGATATCCTATTGGCCCTTAAATTCTCTGAACCAATGGCAGGACAGCTTTTTCATGTTGAGAAAAAAAAACTTAGTTATCGGTATGGTATCGGCATCGGCAGATACTGCAAAGCTGGGTATCGGAATCGGTATCGGGGGCCAAAAAACGGTATCGGAACAGCACTAGTTTGTAGTTACACTTGAAGCGAACCGCACCGAGTCAGTTTGGAAGCGGACAGAAACCAAATAGTGGGTCTCGGTCCGATTGTTTGTATAAAAGGTGTGGACCATCGTTGGAAACAAACTCTGGTCCATTTTAAGCAACAGTATGCAGTAGTGCAAGTATGTACTTTTTTTCTGTATAGTCTTACCAAAAAAGGAAAGCACTTATTACTTAGTGTTGTGTTTTGGGCTGAGTTAAATAACAAAAGCAGGGGAGCCATTCGGGCCAATGTCAAACATACAGACTTGTCGCCAAGGAGCGACGTCATGTGGTGGCGCTTTTTGATTGACTACTGTTAGATTATGCTGCATTTGTGCGACACCAAGTAAAAGGAACACAACTCCTAGATGTCCTACTTCCAGCTGAAGGGACTGCAACATGAAAAATCAACTTTTTAGAGCTTTTAGCCATGTTAAAATGCTAATTCCTCACCAAAAACATGACCAAAGTTGTGTTTTCTTCCATTCGCCCCTGTATGAGAAATTCTAGGTTATTCTGCTCTCCAAGCACCAGCCCCTCCCAACCTGAGAAAACGAGCTGTTGGCACAGTTTGACGTCATTGCGTGCAGCCCCACCCCCGCACCGCATCTGCAGACTAAACGCACACCCACTTTCTCTGAGGCGTTGCGCGAAGCAGCCGGCACGGACGACGTCATGAGAGGGGCACGGCAGCCACAGGGGGAAAGGCGGGGTCTTACTGAACCGAGTGTTTGACTTCCGGTAAGAAAAATAGCCACCGAAATAACTCATAAGAAATTACATTGTGATTGTGTCAAAGGTAAGATTTCATCATTATATGCCTATTGTGGACTGTGGAAAATCAACCACACAGCTCATATATTAAATTAATTGCCAAAGACAAAAACAAAGGCCATTTTCACTATAATTATTGTTCGTTTTCTAAAGGTAACATGTAGTTTCAGTTAGTTTTTTTTTTAAAGCACTTTATTTTTGTTTTAAAAAAGGTTTTTAATTTTTGTTATTTCGTTTATTAACAAAATTTAACAAAAATTACCTTAGCAAATGTTGTATGTGTCTCATCAGGACTGAGTTGCACTGACCAGATTTATCAGCGGGGCCTTTTGTGTCTGTCCCCAGCATCCAACACATTTTTGCACACAGCAAAGGCAGTGGAGACAATCGCATGTGGTCTGTCCTGATTTGACCCCCTTCTAAGATTTATAACAAGTTCCATTAAAGCATTTAAACAGTGCTAAAAGTTGAACCTTCCCACTGGTGGCAAGCCCTAAATGTTTGAAATGGCCAGCCTCTCGGCGCTGGCAGACAACATTTAATGAGATGCAGCCAGATTGCTAATTGACTTCCTGAGTTCCATGTAAGCCTTATCGCCATAGCAACAAAACCAGCCGTTCTTTTTCCACACACCCATTGAAAGTTTTTGTTGTTGGTTTACTATTTTGGTGTGTTATATAGCCTGTCTTCAATCTGTCCTTGTTTCTCTTCTGAATAATAGAATGGTCATGCAAAGTCCAAGATACTATTATTGGATGAATAATGAAGTCTAATCAAAGCAAAACATGATTACACAAATTATGTATGGGAAAGATGTATTAATCACTCCATAGGGTTGTGCGGGTGGGGGTTCCTTTGAGGTGAAGGCCATTAATAGTGGATACTGTCGGAGAAGGGGGATCTTGGTGTGTTGGCTTGTCTGGCTCCCTGCTGACACCAACACAGTCGTTTCTGTTCTCTGTCAAAGTGACATCAGTCAGGCCTGAATCACTGCTGCTCGCCTCCTTGACGGCACATGTGCGAACACCCCCAACTCCTAGACATCAGGTCACATGTTCACACTGGACGGGTAACAAGATCCAGGATGTCTCATCCAAATGCAGAAACAGGAAATAGGCTGCTCAAGAACATGCAGTAAATTGGCACAAGACAGCGCTGCAGACAGCCGCTAGGAATAAACACATTTGATTTAGTTGAGCTAAATCTGACTGTTTAAAGCAGGGTTTCTTAACCTTTTTTACATTGGGGCGCAAATTTTCCTGTAAAAAGTGGCCCGGGGCACATTCAGAAATTATGATTTATGTTGAATTTTTGTTTGAATGTAAGAATTAAATGAAATCTTGTTATAAAATAACATCATACAATGAGGTTATCAATTACATTTATTCATTATTTATTTAATGAATCATTAGAATCAGTTCATTAAAAAGAATTGTTCACACCCCACTCCCACACTAGCACAGACAGTGTGAATATGTATTTATTTTGTTAAAGTTGTGAAGAAAACGTACAATAAAATTCCAAACCAGCATTATAATCATAAGTATAATAATGGTGAGAATACTAAACAATAATAATTGTAATAGACAGTATGCCCACATAACAGCATTTGTTATTCTTGGGGACATCAACATGCATCCCGTCTGCTTTTGTTTTCATGTGCTATATGTGCAGCCTTGTCACATAAAGCACTAGACTGAATATCTGGTTATTAAACATTTTGTTGCTCTGACACACATCCGCTTTCAGCTAGTCTAAAGTCGAGTCTACTTTTGGCCACCAAATTGCCAGATGTGCGGGGTAGACAATGAAGACAATGAAGATGTGCCCATCTACGAAATAGGGCCCATAAAGTAAAACAAAAGCAAAATAAATAAATAAATAACGAATTGAAATGTAAATAATGATTTCCAATTATTCCCATTTTCCTCTTTCAAGACCTCCAGTCTTGATTGTGGATTTAAAATGATTGATCTGTTGGTGAACTCCTTGACTGCCTCGCTGTTGGTTCCGATTAATTGGTCCCTCTTTTCCCTGTGGGCAGCATTTTGTGCGACTACCAAATATGTTACTCGGCCCTCCGAAGGCTCCTGAAGACATTCAATTGAAAAAGACAAACTAACCAACACTCTTATCCCATGGGCACAATTACATTGCCTTGATGCACCCCTCCCCCTCCTACTGGAACATCATTTCTTATTCCAACATTGTCAAATGATCTTACAGACATGCAAGATGGTGATGTTTACATCTTTCTCATGATGTTGTTTACCAGCAAGTCATTCAAATAATTAATAAATGTCATCCTGTGTGTCTTATTGGAGATCTTACATATCTCCTCACAGAGATGTGACCCGCAGACTCACTCATTAAAATAAAATCAGGGAAACAATTATTTGCATGATCAGACACCCATTGTGCTCATCCCATTTCATTGAAATGTAATAAACAAATGGTCAAATTGCATTCACACTGGAGAAGAAAGGCCTCATTTCTGTTCTCATTCATGAAATGATGTAATCTTTAAATTTAGATTAGCCACCCCATGCATGAAATAAAGCCTCATGGAACCTCCAATCTTGTTCTTACCGGTTAAATATGTATGATGCTGAAATGAAACCAGCTTCTATTGTACTGACTTGTCTCTTCATTCTCAACAATAAAGACAACACATTAGCGGAATGGATCTACGCACTGCTGAATAAATTATCTCCTAACTGTGAGTTAAGCTGTAAAAGATAACTGTGCCAAACACAAATGCACATATCTAATGAGAACGCTTCATCTTTATCACAGAGTGTGACAGTTATATTAGTTTAGGACGGGGGGCAGCATATTCCCCATTTCCTTATTTATAAAATGACTGACAGTCACTGGCACTAGTCTCCAGTCCCAGCTCACATTTTAGAACGGGAATATGTGCATTGCTATGGTAACCAATTTGATACAGTGTGCCCCCTGCCTACATTCTCTCAGACACTTGTGAATATCCCAACTAATATCTAGTATGGGGATGCTCCTTGTTGCTCTCATAAAAAGGAAATGATTCCACAAAGGCATATGATTAAGCCCTATCAGCAGAGCTGAACATTGTCTCCAGAGAGAGCACCTACACAATCCGCCAAAAGAAAACTCCCTCATCCCACCTGCTGCTGATATTAATTACGTATGAAAATAGGGTTGTGTTATGCACTCCTAATGGATGCAGGGGGAGGATACAAGACAACACACAAGAGCAGTGGGGAGGCTAATATCACATTCCTTTGGATAAAATTGATAGATAATTCTAAATATATATATATATTTCTGGTAAACAATTGATGTATTATCTGTTTGGAGTTTTTCTTCTTGGGGTTCTTTCACAGTACACCGGACTATTGCTATGATCTTTTGCCACCATAATCCATCTTCATTTTTGATGAAAGGCTATATGTGACTGGTATGGAGTGGTGAGCAATACACTGCCTGCTTATTTACTTCCAGCTCATTTATTCTCATTATGCAGCCCAGCAGACATCAGTGAGGGGATTTCTGTCCTATAGTCATTCAATGATACAGAGCGAGAGAGAGCGAGAAAGAGAGAGGGACAGAGAGAGACACACACACAGAACAAGTGCACGGAAACAAACCAATGGGGGTGCATTCATTCTCTGCATGTGAACTTTGACACCTTTGACTGAGTTAGCCTCTGTTTTCTGGCTATTCAATGGCACCAGCTCATTCTTTTCTTCTCAGGCTGTCCTGTCTGGGAGGGTGCAAGATTCCAAATTGTTTATATCCCTGCAGTAATTATTCTGAAATATTCCATGTTGTCTGAAAAATGTTACAAAAGCAATATGCTGCTTGAAATTATAGCATGTCCACGGTTAGTGAACAAGGGCTTTAATCATACTAATCTTTTAGCACCCAATATGCTTCAGTTCACCCACGCCACGATCCAAATGTAGTCACGCAGTATTGGATGGGCTCATTTACGAAGGTTGGCCAGTTAGCTATCGGGACATGATGTGTGTCTCGCAAATGTCCTCGGCCTCATCTGCATTGGTTCAAACTCATCAATCGTGCTGGATTTGCGCCTATCTACGAGAACTCCATTGACTTTACATGTGATCACATTGTGAGAGAAGTTGACTTTGTAAGTTCACTTTAAAACTTCCTTGTGTCGTCATAATGAAGTCCTTGCAGGGGTTTGGATTTTCCCTGATATACAATATGAATTTAAAAAAAAAAGAAGAAAAAGAATAGCTAAGAAAATAAAAATCATACAGTTTCGATAAAGGTGTAGGAAGAAGTAGAAACTTTTTTTTTTAACTCCTATGTCCTACGCCTTTGTAACTTAGCTTAATATTACAAGTTTCCTTAGCACAGTACAGGTATCATTGTTTACCTAATGATATGTTATTAATGAGACTACCTTATTTATTGATGGGTTGTTATTATGTTATTGTCTTGTCTTAGTAGCTGGTCTGTCGGTTGAACGGAGATCTCAGGCTCCTGTAAAGCATTTACGGCATATACATGAGGGAGTCCCTTGTGGAAGAAAAGGAAGCAGATGCTCCACAAATCTAATTTGATCTGCTGAGAGCACTCACTGTACTTTAGAAAACCTCACAAAAGTATCTTTTTACATGCATGCCTCATTCACTCCATTGTGTAATCATTTCGATGTAATTATGACAACCATAATCAGGTTTAAGGATCTAGTCAATCTGTTCACTCCCATTCTTTGTACACCAATGGAAGCATCGCATTGCCTTTTTATGATGCCAGTGATAACACAATACGAAGAGATGATGCAATTAAATGCATATACAATATCTTCAAAGTTTGTATCGTGTAATGTGACGATGTTAAATTTTTTCTCAAAAATTGGTGCCATTTTGGTGTTTTTTAAAATCAATTTTAAAGGGACCAGTAATGCATACAAAATTTATAACATGTTTGAAGATGCATAGATATTAATTATCCCTGGTTTAAAAAAAAAAAAAAACTTTTATCAACAAGGCTGTGATCTACTACCTGGAGTGATGGCCATAAGGAAGAGAATTGGCTACAAGCAAGTCGGGTATTCCAGAAAGCAGGTTATGTCAAAATTCTGAGCCAGTTAAATTCTGAACAATCAGGTCCAGAAAGACAGCCAAAATAAATTCTAAGTAAGTCAGGTACCGGTCTCTTCCAGCTGGAACAAACATAACGTGTCTGTGTCTCCGCAAACCCATCAATATTGAGGCAAAACTAAATCCAAAATGATGTGCTGTCATTCCCAGATTAAGTACTGAACGCTATTGCTTTTCATTATACTCAATCAGGTATTGTAATAGCATTTTCCCGTTATAAATCTCCAATCTCAGGATCCTGCAGATGTGTGTTTACATTGTTGCAAACACACACACATTAACACCGCCCCATCCGGGTACTGGTTCATCAATGAGTCATGCGTGATGGCAAGTGAGCCTCTCATTACAAGCAATGGTGATAAAATCTTCCCACTACGTCATTTTTAGTTTGGGAATCCACTCAATTTCTCGAAGGGTCTGAGGTCACTGAATTGATTTTTCTTTATGCCCTCTTCTGACTGCTCCTCTGATTCAAATACTTTTTAATGACCTGTTGCGGTCAGAGATGCTGAGATCAACCATCCCTATGAACTGACAATACAATAAGCCGGTGTTGTGATGAAATGATAGAACTATGTTTTAGAGGGGATGATGCAACACTGTTTAACATACTAGTCAGTGTATATGTGAATGTACCTACTGCAGTTCAACAAAAATAGGAAGCAACGAACAGATGCTTTAATTTGTAGAACTACCACGAAGTCAACAATCTTGTAATGAAGGAATATAACATAATGTGAGTAAAATTTTGGAATATGTGACTGAATCGGAATTGGGAAAAGAAAAAAAAGAGTAAAATCAATATGGTCAAGTCAACCTCCAGATCTAAACCCTACAAAGCATACATTTTACCATCTAAATTTGACTGAATGGCACATCCCCCCCCAAAATGGTTATTATGTCACAAACAATGCTGTCTTCTAAATTGTGTATTAGATAAAAACTTGGAAATGAAAGGGGAACTCTAAATTTGCTTTTCATCTTTTGATATCAAACCCAAATATTGTCATACTGTTGGAGGATGAACCTATAATATTTACTCTGCATGATATTTTCATATCAGACTTATCTTGGCATATTATGTTATTTTATTATATTCATTATTGTTATTGATGATTGTATCATCGTCACAATTGTATACATCAGAGGTGTCAAACTTACGATTACATTGTAAAAGATAAAAGAAAAAAAGGAATCAGCCAGCCACAATCAAAACATATGAATTTGTAATTCCACAAGCAAACTGCAGATGAGCAATGCAACTTGTAAATGAAATTTCCCTGGATGAACCTAAAGTTACGGTTTGTAAAAAAACATAAATCAAACATAAACATGCTAAATACGACACACATTCAACTACTGGTAACACAAACACATATGGCATTGATTAACGTCCACATTACTTCATTAACTGCATCACACAATGCATTCTGGGAACAATATATATGCAAAACAGGTAAATATAACATGCCCAGAATTTATACACTTAGAAGTGTTGCAGTGTTCTTCTTTGGCACACTATGTTTACAGTTTAGTCCCGCAATTTAAGGCTTTCCCGCAAATAGCAAAAATCTGCATATAATTGACGCCAATTGTATTTCAGTTACAGTATATACCATGATTTTATCAATATATATAATATACTTTCCTCCATGTGGTCCCTGAGCTAATATGAGTTTGACACCCCTGTTATACATCTAGATCGATATCCCCCCCCCCCCGAGCCACCAAGGTACTACAGTAAGTATTGATGTTAATACATAGTGAGAGTAGGAAAAAAAAGTCAACCTTGTAAGGATACATGATTACAGGATTAAACAAATGTATTCAATCTATTGTTCAACGTGGTAGTTGCAAACGGAGGCAAAAACAGTATGTGTTCAGTACAGTTATTGACTTAAGAAGCGGTCAAATTAGCTGATCTCAATTAGCTTGAAAGACTTCAATTAGCTGATTTTGATTAGATATGAGGCTCTAACTGCACTTACGGTTACCATGGTGATCTGATCGTATCTCCTTCAGAGTTATTGAACGGGGCAACGATTCAGCTGAGAGAGCTCCTCTTAGAGTGTGACTTAACATGAAAAAAACCCGGGAGTCCATGTTTGCGTGAGTGAGTGTAAAATGCCACAAAAAAATAAATAATCTATTCTTCCTATCGATCACGTAAACTTGTGCTTTTTGTTTAAAGTAATGCATTTTGCACAAGTCAACCACATACCTAAGACTTTGGTCTTTCATCTGGTCTCCATTTTGTTTATATATGATGTATTGATTCCAAGAAATATATAAAAGTGTAAAAAAAAAAAAAAAAAGTGATACAACTAGCCCAACCTCCCCTCAACAACTTATGTTGGAGCATAACATTATACAGAATACAGAAGGCACCATAAAACACTGAAATGATGCAAAGTCTCATGCTGAGTCAAAGACCAAAAAGAATAGAGATGTCTGGCAAAAATATCGAGATATGAATCATACAGCCTTAAATCCAAAAAGCAAATGAAGGCAAGTGCTAGCCAATCCCAAAAAGAAGGGGCTGGGTCACAGAGTCATTCATTCGAACTCAGTTGTTTACAGAAGTGATGACCAGTTTTGTTGCAAATTTTTTAACTTTTGAGTTGAATAAATGCAAAGAGAACTACACATTTTTTTCCGTTTGTCTTTTAAATTTCAGAATGAACTGCCGCTTTTAAGTGACAGAAAATATTTTTGAGCATTCAGCCTGAAGAACATTAGATTTAGGTTGAAGAAGTGACCCCATAAAAAAAAAATAATAATAAATGTCCCCCCTGTTATTTCTTTCTCCAAACGGGTCTGAGTACATTACAATGGGCAGTTTGCCACTGTCTTTATATATTGTTATTCATTTTTTTTAAATGCTTTTTTAATACTGACGTATGTTTCCACTTTTCACAGTTACAATATTAGATTTATCACAGTTCCCCACTTCAAAGAACAACCAATGGCAAAGTAATTGGAAAATGAGCTTTATTTTAATTGCCAGACAAATAGCTCTTAATTAGGCAGTGCTGATCTCATTGTGTGTGTGGATTTATATTCAGTTCATTCTTAAATGTAGTCCATTCTGAATTGCTATTCACTCCCATTCACAAATGAACAGCATCCTCGTCCATTAAGTTGAGCGCTCCTCTCAATGCACCTCCACCCAATAAAACCTGCTCATTCCGGAGCATAACGTCGCTGTCACTGTATTTTGGGGGCAGGGGAGGCGCTTTAACCCGGTCACGACGTGGGGAAGTTGCCCGCTGCTTTTTCTGCGTTGCCATGGGGTTTTTCTAAAACCTATTGACTGCGACAGGGTCCTCGCTTTTATTTGAGTCCGTCTTTGTGGAGGCGGAGGAAGAAACCGCTATTACTTTTTCTTCTTCCAGAGGCAGGGGGAGTGGCACAAGCAGCATCCACGAGAGGAGGAGGGGAGGTTGGTTTGGTTGCTCCACCGCTCAGACCCACTCACTGCGAGGCGGGCGAAGTGCTGCTGCATATCCATCTGCTCTCCTTGGCTTGGGGGATTTTAGCCAACTTGGTGAAGGACTGCCTTATGTTGCACCTGAAGGTTGGTTTCAACAATTATTATTTTCAAAACCTGTGTTGCTTTTCTTTAAAAACCATGCTGACCTTTCTTGTTAGTTTTTTTAAGTTAGTTGTTGCACTGATGGTAGCTGTCACTCTATTTTAGCAAGTGTGGCTCCTGTTAAAGACAGGTGGCTGGATACATATCGTTATTTCCTTAACATAATGGCCTAAGATATATTTTTACTTTTTATTTATTTGTTACTTAAAAAAAAAAAAAAAAGTAAATATGATGTGATAAATAATTATTAAATATAATATAAGTTTTTGGTTCAGCTTTTCGTGTTTTATGAAAAAACTGAAAAAAATGACTTATTCCTTTTTTTTTAGGAAAGGTGTCATAATGGGCATCAAAAATATAGATCAATATTTTGGCTTCTTAAAAATAATGAAAAACGTTGCAAAAGCTGATCAACTGGAGTTGGTAGAACATTATAAACTCAAATATAGTACCATTCTGAACAGTGATATTTACTGAAAGTATGATTATCTGAAGTCATGAACACTCAGTTGACTCATTCCAGCTCTTAATAAGCAGCATAATTTAATCATGTCAGTGGATCATTATTGAGATCTATCAAGTTCCAACATGGCAGCCTATTGAGTGAGAAGGTAAATTGGAATAAACTTGCTTTTAACACACAAGGGTATTTCCCCATTGCCAGTTCTGCTACATCTGTAAATACTGTACATGACACGAGATTACAATGACTGATGAGACAGACCTTAGTGAGTGTGATTAAAAACACATTATAAAAAATTGGTAGAGCGGCTGTTGCTTATGCTTGTTGTAATTGATGGGGGTGTGTGTAGCTGTTGTATACTGAGCTGGTGCCCTTGATGAATTTATAGACCAGATGCATCTCACTTGGTTGATAGTGAACAACCTCATTTCAAATGTTGTAGTGTTAGTGCAGTTTCTCTTTACTAATGATGCCATAAAAAATGTTTGTGACTCAATATGTCTGGTTTATAAGGCCTGTTTTTTGCAAATTTCAAGAAATTTAATATAGCTAATTTAGTCCCTCCCCATATGCCTCAATGACTTAACTCGTAGACCTTCTGAAGGTCAGACTGACATTAATTAATGTCATCATCTCAAGCTGCTCTTCA
Organism: Vanacampus margaritifer; assembly: GCF_051991255.1. NCBI lineage: Eukaryota > Metazoa > Chordata > Actinopteri > Syngnathiformes > Syngnathidae > Vanacampus > Vanacampus margaritifer. The sequence goes on along the minus strand of NC_135439.1, from coordinate 16,964,948 downwards.
AGTGGAGCAGATCCTATTTCTGCTCATGACAAACATGTATAAGCAAGATAATTACCTGGTTGCTTCCTGGAACTGAATTTGTAAGCCAAAGACAAGAGCTTGTAATAGCTCTTGTCGTCACACATGGTCCACAGCCTCTCACTATTCAGGGCAGTGGTGCTTTGTGTCCAGAAGTAGGTCGAATGTTTCTCACCAAACAATTTGAGCAGGAGCCAGTAATTGGAAAAGCAAAGTGTCCACCATCTCCAAACGAACCCGTGTCAGCCAGTCCCCAGCCGCTTAATATGCAGCTCCAACCTGATGCATTTCATGGACCTTTTCATGCTTTTAATCAGTTAGATCACAAAATCCAGCAAACAGAACATCCTTTGTAATGGCGGACAAGCTCGTTTTTCATATCTAAGCGGTCGGTGCACTCAGTTGACTCTGAATGCACATCAAATGTTTCCTTCAATATCAGGAAACATTGTTAGAGATCTAACTTCCTACTACATCACGGAGGTTTTCCACTGTGTCTTTGATCCGCGCATACAAAAACTCACTAGTGTTCCAAATGTGCCTTACTTTCTTTGTTTTTGTGATTGCACAACTTCAAAAACAGCCTCTGAAGGTGAACGTGCATTGAAGATGTGAGATAAAAGCAGGCTTCACCTGTTCAAATAGTGTTTGCCTTGCGATTACAGTCTGTGTGGGGGTATGATTGAATGTGTGTGTATGAGAGTATAGTAAGAACCACAGATTTCTCTTCTCCATGAGCAATCGGTGTCTCCAAAGCATTTGATGATGTGCATGTATGGTAAGAAACAACAATCAACTATAGTAATGTTACCTTACAATGAGAGCTTCATTGTTGGTCCAGTGGCTTGTAAAAAGGAGACTTGCGTGTCTCTATCTATCATCGCCATGGCAACCCTGAATCACCTACCTTAGTGGTCTATAATATTGGTAAATCAGGACACACATCTTGTGTTTTTGTGTAGAAATGTTACTCACCCATAAGCACACATTTTACAATAATTTGATTACAATGTACTGTATACTGTATTGCGGTGCATGATGGTTTGACTTCATAAGATTCTAATCAAGACTTTGTTCTGCTGCCTTTCATTTATCTTGATATTAGAAAGAATTATTTAACAGATGTTTGATACCAAGTGGATTGTGAATAAATGAAACATTACTATTATGACTGATGTTGCTTCATAGAATCCTAAATCAGCTTGAATCAAGTGTGTCTAACAGAAAAGATGAATGATGAACTTATCATATTGTTGGCTCAGTCTCCAATCAAGATCAATAATGGAACTTGTTATGGTGCCTGTCAGAGGAAGCAGGAGTAGGGGGAGACCTTAGTTGACATCAGTGACTACGTTTACATGTAGGCAAGAACCCTTTAAAACCTGAATATTGGCAATTTGGGGGGGTTGATAGGCCATGTACACACATAAAAACCTGACTATGCTTTCATTCGAGTGGGGGAAGGTGGGATGGCGGGGGTTGATCACATTACCATGTACAGAGTTACTCGCCTTCTCATACAGGTAAACTAGATACTAGATAGATCATTTTGACCCTAACCCGTATATTGACGGAATGCAAACATAGTGACTGAGCAGCAGTTTGAAAATTCACACCAAGGGTACGTTATTTACTTGACCAGCACAAGTCTGGCCCGGGAAACGGCGTAAACTTGAGTGGAGGCGGGTTAGACCGAGTTTTTATATTTTCACAGATACACACAAGCCAGCACATTTAAAAAAAAGTGTTGTTTGTGCAGTTTTAGGGTGTATTGATATTCCTTGTCATGGTGGAAGAAGAAACTGATTTGCTCGATTCCAGCAGAATGTCAAAGTTAAAATAAGTTTAGAAGGAACTGCAAGGAGGCAGATGCTGTAATGTTGGCTGGGCAGATCACAACTCTGCACTGTGAAGTGAGCCCTCAGAGACCGTCTTCCATCCCAAACATTGAGTCCCCACAAATCTGTGCCACGGCCAGTGGGATGAAACAGATGATAATTATAATAATGAGCTCAATTAATTGATTTCTACATTGTTTTAAAGTGTTCAATGCAGGACGATGTCATATTTATAAATAAAATATGATGCCATCCACCACACACCTTCGCAAAGCGTAGAATCTGCCTGCATGTGTCTTGATCAAATTCAACATAATCACAATACATGACCTGTGCCAATAGTTAGACAATTTTCAGCCACCAAATTGTAGGATATGCCATGTGCATGTCAATGGGCCAACCGTCGGTTGGTGCGGAGCGATGAACAAAATTCCCAAACAGGCCCATTGACCCTTGCGTCTTCGTGAAAATCAGGATACGCAAGCATTTCCACATGCACCGTCTATGAAAATAGAGCCCTGTAGTGATCACAACATTTTGTTCCTACATGTAGCACTCCTACAAGCAAGAGTTAATTAGGTGTCCTAGGAGAAACAGAACTATTCTGTGATATAAATGTTATGAATACAACCTATCTCTAAAACTGGGTGTTTTTTTGTCAACAATATGTTCTATGCAGCTCCAGTAGTCTAAATATGGTATTTTGGTTAATATTTGTGTAAGTGGAATATCAGTTAAGCAGCAAAATCCAAGTTTTTTTAAAATCCATCTCAGGGGGTGGCCATTTTGCCACTTTCTGTCAACTGACAGGTCTCGGGTAACAACCAATCACAGCGCAGCTTCAGAAAACAGGTGAGCTGTGGTTGGTCGTTGCCTGAGCCCTGAACAACTGTGATGTCATCTTTAGTCAACAGCAAGTGACAAAATGGCCGTCTCCTGAGACGAAAAACTGAAATAAAAACGGCTGGATTTTGCTTCATAACTCATATTCCACAAATGTAATATTAACCAGGGTGTCATGTTTAGACAAGTGAGGTCATATTATTGTGAAGAAATGTTTAAGGTTGACTTCCACTTTAAAAAGTATTCACTATGGTATTGGCAGAAATATCAAGTGGCATGTGGCACCTAGCAAGTAACCCAACCCTAATTGAGATTCAGCTGGGGCTCCAGAGCTACAAGCAATTATAGTGTCGACCCGTGCTCCCAACTGCAGGCTTAGAGTGCTTCAGTGCCTTGCAATAGCAGAGCTCTCTCCTTTCATAATCGCCACCAACCACATGCGCAAAGGGACCGGTATACCTGGAAGTGTATTTGATAAGATGAAATATTAATTTCCCTGACTGCTTTCCAGCCATGTGCATACTTATCTACTATAGTTCTGTGATACTGGAGTGGATCTGAGAAAACCTCAAGAGGTGTTGAAGAACATTATTTTTCTTGCAGCCTCTATAAAAAAGTGAAAGAGACCAAACGGTAGGATTAGAGATGCTGGCCGTCAGAACCAAGGTTTACTTCTTATGTAACGTAATTGGGGCCACTAGACGTGATGAATGGCTTCTTGCACAGCACAAACACAATCAGTGCACTTTTTACTGAAGGACACACTGGCAGTGAGTTCAATGCCATTTTATTTTTCCCCCCCAGTACTTCTTGTGCAAGTTAGAAATAGCCTAACTGTGAAAGGTTTGTGGCTGGCCATCTTCATGTGCATGCACAGCTGCCTGAGGGTATATTTAAATTGACAAAGTCCTTCTCTTGGGGTACTAAGTATTTTTTCTCATATTTTACACAGCTTGCAGCTTTGCCACAAGCCAAACCAATCTGGAAACACATTTTTTTTATTATTTTTTTTTTAACAAGTATCGAAATTCCCACATTTTACATGCGCAATTGATTTACTTATATCGCAGGCATGTTTATGTTCCTCATATTTACATGCAAGACTTACAATTGAAATCAATTAGAACTATGCTGTTAAACAAATTAAAAAACAGTTGGTCCAGTTGTTTACGGTTGAACTTCAGTTCACGAATCCCCATGTTCACAAGCAAATCAGTTTAGAAAATGTGTTTGGCTTCTTTTAATGAATGCACTGTTTGTTGTGCGTTATGGTTAGTAGTTGGTAGTGTATTGCAACGGTTCACAAAACGGTTCGGATCTTTTTTCAGATCAGCAACAAACAAAAAAAGAGGAAAGAAAAGATACATAGTATTTTGTCTTCTTGTTGTAAAATGCTTTTCCCCATTAAAAAAAAAAGAATACATTCAAAATGTCTAATAAAGCCGTTTAGGATTTACTGTCTACATTTATTTTGTATTTTCCCATTAAAAAAAAAAAAAAACAAATGTCTAATTTAGCCGTTTAGGTTTCAGGAACACAACATTTAAGTGCAATATAAAGCAGAAAACATACTTATTTTTACATCTTTCATGTGTAAAATAAGTTATTAATGTTGCGTTTCTATAATCTAAACTGCTAAGTTTGATATTTTGAGTTAAATGTTCTTCTTTTTTAATGGGAAAAAGTGTTTCATAAAGTAAAGACAAAGTTCTATTTATCTTTTTTTTTATAATGAAAAGACCACAAAGTGCAATTTAAGGCACATTCCCTTCCTTTAAACATGGAGAGTGAATTACAAAGTAGCCTTGGTCCAGAATACTGAAAAAGAATTTAGCCAGCTGTCAAACTCATTTACAGCTACCAGCCAGACACTCGTTGGTAATGCTATCATACAATGACGGCTTAATTAATTAGCGGTTTCTTAGCATCCTAAATTAACGATTGAATATGAGTTTGGGATAGCGTTGTGTCGATGTTGGTTGCAACTTTAAAGTCAATCAAAACTACGATAAAGAAATCCTAAACGTCTAAAAGGGAAGTCACATACAAATTTTTTTATTTTTTTTTAATTCTAAAAATAAAGAGAGAGCAATGATGATGACATGTCAAATCGGTAAAATTACCGAATGAACAATACTGAGCTCTCCAGGAAAAAAAAAATAATAATAAAAAAAAAAAATTATTATTATTATTATACTTTATTTTGATGTTAACCTGAGCGTGTGTTTAACTTTGAGTATTTTTCAGCTTCCTTGACACGGCTGAATGGTGTCCACTGTCAATTCACACTTTGTTGTTGTTTGTGTTTTTTTTCTCAAACCAACCAATCTGCGGATCATTCAGCGATCCAAACTATGGGGCCTGATCTGAACCGACCACGGATCAATGATGATCCGTTGCACCACTATTAGTTGGGGTTGGTTAATCGAATATGATGAAAGCAATACAAAATAAAAAGAAACAAAGGGCTTTGCTTAGTGTGCAGCGGTTGTCAGCAACATTATACTGTAGGGACTCAAGCTAAAACAGAACCATGACAGCACAGAACACATGTCCACAAAATTCAATGTTTATGTAAAAAAAAAACATTGCTGTACCACCAGCCCCTCCAAGGAACAACAAACATGACAGCTATGCCCAAATGAGTAAGAATTTATCGACCTGAAGTCACTGGTAAAAGCAAAAATTACCATTTCAATTGCGGTTTCACTTCGGAACAAGTCGTGCATACGGAGGTAAGGCAAACAAAGAACATCGGAGTAAATGTGACAAATGTAAAGAATAGAACTGAGGAGCACGGCATTACTAGCTTTGTGTTCGGTGAAGGGTATTGTGTGTGGCTCTATGGATAAGGATCCAAAGGGACCCCTGAGACATGGAAGTGAAGGGCACCCAGGATGAGGGAGGACATATGTGAAAGACAGGGGGCATGGAGGATGAACTCGGCCCTAAGTTAAACACGCCTCACAATATTCTTACGCTTTCCGGATAAAATTGCTCATGATCATCACATTCATTTGAGAAAATGTAACCAGTTCAAAATAATTTAGTCAGTAAAACAATACATCTTAAATAGAAAATGCAATTTCTAGAGAAATTGTATGTGAAGGCAGGGAAGGCTGAATGGAGAAAAAAATCACTTCCTGTTGATCTTTGATCACTTCCTGTTGATTTTGGGGCACATCCCGGTCACTTACTGTTTATTTTGGAGAACTTCTGAGTCACTTCCTGTTCATTCTACTGCGCTGCGGAATTAATAGGGAAGTTTTTATGGCGATATTTAAATTGTAACATTTTTGGTGTGTGCAATCCGTAATTATGGCAAATTGGAAATTGTTTCTATGGTAAATTGAATGACCACCAGTTATATAGTTAACAAAATACATTAAATAAACATGTACACAAGTGGCATTTATGCTTCTTGGCACTCAACTACAGTACTGACTCAACAAAAACGTATTTAAAAAAATTAACAAATACGATTAAAAATGATAATAATAATTATTATTACCAGGACTTAATCAAGGTTTCAATTTTGATGTAACATTTCCAGTTATTTAAGCAAATATAGGTAATATATGTGTAAGTCAGCCTCTTCTTGTTTTTTTCAGTTTCCATTCCAATTGTGCCGTACGCTAGCGTATAATTTATGATAAGCGTTATTATAATGACAATTGTTGTTACCAGTCCAGGTACATAAAATGCATAGTGGATTTGCGTTTGTTGTTGTAGCATTTTATTTATCAGCCGAGCAGTGTCCAGAATCAATTTCTGGGACAGAGCAATAGCCTAATCAAGAGTGAGTTCAACATCGCTGGGAAATCCATAATAGCTTAAAACTTCATTGATTTTGGATGTTGAGGTGCACATTAGAACGCAACAATGGTCATGGAATTGTTTTTGTTCAGTGTTCATGATATTGTTTGTGTTGGTTTTGGTAAAAATAAGTGTTTTTAAGGTCGAGTAGCCTACTCTGTTGTTTACTTGAGACTATTAATCCACAATTGTCATTTTGCGCAAAAATTCAAACAACATTATGCGCAATGGATATGTCTCCTATGTGCACAGAGCCCCTTAATGGTGGGCAACACATGTAAGTTGGAAACTTGTCATGTCATTCTGAACATTCTGTGACAATGGGTCTAAAGTGAGGTGTATAGTAGATGTCTGTAAGACAAGGTCCACAGGCTTCCCCTGGGACCTCATTAACACATGTGGAGCTCTCATGGGTCCTGTAAAATAATGTCTGGAAGCCTCAGGCAAGTACAGATCTCTGTCGGCCATGTTGATTTGGTGTGAAGTGTGAACAAAAAGTCCTGGTGTCGGTTGTGCAAACTGAGTGGCTGTTAATTTTCCCAATGATACCCGCAGATTGAACACAGCACTGTGTTCCAAAGTGAAGATTAGCGAGCAAATCAAGCTTGATTAAACTCATGAAACCAAAGGCTGGCCTGCTGAGTCGCCAATTTGCTAATTGGGCTACCACCTGAACCAGGTCTGTAATCCGTATTTGTTTTCTAAACAGCGGTTCCAATGACTCATTTAATTTAGTGGAGAATTCATGAACAACCAATGACCTAATCTGTTCATCCTAATTGGCAGAGAGGATTGCATGAAGCTTACTAGCCACAAATACGTGCTAGTTGGGTCCTGAAGCAGAGCTATGACAATTTAGTGCACTACCACAATTGTTTGAACCATTTTAGATGTTCTTCCCTTGATCTTTCATTTTCTCCTACTAAGAGGTAGACTTTATTGTGTCTCTTGGTCAGCGTACTTCCCTTCTACATCATACAAGTGATGAATGAAACAGTTGTGCCAAACTGGTTCAGATCCAAATTCTTTCATCCTCTCAGCAGATTGTCTCTCCTCATATTTACATTGTGCCCTCTCCCCTCATTAACTACATTACATTACATTAACTAACGACTGGTGTGACCTTATTAGTTTTGCATGGGCAGATTCTTTCTGGAAATAAATGATTCTTTAAAAATATGCTTCTCAAAGGCCATCTTGCTAGTGTTTGTTTTGTTAGTTATAGTTCAGTGTACATCTTTTGATATCAGTTTAATATACTAGTTTATATATATTAGAGGTGTCAGTCGATTACAATTTTTAATCGTAATTAATTGCATGACTTCAATAATTAACTCACGATTAATCACAAATTAATCTAAATTCACAATTAAATGTACAATATTTTTTTCTAATTTTCATACTCATGTTAACATAAAACTGTAAAGAAATGTTAACCTAGTAGAAATATTGTTACAATAAAATGTGTTTTTTTCTCATTTTTCATACTCTTGTTAACATAAGTGGGAAAAAAATGAATCTAATAAAAACATGGTTGCGTTTTTTAGCCACTGATACAGTAAGTTCATAACAATTCATAAAATTGTTTTAAAATTGAAAATATGTACAGACGCTCCCCACCTTACGAACGAGTTACGTTCCGGACGATCGTTCGTAAGGTGAATTTGTTCGTAAGTTGCTTCAGTGCTATATTTTGTATTATATTTTATGTTTAAAGCCCATATAAGTATATTGAAGGTTTATATAAGCATGTTTAAGGCTTGTACAAGTAACCTGCATTGGTTTGTACTGAAAAAAACTTTTAATAAAATGGAGAGAATACGTACAGTACTGTACTGTACTGTACTACGTATGTTAGAGAGAGAGAGCGAGACACACACACAGTATGTACATGTTCGTAATAAGATAAATAAAATGAAGTTTAACTTACTTTTGGAAGATGTACTCGATGCTTAAGGAGATGATGGAGGAGGAGGAAGAGGAGGATTTTATATCATGAGAGATTCTTCATCGTCGCTGGAATCGGCTTCAAAAGTTATTTCCTGCTTCATGGGGACGGGCGTTTCTTCCTCCTCCTCCTCGACACGTTGCTCAGCCTCCAATGAGCTCTCACAGCGCCAATCGTCGGTATTAGCGGCGGAAAGAAGCACTACGCGCAATACAAAATCTAACTTACAGCATCTCTTCCCAAACATTTTTCGACATACTGTACGCGCAGAAATGTTCGTATGTACCGTTGTTCGTAACTCGAATGTTCGTAAGTAGGGGAGCGTCTGTAGTGTTATTTAAAATAAAGAGTGTGACATTGATTTGTGTTTATCATTTTTCTGTCACTACATGGTAAGACAATGGTTACAGCTCAGTGCATTTTTCTTTTCATATTAAGAGATAACAAATTTTAAAAATGAAGTAACTTGTAAAATTCTGCACATTTTTAAATTGTAAAAAACAACAACTTGACCCCAGTCCCCACAAATATACGCATTGTTATTTAATTTATTACTGCTAAATTGTGTTACAGTGACTCCTTTTCACAACATTGAATGCTTTTATTTTGTTAAATTGAATACGGATGCTTATTGTAAAATGACCGCAACTTTACTGCATGACGAACCAGACAAGATTGGTGTGTTCTTTTCACATTAAGAGCCATCTAATTTTTTTTTAACATGAATTAACTTGCGAACTTCTGCACAATTTTAAAATGGTAAAATACAACTTGACGCCAGTCCCCACAAATATATGTATTATTATTTTATTTTTTACTGCTAAATTGTGTTATAGTGACTCCTTTGAACAACGTTGAATGCTTTTATTTTGTTAAGTTCTCAGATGCGCATTGTATAGTGATGCTCATGCTTTACTGCAACAAACCAGAAGACGATATTGATGTTACACTTAACGAGCTATTTTCTGGAGTTGCTGAGTAAAATATGCCTCAAAAGATCAAGTGGCTTGGAGTTACTCCAAGTGACAACACGGCATCCATTCAGCTCTTGGATCTCACAGGGGTTGAGAGTGGACGCCTCTTGAAGAACTTACCGAGCGTGTTCTGTCAAAGTAGGGAAGGTGGAAGTGCTACACAGTCCAAATGGCTCCTCCGCGCTAACATTCTGCCCCTTAAACATTGTGTGTTTTAGCTCCTGTGGAGTACAGTGCATTTCTATCGGGTAATTTTGACGTTTCTGCTGCGTCACGACTGGAATTCGGCTTTTTTAGAGGCTTTCCAAATAAGGAGCGGTCATTAATCGAGCGTTAAAAAATTGGTGCCGCAATAATTTGGATACCATTAAGGGTATCCAAATTATTGCGATAATGTCACGTTTTATATATATATGTATTGCCTTTAACAGCACCAATTTTTACCACAATTTGATTCATGTATCGATGCCTCCGTCAATGTGGCTTCCTTATGACCCTTGCGTCCCGTCATGGACATTAAAGCAGTGATTAACAAAGAAGCTCCACACCTCCTTGAAAGTTTTTGCTCACATTTGCATTTAAATTGACTTCATGACTCTCTGATTGACTTCTTAAGTGAGTGACAGAGATTTGACAGTGACTTTGACTCTAATTCTCTTGCATGATAAGAGAAGCTGGATTAATATTCATGAATAGTTAGACAAACTTTGTTTCATAGTGTGGGCAAACCAGCGAAATTGGGTTTTTGACAACTTTTCTCAGAACTGCAGATTAAATTTTGCTCCGTCATGCTTGACTGCATCCATCCATCCATCCATTTTCTTGGCCGCTTTTCCTCACTAGGGTCGCGGGGGTGCTGGAGCCTATCCCAGCTGGCTTCGGGCAGTAGGCGGGGTACACCCTGAACTGGTTGCCAGCCAATCGCAGGGCACACAGAGACGAACAACCACACTCACATTCACACCTAGGGACAATTTGGAGTGTTCAATTAACCTGCCATGCATGTTTTTGGAATGTGGGAGGAAACCGGAGTACCCGGTGAAAACCCACGCAAGCACGGGGAGAACATGCAAACTCCACCCAGGAAGGCCGAAGCCCGGACTCGATCTCACAACCTCTGCACTGGGAGGCGGACGTGCTAACCAGTCAGCCACCGTGCTGCCCTGCTTGACTGCAGTGCAGTGGAATTATTCGTTGCATGACAAAAAATATTCAGAGCAGGGAAGTTTTCTTATGTTTCGTTTCAGTTTCTGCAAGGAGTGCGCCACAGAATTTGCTGAGTGTTTCCACTTCGATGTTGCTTAGCAAACTAACTCCTTATGGTTTTGGAAACCAAACTTAATTACTGACTTAAGTGTGTGGACACTTTTCTCTCAATTTTTGGGCTCTGCCTTTCCAGTGTTCTTCATTCACTCTCTGTGTGGAGTTGGATGATATTCTAGGCGAAACTGGGCAGCGCAGCACCTGCATTCAGTATTTTTCACTGATTACAGTAGTAGTGGCCTGTCTCGACGGTCTTGATAAAAAGTCTCGAGTCCGTCCGTCCGTCCTGTACGAGACTGAGACAAGACCCAATTCCTTCTATTCCGAGACGAGACCAAGACTGTTAAAAAGTGGTCTTGAGACCAATACCGATCTTGAGAAACACAACATTAAAACATCCTATATCCACTCGAATGGGTTACAGATTGTGTTTTTGCTGAAAAATATGTCACAATGAATGAAAATGACAATGAAAAATCCAAATTTTTCCAGTTTTGGTAAATGGAATGCTTTACCTGTCCAAAGCACTTTACCAATCCTCACATTCCTTTTTTTTTTTTAGAAAACATATCGGAGTGTACCAAAACTGTTTGCGGCCGTAGAGCTAAAGCAGCTCTGACAACCTACGGAAAGGTTTTCCTTTTTCATTTGAAATAACTTTGCCTCTGGAATTCCTCACCATAGACTGGCCTACAGCAGAATCCTGTGTATTTTTTTTTTGCTTTTAATAAAGTTTTAAATCCATTGTGTTCTATCGTACCAGCTAGCTCGCGCAAAGCTAACCCGGGAGGGTTCATCTCACCCATTCAACGTTCAAGTTTGCAAACTCACACACCCATACAAGCGCAAAAATTTCTCGAAGAGCGCACTTTAAACGATGCTGTGCACTCCCCACATACATATTACGTCACAGGCTTTCCATTCTCACTCAAATTCGAAAATTGTGATTCAACATTAGTTTTAAACTGCCAGTTCGCATCTCAATTGAACTCATCACCCATTTTTGCGTAGTAGCCCTAATATACGGATGGACAGATGGATGAATGTTTAGATAGATAGATAGCTTTAATGTGTCACACTAAGGCATATTATATGATACCAATTTGAGTGCAGGATGTGAAATGTGAGCCTAAGCAATCTGTAAGATGTAAAGTCCTGCCAGATGTGAGCAAATGTACCGAGTGTCACTAAAAGGGCAATCACACATGTTTATGTGACATTGTAATTCATTCAGTTTCTGATACAACAGTCTCAGCAGGGGGTCATACTAAATTAGGAGGGGGACAGAGATCTTGGAGTGACAGTTCAGCCCTGTGTTTTCAGAGATCCTGTCAGAAAGCTAAAATAATTGACGGTGCTAATGTTGAGGCCTGTCACTTTTTTGACAGTTGTTGAATTCACGGGTGTCTGCCCTCTGAAATAAACAACAAATGCTTAGTTACTTTTTAAAACCATTTTACACCTCAGTAATCCCTTTCTAAAACTTGCTTGCCCCAGCTGAACCCACACTTTGCACCCTGTGTCATGGAATTGTGATTATCCTCTTCAGAGAGTGGGGAGGGGAGGCATTTGGAAACTCATGAGGGTCTGTTCACAGTTTTGACTCCCCCAGGGTGTGTATTCTTATTGAGCTGGTGCTTTATAGGCCCCTTAGCGGTGCTGTGTGCCGTAATTCAGCCGCTTTTGAAACATTAGCATCATATACACAAGCAGAGAGCATTCCCTGTTTCCCCGAGCAAATTCACAGATGGCTTGTACCTCTTCCTGTGGTTCACCAGTGGAGGAGGTGTGCCGGTTTACAATTCTACCTCTGCTGTTTAGAACCCAGTGCCATTAAGACCACATCTCTTTATTACTTGAGTCACTCTTTTTCTTTACCACCTGCAGGGTAGATGGATCTTAGCAAAACTCGAAAGTGTGGCATAAGCTTATCTATTAGTCCTGTGTATTGTGTCATTGTGTCAAGGACAAACAAGGATCAGATTCTCATGCTGCTGTTGCATCTCACAGTAAAACTACACTCCTTGGAATAAACATTTATCATGCATGACAAGTTTTATAAAAAACTAATTTTATCAATGCCGTTTAAACCAAAAAGAGTGCTAATGGGACTGTCTTTAGTTAGCATAGTTCTGAAGTAAACATCTTTGTTTCCTCTCTTTTGACACATTCTGGGGTTTGGAAAGAATTATTGAAATAGACGAGAGGGGATGTGGCTTTACTGAAAGTGGAATAACCTCAGAGGATAACTGTGTTTGGTGTACATCAAAAAGTGTGTAATGGGGCCAACATTTTGGGATTTCACAGAGTTGTGGGGCCCACCTGTCCATGCGGGGCCATTTTGTTTGGTCGCACAAGTTTAGACCTCTTTTTGAGGGTCAAGACTTGGTTTTAGAGTTTAGGTTTGAATTGGGTTATGGTTGAGGTTAGGGTAAGGAATAGTGGTAGGCAATTATGTTTGATGGTTGGGGTTAGGCCCTAACCAGAAGGGGAAGGGGCTAGGAAATGCATTATGATTGAGATAGTAAAACAAACTTGTGTGTGTGTGTGTGTGTGTGTGTGTGTGTGTGTGTGTTTAAACATACTATGATCATAGAACATCATAATGAAAATCATCTTTGTAGATATAATATTAAGTTGGGATCAATGTAATTTGAGAAAATAAACTCACCGTCAAGTTTTTGAACCCCATGATTGTTTTTCATCCTCATAGTTACTACTCTACAAATTACGACTTTTGGTTATTTAGAAGCTAAATGTATTATCACAGTAATAGTACTTTTGGGGTGTAAGGTGCAATATTTTTGAATAAAAAAAGATCATGAATGTTGACATCTTCTGTAGACATTTTAAAAGACACCATCACGTCAATTAATTCACTGCCATTATGATTGCTTCCATGCATACTGAGAACCTGGTCGATTTGATACTGTACCAAAGATAGAGTTGGAAGTGTTGCTATGTAAACTGCACCCAACTACACAATGTGCACTGTGTGCTGTGGATTAAGTGTACTGTATTTGTCATTTTTTTCTGTAAAATTGTAGAGAGCTAGCAATACTAAGCCCCCTCAAAATGCTTCACTGCTTCACACTCTATGTTGCGTTAAGGTCAATTAAATGACAGCTTTACCACCTTGTCGCCACAAGTGAAGATAACTGGAAAAAAAGGCATCAGATCAAATCAGTTTTATTGCTATTGAATAGGTTGTGTTCTCATAAGCGAAAACCACATGAAATCATGTTTGTTCCATTTGATTCCCGCCTTGGCTCAGTAAATGCATCCGCAAAGCAGGTTGAGGAGCACTTCATGTGACCAATGTCAGAGCCTCTGCTCCCCACAATGCAGACCGCAGCAAATCCACAGCCATCATCATTACAGCTATACTGCTTTGGACACTAATGGCTGTCCCTGTACTGCTGCCTCGGCACATTCAGATGGTTCATCGGAGACATGTTGTGAACATGTGAAATCATTGAGGCGCATTCACACTTCATATTCTATGCATTAAAGCAGTAGACACATAAGAAAAGCCTCAGTTGCAACACCCTCTTAAAGCCACTCTAAATCAACAAAGCAGACTAATTGGGGAATTTGTCCTCATTTATCTTCTTTTAAGAGCTGGAAAACAGGGCATTTCGATATTGAGTAGAGGATAGCTAGGAGGAAACGCAGGAAGCAGTGTTAAACTGGGGGATGGGCCTGGTAAAATTGATGGCTTGTGGATGCGGAGTCAGTAACTCTGAAATGTGGTTTAGATTTGAAATTGTCTTATCAGCACCTTCGAAATAAAATATTTCTGCATTAAACGATGAAAGTCCAATTTCCTAAAGATGGATTACCTCTGTGAAAATGCAGTATTTGGAAAATCAATACAGAGTCAGGACAATCACATTTATCACATTTGTTTATTAATCCAGGCAATGTGAACAGCCATCCTTTTTCCTATGGTTGTATAGACTATCCGCCATTTCAAAAAAGACAATACAGATTTTCAACCATCCAAATGAACTCTGCATAGACAAGCCAGGAGTCATTTTTCTGGGTGTCTTTGTAGTTTTACATACATTGCTCTCTTATCTAAATGTACAGTTATTCAATCAATGTGCTTTTATTAATATAACTGAGCTCCTGAGACCCTTTGGTATATTCTTCATATCATTGGTAGAAATCAGTTTTGCTTTGTCTTGCCATACAAGTACATTAGTTATGTTCATTGCACTGGAAAACACTGTAGGCCTGTTATAGGTTTTATTCCGTAAAACAGCTTTTTCTATACCTAAAAAAGCTGCTTAACAAGCAGTATCAACCATTTTCCTCCAGATAAAATCAGAATTCATGCTTTGTCTAATGTATTGAATTTGATGATATTGTGGTAAATAGAGCGTCATTGATGATCATCAGCCCTGTGGCAATGCTCTGTCCTGCTCGATGGAGATCAATAAACATCATCCATGGGATCAGTCACCCATATGGAGTAGAGGTCTGAATCCAGTAGTGCATCCTTTTGGATGTTAAACTAGATTAATCATCTGAGTTTGCTCAACATTCCGAGCAAAATGGTTGTACAGTTGGTAAGTCATTTACCGTACTTTAACAATTGCTTAAAAACAATTGATTAGAAGATCATCCCCTTTTCAGCCAACACGTTGTGTCCTTTCTCTTCTACTGAAGGCGCTTGTCCGACGTCACAACGACGCTCTCGAACACATTTTCCAATTCGAGTCACCTTACCGTTGCAGCACGAGGTCATCTTGCCGCGGCGCTCAAGTAACATTCGATTCCGTGGTTCCCACCCCACATAGGCTACACAATGAATGGGGTTGACAATAGCGCGCTGCGCCTTGCTAAGTGCAGTGTGAAAAAGAAGCAGTGGTATTTCTTTCTGTCTCAAAATCAAAGATTGCACTACCTTCTTTTTCTAATAAAAATGATCAGTAAGTCGTGGCGACCAAAGTAGTATACCGTACTAGAAATGGGGGATTAGTCAACTCAGCCAGCACAGGATAAAGAAAAACAAGGTGCATAATATAAGGTAGTAGCATTTTTTTTTATTATTTTTTTTTACAAATTCACAATTCTATGCTATATATTCACAATTCTATGCTATTCAACAGTTTGAGGTCGGGATTTCAGAAAAATTACAAATTAACTAAAATTATTAAATATTATCATATAGTCAATTGTTTACCAAATTGAAGCACCCAAACTTTGCTACATTGAAAACTGAACAATTTCTAAACCTTCCTTTAATAGAGTCTTTCAGGGGGCACAAGAACAAATGCCTCCATTCATTTGTGTCCAAAATGCTAATGCCACTGCCATCAAGTCTTAAGACGTTAGGTTTCCTGTTTTGTGACATGAGATGGTCCACACTGTTGTTGGCATGGGACTGCATTAAAGACTTATTACTCAACATGAGAATTATGAAAACAAGATGGTTTCCAGGGATTCTTCCTCTCTCAAAGATGAATGCAAGCAGGCAGCGCTACATTCAATACTGAGATTTGTAATTTAGACAATGAAACCTCTGTTTAGTACGTACATCAGGGGTCCCCAAACTTTTTCCTGTGAGGGCCACATAACTTTTCCCTGCTCTGATGGGGGGGTCGGGGTCAGTTTGTCATAGTAGAAAAAAAGATTTAAAATTTTATCACAGTATTGTTTTCTAAAACAAACATAATAAAATGTGACAAAATTTATGATCAGAATTACTCATTCAAGTTATTTTTTTGAGTACACTCACTCACAAAAACAAGCACACATACAAACATGGTCCCCCGAGTGGGGACGCGACCCCACGCCTCCTGCATCGAAAGCTAGCTACGGTACTGCACAGTCTTCCACCCAGAGCCCACTCATTCAAGTTAGAAAAGTGAGCAGGGGACCCCTGATGTACATAGATGGTAAAGTTAAATGTTAATTTCACCATATGATATTACAAAAGTTGAATGAAGTTGTTGATTAATGACTGCTCGTTATCGGTGCTGTCATTGAATGGTTGCACAAGTCACATGTTAGATGTTTTCATTATTAATTTTTTTTTCCCACTCACACAAACATGCACACAGACAAACATGATCTCCCAGGCGGGGTAGTGAATCCACACCAACCTGCATTGAAGGCAAGTAACGGTTCCACTCCGCCACCTGTAGCCAGTCATAGATTAGAAGTTAAAATCTATTTCAGACTTCTTGCCTTGGCTGAAGCTTATGTTTTGGCTTTACTTGGTTTACACTTTGCATTCCTGACTGAAAACAATCTTTACAAACAAGCAATTGAGTGATGGTGTGATGCAATGTTTGGATGCAGATCGAGCTGGAATGGGCAGAACCTAAATGGAACCTTAGAAATCAAGGCTTTGCAATTCCTACACGTTAGATTAACATATGTTTATAAAAGTCACTGATACAGTATTTTAAGTATTGAGTCAAACTTCTGAAAGAAAAATGGCAGGCGTATTTCAGTAATTGCAAGGCAAAGTAATTATTTCTTATAGGGTTGCTTGCTAAGTCTGGCTTCAATTTCGCCGAGATTGATGTGTCAAGTCCTCAAAAGCTAATTCCAGAGCCACTTTTTGGTTGACCTGTGCAACATACAATAATGTCATTACATGACTGTTGATAAGACAAATGTGGGCTTATTGAACGAAGACTGACTTCTTTACCATTCCTGTTTGTTCAGAAGAAAAAAATAGCCAGGCTATAGACAACTGAATTAGTTACGCCTGCAATAAAGTGACAAGCTATGGGGGTGAGGATGAAGAAATGTCTGCATTGAAGCGTTTCTCATTTCTGTCTTGCAGAAAAAGAAAGCAAAACAAATATAGCTCACAGCTTTATTACAGCTCATGCCATGATTACATACTGATTTCCAAAGTGCAAAGTCAATGCTTAATACCCAATTACGGCCAGTCGCAAGTCCAGATAACAATTAGTGTGGGTTGTGTCAGAAAGGGCATCTGGCGTAAAAGCTGTGCTAAACAAATCATGTGAATTATTGGCTGTCACAAGACAAAAGCACCAACAAAATTTGAAGTAAAATGCTTGTTTACAATATGCCTTTTAAAGGCTAAATCAAGTAAAAAAAATAAGAATCTAATAATACGTTCTATGTGCCGCCACTAGTAATAGGAATTAAATCAGCAAAATCCACCCGTTTCTATCCATCTCAGGGAGCGGCCATTTTGGCACTTGCTGTCAATTGAAAATGGCATCACATTAGCTAAGGGCTCAGCTTGTGAATGTCACATCACCAAACCCAGAAAACAGGTGAGCCGTGATGTCGTCATTTTCAATCGACAGCAAGTGGCAGTTCAAGGTAAAATGGCTGCCTCCTTAGGCGGGTAAAAATAAGTGGATTTTTCTGTTTCATTCATATTCCACACACATATTATTAAGCATAACACCGTTCTTGGACTAGTGGGGGCACATAATGCGGTAATTGCAAGGCAAAGTAATTATTTCTTTTGGGATATTATTGTAAAGAAAACCCTTGACTTCCCCTTTGGAAGGAGTTCAGTCAAAATATTTTTTAGCCAGCCTTATCAAAATGATAGCAACTAAGACAATTTGCCTTTGTGACTGTTTTACCTTATTACCTATGATTTATTAAGTTATGTGTGTGTTTTATGTACAATAGTTGTGGGCATATGGCAAGTACTTGTTCTCCATGTGTAATGAGCCGTACTTTTATTCAGAGGTTTTATTCAATGCAGTACTGTTTTGTGGAAAACACTACTTCACCTTTATACTTTTATGCAAGATCGTAAGTGATCGGCGGTAACAATGAGTACACAGAGACTGATATACTGAGCTAGAGTAATTGTGCCTTTTATTCCCAGCAAACAACAATCAACACCTGTACTGTGCTAGAATAATTGTACCTTTTATTCCCCGCAAACAGCAATAAACACAACTCACTTTGCTAGAATAATGGTGCCTTTTATTCCCCGCAAACAACAATCAATACACTACAACGTTAAGCAGCATAATATGATCATCATCAGCGCTTACCTTGACACTAGACCGGAGAGCCTACGGTCCGGGTAGAACGAACAGCTGACTCTGTCCGGACCGCGTGCCGCTCCGTCTTTTATTCGTTAACAAAAAGTTGTGAGCGTGAGAAACAAGCCCTTTCTCAGACACTCTCAAAAACATGTTTGCGAAAGCCGGGAAAACTGTAGTATAAACAAGGCATTCACTCCCAGGCTGATTCCGCCCTTTATTTACAAATTGTTGGGCACCTGGATTCGTACAACAGTTCAGGACAACAACATATCCTTATATAAGAGGTTACATGAGGACATATCAAACCATGGTTTTCCCTTTAAGTACTTTTAAGCAAAACATGAAAACAAACACACCAGAGACTTCCTTCAGTCGTCAGCAAAACAGACAACCGTCTGTGAGAAGTACGTCAGTAATTGAACCGGTGAGTGTCGATTATACTGAAAACCCACGTCCGTCATTAATTAGTCTCCCATTTTTCTCAAGTTTCTTACCATTCATCATAAAAACAGGGGTTCGTCGGTGAAGGACCGATGGACAATCTGTCACTCCGGATGACTGACTGCCCACCTCTGTTTTTATTAGCCTTTATTCCCCTGAATACAGAGTATCCTGAGCCTGCTTTCATGGGGGGGGGGGGGGGGACAACACAAATAGCACGTAATACGTACTAGTTTGGTTGCTGGAATTTAATATAAATGTGCCTCTAGGCCAATACACCTGACATGAGCTAATTGGCTATCAAGAGATGCTCTGAGAAGAATCTAGTTACAGTGTTCCCACAGCAGATTTATTTGTAAAAAACATGGACATTAAAGAAACAGTCTTCAGTCAATGATTCTAAGCATGTCCAAACGTTGCAATATGTTTTAATAACACCGTTAGCCCACACTCTGTCTGAAATAGACCTCCCTGTGTTGCCTTTATGTAGCTACTGAATGGGAATCAGAAAGAGGCATGAAAAGTTGGCCAGTCTGTCTTTTGACAATCTGCCTGTGTAAAATCACACAAAGACATGGCCGCCGCACCCACCGCCCTCCACACACAAACGCACACACACAATCAGTAAATGGTCTCAAATATTGGTCTGCCCTTCATCTCTTGCTGTGTGCTCATGTGAGACGGACCCCACCGACATTTTCCACTGCAGGATTAGCCGTGTAGTGTGACAGCCCTCTTGTCATCCCGCATGGTCATGAAGGGTTGACCCAGGATATGTGTGGAAGCAGGGTGCCTGAAGGACACTCCTTAAAAGGCTATTAGATCCTTACTGCTTATTATAAGGGTGAGTTCAAGTGAATGGTCAGCTCTGCGTCTCTTTGTTGTAAGACCATAAGAAGGAAAAAGCTTGTTTTCTGGATAGAATTAAACCTTCTTGTCGGCGTAACAGGATTAAGGAGAGCGAGTGCCAGTGTTTTGAGTCTTTCCTCAAAAACCTTCTCTGATGGATGACTGATTGATATGTTAAATATTTTTCAATTTTCAACAATAATAAGAAATAATTATGAAGTAAAAATGAATATCAACTAAGTTGATTGCCAGATTTTACAACTATATTAATATGCTGCACTACGATGGCAGAATGTTACTACAGTGTTTATCGCTAAGCTCTCAATTTTCTCCCGCTTATCCCGTTCACTGTCACAGCTGAGCTTTGCATGATAATGCCACATGTTTGAATGTATTATGAATGAATGTAAAATTGTGTATGGCAAGCACAGCCAAAGCAGTTACCATGCCTCCCCGCTTTACTACGCAGCATTGCAGTTATCTTAATGAATTCATTTTGAAGCTCATTCTCTGTCTGCTGTGTACACACTCCAAATAGTTGCATAGAAGAGGCCTTTTTCCACTGTGGAGGTGACCTCACTGACCTGGAAAAAAATAGCATATTGATCTGTTCACACAAAGGAATTGAGTTTTAAGGCAAGGCAAGTTTACATACACCAGGCAAATGTGTGTTGCTTCACAGAAGTCATTTGCAAATAGATGCAAACTACACATGCATTAAATGCTTTCACACATATATGGCCCTATTTTCGTAGACGGGCACCCGTGCACTCAGCATAAAAACAGGTTCATCTACATTTTTGTGCTGTGCAGTCAAGTTTAGCGTGTTGGGGAATTGGATAGACAGTGCTATGCCTCAAGACCAAAAATAAACTTGATAAAAGCAGGTCTGGGTTGTGAGATGATGCAATGTTGGTGGATTTGATCAAGGCCCAGATGGATGTTGTCACTGAATTTCATTCATAAATATGACAACAGCGGCGGACAGTTCCTCCGAATCATTATAGAAATCAATTTGTTTAAAAAATTATGGATAATTCCAAGTTTACGTCGCAATTATGTAACACGTCAAAATGGCTCTGCGCTCAGTGAACAGCACTGGACTTTGGATCATTGTAATTTGATTTGTAAGGATTACTTTGATTTCAAAATGTGATGAAAAGTCATTTGACTTCAATAACAATCTGGCTGCAGAAGCAAAAGTGTGATATGGACAGAAATTGAACATAGGCACTTGAACATAATTCCGTTATTAAAAATGAGAGAATTTACACATTTACGCCACGACAGAGCATGTGCATACCGGACGCAACCTTGCCATTTTGATTGAACTATTTACATGACACTCATTGGGATTGGATAACCCACTCGTGTGAATCCGAATGAAATTCCAATCGGATTCAATATTATCATTTCTGATTATGGTGTTTATATGAACCATTTTATTCTGTTTAGCTGTTCTGATGAATTCTAATCGGATTATGTTGCTCCATGTAAACCCGGCAACTGATGTCGGTTTTTGATGCAGTGCCGCTTGAGGGGATTGAAAGTCACGGGCATTCAATATTGGTTTTCAGCCTTGCCGCTTATGCAGTGATTTCTCCCGATTCTTTGAACCTTTTGATGATATTATGGGCCGTAGATGATGAAATCCCTAAATTCTTTGCAACTCTACGTTGAGGAATAATGTACTTAAACTGTTTGAATATTTTCTCACACACTTGTTCACAAAGAGGTGAACCTCACGCCATTAGCGTGTGAATGACAATTTAGGGAGGTTCCTTTTATACCCAATCATGGGACACACCTGTTCCCAATTACCCTGTTCACCTATGGGATGTCCAAACAGGTATTTGATGAGCATTCTTCTTTTTTGCCACCTGTCCCAGCTTTTGTGGAATGTGTTGCAGCCATAAAATTTTAATGTATTATTAACAGTTATTTGCTATAAACAATAAAGTTTGAAATATTTTGTCTTTGTAGTGTATTTAATTAAATATAGGTTTGAACATGATTGCAAATCATTTCATATAGAAGTCTCCAACTTGACATTTCCATACACTTACAGTTCCTTTTATATGCACTTTGTGCGCACTGACCTATACATGCCGTGTAGACAGCGAGACGCTCTCTGCAATGAATTCAAAGAGAATGAGGAAAGACGCTTTGGTTGGTTGGGAGTTGGCCGCATTCCCTCCCACAACAGTGCTCAATGGAGCAACAACACAATTTCACTGGACGCGTCTAGGAAAATATCCACAAACAAACAAACAAACAAAAAAGAAAACTCATGCACCAGTTAGGCTATGCTTTGCCCTACACTCTAAAAAGAGAATTGTTGAACCAATTTAAGATTACAAATTGAATTGTTGATTTGAAAACTTGAAATAAATCGCTTCAAGTTGTAACACACAATTGAATTAATTTAGTCTAAAGTTTTAAGTAATTATGAGTTGATTAAAACGTAATACTTTGGATTGGAGTCACTTTGGATTAACTTCATTTAGGTGAATATATTAAGTTTAATGAACTCATAATTACTTAGTGACTTTAATTAACTTTAATGAACTCATAATTACTTAAACGTAATATATTCACCTAAATTAAGTTAATCAAAAGTGACTCCAATCCAATGTATTACGTTTAATCAACTCATAATTACTTAAACTTAATATATTCTTTTTGGACTAACTTATTAAATCATGTGTTACCATTTAAAGCGATTTTTTTTAAAATTGGTCAACAATTCAATTTGTAATCTTAAATTGGTTCGACAATTCTCTTTTTAGAGTGTAGACTTGCGCTGGGTAGGAGAATAGGGTCCGTATTCTTATCTATCCATAATCCACAATAATTTGGATATTTATGTGTGAAATAGTATCATTTTCAATATAATTATATTGTAGGTTTGACGCTGCAGGAGAAGCAGATGTTCAGTAGGTGTGCTTTCAGGAGTGCAGATCACGACCACGATCACAGTTCACCATCTGTGACGCTGTAACGGCTGGCTGAGAGAGCTGGAAAGAAGTCTGAAAGTTTGTTATGTATGATTGGAGTAAAGACTTTGACTTCCTACTTTTAGCGTAGAAGTTCTCAACATGTGCTCAAAGGCCGAGCTAAGTTTAACCTCAGTTTGAATACCAAACATGTTCTACAAGTGAACCGTTGTAGAATGAGTGCAAGGTGTTTGATGTGGCTTTTTAAGAGCTTTTTGTTTGATCAGACTGTTTGTAGAGCTGCACTGAATAAATCCACTGTCAACACTGATCTGGAAATAATTCAGTAGATGAAAGCGTACATTTTGCCCGATTATGGCCCACACGGCGTAGGAATTCTGCCTGTTTTTGATGTGCAGTCACAGATCATTAAGAGAACCACGCAAATCGAATACTGTGATCATGCTCTGTTGAAATGGTTTTAGTCATTTCCATATTGTGAACTTACAGAAGTTTGTGTATTAAAACATGGCAGCAACGTGGGAGAACATTCACTCTGTGCTTCAGTGACAATGAAAAAGGAAAGGGTGTTGAATGGAAAATGGAAAACGTCCCCGGGCAATTATGGTTTCCATATTGATTTAGTACAGTGGTTATTCACCTTGTGGAGGTACTGAACACCACAAATTTCTCACGTGCATTCACCAAACCATTTGTAATCAAAAAACGTAAATGTGATTTTTTGGGGGGGGGAGGCAATTCACAACTGGTTTATATTCTCTCAATTCTCTAAAATCTTGGAAGTAATATACGCTTGTCATTATGTTTTTCTAACCCCAAATTCATGGTATCAGCACCATACAATGACAATAAAGGTTTTCTAATTTATTTATGATTAATCTTTATGTACACAACACACACATTATGTGCTTTATACGGTAGGCCCATTTAATCCCCAAATCACTCTCCCAATCTTTTCATACATATTTTAGACAAGCACATGAATAAATAGTGATAACTTACGTCAACTAACTTTCCGGTGAAAATATGAACGTTTAGTGAAGTTGATGATGTCGAGTCAGCTGTGCTGTATGATGGAGAAAAAGTCTGATACTTTCTCGGATTCAGTGTAGAAGGTACAGAACATACGTATGTAATCAGCCAAAGGCAGGTTGGCCATTTTGTCTGTGTTTGCTGGGTTCAAGACTTATTGACAGTTTTTGACAGACTGAGTAACAGACAACTTGCTGGTAGAATGGGCTGTGTCCAAAAGCTAATTAAAACCCCCCACTGTGTGTTGCTTGCACATTTGTCACATGATGTAAATGGGAGAACGTGTTCACTACCTCAGCAGTTCTCAGGGATATTATTAGGCTACCCAAGCCCTGACTCTTTTTTAAAAAAAAATAATTAATGTGCTTATCATCTGTGGACAGGTTGAACGACAGTTTTAGATGTCGACTTAATCATTTACACATGGCCACTTTTGATTCATCTCAGATGCAGCAAGTGTTCAAAATATGCAGGTACAGCTTCCTATCTGAACTTCGCTGTTATTGTTTTTTAATGTTATTTGGTCTTGCTTGCCCGAGGAAAGACAGCAGGTCAAGAGAGCATTATTGTAATCCCACCATAATGATACACTTGCAGACCTCCATCTTGTGCAGTCTGATAACATGTCATGATTGCTGCTTGAGGGAGATAAGAGGCATGTCATAAATTAAAGATGTTGTAAGCGTTTTCTCTGGAAGCAGAGCAGATTTTTTTTTTTTTGGAAAGATTACATTAAAACATGGCATGGGGAACTGTGACTGTGAGGGTGATGACAGCAAACATAGCTTTTTTAATGAAAAAAAAGAAAGTTTATTGAGTTAGAGTTGTGCTTATGGGTATGTACTGTATGTTGGTTACGTAGATGCCATATTGATTCTGTAGTAAATTCTGCTAGGAAATTATTCCAGCTGCCTTCATTTAAGGTATTCTAACAACTGATTCAAAGTTGATTGCAAGAACAGCACCAACATTAAAAAGGGTGACTTTCCCCTGGGGTTGTGTCAACAACAATGTTAGGTTTGCCTTTCGGAACTGCCTGTCTTGGTAGTCACCCATCTCATTCAGCTTCCAGGACCGCTAAGCATCAGAGCACTAAGCATTTGTGTAGCATTCACAAGGCTTCCCTGTGTTTCTGTGGCCGTAATGGCAGCTCCATCCTGTTGTGGCTTAATGAGTGCTCGTGGACTCTGAGGATCTGGCAGTGGCATTGCAGAGGGATCTGAGTGCTCTCAATTACTGACTTTGGCTGACTGCACTCATTCGGGACCCTCCAGTACCGCCCCTTAAAAAACAAAGACCAAGTCCTTCAACAGATCCAGTATAACACTGTAAAAACTGAAATCTTTAATAAGATATCATTTCTTAAATGCAATCCAAATTTTATTATTTGCTTACTCAAAATGACATTTTTAGATATTTTAAGATACTTATTACTTAATTATCTAATTTGATCAAGAAGTTTTGGCATTGAATGTTAACAGCCAGGTTTATGTACGGTGAGGATTAAAACAAACGTTTCTCACATTTTAAGATGACTGCTAACCAACATCTAAGGATATGTACTAGGGTGGAAAAACCTAGTAATAAGATAAATAGAAAAAATACAAGTATGTAAACAGACAAAAGGGCAATATAGCTCTTTAGTAGAAGTGGTTCGTTTCGTTATATTTACCAAGCTCCTTTTTCCTCTTTCCAGTACCAGCTCAGTTCAATCCTTGGCTGGGTCATACCAAAGACAATACAATTGGGATCTGTTACCGCCCTGATTGACACTCAGGCCAACAAGTTGGCCAAACATAAAGGAATACTTATATATTTGAAGAAAATTGTTCTATATATTACAGCTTGAAAAAAGTTACTTGTTTTTAGACTAAAAATACTATTTTCAAGACCGCGGTGGTTGATATGGGCTTAGTATTATTATTATTATTATTTTTAATCTTACAGGTAAGGTCTTGTTCTGTTGCTAGATAATTTTTCTTATTTGAAGTAATCATTTTCTTATTTTACTGTATTTTTTCCTTAAAATGTTCTATTGTCCTTTTTGCAGTGAAGATCAAGTCAAGTGTTTTCTTAATAATTAACTGCTAAAGGATAACTATCATAAAACACCTTTTCCATAGAAAAAAAGCATAAGCATCAATTATGTACTAAGTAAACTTGGTGCTTTATATTTCAAAGCATCAGCTTTTATGAGGCCCAATAAATACTTACCTTATTTGTGGCTGCTAGTTCTGGTGAAGCAACCAAGCTTTTTGTTGCATTTCCACTGTGGTTGCAACCCACATCAGCATAATTCAAGCATGACCATCCCCCTTTCTCATTTCTGCGTTGCTCCTTGGTAAAATCCAAGTCTAAAACCAGTCCCACCATCATACATCATCCAGACTGAGTGCGCTTTGTGCTTTTCCTCCCTCCCCCCTTTGTGCTGTGGGAGCGAGCTTGTTCTTTTGGTGGAAGGTTCTTATCAACAGTCTCAGCACTTCACCAAGCTCTGAGTTGACATGTCACCCAGCCTCAGTCCGACTGTGTAGCCATAGAGTCCAGCTCACTGTTCATCAGCGTAGAACAATCAGGCTCTGTGTAATGCCGAAAGTCTAAACCGGTCGATTAGTTCATTTGTTTCTCAACTCAATGTCCTTGCTGTGCAACAAACTGTGCATGCTTCAAAGAGTATATCAGTAGGAATAAGAGGGGAATGTTCAATGTAAAATTATTGGATTTGACGCAAATCTTTTTTTCAACTCTGATAACGTCTCAAAATTGTTCTGTATCCTCCTCTCTAACATCAACTACTTTCATGTCTTCCCTCACAACATCCATCAACCTTGTCTTAGGTCTTCCTCTCGCTGTCTTTTCCGGCAGCTTCATCTTCACCACCTTTCGACCAACATACTCACTATTGTCTGCTCTCTCTAACTTTTTTTCAAAAACAAATAATCTTAGCTGTCCCTTCAATGGGCTCATTTCAAATCCTAGCCATCCTGGTGACTCCTACAGATTAATTTAACCCTGTAACACCAAACGTATCATATTAAATACAAGACATTTTGAGCCCTCTATTTCATGAGTATAATATATTTTTTTCTTATTAAAACCGTGAAGTATATGATCTGACACATGCATTGCATTGATAATCCATTAGAGGGCAGTATCACCCAGCTGATGGCTTTTCCAGCTACCTTGTAAGATCGCCCAATTGAGAAAGGAAAGACACCTATACTTATTAATAGTGGGAAATGCTCTTTCTGATTTTTGGAAATACTAATATGTTTGATATGTCTGTTTACTATAAAATTTTTGACAGTTATAAATTTACGAGCATTGTGACCGGATGTATCAAATATGACACAAATCAAAAGTCATACGTGTTTGTTCATTTTGTTTGTTCAAAAGGACCAATAAATACTCTATTTACAAATTTGAATTTTCTCTCATGTATTTCATGGTTCAGGCTTTATAGGTTTAATAATATTTATTTAACCATAATACTATTTTAAATTCATTTCACATTTGATTGGTAGGTTTGCATCCCAGATGCCATGGTATTTGGAAACAAAGAATTTGGCCCCTCTTATAGTGATGACATTTTCATATAGTTTTTTTTTCTAGTTGTGAGCCATAAGGAGGGATCAGTCAGTGGAAGTTGCATTCCACTACTCCTTTGTACTCTCTATGTGAATAGCCTTTTACATGGGGCTTTGTGGGATTGATTGTCAGAGGCTTAATGAGCGTCTTAACCAAGCCAGAGGCTTTAGGCAACATATGTGGCCACAGCCCTCAGTGCTCATCTTCCTCCATATCAAGCCTGTACGACAAAACACAAAGCCAGCTCAACACTCTTTTTTTTGTACTAGTTTACTACCAAATACTTGCTGTTTATACTGGATATTATTGCCTTTGGAGGGAATATACACATTCCTTATGGGGAGCGGTGCAAAGGATGATGTCACGTGTAAGTATATACGTAATACAGATGTATTCAGTGCATATATATATATATATATCGATGTGAACATGCATGTTCAGGTATTGCCTTCTTGGATTACACACTCAGACAGCATGTAATATTTTGAGTACCATTAACAATTGTCATGATTTCAAGATCAACTCATTTGCAGTTTAAAGTCGCATTTTAATTGACTGTCACTAAAAAGTCCAAACTAAGCATTACAAAAGGTATGTACTGTGTGACACTTATATAATATTGTTTTTACTGTAAAACTCCTCTCTTCATGTCACAAAGTCTTAGAAATTACATATTTTTACACCATCTCATTAAATACTTCTATTAATGTGTTTGTCATCTTACACAGTCGATAGTTTTACACTTTTAGCTGAAAGCATTTTCTCCATAACATGCAAATGTGGATGCTGAGGAAATGATCTGAACAGGTTCGATTTTCAATAATATAAACCTGTAGTAATGAGTATTGCCATGTTTATAAACCTTCAGTATTCAGCATAAATACTGACTGACTGTGATGTAAATTGTGCCTGGTCTTGTAATCATTCCATTGGATTTGTCTCAACACAACCTCAGCTCGACCCTACGACAGGAAGTAGGCCACATATCTGATAGCTGTATTAAACAGCAGACCCACTGTAGTATTGTCCAGACGCTCTGTTCAGAACCAGAACAGTAAATTCGAGCACTGAATTATAACACAAAAACTATTGCCTCACTGAAAATTATGCTCTTTGAGCAGATTTTTCATACAAGTGTGCACTGAAATCCGGAATCTAGTGTGGTTGACTGAAATGCATTGCTTTAGTTTTCTATTTAGGGAAAATCTGAGAAACAGGTGCCATTAATTATGTCCTGCTGTGGCATAGATACATACATCAGGGGAAATTGCCAGCATTAGTCGAACCAAGTGAATGAATGTAGAGAGGAGAACGCTGTGCTTGTTCCCACAAAATATTACTCCAGTCAGAGCAGTCCAACTAGTGAATTCATCTCTCTGCTGGCCATGGGCAAGGCTCCCACACTAATATGATTACTGTCCTAGGCAGCGGGGCACTCCTGTGGGGCTTCAAAGACAGCAGATCAGAAGAAATACTGTATGATGAAAAAGCTGCAAGATGGTAGCCAGACAGATGCCGCCAATCTTACCCTTAGCTTAAACATATTAACAGGTTCAGAGTGAGGTCAGCATTGGCTGTTTCTTGACATGCATAGCACATGTCCCAATAATCTGATTACATATTTCAATTGAGTAATAGTTTCCCAATGTAGAGAAAGGAGAGGAAATGTTATGCTATACACAGCAAATCAGTCAATGTTAACATTTTCAGTGTTCGATCAAATATGCAGTGTTATTTTAACACTGTCGGAGTAAATTTCCTTAAGTGCCGGGGTGGTGATGAACCTTGAATATTGAATTGATCACCCCTTCATTTCTGGTGAAAGTGAATCGTTCCAATTTTCTAGCAGGCTGTTGATATTTGAACAGCGATACATCCAGTTGTTTTCGTTGGGTGGCATGGCTCAGTGGTAATTCAAAGTACCACAGATTGTCATACCTACTTATGTAGTCCCCTGAGGGAGCGGGGAGTAGCAGCAGGGTCTTGCGCTCGGGGATCATTTGGTGATCTAACCCCCCAATTGCAACCCATAACGCTGAGCGTCAAGCAGGGAGGCAAATGGGTCCCATTTTTGTAGTCCCGGCCATGGATTGAACCCACAACCTCCAGTATCAGGGCGGACACTCTACCACTAGGCCACTGAGCTGAGTGTTAGAGTGGTCATCTTCAGACCCTGAGAGTGTGGGTTCGATCACAGGCCAGTGTGACTATATCAGTGGCCTTGAGCAAGATAGTGAACCCCCAGTTGCTCCTGGTGCCATGTCACCTGTAGTCAAAATGTAAGGTGCTTTGAGGGCCTTGTAAGGAGGAAAAACGCTACATAAGTCAAGCACCATTCACCAAAGTAAAGTGTAGTTTGAGTTAAATTTTTAACACTGACACTAGTGCAATACACTCATAAGTGTTTAAACACCAGAGTTCAGTGTAATTTGGAGGAATTAAATGTTTAACACTGACACAAGTGTAGAGTACTTTCAACACTACTAGATTTTTAATACCATATACAGTGTTGGAGTAACACTGGTTAAGGCAACTCTAAGGAACTTTCAGTTTACCTTGATTATAGCGATGCCATATGGACAAATGTGGTCATGTCATGCCTGAAGGAAGACCACATTTCCCATGAGGACAAGCGCATTGCTCCATTTTTTAGCTCACCCCAGCGAGGGTTGACATTCAAATTGACTTTGACTGTCTTTGTAACGAATGAGGAAAGGGGTAAGTGACTACTCCATAAAGCAGTCAGCACATTTGTAGTTTTTTTGTGTTCCTACCATCCCGCTCAAAGTTGCTTAATGCCAGTAAAAATTATACAGACCCCCTCAGGCCATGGCAAAGGTACCAGGTTTCATCAGAAGAGTTATGAAAATATTTTATTAAGGTTGAATATTTTCTTAGTGCTACTTTAAGTGTGAAAAAAGCAATACTTTGAAAAGTGTCTGATTTACACTCATTGGTGTGGACACATATAAACACTTTTCTCATGTTAGATTTAACACTCTCAATGTTAATCTAACACTGGCGATTTTGCTGTGTACTTCTGATTTCTGCATTGCTACAGTCTTCCCAGCTCCAAAAAATTGAGCTGTCATTCTGCAAAATGTTTGCATTTGCTTTGACATGCGAGCAAAAATTTGAGATAAGAGGGCAGTGTGTTGGCAGTGCACTTAACTCACACTCTGTGTATTAAACAAAACACACACATAATGTATTATTTTTGTCTGCTGGCTTAATGCTAATATGAAATAACAGCTATGCTGTTGTGGTATAATCATTTAAGCAAAGGATTGAACAATAAATGGTGCAACAGTACATATACAGTAATACAACAGCACTCACGGTCGTATATTCTTTATCCTCTGTGAATAATGACTGTTATTAGTGCCATACTGTGGCCCTGAGAGGGTGTGTGATGTCACAAGGAACATTGTGTCTGTCAGTATCTTATACTGCCCCCAGGTGGAAACGCCAGAAAGAGCAGCCAGAGCAGAGTTTTGCCAAAAAATGTTCACAGCGGTAATTCATCTTTTTGTTCATTTTTTTTGCAGGGCATGCACAGCCATGTTTTCCACGGAAAATACTTATTGGCTACATATATCCCTGCTTACAATTTTTTTAGGTGGGGGGTTAAAAAAAATGCAATTGTATAGATATCATTTATTTATGCGTTTTTGCTAATCGCGGGCTGGCCTGGTCCTTATCACCTCATTATATTTAATTATGTCAGAACTGTATGTTTTTATAACGTACAGTATTATGCAGTACTCTTTTTTCCTCATTACAATACACATTAAAAATATGTTTTTATTTTTGGGAATTGCCTGGAACTAATTAATGTCATTCTATTCATTTCAATGGGAAAACATTATTTAAGATTCAAGCATGGTCATGTAATTTATTAAATTCATATCTAAGGGCACCACTGCAGTGGTCTAATGATCAAAATGAGAAGATATCACTTGTATGTGTTTCATGCTTTCTTACTTTAATGTGCCAGTTGTGACAGGGGGTCTCGCTGTTTCATAGGGAGGTCACACATCATTAGTTCACACAGAACATGCAGGTCACAGACCCGAGTGACTCGGTTCAGCAGATCTATATCCAACTCCAACTAAGCCTCATTTCTTCACTTTCAGCTTCATCACTTCCTCTCTCAGCCTCCTCTGACAGTACTCTAAGTTCCATCAGCCTGCTAATGCTACACACTCCTGCAATATTAATAGTGGCATAATTGAACTGTCATGCTCCTGAAGTGCGGCAAAATTGGACAATTACAGGCAAATGATCCAATATTGTTCCCACTTCCCAATCTCATTTAGTGTCTTGTTTTCGATTTTGTCCTACCAATAATGTTTTTAATAATAGATGACTTGCATGGCCAAGCTTGTAGTAGCAAATTGAATGTGCTTATTATCGCCAGAGGAAAGACTGCTTTGTGGAAAAAACATGGAAATACTGAAAAAAAAATGTCATTTGCAGATACAGTCACACATGCACGCTTGGTAGGTAAGAAAATTGATGCTCTTGTTCAGCAGTTCATTTTTAATGATCAATGATTAATGATTTTGTGTGTGTGTGCGTGTGTGTGTGCGTGTGTGTGTGTAGGCATTGTAATGAATGTCAGCAGAATGTTGCTGGTTTTAAGCAAAGGCAATATTTTAATCCAGCCTGACAAGAAGACGAGCTGCCTAATCCTATTACAGTCTTTCACATTAAACCACACATGGTTCACACGTGCCTGTCTGTTGTCTTTGTGCGAAAAAGCAGCAGATGGTGCCAGCTAAAGAGGCTACTGTACTGAACTGTGCATGCTTTCTCTTGCACCTTGCACCGCCCTCAACAACATATCCACAAGTGTGTGGAATTCTCGAGCAAACAACCTTTCTGTGTTCTTTCCCATTAATGTGAGTAATGCTACTGTATTGTGTATTTGTAATGCGTGAGGTGTTTGAGGGTCAAAGCCAAGGTGCAAGGGCCAGATGGTCGGAATATGATGATGGAGCTTGCCAAAAATATAGAACAGGTTTGCCAACTTGTTTTCAACAGCCAATAAGTCATTGAATAGGTCAAAGAATTGTCAGCAAAAATGTTAAAATAATATGTTCTGCGCATAAGCATAAAAATGTCATAACATAACATAACACAAAAAAAATACAGTAATAAAATTGTGCAAAGCCAAGCGGAAACTTAAATATATTTATGACAGAAAGAAAACTAATAGAACTCTAACAACCAAATCTTACAGTTTTATTTGTGGAAATAATGGATAGGCATGCAAAGAAACAATAACAATGTCCCCAATAAGTACAGTACATGTTAATTTGTATTCTTGTTTTCAAATTTCAAATGGAATGAAGTGACGATAGTTGATTTAAAATAGCTGTAGCTGTAATATACTACACCACTCACCCCCCCACCCCCTCTATTTAATTATATATATATTTTATGCTATTTTCTGAAACAAATCTGCTTATTGCATCAGGCTACACACACACACAAAAGTTGAACAGCAGAACAGAATGCCAAAGCACAACTGCAACAACGTTTGAGGCAGCTTTGTGACCTGTCGGCCAGTCCAGCAAGTAAAAACACTTTTTTTAGCGTTATTGTTTTCACCATCACAACCTTTTTTGTTTATTTGTTTACTTTGTTTACATGACTTGACTTTGACTTTGTTTGACCATGCATTGTAGGCACAGAAAGTCTCTACAATGATGACCTTGTAGTTTGATAATGATGACAATTGGGACTTGCTAAAATAACTGACGTTGGTGTTTAACTACGTGCAGTCTACGCTGTAATGTAGATCAATCAAAGCATCATTTATGCATCTGCTTCAGAGCTGAGTCTCTTTGATACAAGAAAATTGGATCGATTCGACTTTGAATTATGCTGATTTAAGTGTAAATCTCTTTTCAGTACTTTTCTTAGTACTACAGTGTTATCTTTGATTTAAATCAAATTGTATATGTTTTGCTGTAACAAAAGTCATTCTGTGAGGATCTCTGATGTAAAAGTGAACAAAAGCATTGAGTCAAGCAGATTTCTAGAAATAAAATAAACATTAGCAGACGCACGAGATTTAAAGGGTGGTAAAAGTGATAAATTTTACCATTCAACATCCAACCTCTCTGCAGTGACTTCTTGTTGAAAAATTCAATGATTGAAATGAGCTGAAAGGAACATCGTCGCCACCTAGCGTTTGGAGGCAGATACAGTTTAGCCACAGGTCAAACCCATCCACTCATCTGTTTTTCTGTACTGCTTGCCCTCATAAGTGTGAGCTGGAATCAATCCCAGTTGACTTTGGGTTAGGGGTGAACGGTGCGCGCTAGACAAAAATGTAGAGTCTTCGATGAAAATTACATACATTGTTTTTTGACTGTGCGAGAAACCCGGAGTACTGGGAGAAAACCCACACAAGTACGGAGTTCCAGAGATTCAAACCCTGACTTCACAAACAAATGTGGAAAAAGTGGAGGTACCAACATTTGTCAGTAGCCTGATTTATTTGTGCATGCAAAATTTGGGGAACTTTTATATTGTAATCATATGAGTGTTAAATAAATGAGAAAGCTTAAAAAATGGAAAAGCAAATATTGATGCCACATGACATTGATGAATTGGCATGCTGCGACATGATAAACCAGGCAAGATTAGTAATCAACAATGAGCAGGGAAAAAAGTAGTTATTTGGCTGTCTTTCTGTGTCACGCCAAAACTTTCAAAGTAGTGAAACCGACTCTATTTGCCTCTGACTGTTTCCCTCTTCTTGCCCCCTCCGCTGCAGAGCGTCTGTCCCCTCTGAGTCTTGGCAAACCAAAGTTAGGGTTCATATAGGCCTTCCCACAGTGAACAGATTTAACCTCCTGCCAGATTCATCAATCTCCGGCTGGTCTGATCGCTGTTGAATGGGGCGGGGATTAAGAAGACCCCGGGGTCTTTAAATCAGGCGAGCTTTAGGGGGCCCCTCATGTGCATCATATACGTCGAATAGACAGCATAGCCGTGACTTCAATGTCGACATTATCACTCGCCACAGTCAAGTCCTTTAGTGAACCTCCCACTACCAGATGGCAGTGTTAGTTCTCAATAAATGTTTAATAGGGGGGCAACAAATTAAATCAGAAGGCAAATCATCAAGCACAGTTTGAACAAAATGTAATCCATGTGAAGTGTTGAGGGTGGGGAGAAGCCTTTGCCTGGCTAATGCGGACATTAAGAAAACAATGGCTTTGGGAATTGGAACTCCTCCTATCCCTCCTCCTTCAACCATGCCGAAACCATGAACAAAGCTCAAGCCAATTACAGCAAGTCTCTACTTTTTGATTTCATTCAGCGTATAACAACATAAATCAAAATGTGTGTGAAACGCTGAAACAAATGAACACCTCGGGCATTTTTTTCAGGGTGACTTATAACTCGGAGACACCAGTCCTCAGTTCAGATAAGGTCAAAGGCACTGAATTGTGATTGAGTGTTAGTGTACGTAACGCTAACCTAGAGCCCTGAACCCCGTTGCTGATATATGTGGGTGGAGCTGAGGTCACAAGCTGGTTTAAACACTAGTATTGACCCATGAGGCCCCTAGTTTATACCATTAACTTGAGGAATGGTTGTTAAGTTCAGAGTGCATGTTCATTTGAAGATGAATCGACTGGACTGAATTAATTAAATTATTAATTAAATTTGCTCTTTGTTCTCTGGTCAATGATTAAGTTTGACCCCAGTGTACAGGGCTAACATTAAGCTACTACACAAATTGCACAGTCCCTATAAGAGCATAAATACAGAAATGCAAATGTTCGGCTGTTCTTATTGGTAATTGTGTGATGTTGACCTTGATTTGTTAATTTTAGGGTAGTCTTCCTGTATAAAAGAATGACCTATATTAACTTGATCAAAAATGTCCAGTACATGTAATAATCCTGACTGATATTGTAATAGCATTTTTACAAATAGTATATTTACATTGTCGGGGATTTATTACATATGAAGGTGCGTCGTTTTGTTCTTAAAACTGATCGTGTGAAACTTGACAGATAAATTAATAAATATGTTTATTTCCAGTCCAAAGTTCTACATTTTGTGTTTGGAGAATCTAAGACTGTTATCTACATTCGCAGCAATAAATAAATAAATAATAAAATTGAGTGTTAAAATTTTGGAGTTGATTTTGACCGCCATATTTTCAGATTTAAATGTAAGTCATTTTTGGAGTTGATTTATTTAGTGCTAAACAGCGTCCGCATAGGGATAATTAAATACCATCTGCCCACGTTATTAGAATATAATTAAATGTAATAAGATATTGCATTATCGGTACAGATGTTATAACAATATCAGTCATTTTTTTTTATTTTATTATTACATCGTTGGTGAAGGTATTGGGTTTTATTACATTTTTGATTAAGGTAAAGGTGCATTTTGGAGGTTGTCACTTTTTTACTCACGACTGCCATCTCTGACCTTAAGCTTAACCGCAACCTCTGTGTCAAGCAAGTGCATGACGCCAGCCCAGAACCCTTTCTCCCTCATATTAAATTGTGGAGTGTGTTGGCCCCGAAATGCTCTGAATACTCTGAACTGAAGGGAAGGTAGACGCTGGTCGGCACAGTTGCAGTTAAAAAGTCAGGGCTCTTTGTACTCGTCTTGGCATTGGTGGAGCATGCGTGATGTATAAAAACATCTTTATCATTAACGTGTTAAAGTCCGCAATGCATGTTTAAGTGCAAATTTTGTTGCATTTTCCGGCATTATTATTTTATCAGGAAATGATTACATTATCGGGTGAAACAAATGCATAACTCAAAACTGCACAGATAAGAATGTTATCAATAGTATCCCCATTCACAAGGATGTACAAATAACGTCGTTGCCTGAGTCCTGAGCAACTATGATGTCATCATCAGTCGACAGCAAGTGGCAAAATGGCTGCACCCCTGAGATGGTTAAAACAGCTGGATTTTGCTGCATAACTCATATTCCACAAATGTAATATTAATCAAAATGTCATGTTCAGACTAGTAATGTCACATGTGACATATTATTGTCAAGAAATGTTTAAGGTTGACTTCCACTTTAAGGCACAGGTATAAAAGTCTGAAATTTTACACCACTGCAGGGGTTGAAACCAAAGCAACCCAACTTCACTCACACAATCTAATCTGTTGGCTGGAAAGGTGTAGGTACAGTGTGTGAGTGCAGGTAGTACAAACCCAATTCCCCAAAAGTTGGAACACAATACAAATTGTGAATAAAAACTGAATGCAATTATTTCAATATTTTGTTCAGAATAGAACATGGATGACAGGTCAAAAGTTTAAACTGAGAAAATGTATCATTTTAAGGGGAAAATGTGTTGATTGTAAATTTGGGACAGGTAGCAATAAGAGGCTGGACAAGTCAATTGCACTTGTTAAAAAAAACAGCTGGAAGACCAGTTGAGGTCCATTGGCAACTTAATTGGAGTATAAAAAGAGCTTCTCGGAGTGGCAGTGTCTCTCAGAAGCGAAGATGGGGAGAGAATCACCAATTCCTCCAATGTTGCGCAGAAAGATAGTGGAGAAATATCAGAAAGGTGTTTACCAGCGAAAAATTGCAAAAAGGTTGACGTAATCATCATCTACAGTGCATAACATCATCCAAAGAGTCTGAGTCTGTGTGTAAGGGTCAAGGCCGAAAAATCATACTGGATGCCCGTGATCTTCGGGCCCTTAAACGGCACTGCACCGCAAACAGGAATGCTTACTGTAAAGGAAATCACAGACAGGGCTCAGAATACTTCCAGAAAACATTGTGATTGTGAACACAATCCACCGTGCCAGCCGCCGTTGCCAGATGAAAATCGACAGTACAAAGAAGAAGCCATTTGTAAAGTAGACCAAGAAGCGCAGGCGTTTCTCTGGGCCAGGGGTCATTTCAAATGGAGTGTGGCAAATGGAAACCTGTTTTGTGGTCAAACCAATCACAATTTGAAGTTCTTTGTGGAAAACTTGGGCGCTATATCATACTGACTAAAGCGGACAAGCACTCAGTTTATAAGCCTGCATCTGTGATGGCATAAGGTTGCATGAGTGCGTGTGGCATGGGCGGCTTCCACATCTGGAAAGGCATCGTCAATGCAGGAAGCTATATTCAGATTGGAGAACAACATATGCTCCCATCCAGGCATCATCACTTTCAGAGAAGATCTTGCATTTCTCAACACGATAATGCCAGACCACATACAGAACCAATTACAACATCATGGCTGCGTAGGAAAAGGATCCGGGTATTGAAATGGCCAGCCTGCACTCCACTTATTTTACTTATAGAGCACATTTGGTGCATCATAAAAGGGAAGGTGCAACAAAGAAAGGCCAAGACAATTGAACAGTTAGAGAGACGCGTGTTAGACAAGAATGGGACAGCATTCCTATTTCTAAACTTGAGAAACTTGCCTCCTTGATCCCCAGACGTTTGCAGACTGTTGTAAGAAGAGGGGATGCCTCACAGTGGTGAAAATGGCCTTCTTCCAACTTTTTGGAGATTTGTTGACACCATGGAACTTAAAATCAACATAGTTTTCCCTTAAAATGATACATTTTCTCAGTTTAAACTTTTGACCTATTCTCTATGTTCTATTATAAATAAAATATAAAAATTTGGCACTTCCACATATAGTGTCCCAACTTTTTGGGAATTGGGTTTGTACTTTGACTTGTCAGATAGCAATTTAACTATGCTTCACACCCCTCAGGCAGCAATACTAGCTGAAATTATAGATGTCTTACTGCATGCTAATTAGCAAAGCTAACACTCAAACAGCTCTCTTATTAAATAGCCTAAACAGACCTTGTGAATTTGACGTTGATTTTACAGTTCTGTGATTGGCTGACATTCTGACAACCAGTCCAGGGGGTGGCCCAGGGGGTGGCC
The DNA here is from genome assembly GCF_051991255.1 of Vanacampus margaritifer. NCBI lineage: Eukaryota > Metazoa > Chordata > Actinopteri > Syngnathiformes > Syngnathidae > Vanacampus > Vanacampus margaritifer. The sequence continues at coordinate 16,926,452 of NC_135439.1, read as the reverse complement.
AAAGTCACCCGGGATCTGCTTCAGCTCACCTGGGACCTAAATGAGCAGAAGGGATAAAGAAAATAGAACTTGCCCATCCTTTAGTGTTCGATAGAGGTTATCCCGCTCAGGGTCACAGGGAACAGGTGCCAATCCCAGCTGATTGCAGACAATAGGTGGATTTTTCCTCTGAACTGGTCAAGACATAAAACCTTTCACAGTGAATCACAGCACTGACAGTGACTAACTTAAATTGGATGGCTATGGATATAATAAAAAAAAAAAACTGGATGATAGTGAGCATTTGTCAGGCATCATTAAATCAACTCATTATTTTCTATTGTCCTAAGGAAAGTAAACTTTATGCAGGTAGACATCAAATTTAGAAAATAAAATGAGAGGAATGATGGAAATCTACTGTATGTGGGTGGTTGACTTGAGTGGGTTGGTAGGAGACTTTAATGTGAATATTTCATCAAAATTTACATGTTGAGCAGAGTCCCTGTTGCTGCAAGTGAACATGAGCGTGCCCGGTTACGCATGGCTGACAAGAGAGAGCAGCCGGGGCTCTCAGTCACGGGGGATTTGTTGTGTCTGGGGTTTGCCTTTTGCTCTGCCAGCACGTGGGTGGATTCATGGGGGCTTCTCCGTCTGCTCTGCATTCACAGGTGCCACCTCTTCACTACACCAGAGACAAAAACTGAGAAAACATTGGAAAGCACTCGTTTCTTGACGTCTAAGATCGACAATGAAAATCATGACAAGAAGCTGGAGAATCATTTGCATTCTTGCCTCAGTCACTTTTATCTGTGCCTTTCATATTACTACAGCCATTGATATCCCGCTGGAAGGTTAGTAATACATGTTACTCTTCATAACAGAACTTGAAATAAAAAAAACGCATATATTAGATCAAATATTTAAATGATAGTTTCTGCATTAAAAAAAACTGTTCAATTGCTCAACTTGACAATCTAAACCTAAAAACCAACCTTGGATTGTGAGAATACCAAACTTCAACAAGTAACTGTTTAGGCATGACTTTTACTCAATTTCCAAGATACAGTGGTAGGGAGGCCTGAAATATCAAGTGGCTCAAGTTTTTTAAGGTACGAGCCGTCGTTCAGCCAAGTTTTTGACTTATGTTGCAAACAACGACTTGATGAATGAGACCACTTTAGACTCTCGATAGGTCAATGGTGGCTGACAGCGTCAACACATCAAGCAGCAGTTTGGCAGATAACCTCAAGTTCTTCAAAGAGAAGAGATGAGCCGCTTCTATTGGCTGGGAAGCTAGTCGACCACACAAAAGCCCGTTTGTAACCACCCTTGTCCCGCGAAAATGCCAAAAGAAAGAAAACTCCACCCATTCAAGCCAGACTTGCGATTATCACAAAAATACAGCTCAAACTGTGGAGCACATGTTCACAGACAATAAAACAATCTGCGAGCAACAAGTGATATTAGAGACAGTCCTCCAATGAATACGTTTTGAAATGTGCCCAATTACAACCAAGTCTTACATATTGTAGTTTAGCGACCCCTATCTGCCGTGTAAATAGCGAAAAAAATTTTTTAAAAATGAACCATAAGTGTAGTTACTGGGACTCCTAATACTAACCCCAACCATTAGTCTGAACACTAAAATAATTACAGGCCTGATAGCTTAATAAGATAGACGTTCATCTTCTGATCAGGTTCGAGTCCAATTAACTCCACCTATGGTTTCCTTCGCTATTTACATGGCCGATAGAGGTTGCTAAACTACAATACGTAACACTAGGTCATATTTTGGTGCATGGTAAAACGACCAATAAGGTCGTCCTCCATTGGAGGACTTGTTAGATCTTACTGCAGCTTAAAGTTCTTTGTTTTCCACCAACTTGCAGCTCAGCCTTCACGGCGTGAGGAATGCAACTGTGCAAAGAAATTCATTTTGCTTATGGTTGTATACGGATAAATAACAATAAAAAAAAAACAATCTATTCTCATTGGGAAACGAAAGCAGTTGAATAATTTAGAGTACGCTTAGTTTCATCAAGCACTCACAGTGTGAATAGAATATATTTACAGCTATTATCTGGCTTGAATCATGTTTCTTGTATCTTTTGTGTCTGTGTGTATTTGAGTTTCCTTGGAAACTCATATCAAACCTCTTCCTCTAAATTATTCAAGGCTGTCTCTTAGGGTTCGATAGAGAGCAGTTCAAACAGCTTTTTTCTAAAAATAAAAACAGCTTTTTTGAATTCAGTCTTAAGGGGGAATAGCATGTGACAAAAAGGAATAAATCCCAAAGTACTCTTTTTGCTTTGTTTTTCTTCTATTATCTTTCCACTGCTGCATTGGATTTTCTAGTTTTAGGTTATGTCGACAGTAAGTTTACTCAAACAAACTGTAACTCTCTGTTGTTCATCTTCTGCTATGTTGTTGAACACCACATTTGTTATTAGCCATATTTGTTTGAGCAGAGGCCCATTTCATTCCATGTTGGGCTTTTGTTTTTTTTTCTTTTAATTTCATTGCTCTGTTGTGCAGTGTTTATCTTTTATTATATGTTGTAACTCTCATTTTATAATCTTATTGACAAAATATCAATATTCCAGTATTGTTTCATTATACCTCATGGTGCAATATTGATATACATCATTGGTACTGTGTATCAGTGGATCTAGTGTTACCACCAATGAGTAGGGTTGTTCAATACCACTTTTTTCAGACCAATAATTGTACAAGTAGTCCTTGATACCTATGCCAAATATCGATACCACTAGTACTTAAAATTCCTCCAAAAATCAATGACATGAAATTAATGGCAATTATTCTTCGGATTTCTAGTTTCTGATTGTAAAACAGTCACATATCAGTATCGGCCACTGTCACAAGAACCGATACCTTAAATTAAGGATGGTATTTTCACTGATAACGATACCTGCTATCGGTACTCGCTCATCCTTACCAATGATAACATCTTTTTGTGGGTGCTGGGTTCGCTTTTTTGAATACAACCTTCAATAACGCATGCTATATGTTTTGCTATTCAACGAGGACAGACATTAGAAAACTGCTTCAGTTACTATATTTGTTTTCCAGTATATAAATCATAGCACAATAGTATTGTGATATTTGTATTTCTGGCAAAATAAAGCAATGTTATACTAATAATCTGTTGGGATACAGTCTATAGGGTGTTGAGAAAAAGTTCTCCCGCTACAATTATTGATAATTATGCAAACAACCACTTGGTCAAAGCCCCACTATGTTCCTTGCAAAGAGCAGTCAATGTATCTAAATGAAGAAATAATAATAATAAAAAGTTCTATACTGAATGATCGTTAGGTGAAATGTTCCAACTGGCCGTCTACCCTAGAGACTCAAAAACATGCTCTGTTAATTGCATGAATTGTGTAATACGCGTAAATGTCTGCATCTAACTTTTCATGAATTGCTCAAATGTTGATTCTTTCTGGTTTGTGGCCCAGTTGAGCAGCTGCCCACCATCACTGCCCAGTCGCCAAGCTCCCTTATCGCCTTCCCGTTTGATGAGAGTTATCCCATGACGTGTGAGGCCAAAGGGAATCCCACGCCAGAGTAAGTAGCAAGTTTTGCATCACTTCTGCTCGACGCAAAGAGAGGAAGGAAAACTCGATAGTAGCCAGAAAACAATGACACTTTGCCCACACTGGGACAAATATTGACATTGTGGTTCTCAGACCCAACATGTGCACACTTCAATTTCAGCTGAAGGCATTGTCATTTCCCAACTTTTATGGTGTAGATTCAGATGGATGAAAAATGGCCAGGAATTCGACCCCTCTTCAGATCCCCGGCTGATGAAAGAAGAGGATTCTGGGACATTTGTGATACCCAATAATGGGAACCTTACAGAGTACCAGGGAACCTATCTTTGTTATGCCTCAAACAAACTGGGGACTGCCACATCCAAGGAGATTGAATTCATTGTCCCTCGTGAGTAACATATACACATGCCTTTGTGTGGGGGGAAGGGGGGGAGGGAGTGCTCTATTACAGCTAAGTGATTTGAGTCTATTCCTGTGTATTGTAACTATCTGTTGGCCCTCTCCACTGTGAGTCAATTTGAGGTGGCAGGGAGGATTTAAGCACATCTCAGTGTAAATATGTGTGCTACACTAAGCATTTAGCCTTTCCACCTGGTTTTAAACATTTGAATTTTTGCTCCCACACAATTGAAGTGCATAATCCACTGCCAGGTTGACTGCTACAGTTTATAAAACAAAACAGTATCTTCTTAGAGCAAGCTTTGGGAGGTGGGGAGAACTCATTGCTCATTTTTTCAACCCACACAATACTGTTTCACTCTAAATAGTCGTTGTCTTACTTTTCTAGATGTTCCAAAGTTTCCAAAAGAAACGCTTGATCCTGTTGGGGTGGAGGAAGGTCAGCCTTTTACTTTAAAATGTGACCCGCCTAAAGGAATACCCCCTCTGCAGATTTACTGGATGACTATCAGTAAGTGATGCTTTCCATGAATATAACCTCTGCAAATGTTTTCGCCACACGTTGTAATGACTCACACTTGTGACATTTGTGTGCTGGCACATTTAAAGCCATTTGAGCACTTATTGCCCATATACAGTACAAGTACGCTCTTTGTCCTCATTAGTAAGATATTTCTGCACACAACACAGCTAATCGGTCAGTGTTAAATTTCCAGTGTTCGATCAAATATGCAGTAAGCAGTGTTATTTTTACACTGTCAGAGTAAATTTCGGTGAGTGTTGGGTGCAAACTGAATAGCACTACTTTGAGTGTTGAATTGACCACATTCTCATTTCCGGTGAAGGAGAAACTTTCCAGTTTTTCAGCGAGCTGTCGACATTTCAATAGCGATACATCCGGTCATTGATGTTGTTGGGGTGGCGCGGCTCAGTGGTAGAGCGGTTTTCTCCCAACCCTAAGAGCATGTGTTCGATCCCAGGGCAGTGTGACTAAATCAAAGTGTCCTTGACCAAGATACTGAACCCACAAATTGCTCCTGATGCCGTGTCATCAGTAGTCAAAGGCCCTTGCGAGGAGCTAAAACACGATATAAATTAAGAGTAAAGTGTAGTTTGAGTTAAAATTTTAACACTGCAATACACTCATATGTGTTTAAAGAGTTAAGTGTAATTTGGCAGAATCAAATGTTTAACACTGACACCAGTGTAAAATATTTTCAACACTACTCAGTGTTTACCAGTGTAGATTTTTAACACTATACAGTGTGGGAGTTACACTGTTTAAGTGTGGAAAAAGTAACATAAAAGTGTAAGATTTAAACTCATTGGTGTGGACACTAGGGGTGTGTCAATACATTGATGATTAGATTAATCGCGATTCAGCACGTGACGATTTGATTACAATTCATAAATGTTCAAAAATGATTATTTTCCATAATAACTTAAATCATTCACTGCCTTTGACGCCTATAGACGTCCAAAAAATATTTTAACTATTTATTTTAATTTAACATTTTTTCCACTTTTGTTAACAAGAGTATGAAAACCTAGAATTTTTTTTATTGCACATTTAGAACAGATATAAAATGTGTTATTAATCGTGAGTTAACTCGTAAAGTCATGCGATTAATTACAGTAAAAAAATGTAATCACCTGACGCCCCTAAATTTTTAATAATCTTTTCTTCATTTTTTTATATATTTTTTAAGATTTAAAAAAGAAAAGACTGATAAAAATGAGGGGCGTCAGGCGATTAAAATTTGTCACATGACTTGATCTGTTCTAGGTTTTCATACTCTTGTTAACATAGTGGAAAAAAATGTGAAACTTATAAAAAATAGTTCAAATGATTTTTTGACGTCTATAGCCGTCAATGGCAGTGAATGAGTTTTAATGACAGGAACATTACCGCTGCTCTCAGAACGAAAGTAAAAGACACGCCTGCCGCCCATACACCCAAAGGAACGCACAAGATGAGGATAGCGGCAGTGGAAGTTTTTTATTTTTTATTCATCATTTAAAGCGGCAGCGGAAGTAACTGAGTGACAGATGTTCTCCTCAGAATAAAAAGATGGTGGGAAACATGCAACAGCCCCTCTCGCATTTCCACCCAGGGTTAGCGGAGAATAATCCGGCAGTTGTTGCTGCTAACCAGCGAACAATAGAAGAAGGACTGTCAAAACTTCCCCACAGCTCTGAAAGAGCGAGACAAATCTCATCATCCACTGCAACCCTTTTAGTCCATATGGGGTCGTTAACAACCAGGGTTTTTGCGCTCCGGTGTGGACGCACCACAGCAAAAGTGAAAGTGTATTTTGCCTATAAAGCTGTTCCCGAACAAAAGTGCTAGAATCACTGAAAAAAGCATGCAAGACAACTATGACGTGATGGGTGGATTTCCGTTGCTACAGAATCATGTCACGGCGCACAATGGCTTTCATAGGCCTCATTTCCTTTACATGTGTGAATAGAAATATCAAGTAAATGTTCTCACTTGTGAATATTTGGACACATTTTTCTGCTCAGACCTTCAACATATAGAACAAGATGAGAGGGTGTCAATGGGCTTGAATGGAGACCTGTACTTTTCTCACGCGGTGGAGAAGGACAGCAGGAGAGACTACTGCTGCTTCGCTGCCTTCCCAAGAATACGAACCATCGTTCAGAAGACAGCCATGTCGGTCATTGTCAAGTCAAGTAGGTGTCACTAATTTACTCCTAAATTAGCATGAGTTGCAGTATTTGCACATTCACAGTTTATAGCTGCAATTATAAAGCCATGCCTGTGCCACTCTGTCTTATTCACATGCATGTTCTTGGTTTTGGTTTGCGAGCTCAGTGATATGTGTAATTTTGCATCCACTTTGTGTTATTATTTTTCATCCCATCCTCCTGCATTTCAGAGAAAAGTCATGGCATGAGTCCTGAAAATGGTAAGATTTCATTGTCATGTTGCATTTGTGAGAGTAATCTTTAATAAACTGCTCATCTCTTGTCCCCGATCCATGTGCCATTAGCCAATGCCATCCTGCAGCGGAGCCCCAAGCTTATGGCGCCCTCTGGTGTCAGAACAGAGAAACATATTGTCAGGGGAGAGGACTTGAAACTGGAGTGCATTCCTGAGGGATTGTGAGTTAAATACACACATGCAAGACTGTTTAGAACTGTGTATAATTTAGGTAAACATATAGATATATAAAACAACAATATAGTTACAGTAGTTTCTTAGCAATAAAATGCATTATTAGGCTGCAAATAATGTTTTTTTGAATAATAGTCTAAATGTGCTTTTTCTTGAAGTCCAACTCCAGAGGTCGAATGGGTCAAAATGGGTCATAAGCTTTCAGCAAAAGCCAAACTGGAGAGTCATGGAAAGTTGCTCATTGTGCCAAGCATTGAACAAGAAGACAGCGGCAAGTACATGTGCAAGGCCAAGAACATACTCGGAGAAGTAGTCCATTACTTCACAGTAACAGTTGAAGGTAAATCAAACGTGCAGTGATGATGTCTTGTAGGCGTTTTGCGCTTGCATCTCATATAATTAAAACACGTTTCATTCCTTAAGTGACACAACAGGCGTCAATAAACAGCTGAATGTATTTGATCACAAAGTAATGTCAGAAGTGTGGAATTTGATTTAAAGAAAGTCTATGTTGTTATTGGCACATCACACATGGAAATCATCTGAGTAATAAATGAAAATAAAAGTTGAGTTTTGAAAAGTAGATACAGTAGATATTGGATACAATAACTTGGGACTTGTTGTCAATGAATACTACATTCAATGTCCTTCACAGTCATTGTCAGAAAATATGTGTATATATCAGGGTGACATTGAGCTGTTTGAACAAGTTTTCTATTGACAACATTACATGTCCAAGTTTCCTCGTGAAGCCTGTCTGACATCCATTTTTTTTTATTGCAGTGGAGCTCTTGCACTGAATGAAATATATTCTCACTCCTCTCCTTGTAACTGCTTAATGTCTGCGCTGTATTCAGTTTGATAAAAATCATCCTGATTGTGTGTCTTCCCAGAGCCTCCAGAGTGGCTGTTGGAGCCTGAGAGTCAGCTCAGTATGATTGGCTCAGATGTGCTCATCAAGTGCTCAGCGACTGGAACTCCAAAGCCGGCCATAACTTGGAGGGTGAACGGTCTGCCTTTGCACGGTTGGTCCCACACGTCTTCATGTCACTTGTCTCATGTTTGACTTAATCGATCTGAATTTACAAATCATCAGCAGTTTTGTGGTACTTTTCCTTCACTTTGCACAACTTGGTGCATGATTGAGCAAAGAAAGGCAGAGCGTGCTTAAAAGCTGCCTGGAATGGTAGTGAACTCTCAAAAGCTCCGAGGATGAACGGAATAGACTTTGAAATACTTTGAGATGAGTCCTGAGCTGTCACCAACTCTGAAATCGTCAAATTGAAATCTCTCTACTGGGATACAAAGATGGTATCTAAAACGAAGGAAGAATATTATTTTATTATTTATAGAGTTTCCGCTCCTGATGAAATCTGCTGGTTTAAAAATGACAGATGATGGGGAGAGGGAGGATGGCATCCTAATGTATGTATTTTGACTGCATAAACAAACAATTGACAGACTGAAAAACACTGGGAAACAGTCGACTATTTTCTCTCTGTTATGCCAATGTCGTTAACGGATTAAAACATTTTTTTTTTTATCTCAATTTGGTCAGAAGCCAAATTATTGGCAGGGCCAATCATGATTCCAGCATCAGAATGTGCTTGCAAACAATGATGTAGCTATCATCATATTCAAATTATGCAAAGTGAACAAACCATTTAATAAAATGGGCACCATTATTTCCAGAATGTTTTAAAACAAAGTGCTTTTGTTTTGTTAACTAAGTGACCTTTAATCTTACTGTGTAGAAGCCCCTGCAGCTAACAGGAAGGTGTTTGATGACACCATCTTTTTGCGCAACGCCAAAGCATCTGACAGTGCAGTCTATCAGTGTCAAGCATCCAACAGGCATGGATCCCTCCTTGCTAATGCAAACATCATGGTCATGAGTGAGTATGTTTTATAGTATTCGACTTGCTTTAAGTTTTGTTTCACAAAGTTCTGTTTTAAATTCTGGTTTTAACTTCAGTTTGACGTTAAGACAATACTGTAATAAATGTCAAAGTTGGTAGGGCGTTATGTTGAGATTGCTGAGTGATGTGCCTATTAGTGAGCTGGTCCCGATGTTGGCATACGTCCATAATGCTGAAAGGAACTGCCGATGAGCCTCATTTTGTGATTGTAGCTGTTTGCACTCCCAGAGGAGCAATAAGTTCTATTCCTTGACATTTAAATGCTAACGAGTTCTTGTCCATTCCACAATGTCCCCAAATAACAACAGTTCAATTAAAAGCAAAGTAAAGAAAAGTAGCTTACTAAAATTGCCAAGAAAACGTACAGTGCAAGTTCGTGATTTTAAAAATGCTCATTCCCAGCTCATTCATGAAACCAGAGCTGCCCAAGACATTTCGCTGCCCATCGGAAAAAAACAAAACAACCTTGATGTCAATTAACGATGTTGGTGGTCCACGGTGGAATTTCAGAAACATTTTCAGCAGTAAAAAAAGTTCATGGGGAAAAGCACATATTTTTAACCTGGATTCTAAAGCATTTAAACTTTGGACTGACTTCACTTCCATTGTTAAACAGCACAACAGCTAAATACTACTTCACCATCTTTGCTTTGAACTTTAGGTTCCACTAAATGACTCGAGTCTGCAGACATCACAGCCCTACTAAAATTATTCTCCATTATCATTTATTTCATGTAATTAGGACCTACACCAGTCAGCAATTTATTGACCAGTAGCAGAGTTTTAAAATTTACAACTGACCTTTAGGACTAGATATGTTCTGATCTCTTTGTTCTGGTCAGAACTTGAGTTGTGGCGTTCTTAATGAACTGCAGTCTACATATGTGTGATGCTCTTTTAGAGAGTCAACACCATAAATGTATTTAACTCTTTTGTTTGTAAATGTTTTTAATAGTTGCAGTTGTAATTATATAAAGCACACCTTGTCTTTGAATTGTGCTATATAAATAAAGCTGCCTTGCCTTAAAAAAACAAGTTGAACAGTATCTGAATGCTAAATTACGAGACAAGACAGCTCAGTGGCATCCTTGGCTAAAACTGTTAAGGAATATAGTGTATGTTCAACGATTCATTGTGTGTTCCTTTGAGTCTTCTCACAAAAACCTCAGATTAATTAAGGCACAGAAAAGACAATTGTATTTCCCAAAGTTAAACCAATATTAGTTGTTTCACTCGAGTCGGTACTGCAGTGTGCGTCAGCTGAATGCCACACCTTCTTTTGTTCACTGAGTAGTGTGGTTCCCATCACAAGCTCGCACTGCTTCTCATTCAAATCTACTGCTTTGCAGATCTCCCTCCAATGATTCTTACAAAGGAGGGGGAGGATTACACTGCTGTCGAAGGGAGGGGAGTGATGATGGACTGCAATGTCTTCAGCTCTCCGCCATCAACAATCACTTGGTGGGTGGACAGGCTGTTGCTATTCTTCCTCTTTAACAACAGGGAGCAGTAGATCTCAACCACTGGATGCATTGTCCTTCATTAACATCTTTGCTTTGCAGCATATTTTTATGAGCTCCTAATACATGGAAAGCTTTAGCTTCACTTAAAATTGATAGAACTGACAGAGACAATGTGTGTAGCTAACAAGCAACATCAATGAGTGCAAGTTGACTTAGCATTAGCTCTTCAATGAATGTTGAAAAGTTGACTAATTTTATGTATTTATTGTTTACAGGAAGAAAGACGATTCCTCTGAATCTGTGGTGGGGCCACGGTTTACCGTCCATGAAAATGGCTCGTTGGAGATCTACACCACAAAAAAAGATGACACAGGACAGTATACATGTTACGCCAAAAACATAGAAGGATCATCTGCCATTGAAGCTTCACTTTATGTGAAAGGTATGATATGTTTTACCTGATGTGTTTGTTGTGGTTCTTAGTCCTCATAAGGAGGAAACTAAATATGGTCCTGCTTATAAAGATCCCACAAGAATAACAGTGGCCCCGGAAGACCAGCAGATCCTAATAGGCACCACAGCCCAGTTCTCATGTCTGGCAGAATACGACAAGTCCTTCAGCGACGACTTTGAGCTCCTGTGGGAAAAAGACGATATGGACATAGGCCTCAATTATACTGAGAATTCCAGGTAGGCTACGGATTTTTTGTATTGCATTACAGACCTATTCCCTGCTGAAAAGTCATTTTACTGCTTAGTTCTGTCAATCAATATTGTGTATCCATCATCTCGTTAACAGATACTTTGCGGAGGATGGTATCCTTCAAATTTTCAATGTAAGCCACAAGGACCAGGGTGTGTACACATGTGTAGGAAGAACTCCAGTGGACCGGGACACCGCATCTGCATTGCTCATGGTGTTAGGTGAGCTGGCATCGAAATACAATTTTATATGCAGTCCAGAAATCCCCAATAACATTTTACGTTATGACATTTGAGAACAGATCAATACGTCAGCAAGCCTAAGCAGAATATACCATGGCTTTAACAGTGAAATACTGTATTATATGCTATCATAAGCATGAGCAATCGTTTTGACATCACCCATCTCCATTTCAGTGAAGCAGGCTTTTCCACATCTTATCACTGCTGGGATGATTTGATTGAAAATTGTTGCCTTGGCCTCAATTCCCGCTGAGATTGATGTGTCTGTGATTTTTCCAAACCCATGTTGTGGATTCCAGATGTCCCAGATGCACCTGAGCACTTGGTACTCTCAGAGCACAAGACCAAAAGTGTGAAACTGAAATGGACCCCAGGGGACAATCACAACAGCTCAACCACAGGTAAAAGGAAAATCCATGCAGCAGTCTGGTGTTAATATGACATACATCATTTTTGTTCTAATTTTGTGCGAGGGTTCACCATATGTTTATTCAACATGTATCAATTATTGATCCATCCAAGCATGAATTGTGATCAGTGTCTGTGTGGAATATACAAGCCCAAAGCAGAGAGCGAGGAGAGCTCTGCACAGCCTGTGGTTAGATAAGCAATTCTTTGACAAGAACCGTCGCGGTTAGGGGCTGATTGTCTCTCTGCCTTTCAACAGAGTTTATTATTCAATACGAGGAGAGCCAGTGGGAGCCTGGAAATTGGAAGGAGCTGCTCAGGGTACCTGGGAATCACATTTCGTCCGTCCTCAAACTACACGGTCACGTCGACTATCGTTTCCGTGTGGCTGGTGTTAACGGTGTCGGGAGGGGCCCTCCCAGTGAGCCCACAGAGAGATACAAAACCCCTCCAACAGGTCTAATGCATCCTCCGTGTATTGTTTATTATGCTTTATGTGTTTGGATAAGGGGACTGAGGCCACTAAAGCCGGCAAAATTGTGCTCTGTGTGAACGTTCAAACATTCAGAGCTGTGACATAATTGATTCCACTCTTGTTGAAAATCTTTTGTGTGCCCATTTCACTTGAGACATCTCACACACTAACAATTCTGACTAAAGCTGTACCCGCTGTTTTCACAGCCCCGGACAAGAACCCGGAAAATATCAAAATCGAAGGTCATTTCCCGCATGAAATGGATATCAACTGGGAGGTAAGAAAGGATTATGGGGCTTGTATCGTTCCTTTGCAACAGATCTTGTTGTCTGGACTAAAAGAATAACACATCGACTACCTTTTAAGTTAGGAGAACAAACATTCATTTCAATTTGGCTTTGGTCTTCATTTGAATGAGGTTCCGTTGAAAGCTGCCCTTGAGAAAGACAATGTTCATATTCAGTTTTATTGCTGTGAGACAAATCTTGCTTTCACCTCTTAGCTGGTTCTTGGGTCACAGAAAGAAGGCTTCTGAATCCTGGATTGATGAGCTACCCTTTTGTTAATGATGTTCTTTTGTGGATTATGCTATCTCATTCTATTTCTTGCAGACTGTCCTCTATTTAGAGATAAATTGCAATATGCTCGATTCTACATTTAAGAAAAGCCCCGCTAGAGCCGGATACTCAGCCCATTGTTTTAATAGATGGCAAGATAAAACACTGCGAGTGCTCCAAGCGCTGACTTCTCATTTTAGTGAAATGGAAGGAGTAACATTGTGGAAGAGAAATAAAAGTGGTATTTTACACAATAAAGGAAGCCAAGTTTAAAAGCCACCTTTTTTCTTTATTTTTTTACTATTTAGCCCTTGTTGCCAATTGAACACAATGGGCCAGGTCTTGAGTACAAAGTGAGCTACAGACGACAGGATTTGGAGGATGACTGGAAGGAGCACATGGTGAAGAGACACTCGTTTGTGGTGAAGAACACACCCACGTTTGTGCCCTATGAGATCAAGATCCAAGCCAGGAACAACCAGGGTTGGGGGCCAGAGCCAAAAATAATGACAGGCTACTCTGGCGAAGATTGTGAGTATTCATTCGTTTAATTTGGTTTGAAACTTACACTAATTATGTTTTAATCTTTACAGCCAACGGTATCTAATGTGGAGGCAATGCTTGTGGGAGAGTCATTAATGTTTAAGGAAATTGACTTTAGACGAGTGTTTTGGTTATACTGTTTGTCTCAATTTTAAACAGCTGCAGGCTGCAACTCTTATTATCTTACTCCTTACAGCAAATGTAAACAATGTTTGGAACTACAATTTGTTTTGTTTTTCAAACTATAGCTTTGTTGAATGTACTGTACTAATAAGTGTTACAGCCTGGATGAGGGAGATATTAATGACCAATCAGACACAGCTGCGTCTTCTCCAGCGGCTAAAGCGAGAATCTTTATCTCATGAATATTCACAAAAAGTACAAATATACTTGAACACAAATTTTGCAACATAGTACAAAAACAATATTTTTCCAATTACCATGGGATATAGTTGAGGCAGGCAATACAGCCTAAAATTAAAAAAAAATAATAAAATCTAGTGTTTTAAAGTACATTTCAAATACACATGAACATACATAGACAGATTGTGCATCTAAAGCCTATTATTGCTATCATAACAAATTTTTAAATATGTTCATACAAAGTACTAATAATTCTTAACACAAATAAGCATTTTAACCCTTTGGCTATATATACGTTAGTAATCGCAACGTACGTACGACCATGTACACTTCATGTGACCTCTTCATAAACGACATGCCCATTTGTAATGACCGCGTCGAGCTGGCGTCTCTAACAAGGGAATAAACACGACGGTACAGCTTTCAAAACATTTAAAATCACACAAGTAGTTCAAAACGAACTTTCTAGTAACTCTTCTCATAATGTTAATGCACAAAATGTTTACTTTCATACCTGGATGAGGATGAGAGAGATATCAATGACCACTCGGCCACAGATGCGTCTTCTCCAGCGGCTAAAGCGACGATGAGCATTGCGACGAGAGCTCCCTCTTCCGTCCTTATCAGACATCACGAGTCGATCGCAAATCACACTTTTCAAAGAGGCTATAAGATCACAGATGACATTGCGCAGTTATATAGACATTGGACAGCAAGTGGCAAAATGGCTGCCTGCTGAGATGGATAAAAATGGGTAGATTTAGCTGCTTACCAGTAAATAATATTCCACAAACACAGTATTAATCATAATGCCTTGTTTAGAATAGTGAGAACACGGAGAACATATCATCGTCAAGAAAAAAAATGTCTTGACTTCCTCTTTAAGATTGCCATATTGAGTATAAGATTCAAGATGTTTTATTTTAATAAGCTCAGGGGCGACACATGGGTTTCACAAAAGGTAGATAACACAAATTCTAACTAGTGAGCTCACAACAGACAGCTCAAACTATTGTTTTAGTTTGTTGTTTTTTTATGTGAAAAGTTGCTAGAAATCTAACTTTTTGAATTTAATCAATTTGTACCCTCTGAGAGCTATTTTTTTCCTAACTGACATAAACTCATATGGATTCTAGATATTGAACAGTCAATTTTCGAGTAGCCAGTGTGTTTGTGATCTATCGTTTTAATATAAAAAGAAAAGACAAGAAAGAGGAACATTAGATAAGAATGAGTGCTTTGACTTCAACTTCACAAATTTATTTCTATGCCGTAGTATTCAGCTATTCATTAACATTCAATTGACATATTTTAGTATGAGCTTAGCTTTGAAGGTTATGTACTTATGTGTTTTCTGGAGAAAAGTGTGCAACCACCTGTATTTTTTGTGTTTAGCTTTCTTTTGGACTTGTCCCCAGGAGACCAACACAGGTCACGACCTCTAGATAGAAGATAAATGGTCCTTCATGTTACTTACTTTCCACATTTCTATGGTCGAGCCCCTCCATCCCTGTAGTTATGTGTTTTCCCAATATATTGCAACCTGTGTTGTCTGATCTTCATTTGTGATGTAGCTTTTCAAATTGAAATTGGATTTTGTCACAATAGCTCTCAGTGTTCCAAGTTGTAGCTCTGCATGTCTTACATACATAA
Organism: Vanacampus margaritifer; assembly: GCF_051991255.1. Classification (NCBI taxonomy): domain Eukaryota; kingdom Metazoa; phylum Chordata; class Actinopteri; order Syngnathiformes; family Syngnathidae; genus Vanacampus; species Vanacampus margaritifer. Next base: position 16,911,028 of record NC_135439.1, on the reverse strand, counting down.
AGTGTGTTATATATCCTGTCGTGTTTTGTTTTTGTAGTTCCGTCGGCTGCACCTGATGATGTTGCTGTGGCGGTGATGAACAGCTCAGTGGTCAAGGTCAGCTGGACTCGTGTAAACAAGGACAAGTTGCATGGACATCTGGGAGGCTACAGGGTAATACTTCAAAACTGGCCTTTGTTTTTAGCCACAGTTTAAATGCAATGACCCTGACCTACTCTAAACGTTTTGTGCACTAATGCCGCTGTCACCTACACATTCTCCTCAGCACAATGCACTTCTGCACGCCCTCCTTAACATTTTGTCACACACATAAAAGGACTGTGATGCTGGATATTTACTGAGGCTGTAATGAGCGTCTCTTTCTTTGTGTAGATAAACTGGTGGCGTCTGCGCAGTTTGTTGGATTTGAAGAAAAGCCACGGAGACAAACACACACTAACCTTACCTGGCGACCGTAGCCACACAATCATACCCAGACTACAACCCTTTTCCGAATACAGCCTCATTGTCATGACCTTTAACGGTCGTGGCAACGGTCCTGGCAGCCATCCTGTCAACTTCAAAACCCCAGAGGGAGGTAGGATTGTGAAAAAACCCAACATGGAGTGTATTAATTTAAAACTTGTGAAACTAATAACAACAAAGGAACATTTGGTTTAAGAATTCAACTTTTTGCTGTTTTTCCCCTTTTTTTTTTTGCCCCACAGTTCCTGAGAAAAATTCAGTTTTCAAGGTCACAGACACACAGAAGCATACTGTCTCTCTGGCTTGGGCACCGCCATCAAAGCCGAATGGGATTCTGACAGGATACCTTTTAGAGTATCAGCTAAGTATGTATCAATTATTTTCAAAATACTGTATTTTCCCTTTATTTAACTCATTGGCTCCCAAAAGCATATACAAACGTTCTATTTTAAATATTGCCATGGTCCCGGAAACATATTTATAAGTTATTTTGTTCATGTTTTTTTTAATGCTAGAGTATACAGAAGGCTTTGATTCAGCCTCTGACCAGAAGAGGTCGGTTAAAGCAGTGGTAGTTATTAGAAAAAAATGGCCAGCAGGTGGCAGAAGAGTATAAGAGATCAACATGTTTATGTTGTAATAAACTCTGTTCCCCAGTGTTTTCAACAGGTTTGTGAATAATGATGAAACTTAGCTATATTCTAATGCTAACTGCTGAAAAACAGAAACAGATACAAATATACTTTTTTCCCCGATGAAAGAAGAGACTCTTATCTTTCTTTTGGTAGGTTCCATGTTTTTATAGCAATAGAACAGAATATTCTGTGGACCTTGCTAAATCAGTCAAAATCCAATAAAACAGCCAGGAGCGAAGGGAGCTGCTTCAGTGAAAATGGTTGAGAGTCAATGAGTTAAAAGTCTTAAATTTTCTCAATAATCGAAGACGCGCCTAATAATGAAATGTGCCTTTTGTATGCACCGAGTTTCAAAATGGGCAAATGTTGTTGTGCGACTTCGGTAAGCGCTCCGCTTGACTGACTGTGTGGGAGCATTTCCGCGGACACGTTACTTATATACAGGAAATGCGGCCCTGGTTGAGGGCTGGCGGGCATGATGAGAACCTGAAAGAGTCAACTGAAAGATGACATCTTGGTGCTTTCACAGAAACTGTCACTTATGGTGCCTATACTGGGAGGCAGCGCAGAGCGAGTAATGCCACAATTTGTGAATGAATTGTGCGTGCTTGGGCTAACGTGTCTGCTTGCACCGTTCAAGCTCAAAAAGTAATATTTTTTTTATTTTATCATTTGAAGATGCCAGAATTTCCACATAATTTCATATATTTGTCTGTCGCGATTTGACATTGTTTTTAAAAATAAATCCGACTTTATGTTCAAGCAGTTACTCAGTACTTGAGTATTCTTTTCAGCGAATACTTTTTTACCTGTACTTGAGTAATTTTTTTGATGACTACTTTTTACTTTTACTTGAGTAATATTGTTTTGAAGTAACGCTACTCTTACTTGAGTAAAATGTTTGGCTTCTCTGGCCATTTTTGGAAATAGCATACCACACAAAAAAAAGTCTTGTCTTGCTGTCCAAACCTGCAACACGTTATGTAACGGAAATCGTTCTGCCCCACAAATGGGACAGTGGTCATAATGAGGTCACAATGTGTGTATAGGAAACATATCAGGGTGATGTCTGCCATAATCATTCCTTGACTCATGCAGAGCAAGGCCACTAGTCATAATTTGTTAGGGTTCCGTTTTATTGACCCTGTGCTGTTGGCAGGGGACATCAACGCAATCGCTCACAGTCCCAACAGGATTTGATTACATCCTGCTCTCATCAAACAAAAGTAAAAGTAAAGCTTAGGAGTCACTTCCAACATTATCTTATTGCCACATTTCTTGGCTAATTGAGTTTGATTTGGCAGCTGAGGAAGAGGGCCAAATGTCACAGTGTATTTCAGGAGAGGACATTTTCAGTGTGTCTCAGCGATAGAGCTGATGTACTAGTTGATATGTGACGACGGTATGTCAAAGTGCCCTTGAAGCAAGCTATGTGCAAAAAGTTGGGGATAATGCATTCAGCTGCCAACGTGCTGTCAGTGACACAAGTGACATTTCAAGCTAAGGAGCAGCTGCTACATGACTACACCCACATGGCAGCTTTTAATGGCTTTTACATCTCACAAGTTTCACTGCTGTAATAAAACTGTTACATGGAAGATGCACTGTACGAGAATGGATAAAATATTCCGATCATCATATCGAATGCAGTGCCAAATTTACAAATTTATTTTTAGTCAGGAACTCAATGTTCAAAACAATCACATTCACTTTCAGATTTGGTTGATATCCATGGTGTCATTTAATTTTGGTTTCAAGTAAAATTTTAAAGGGGAAGTCAATTCAAAAATCTTCTTTCCAATAATATACTATGCACCCTCCACTAGTCTAAACACGGCATTCTGAATAAAAATGCCTTTGTGAAATATGAATTAAGCAGCAGCATCCAATTTTTAAAAAAAATCCATCTTAGGCCCCGTCCACTCGAAAGCCAGTTTCAATGTATCCTCACAAGTTTCTTACACTGTTTAGGCCAATGGCGCGATTTCGGAGCTTGAAACCGTTCACTTTTGAAACCGGGCTCCAGAGGGGAAAGATTTCAAAATGCTCCCAGTAAAATCCATCTGGACACCATACGCAGGATACTCCTCCAGTGATGGCGTAATGGTCACAGCTCGATGACGACGCATTGTCGCACATTGATGACGTATGCGGCAATTCTCGCGTGACTGCGCTCGAACCGTCAGTCTGTCAACAACAATGGCGGATAGCCGTGTCATAGTCGTTTTGCGCAGCCTCCTTAGCTTGCTTATGCTTTTGCAGCAAAATATTTTGCTGCTTTATTCCCACCTTCAGCAAGAGGTGTTGTACTTGAATCACCCGCCATTGTCACTTCTCCTGTGTTTGTCTTTTTCATGTTGTTTCGATACATGCAAAGCCATGTTTGTTCTGTAAATTGCAATGAAGTTAGAAAAAAAAAACATGTTCGTCTTTCTCGCTGATTCTTCTTCTACGCTCTCTGTTAACTTCCTCTGGCTTCGCTACAGCGCCACTCCAGACTTGGCATATACATTACAGCCGTCAAACATCCTCAGCGTCTTCTTTTGGACACACGCAAGTCTTGAAATGCTTCTGTGTGTACCAGATTTGTTTCCGTCTGGACGGGGGCTTAATTAAATTTATTTTATTATTTTTTTATTCAATGATGTGCAAAATAACAGTTAACAAAAACACAGACGTGTCACATCGACGTGACTTGGCTTCCGTCTGGATGGGGCCTCGGTGGGCGGCCATTTTGCCACTTGCTGTCTGCTGAAAATTACATCGCAGTGGTTCAGGGTTCAGGTAATGACCAATCAAGGCTCACCTGTTTTCTGAGTTTGGACATGTGACATTTGTTAGCTGAGCCGTGATTTGTCATCACCTGAGCCCTGAGAAACTGTAATGACATTTTCAGTCGACAGCAAGTGGCAAAATGGCTATATATATATATATATATATATATATATTAAGCATATAGTTTAGTCAAAGAGCATTTCATAGCTGCGACTTTTAAGATCATTCTGAATTTCATGATTCCTCTGTGGGTTAAAATGTTCAAGAGTAACATTTTTTTTTGTCAATTTATGATTGAATGTAGTTAACAACACAGAGGAAGTTGGACAACTGCAGACTATCGACATTAGCAAGCCCGACACGAACAAGTGGACCCTGCGAGACTTGGAGCCTTTAAGCAAATACAAGTTCCACCTGCGTTCCTGCACCACAGTGGGCTGTGGGCCCATTACCAGTGAGGAGAGCACCACCACTCTTGAAGCAAGTGAGTAATAGGGGGAAGCAACATTGTGTAAATTGGATGGAATAAACTGGTGTGTGTTGGTGTTACATTAAAAGGCAACAACAACATTAGAGTTTATGGCACAGAATTTGTTCAGTATAATCCAGGCTTAGTGAGGCGCATAACAAAGCCATTTTTTGGTTTGTTTTCCAAACAGCATTCAGCCTGTAAAAGCTGCAGCCTGGGCAGCCAAGCTTTGCTTTTGTCCCAGTAAGTTATATTTGTGGACAAACAATTTAATATGTCTGCCCTGCCACTTTTCATTTGTCACTGCCAGAGCAAGTGTTTATTGATTGGATGGAAAGTGCAAGTTATGAGACAATCAGCAAAGAAAGAAAATTGCTTTGAGCAGGGAGGAACTGAAGGTTCCGATAATGAATTGTGCAATCATGAAAAGAGACGCTGGGTAAGTCCGCATAATGATCCAGCTTGTATCATATAATTGTGCCTTTGTCATGACACATCATTTGTGGAGGATTACATGGCACACCTCTAGTGAAGGCAATCTCTGTCGCATGAACAATTGGAGAGGAAATGAAACAGGAACATATTTAAGTTTCAATACAAACAGACTGTAGGCATTCTAGATGACTAGACGGTGCTTTTAATTTACTAGCGCTGTGCCATAATGAAAGTTATTGGGCTGCAAGCCCTGCAAAACAAAACTTAATTGTCTCTCTGTCAATGATTGCTTGTTTGAATGTTAAAAAGCAGAAAGGAATGATTACAAGAATTGTATTTTCTGTATTCCGTTCCATTTTTTTTTACATCACTGCATGTGTAACAATTACAGTAAGTATTAAAGGTAGTAGAATATTTGCTGGTACCCTGTGAAAGTGCACCGTTCATTGTTGTCTACTCGCTGTCGTGCTGCGTAAAAGGGCTTCCCCTTCAAGCGGAACCTTTGATCATGCAATGTCTAATGTGTTTCAATGCCTGCTTAGCAATGCATTTGCTTGTCCCTTCTGTATTTTTTTCTTTTTTTTTTTTTTATTCTGCCCCTACAGCTTTCACTCTGCCTCCCACTGATGGCCCCAGTATGTAGAACAGAGTAGATGCATGGCATTTCACACATACAGTACACATGCAATCACACACGGTGTTACAGCTAATTATAATACTAATAGTAATCCATAACTTTAGGGTACAGGAAAACCTCATTCAAGGGGCATATTTGATTTGTATTACTTAAAAAATATATAATATAGAGTGAACATAATGTATGTGCAGATAATTAAACGTGTACTGTTTGTCCTTGCCACCAGTAGGAAGCATTTATTGCATATTGTTATGAAGAAAAAAAGAAAATATTTTTCTAAACTCTAGTCGCCTCATTAATAATTCTTCTAATTAGCAATCAAAGGGATAATTCAGCCTCTATTAACCTTGTCTCCCCAGCGATACAGAAATTCTCTTATTGAGACGTATGATAATCCAAGGTCCAAAAAATGAAGAGAAAAAGCTGAATCATACTAGACTAAATAAACCATATTACATGTATAATTTGTCTTGCACTGTAGCAGCATGAATAGTCACTAATCTAGCTAGAAGCTACTGAGTAGTCGAAGCGCATGCACACCAAAATAATGGGTAGTTAAAAAGCATGCATGTCAACACTAGAAAGTGGCAATATGAGCCCTATCACAATAACTTTAAGGTCTATGTTTCTTTTCAGGCAAATCCGCTCCTTCCTCACCTCCAAGTACTCCCAAGTACCTTATGACCAAATCTACTCAGTCCACTATAGGTAGAACCTCAGCACATAAATGGCACCATAAAGCACTAAAGCCATAAAATGAACAAGTTGTAAAAGTCTTGTCAGAGTATTTTGTTCGCAATTACCAAGGTTATAGTTAACGGAAACTAATGAAATAAATTAACTAAGACTAAAATTGGGAGGAAAAAATGTGAATGAAATATATATATTTAAATGCTTTAAAAAAAGAAAACTAAGGGAAACTGCGTATTACGTTTCCAAAACTAACTAAAGCTAAATCGGCAAAATGAATCTGGTGGCAGTCAATAAAAAAGTGCCACCAGATGACATCACTCCTAGGCCACAGCTGTGCTTGTTGCTTGTGTGTCACGCTCAGCCCGAAACGTGACTCTAAAGAGAAGTGTTCTCCTTCTTTGCTTCATTTTGCTTTTTTGCTTTGTTGAAACATTTTTGTTAAATCAAAGCATATTCTCATCCCCCATTTGATTTGTGGATGGTTGTTTTTAAAATGTGTTAAATTAAAATTAAATTTTTGATATACAATATTTACCATGATGATTTTTATTTTGCATACAAGAAATAAAAGTTTTTTAGACTAAACTAAAACAAATCATTTTCAGAAAAAAAAAAATCTGCTGTAAAAAAACAAAAGACAAACTCAAAGCAAAATTAAAACTAACAATACTGAAAATTCCCAAACTATTATACCACTATTCACTAGATTTGTTTTTTGTTGTCTTCGTGTAAACAAAATTATGAAAATGTTCTGACCGTCCACACGTTAATGAGTCTCTGTGCATGATTTATTGCCGTTACTAATTGCAAGCAGAGTGATCCTGCCAACTGATCAATTGGTTCTAATACAGTTTTCATTTCCCTGTTGTACCATGGGGATTAAAAGATACAAGATCTATACTCTAGCCAGACGGTGTAGCTGGAGAATGCCATCACTTGAATGCTACAAACACATCTAATTGTCAGTGATTGATTTCTTGGGCCCGGGTCCCCACTCTACACGGCAGTATATTGACTCAACAGTCACCTGACTAGCTAAGCAGCAGTACCGCATTGAAACAAGAAGTTGACTGAGCGGAGAGAAAATGAGGAGAATGTCCTCCGGAAGTATGCTGGGGATTTGGAAGCGCACACTGGGAAGGGGTGATATTTATAGGACAGTGCGGTAAATGGATAAGTGGAAGCTGTTGGAAGTTATCATATCAGAATTGTTGGTGATGTCGTCTGATCCAAAAGTACCCTTGACTTTGCTGCTGCATCTTCTAGAGCAACTCCCTGTTGTCTGAACAGCTGGTTTCTCCGGCATTTCTGAAGCAAGCTGAGAAGTGCAATGACAAAAAATACACACACACACAGGAGACAGCCTGAGGATATTTTTAGTTCAAGGTCTGCTCTTAGTCAAATTCATTGTGCAGTTCCAATGATTGGAATTACCATGGTCGCAGCCTAATCCATCAACATTAGTCAAAGAGTGTCATTTGCACTGGTTGGGATGGGCAACACAGACGCAGGTGTCCATGTGTGCTGAATTATCACCTGAGTAAATAAAGCACCTGAGCTGAAGGCACGACACAAGATTTGCATGTTTGCCATGGGGAAATGAAGTGGATTGATGTCGACCTGCTCCGACAGCAGCTGTCAAGGCATACTAATGATGCACATCATTCACTACATTATTAGATGGTGTTCCTCCCCGCTTGACTTGCAAAAGGCCAAGTTATTTGATATGTCGGAATTTCATTATGTAAATTAAAGAGATTCAGAAAAACAAACTGTCAGTCAATTCGAATATCGCTGATAAAAATGACTTCTTTTTTTTTTTTAAAGAAACAAAAAAATGTGTAACTAAAATGTGAATAAAAAGTAGCCTACCAGGTAACTTTCTATTTCTTCGGTTTGTAAAAGCATTTGCACAATTTCATTAAATAATAGGAAATTCAGATTGCCATTATATTTGCTGTTTACGTACAGTATTTGTCCCGCCGCCCACCCCACCAAATCACGACGAAAAAACAAAATTGAAAAGCATTGCTGTTCAAATTGATATTTGTCCACAAGTGCAATTCATTGTATAAAGCCTGTCATGTACTTCATCGTTGTCTGCTTTCACTCCAGTACCGTTTAGTTATTTGAATCAAAGTCTAGTTTGTCTTTGGTTTACTGTGTTTGCAGTTACACAGCTTCACATAGCAGCGTGTCTTCTTGAACAAAAAAGAATGATGAACTCCAATTGTGCTTTTAAAGTGAACTTGGCTATTTGCTGGTGTAATGGAGTTTGATAGGTTGTCCAGAAGTTATTACATCAAGAGTTTTGCTCCATTTGGTGTTTTATTTGTGCTTTTGGCTTGGAACACTTGATATTTTTGCTGTGTGAAGACAAATCAAACCGGGGGACACGGGTCATAATGTTTACGAACATATTTTTTAATCGCATGACTTTAATCGTTAATTCACGATTAATCTGTTCTAAATGTACAATAAAATGTACAATAAAATATTTTTTTCTAAATTTTCATACTCTTGTTAACATCAAATTGGAAAAAAATATTAAACTAAGATATATGGCTGAAATAAGGATGCATCTTGTAGTCATTGATACAGTAATTTTTAAATAATTCATAACATTGAATTAAGATTAAAAAGATATACTGTACTGTGAGTGTGATATTGATTTGTGTTGAAGTAATATTTCTGCCACTAGATGGCATCATTTCATTTTTAAGACGTTGGTGACAGCTCAGTGCAATTTTCTTTTCATATTAAGGAGCTATCTAATCTTTAACATGAAGTAACTTGTGAAATTCTGCATTGTAAAATTGTAAAATAAAACCTGACCCCAGTCTCCACATATGCATTATTATTACATTTATTACAGCTAAATTTTGACGTGGACGTGTTTGCTGCGTTTGCGACTGGAATTCCCCCTGTACTGGCATTCCAAGTAAAAGGCAGTCATTAATCGGGTGTCAAAAAAATTTGTGGCATTAACGGAACTTTGAATTAACACAAATTTTGTTACCCCTAGTAGTAAATCATTTAAACCTAGGAAAGCAGATTGCAGGGGTGAAATCACCCTTTTATGTGTACCCTATCCCCCAAAACATGACACTAACACCATGTTTGCAAGGTATGAATGTTGCTAAGAAAGTCCAACTTTAGAGTGGTAGTGTTTGCGCAAAGGTACATAACTACAAAATTGACTTTTCTGGCTTTAGTTGGCTGTGTGACTGTAAACATCTCAGGCATTTGTCAGGATGGGGTTATTACTCTGCCATGTTTTCTGCAGACCGACGCTCAGGTTTAGGTTACTGCATGTGTACAAAGCTCAGCTGAACTGCAGCAAAAAAAATTAACAATAAATCAACAGAAAAAGCTGTAGGCTACATTGAAATGACCTCCCCTTTTTAACCGACTACAGGTGTGTCCTTGTCGAGCGTGGTCCTCCATTGTCTGAAGGATTTAATCTGGCGGTATGGATCAAGGAATTCCATTTGTATAATGCTCAATACTTGATTAATTAGACAGGCGAATTAGCTGTTTAATATTAATATTGGACGGTTTCCATCACTGGACTACCGCTTCTGCATCAGACAGGCAATGTCGATGTAAACATTCAATCAAGCCGTCCGATAAAAAGGTTAAGGCGTGTCAAAGTCACTGAGTATTCTTCTCCTCAGGTCTTGCCAGCATCCACGGAGGAATATCTAACCAGGGATGGTTTATTGGCCTGCTGTGTGCCATTGCTCTACTCACACTGATTGTGCTGATTGCCTGTTTTGTCAACAGAAATAAAGGAGGAAAATATTCAGGTATGTGCTCATGTACAAGCACACACATTTTTATAATCACTCCATATTCCTTATACAGTATATGTATAAAACAATTTTATTTTCAGAGGTGGCAAATGCAGGTCCAGAAAATAAAAACCCTGCCACAGTTTGGCTTTAGCCTCAGGTACTCGTTAGCTAGCTCCCATGGTACTCGTTTACCTGCTAGGGAGCTAGCTCGCTAGCTAGCATCAGGGGTTAAGGCCAAACTGTGGCAGTTTTTTTTTAATTTTTGGACCTGGATTTGCCACCTCTGGTGATTTTTGTAGAACATGTACCATATTGGTACATTTTTTAAGGGGGGGGGGGGTGGGGGGGGTTGGGTATTTGGGGACTCGCCTCCAAACTCCCTGTTCCCTAATCTTGGGTGCATTCAGAAATAGGGCCCGACCGATGCAGTGTTTGGGGCCGATACCGATTTTTGGCAGGAAAAAATACAGATTACCGATTAATCTGCCGACTATTTAAAAATATATATTTGATGCATAAAGTATATATATATATATATATATATATATATATATGGCCTCTAGGGGGCAGTGTGGTGCCATGTTGCGCACACTTAAAGTGTGTACAGAAGAAAGTTGTGATTGAATTCTATTATAAGGAACCCCAACTGTAATTACTAGTTTGCTCTATATTGTTTATTTGGGCATTACCAACATAACTATGAGATTTGTTTTTCAAAAATCGTTTCCAGTACATTTTGTAGAAACTTTATTTGGACGTACACCGCCGTTGTTCTTTATGTCACAACCCATTTGGTGACTAGCGACGTAGAATGGCGGCAGGCTCTCTGCCGAGCAATGTGAAACTCCCAACAGCTTAAAGAACGCTTAGGGACAACAGAATAATCAGAATAACATACGCTACACACTTGCTAGTTGCTAATGCTACACAAACAAAATGGTGCATTCAGGTTACTTTCACAGCATCGGAAACTTCGGTTTTCTTCAACAAGGTTTTAAGGGAAAAATAATTGGCCATTTGGCCTATTGTTTTAGCCGATGTTTGAAGGGCAATAATCGGGCGATTATGATTGACAGCCGATTAATCAACCGGGCCCTATTCAGAAATACACTCTGAACGCACACCGCTTCACTCCGACTGTTCGGAAACTCAGAACGTTGTTTAAATGTGCTGTTTGGTTATTCAGAGTGCCCCCAAAAAGGGAGGACCGGAGCCCAGTTCGTCAGGCAGTACAGATGGAAACCATTCAAGCATGAACTGATGATTGGTTTATAACATAGGCTGTGTTCGGAATTCAATAAGAGGGGAGCACGGACTGCCACTCTGAACAATCACTCGCTCAGGGTGGTGTTGGGGCATCAGAGTGAATTTCCGAATGCACCCTGTGTTCAACACAGTGTGTTGACAAATTCCATTTGCATTTGGAACTTATGCTTCTACCTTTGGAAAAGTTTTTTCTTTTTAGTTTAAAATGGCTTACCTTTACTATAATCCCACGTCACATTGCGGCCAAAGATACAATCCTGGTCATTTTTTGAGCCTTTTGCTGCTGTAAATAGTGAATCTTTGTGTTTTTTGTTAGTATGCTAGCGGCCGCAGTTAACATGCACCATACATTAGTTGCCATGATGACTACTTCTTCTTTGTTTTCTTCCATTTTTTCTTCTACTGTGTTGGCAGTTGGCAAATATTTTTGGTGCATTACCGTCCGTGGAAAGTAGGTGGCGAAAATTAACAGAAAGTCAACACAATTAGAGAAACGTGATTTTGGGTGCTAGGCCAAGCTCTAATTTGAATTAGTGCTGTCAACGTTAAAGTGTTAACTCATTGATTGATCACGAAGAAAAGTGCATTGATCATCTATTAACACAGATTAATCACACTATTAATTTTGACCACAGATTATCCTTTAGTTTGGCAGCGGAAAAAGGTAGCACAGGTTGTGTTTGCGCAATAAACTAACTACATACATTAAAGTAAAGCATTTAATCAATGTTTGCGTATGACATTCAGAATATTTGCTCATGTTGAACTACTGGGGTCTTTTTTCTTGATTTTAAATGATGCAAGTAATTAACTGATTAGAAAAAGAGGAGGATGAGAGTTGTTGAAAGAATTAACACATAACAGGTGCTCTTCAAATTTGGCGGTCAAAAAAGCCTTTTTAAGTGATTAATCGTGATTAATCAAAATTCTGAAATGTGATTAATCTTGTAAAAAAATAATCGTTTGACAGCTCTAATTTTAATATATACAAGTTGCACTTGAGTACAAGTTGCAAGACCAGCAGAACTCAAAATATCAGTACTGTAGTGATAGGAAATGTGTTTTTCTGTCCTGCATTTGTTGCATTATTTTCAAACAATGTAGAGCCCACAGCGGGACAAGATGCAAATGCTGCACATGTTGTTCGTGAGCAGTTAATGATGATATAAGCTTTATGGTTATCTCACTTTTTTTCCCTCCTTTCTTGTTTTTCTTATCCCTTCTACCGGGATCTCGAGAGTCCGTAATTGCATTTATTATTCACAGCTAATGGCCATCAGGTTGGTGTCTATGTCGCATTTGCCGTCATGAAAACAAAAGGGATACACAGCTCAGTTCTTTGTTCTCTCATTAAATTCCCATTATTGTTGTCTCAAATCGGTATAATTTGTGTAAAACTAACCGCCCCGTGTGTACAATGTAAATCACTTAAATGTAAATTAATTGAACTTTAACAAGGCATGTTTTTGCTCAAAGAGCATCTCTTTCTGGCTTGCATTAAATCTTAGATTTATTCTCCATACAATCTGAGTGTGCAGAGTTCGATTGTAGCGTGTTGGGAGACCATACTTTTCATTTGCATCTCTCTTGAGCATATATTTGCCATTGTCTCTTCATTTTGTGAGCAGTAAAAGAAAAGGAGGACCTTCATCCAGACGTGGAGTCCCAGGGTATGAATGACGACACATTTTGTGAATACAGGTAAGTGGCACCCTCAAAGCAATGCTTCCTATTAAAGTATCTTTCCTCTTCTCTCAGTACTACTCTTTATTTCTCCCCTATTGCTGCAAAGGGAAAGTAACACTCACGAGGTCGACACAGAGCCTCATACGTCTTCTGTAGAAGAAATTTGATGGTGCTGGGGAATTGTAACGTATGTGATAAGCAGCAGTAGCATTGTGAGCTGTTTGTGTTGTTGCAGTAGTAGTTGCACCTAGCTATTGTTTATCATTAGATACAAGGCGGTTTTTGACCAAAGAGAGCTAGGGAAAATATGTATTTGTTGGAATAGCAACTTACTGTTTAATGCTCACTAGGACAAACCTTGAGGGAACAATTCTGATTGCATTCACATGTAAATTGTGTACGGAATTTATCATTGTTACGCTTCAAACTTGTGGATGCCACAACATCCCTCAATACATGAGCCATGTTTCCACCAACCGGTACAGTTCATTTCAGCTTGGCACTGTATGGTTTGACACGCTTAACGCTGATCTGGATTGTGTCTTTGCATTGAAGTTTGAGGAGGAGGGATGGTAATAGCAAGGTTGGGGAATCCAGGTGAAGAAAGTAAAAACCTGAAACAGTTTGGCTTTCAACTCAACAGGTGGAGTCGAGGTCATTTACCTGCCAGTTGAGTAGAAGCACCTGTGGTTTAAAGCGAATCTGCGGCAAGGTTTTTACTTTCTTCACCTGGATTCCCCGCCCCGATCATACCAGTGACACAGCAAACCGAGGTTCCCCAATTAGTTCTTGCTGAGGGCCAAATTATGAGCCAAATTGTCTGGGAGCTTTTTTCATTGGACCAGAAAATATTGTTTCATGTGCTGTTGCTGCTATTATTAGAAATAGTATTACTGTTATGATTAGCAGAGATGGGGAAAGTACTGACATTCTCTACTTAAATTTACTGTAAGTAAATTCAGTCAATTACTCAAGTAAAAGTAAAAAAAGTACAGGCTCTGAAAAGTACTTGACGAGTAGAAGTAAAAAGTACTTTTAACAGATGTTTCCTCCTACATCAATTTGAAAGATATTAGGTAATGGAGCAAAAATGGGTGTACTGTACATCAGCCAGATGACACTCCGACTTGCCCTGCGTCAAGTCCACAGTGTTGAGTATCAATCACTCATCTTGTTGCTGGTCCACTCCTTGATGACATAATTGAACCTTCTTTCGTATTGTTGACTGGCAGACTGCAGTGTTCTTATCAAGTTCAAATTATCCTCTGTAGTGGCAGGCGTCCCACATCCAGTAAAAAGTACAGATACTCATGTTAAAATGTAATGGATAAAAGTGAAAAGTATTTCAAAAAAGAAATACTCAGGAAAGTACAAAGTACTGAAAAAACTACTCAAGTACAGTAACAAATTATTTGTACTACGTTACTTCCCATCTCTGAGTAGTATAAGTGTTAGTTTGTTGTAGTAGCAGATATACAGTCCCCTCCAAAAGTATTGGAACAACTTCCTTTGTTTTTGTTGTATACTTTGTGTGCCAGATTAGACGTTCAGGATTATATCTTAAATTTCATGCTTTTTACATCTAGATGTGTTAAACACTGCAAGACAGAACACCTTTTGTTTGAAGCCACCCACTTTACTAGCGGGCAGAAGTATTGGAACAGACATTATTAAGAAATTAACTTAATTAAAGTGAATAATATTCGATATTTGGTGGCATAACCCTTACTTGCATCGTGACCGAAAAAACAATATGCCGATACAAGCTGTCGACATGAGTTACCTTCATAAGGTGTCTGGGCTCTCCCTTAGAGATAGGGTGAAAAGCTCGGTCATTCAATACGGGCTCAGCGTCAAGCCCCTGCTCCTCTACATTGAGATGAGCTAGTTGAGGTGGCTCGGGCATCTGACGCCTCCCTGTTGAAGAGACCCCGGGACAACCCGGCACACACTAGTGTCTTTAGGCTGGCCTGGGAGCGCCTTGAGATCCCTTCAGAGGAGGTGGATGAAGTGGCTGGGGAGAGGGAAGCTTGGGTTCCTCTGTTGAAGCTGCTACCCCCGCGACCCGACCCCGGATAAGCGGTAGAAAATGGATGGATGGACGGACTCTTACTTCCAACTTCAAACCTGCGACCCGTTGACTTCACCAGACTGTTGCATTTGTCATTTGAAATGCTTTTCCAGGCCTTTACTGCAGCCTCTTTCAGTTCTTGTTTGTTTCTGGGATTTCTCCCTTCATTCCAGTCTTCAGGAGGCAAAATGCAAGCTGGAATGCTTTATTCTGATTATATAACACCGTGACATGTATTCCATTCCTACCCAAGCTTGATCATGACATAGCGTCTGTGAGTCGGCTCGCGAAGGACACTTTGGGGATGGCTGCACTAAACAAACTGCAACATTGAAGGCAAGCGGGCATTGACGTTTTACTTGAATGCACAACAACAAGCGGATTGGCAGTGCAAGTTGTGGCTAAACCGATTGGTTCTGCTTGGTGGAGACAGGGTTTTCGTGCATGCAAAAAGTACCTTCCCTACTTTTTGATGTACACATGCAAAAGATGAGTAATTATGTCAACAACTTCTGGAAAGTATAAAAAGTTCCTCTGGTCACAAAGCGCCTACAGTGTGGTGTGCACATTAGACAATGCTTTCTGAAGGGAGCTGTTGCAGTGTTGAAATGCTGCCATTTCCTCTTCTGCTGGCACTGGGCACAGACTACCCAGTACACAGCAGGAAGCGGAAAGCAATCAGTGTTTGAAAGTAGCTCTTCTCTGGGGCAGTATTATCTGTGCACGTTTCATTAATCCTGTAGTGGTCCAACTCATGACAGACCACCCCATGGGCTGTGGTATACTGTAATTTCCCAATCAGTGACATCTACAAAGCCCAAATGCATATAGTATGAAGAAAAATGTGTCTCAGTGTGGCCGAATTTTTACACCCAATGCATGTGCAAGGTGTAACTCCGGGGAGCAGTTTGGGGTATGAGTGTGTTGCTCAAGGACACCACAGCCGAGAGTCCATATATACTGTATGGTTAAGATCATCACCTGTCACCGTGGGGACCCTCGTTCAAGACCACCGACAAACACATGGTTTTGGTGTCCTTGAGCAAGACACCGGCGATACTCCAAACTGCTCCCCAGGCACTTAAGCAGCCCCCTGCTCCAGTGTGTACCACTAACCATGTGTGTTCCCTGTGATGGGTCGATGCAGAAATCTAATTTTGTGGGTTAGTAGTACATATTGATAGCACGGTGGCGTATTATTATAAATATTTTTTTAATATACCGAGAAAAAAACGTGCAAATTTGCCACTTTATAAAGTGGCAAATTTGGAAGAAAAAAAAAATCTTAAATTTGCAAGTTAATGAAGTGGCAAATTTGCATGTTTTTTTCTCGGTATATTAAAAAAATATTTATAATAATAGCCACCGTGCTATCAACATGTAGTTGTAGTCAACAAGTTTTTTTTCTCACAAATTTGCCACTTTATAAAGCTTTTTTCTCAGAATATTAACCCCAAATATATATATATATATATATATATATATATATATATATATCCCTAATACGCTGTTGTATGATAGTCAGTTTAACACCCACCCCACCCCCACCAAATGCGTAGGATCATTGTATTCCTTTATTTATATTAGTTTAGTCAGATTCAATCATTTCTGTGACCACTGTGGGTTATTCATTAATTAACCAACAATTGTGTCCACGTGTGCATGTTCTTACACAGCTCCTATAATCTAACAGCCCTACATTACTCTTCTGAAGTTGATTATTTTTATACTTTTATGCTTCAAATATTATCATATTTTTGTGAAAATATTTAACAACCTTTTTATAAAGCAATCGTTAAAATAATACATTTTTAAACTTTTATTTAATGATTTCCATTCAGTCTAATTGTATTCTTTGGAGAGAATACATAATAATGGGAAAACAAACATTGAAAGCCTTTTGTCAGTAAATAAACATCCATCCATGGCAACTGTATTGTGCTTCTTCCAACAGCGACAACGATGAGAAACCCCTAAAAGGCAGCCGCCGCTCTCTGAGCAGAGAGATCAAAGCAGGGGACAGCGGGGACAGCCTGGTGGACTACGCTGGAGAAGACACTCACTTCAACGAAGATGGCTCCTTTATAGGCGAGTATGCGGGCCGTAAGGAGAAGAGGATGTCATCTGAGATCAAAGCCACCGCTCAGAGCCCTGCGTGAGCAGCCCGACTTCCATCCATCTTCCACCATGCACACTGTTTTCATTAAACCTGCTCAGAGGGACAAGTGCAAGTGAACACATGTAATAGTGATGCAGAGCATACGTTTTGTGTCAAATGCAATGCAGCATAGCCAGTGGAACTGCCATCCTCATTTTCTGTTTGTTTGGTTGCAGCTGAATGACTATTAATACCTACTTATGTATATTTATACAAGGTCAACGCTCACATAACACCATTTCAGCACCTGTGATTTGCATTTACGGGATAAAAAAAATATAAAAATCTATATATTTTGGTTGATTTTTTACTTGTTTTATTTTTTTTGCAAGGGGAGCAGACCCCCCCCCCCCATTTCAGCCTGTTTTTTGTCGAAAACGGAAAGTGAATGTTTATTCACGTGTTTTTTTTTAAAGAATATGGGTGGTTTAATATATATATATATATATATATATGCAGATTTGTGCTATTCGTGGGCCCAGGTCCTATCTCCAGCGAATAGCGGGGGGTGATTAGAAAGACACGCACGCACGCACGCATACACACACACACACACACACACACACACACACATATATATATATATATATATATATATATATATATATATATATATATATATATATATATGTGTGTGTGCATACTGTATGTGAAGTGTCTTTTATTATAATTTTTACTATAATAATACGTAGAGGGTTTGTTTTTTAATTACTGTTGTTGGCTCTACACTAAATTCTCTTTGCCCTCATTGGGCCTCATTCACTAGCAGTGTGTAAGTGTAAATTTGTTGTGCGCTTGCATGTTTGATGCACAAATCTGTGATTCAAATGTTTGTGCTTGAATATGAGAGTACGCTACAAGCACATTTAGGAATTCCTCAAACTACGCGTATGCGCAAATAATGACTGCCCAGCTTTCTTGTGCAATCGGAAAAGACATTAACCACTTACAATTCATGGTTTCAAAGTTGTTGCAAGTACATATGCAGGCTAAAAATCTCGAACATTACCAGAAATTTACAGTTGGCAAACAACCATCATAAAGATCAAGGCGGTACACAACAGAGTATACTTGTGGGCATAACGCCCACCGGCATACACATATCTTCGGTGAGTGGTTCCAACACAAATTTCATGAATTCGGTCAACTGCAAATGTGTTTTTGCTATTCTATATTTATTTTTTACTACTACGTATATATCTATTTTAAAAACTTTTGTTCATTCTCCTTATTTTCTCTATACATGTTTTGTGCGAAGCATTGTCAAATTTAACTTTGGAATTAATTACAAATGGTTCACATTATTGTATGCTGTCATTTTCTGTTTTTGCAAGCTCTCTGATGAGACTTATTTTGGAGAATAGAATAAAGATCCAACGGTGATATTGCAAACGTTTCTATGCATTATTAGTGAATGAGCCCCAATGTTATTTGGATAGACAAATTCATCAATTCAACTTTATTCTTTTGTCAGCAATTTTTCTTTTTTTTTCCTGTTTCAGATGTATTGAAAGTGTGATCTGCCTGTAAAGTTTACTTATTAACTTATTATTTTCCAGTGATATTTTACTGCACATCATAAATATTTTTGAGTCCTGCTTCTCTTGATGTTAGAAGTAAATATGTTGTCATTATGCCTCATAAGGAATATGGTAAATCTTGTTTGCTTGCTATAACAGCCCACAAAATGTCACATGATGAATGTATAGAATAGGTCATTTCAAATTCTGAACACATATTTTTGTGCAAATTACATAATTTCAGTGTGTCATATTGGAAAAACATCTGTTAATGCAGTTGACACTTCCATTGCTATTTTACATCAAGTCTAGCACCAGTCACTGCATTGTTTTATAAAATTAAAAAAAGAAAAAAAGAATCTGCCATTTTGCATGTCCATAAGATTAATTTGTGTTTTTTGATGTATTAAATTGCCTTTTCTTAAATTTTGTACATAACTTGTTTGCCTCCTGACTCATCTCTCAGGTTAAATGTTATGTAGGTACATTGCCACCCCAAAAGTGATGACCACGTGGATTAAAAAATAAATAAAAATCTCCATTTTCTGCAGCTATATGCCTTTGGTAAACACAGAAATTAGCAGAAATTGAGCTGATTATTTTTAAATGAAAGAGGACTTCTGTACTATAAGATCCAAATCACTATGTGACGTAAACAATCGGTGCAGCAGAACATCTTTCAGAGGTGAAGACTTTGTTGAAACATTTGGCTTTGGGGGAAAAACAATCATGAGAAATCAAAAGCACGGACTCAGAAAGGCAATGGAGCACAACGTGTGAGCTGTAATCAAGTGTGATGATTGATAGTAAGGAATGGAGTTTTACTATAGGCTCTCACTTCACCACTCATATCAGCCCAAGATATTCTCACTTGTGACACTGCCAATTTCACAAACACAACCTTCAGCCGTTGCTGATGGACACTTTGGTTGACATTGAACATGTTTTACATGCTAACGCATTATACGCAAAATACTGTATGAAATTGCAGGAGTGCTTAGGGTTACCACCAGTCATTACACCATAACCGCTGGCAGGTGAACTGAAAAACAAAAGTTGTTTTGTTCTGACAGACTTTGACAAGGAACACACTTTAAGAAATAAACAACTGAGTAAAATAGTGTTGCCAATATGGAGGTGGTGTGAATAAGACAAGTCCAACTTGTTGCCTTGGTCTCAAAATTGCCATTATCTCTACTCCACCTTGTAATTTAAAGGAATGAAACAATTTGTGCCATATGCCAAAACACACTTTCACAAGTCTTACCCCGTCCCCCAAGGAAAACTCAGGTTAATCAAACATAATGTTTAAAAAGACAGTCAGAGGAGAGATATTAAGATTGGTAATATATTCAACCAGTCCTTAATAAATTGCCTCGTCATTCTGGGACTATAGTCCGTTACAATAGCGATGTCAAAGGTTTAAACTAGCTTTTTTTTGTGTGTCCATAACTTTAATGGACTTCACTAAAAAGAACACACACGAGCCACTGTGCACGCATTGACTTTTACCGAGTGATAGATGGAGAGGAGGCTGTGTCAAAGACTGAAGCAGAAATGTTGACTTATTTTGTATTTGTAACAGTCAGCGATATGAAAGAACCTTTTACCATTTTAATCTGACAAAGAATTGTATTTAAGGTTGTTCTTAAAAGTCTAGGTGGACAGTAAAAGGTTGAATTGAGTAACAGATGTGTCAAATTTACCATAAAAAGTTCAACTGAGTAACGTTACCATAGCAAGTCGTTCATTTAATTAATTCCTTTGAATGAGAAGCTGAATCAGTCAACAATCAAAAATATAAAGCCATTTGCTGGTCTTTCATGTCTACATCATACATTTAAAGTACATGTTAAACTAGTGGATACTAGCTGATTACTTGATTCAAACAATAAATGTGAAGTATTGCTTTGTATTGTTCTGTACTGTGAAGATCTTTTGAGAGCCTGCTCCAAATGTCACGGGCTGGTGGCGCTTTCAAAATGTTCATCTTCACGGGAGGTCTGACAGACTGATCTCAACATGTCAAACAGCAAATGAATTGGGCCCAGAAGTCTTTGGAGCTGTCAGCAACCCACTTTACATGTGAGCTTCATTTAGAACTGCTTTTTTTTTTCTGGGGTCATTGTGGTGCATAACCATAAAGGAAATAGAGGTGAACTTTCTGTAGTTTTTCTTCTGGTGTTCCATTCGCACTGAAGTTTAGGAGAGGAAAAAAAATGATGCGCTTTCTGTCATGCTCTCAGATTCTTCAAGTAAAGTATTTTGTAATACCAATTCTGTCACCTCCAGAAACATCCATTTCCACTTGAAAATTAAATGTCACATGAAAATCAAGTGTGCCTGAGGTGATGTAGCATGCAGTACTCTTTCAAATATACGTCATATACACTAAGCCAGGGGTGTGTAGGCAGGCGAGTTAGAGCTTCATCTGCATCATTAATATTAAAAAAAACAAAATCGTGATAGAATAAATAATTTACCATTGTGGTTCTTAGCTTAGTTTTTCCTAGTATTTTTTTTCATCATGAAATTAATGCCAATTTTCTATTTTTATTTCAACATAAAAGTCCCCCATACAACAATGACAGACATTTTTAAAGAAAGACCTATACAGTATATATCCCAATATAGCATTTTTCCTTATTACTGCATGAAACTAATGGCAATTTTCTATGTTTCTAATTTCTAGTTCCTGATCGTAAAATAGCTACAAGAGGGTGGCTGATACTGTTATCGGCCGTTGCTGCGAGTACCGATACTTTGAAATAATTCCATCCCAGCAATTTATTTAAATATTACAGTGCCAAGTCACAAGCAAGTCACAACAAACCTTCACTTTCAAGCAAGTCCCAAGTTACTGTTATATTTTAAGCTAAGCACCTGACAGTAGGTAAACCATGAATAAATCATGCATAAAGAAATGTTTCTAAATAAAACAACTCTTGTCGACTACAAAAAAATCTAAAATCTTTCAATCCCAATGTGAACATACCGCTCATTTTCACTCATATATTTCTATGTTCTACAGCATTTACATACACTGATAATGTAAGTAACTCTAAGGTAGATCAAATGTTGTTACATTTCCATTCATTTCAATAGGAAACATTACCTCAAAATTCGAAGGTTTCGGGTTGGAAAAGGAGTCATAAAAAAAATAAGATTCCCTTTTGAATAGCCTTGAACCAAACTGCTTGCAGTTAGCAATACTGCATAAACATAATGCAACAAGTGCTGATTTACATGACACCAACAAAACGGCACTCAAAATTATAGGACAATAGATTGAAACAACTTTGGTTAATACTGATTTCACTACTAGTGTGTATCAATCTAATTACCTCATGAAATCATGAACTTTTAGATATCAGCCTGTCTAATAACTTTCAACAATAATTCTACTGCCCCATCCAGCGTACTGCTTTATACAAGTACAGGGCTTTTGGACATTAGTCTCATGAATATGACCTTTACATTGATCTTATCTACTTGAGCGGAGACAAAGGAAACCAATAGGTGACACTTATTTGATGCTGAAGCAGATGATCTGATTTCAAAGTCTAACTGACTAGATTCATGCTGCTGTTGTTTTGTGCCTGCGGAGCTCACATATCTTAACTTGATCCGCAGTCTGTTAATCAATTTCAGTCTTTGTGCTTGTTTCCAGGTCTTGTGAATTTTCAAACAATGTGAAAGGTTAACCAATACAAATAAAATCATCAACTATGCTTTTTGAATCAATTAGAAATTTTTCCTCTTTTAAAAAAATTAATAAAAGGTTTCATTTCATTAAAGACATGGTAGTCGGGTAATGATGTGCAGCGTTGTTTAGGCTGAAAAAGGCAAAATTGCTAATTGTTTTTTTTTTTTTTTAATAGATTTACTGGCATACCTGGTATTACCATCTGCAATTGTGTGCTTGACATACAACTTATTTAACCTTCTTTTTTTTTTTTTTTTTATAAAATAAATTTTACACTTGAATTAACACTAGCCTTTCTGATTACATTGTCCATCTACAGTTGAAAGTGAGTTTGTAATAAAAAAAAATACATTGTCATAATGTATTTGTTAAAACTAGAGATGTCCAATACCCCTTTCTTCAGACCAATTCCAGTACGAGTATACACTCAGCTCTTGAGGAGCATCAAGTACCGATTTCACTAGTACGTTTGATAAATACAATTTCCCCTCCCCCCAAAAATTACATAATTAAAAAAAAAAGCCCGATATAGACCAATGTAGTATTTATTCCTTGAAATTGCAACTAATGGCAATTGTTTTATTTTCTAATTTGTGAGTGTTCGTTGAAGCACTGGCTGATGTCAACTTGTTTACAGTGCATGTTTATGCATATCATACGTCTTGTGCATGTTAGTGAGGGGCGTGGTCTTGATCATCATATCATGTATGTTGCATTAGTCATGCCGGCTTTGTATTGTATCAAACACCTCATTCAAACACCACCCTTGGTCAACAACAAATAGGCTCATATCATTTTCATTCTAATTATAATTTGAGCCGAAATCATCATATTGCAATTTTATGCCTGACATGTTGGATGATAATGATGTTTTTACTCACAAAAAAAGAGAAAAGAGAGAGAGAGCAAGAAAACACAACAGCTTCTCATT
This sequence comes from Vanacampus margaritifer, assembly GCF_051991255.1. Lineage (NCBI taxonomy): Eukaryota > Metazoa > Chordata > Actinopteri > Syngnathiformes > Syngnathidae > Vanacampus > Vanacampus margaritifer. Next base: position 16,887,784 of record NC_135439.1, on the reverse strand, counting down.
TAAATGGTAATTTTGTACCGCTGTGCATTTTTCTGGGGCGTCAGCACAAGCCTCCTGAAAGCATGCATGCTTTCAATTACAAAGGATGTTAAAGCTGGGACAAAGTGAGGACTTCATTTTAGTTTTGTCCATTCAATTTCATGAAAGTCCATCATCTGCTTTTACGTTAATCAGAGGCCCGGGTATCAGTGTAAAATGTCACAATTGGTGGAATTTCATTGAATGGTTTACCAAATATATTTTTCATCAAGTGACATGTCAAGGGACTTATTGTGACTTTTCCTGACACAAATCAGCATTTTGGCGAGCTGACCTAAAGAATCACTCCAGAACATTTCAATCTTTTATGTTCGTTTTCTCTTTTATGTCTGCTTATTTAAAAGGATGATCAGTGTGCAAAATAAAACCAGTTACGTTCAAGCTCCTCCTCCTTACATTATTATTACCAAATCAAGTGAGTATGCAAAAGACACGTCATCTATCCATTTTTTATATCCGCTTATACTGTTCAGGTTCACGGTTCAAAATGCAATTGGTTTTGACCCAACTATTTGTGTAGAAGCAATTAAAAAGTCAATTCCCCGTAAATGTCTCCCTTAACTACTGTGTCATGTTATTTTTTCAATTTAATTAAAAGGAATTAGACGCTTTCTTGCTCGATGCTATAATGCCTCACTATTTACGCAGCTGAGACAGAAACAGATGTTTGACTGAACAAGGGAGTGTTATGATCCTCGAGACGCTATCCAAATAAAAGCTTTGGGGTTACATCAACTCATTTACTAAATCAAATGCTACACATCATAAACAAAATAGATCCCAGCGCATAAAAGGCCAATTCTCTCTGATGCCAGTTATGGTACGGTCAGTTAGTCGGTGACTTTAGAAATGAGCAGAACATTAGTTATTAAATCCTACCACCTTGTTTCTCTCAATCAATTCTGAAATGAGAAGAATGAAACATAACTACAGAGATTTCTTTTTTTTGTGGAAGAATAAAATTTAATTGTATGCATAACTGCTGTATTGCCTAAAGATGACGCATAAAACAAAAATAATGATTTTATTAAGTGCCTGTGAAACGGGTGTATTAAGCAGATAATCACTGCTTGCGGGTTGAATGAAATTAGGTTAATTAGCGCACATCTCTGTAGAGTCAGATTATGATAGGAAAAAAAAGCATAAGTGAGAGAAGTCAGGATATAAAGTTTGGACAAGCGTGATCTACGGATATCTCTATACTTTTTGAATGGCTGATTTCGTGTACATGACCAAAACATGTGATTTCATTTCATTAATTAAGAACACAAATCCTTCTGTAAGTGGTCAACACAGAGTTCAGGCCTTAAACTAACCCTGATAGCGGATAATGTGTAGGCCTACTCCATTTCATTCACGACAATAAGACATTGTATTTACCATTTAAGCTAACAATTAACATTGGGCAGAGAGAAAGAAGACTCAACATGTTTGGTGCAGTTATCGGTCTGTGTGTGGTTTGTTGGTGATCTTGAATACACCACTCATTATAAGGGAGGTAAACATAAACTTGTCAATGTTTTTTGTTATCATGTATGTGGGTCACTCACATTTTAAATAAACTAGCATGTGTGTACTATCATTCATCATCACAACACGTCAGGACATTTTCCCTCAGAAGAATGCCAAATGCAGAAGAGTAACTGGAGAGGTTCAATGCAGGAGCGTCTTTGTCATCTATGACTGTTACTAATAAATATGGCTTCATTCCCCGTAGCCTTGGGTGTAAGGAATTCTGCATCTAAACATCGAATCGTTTCGAGCGGTCAGAGAGGGTCATTGAGGCCTCTTTTACAATGTCAATCACAATCAATCATTTCCTCCTTGAAAATGATCCAATACCTAAAATGTAATATTATAGTGAAACTTTGTCAATAATGATTTACAAAGTGTATTAAATATGTATTTGGAAAAGATATTGTAATCAATAATTCACTGTGTGGGTCATATGATCTCCGTTATGTTAAGGCAGGGTATTGGAGTGATGAACTAACAAATAGCCATCACTAACACTAAGCACTGGTAGTCATTCTTGACCCTTTTCAAATTAATTCAAGCCTCCAAAATTGTTGACCACACTCTAAAAACAGTTGGGTCAACAATAACCCAAATTGGGCAAAAAATGGGCACACCCAACTTTTTATTTATTTTATTTTTTTAAAAAATAGGTTGTTTTGTGGGTTATTGATTTGACCCACCCTTTCTGGTTAATTGAATAATCACCCCAAATTTGGAGATGTTAAACCCAAAAATGTTGGGTCAACTTCAATTAATAGCCTGCAAAGCAACCCAATTCCTTGGATTTTTATGTGGGTTATTCATTTGACCCCACTTTTGGGTTGATTGAATAACCCAATTGACTTGGGTCAAAAATGAACTAACAACTTTCTGAGTTATTAAATCCCAAAAATGTTGGGTCACATTAAAATAATAACCCATTAAACAACCCAATTTTTTAGGTTGTTTTGTGGGTTATTGATTTGACCCAACTTATTGGTTTAATTGAATAACCACCCCAGCTTTTGATATATTAAACCCAAATATGTTGAGTCAACTTTAATTAATAACCTACAAAGCAACCCAATTCCTTGGATTTTTATGTGGGTTATTCATTTGACCCCACTTTTGGGTTGATTGAATAACCCAATTGACTTGGGTCAAAAATGAACTAACAACTTTCTGAGTTATTAAATCCCAAAAATGTTGGGTTACATTAAAATAATAACCCATTAAACAACCCAATTTTTTAGGTTGTTTTGTGGGTTATTCTTTTGACCAAATTTTGGGGGTTAATTGAATAACCTCCCAACATTTTTGAGATATTAAACCCAAAAATGTTGCGTCAAATTGAATTAATAATCGATTAAACAACCCGATTTCTTGGGTTGTTTTTTTGGGTTATTCTTTTGACCCAATTTCTTTGGGTTACTTAATAGCCCAATTAAATTGAGTCAAAAATGAACTTATACAGCTTTCAAAAAGTTGGTTAAAATCAAATTAATACCACAAAGCAACCCGATATTTAGGTTTTACTCAAATTTTTGGGTTAAATGAATAACCCAAAAAGTGTTCTTACACGCACCTTGAACAGTCTTTCAGGGAATATTTCTGTATAACAAAGCCATAAAAATGAAAATAAATTGCTGATATAAAATGGTTGTCCACAGCACTGCTACATAATAAATTGTACAGCAATGTTTGAAGACAGACTTCATTTATGAGTCTGCAACACCCATGGAGAATTCTCAATTTGAAATAGTCTGACCCTCATCAATGATTTGTAACTGCTCTGCAGGCTATCATTTTAACTTCACCCACTACTTTGTTTAGAGGCCTTGCTTTAGCATGCAGTAGCCGGAGGACTCTGACGGCAGGAGTCGTGGGTTACTGAGCAATGCGGGGAATTAATGAGACATCCATTGGTAATGTGATTACAAAGCAGAATAAAACCCAAGAAAGCAGCCAGGTGCACTTTGCCACAACATCACTTTCACTGAGACGAGCAGGAAGTTGCTGCACTTGTAATCCAGCAAAAATTCATGACAACACCAGCGTTGAATCTTTCGATGAAGAAATGACAGTATTGTGATTTTATTTTATGTTTGATTTAATTTCTTACACACTTAAAACTGCTGGGTGAAAAGTAACCCAATGTAACCCAGCGCTGGGTCAAAACGGAACAGATCGAATGTTGGGATTTGACCCATCACAGTGAGTCAAGATTTTCAGCCAACAAAAAGGTAAAAACTACCCATATTGATGAGTTAAAGCTACCAATAAATGAATTACCAGAGTTTCAGTATAGCAGTGGCTAAAAAATTATACTCTTTTTATTACCAACCTTTTCTAAGAACTATTTTTCCTCTGTCAGTTCCCATTAATATTTCTCATAATATAAAAATAAATTTACTTCAACTCCAGTACAAAAAACTTAAATATGGTGGCCAGCTCTAACTCGTCAGGCCACCCAAATCCAATCGACTACCCAAAATAATTAACCCAATTTGGGTAAAAGTAGCCCAATCTGCTCAAAATACACAGTTACCCATTGAGTGGCCTAGCTCTGTGGCATAGTGGTGGCGTGTCCGCCCAGAGACTGCGAGGTCATGGGTTCAATCTCAGGCCAGATCATACCAAAGACTATCAAAATGGGACCCATTTGCCTGCTTGACATTATTATGCAGGCATTAAGGGTTGGAATTGTGGGGGGGGGATGGATAACCAAATGATTCCCGAGCGCAACCCCTGCTGCTCACCACTCCCTCAGGGAATGGGTCAGATGCGGAGAACGGATTTCGTCCCAATTAGGTGGTGTGACAATCAGTGGTACTTTAGAGTGGGTAAGGAAAACAGGCCAGCATTTCATAGTGTGTTTTGTGGCATCAGGCTCGGCTCAAAAACACCAAACTCTCTGCTCGGGGTTTGCTTTGAAAAGTGTCTCAGCGCTAGCTGTGCAGATATTTATAAGTAAACATTTATTTAATCTCAAATGCATTATTGTCATGCAAAATTGTAGAGCATTGAACTGAGTGACATGCTTGTATGACAAATGACTGTGTTGAGACAACGGCCTTGACCTTTACATATTACAACATCAGTTCATTAATAATGCATTTGGTAGCACTTTGCTCAGTGCCATTAGGTTTCACATGGTGAGTGAAAAAAACAACAGCTCATTCTTTTGCCTTTGCTTGCCAGCTTTGCCTGTCAGCCAGACTTTAAGGGCTTGTTTAAAAATGTATGAGCAGTTCTTGGACTGTAAATAATTGCTGATAATGCACCCTGGGTTATTTGAAATGTAAAACCTTCTGTCATACTTTGATTATCTTGTGTTTCCGCCTTGAGAATGGGCCCGGGCACAGCTGTGCAGTGGTAGCCAACTTATTTAGTCAGAATTTTTACTGTTGTTTCTTGATTTAAGAAACCTATACAAAATTGTAATTAATTAAACTGAAAACCAACAATCGGTACTTGCAGTTATCTATCTTGTATTTATAATTACAAAAAAAATGCAGAGCAAGAGCAGGCAAGCCTCAGGGTTTTTCATCACTCCGTGTGCCTGTCCTCATTAGTTTTGTTCTGGCTGCTCCCTTGAACAAGCCAAAAATTGCATAGTTTGTGTCTAACTTTTCATACCGTGTGGCAGTTCAGTAAATAATTTATTCAGCTATAATTTGGATTCCAGTTGCACAAGTCACGTGGTCAGTCTGACTATATTGGACCAAGAGTCTATTTCCTGCCATATATCAATTTTTCATAGCCAGCCATTTGTCCTTTGATGGGTATCATCTCTACACAGGAGACTACATTTTGACATTTCCGGAACAATGAGTGACATCAGGAAAAAGATGGCGCATTATTACTTTGACTGTTGATTGACAAAAAATGCTTGTTTAAAACCTTTTTGTTAAATCCATTCCATCTATTCTGTAATATTTTACCTGGATCAAATTTGACAATTCAAGTCAAGTCATCTTTATTTATAACATTCAGACCAACATGAATAGAGTTCTGCGTCACCTAGTCTGGGATTTGCCTCCCACCCAAATGCAGTTTAGAAAAAGCTTGTGAAAGCGTGTTCCAGATGGTCCTGACTCATGCCCTTTAGAAGCGTCTCTCTTCCCAGTAACGGAGCGAGTCTCTTAGTCCCTTGGCTGAGTCCTGATATCAGTCCAAGCAGCTGCTGTTAATGAGCTACGGTGTTCCCTCCTCTGTCATCCTGGACTCCCTAGTTTGGCATATACCTTGCTTCTATTTCATCTGCCCATGTTTCATGCGATCAGATGATGGGCATTTAGAAGCAGGTTGTCCCAATGAAACATGCAGCATCAGTCCGCCCAACGCACGCTCACGTCACATGCAAGCAAACGAGTCTCTGAACTGCTCTGTTTCATTGTTGCATCACTCATTTGAGGAGCAGCCAAAATGGTCATTGTTTTAGCCTATATGCTCTTGCGGCAGCACAGAGAATGGGGTCACACCAAAAAAGTGACGGGCTTAAATCTTTCAGTTGGACTTCATCCAGATGGTCCATTTGGTGGCAATTTCAATTTAAAATGGTAATTCCCAGTTTAAAATGTCCACATGCACGGTTCCCTGTGAAATAATCAGATTACAGACTCATAGATTAGAATTTGTTCTTACTAGGGATGCTCATATCATTTTTTTTTTCAGACCGATACCAGTATGACTACTCAAATCTTGAGTAGTCACAGATACCGATACCAAGTACTGATAACACTAGACTTTTGAAACATTGAAAAAAAAAAAACAATAACAGACAAGCAATTTCCCCCCCCTAAAATTGCATGAAATTAATATAAACTTTCTATTCTTCTAATATCTCATTCCTGTTCGGAAAAAAACTGCAAAAGGAGGGTCGACAGGGCTGGCCTGAGGTAAGTGGACTTCAGTCCATAACATTTGACTCTGACTATCTTGTCGTACAAATGTAAAAGCAATGATTAAATCATTGGCCCTTCTATTAAATATGGCAATGGCAATTGCAATGGCTGCATACCATGAGTGTCACCAAGTTATAACAATCTAATGCCAAAAGTAGCAAAAATTAACACATGACTAGAAACACAATCACTGTACCGGTAATTAAAGGTACTACATATATCACGGTATTTTAAGCCCTTCCACAGTTAATTATAAACATATAATGATTACATCATACCTTTTACACCATAGTGATGTATTTTTTTTTAGGAAATAGTAGATATTTTGCTGCCTTTTTTAGTAACGTAAGTAAGCAAAACGCCCGGTTCAGTAAATCCCCGCGTGGTTGCTGCGCCCCTCTCATCCGAGCCGGCTGCTGCGCGCACCACCCACAAGCTCTGCAGCGCTACGTTCGAACACTCCTCCGATTGACCACGCAAGACCGGCCAGCCCTTGCAGTGCAACCGCGTCTTCTTTAAATAAGGAAATTGGATGGATGTTCAATTCTTCAATAAAAATGTGAAACAAAACAGCTCCTCGCTGCAAGAAATCGTAGTGGAGGAGGATGAGAGAAGAGGGGGGAAAAAACCCTGAGTGGGACGCAAACCCGGGACCTTCTGCTTACAGGGTGAGCGTTCTAACCATTACATCATTTGTTCAGTAGGTTCTACGGTGTCAGCCACAACCTAGGAATTTAAGACGGCCAATTATCATTGCACTTTGGCATTGCAAATGTGAAGGATAAGTGATTGCTTTGAATTCATTTGATCAGAATGTTTACTGATAACGGCTACTTTTATCACTGTCCTGCGAGCATGGAGGTCTCAGAGCAAGTGGGCGTGTGTTTAGTCCGCATAGGTGGTGCGGGGGTGGGTCCGCACCTGATGACGTCGTAGATTGAGCACCCGCTGGTTTTCTCGGGTTGGGAGGGGCAGGTGCTCAGAGAGCAGAATGACCTAAAATTTCTCATAGAGGGGCGAATTGTGGAAAACACCACTTTGGTGATGTTTTTTGGTGAGGAATTAGCATTTTAACATGGCTAAAAGCTCCAAAAAGCTGATATTTCACGTAACTGACCCTTTAAATTGCATCCTTCAGTACAAAAATAACACATTAAAGAGGCATAACACAGTCACAAGCGTTGGAAACAGAGCATGATAGGAAAGCCTCCCCCTAGGAAGAAGAACATATAATATGGAGCTGTCTTTCTGTGCATGATCCTGTGTCCGTAGGCAAGGCAGATTTGAAGATTCCGAGATTTTCATTGAGAGTGACGAGGATGGACAGGGTCAGGAACGAGCTCATTAGAGGGACAGCACAGACTGGAAAGTTTGAAGACAAAGATGGAGAGGTCATACTGAGATGGTTAAGACATGCAGAGGAGGGACAGTGGGTATATCGGAAGAAGGATGCTGGTAATGGAGATGCCAGGTCTGAGACAAAAAGGAAGTCCAAAGAAGAGATTTATTGGTGTGATGATGAAGGAAGATTTGTTGATAGCAGAGCAGAAAATGCAGAGGACAAGGAGAGACGGAAAAGGATGATTTGCTGTGGAAAATCCGGTTTAAACCCAAAGGGAAATAACATGTTTTTATTTGACTACTCTTATTTTTAATCTCCTTTGTTCTTGTAAGTTCTCATTTTGAAACAGCCTTAAGTGTTTCTTCATTAATAAATTTCCTGGCAGCTTTCATCTTCAGACAGCAGCAGTTTTGTCTTTTCATAATATGAACATTGCTTAATATGAAAAATATTTATGTTTAAGTTAACATGAAGTGTGAAGACAAATTGCTGCATTTCATAAGCAACCAAAGAAGACATTCCGTCCACCCGGTGTGTATTTATATTCCCTTGCCAGAGATTTCTCACTGACATTCCGGGGGTGGCAAGTCAGTGAAGAAACCACGGAAGCAACATCTTTGACTCGCCACCCCCGGCCTGGAAAGCTTTCCATTAAAAAGAAAAATCTATAAATTCACCTCCCAACAACTTGGAATCTGGGGCATCACAAGGGTCGGACGTGACAAAAGTAAACAGCATCTACACTTCATGTTGTACTTTGTGAAAAAAAAATAGAATAACTCTTCTCTCTTCTCTTGTAGAATGTTTGGTGGCTCAACACACATGGAGACACCTTTCCCCAATGAGAAAATTAGATGGATAAATAGATGTTGTTTCAACAAGCAAATACATTTTCACAGACTTAATAAGACCTGAGCAAGACTTGAGGTAAAAACAGAAGCTACAACAGACCCGAATAATTGGTCAATAAATAACTACAGTAGCCACAACTACGGTGGAATCACTGACATTTTTTTGTTGCCATATTAAAAATATGGAGGGCCAAAACTGTCAAAATTAAAAAATAAATAATTGAATAAATAAATGACTAAAAGCAAAAATAAAAACGCATATAATAATATAATTCAAAATTAAATACAATATATATATATATATTTATATATATATATATATATAGAGAGAGAGAGAGAGAGAGAGAGTTGTTGTTTTTTATTTCCATTTATATTTATTTTATTTATTTCATTTTTGAATTATATTTTTTTATATCCGTTTTATTTTCACTTTTGGTCATTTATTTATTTATTAATTAATGTATTTATTTTATATTTTTGGCAGTTTTAGTCCTTCATATAAAAACATGTATTAAAATTGCACCCATAAAACCAGATGATGTAAAAGAAAACACCAAAATTTAATTAAATAACATTTTTAAAATGTCAGCGAAGCCTATGCAGACCTTATTTCCTTGGATCATCTTGTGAATGGAGTCCACCTATGTTGTGATTTGGAAAGCTGCACACTTGTCTAAATCATTGCAGCAGATCATATACTACACAGCCAGTCTTGGGTGTCAATGATGTCACAAACAGGTCAAACAGATCCACGTTGAAAAGCATGGCTATAAAAAGGATTTCTGATTCTTGTCTGTCTTCTGAATTGTTTCTCACAGTGAGTAGGAGGAAATTTAGTGAGTCATTGGAGATATTCATTGCAAAGAAGACAGGCCTGTGAAGTATTGTGCACCTCATGGGTGATTTGGAACGCAAGTGTCTGATAATAGCACATCAAAGCATGTCAAATGGCATCTACAAAATCTTGCACAAACAAAGATAATATATTTTAATCGTTATGCAACATCTCCAACATTAGTATCTCCACCAAGGGTTATGTAATGTTTGAGCTCTTAGTGGTTGGGTATTCGCAGTTAGGATTATTATGCACTACTGCACACTACTACACACAAAGTACATCACTATTTTTCCAGAATGAACAATATCCTACTAGTTCTCAATGTAATGAATATCAATACAAACAAAAATGAAAATGCAACACTTTACTTTCAATGAATCTCTGCAAGTGTTTAGTAAGTTTAGCACTTCTTCCATATGCCTAGAAACACTCACTCTAAGGACACTCATTGGTCGTTGGGGGTTACACTACCTGGTGCTTGCGGACAACGTGTTGGTGACCTGTGAATCAGTAGGGTATTTTGAGAGCATTTTATTAAATTTCGGCTGGAATGTATGGGTCAAATGCGGAGAAAGAATTTCTCCCACACTTAGGTGGGTGGGACAATCAGTGGTACTTTAACTTTATAGCAAAATAATTGCCATTGTTTCACGAGCCTTTTTTTATGTTCTTGCTCTACTTCAAGATACACATGAATTGATTGTTTGTCATCGGAAACACTAAATGACAGACAATGACAAACTCTGTGTAATTGTCAGTTTATGTATATGTATTATGACAGGACTTTTCAACATTTGCCCAGGTTGTACAATATCAGGAAGTTGAAAACGTAACACTTGGTGTCCCACTGGATTATCGGTAATTACATGAAATGAATACCCTAATTAAGGAGATGCTTCTGATAAGTGCGTATTTGCCCTTGGTATAGTTTGTATTACTGGATCCCAAGCACATACTTCACAGATCATGAAACTGAAATCTACCCTTGCTGTTTCCTTTCTATTTCTGGGGGTGGATTTTCACAAGGGAGGCCTATATTGATAATGATGTTCATACTGCAGGGCGTACCATCCTCGGGGATTTGCCCTTACATGAATGGCCGCTTGAGTTATTATCTGTAATGATAATGACTTCTCTGCTTCTTTAGTTGAGGCCAAGGTCCCAGGAATGAGCCCAGCCTTACATATAGTGACTCTTTTATAATTCAAGGTGTTTTTCACAAAATTTAAAATAATGAATCAGTTATAAGTTTAAATGTATTTTTTTTTTTTATAACTATACGTCGCTCCAGAGTGCAAGTCGGACTGGTAAAAAAAAAGAAAGCATTATTATACGTATTTTACAAACACCAAGACCAAAATCTCCGTTCTCAAATTGTGTGTTTGGAAATACATCCGAGCGCTTCACTCCGACCGTTTGGAAACTCAGAGTGTTAATTTGTGTTAATGTGACATTCGGTTTTTCAGAGTTCCCCCAAAAGAAAAGGACAGCTTTTGCAAATGAATGGGCTTCTCTTCAGGTCAAAGTGAATTTTATAAACTTACCCCAGGATTACACCGCAGCGTCCGCTGCGTCTTGTCTCGGGTAATCGCGCGCGATAATGTGGCACTAAAAACAATGAAAAACACACACAAAGTGTGCTCAACAGAGAAACAGAAAGAGAGGTGGACTTTGAACTCACCGTCCACTCCCACAACTTCTACTATGATGTTCCTTGCAGCATCAATTAAATTTTTAGGTTATCCAAATAAAAAGGATGTGCCGTGTCATATATAATCCACCTCCATTATAAATATCTCCTCATTCATCTTCCCTGCGGTGAATTAAGCGTTAAGCATTAAGACGTTTTGCTGACATGATTGCAAAATAGGATCTGGCGGGTATTTTATTCTGAAAAGTAACCGGAATTATTATTATTTTTTAACTGCGCCGGTTTTCCTGTCTCGCTCGATGTGTCCTGTGCTAGTTTGCCATTTGACGGATGCCGACGGATGCGTCGTCCGGCAAAAATTGAAAATAGGTCTATCCGTGCGGCGGGCTCCAGCACGACGCAGCTGGTCCTCAGTCGATCCGCAGCGCACACGCCGGCGGAGCGGAGCAGAGACGCAACGCACACGCATGCAGTGTAATCCCGGGGTTACTTCATGTTGACAGCAGCAAACAATGTAGAACTTTCTGCTTCTAACTATGTTAAAGTTTTCAATTTTAGTGTGAAATGCCATACTTAAAATGTAATCCTGCGTCGTATTGTGGCCAAATGTGCATTCCTGGTCGGTTATCGCTTCTTCGCTGCTGTAAATAGTATTATACAGACTTTTGTTGTGGCTGCATGCTCGCGGCGCTAGCAAAATACAGCACAGGTTAGTTGCCATGACGACTATTTCTTCGTCTTCTAAGACGAAGAAGTTGTGGTTACAAAGTGACACATTATTGTAGTTTTATTTCCAGCGGGTGTGTGTCACTCTGCAGCTTGGTGAAAGCTTGAGTTTATGTCTTGACTGAGCAGACTGAGAAGGGCAAAAAATTGTATTATGTATTGACATTTTTCTTATTGACAAACATATTTATTGTATTCAGAAACAAACCCTGAAATCCCTTTAAAGGCTCTTTAATTATTTGTTGAGTTAAATTAAAAGAAAATCAATCTTCGGTTCTTCACACGCCATTCAAAATATTCCACTTGTTTGAGAAACAAACCTTTACAATTAAATCTCATCCTTTCTTAGCACTGTGACCAACTTCAGTAAATGACTTCTTTTGTTTGTGATTGCACATCTCTGATATACACAATATTTGATGAGATTAGTTTTCTGGTTGATTGGATTTCATTGTATTACTTCTATATTGTGCGTCATCCACAGTATATAAACAATTAACATAATGTCAGCAAATCCACACTTGCTCATGAAAAAAAAAATGCTCTATGGGGCAATTTAATTCAAATGTACCATATTCAGACATTGTACAATGACCACACTTCTCTGTGATTTAGTCCAGCGAAATGATGATTGATTGATTGATTTTCAAGTGGTGCCTTAGTTTCCGAGAAACTAATTTATATACAGTGTGTGCCGTGGTCACATAAAAATGATTATCATCCAGAGTACCGTTTAGAGAATTTATAAAAGTATTTGCTACAATCACATCTTCATCTCACCATGGCCATGATTGATATTCTATAAACCATAGCAACAATGTGGTGCATTACCAAATAATCTCAGAAGGAAATATCTTACAAAATATTCTTCAGGTTAGTGTTTTTGCACCAGAACAACACCTGAGCAAAGCTTTCCCCTTTTTGTGATGGGAAGCTTGAAGAACATCACTTCACTTCTATTTTTCTTTCATGGTCAAGAACTCAATGTTTTGCTTTCCTACTTTTTCCTATTTTTGCGGTCCTGCCATCACAAACGCGACGTTTCTTTTCTTCAACTGAAGGAATATTTTGATTACTATATTAAGTGTAATCTTTGCGTGTCCAAAATAATTGTATTCAAGATCTGATGAAGAAGGTTCCTTGCAAGGATTTATTTAGAAGCTTCTAAAGACACAGTTAGGACACCCACATCTGAATGCGATGTGTACCCCCCAAGTGTGTAACAGTCTACAGAACATCGACTCATTTATACTCAAAAGATAAAAGGTTCCTCCTCCCGGCTCTTGATTGAACAAAGGGCAGACATGTCATCTCCTAGATTGAACAAAGGTGTAATGTTGATGGTAAACAGACATCTTTATACAGTTCCCCTTCTTGATTGGGGGAACAGATGTAATCAAGATCTGACCCCAGACCTTCAGTCCCTAATGACAAGAGACTGACAACATCATGCACATTCCCCCTCCAACAGCATTGAGGGTACGAAGATCAAATAAAGTTCACAAAATCACCATCCCACTGTATTCTTTTAAACACTCATGATTATATCACATTGATATGCCTATAAGTAAATTCAAAAACAGTAAAACATCAAATTGAAAATGTTAAATGTCTTCACAACACACCTGAAGCTCATCAGCAAGCTCTACATGAGCTTGATAACGATCCTGTTCATTAGAACAGGTGCATTGGAGAAGGGAAACAACCAAAACCTGCAGGACAGAGTTTGGACACCACTGGTTTAGATCAACACTCCTTGTTGCGAATCACGTTGAAACGTTTGATTAGTGGAATTGATTGGGTGACAAACATTTGCTGGAGTTACTGTCCACTACTCCATGGCGACATTCCCGTATGCTCTGAGGTAGGATGGCTCGATCCCAAAACACAGCCGTTCTTACGCTTGCATTACTTTTGGTTTTTAATGGTTGCTATGTGCATTTATCATTTGTGAATTTGAGGCGAAGAATCTCGGGTTATTTTGAGATCAAGTTAGCTAGTTCCCCGGTCGCACTCTCGAAAAGCACTAGCGTGTTACTACAACATTGTTGACTCATCACTTATTTTCATACACTTTGGACTACAATTTCAACTTTTGGGCTGCTGGGAAAGGAAAATAGAGACCTTAAGAGGGTATTTGAAAAAATCTCAAAATCTAAACTTTTGACCACTTGATCTATTTTTAGCCAGACACACACATATACCACGATCACATTACGGTAAAATGTATTTTGACCATCTTACAATAACACTTACCCTAATCAAAATGGACAGAACACACTTTGGTAGACTTTGTCTGTTGGAAATCTTTTTGATTTATTCTTGCAATTCTCTGTGGATACTCCTTTGTTATTTCACATTCGACATTGCGTCCACCCATGAACGGCGCACAATGTGTGGCACATGACGTCATATAAATACTATCTATAGACAACTCTGAATTGCTTTCACGTCGAAGACCAGGAAAAGCTATCTTTGTATTTCATGCAATCTGCTATCACCATGTGTTGCTCTCAAGGCAGTGGAGTGAACAAAAATCCCCTAAGGGGCAAAAGAGATAACAGTGATGCAAGGAGTGGACTGTGTGGCTGAACACACAGAGGTCACTGTTGTCTTGTAAGGATCAGTTTTCTGATTATGTAGTACTGCTCCTTTCATGTTAGGGATTTGGAGGTCTTAATCATCTCTGCTTGTGTCCACCTATAACTATTATCAATTAATGATTTGTTACAAAAGAAAAGCAAAAAATAAAAAATAAAATACCAGAATGCAATTATGTACTTTGAACTTGCAATATTGTTTCATTTTTACATTTTGGTCTCGTGTAAAAATAAATCAATAAATTAATTAATTAATTGATAACACAGATATTATCGTGGCTAGTAGGATTTGGCACAATTGTGCACTTACTGGACATAATATTACTTTTAGGATGTTCTACATTCTAAATGAGGCTTTCCCAATCCTGTTCCTCAATGGCATGGAGTCCTGCAGGTTTTAGATGGTTCCGTACTACAACACACCTGATTCCTATAATCAGCTCATCAGCAAGCTCGGCAGAAGCCTGATAACGATCCTGATCTTTAAAATCAGGTGCGTTGGAGGACGGAAACATCTAAAACCTGCAGGACTCCGGCCCTTGAAGACCAGGATTGGGAAAGCCTGTTATAAACTGTCTGCACGTCGTGTCCAGGGTTGGGAGAGTTACTTTTACAGTTTTTCTCCATAGGTTTGGCACATTTCTTGAAACTGAGATGCCATTTTCAAAATACCATGGACAAATCCCTAAACTACCTTACAATTGGTCTCAACTGAATGGCATTTCTCATTGCTTTCATCAAATTGCCAATGTCTTAGAACATGTCTCAATTGCCTCAGTGGATCTGTGCACAGTTAACCTACAGATAGCACAATGTGCCCACATTTAGCACATTTTCCAAATGAATAGGGCTTGCTGATCAAGCTGGATTAGTTGGTTTTCAGTCTAATGGCTGTCCTCTCCAAAACATGTCAGCAGAATTTCAGAGTGTAAGTCATACTATGCTAAATCATCTGTCCAATTGTCAAAATTGATCAAGCATATAATATACAATCCCATATATGAATTTCCTTAAATATTTGATAAATTCATGACGGTAATTGATAGTCAGGTGAAAGTAGAACAAAATCAGTTCTTGCACTTTTTATTGGTTTGTGGCATCTTTGAATGATTATTTTTATGTATAGGAGCCATTTGCACTGCACATCGCATGTTTTGTTTGTTTCTTTCTTTCTTTCTTTCTTTTTATTGTTTAAGAGTGGATTATGCATTTGAGCATTCAAAATTAAAATATTGTGATGAACATTGGTTCAGTTTAAAAATAATAATAAAAAGAGACAGAGAGAATAATGTTTTTGTGTCTATAGCTACCTTGCTGGTTGCTAATATTACAAAGGAACCTGTGATATGCACACTTAACACAATGATGACAATGCTTGGCTCACAGAATCCTATGAACAATGCCTGTGCACTTTTTTAATACCATATACAACAGCGGGAAAACAAATGAATGTCATGAGCACAAGCAGGGGTTCCTTTTATTAAACCAGCATTTAATCCACAGAGTAGCAGAGGTGGCGAGCCCTGTCAGCCTGGAGCACCATTAATAAATACACTGCAACAGTAAATGGATTTGCAACGAACCAATCGTGAGATGAGCTGCTTACATTGGCAATAAACTGCTAGCTCAAGAGTAGTGTAGCTCTTCCTGCTCTTTAACATGTGAATTTGCATGGCAAATAGCCACCGTAGGCTAATCATCCATCACAAACACAGGACTTGTCTTTGTCATAGACATTTTTAGACAGTGCTCCTCACACGCTGTCATGTGGTCAAAGGCCTTTTTGTCCTCTGCTGGATGTCGCTCCCTCCAGCCTGACTGTTCATTTTGTCTCCTGTGGTATTGTCAGTCATCTGACCCCTTGACCTGCAATATTTCCCCCAGACTCATTCTGACAATACTGCACAGCTCGTCAAGACATCATATTTCCAAGACAACTTGTATCCTTACCACCGCGGAAAATAGCTCCTGACACCTGCGATTATTTCAGACCTTTAAATGATGTTTCTTAGTGCACTCACAGAGTGGTGATAGATTAAGCTTTATCTTCACCGCCACATGGCACATCCTTTTTTTCTTTGTAGTGAATTATTTATTTTTTGTTACAACAGCGTCTCCTAGGAGCATTTCATCAATATACCTTAAATTAAGATAGGGGCACCGTGAAAGCATCCTGCAATGTGTAATGGATTTCGACTGCTGTTAGGCTTCAATTTCGCTAGCAAGGGTGCGGTAGCGATTTCATTCTGAAGACTGCTCTTTTATTTTTATAAAACTGAAATACAAAAGCCATTCCCTCTCAACAGAGAACTTGTTCCATATAATTTTCATTGAATTTTATTGTGTTGGTTGTGTTCCACTTGTACTATTATACTTACATAAACTGCAACTAGATAGGGACATTTTAAACAATACAATATGTTTTTATTTGTGATGCCTCCAAAGGGATATATATATATATATCATTGTGAGGACATCCATTGATATTGAATGCATTTTCTAGCCACTTACCCTAACCTCAACCGTCACAATTGATTGCCCAACCCGAACCCTTACCTTAACCCTAAACAAAATCCAATTAAAACCTAAACTCTAAAACCAAGTCTCAAAAAGAGGTCTTGAGTTGTGATGACCGGTATTTTGTTAGATCAGCATACCTCGTCAGCTCAGTCAAATAATTTAAAATATAATAATATTTTATAATTCTAAAATTACTTGGTATCGGCAATACTGGCACCCAGGGATGTCCCGATCACACTTTTTTGGACCCGAGTCTGAGTCACCTCATTTTGAGATTGGCCGATTCAACACCTTTTATATGGCGAATGGACAGTGGTTAAACTAAGTAAAACATTCAAACCCTCTTTTTTTGGCGCATCTATGAGTTACTCAAAGGGCTATTATTAAGCAGTATATACATTTTTCACAAATGCTTTATTTTTGAGAACCTACTGTAGCCGTTTTAAAGCATGCTGCCTAACACAAATTGATGGGCTACTAACCTAATGTTGTTTTACTTTAGGAAGAAAAAAATACAGTATATATGTGCGTGAAACAAGCCAACTTCACAACAAACAAAAGGCTGCTTTTGAAGAACAAGTAAGCAAAATGTATTTATTCTTACCAGAGTAAAGACATTGGGTCTGGATTTGCTCCCTCCGAAGGGCGTCCAGAGTTGCAGGTGCCGCAGCTGGATCTGCGGGGAGGAAACAAATGAAGCGCGCCCGTAGCTGAATCCGCCGGGATGGCACGAAGCACATCCAGCGCCTAATGGCCATGCCGCACGCTAAGCTGTGTGGAAAACTGAAGTCTCACTTTGTGCCACCGCGTCAAAAGTAAAAAAACAAAAACAAAACTCAGATATTTATCTGGGTCCTGAACAGGAGACAACGTCAGATTCCGATTGAGTCAGCAACCACGTGATCAGGCCCGATTTCTGATCACGTGATCGGATCGCTACATCCCTACTGGCACCAGTGTTTACTTGGTATCGATCGATACCAAAATCTCAAGTATTGCACTAATTCACTAATAAATGCACAGAAATTTTCCCACTCTGCGCACAAGAGAGCATATTCTCCCGTTTGCACTTATGTCAATTTTTTATGTGTCTTTCTTGCACACTGTCATGGTGCCGTAGTTCTCCCAGCCAGACTTTTGACACACCCACTTAGTGAAAAATTACAAATATGTACAAAACTACCAACGAGGCGTGATTCTGTAAAGTCTAATCTCCGGATTGTGGACTTTTCATGAGATGTAAATTCCAAAGACATCCTTTGGAAAATATTGCATAAGCCTACTTTAACAATGAAATTAACTTGTGTAGTGGATCCGGTAGTTATAATGATCTTCACGGGTGACGTGTACACGGCTCATGTACAAGCTACTTTTAACAAGCCTGTGTTTATGCATTCACTTTTTAATAAATCTTTTTTTTTTTTTTTTTTTTTTAAATATGAGCAATTTAATCAGAACACCATGTTCATAGCTGAATGCTTAGGTGATGGCTGGTTTTGACCAGATTGAGAGTTGACCAGGTTGTCTGGGTATGTGTAAATGCTCCTCACAAGTGAAGTGAAAAGTGAGCTGCCACTGACCCTTTTTTCACCAAATAGTATGAAATAATGTCAATGTGATTCAATATTTTATGTCTATCCATCCATCTATCCATTTTCTTTACCACTTTTCCTCACAAGGGTCGCGGGGGGTGCTGGAGCCTATCCCAGCTGACTTTGGGTAGTAGGCAGGGTACACCCTGAACTGGATGCCAGCCAATCGCAGGGTACACAGAGACAAATAACCATCCACACTCACAATCATACCTATGGACAATTTGGAGTGTTCAATTAACCTGACATGCATGTTTTTGGAATGCGGGAGGAAACCGGAGTACCCGGAGAAAACCCACGCAAGCACGGGGAGAACATGCAAACTCCACCCAGGAAGGCCAAAGCCCGGACTCGATCTCACATCCTCTGCACTGGGAGGCGGACGTGCTAACCAGTCAGCCACCGTGCTGCCTATTTTACGTCTATATTTATTTAACCATTATAGTTGATTTTTATTATAAATCTTCTTATCATTGCCAAAAAATAAAGTCATCCAATTGTGTTTTGTCCACAATTGATTAATTTATAAAAAAAACAACAACACACAACTGTTTGTAATCATATTTGATATTTTCATTAGTCTTACAACATATTTGCATCAGTCATACACAAATCAAGTCTCACATCTTTTACGCCAGTAATACATGCATGATGTTGCTACATGATTTGATACAGACGTGACATGATCACCTTCCCCAGAGCCGCAGCGACAGGCAGATCAAACTCAATGTTATATTTTCGAGTTTAGCTAATTTGGGTTTTGCATAACAAGAGACAGTAGGAAGACTTGGATGCAGTATTCATTTATTGTGCCAGCGAGAGGAGCTGCATGCATTTATGGCTGTGGATGAGAAGAATATGAGAAGTCTCAATTAAAGTAGAGTTTCAAAGGTCTTTCAGCAAACAAGAAAAAGGCCCCACCAAAATTTTAATGGGCCTGCTACCTGTTAAAAATATGCAACTTGGCATTTGGAAAGATTTTTCTTGCCCTTACTTTGCATAAACACAAAACTATAATCGCTTCCACAGATTTGGAAATGACGGAATGCCCACCCAGCCCTCCAGATTGTAGTAGCAACAATCGTTGTTGTTGTTAAGTGTTACGTAAATGGTAGTTTTTTGTTTGTTTGTTTTTGCAGAAATTTCCTCTCATCTTTCATTTTTATTTTATTATTTTCATTATTATTTATTTATTTATTTTTAAAGATGAGGGTGATGCTTCATAATTTGGTGGATAATGGATGGCCTTTGGAGTACAAGGTCCAAAACAAATGTGGCCACTGTGCTGCTAGCAGACGAAGAGGAGAAGATTCATTTTCAGCATCACTTCACCCGAGATGATCTCATTACTCTGTGTGAGTGGACAATCGCAGCATTGAGCTGAGCATCTACCCTCAGAGGTGTGTCTCTGCTGCTTGCATATTGATTCTAGTTTCTAATATCAGGACAGGACATGCACCAATTTATTCATGGCGTTAACATTGAGTGAAAATGAACATTTGTTTTTTGGCAGTACTGTATTAGAGTGTTGGTGTTTTGAGTTTTTAGTTTGTGGTAGATTTAGGACTATAAGTAATGTGCTGCCTTAAATTTTATAGTCTAAATGTGATAATGCAATACTTTTAATAGCACTTCCCCTTACACTCAGTGGTAAAATAAAAAAATATAATAAAAAAATCAGCACCTTCTTAAAATGGACAGATTTCTATTTCACTGCTATGCGGGTGACAGTTGGATCTATGTAACCTTGCTCTGCAAGATGAATTCTCGCGGTATCTCACAAACTCCAGAGAAAACATTTTATACTAAGCCCGTTGATTTCCACCAGTGGTTCGGACCAATCACCGAGCGAGATTGTGTTTGGGGTGGGATATGCAGCTCTGGCAAAACCAGGAAGCGCTGACACAGTGGGAAACAAATAGGTGGTGTCGTCCAGAGTATACGCGGGTATACGACGTATACCCACTTCTTTTTCAGTCAGTTTTGCGTCTACCCACTGATCTGTACATATTACTGGATCGGCTCTGCAAAAGCCATCTTGTGTCTGGTTTTAATTTGGGAACTGGTTTTAACTTTGGCCACAGTCCCACTAAGTATTGGTAAAAAAAACAAAAACAAAGAAGCAATTGTCTCAATGGTAAATAAATAATTGTGCAATAATTATCAAGATAAATCCTCCTTTTGGATCATGGCACAGGTTGGTTTTCAAAACAAATAATTCAGTTCACTTTAAATAAAAGCAGAACTGAAAAAAATAAATAAACCAAGATGTTTTTTTTTGCATGCATGCTACTTTTTAAATATATTTTTTAATTCCATCTGCCCCCTAATGTGTACCCACAAGGGTACACGTACCCTGATTTGAGAACCACTGATGTAGGGAACCCCCGTAATTATTTTAGTAATTGTATAATTAACCCAGTTTGCAAAGACTGTTATTCCAGACTGCAATATTAGATGAATGAAACTGTAATAAATGCCAGGACCAGAGATAATCTCAATGTCTAAAAAGCCCCTCTTCCCCTTATTTTTATGTCTTAGTAACGTTAACCAAGTTATTGTATACTGTATACAGTAACTTAAAGTAATATAGCCCTATCTAACCTATATGATGTAGTATAATTTGATAGTAGATAACATATTATTCATGTTTACCTCACAATAAAAAAAATAAATTCATTACAAACTTCTCCTAATTCATTCATGATCATTTTGTTATTGTGCGTAATTACAAATGATGGCTTTTCCCTCAAATGTCACCGTTTCTAAAACAGGGTGTTTTTCTAGAAGCGAAAAAAAAAAGTCAGTAAAATTTAGAGTATACCCACTTCTCCAGGGACCACTACACCACTGAAACAAACGAATCTAACATTCTGTTCTTGGAGAAGTACTCACCGTTTCCTTGTTGGATGTCCTCCCCCCAACCCCCTCCCTAAAACGAGATCGAAGACGACATTTTCATCCGTTGACGTGATTGGTCAGACTCAAAACAAAGTGGAACAAGATGCCACATCATCCAATCAGCTCGAAGTATTGTACAGATTGTCCAACTTTCCCAAGCAAATCAGCATGACGCAGTCCCGGATTGATATTGTGGAGAACTCCCTTGAGTGAATCACAATATTAATCTGGCTATTGCCAGGTTAGGATCTATGTCCCGCTAAACGAAAAAGACACTTTCTCCTTAAGACCACTTTTGTCCTGTCCGGAGCAAATCAAACCTTGGATGGAACTGAACTTGCATTTCATTGAAAAGAAAACAGAAGTTATGATGTTATGTTCCAGTTGCCCTACATCCAACCCTGTTGCCACAACCCCCCACCCCCACCCACCTTCCGCCCACTGGCATCTTGTCTAAAGCCAACAGTCTTGAACTTTAAATTTAAAATGAACAATGATTTTAAATTGGAGTGGCCGGATAGCACTTAGAACTGGTATTACATGTCGACTGGATTACTGTAATTTTGGAATCAGCCAGTTCTTCCTCAAGCATCTCCAGTTGGTCCAAAATGCTGCTGCTCACCTCCTAACTAGTTTGTAGGAGGGAGCTCATAACTCAAATTTTGGCCTCCCTTCACTGGCTTCCTGTTCACTTTAGAGTTCATTATAAAATTCCTTTTTTTGTTTCTAAATCTTTAAATGGTCTTTCCCCACCTTATCTCTCTGAGCTCCTCCGCTACCTTGCACCTGCCCGGTTCCTCAGGTCAGCAGACAAGACGCTACTGGAGGTACCGAGGGCTAAGCAGAGGCTCAGAGGGGATTAAGCCTTTTCCGTTGCCGGTCCTTTTCAGTGTTAGGCAAGACCCCTTTGTGTACATTTTTAAAACTCATCTTGAAAATAATTTCTGACTCAGCAGTGTTTTAATGATTATATTCACTGCCTTTATGTTATTGTTTTGACGTTTTACTTCATGTACATCACTTCATATGCAAGCTATGGTTGTTTTTAAAGTGCTGTATAAATAAAGTTGTCTTGAGTTGAGAGTGAGTTTACAGTAGGTGTGGGAATTCTTACAATTGGATTTGATCCATTTTAGTTTTCTCGCTGACTTTTTTTAAATCAGTATATGTATGACCCATTTTTGTTACAATATTGTCAGATCACCAAGTAGCCACAAGGTGTTGAAGATATTATTGTCATGTTTGGGATTTTTTTTCTTGCGTGTCTCCCTTGGTCTTGTTAAGTGTGATCCTGCCCTTCCTTGTGTCAACCAATCAGTGCCCTCAGCCACTTGTGTCTTGCCCCAAGTGTGTCTTGTTGTGTCATTAGCGTGTGTGTATTTAGTCTCCTGTCTGTGTCGGTTCATTGTCATTTTCCTCCCGTCATGCTGCCAGTTTTTGCCTTGTTGTCCTCCCCACATTTTGTTTTCACTTGCCATTTGGAGTTTGCTTTTGTTTTGAATAATTAAATGTCTTTTTGTCCATCACCTCTGCCTTCTTGCCCTGCTTCCCTGCGATTGGGTCCTCCACCAAACTTTACCCCCCCCTGACAATTATCTCATAAAACTCAGTGATATGCCCAATGCCTCAGAACAGACGTCAAATGCCCTTGTCCCCATTGCTCTTGTTTTAGTACTGAACTCCCGTCCAGCTGGTTCGACCATTTTTGACCTGCTCCATTGTGGTGTGGGCTTAGACAATCACCAGACACATTCCCTCCTGAGCTCTCAGCAGCAGCAGACTGTGTGTGTGCGAGCTGTGATAGCAAAAGCAAATGAGCGGGAACCTATCAGAGGCAGACTGACTTTGGGAGCAAGATGTGATTTGTAAAAACTGGCCCAGCATTAGTCACATTCAAATCAGCATCCTACTCAATGTCTCTAGCGCTTTTCCTGATATGGACAGTAGAAGTCAGACAGTATTTCTTTCTATTGTTGTGATCATAATGTCATTGATCTTTATGCATAATGCCACTTGGTGATTACTTACAAAATGTTGTATATTGTATTGTATTCATGTTCACAATCCACATGTATTAAAAGTGTTTAGCTGTGGATGCTGTGTCTATTATTAAATAAATGTGCAACATTGTTATTAATCGATAACTAAACACATCATTTTACTTTCTGTGGTGTCATTTTATATGCAGTACTTAAAAAACGTCCTAATCAAAAGCTGTTTTCACAGATATTTTGCATGTACTGTAAAGCCACTCAGATATATTCATTCTAAAGAGAGCCTACTAAGATTTATGAATGTTAGGAAAGATAAGAATTTCATTAGGTTTTCAAGGACTATAAATGTCAAACTCTCTCTTCTGTGTGTGCTTTCTTTAATGATATTCACATCTTCTTGTTTGAACTGTTAATTCAAAGTATCACAAAAGAGTACCGGTTACTTAGAACACCCAGACCTTCAGTGCCTAGTGCATGGGAATCAATATTGCTGTTGTTTTTATTTTTTTATTATATATATATATATATATATATATATATATATATATATATATATATATATATATGTATATATATATATATATATATATAATTTTTCCCAGATTTATTTTTTATTTTCAGTACTGGACTGATACTATAGTAACATTTGTACTAAATTGTGATTTCTTTTGAAACTTGTGATTTTTTTCTACCAACATTGTTATTTCAAGTCGTTTGCTTGAGGTTGAATAACCTTTTGAAGGACTGCAGGCTAGATAACCTTTCAAAACATTTAAATATTCATGCAATGACCATTAACATTCAGGCACGTTAAATCCCCCCTTCGTTTGCTTACAGAAATTACTGAAAGAAAGAAAGATGTTCAGATTTTTTTCGTACAAAGTTCAAGAAGTAACATCTTTGACATAACCCAGTTTTAGACACTATATCGTGTGGCTATGTAATATATATACTTCAGCGATTCTAAGATCTTTCCATCAATCTGACAGAGGTCATCCACATACAGACAGCTCTTTACAAATAAGCAGTCGAACCTGTGAGAGGTTGTTATCTTACCTGTCATCTTACATTTTGACACTGAAAGGGGTCAAGGGTTACAGTATATCTAGTTTAAACAAGCTGACTCTCAGCAAAGGTCATGAGACTTCAAATGCTACCAAATCTAATTACAGTAGTTCACCATACACATCTGCTGGACAACCGTTTATTTGAAGATGTAAGCAGACATATAACAATACAACAAAAAACAAAAACTGTATTTTCCTAAAAAAAATTGTAACTTTAAATAAATATTATAAACAAATACACAAATAGTTGCAAAGAGTTATTGGATACAGGAATAATGACAAGTTTAATGTATATTGTATTTATATTAATGTGTAAAACAATATCTTCAATCACGACTTAGTTTTTGCACATTTTCAACGATTTTCTTTGAGCAAGTGAAATGCAGGGGGGTGTTAGCTCATTGTTAGCTCATTGTTAGCTCATTGTTAGCTCATTGTTAGCTGTGCGGTCTTTTCCTGCAGGTCATTCCCTCCCTCTATCTTTCGCTCTTCCCCATTTTCTGTCAGTTCATCAGCTGTCCTATCAATGAAAATGAATCAAAGAATAAAAAATACAATAAAAAAAAATGTCGGCATGCTTAAGGTAACTGTCTGAAATGTGCAATACGCACCCCCCCCCACCCCCTCCCCACACACACACACACCCCTCAAATGCTTACAATTCACTTAGATTCACAAAATACCTTTACACCTTTACAGTGTTGATCCAGGTTGTTTTTCCCCTCTTGGCAACTGATCGTCATGTTACTGCGAAGAGAAACCCCACCAGCTTTACGTAATTGAATTGCAAAAGACTGCTTCTCTCTTTGAGGTCACATCAATCTCTGTCCCGATTAGAGGGAATGAAGTTAATCTTATTGTCATTTCAATTGTCTTTTATTGAAAGCCTGCATCAAAAGTGAGCATGCTATATGTTACACTGTCTGCTCGTACTGTCTCCTGCTAAAAAGAAACCCTGAAATCAACAGACTATCAAAGGGTGATTGATGGTCACTGTGTGACTGTAACTCAGATAGCCTACAATTTTGTTCACGTTGCTAATGCATTTAACCATTGAAAGAGATTTTGTTTTTCTGAACTTGTACAGGGTGTCCACAAAGACATATGACATGCGCCGATTCCTATTCGTCGATGAGGGTGGGGGGGGGGGGGGAGCTTGTAAAGCGCTAGGGGGCACCATGGGACAGTAAGTCTAGTGCAGGGGTGTCAAACGTATGGCCCACGAGCCAATCAGGCCTGCAAAGGGGTTTAATCCGGCTCACGAGATGATCATGTAAAGTCGAGTAGTGTCGGACCAATGAATCGGACAGTCAAAATCAAAACATATAAATTCGTAATTTCACAAGCAATCCTCAGATGAGCAATGCGACTTGTACACGAAATTGATGATTATTTTACACACAACCTAAAGTTATGGTTTGCCAAAAAAAGAAAAAAAAGAAAAAAAGAAAATAAAAACAGACCAACATAAATCAAACAAACGTGCTGAATACAATACACATTCAACTACTGGTAGTGGTAACACAAACATATGGATTAAAGCCTATAACTTCATTAACTGCGCCACACAATGCGTTCTGGGAACAAAATATATGCAAAACAGGTAGATATAACGTGCCTGGAACTCAAAGGGGCAAAGCGTTGCCGTGTTCCATTTGCATTCATGTTGTTTTTTTGTAACAATATATTTACAATTGAGCCCCGCTATTTAGGGCTGGCCTGCAAATAGCAAAAATATGTCTGGCCCACTTGTTATAATATATTTTCCTCCATGTGGCCCCTGACCTAATACGAGTTTGACACCCCTGGTCGAGTGTAGAGTGGACTTATGGTATTTTATGCACGTAATTACACATGGAATAAAGTGTTTTACATTGATAATATCCCTGTTTTAATCGGTATTTAATTATGTGGGTCTATTTTTACTGCCAGAAACATGAATAGGCAGTTAGAACAACAGTTGACCTATTTTCTGGACATATCCCAGAATGGTATGCAAAGGCTTATTTCGGCCACATTGTTGTTGTTGTTGTTTTTATTTAAAATGTTCTCTATGGCATGTGTGATTTAGTTTAGATGTTTTTACTTACCATGTCGTTTTTTACACACATGGATCTTGCATTTATTTCCAGTCATTGATAAAAAGCGATCAGAGCAGTCAAATAAAAGATGAATGGCTTGACTCCATACAATCCGCAGTCAGAAGTCATCCCTGTTTTTAGCTATCACCCGTGGCAATTGTTCCATCAATTACATTGACAACACAATAGGCAGGTCCGTGGGAAGTCACGCTACAATCTGGAGGCAGTACGAGGAAAGTGACAACCATTCCTGGAATTGTTGGCAGTGACACACATTCCTTGTGTATGTTTCATGGCAATTATGAGCTAAGAATAACTTGTGGGGGCAAGAACATGGAATACATGGAGAGGTCACCCACAGTCATCAATGAGAAAAGAAGAAACAGTCATATATAGGTAATGATATCCAGCATGTGAAATTTAAAGACATGGCTTAAGACTATACAAACTACTCCCACCAGTGACATCTAATACACAGAAACCATATTCTCAACTGAACTGCAGCGGAAATGCCGCACCTTTACTTATGCACTTTCATGAATAGTGGATGGTAGATATGTTGCAAGACCATTGCCGATGATTTCTGCATGACAATCACAATGGAGTTAGCTTTCTGATAACTCTTAGCTGTCTTGAATCTGAATGATAAATAATATATAGCTGTCAAACACAACAGAACTCATATTGGCATGTTGAATCCATTAGGACACGTGTCTTATAAAGTTATACGGCAAATTGTGTTGTCTTGCATCACCTCTAAAAATCAACCATTTTACACTCTAAAAACAGTTGGGTCAAAAATAACCCAGCTATGGGTAAAAAAATGGACCGATCCTCTACTTGGGTCGATTTGACCCAACTTGGTTCTTTTAGTGTAAAACAACTCGTAAATATTGGTCAGATCCTTTACTTGGGTCAAAAAATGGGGTCATTCTGTATAAAACAACCCAGAAAGTTGGGTGAAATTGACCCATAAAGTGAATGGGTCCATAATTGGGTTACTTATGAGCCAAGTGTATTTTCAAGCTAATTCATGTACAGTATGAATCAAAGTTCATAGCACAATTCCAATTAAGTTGTAACCTTGTGTAACATACCTAAAAACAGAACACAATGATGTGCCAACACTTTTCAACCTTTTCAAACTACTTTTTATGTATTAGTTTATTACTATTAGACACTTTAAATTCATGCGAAATGTCTTCAAGCTGTATGTTTTGCATTCATTTATAGGTTTTGCAAATTTACTCCATAATACATAAAGTGTGGTTTAAAAAAAAAAAAAATATATATATATATATATATATATATATATATATATATATATATCTTTATTATATTATTATATTTTGGTCCCTGTCCCAGGTGAACAAAAACGATGAATTTGAGATTGTCAGGTCTTTTCTGACCCAACAGCGGTGTATGTGTAACCCAAAGTTGTTCATCAAACTCAAACCCAAAAGCCCTGCTATACCAACAGTTGGGTTATAAAATCATCACTTTGTGTTTTGTGCTGTGGGTGGGGAATCTCTTTCCCAACGGGTGGTTTCATCATTTAATCCAGTATTAGCTAGAATTGGCCCAACCTTTGACCCAATAGTGTTATCCCAACAGTTGAATTATAAAATTGACACCAAAAATTTAAACATGTCATCACTCAATGATGACAGTAGATCAGGGGAATATTCATACAATATAATCAAATACAGTAATAATAAGACATGAAACATATTTTAGGATGCATATTAATGTGCTGAACAATATAACAAAGTGTGCAAAGCTTTATGGTAATGGACCATTGGATGGCGTCGTAATGATAATGTCACATTAGAGTAATGTCTGTGTGGGATTGCTTGCAATGCTCAATGCCATGCTTGTCTTGATATTGTTGCTATGCCGTAACACACGAGAGCAGCAACAAATCTAAATTAACTCTCACAAGGCCGCCAGAGTTAATTTCTCATGTCACGTTTAACCAATTATTCAGATCCTAATGAAGCGGAACATTGCTCCCCGGAGTTCACAGGACACCTCCAACCCTTTTTTTTTTCCTGAGCTGGATTTTGCTATTCCAGTCTCAGGGAATCTGATTCTCATTAAAAAAAATGACAAATAATGTACATCAATACTCTTTATACAGGTGAACTCATCTTGAATTCTATGTTTTTGCTGCTATCTGCGTATCAGATTCTATTGGTAAGAGAGGATGTGTGGTGTTGCTGTAACGTAATATGAGGGTGTTATAGTATTAGGGATTATCCTGGGCAGAACGTTTTCCTTCAAGGCATCATTAGCTTGGCCTCGTCTCATTTGGTGTATCCAACACCTGCGACCACCATTTGCAGGGTAGAATAATTATTACCATTGTGTTTTTCTAGGCTACATAAATGAACCATGGGGATCACTAGCAACTACCGGTACTTAAAATTTCTGAACTGTAACTAGGAAAAACTGAAAATGTCCCCATGGATGCCAAGGGGCCACTAAATAATTAAAACAGAGTGGCGCTATGTGAAAGAGGAACAGTACGTTTTGTTTTTTTAACTTGATTGCTACATGAACATTCCGAGGGTTGGTCAGAGACTGTGCACAGGCCAGATGTTCCCGGTGCACCATACCTTGCCCAGGTCTGCCTTGTAGGATTATGGGACATTTCCACTATGCATTATAGGTAGACTTTGTGGCCAC
Source organism: Vanacampus margaritifer (assembly GCF_051991255.1). Taxonomy (NCBI): domain Eukaryota; kingdom Metazoa; phylum Chordata; class Actinopteri; order Syngnathiformes; family Syngnathidae; genus Vanacampus; species Vanacampus margaritifer. The sequence continues at coordinate 16,858,490 of NC_135439.1, read as the reverse complement.
ACGTAATCAGAGAGTTTGAGCAACATTTTGAATGTGCAAAAGACATTTTGTCTGTGTCTATGGGTAAAATTTAGTTGATGGCTGCCTACATTTGTCAGACAATCTCTGAAGTGGCTCTAATTACACTCAGTCCACTATGCTTGAGCAAACTGATATTGGCAAATATTGCACAAATCAAATACAGTACATAGGTATTAGCATAGATCAGATCTGGGCAAATTCTGACCCGCGGGTATTTTCCAGCCCGCCCAGAGTCTCTGACCGGAACCTCACAATAGACATCAAGTCAAAATTATGGTAAATTCAATTGAAACAGAAACAGTGTATGAAAATACATTTCTTGGAGTAGTTATTGATGAAAAATTATGATAGAAGTCACACAAAGATAATGGCAAAAGGAAAATGTTAAAAATCATAGGGATACTAAAACTAAGGATGTCCTGAATAACAAATCATTATGCACATTATACTGATTATTATTATTACCATATCTGACCTAGAAATCTGGGGAAATATATATAAAATAATTACTCATCCTGTTTTCAAACTACAAAAAAAGAGACATAAGAATTATTAATCGATAAAAATATACATAGCCAACAAATTCACTATTAATTAAATAAAATACAATGACATTTTATGACGTAGTTGAGTTTGAAATAGCACAAATAAGGTTCAAAGTACACAACAATCTACTCTGCCACAGTACTCAGAAGCTGTTTGAAACTAGAGAGAGTCCTTATGACGTAAGGGGTACAAGTGTCTACAAAAAAAACAGAACAAAAATTAAGCAAAGGTGTGTTTCTGTATAAGGTTTTAATTTGTGGAATAATTTCGGAAGTGACCTGAAAAGATGCGAGTCACTTGCTGAGCTTAAAAAAAATATTCAAAGAAATTACATAAATCAGACATGAGCTGGTAAAATTGCATAAATGTTGTAAATGTTCTAGATGTATCAGTATGAGACTGAGTGTAATGAAAATTGTATATGTGAGTATGAGGATATGATTCATAAATATATTATGGTGTATGCTTAAGAATTTCATGTACACATGTTGCTGGCAAATGTACGCACGTCAAAGTACGGTTGTACACATGAGCAGGTTTATACATTTTTGCTTTTATTGAAATATATTAACCTATTGTTGTATCAATAATTAAATAAGTCACAACATAAAAAGAATAAGGGGTAGGGCAAGATAAGTTTTCAACTTCTTCCCACTCCCTTTTGAACATGTAAACCGTGACTAATGATGATTGTATAAGGTTTTTTCTTCTTTTAAATCTTTATTTTTATTCTACTTGTTTATATGTTCAATAAACAAACAAAATAAAATGTAAAATATGTGCGGCTCTTATTTTGAAAGTAGGGTTTGTCTGTTTTTTATGTGGCTGTACAAGTCAAACAGTTAGACTTTTTAGTAACATTTTTTGCCATACAGTGGAACCATGATTTAAATGATCCGGAATCAATGGACAGATTTAACGTACTTAGAAGCAAAGATGATTTCGCCTCTCAAAAGTTAATTTAAGGTCATCACACATTCATTTATTCAGCGCACTTGACACAAAATGATTTGAAGTGGGGGTGGGGGATCCGACATCTCAAAAGAAAAAAACAATTAAGTGCTGTACTTATGCCACTGGACCGTGATTAAAATTAAGCAATGGGCATGGCCTTGCCTTGAAAGCAGCTCTTTCCTGCTTGTCCCTTTAATTACTCATCACTGGACATGTAACATATACATTCCAATGCACCAATTTATCTTGCAAACATTTAAGATGGGATATTAACCTTACTACTTTGAATACTTCTGTTCCTAATTTGTTAAAATTCTCAAGGTCACAAGATGCAGTTGCAGCTTTTAATTACGAAATCTGTGTCAACACAAGCTTTTATTTTTGTAAGATTGAAGTGCTTGCAAGGGCTACAAGAATATTCATTTGCACATTATCTATTACTTTACCTCGGGAATAAGGAGAGCACAAGACAGAACACTTTATTAGACAGAGAAAACATTTAGTCACAGATGGAAGCAGAAGGCAGGAATGTGGCTTGTATTGCAAGGAAGATAAAGTATCTTCAATGGATTTCTAGAACAACCAAATGTTTTGTCTCATAAGGAAAGCCATCAACTAATCCCATTATTGATCAGCCCCACCATATTTGATCGACTCATGACAAGACTCTGGGAAGGAGAGCAAACAAAATGGCTAAAGGTTAAAAAAGTGGAGACCAAATCAATAGTGATGACTGACAAGATAAAGCATAGGTGAACAGTCTCGTGACCTCATAGAATAAATAATGTTGAAGTGAATGAATATACTTCACTCCCCACACATTTGTTTTTATTTTCTTTCCATCATTGTTAGGTAATTGTTTTGTTCCATCTGCATGTTGCTACCAATTACATCATTTAAAAAAACATTTAAAAAATAATCACATTTTCAAATTAAACTCATTAGAATCTATAATTGTAGACAAATAAGTTTATATTGATTATATTGAACCAAAGAAGAGGCCATTCGTTAATTTTAACGGCAAGAAAGATGGCGGTCCACCACAGAAGAAGAAATAGTGTAAAAAAACAAACAAATTATATATAGCAAAAGATGATATTTTGCTTACCGGTACAATAGTCAAAAGGTTAAGAACTGTGACCCTAGTAAACATTTTGACCTGACACATAAATCCAACTAATTCTTTTACAAAAAAGAAAGAAAAAATAATAATTTAGATGATCCAGTAATGATAGCCATGGAAAAGGTCACATTTTCAGGAATACTTATATACTTATAATAGTCTGGAAAAACAAATACACAATAGAGCTGTTGGGTGGTTATTGTGGTTCTTTTACTTTCTTTTCTTTCTTAACTTTCTGTTAAGCCAAATATAAAACAAACAATCCTAGTATCGGCCACTAATTGAGCAAATTTCCTTATATTCCCAACAACTATCCCCGACTCCAGCAGGTTTGATGTAAATTCAGCTCCGGCATACTTATTTGGCCTGCTTTCTTATTGTCCCCAGAGTAAAACAGAAGGGGTTTTGCCAAGGAAATACCCTTCACTTGCTGGCAACTTGATGGGGAGGAGGAGACTCTTTGACCTTGGAAAATGAGGAAGCGGTTGCTATGGGAACTGTTAATCCTCCTGTCACTCAAAGACTGCCTGGCTGGTGAGGCGCCAACTCCTGTCACCTTTCATGGCACACCTGATATGCATATTTTTTCATACGGAGGGCAACTCAAACTAAAATTCTCATTCTCTGCATGGTACTATACGAGATGTTAAAAAAATAGAAGAAGCAATTTGCTGTAATCTAGTTACATTTGTAACTAGATTTAAACTTGCCAACAATGCAACATAGCCCACCACAGACATTTTGAGAGTCCATGGGAGTAATGCCTGCATTTTGTGCAACCTTTATTTTTCTACTGTCAATTATAAAAGAACAGGACAAGGCAGAAAGGAGAGAGGCTATTTTGTCATTTGGCAGATTCGGTTTATATATAATTATTGAACGTAATAACATGTAGGTATTAAAAATTAGATTAGTTCGATTAGTTAGAGCAGAAGCTGTACACACTACACAAGCTCCATGCCCGTCCCAATAGAAGAGAACGTTAGTTTTACCGGCGGATATTTTTGCCGTGGTGAAAGTGGATGGGAAGGATTGTGGTCTTTAAGGAACTGAAACATCTTGCCAACTGCGCGCAAATGTCAGTTGCTAGGCTCATTACAACTTGTGTCACATTTCAATTGAAGCTAGGCTAGCATGCAGTATGCTCTGTGATCATGTCTACAAGATCTATCAAATAAAGGCATTGTTTTTGCTTGAGTTTTCTGCATTCTATGACCTTAGCTTTTGTTTACTGTAAGTGAGACTATGTAAATACAAACGGAGTGACCAACTTACCGAGAGCAGGTGTAGTGGCAAGTCACCTGGCAAAATGGGACACGTAAGACATCAACCAAGGATAACGTAATAATAATAATTTGTTTTATGTAAATTGTGTTGCTGAATTTTTGTTTTGAACGGCAACAAAACTACTTTCACAAAAAAAAAAAAAATATATATATATATATATATATATATATATATATAAAATAAATAAATGGGCAAAGGGGCACTGTGTACCCATAGCACCCCCTCTGCACGTGCCTGTCCTGCAAGACTCTGGCCAATTGTTATCAGACTGCATTCGGGTTTTAATTTCCCGGCCTCTGTCTGTGGATGTGACGTCATGTACGCATTGTGTACGTGAAAAAGGGGGTTTGTAGATTCATTTTTTGTCAACATGTGGCAATAGAAATTCGAAATGGAATTTTCTGCGTTCAGTAGCTTTAAGTAGCGTTAAGTAGCACAAGCCTTATCAACCCGGTGAGGCCTAGTGGTGACATCATTTAAAAAATATATAAATAATAATTTTTGTGGTATACTGACATACATACATACATACAACCTGACACACGTCGTCTGGATATTGCGGCTTCCTGCTCCATTTAACTACAAAGCACGACCTAAAGTGGATAAGCACATTTCAAAATTTTAATTAGGCATTATAAGTATAGTTTTTTTATTTATTTATTCTTATATATATATATTAATATACTATACACGTGATTAGAGAAAAAGGGTATATTTATATATACTCTATATATGGCCTTTTATCTTGGGTATTGTAGTTCTCAGTTGACATTTGCTTACTCTGTGCTGCTGATTTCTTGATATTATTGACAATTTCAGACAGATGTGTCTCCATGCAGTTGATTATTTCTCACAGTAAAACTATCCACCCTTTTTGGAGTCCTTGGAGTGAGTGCTGGAGAGCGCTCCCAAGGGACAATTTTTACGTACATTTGTATTTAATTTTTTAATTATATTTTTTTATATCCGTTTTATTTTCACTTTTATTTTTTATATATTTTTATATTTTTTTATTTAGTCATTTATTTATTTAGAATTTTGGCAGTTTTGAGCCACACTGCCAGGACGAAATGTTATTCAAATGAGGGGGCGGTCCTAAGTGTGTCTTGGGTTAGAGTCTAACCGTTAGACTCAGCCATTGCCACAACTTGCGACTTGAGTTGCTCGACATCAAGTCGAGGTGACAATGGATAAGATAGTCGTCCATTGCTGGAGCTCTCCAATGCAAGCTGGCGAGACTTCCTTGTTTGCCGAGCCGCTCACTTGACCAATGAAAGGTAGTTTGCAACGGCGAAGTCTAACCCAAGGCATGCTTAGGACCGCCCCCTCATTTGAATAACATTTCGACCTGGCAGTATGGAACAAAACTGTCAAAATTCAAAATAAATAAATGACTAAATAAATAACCACAACTTGTAGTAATAATAATAATAATAATGATAATTATATATATATATATATATATATATATATATATATAATATATATATATATATATATATATATATATATAATACACACGGGCAGCACGGTGGCTGACTGGTTAGCACGTCCGCCTCCCAGTGCTGAGGACGTGAGATCGAGTCCGGGCTTCGGCCTTCCTGGGTGGAGTTTGCATGTTCTCCCCGTGCTTGCGTGGGTTTTCACCGGGTACTCCAGTTTCCTCCCACATCCCAAAGACATGCATGGCAGGTTAATTGAACACTCCAAATTGTCCATAGGTGTGATTGTGAGTATGGTTGTTTGTCTCTGTGTGCCCTGTGATTGGCTGGCAACCAGTTCAGGATGTACCCTGCCTACTGCCCGAAGCCAGCTGGGATAGGCTCCAGCACCCCCGCGACCCTTGTGAGGAAAAGCGGTCAAGAAAATGGATGGATGGATATAATACACACACACATCTAACAGTTTGGGCCATGCATGTCAATCGCTCAGTTGTCATAGCAATTCATACAAAAACCCATTAAAAAATTTGTCCTTTATTTATTTTGAATTTTGGCAGTATTTGGTCCTCCATAGTTCAATACTCATCTACAGTACAGCCCAAAGCAAATGTTTTGCAACAGGATGCATTTTACTGCCTAAGTCTACATAAGACTTTAATGCATAACAAGACAGATTAAGTCTCTTTAGATCCCTTTTTATATCCATCTTAGTTAGTGATGCTGTACTCTCGGGTAATTGAGGTATTTCCCTGGATGAATTGCATCTAGCAAAGATTTCAGATGGTACATGCTCTTTGCTAATCTGCGTAATCCAGGGAAAATCTGTAAAACTGTGTACAGCCACCTGTTTGACATTTATTTTTCTAGCTTTCCCTAAGTAGGGTCCTCATTGAGTTACCGTGAATACAGATTCTGGAAGGTTACTTGGGGGGTTTTTCTATTAATTTTGAGATGCAATGTCACTTGCAATGTGTTCCACACTGCCTTGGGAACTGCAGTAATTCTTGATATTTTCCCCCATACCACTTTAAATTAGCTCTTGTCGAATCAATACCTAAAGGTCCACCCACCAGTCGACTTGAGCAAAGGAGAGACCATGAGGGTCAGCAAATACACAGCTCTGCTCACTATCTTACAGGGCAGCTCAATCTATATGATCTCAGTTCAACCACAAAACAGCACTGGATTTGGTCGAATCCTCTTAAGTTTTAACATCACCATACACGAAGAAACCTCGTGAGCAATACACCAAACTAAACATGTTCTACAGTCAATATTTTTGCTGTGATTTCACCAAGTTATCATTGTTTATTATTTGTGGCTATTTGTTGGTCACCATGTTTGAGAATATATGCAGAATTCTACTACTTGAGTTATAGAACAACCAACAAAAACATTTAAATAGATCCCAGTTGTTTTTTTTCTATATCGCTTATTCAAAATAGGGCCACGGGTAAGGTGCGTCTTACTCCAGCTGACATGTCACCACGAGATGGTGTGATTTGTGAGACAAAAGTGGAATTCTGTACTTTCAATCTAGAACCATAAGTCATGCCCCCTGTTATGTATTTTTGAATGTGTATGGCATAGTATCACAATTTACAAAACAGGACAACCAGGCATCAAGCTTGTCCTCACAAGCCTGCAGACGTCAGAGCATTTGCAGGTCACAAATCTAAGAGCTACAGATGTAGACCTATAGTGAGTTTCCTTTTTTGTACCTACAGGCTTCTCTGGCGCCTATGTAAACCATAAAAGCTTTAAATCACCTTTCCTTTGAAGTTTAAATCAGTTCAGTGTCTTAAATAGTGCAAGCTAAGACTACAAATAATAGTCACTCACTTCATAGTTATAGAAAATGCATGAAATGATAAACCCGTGCCACCCCGGCAAAATGCATTGTGAATATCTCCAACTATCCTTGGGTCACCACACAGCCCCATTTACAGTTTGTACTAAGTACTTTATGACTTATAAGACCCGCTCTTTTATATCAACATGAGTGCCTTATGGTGCGTGAAGGACGAGCATGATGTAATAATAACAGGTGCTGTAATGTGCGATGTCAACACTAGATCAACTATATTTTCTTTCCCACACAGGTCTAAATTCAAAAGGTGAGTGTATCCAGACAGCTTCAGAATAAGATGTGGTGTTTCATACTTTGTTTCTTGTGATTTCCGCCATTAAATCGAGCATTCAGCATGCCTCATTTGAGGAATAAGCAAACAAGAGGAAGATTTTCTGTAAACAAAAGGCGGATGATGGGTTCATTCAGGCAAGCTTGCTGATGTCCACAAATCGTTCTCAACTGTTATTCACAGGCACTCAGATGCACATAACTTTGGTTAGCTCATGTTCAGGACAGTCAAATGCCTTATGGATTAGTTGTATGTTTTTGAAAAACATGCATGACCACCATGGTCATCATCTTATACTTAATTAACTTGCTTTATCTGTCAAATATGTGGATTTTGTTTCAGTGAAATACAACCCCACAAAGGCTTAATATTTGTTATGAAAACTATAATTTGGTTAGGTTTCATTTAATACTTATCAATCATACACAGACTGAAACATTTTCTGGACGATGTTCTCCTTTAGCCTGTGTGTTTATTTTTTTAATGTGTATAATTGTTTGAAATAGAGACATCATTTTTAGTTGCTTGATTTGAAGTATTATGAGGAACAAATGAACATGAGCTTTTTTTGTGTATTTGAACTACAGTATCATGGCCTAAAATATTACTAGATAATAAATTATTTGCAAGCAACGACGCTATATCACGGTATAAAATTAGATTATTTGTGCAAGCTATTTATTCAGAATTGCCTTTTCTATCATTGTCTTATCATTATCTTTCTAACATTCTATCAGTTGACGTCATCCTTGCTAGTCTTTAAATAGTGGCTTCTTACCAGAGTAGTTTCTGTTCGCTTGTGCTCATTCAGGCCTGCCCGGCTCATGCACGAGCATCATGGAGGCTGCATTAACACTTAAGTCCAGAGGTGGCTGTCGTGTGTATAAGTCAAAGTCCTTAAGGGAGATTTAAATCCTTATTTTGTTTTGTTAACAACATGTCCTAGTATCAGACTGTACTGTAGGATTTTGTCTCTTTTCAATTATGTTTAACATAGTACAGCACGTGTTTACAGATAAATGAAGTAAAAATATGTGAAAATTGACTTCTAAATGTATTGATTCAAAATTGCCACTGCCAAAAACTTTTCTAGATTATCAGTGACTGTGTTTTCCTTTCCATTTGAGTAAAGTCATAGCAACCGATACATTTTGACAACATTTCATCTCTCAATTTTGACGTTAGCACCCTTGTACCAATTGATGTCTGTTCCTACAAAACTGTGAAGATTATATGTGTTTAATAGACAAGCAGTGGAATTGAATGCATGATGATAGATCTGAAAGCTTGGGGGAACCCTGAATCAGTGTCAATACTTGGTTTTAAAAAGTTAGAAGCAGGTATGGTAGAGCTGCTTTAGAAGATGGTATTAAAAATAACAAGGTGAAATAATGCAACAGCAAGATCGATCTACGATTCATTTTAAATGTAGTTATGCCACAGAGAACACATATCCAGGGCTTTCACGTGCAAAAGGCAGAATATAAAGTTATGTGTAAGAAAATAAACTCCTCGAAATAATAAATTCCATCATGAAAACAGTCATGTAGCTCACATAGTTTGACATATGATGTGGTGGTGAAATGGCAAGCGTGTCAAGAATTTCAGAAACTTACATCACTATCCACCAAAAGCCAGTTTGACTGAAAAAAAAAAGTCTTCTTTGACTTTAAGCTGCTTGTTCTGCTAGTGCCGAATTTGGCTTTAAATATGTAAAGCGACTGGAAGAATCAGAGCTTGACTCACAGTTTGGAGCTAATCCTTTATTCATAGCAATCTCCTGAGAATGGCAGCAATGAGGGAGTTGCGACTTACCTTTGGTGGGCTGAGAGTGTTGCTTTGCTCTGCTCATCAACATGTGACACGTCATAGGGAACAATCCTTTGAAATTGCTTGCGTCAAACTTGCACGGTCATGATCTCGATCATGACACACAAACACAGCCAAATTACATTTTATTAGAAGCGAGTTTAGATTTGAGTGGTTTAACAATATTTTCTTTAATTTTATTTTATTTTTTTTTATTTTTTTTTTCACACTCACATGTAAGCACACACGGACATACACATACTTACCCACATACAAAATATAAATAAATACAAAAATAAAAAAAGAAAGCGCAATGATCATGACATGTCAAATCGGTAAAATTACCGAATGAACAATACTGAGCTCTCCAATACCAAAGGTTTGACAATATTTTCTGGTATTGTTAAGTTCAGCTGTTAGAATGATCAAAAAGTGGCAGTTTGTGAACCAGAGCTCATTCGTAAAGTTGGGATAAAATGGTATGATGGCGAGAATATTTTCTTGGAATAAAAAATACAAAAACATGAGCCAGCTCAAACCATCATGGGACAGCTGACAGACAGCCCGTAGAGTTCTGACACAAGGAAAATGCTCAGCATGAAAGAATACAATTGAAAGCTCAAATTAGAAAGTACTGTTTTGTATTTCTGTGTGATCTTTGTGCGCCATTATTTCCTAGTGCTGCTGCTGGTGATGATGACATTAAAAATAATGATCATAAATCAGAATATTCTGCAGGTGACACTTAAAAGAAGAAAGAAAGCAGATAATTACGTGGTTTAAAAAACAAACAAACAATTACTTACTTTTAAAATAAGTATAGCCACTAGTGTTTTAGTTCAGACCGCAACGGCCATTGACCAAGACAATATCGAGACTAGAGAACATTGATACAGAAACAAGATCAAGGCTTTTGGAGGTCCAGACCGAAACAAGACCGATCTTGATAAAAAAATCCCAAATCCACCATGTCCAACAGACTAAAAATGCATTTGATTCCCAGACGAGACAGAAAACCAGAACAAGCAGTGTAAAAACCAAGACCAATTTCAACAACTACAACACTAGTCGCCACTGTGGCTCGTGGTTAGCCACTCAGTATTTTCATTATCCGTGGCTGCAATTTTGTTGTTGGGTAGTAGGGATTATGCGTAACTGACTCCTGAGTTTGGTTCCAAGCCATTATGTCATCAGTCAGTAGTTATCACAGTACACAGGAAATCTGGTAACCTGTTTTCTAGTTTTTTTATGTGATGCACATAGGTTTTGCTAAAATATGATCCATTCCTACCTTTTAATCTTCACTCCAGAATAGATACATATTTTCTTTTCATATAGTATTGCCATAACATACACTTCAAAACATTGCGTTTTTAGTTTTTGAGCCCAAGTTCTGTCTGTCAGCATGAGATCAGCAGCTATTCAATGCAATGAAATTCCGAGGGCCTGTCAGAGCATTACTGTACAGCGCTGCATCTTGTCATATGTTATTTCAACTGAAATGCTTTACTCAGGGATCTTTTTATTGAAAGGTGTGTAACATTGATTAGCCCTAAAAGCAGTTCGGAAATAATTATTGAGTAATTGCTACTCTTCCACCTCAGTCCTCTTCAATTTGGTTGAGAATTGCATTCTGATTTTTGCATTTTACAAAGCTTTGTAGATCAATGATTTCAAAACTGTCCAAATGAGAAAAGCTAATGTTGACATACTGTATATGGTCTTGGTAAATCTTCATATATTATTTAAATATTCATGAATTATGCTGTGGTTGATTCAAGAAGGAAAAACACAGAATCATAGCCCTAACTAATCTTTGACTGGCAGGAGGGCCCAGTGAGTTGACTTGATTATGATAGATGAAACCTCATGGCTCGAGCATAAAGAAAGCTGACACTGAAAAATAGCCTACTTAAAAGAGTTTAAAAAATATATATATTTTACTGAATGGAACTAGATTAGTTTCGTCTCCCTCGTGAAAAGCTACCAATGCAGCTATAGTATGAGGAGAGAGCAGGAAGAACTGTGATACAATAGTTAAAACATCTATACAGGTATTTTAATTAACCCAAAAGGAAAAATCTCAAGCTAATACTGTATATAGAGGTATAGTGTAGAAAGAGTCAGTGCATTAATATTTTACAAACCACATCTCACAAGGCCATGTTGTTCATAGTTTGCTGGGATATAAACATATTCCTCTCACAGAGGTATTTGTACTACAACCACAACTGAAGCCAACTTTGTGAGTTACACTTGAAAGCTGCTCAGATTTGACTACGTACCTTCAGGCTGTGGGAGGGCAGCCATCTGTGTGAGTACTGAACACTACTGTGGCATCAGTGAGCAATTACTGTACGCAACAAACATTTTTCGGTCTTAAAGACGTCTAATAGACGAAAATGCTTGGTGGGCTAGTATTTAACACAAGAATCTTATAAATTTTTTTATTACACCGTCAATCACAGACCTCCACATAATCATGAAATAAGAACCCTGTGGGGCCCGACAGTAGTATGGATGAGACTGCGTCTATCGCATCCTGTGTCTAGAGGGGAGAGAAATACATTGCATAAATTACATATCTACTATCTAACTTACAACCCATACCATACCAGACCAACACTATGCTGAATTACTGTGTGCTTTCAGTATTCTGGTTGCGTTGCGGACACGAGGTGTGTCTTGCCGCCAATATTCACTGTCGAGGATATTGAAATTCATATTTTTACTCATAGCGTTACCATTGTGAACATTGTGATACTTAACAAATACAGTACCTTGTGTCCTGCCTGTCATGTTGACAGGTGCTGATGTGTGCGCGCCATTGATTACCTGCTGGGAGACAAAATCAAAATCATACTTGCAACATTAGTCACGTTTGATAGACAGTATGCTGTATAGGTGGTTTAGCTAATAACGTGTACTTTGTCCTCCTGCTGCACATGAGTGTTTTGTGGTGACCTAAGGTAGAATTTATCAATAATAACTTTGTATATGTACATATTATATGTAATATTTAGAAAGGCTGGGATTTACATGTGCATTAATGTATCACCAATTTGGCTAAAGGTTTGAAATCAGAGAATATATGAATTCATTATGTACAATATTTCTAAAAAAAAAGTAGCATCTTAAACAGCTGATGTCGAGCCATAATCATTACATACATTTAAAAAAAATTGTAGCAAGCATAAAATAAATAAAAAGCTAACTAACTCCCTAACCGCCTCCCTCTTTAACCTTAACGTCTGTGTCAGAAGGACTTCTCTCAAATTATTTAAAAAAGAAAATAACACCACCATGATTGATGGAAACTTAACAGCAAGCTAAGCTAGCAGATAAGGTATCTATGCAAACGGTCACGGATGAAAACAATTAGATGAAAAAACATTGCAGGACTAAACATTTCGATAACGTGGCCTCGAGCACTCACCTTCTCTGTTTCTTTGAAAAAGTGTTTTTTCGAAGCTATAGACGTCGACTGACAAGAAAGTTTACCCGTCCCCCAATAACTCTTGTTTGCATAGTTGCACTTCTTTTCTTCCAAGTTCCTTCATGCCGACCGGAAGCTTAAGCGCGTTGCTGCCTCCTAGTGGTGGGTAGGTGTAATAGACCTGCTGAAAGTACAGCACGCTCATCATATGGCTGCTTTTATTCATGAATCGTGCAGTCTGGCATTTTGTTTCAAACTGATGATCCTGTTGTGCAGTCATTTATTTACTTATTTTGTCAATACACATTATTCAATATATTCAATTCAATTGTCCGGATTTGGTCTACAGAGAGTTGAATGAAAACTTGATTTAGAAGTCCAAAACAAGTCTAAATATAAACTACACTGTACATTGATCAATGACTGTTTAAAATGTAGTAATCCAACATTTTGCCATAATTTATACAACCTACAGTTAATATTTTAATTTAATATTTACTTGATTAATTGTATCGTCTAATTTCGGTCTAAACTTAGTCGAGACATCTAATGGACGTCTATGGCTCAGTGGGAACGTTTTTGTTTTTTTAAATGAATAAGAATAAATCTGAGTTTCTCTGACAAACCAGCCACACAAACCTACAAAGTAGATGTAGATTTGTTCGCAAAACACATTAACACTTTGCATAGAAACATCTGTTTTACTCAGGAAGACATCAAAGAGACAACATTGCCATTTTGGACTGCAAAGTATGTGCAGGGAAAGATGGACGCCTCAATATTGAGGTTGAAAATTTCTTTGGGTTGTGAGTCAGCCGTTCATTTGCATCTCATAATGAAGGTGAATTCCTCCAAGGATACCAGTGTCCGAATTCTGGTTAGCAAGGACCTCTGGCTTGAAAGAGGCGTGAAAAAAGCATCTATGTCAAACTAGAAAGGTCCTCTCTCGACAGAGGGGGAGGTTTGCACAATCACTTATCATCTGCTGACAACAATGTTATGAACTCTGTCCCTCAAGATGATCTCATTCCTATAAGGAAGAGTGGCCACCCAGAAGCTAATTTGGTTAAAACTATTCATATTGTCTTCTAATTTAAATAAAGTCATTTGATTTTTCTTGTTTTAAGAAAACAAGGATTGCATTTACCTTTTTACAATCAATCGATTGATCATTCAATCAATCAATCAATCAATCAATCAGTTTATTTACAATGCAAAATCACCATGGAACATGATTCCAATACACTTTACAAAGACAATCACACACAATCAAACACTTCATAATAAAATCAGGTTTGAAAAAAATAGCCACAGACTTAACTGTGTACTGTGTAGTGTTGTGTTAACAAAGTAATTATTAAAAAAGGTATGTTATAGGACGGGATTTAAAAATCAAGGTAGCTTCTTTGACACCTAGTAGGAGACTATGGGCATGGTAGGAGAAGGCCCTACAACCAAGGGACTTCTTATTAGCTGAAGGTATGACAAGAATGTGTGAATTTGAAGAGCAAAGGGGGCATGGTGGAATGTATGTGAGTAATTCTGACAGATATGATGGAGCCAGACTATTTTGTGCCTAAAATGTTAGGAGTAGAACCTTAAAATAAGCTCTAGCCCGGATATGCAAGTTTCATTGTGGGGGGCAAGTGCAGAGGACGTGAGATTGAGTCCGGGCTTCAGCCTTTTTGGGTGTAGTTTGCGTGTTCTCCCCGTGCCTGTGTGGGTTTTGTCCGGGTTCTCCGGTTTCCTTCCACATTCCGAAAGACATGCATGGTAGATTAATTGAAGTTTCTAAATTTTCCTTAGGGGTGATTGTGTGTATGGATGTGTGCCCTGCGATTGGCTGGGAACCAGTTCAGGGTGTACCCTGCCTACTTCCCGAAGCCAGATCGGATGGGCTCCAGCACCCCCGCGATAGTTGCAGTGTTGGCTGTCGCCTTCTTCACAAGCTGGCAGCTGTGACGTGTCCTCCTCCAGTAACATCAGCTGATGAAAAAGGACACGTCACACCTGTCAACAATTAGGTAAATTATTCAAAAACTTTTCAACTATTGAAAATTTAAATGTCTTTGAGCAAACTTTCTGGAATTACTAAATGGTAAATGCCCAAATTGTATTTTATGTAGAAGTTCTTAAAGCGAAGAGTTCATAATAAAAAATAGGGATGTTTGATACCACTTTTTTCAGACCGATACAAATACTGATACTCAATTAATTAGTAGTCACTAATGCAACTAGTACATAAAATTACCGCTCCCAAAAATGACATAATTTTAAAGAAGGACCTATAAATCCCAATATAGTATTTTTCCTTAAAATTGCATGAAATTAATGGCAATTTTCTTTTCCTCTAATTTGTAGTTCCTTTTTTTTTTTTTTTTTTTTTTTTTTTTTTTTTTTTCTTGGGAGATCTCAGTATTGATCATTTGAAATGTCATCATCATTGTTCTCCCTTTTTTTTTTTTTTTTTGTATGTGTGTTTGTGCGTGTGTGCGTGCGTGTGTGTGTGCGTGCGTGCGTGCGTGCGAAAAAAAATAAAAATAAATAAGAATTCCCATACCGTTCACCTAAACCGAACACTTCAAAATCCAGCCAGAGTCGTGGGTAATTACTCAATTAATTAGTAGTCACTAATGCAACTAGTACATAAAATTACCGCTCCCAAAAATGACATAATTTTAAAGAAGGACCTATAAATCCCAATATAGTATTTTTCCTTAAAATTGCATGAAATTAATGGCAATTTTCTTTTCCTCTAATTTGTAGTTCCTGATTGTAAAACAACGACTCGAGGGCGGCCAAAACTGGTGTCAGCCACTGTCACGAGTACCAATACCAATATCGGCACAGATACCTGGTATCGGTACTCGCCCATCCCTAATAAAATTGTGTTAGCTGTTTTAATTCAAATCCATTGTTGTAAATTCAGAAAAAAAATGGTCATTGTCCAAATAACAATACATACAGTCAAAACGCTAGAGGTGGGCATTCTGTCAGTACTGGCAGACTGTCTGTCAGTCCACCACGGACAGACACCCGTTTTGCTGACAAATGGCAAGAATCTTGATGAGAAAAATTAACAGACTAAGCACTAACGGAAGTGGGATTTCGTTCGTCAATGTAACCATCACTAACTGGGTCGAGTACTGACGGACCTTGCAATCCGTCACTGATGGACACCCGCTTTGTTGACGAATGACGGATTAATGATTTGCCCACCTGTATCTGTTGTTCCTAAAATAGTGGTGACGGATTGATGACTACAGTTTGGTTCATCTCGAAAAACGACGGACTGACAATGAGTGCCCACGGTGCTGACGATTGATGGACCAGCAACATTTTATAGATTGGTTACTTCTGAAAAGCTTTTCCAGTAAGGCTCAAGTCTCCTGTTCTTCTCCTCATCTTAAAGTAACAGGGTAATAAGGTAATTCCTATGATTTTGTCAAGTTATAATGCCAGAGGACGAACAGATGCTGTGTATACTAGAAAGGCAAATAAGCAACCAAGTGCGAACAGTTGGTGGGGTGAAAATGACACACAGCAAGTTAGTGTTGTGTAAAATGAGGTGCTTCTTGCCGATGCCATTTATCAATGTCATTTATGGTCTTTGCCTGCTTTTAAGGTAATATCCCCAAGGATGAAAGAGGAATGCATAGGCCAAAGTGGTTACTCATATGAATACAGTGTATTCTGTAAACACATGAGCTGTCATCACTTTCATTAAAAATCCAGTATCAAACTTCAATCATTGACGCATGGCCATTCAGTGATTGACCTCTTAATCAAATTAGGCATCACGTTCTTTTCAAGCCTTGCAGCCTCCCTTGCAGAGTGCCTGTCTTTCCTAACTATTGACCTTTTGCATGTGACGTCACAGCCCTCATGGGAACGCCCCCTCCAGGACGCTGGACGGCAAAAGAGCCACTTGCCTGTATTGTAACCATTGAATTTCATACAGCGTCAAGTCCTTTATCTAATCTATTATCTTATAAAATGGTCATATCTTGCCGTGCGGTCGCTTGTACAGACAGAAAAAGGAGTAAACCAAATGTTGCTTTTTTATCACATACCTACTAATCAAGACGAATGACGTCGATTGAAAGCAACAATCAACAGAAAGGACTGGCAGCCCACAAAGTATTCACGGATTTGCAGCGATAATTTTTAGTAGATAAATGTTGTAATTAGTCGATAAGTGTTCATACATTTTACATTTTACTAGTAAACGTACACTCTAACAAAGATTGTAACAGAGGTGTCGAATTGCATGTTTCAAATCACATTAACAAGCCAGATCGTTAGCGTCCACTCCAACTGCACAAACACACAGCTTAGTTTTAAAATGCACCTTCTTCAAAACTATTAAGTGCATTTGACTGTTTAATAATGGGGGAGTTCGTTTTTGTGCTTGGAGTTTTTCACTCTGGAGCCGCAAGTAGTAAAATGTCCACATACAGTATTCAGGTTGCTTTATAAAATGCAAATGAGCTGCCACTGTTTTATATGGTTTATTAGATATTACATCAGAAACGCACAAACAAAAAAACAAGCTCAAGGAATCTTACCATTCTATCCAACTTTTTTTTTTCCTTTTGCATAATCACACAGCAAATTTGATTTGTAACTATTACAGCCTGCTGCACACCCACAACCGGGGAGTCAGCACGCTCATACAGAAAGTGTGAAGAAGAGGCAGGGGGTGATTTTTGCAACGTGGCTCTCCTAGAAAATCTACACGTCAAAACCTTTACATGAAACACCTCTAAGATTGTTGTATATTGAAATTGCTGAGAGCATGTTCTTCTTTGTCCAGCAATTAACATTAATTGTTGTGGTGAGCCGTTGTTGTACTATGCCATTGAGAAAGTCATGCAGGTTGGTGTTTGAATCTCTCAAGGCAATACTTAGTTGGATGGAGGCTTGGTATAGTGCCTGTTTGCATGAAAGAAGAGGCCAGTGAGGTTCATAAATAAAATTGAGAGCAGGCACCTCATTCAACCATGACATGACAGGCATGCTTAATGAGTGGTTCTTAGGAGTAGCTAGGGAAATATCTTGTTTTGAAATGCAGTTTTAAAAATGCAGTCATACATTTTCGATACACACATTTTCATTTGTGAATTTCATTAAAAAAACGCGTTATATCGTAATTTCAGCGGGTTTCGGCATGCAAATAGAGAATGATGTTTAACATTCTGATGTGATATTAACATTAAAGTGCAGCCCGGGGGAATGAAAGCTCTGCCCATTTCCCATCTGCGATAACAGACACTAGGATAATTCATAAAAAGACCTACATGCTTCCTCATCTCCAAGGATACTAGAGGTCAAAGTAGTCACTGCCCTTCAAAACTTTGTCTTACTGCCTTTGTTCCTATGAAATGGTTTGTACATAAATTCCCAACCCTATCAGTACAGTCCTAGTTAAGCAAACATGCTCCGAATATATATGCGGGTGGAAGAACTGTATATGCACGCACAACCTTTACTGAGCCCATTTTATACCCATTTAACATGGAAAAAAAAAATGACGCACGCCGCCAAACAAAATCTCTGAAAAAGTATGCTTGCTGTCTTGTCTAATGATGTGGGTCTGTTCAACTGAACACAAAGCGTTTATGCTCTCAGGAAGCCGAGAGCTATTTTCTTCTATGAATGGGAATAGTTGAATAGGCTATACAGGTTTATTGTACCTTCTGCCGTCTGATGAAAAATAGCATTTTATTGTTCTGCATGTCTGTCACTATACATCACTAGCATAGATACATCATCTCTTGTGGCACCAATGATGATCTCTCACGACACACTAGTGTGCCACATCACTTTGTTGGGAATAACAGTTGTATGTTGTGGTGGCACATACATGGTGGTATCAGATTTGATATGAAAGCTAATTACAGCCAACAGTTGTTGTTTTTTTCCCTCCCTTAGTGGACAAGGCAAATGGCGATTTATTAGGCCTACATATTGTGCGTCTCTTTGGGGAAAAAGATTCCCAAGATATATTACTGCCAGGTGTATTTGTCATCATCAGTTTTATCCAATTGCCAGAGAATATATGTCCGTGTGGCTATTGGTCACAGACCACACTCTTATCCACTCTGCTAAGTCTGCCCAGAAGAAGGCACTTTTCTGGGGTTCTTTCGCTATCTCTTTTCGTTATCTTACTTTTGTGACTCCTAACCTAAATGGCAGGGGCTCCCTTACAGTCAGGCAATCTATTGTTGAAGACATCATGATGGATCCCCTTTGCAATCCTGACAAGCCATCCATTATTAGCCTTCACACCATTTCTCCTGAGAAGAATTTGGACTTTGTGAAGTGACAATTTAATAGCTTAAAGTCTTTTTTTCCCAGGACAAAACACATTTATTTGGGTGCTTGGTGATTATAAACTCAAGAACTATATTGACTTTAAAACCAAGCCAAGTTTTAGGAATATATCGAAAACAAATGTGATGAATTGGACCACTGCATGGCTGATTGTAGATTGGGGTGTGACATGGATGAAGCTGCCCATGGTTAAAGTAATTGAATCTTTTCGCAAGTTGAAGAAGAAAAGTGTGACTACCCTCCACCCAAAAAGCCAATTTTTCAGTCTTGCTAGATGGTGGGGCCACATGATGAATAGCCCCTCTGTTTGAAGGGAAATTTACTTGACCATGCATGTGTTACAAAGGTATCCATTAAAAAAAAAATTAAATACATTCATTGCTAACTGTCTGAATTGTATTTGCCAAACATCTCACATGGTTCTCAGTCATTAAAAATATTTAAATTGGTCCTTGGTTGTAAACTGGATAAAACGCTGTATGTAAAAATTTTTTTTATAATAATCTGTGAATATTGACCTTTTGCACGTGATGTCACAGCCATCATGGGAACGCCCCCTCTGGGAAGCTGGAAGGCAAAATAATCGCTTGCCTGTATTTTAACCATTAAATCTCATACAGCGTAAAGTCGCTAATTGATGATCTTATCGATTATAAAATGGTTATATCTTGCTGTGCGGTTGATTGTACAGACATACAAGGGAGTAAACCAAATATATATAAAATATTGTCCCCCTGTGTGAGCGTAACATCTCGTCCCAGAGAGCCAGCTAGCAACAAGCTTTTAAATCAGCGGTAAGTAAGGAGGAGATACGGCATTAACTACTTAATGATATAGGTGAATTTCGGCAAAGTCGGTGATTTGATTAACTTGGTAAAAACAGCAGGCAACAAAAGATAAGGGAGTGTTTTCAAACTAGCGATTTCCAACTTAAATATCGCGTTCTATGAGTCCCGACTAAATGTGAAACTTCGACTGACAGGTGAACTTCGGTTGAAGTAGTTTCCATGGCCCGACGGGCAATAATAACTTTTAATTTGTAAAATAGCAGTCGCTAAGTCACTAAGTCGCTCCGGATCACGTCCACTTCCATTCAACAATAATTTCCTTCAGTCATGTGATCACGTGATGTCGGTGCAAATGGTCAATACAGCGTCAAACCGCAAGTATGGGGTATCAGTATGTTGCTCAAGGATACTTTGACAAAGTTACTCCGGCCTGGGATCAAACCCACGCTCCCAGGGTTGGGAGATGTCCATTCTACCACTGAGCCATGCTGCCCCAACAACAACAACAACACCAACTGGATGTATCGCTATTGGAATGCCGACAACAAGCTGGAAATTGGAAAGTTTATCCTTCACCGGAAATGAGGGTGTGGTCAAATTAACACTCAAGGTAGTGCTATTCAGATTACACCTAGATTCCGCTCCAATACTTGAGGAAATTTACTCCCACAGAGTATTTTTTTTCATTCTAACAGTGTCAGAATAACACATTTTACACCAGATTTCATAGAAAATTGAAAAATTTTCCCCATTTTTCCCTATTTTTCCCAACCCTGATTGGGCAAGCATGCAGAGCATTAATTGACTATATGGCCCAAGACAAATTCCTAATCTGTATTTTGAAGCATTGCCCTCTCAATTTGGAAATAGATAGATAATACTCTGAATACCGGTGTTCTGTCAGATCAGCATACCTCGTCAAATCAGCATACCCGTATAGCTGCCTCTATGTAATCTCTATCGCTAGCCTCATTGTAAACCCAACCCTAACACCCAAACTGTTCCTAGTGCACATGGCCCGTTCGTACTGCGCATGCACAGAAGTGCGAGGGATGCTACTCCAGCGGGTATGCTATTTTGTCGGGACACCGGCTTTGTAGGAACTTCTAACATTTGAGAT
Source organism: Vanacampus margaritifer (assembly GCF_051991255.1). Lineage (NCBI taxonomy): Eukaryota > Metazoa > Chordata > Actinopteri > Syngnathiformes > Syngnathidae > Vanacampus > Vanacampus margaritifer. The sequence goes on along the minus strand of NC_135439.1, from coordinate 16,837,487 downwards.
TAAGTCTTTTCCATCAATTCTGGTCGTTTGGTTTTCTCCACACTAACCTAATCAAATTTACATCATTAAAGAAAACAAAACTAAAATCGACTACAAACACACGAAAATAACTTTCTGCAGCAATTGATTTATGCTTATTTTGGTCCCCAAGTTCAGTTCAAACACAATCAAAACGTTTCAACCTGCTGATTAAAATGCCACATTTATCACATGAATTCAGTAAAAATGTAATCAATTATCATGACGAATATACAGTATATTCAATAACATATGGCTAAAAAGTGTTTCAGTCCATACCAATTGTTTACAGTTTAGTATTAGTGTAAATTCCAACACTTTCCTAAATCCAGTAATAGTTACCAAAAAAATCCTTCCTGAATCATCAAATTTCTTTATTTAAATTATTTAAAGGCAAATGCAATTGATAATGTCACTAAAAGTACACTAAGACAGTTAACCATCAACATATTTTTTCCTTAGTAACATATAACTGATATTGCATTTGTCATCATGTTAATAAAACAGAATAAAATACTGTAAGGCATTAATTGGAGAGATTAAAAAAAAAGAAAAGTTATTAAGTACCAGAGGGAACAAAAAAAATGTTATATGCTTGGCAACTTTTGTGACCTGAAATTACAATTGCCACCTACACCCTGTTAATGTGACACAACAGTGTGGGTGGTGACAGAACCTAGGAGAAAATTGTATTTGGTGAATCTCCAATTAAGTGTTATTCTATCACCTTCTGAAAATTTTGCCATTGTGTCCCTCGAGGCAGCTCAAACCTTCTGTTCCCCTGGATGAAAATTTTTCTCCTCTTCTTTCTAAATCCACCTCTAGTGCGATGCCTGGCAACCTTGTAGACATCTAGTGAGCACTAGAGGCAGATTGACCAGCACAAAACCATGCTCCCCAGTTGGATCAGAGTTGTACTATGAATTGACATTCCTGACTTTAGGCTTATATTTGTTTTGTTGTTTTGGCACCTCCACAGCAATATTCAAGAATTCATTCTCCACTCTGAAAAATGCATTTTCAGAAAATCAAAGGCCCGGCTGGTTCAATAGGCGTTTGAGAGACGTATTTGAAAAATGCACAAATAAGTGCGAGGACACTGTCGCATATAAAAAAATTGCCCGCACTGGCTGCCTCAACTCTTTGTTTTCTGTTTCCTCCCTTGTTAAACCAATATTGACAATTATAGGGATGAATTATTTACATGAACAGAGTCTTCACGAAGATGAATACACATGATAAATTAATAATAAAATTTTTATTATTGGTCATTTGAGCAACCTGGTATCTCAGAAGTGTGTATAATACTGATAGCCATTTGTGTTAATATAATATATAATTCAAATAGGCGGGTGAGTCCTGCTTTATATGATATCCAAATGACTTCGAATAAAGAATGGTTCATAATAATGAGGTTATAGAATCTGCTTCTAATGAAATGAAGTTGAGAAAGAAATCAATGCAATACTTCTTCTACTTTATTATTATTATTATTATTATTAATAATAATAATAATAATAATGTCACATGTATTTATAAATTTATAATGCATATACCATTATCCTCTTCAAAGTCTTTAGTCCAACATATAAAGCACAGAAATCAATACACTTGAAGAGTGGCTGAAGGGCCTTTATTGTTTGTGGTGGCTGATTTGTGTGTGTAAATTATTAATCAGCAAAAAGTTATGGCCTTTGCTGGGGAGCTCTTTGGAAATGAGTTGCTTTCCCTTATCATGTTTAATCTTTCGGCAGTAATGCAGTTCCTAACATTTTGCTCTTAATTGGCAGCCTATTAGGTAACATTATTCAGTGTAAGACCATTAGCTCTGTATAGGGCTGAAATTCTAAAGAGCCTCTTTCTTCTTTTGACTGTAGAATCACAAAGTCACAGGAGGTGTGTGGACATTCTTAAGTTAAGCAAACCAAATGGAACTGTTTACAAACCACAACTTGTGACAATTCTGCCTTTCTCTTACACTTGGCTATTTGAATATTTTCTAAATGTGGATGTAAAATATTTGAGCTACAACAATTTCAATAATAGGTAGTTCAAGATTTAAAAAAAAACACTGGGAAGAATCAAGGGATTTTTTAAATAAAGAAAAGTTATATGCATTCATGTGTGCTCACAGCCACCTCGAACTTGATCTTGTTAAGCAGCCTCATACAACCATATTACAACATGTCCCCACTGTAAGGACTACCTACCCTCTATGTATCCTTGTTAACATGTCCTCTAGCACACACAAGAGAGCTCTTCAAATGCTGCACCTGGTAAGGCTTGATAAGACGAGAGGTGCCGCATTTGTGAATTGAAGATCAGTACACCACAAGTGAGTGATGGGCTGGCACTACTAAAAACACTACACGTCTCCCTCCCTCTGCTCACCTTATTCTTACTTTAATTACAGCTGAACTTTAAAAGTTTAGCGTCTTAAAGTTTTTGAAATGTGGAGGTCACCAAATCAGACACCCTCAAGGCCTCGGCTGCAACTCGACATTCTGTCCAAACAGGTTATGACGTTAATCAGTGACATAGAGTCCAGACCCTATCAGTAAGGAGTAAATATTGGACACCAACTACCAGCACGGCAACAATAACATGCTGGTCTTGCTGGATGACCGTGGCTCAGTTGGTTGACTGGGTTAATCAGTGATTGAAAGTTTGGCTTTCTAGTGTTAATTTTATCGGCCATTTACAAATTTTGTCTCAGTTAAATCCAGTCTCAATCACGCTTGTTAGTTTTTATTATAGTTAGTCAAGCTCATCCCGTTTTTATTTAGTCCATTTTAGTTGACTATAAACCTGGCATTTTAGTCTTTGTTTTAGTCCGAGAAAACATCAATTTAGTCGTCTAGTTTTAGTCAACCTAAAACTATTTATCATAAAATGTTCTCTCATCTTTTTGATGAAAAACAACACACACAATTACAGTAAATCAAAAAGTAGCTACTATGGCTCCATGTTACAAAATAGTAAATTAGCAAGCATTAGTTAGCAGTCGGATTAACATATTGTTGGAACGTTATAGCTGTTGGATTAATGATACGTTATTACTAAAATTTACTTTTTTTCCCCCTCCTGTCTGCGGTCAGTGTTTGTGCATGTTGCACTCGCTAACTGCAGATTTGAAAGTGGGTGTTTCACTGTGTGTCACATGACAGTGTCACAGGGACAGATTAGCAGAGCCAAGATTTTACAAAATCATACCATTTTCTCGTTTTTGTTCATAAACTAAATTGTCAATAGATTTTAGTCCAGTTTTTATGAAGTAAAGTACATTTTCGTCTCGTCTTCATTAGTTGACGAAAGTGCATACTGATTTTGTCCCAGTTATTGTTTATTTTTATAGGGTTTTAGTCCAGTGAAAAATGTGCATTGACTAAATTTTTTTTGTTTAGTTTTGGTTGACGAAATTAACACCAGTTGTGTCACAAGCTACCGGCAGGCGCAACAGCAAGAAAAGCCATGCTGGTTTGTTGTGTTTTCGTGCTGGTCTTGCTTGTGACCAGCAACACCAAACCTATGCTGTTCTGTGCTGTTTTTTGCTTTTCTACCAGGAGAGACTAACAACATGGTGTGGCAATAGGGAAAAGCAAAGAACAATTACTTGGCATTTTTCGTTTCTCCTGTGTCAAAGTACCCTGCTGTTGATAATTGGCAGCAGGTGCGATTCAGAAAACCCAGCACATCAAAACACTCCATGAAGACTGCAACAGAAAGAAAAGAGACAATGCAGCAAAACACGATTGTGTCAGATTAATTATTCATAAGTAATGAAAGTAATTATTCTGAAAATTGCTCTCTGATTTTTTTCTGTAGTTACGTTTGAATTGCGATGGACAAAAATACATGAAGAATCTCTTCTCGTCTTTACTGCTACAAGCCTCAGGCTCAGTTGGTGCAGTCGAGGGATTTGGAAAATTATTGGTTCAATTCCAAACTCCTCTTGGGATGTCCAAACCCTGAGCATGATATCAAACAGTTTGTGACATCTGACTACTGTTTTGTGGGCAGGTGGATAAAGAAAAATTACATGTACTCTTTCTTTCAGATGCTTTTGGAACCTAAGAAAATCATCCATAGCCGCGTTTCCACCGCAGGAACTTCGGGGTAAGTTTTATGGGGCCAGCCCCGTATGTGCGCGTCTCCACTGCAGTAGCCTTCCCAACCGGGCCACATTTACAGAAACTTACGGGGACGAGCGGAGGTCCTACTCGAGGGTAGGTACTCCGCCGGCCCGATAAACTCCCGATCGAGCTTTCGTGCTGATTGGCAAAAAAATATTTAGGATAAAAAATTATCTTACTTTTATCCACGACAATGATGCATTCTCGGCTTAAGTCTCTTCCACCAAAACAATTCTCTTAATAATCCTTTGCCTATTTTCGTTCCACTCTACTGTTAGCCTTTTCAAAATCTTCATCTAGACGCCGTCTCCTCTCACTCAAACCATCCATCCGTGCCAAGTACATAAAAAAAAGTAGAAAAAAACGGCAACCGCTGCAAGTTTCTCTCTCCTCGTTCTGATTTTTGCGGCGCCGTGCTTGGGTGACAGAAACCATCGCAAGGCGATTATGTGGAGATCGAAACTCGTGATTTGCGAGTTAGTCTTTTCAAATTCTTCCTTCTAAACGCCGCCTCCTCTCACTCAAACCATCTCTCCACGCCAAGTACATAAAACAGCATTAAACATTGTTTTCCGTTCACCTCAATCATTTATCTCCATATAAAATAATAAAAATAATAATAATGCATCAGATTTATATAGGGCTTTTCTAGACACTCAAAGATGCTTTACAATGGAATGGATATATTATTCATGCACTCACACATTCACGGTGGGAAACTACTTTTAGTAGGTAAAGTGTAAGAGCTCCCCTTGTGGATGATGTAGTCGGTCGCGCACGTGACATGTGCAATTGAAGACCGCCTTGCACCCACAACTGTGTGTCCATGTGTGAACTAGCCCCACCACCCCAGTTGTGCCTCGTGGTCAGGGTGGTGTTATTAAGATGACAGTGATTATAATTTGTTCAATGTATTGATTTCTACAATCAATCAAAGGGATTGTCCTACACTGTTATCATTGCATTTATTTGTACAGACGTAAGCGGTGCACCGCATCTATGTGTTCCTGAAGCCTCCATCAAATCCACCGATATCGCGTTACACCACCTGCACCTGTAGCTAGTCTTGGTTCTACCGGGTCTAAAATCTCGTCTAGTTTTTGGCACCAAATTGGAGATGCCAATAAATTGAATATTTGTTTGTAGCCTCAACTAGCTTTAACCTAAAGAATGTGTTTACATCGTAATAAATGAATTACATTATTGGTTTGGGAATTTGCCTTAATTCCACTGAGGCACAGCATGAAGTTGAAATTGCACAGAAATTGTCACGCTACAAATATTTAAGGAATTCTCTTTATGTTGATGTACTGTATTCATATGCATTCAATCAGCTATCTAATGTGTCTGAACGAAGTGTATTTATGATGCCAGTGTGTACAAATAACAGCAAACTATAACAAGTACTTTGCCAAATTAATTTAGTATACACGGGTGTCTGCAAATATGTCCCACCCATAGCCTTTGTCTTTGTTTAAGTGTTGGCCAAAAGGAAAGAAAACAATGCACAGTAATGGTCACAAGAGGGTATGTCACCCTATAAAACAAGTAAGTTGCTAATGACTTTTTCCAGGAACTCATTTTCTGCTTTGTGGCACATCCCATAAAACTAAGTTCTTCTGCTGCAACAGGGGATGGATAGAGATTTAACTGTCTTTTCTGTTTATAGTCTCACAGTGGCCTTTGCATATGCTACAGACTAAAGGGGTCTATGTTGAACTTGGCCCCCCTATATTTCTTTTTCTATTCAACCAGGATTGCTATGCTTATGTATTGTGTATGTATTTCTGTCTCAAATACTGAATGCCCTTGAGGTTAAACATGAATGCTTACTTTAAATCACCAAAGCACTTCACCTCCCTGCTCTCTGTGTGTTGCACTGTTGCATGTTGCTGTCTTGTTATTTTGCCCAAACTCAGCACGGCAGCGGTGAAAATAAAAGTGACAGTAATGCTGAAATGAGCTTTAAAATGCTGAAGCATGGTTCTTCCGCATGCTTGCTCTCTCATAATTTTGATCCAAACCCCAGGAGTTGGCAACATGATGACAGGTGCACTAGATTATTTCCAACCATGTAAGGTTAAGGTTGTGTTAAAAGCAGGTTGTCCAAAGCCATGCTACATTTGCACAAATATACACAAGCTTATTAGACATGCATATCATGAAACAGTCATTCAGTCCATAAAACACTATTCAAGAAAACTTTCTATTTGCCTATATGGAGCCTTTCTTTCAAACTACCCTTACTGATGAATGGCTGCAGAAGCATGACTTAATTATTACTGTACAGGAAATACAGTCCATCCCTTGTAATGATCCACACAGCCATCGATAAAAAGGCTTGATAAACGCAGACTTCCTGAGCCAGGATGGATAAATACAGCCTGAGTAATGAGAGCCGGCTTGGCTGAGATGATGTCTCTGCTCTATATCATATGCTACTCTGTGGTTGTGGGGTTGGGCTGAAGGACAGACTTTAAATCCCCAACATGAGCCATTCCATCTCCAACTGATTTTTGGGTCATAACCGTTGTGTTCTATGACAGAAAATAAACTAAGAGACCATAATGAGAAATCTCATATTCGGAAATTTGGGCAACTCCTGCGCTTTAACAATGTGAAAAAGCAATCACACTAAGCATACTGTCTACTGGGGTGCCATTCATATTGGTCTGAAACATAAATCAAACCATTTGATGTGTTATTTCCATTTGAATTCACCCACAATGCATCCAGCAATTGATTTATCTACTTGGTATTGTTCCTTTTCCTAGCTCTAACTATAGCAAGCTCAATAAATGGGCCATTTAAAACAATTCCACTCATTAAAAAGACAAAATAAAGTCCAGAAACCTAGTTCTGGACAAGGAACGCTGACATGAGCAGAACCAAGATCTACGTCAGAGGTGGGCAATCTCGGTCCTCGAGGGCCGGAGTCCTGCAGGTTTTGTAGGTTTCTCACTTCCAACACAAGCTGATTCCAATCAACAGGATCGTTATCAGGCTTATGCAGAGCTTGCTGATGAGCTGATCATATATCAGCTGTGTTGGAGAAGGGCAACACGCAAAACCTGCAGGACTGCGGCCCTCGATGCCCACCTCTGATCTAAGTGAACACTCACCTTAGACCATCCCATAATAAATAGACAGGCTCGCCCCTCCCTTTTTCACCAGAAAAATGTGTCCATGTAATGGCTCATGTATCCCATGGGATGGACTACATGCTATGATGAGGAATCATAGGGGATGAGAGAGGGACTGTGGAAGGAGATGATATAGAGCAAAGGTCCATAATCATATTTAAACATGTAATGCTGTCACTGCATTTCCATTTCAAGTTCCATGATGATTAGTTGGTTTCCGTCCTGTTATTCATTATAATTCAGGTAGGGCTCTACATTCATGCCCAGTGCTCATCTAGCGCAAAGTGTGGTCTAATTGTGCACATGGGTGGAGTTTCTTTGTTTCGGTATTTTCACAGATGCGCTCAGTTACAAATGGCCGTTTGCGCCAAAATTGCATTACACCACCTGGACCACAATTTTGACCTTCTTCCAGTCTATCTAAAGTTTAGTCTATTTTCAGCTACCAAATTTTCAGGTGTGATGGGGGCATGTCAGAAAGTGCTAAAAACACACATCTTGGCAAAGCACCATCTGCCAAATTCTCAAACACACTAAACGAGACTGAAATTGATTTCATCAAATGTGCAAGTGTACAAAACGAGTGTAAAGCTGGTGTTTTCATCATATGCATATGATTTTCATTTGACAAAAGTACTGTAATTTTTTTATATTTTTAATACAATGTAAAAGTTCAATGCTGTCACCTTATTCTGATAGAGGTGTTTGTATGTCCAATGACCTTAAGGTTGTCATGTGCTTTATGCCCCTAGCAAGGGTCACCCATGGCAAACAGGTCCTAGTTCAGGGACCAGACAAAGCCCGACTCAAAAACCATTTAATATGATCAACAATTGAGAGCCTTAAGTGACCGGGCCTGCAACCATTGAGCCCAGATGGGCATAACCTGAAACAACTAAACAGAGTAAACTTTATCCTCGGAAGAGAGTAAAATATTCACACACAAAAATCAGCAGTTGAAGAACAATCACAGAACCTTCCGGTTGGGAGACAGCCAACCTAACCACTGACCCATGCCACTCCTACTCAATATCAATGTCAATATGTTGCAGGTGTCAGGTGGAATCCTCGTATATCTCCATTTTTGGTCTCCTTTGGTACACTTCAGCAATATTTTAGCTAACAATAAGTCTAGCATAGCTCAAGTGGTAGAGTGGCTGTCTTCCATGTTGAAAGTTGTGGGATCATTCCTTAACCCTTGAGCCTTTTATTTGCTGTTGTTGTTGTTTTTGTTTCAAAGTATTGTAAGTTGTAAATGTTTACTCTGTTTAGAGTGGGACATAATATAGTTTTTTTTTTAAAGTAAAATTTACTCTACAAAATTTAATTTATCAGGCCATCAAAACTACTACAATAGTGAATAGGCTCCTAATTCTGGTTTTATTGTACTTGGAACATAAACATAAAATGATTGTGTGGTAGAAGTAATTCAACACATAATACAGGACAATTTCCAACCCACTACAACAGCCCAACACAATCTGTACAAGTCTGCTTACTAGTAGCTCCTGCTTCATTTGGTTCCTTTTCCTCCACCTCCTCCTTCAATGAGGCCAACACACCTTCCCCCTCCTCCTCCTCCTTCTCCTCCCAGAACGGCACCCAGAGTCACTCAGTCCTTCAATACTTCCTCCACTAGTGGTCTTAACAGCTGATGTTTCTGTTGCTAATGATAAATGTATATATAATCATAATAATGTTAACTATTGCATTCTTAATACACAAAGCAATCGATATAAGAAAAAAACACACACATAAATATCTCTCTCACACACACGACCCCCGCATACATGCTTATGTGAAAGTAATCCAGCTTGAAATAATATGGAAGCATTCCTTAACCGCTAACTGTGATGTAATCAAATAACAGATGTAGGTCTAGAGGATTTTTTGATGGTGAGCAATGCAACAAACAATCAATCAATGATGCTCCATAACGAAATCATTTGCATTAAATGTATGGACTACTTGGACTAATATTGAGCCATATTAAACGTGCTTTCCACCGGGCCTATTTGTCGACGTGCTGCTAGAACCTGCCTCAGCATCTTTGGGCCCCCTTCCTCCACTAAGAAGCTTCGGAATTGTTGCACATTTGGTTGCACTTTCATGAAGCATTTTCATTTTCTTCCATCGTATTTTTTCGGCATCGCACATTTCCTTCTCACCTGCCTTCTTTTTTCCCCAACATTTTTCTCTTTTTTCTCCCCCGCTATATCTTGCTAGAAGCAAGCTCCTTTAACTTAGGGGGCGGGGAGCTGGTGCGGCTCTTGCGCTCCTGATGCGCTCGTGCTCTAGTGTTTGTAGTTAATTGGCTGCTGCAGCGCTGCTTATTATTGGTCACAAAGCGACATTGTAACGAAGCATCAACGGTCAGTCGGGCACGCATTGCTCTGAGTTTGTGTTTGAAGCTGACTTGGGCGAGTCACTCCGCCAGGCGCCAGCCGTGTGTGTTTTCACAAGTGGCGGCCGGTGAGCGCGGCTGCGGGGCCGTTGTGGGTTTTGTTGTGGCTTTCTTGACAGCATCTTGACTAGTCTGCTGTATTTATAAATTAGTGGGCTATAATTCATTAAAAGATTCATATGTGTATTGTAAAACATCCATCCATTTTCTTAACCGCTTGTCCTCACAAGGGTCACGGGGTTGCTGGAGCCTATCCCAGCTGGCTTCGGGCAGTAGGCAGGGTACACCCTGAACTGGTTGCCAGCCAATCGCAGGGCACATAGAGACAAACAACCATTCACACTCACAATCACACCTATGGACAATTTGGAGTGTCCAATCAACCTGCCATGCATGTCTTTGGAATGTGGAAGGAAACCGGAGCACCAGGAGAAAACCCACGCAAGCACAGGGGAGAACATGCAAACTCCACCCAGGAAGGCCGAAGTCCAGACTCGATCTCACGTCCTCTGGACTGGGAGGCGGACGCGCTAACCAGTCAGCCACCGTGCCGCCTATTGTAAAACATGTTGGCCGCAAAAAAAAAAAAATAATAATGATAATAAACGCCGGTCCAAATTGGCCTTGGATGGATCGCATTGGTAAGGATTTTTTCTGAAATCCCCAATGGTCAGTTTGCCCCTCCTCACGCCACTAGTGCCGATCTATGCGTTTTTCCTATTTCGTTTTTGTTTTTTTATTTTTTCGGTGGCTCTGCTCACCAGCCCTGGCTCCGGACCAGCGCCCCCCCCCCCCCCCCCCCCCTGGGAAATCCCCAATACTCCTGTGGGTAAATCCGCCCCTGAGTACAGTTATGTGGTACTACTTCATTTTTTTGCTGCCGTGTTAAAATAAACCCAGACACTAAGAGACAATGGTGCATAGGCTTATACCCGGTACCTAATTGGTTTGTGCCTCACCTTTTTTCCCTCTATATACACACCACCGACAATGCATCCAGAAATTGGTCCATGACCAACTCGCGCCTGCATCCCAGCATCAACAGGGGGAGGCGGCGAGTAGAGGGAGGCGTGTGAGAGGAGGGGAGGGAGTCTGTTCCGCTTGGATGGCAGGCACATTGAGAGGCTGGTCCGGGGAGACTCAACAAAACAGGGCTCTCTCTTCCCCGAGCCCACCGGCCGCCATCGTGCGACCCGCTCCGCTCCCGCACACTAGGAGGGAGGTCGAGCCCTCGGCGCATTGAGCAGTGAGGACAACTGAGACTTCACTTTTCCAGGAGAACACTGGGAGATACTGACGGAGAGGGGAGGCTGCGGGATGGAGACACACAGTAGTGCTGTCGCACAGAGCCGCACAGCCTGTCCAATGTAAGCGCACACGCAGAAGAAAGAGGATCAGCGCACAAGTCACGGATCATTGTGGCGCACGGCAGCGAATACGGATTAAATACATGCTGTTAATTCCCGCGCGAAATTAGCACAAAACAGGTTGGTGAAATATTTTCTTTTGTAGTCATCATAGTCGTGTGTCGTCATCAACTTCATTCAGATAAGCATGGTGTCATTTGAAGTTAAAAAACATATGTTAAATAAGAGAGCCAGAACTCTTCGGGGGAGGTTGCAGATATGATTCCCTTGTCTGAATTTCACTTGCTTCTGATCTGATAGCTATGCCCATCCACTTTATTCAGAAACTATCATGTTAGAAGTTAAGGCTGGGGAAGTAATCTGCGTCCAGTGCAGATGTTTAGTAATCCCTCACTGTAGACCCTCCCTATTATAATCCCTGCAGATTTTCAGATTGTATTCCTGCCGCTGTTGACTACCTTACTGCAACCAGTCTGGTCCAGGATAGAGTGGGATTACACAGGAGTGAATTTGAGCCCTAATATCAATCGTGTGTGTGGTCTATAGTCCAGATGCCATCAATGATCCATCCCTGCAAAGAAGAGGGTTTACCCACCCTCGTTTTTTTTACATTGCTTGTATTCGAACACACAGTTTGGGGGAATAGTTGAAGACAGTTCAGTGTTTCAAAGATAGTCATTCTGGAACCTTAACATTTGTATTTCACAAAGTGTTTCAGACCCAGGAAAACATTTGAACTGAAGTCTAGAAATTCAGTGTAAAATTCTCATTGACATAAAAACAAAAACAATTGAATGAGCTTCATGCAACTAAATCTCCAGTTTTGTGGACGATACATTTGTGAGCCCGCACAGTACACACCAGTAAAGTATTTTGATAATGAGCCTATTGTGTTCATTCAAGGTGATCTGTGGAAGTCATGGCTAACAGATGAACTGCAGTAACAGTGCAATCTGTTGCATACATGCACTCACTGAATTAGAATGGAAACAAATACTATTGTCTTATAAGATTTGGATAACACTACATTTTGAGCATAGCAATAAACATTATAGTGTAAAGTCAGATCATGAAATGGAAGTTGTTGATGATGTTTCCAAAGCTAAACGACATAGGGCTGTGTCTCTAAGCATTTGACTAATGTTTCTTCAATTTAATTGATTGATTGTGAATTTTATTGATTTATTTATTGATTGATTTATTTTTATTTAACTATGTGCTCTGCGATTGGCTAGCAACCAGTCCAGTGTGTACCACACCTTAAAGTCAGCTGGGTTGGGCTCCAGCTCTCCTATACAACCATAACAAGGATAAACAGTATAGAGAAAAGGGAGGTAATGGATGAGTTAATTATATTAGTTTGTAAAGTTAGTTTTTTTTTATTTATGTGAATGGGAGATCTTAGAACATCGATTTTAAAAGTAATTTATATTTTTTACTGATTACTTGGTTTTAAAAGTAAGTTAGATTTCAGAATATATATTTCAGAATATATATATATATATATATATATATATATATATATATAAACAAAACTGATATAGTAGTCTTTCTTGTTTTCACTTAACATAAATACTGTAAATAGGCTACTTATTTTTTCAAAAATAATGATATGTGTAGTCTTTATGGAATTCACTTGACATAAATACTTTGTGTTTGTAAAATATAAGACAGACAGTGCTTTTATTTTGTTAAATTCATGATGCGCATTGTAAAATGATGCAACTTTACTGCAAACGAACCAGAAAAGATTATTGTGTTCTTTTCATATTAAGAGCTATCTAATTTTTAACGTGAAGTAACTTGCAAACTTCTACACATTTAAAATTTGTAAAATACAACTTGACGCCAGTCCTCACAAATATATGAATTATCTATTATTTAATTATCTACTGCTAAATTGTGTTATAGTGACTCCTTTGTACATCATTTTTATTTGTTTAATTTCTTGGATGTGCATTTTAGAGTGACGCCGCTTTACTGCAAGCGAACCAGAAAGAACACATCAATGCGTTACACTTTAACCCTTACGAGCTATTTCTGGAGTTGCTGAAAAAGATATGCCTCACATCTAAAGATCAAGTTGGCTTGGGGTCACTCCAACTGACAAGATGGCTTCCATTCGGCTCTTGGCTCTCACAGGGGTTTGAAAGTGCCTTCTTGGAGAGCTGTAGCAACCTAGCTCGGTCCTAACAGCTAACCTAGTGCGTTCTTTCAAAGCGGGGAACCGATGATAGTGCTAGACAGTCCAAAGGGCTCCTCCACTCGAACATTCGGCCATTGTGTTTTTTAGCTCCAGTGCAGTACACTGCATTTCTATTGCGTGATTTTGACGTGGACGTTTCTGCTGCGTGGCGACTGGAATTCCCTTCAGTAGAGGCTTTCCAAACAAGAGGCGGTTGTTAATCAAGAGTTAAAAAAATAGTGCAGTTAAAGAACTTTAAATTAACGCAATATTAACGCGCTAATTTTGACACCCCTAGTCCAAATATACAATGTGAAAGAGGAGCGTGGGGGAGTTGCAAGTAAAGGGTGTGGTGGGGCTTGTTTCTGTTGTTTCTGTTCACTCACGATTGTCTCTTCTCCAGAGTCGAGTAACAGTGTTGAGCATACCTGATCGGAATGTAATGCCACTTACAGAAACAATAAGCCAATCAAATACAAAATAGCGAAACGAGATTAGCGCCTATCCTTCCTCCATTGTTTATAGCGCTGGCTGAAAACACGAATTGGTGCATATACGGCATCTTTCCCTCAGATGAAAGCGGAAATTAAATATAACTATATAACTTTTACTAAGGAAAATGATAAAAATAAGAGCGCAGAGTACCATATACGACTGAGTGGCGAACGTTTGCATGTGTTTCCAGGGTTGCAGTTCAAGGTGCAAACAGTTGTTAATATATTTTGCAACTGTTTGCAAGCTTTGAACATGTTCAAAATTCCAATTAACTACATAATTAGCTTTCCTACATTACTGGATGGGCCAAATGCGGAGAACGAATTTCGCCCCCACTTAGATGGGTGTGACAATCAGTGGAATTTACCTTTACTTTACCTCTGCAAAGTGATGCTTGACAATAAATACACTATTGCCTTGACTAGACTTTTTAATTGTACAAAAACGAAAACAAAACGTGTTAGCATGAAAATGTTCCATTCACCAACTGCTATGATGTGTTAAGGAATAAAACACCTTCCCTGTGTGAATTACCTCATACTATTTATTTGTTTTGATAAGAAAAAGATTCAAGTCATCTCATTGTTTAAGGACAATTTTCCGCCCATTTCATCTCACTGGCTTTGTAAATGCCCCATTTGAAAACTAATCATATTAGTATAATACCATTGCCTTAAGATGCTTTATCAGGCTTGGTTACAAAGCAGTGTAGTGTTTTTCTAGTCTACACAGATGGACTGAGCTCATATATATATATTTTTTAATACAAACCTTGTTGCACACTGTTATATCCTTGTGAATGGCTTTAATTGAGCGCTTAATAACGAGTCCCACAGCAACCAGCTTCAGAAGTGGGATTCAGGCTTCCGAAACTGCTGCATTATTAATTTGATTAATATAAGGTCTGCTAACATCTTCATTCCACATAGAAACAGAAAAAAAACATCAGAAGACATGTTTCATGGTTGTTTATGATTATGTCCTATACATTACTTATTTATTTTTTTTTCTGTTCATTTTGGATCAGGCACACAGTAAATATTGAGGCAGTTTGACTCCCCCCTTTTAATGCGGTAAAAGCAATAGATAACACGGGGATCTCCACAGGAGTGTTTATTATCTTTGCCTTAATCAAGGTTAAAAGACAAAGAATAGAAATAATTCTTCTTCCTGCAGGGAAATTATTTTTGCCCCAAAATAACTTTGTCAGGCTTAATCAGATACATACTTCAGAAGTCATTAGTTTAGATCTTTTAGTTTTATAGTGCTGAGGTTTTGGAAATGTACAACCATGTGAAATGCAGACTCCATTAAATTTGTAAACCAGTACATAAGATTTAAAGAAACCAAACGTTGGAATGCTACAGGGTTAAATGTAACACGGGACTGTGACTTTAAGATTTGAACCAGGGGCTCTTAAAGAGATTACTAGATTGGTGTCTCCAGTCTTGCCCCTAAATAGAAGACTTGTGGGTTGGTGTGCAGAGGAGTGGGCTGATAGTTGGCTGGCATCTAAAGAAAAAAAATCATATTTTTGATTGATGAGTAGCTTTGGCTGTGGCAGGGTTGTAAGAATACTCGTGGCTCAGTAGATGCACCACTGCAGTCAATTGGAGACTGGGAATACCACTGCATATGAGGAGTAAGTACATAATGAGACTTGGATAGATGAAGCCTCGGCTCTGAAGATGTGAAGCACTGCGACGCTGACTCTGGGGACTAAAACACGGAATCATGTGTTCATCAGTATTGGTAGTAGTATATAGACTCACATTTAGCTACGGAAAACTGGTTGATTTTCCCAGAATGTGTTAATGCCTGACCTAAATGTTTTACTACATGTGAGTCACAAATTAGTCATCTAAGGACAGGCAGGTCACAGGCTCATGAGCAAAGGGTCGCAGTTTTATTGTTTCCCACGTAGGATACACGCAATGGATTCCTATAGATTACACTCGAAAGATTTACATAGTAGTAATTGTAGTCCATTCACTTAATTATGAACAATTTTCTGTGCATTGTAGTGGTGCATACGGATAACAAATGTCACGATCAGATCACGGATTTGGGTCACGGATCGGATCGTTTTTTGGATCAACAAAAAAAAAGAAAAATAGCAGTTTGTCGTCTTTTATTTTGTAAAACGCTTTTTTCCATTAAAAAAAAAACTATTCAAAATGTCTAATATAGCCATTTAGGATTTAGGAACACAACTTTAAGTGCAATATGAGCCAGAAACATTCTTATTTTATACATGGTCCATGTATAAAATAACAGGGTATTAATGTCTTAAAGTTGTGTTCCTAAAATCTAAACGGCTATGTTTGACATTTTGAATCAAATGTTTTTGTTTTTTAATGGGCAAAAGTGTTTTATAAAATAAATAAAGACACATTTCTATTCGTCTTCTTTTTTTGTTTCTAATTAAAAGACCTCAAAGTGGAATTTAAGGCACATTCTATTCTTTAAACATGAAAGTGAATTAAAAAGTAGCCTAGGTCCATAATATTGAAAAAAACGAAAGAAAAAAAAGTAAACAAAGCAAGCCACAGATGTCAAACTGTTGCCAGCCAAGCACTTGTTGGTAATGCTAACAGCTAGCTGCTAGCCACTTACATCTGAGACTTCTGCCATATCATACAATGACGGCGTAATTAATTAGCCGTTTCTTAGCATCTAAAATTAATGATTGAATATGAGTTTGGGATAGCGTTTTTGTGTTATGGTTATCGCAACTTTAATGTCAATCAAAACTACGATAAAGAAATCCTAAATGTCTACAAGGGGAGTCAAGATAGCTAGCCATCAATGTATTATTTGGTGAACTTTATTTTGAATTTAGTCTTAACTTAGGCGGCATGTTACGTTGAGTATGTTTCTAATTTCACCCCAAGTTGCCAAAATGCTCCCATACATGCGATTTACGTGATCCACAAAGGTTTTCAACTTCCTCTCCTGCTTTTATAGTGAATGTGGACTGATCATGTTTCTTTTGTGTAAATGCGCACTTTTTTTCCCCCCACCAATCAATCCGCGGATTGTCCTTGATCCAAACCGTGGGGCTTGATCCGAACCGACCAAGGATCATTGATGATCTGTTGCACCACTACTAGTGTGCTGTGTTATTTATTATACATGTGGTGTTTCGATATATTCAAATGTGTGTTGTAACAGTACTTGAGATCTCAACATGGGGCAAAAAAGTAATCTTTTTTTTTATTATTATTGATGAAATACTGACATATTTTATTATTTCTCTTAGATTTGATGTCATTGAAATGACAGGTTAGTGTTAGCAGGGGGCAGTAGTCTGCATTTAGTCAGCAGAGCTTGGGGCAGGGTCACAAACATTGACTCAACCAGTGTAGTGTTTGTGAAATGAAAGATTTGAAGGATGAAAAGCGGTTTGACAACTCCCGGCAATAAGAAATATGTAACAAGCAACCATTCACACTTATATTCACACCCCAGAGTCTTCAATCAAGCTTATAAGTCTTGGAGCGTAGGAAAAAAAAACGCAGTACATGCAAACTCATACATATTATCTTTGACTGTCAATTTAAAAAAAATGTGGTTTTGCAAACAATTATCTGCAGTGGTGACTGCACACATATTGCTACTGTTTATTTCTATCTATGACACTCAAAGCAAAAATGGCCTTACCACTCACCACATTTTTTTTACACTGCTGTGACAACAGAACAATATTTATTTCCTCTCCCCCACATCACCTACTGTACATGCAAGAACCTTATTTTCTGTATTACTTAAAAAATGATTTATAAGGCTTTCACATGATTCACTTTGAATTGTGATTGATCAACAATCTTTTTCACAGTGTCAGTGCCGCACAAAATATTGTCTTTTTATTTGTATTTAAAGGAAAATTATTCTTGAAAAAAGAACACTCAGTACAATCAAGATTTAAAAAAATAAATAAATAGCACATTTCTTGCCATGGTGAAATGTGGTAATGCTAGGGTCGGATCTGTCTGATGCAGCGCACCAACCTTCACCTTGCTCCACAAACCGCTGGGCCAATGACAAGCCCGGCTTTCAATATGGACTTTCAGCATAATTGTGCTGCTCCGCTCTTCTGCCCTGCCTGTCTTCCAATGTTAATGTGTTACAAACACTCATTATGGGTTGGGCTTTGCCTCCCTGTCTCCCTCGAGTTTGCCCCACCTATCTCCCGCTGTTTTTAATGCACTACATTCATACTCTGTACATGCTTTGGGGGGCTGTGTGGTTTAGGTCAGGGTGTAAGCTACAGGTTAGCACTGTCCTGTAGCCTTACACTTCTCCCATTTTTAATGTACTGCAATACACTATGGGCCGAGCACGATGCAGGAATAGTGCTTTCCAGTGGGGGACGAGATAATTATTGAAATATGGTGGGAGGTGGGTAGTCACTCATGGCAGGACTCCTGGGCACCTTCAGCTGGCCCATTGAAGTGTTGGCTAGCCAACTAATTGGCCCAAAATTGGTTTATCTGCTGATGATTAGAAGATAACAGTTGTTAGTTGATGCTAAACTATACTAGTGCTGCAGTCCTTCTTACTTTGCGTCCTTGACGTAAAAGTGACACGTAGTCCAGCAGCCGGATGCCTTCGTCCATCTTAAGTGCCAAAGTTGGTTGGTATTATGTAAAAGAGCTGTACAATAGTGATGTCATAATAGCTAGGAGAGAGTCCGTGCAAAATCATGAAGATTGTGCACTTTTGGAAAATATTCAAATTTTTGGAACGATGTTAGGTGTGGGCCTAAGGTTTTTAAAAATACCGTATTCCCTCGTTTTTCCGCTGGGGTTAGGTTCCAAAAAATACCCGTAATTAACAAAATCCGTGAAGTAGCTAGGTTTATGTTTTACATTTATTAGAAATGTTTTTTAAACACAGTTTATACACGTTTCTCATCAAGGCATTTACTTTTTCTCACATTTCTCTCTTGGTTAAACATTCTCAATGTTCAAACCTTCATAAATTTTATAAAATAGGTACATTACTGTAAATAAACAAACAAACAAACATGCAAAATTGCGTAAAAAGTGAACGCATTATAGCGAGGAAACACTGTACATGGATACAAGTTGGGGTGGCCCCCTAGTGGCTAGTATGCATCAAATACAAGATGGCACCTGCCAAAAAGAGAGTTATAGCTCAGGTTCCTTTAGTCTTTAACTGTTGTATAAAGTGATGCTCTACTTGACACAAGGATACTATGGCGTATTAGGGCCACGTATAAATATATATTTTTTTAGAGGGTGGGGGCAATAAAAAATATATATATACGTGGCCCTAATACGCCGTCGTAGAAACCAGTTATGATATATTCTTATATAAGTAATATATATATATATATATATATATATATATATATATATATATATATATATATATATAAGTAAATGTAACTCCGGTTCTCGAAGGCCGCTGTCCTGCATAATTTAGAGGATTCTCTCTTCCAACACACCTGATTAAAATGATCAGCAAGCTCCACAGAAACCTGATAACGATCCCGATCATTTTATTCAGGTCTACTGGAGGAGAGATACCTCTAAAACATACAGGATTGTGGCTCTCGAGGATCTTGAGGAGATTCAGATCCATGATCTAGAGTAAGCAATAGGGTTCAAGAAAGATTTTGAATAAATACAGTATATTATGAATTAACCTTTGAATAAATATATAATGTTTGTGTACTGTATGTTAATTGTGTTGTTTCACACAAAAAAAACTATTGATTAATATTGTTAGAAAATAACTTTATACTGCAGCTTATTTCTAAAATTGTGTTTATTTAAGTCTTCACCAATGGTCCTTTTGGTCACCATGTCATTTTTGACACTGTAGTGCTACTGATCTGTCCTACCAACAAAGAAAAGCATACCTTGGAGATCAAAATATGAGTCTAGGGCTCTGAGTAATATATCAATGTGACTTTTTCAAATACATTCATAGGTTATTTTAGATAAACATGGCTGTGATAATAGATTTAACAGTAAAAAAAAAAGTAAAATAAGAACAATATATCAGAATTAAATTTCTAATTAGAAAATGAGATTTATATAATAAAGAAAGGTGAGATACAGTATAACCTTTTCTCTTTATATTGGGGGCCCATTTTGGATTGTATAGGGGGTCACCCCAACTTGTATCCATGGATTTTTGAAAACCTTAGGCCGATACACAACACCCTGCCAAAAATGAACAACTTTTCTAGAAGTGCACAGTTTTCATTAATTCCCTCCTAACTGTCTGTGTATACAGTATGTACATATATTTAAGATTGTTTTGCCATCAGAAGCCAGAATTGATCTGTTAATGGAATTGCAATGTGGTTTTAGCAATGGAAAGATTTGCTATGTTGAATGTGGCGACCTTATGTCTATTTACAATTTAGTTTAACATCAGTTTCCTAGGGGGAAAAAAGCGAGTAGCTGTAACTGAACTGTAAAAGCTTTGGATTGGAAGGTTATGGGGTTGAGTGCGGACAAAAATCAATTGCAACTTGCTGTTGGAGAGATGCTCGTCTTGACTGCTGTTGACCAAACCACTGAATATCACCCAATGGAGCTCAGTTGAAATACTGTTTTGTGCGCCCCACCACTCTGACATCGCTTTTTGCATGCCTGTGTGTGATCTGTTTCTCTGTATGGCATGCAAGAAGCATAAATTAGATTTCCCCTTAAAAATTAGTATAGTATTTGTCTTTTTTTTTTATCTAAAATTTTTTGGGGGGTAATGTCTGCATTAAGTTTCATCCCATTAACATAAAAATGTTAAAGGTGACAAAAATTGATGTAATTGACAGGACAGCAAGGACATGCTAAAAAATTAAATGAACACAGCCTTAACAAAGACCAACGTGCAGGCAATTGGTGCTTCAGTTGCTCTACTAGTACTAACTAGTGTAGGTTGCCTGGCCGATGGAAATGAACGTTGGGAACGTTCATTTTCTACTAGGCCAGCTACAAGTTCTACAAAATCAGCTCACATATTTTAAAATGAAGTAGTTCAGTTCATAGTTCATAATTGATTTTTTTTAGACTAAGTTCACTATTCCAAAAATTAACAAAATCATAGTTCTGTTTTTTTTTCTCCAATATTTCGTGTGAGCTGTTACCCTCTGGCATTTGATCATCGCTTCCACCTGCAAATTGGGTCAATTAGTTATTACATTAAATAATTGATTGATTCATTAAATTGAGGAAACTCGAGGTTAATATTTCAGTTCAAGTCGATCTCGCCTTTCGGAGCACCACATCGGTTTGTAGATAGTTTTACAAAAAATATCATATCAATATCACTTATTTTTTTGAATCCTCACTGACTTTCTCTTAAAATTCTTGAATATTATAGGAGGATACCTTTTTTTTGAGAGAGAGAGAAAGCTCAGTATTGTTCATTTGGTAATCTTACCGATTCAACATGTCGTCATCATTGCTCTCTCTCTCTCTTTTTTTTTTTTTTTTTTTTTGTGCGTGTGTGTGTGCGCGCGTGTGTGCATATGAGCGTGCGTGTGAGTTTGTGCTCATTAATTCAACTGAAACTTATCAAAAATCCCACACCCTTCACCTAAACTGAATACTTCAGAATCCCGATAGTCGTGAAGTTGTCAGGAGACCCGAGGAGTGATCAAAGAAAGGAGAGAAAAGTGAAATCCAGCGCCGACCAGACGACACCTACTACACACAGGGTTACAAACCATAATCTTTCACCAACCGCAGAAGCATATAAATTCCAACAAATTAGAGAGACCTCAAGAGACCAAAAGAAAGACTAAAGAAAGGAAGGATAGATGAAGCAGAGGGAGATCCACAGACATCAGCCTCCACCGATTCAGCGATCAGAGGAAGAAGCAGATTGTGTTTTAGTTTCGGTAGATGCTGGTGTGGTGGATTGTCCCTTTAATAGCCGTTATAAGAGATTTTTCCTGATTGCGTTGAAGTTGGTTTGCAAGAAATGTACCTGATTTGTTATTATATTCAAAGTTGTTGTATTATAAACTCTGTCTTTTTGGATAACATATCGTCTAACTGTATTTTTGTATTTTGTAAGTCAGTCCATATTTGATTATTTGGGTTTATTGCGTACTCATCCATCAGTTGTTTAATTTTATCTTCCAAGTCTTTTTCTAATTGTTGCTCCTGTTTCTTTTTATAAGATGAATATGATATAATTATACCTCAGTTTGGAGAGTCGTTTATTTCCAGAAAGTCTGCCCACTCTTTTCTTATAATTTTGTCAAACTCTGCATCATTTAGCATTGAGATGTTAAAACGCCATGTCGGGGGTGGTTTAAAGGTATAATCAACTTTTAGGGTGAGGAAGACTGCTGCATGGTTGCTAATGATAATAGGATGTATTTTTGTACCAATTTTTTCAGCAATAGAATTATTTGTAAGGAAAAAATTTATTCTTGAAAAAGGCCGGTGCACCGCGGAAAAGAAGGTAAATTCCTTCTTAGTCCGGTTTTTAAGTCTCCAGCTGTCGACTAGGCCAAAATCATCAATATTTTCCCTTATTACTTTAGCGGATTGTAATCACCTTATACATGTTGTATTATTAGAACAATCAATTAATGGATTTAATACTGCGTTAAAGTCTCCTCCAATAATAATAGTAGAATTCGCTGCTAAATCAAACAGCTGAGAGAAAAAAATCATGGAAAAAGGCCGGATCATCATTATTAGGGGCATATAAATTATCAAATGTATATACTTTATTAAATATAGTTACTTGAATAATAATGTATCGGCCCTCTTTGTCTGTTACTGTATTATTTAGAGTAAAGAATAAATTCTTTAAAAAACTCTTTGTCAACTGTTATAAGAGGCAGAGTATACTTGACTGAAATTCCTGTCAATAAATAATTTTTCTTCTGATTTTTGTAGGTGGGTTTCTTGTAGGAGACAAATATCTGCTTTTAATTTTGAGAGATGGTGTAAAATTGTTATTCTTCTTGCCTGTGAACGAGCGCCACACATATTCCAGGAAACCAGAGCTAATTTATGCATACAGACAATATAAACTCAGGCGTGTGTGTATATCTGTATAAGCTGCTTGTGAATATTGACATGTTATAGGATGGAATCAGAGTAGTTAGGTGGTTTATGGGATTTGTGTGAATGGGAGAGGTGACGTGTAAGTAAATATGACAGTGAACAAAATGGGGAGGGAAGTGGATGTAAAGGAAATTGATGGGGGGTTAAACATATAACAATACACCAGTAAATGGTAACCTAAGTGAGATTTTTGTTTAAATATGTTTTAGATATAGTTATGTATTAATATTATGTTTATAATATAGTCTATACATAATAAGTAATATAATGTGTATACATCTAATAATCAAACAAAGTTCAGTTCTACCAATGCCTAATAGAACAGCCAAGGAGGGGAGTTGGGGTTCCGGAATAGTTGGCCATTGATGTATATCTTATCATACCATCGTAGTCCGTTTACCCTCCTGCCAATTCTGTCTCATTATGGCAAACAATACCTTTCGCCGCTCATTAATCTCTCTCGGGAATTAGTCATTCATCATGAAAGGCGTCCTTTTAAGCTCGCTGTCCTTTAAGCTTTCTGTTTAAAATGCTCAAACTTAGCGATAATAGGACGGGCTTGTTGCCTCTACGAGGTTCAAGCCGATGTACACGGTGAAAAGAGATATTATTTACCGTTTCCTGAGGAATTTTGAACGATGTCGTCATTATTATTTTTTTATCTCCGCCTCTGGTTTGTCCGAGGTGTTCTCGGATATGCCTGAGAATATTCAATTATCCCGCATGCTATGGGATTGGACATCCAAAACTTTCTTTTAGCGTTTTATTATCCTTTTTAATCGTCTCCAACTCGGCTGAAACAGCCGCGAGTGAAGAACGTAACTCGGCATTATCTTGTTCGAGGTCACTTACCTGTTGGCCGACAAATTCCAAACTCACCTTTAATTCCTTGATGTCCTTGCGGATGAGGCAGAGGTCATGTAGTTTTTTGTTTATGGAGTCCAGCATACTGACCAAGACGTCCGTAGTAGCTAGATCATCCGTGTCCGTCCATCAGTCATTTTTTCTCTTCTTGGAAGGTTTCTTGTGGAAAGGATCCTCCATCGCGCAGCTGTAAAAGTATCCGTCAATGAAACGTTCAAGGTCCTCCACGCTGGGTGGTATACCAAATTTGCCGTATGAAAAAGAGAAGAGAGAAGCCAAGTTATATGGTGGTTAAATTCGGATTTGGTTTAGCAAAATAGAGCTAGTTCTATTTTAGCAGCAGGGTGCCGCCATGTTGGGTATTCCCGGTCTCGCTGCAGGTCTCGCGATAGTCACAGCATCTCGCGCTCCTCTTAGGAGGATACCTAATGTGTCGAGTCAGTTGGAGAGGGGATGCTGTGCATTCTATCTGTATACATCATTGCGTTTTATTTTAATATTTTTTTCCCACCAATCACCTTTGTATTTTGATGATGCATGGGTCGTGTAACTGGTAGTGGCCGGGGTCGCCAAATAATGCCTTTTTAATAATAACAATAATGCATCAGATTTCTATAGCGCTTTTCTAGACACTCAAAGATGCTTCACATTATACATTATTCATGCACTCACACATTTGCACTCTGGTGGTGGTAGACTACTTTAGTAGCAGCATTTGACCTGCAGCAGACTGACGGAGCCGTGGCTGCCAGTGTGTGCCTACGGCCCCTCCAACCACCACCAAACATTCGCACCATTCATACACCAGTGTGAGTAGCACTGGAAGCAATTCGAGTGTAGTGCCTTGCTCAAAGACACGACACATGACTTGGGAAGAGCGGGGATCAAACAGCCGACCTTCTGGTTACTGGACGACCGTTTCTACCCCTTATACAGCCACAATTAAAGTGGAAGTCAACCCCAAAATTTGCTTCACAATAATATGTTGTATGTATCCCCCCCACCCACCCACTCTAAAAACAGCATTCCGATTAAAATTGAATTTATGGAATATGACTTAAACGAAAATGTTCTATGATCCCTTTGCAACTGTAATGTAATTTTCAGTCGACAGCAAGTGGCAGAATAGGATGGATGAAAATGTGTTGATTTTGCTGCTTAACTCATATTCCACATTCGTAACATTAATCTGAATGCTGTGTTTAGACTAATACGGTCACATACCACATATTCTTGTAAAAAAAAAAAAAATTGGGGTTGACTTCCCCTTTAAAGTGTGTTTAGCTGGATTTTCACTAGAGAAAACCTGGCACTCTTGAATGAAAATGAACTGGAAAAAAAGAACAAACTCACTCATAAAAATGTTCATGTTCATGTTCAAATCAAAAATGCACTACGTTCAATTCACGTTTGCACAAAATATGAACAAGTTCATGAACTTTAGTTCATTGAACTCGATCAGGTATGACACTGGTAAATGGTTTACCCTAACAGGTTGTAATGTGACACATTTGGAGTAGTAGAGTCATTTGGTCAGTTTCAAAATAGCAAGCACTTTTTTCAAACAAAATCATAAATATAGAGGTTATATTTGTTTTGTTTTTGTGATTAACTGTTTGTTTTCAGGATGAGATAAATTTTGCAAGCGATTTTAAAGGCCAAATTGAGGGGCTTGATGCTTGGATTCAGAAATTTAATTTATTTATTTATTTTTGTCAGTACACTTCTGATACCTCTACTGTACAGTGGACTGTACAATAGTGGCCCCAAGTGATTATGGCCTCAACTCAAATAGAGGTCTCATCTTGTTCCATCCATCCATCCATCATTTTTTTACGCTTATCCGATTCGGGCGTGGGTGCAGCAACTTTAGCAGGGAAGCCTAGACTTTCCTCCCACTTGGCCCCTTCATCCACCTTTTCTGAGGGAACCCTGAGATGTTCTCAGGCCAGCCAAATGAAAATAGTCACTCCAGCATGTACTGGGTTGTCCTCCCTGTGGGAACTGCCCAGAACACCTCCCCAGGGAGGCATCCAGGAGGCATCCTCGCCACATGCCCGAGCCACCTCATCTGGCTCCTCTCAATGCGGTGGAACAGGAGCTCTTCTCTGGATAACCGAGCTTCTCCCCATATCTCTAAGGGCCAGACACCCTGCGGGGGAAAGCCATTTTGGCCGCTTGTATTCGTGATCTTGTTCTTTTGGTCACGACCCACATCTTGTGAGCGTAGGTGAGGAATGTAGCTCAAGCGGTAAATCAAGAGCTTCGCCTTTTGGCTCAGCTCCTTTTTCACCACAACAGAATGATGTGTAGCGTCTGCATCACTGCCGATGCAACACCAATCCACCTGTCCATCTCATGCTCCATTCACTCCTTACTCGTGATCATGAAAAAGACCCCAAGATACTTTCATTTTGAGATTTTTAGTCCCACTAGAATTTAATACAATAGATTTGTTTTCCCCTGCAATCGGTAAATCCTGGATTTAGAGAATAGAGTGAGTAGCAGAACACAAAATAATAGTACCAGGTGCCATTATGTTAAGAAATGGGTACAGTTTATCCAGTTTTTAAGAAAGCTGAGTAAAATGGACTAAAGTGGGGTTTGTTTTTTCAGTTCTAGAAAATGGTCTCGTATTGTGCTTCCACTTGCCATGGGGCATTTCAGCTGCAGATCTTTGTAGTGAACTGGTTAAGAGGGGAAAACTCTTTCACACAGGCTTTGCGTAGTACAACTATTGTTGTCTGAAAGAAAAAAACAAAATTTGGTCAAGACAGCACTCATAAAGATACATGGATGAGTTAACAATGTTTTTCCTAAATTCGGTCTCCCATGCTTGCACTCGAAATAGAGGATTGAATGAATGTACCTGCCGCTGAGTTTTAAGGGATGATGAAAAGAAATAAAGTCATCCAACATTACATTTCCAGTTGTTGTTTTTTCTGGACGTTGCCTTTGTGAGCATATAACATTGTCATAGGTTTTGTTTCAATCTCATCATCATCTTCCTAAGCGTTTTACCCTAAACGTTTTGCACTGACTGTATAAAATGAACGGGTTTTGTTCACTTACTAAAGAGTCATTATTTAGCTCGGCCTAGAGCTCACTGCTTTTATCAGACACACTTTAATATGCGTAAAAATGCTCTCGAGGAGTAAGTCACTGCCCTGCACCATTCATGTACCAAAGACTGACTCTGACAAGCCTCTTAATGATGTATGAAGATAAAAGGCATCTTTTGGAGAGGTGGATGGAGGTCTGAGCTGGAAGGTGCAGAATATATAATTAATGATTAATGGCACATTCAAAAAATTCCTGGTACTTTTAGTAAGTGTTTTATGGAGGGTTGTTTTGATCTCACTCTGTGTTTGTGTTTTCTCTGGTGAATGTTATCAGGGGTGGAATAACCATGAAAAAATATGTACCATATATACATCATCTTATTTTAGTTTTTAAGGGCAAAATTCACTTAACATATTCTCTCATACATATATGTTTATGTTAAGAAATTATGCAATAATTTTAAACTTTTGGTTTTTATTTATTTTTATTTCTTATCTTGGAGCAATGTACTCGATAATGTCTTATTCCATATTTTTTATTACAAAAAAACGACACCACAAACAATATGAAAAACTGGCAGATATCCGTTTCAAGAGTTACATATTGATCAAATTTGATAGTTTGCTTTCATATTCCATCCACTCTGTTTTGATAGAAATATAACATTGCTAAATACATTGTACCAACTGAAAATTATTTACATTCATTATGAATGTACAGTATTACTCTTTGTTTAATGTCAATACTTTCTCATTTTCATAGTTTGACTAATGCAATATATCATGTTATCATCTTATGCATAACATTTGTCTATTTTGTCTGTAGATTGAAACTGCTACAAAATTGCAAATTGGATTCCATACATTTGTGACTGGATGTGAGACTACCTTGACCCTTTAAAATTGAAGATGACGTTACTATGGAAACTCCTGGTGCTGCAGTCACTCATGGGGAGCCTTGCAGGTAAAGTATCTTATTAACAACTTTTGATGCATGCTAGTTTTCATGTATTTGGGCCAGTTGATATCATTTAAGATGCTATTGTAAAGATATTTTTGGAGCAAATTGCATAGAGCAATTCAATAAAAAAAAAAAAAAAGAACAACTAGTTACCGCCACCCAATGCAGATTGCTGGTATAGAAAACAGGTGCATAGAATCTCTGAGTTATCTCAATTGTTGTTATTTAAATTCAGTTAAATTACAGCTTCACCCTTGTGTCATGAAGTCACACTGACATTGATAATAACATAATGGACAATTATGTTTTTATCTTTTCCAAATTATATCAAGTTGAATCACATCAACAGGTATAGGTTCCATCACATTGAACCTTTGGAACAAATAATGTGTGAAAAATATGCATTTTGGTTTACTGCAGTGAATGCTGTCAATGGATGCATTTTAAGCTTTGTAATTTCTTAGAAGGGTGAATATTGCAAAAAAAAGAAACTCTTTTTTGCTGATAAACTGTTTAAACTGGTGTCTACTAATGCTGTCTACATGTATTGGTCATTATTTTGACATTTTAGTGTATGTTTGTTGAAAGCTTAAATTTGGGGCAAAAACCATGTGTCTGACTCCATCTTAAGGTTAAACACAATTTGGCTGTTTGTCTCCTCATTGGACGAGAAGTGATTTACTATGTCACTTGGAAAATGAAAGTTCATTTATATAGCCCTCTACAGTTGACTATGCATTCACTTACTGATGACACAGCATCAGGAGCAACTGGGGGTTCAGTATCTTGCTCAAGGATACTTTGAGGCGGTCAAAATGGGATGGGATTGAACCCACAGCCGCTGGGTTGGGAGACAACCACTCTACCACTGATCCACGCCACCACCACTTGCACAGCATAACGTAGTCACTCACTCAGTCTCACACGTCTTAGCAAGTAGTAGCGTTTTGCAAACATCTTTATACCGATTTTCAGGTTAGTAATTTATTAGAATAGCATTTGGTTAGTTTATTTACCATAGCTTGTTGTGGTCTAGGAATTATTTAGAAAATAGTTGTACAGTTGTTTTCACCCTCTCCGCATGCGCAATCTCAACGGTCCAACCCTTTTCAAATATTAGTGAGGGGTAAAGCAAGAGACTGATTTCTTGTTGAGTTACACTTTAAAAGTTAAAATCTTTGTCTTGTCTTCATTGGACGAAAACTGTACTCAGAAGTGCAAACATTCACTGGCCAACCAAATGGTAGTGACATAACCGCTCTTAAAAACGCCTTCATCTTTTGGCCAATCAGATGACAGTGATGTTAAAAGTTGTTCTCATTTTTATATGGGCACACCAAAAGTTCGTTTCAACAATGTGCTAAAAACAATTACTCATGTTATTGTATATTCAGCTTGAGATTTTTGGAGCATCTAGCCATTGCATATTTAATGTACTGACTTTTCTAACAGAAACAGCTTGAAAATGGGTTAATTTCAACCTCAAATATGAGAAACACTAGCACAAACAGCAAAATGGGTGAGTTTAAACTCTAGCCTTACTTAATACCCAGAAAGCAAAATATGTTTAGGACATTCTTTCTAAAAGGCAAAGTTGCTGTCTTCCAGTTGTTGTATTTTTTAATGTGAATAACTTAATTCTTTGAACTGTTTAATTACTGGCCAATTGCATCCAGAAAGAAAAAAACTAACAGGTGAGGTATGGAGTAATACAATTGTTCAAGATGGTGTTTGAGTGTTAAAATAGCTTTGGTCAGTGATTGTGAAAAGGATCCTCGCTGCAACACCATTTGCCATACATCAGAGTCCTATCCAAAGAAGATGAGTGCCAGCCCAGTGAATTACAAATGAGGTGAAACAGAACTATCTATCGTAGCATTTTCAAGGAAGGATGTGCCATTTGTGCAGCCTTTCTTTTCATTCTTGGCACATTGAATCCATTCATGATATATTGATATCTTTCCAAATATTCAGTGAGCTTACAGCAACTCTGAAAAGAGAAAATGTATTTGAATAGAAAGTTTACTGGACTAGTTGATGTGTCTTCTGTATCTTTTCCAGTTTTGGAAAAATTTTCACTTACCTCAGCCTTCACGAGACTTTCACATTCAAAAGAAGAGCAAAATAAGCCTGTTGGAGGCGTGTCCTCATAATATTTAATATCTTCATTTGCGGTTTGAATTAAATTTGTAGTTTAGGAGTTTAGAGTATGACACAACTTTAATAAGGCAAATAGAATAATAAGCAAATTGAAATTAAATATGGATCAATAGGCGAATATCAGTGCAGATACCAGCCTTATTTTAAGATATCTGTACTCGCGACGGTGAGCAATACCAGTATCGGCTGCCCTCTTGTGGCCATCTAACAATCAGGAACCAGAAATTAGAAGAAAATAAAATTGTCATTAATGTCATGCAATTTTAAGGTAAAATGCTATATTGGAATATATGATATAGTTTTTTTCTTTAAAATGATCTATTATCTACTTAGCTTGAATCTCATGTATCAAAAAATAGTACTGGTATCGGTACTTGGAATCAGTATCTGTGACTAAAGAGTTGAGTACTCCTACTGATATCGGTATGAAAGAAAGTGGTATCGAACATCCCTAGTATTAAATCAAAAGACCACTATACTATAACGTGAGAGATGCAAAATAAGTTCACAAACAAAAACTAAGATGACAAAATGTGTCCCAAAAAAAACAATAGGAAGAGTGCAAAGCAAAACTTGAAGAGTTGGACGATGTCACGGCAGAAGACGGAACAGCGGGACTTGAACCATCAGCTGGTTTAAAAGCCAAAGACCTTACAGATGAGCTAAAACATTCACTGTTGCCTTTCATCTGCCAATTCCTATCACCTGATACTGTGAAGTCAGTCTTAGAGGAAAAAAAACAAAACAAAAAACAATCTCAAAACACATATGGAATACATCCTTCTAAAGAGTCAACAAACACCTCCATCACATCCTAGCTAGAATCTCGTGAGTCCTTTTTACAAAACCTTGCACTGGGAAGCCTGGTGGAAAACAAACTGCTCATGGAATATTGTACAATTTTACTTGAATATTCAGACACCTAGTAGTGCATATGTGTGGTAGAGAACAAAAAGGGACGGAGATTGACTCCTTGACTCAATTTTGGTATCTTCCCTAACATTTAATTAGACCAAGATGTCATGGAAATGGCTCTGTGATCTGCAGATTTACACAGTGGCTGGGAGAGCACTAATGATGAGAAAGACATACTGTATAGCTGGGGGGGATTGCTCAGCCGTTTAGCCATGTGTCTCTCCAGCACTGGACACGCTGAGTGAGTCACAGTCTGCCCTTAGCGAGGGCAAAGTGTGCACCCCCGCAAGCCCTCTGTCATCACAAGGAGGAGAAGACCAGTGTAGAGGTCATGGCAGAGAATAAATGTAAACACAATGCATAATATAAAGAAATATTGCAAATACCTGCATGTAAAATTATTTTATTAGGAATCATTCAGTACCCAGATTATGTGTAACCTGCCTTTGGTTTGGTTTTCATATATTATTTGAGAGAAGCTATTAGCATTTTTTTTAAGGTAATCAATGAATTGTTGTTTTAAACTATACATTGGTTAATGTAATGCCACAGATATTTGAGGATGTTAAAGTGTTTTAATGTGGACTCTTTACAGTACAGGACTCATTAGTGGTGGAAAAAGTTTTGAATTTATCTTGGTCTCATAAACAGTACACCTGCCATTTGAACAAGGGTGTGTAGACATTCTATGTCTAGTTGTTTATAATGTGTTGAAGCTATTTTAGCCTGGCTTTTGGGTATTGTATAGCTACAACGTATTACCAGCAGTCTCTCATCAATCAGTATAAGCATTTGGTGTAATTTCGTGTGTTGAAGAATCAGTTTCAGGGCAGACGTTCCTAAACACATCTGTCTGTTTCTTTTTTGTTCCTTGATTGTACTCGAGCATATGCCTCAACCGGTTTTGTGGAAATTTGGTAATATGTTATGTATATCCTTTTAATCCTGCAAACTATGTCGCTAACCAGCAATGTGATTCAAATGACAATCTCAAGTACCCCTACACAGCCTGTTTTTCATGTCACCTTCAGCCAACACAGCTGAGAATTGTTATCAGGCTTCATGCAGAGCTTGCTGATTAGCTGAGCGAAACATGGAAAACAGGCTGGATAGGGGTGCTCGAGGACCGGCGTTGAGAGCCACTGGTTTCGACGGTGACGGCGTTTTGAGGGCTTGAATCCGCCAAAATTTGTATACAAAGTACATGGCCCAACACACAAAACTGCTCAGGTCACATATGCATTTACGTCACATGCATGTGCCAGCACAACAAAAAGTTAACAAACATGTCTGACTACAGTACATCCATCCGTCAGCCCTTCAAGGTGCTCTGCCTGCTAATCCAACAGGAGTCTTTTTTTTAGCCATCATTTTGGTTTTCACAGCGCAGATTATTAACGTAGGACGCAGATCCGAGATGAAGGTAGATATATGCATGTGCATGTACATGGCGGCGTGATAAATATGCGTCACCATAGGGACGCATATTTTCTCTGATAAACGCGAAATGAAAAGTGGAGACAAGACGCCACTTTTGTGTCTTCATTTCAGATTGTCGTCCTATAAACAGCCTCGATATGAATGTAATATTATTTGCTTTTAGTGGGCACCTGCAATCTCCTCCTTATGCAAGAATAACAACGAATTGGGAAAAAGGAGAGAACAGTTCATGCATTCAAAGAGATGGAGGAAACATTTTCCCAGATTCTAAATTTAAAAAAAAATCATTTAAATAATGATGATGATTATCTTGTTATATTGTGGTGAACATATAGTACATAGGCCTTTTGCCTGTCTAGCGCAACAGCAGCGCTCCTGAATTTTTCAAGAAGTGCTATCAAAAAATGATGCGCTCATGATGTGTCTGCATCATCGTGCTCACGACCCATGAAGGGCATTTCGTAGGTTGATGTGCATGTCAGATGGCCTGATATGTCCATGGTCTCTTCTCATGGCTGCGCCCTGATCTCTTCAGGCCATTTTACAGTGACAGGATGAAAATTGACCTCTGTCATTCCACTGGGTGAACAGCCCATAGTGAACCTGCCAGTGTCAGGCCACCTGAGCCATGCTGCCAGTTGGGCAGACCCCAAGGCTCCAAACCCTGCAGGGCATTGGACAACAACACCTCCAAACTGGCCCATCTGTCACATTTCATTAACTCATTCAAAGCCAAAAATGTGTAAAAACGTTTAACACTTTGTCCTTCACTCCCAAAAACGTGTTTACATGTTTATTATAAAAAAAAAATTATACAAGCGCATACAGAAAGCTTTGATGCAGCTTCTGTCATGAAGAGGTGGCTTAAAGCAATGGTAGTTATTTTAAAAAGCTGCAGTTGGCAACAGAGTGTAAGAGATCAGCCATGGCCATGTTGCAACAAGCTCTTTTTGTCAGTGTTTTCACCAGGAATGTGAATATTGACGAAACTTAGCTATATTATAATGCTAAACTCCTGCTGCAAAACAGAAACAGATAGAAATATACTTTTTTCCTGTTGAAAGAAGAGACTCAAATCTTTCTTTTGGTAGGTTCTATGTTTTTATAGCAATAGAACACAATATTCTGTGGGCCTTGCAAAACCAGTCAAAATCCAGTAAAACAACCGTGATCAAAGTGAAAATGGCTGGGAGTGAATGAGTTAAGTACTGAGTGTAAATATGAAGTACAGATCTTGATGAGAACCTAAAACTAGTTTTTAAAACTATTATAAAACTACATATTGATAATTTGACTCTTCAGCGATTAAACTTGGGATAGGTGAGTACCGATACCAGGTATTAGTATCAGGTTAATATTTTAAGGCAGGCTTCCTCACTCTTAGTCCTCGAGGGTCAGAGTCCTACCAGTTTTAGATGTTTCAGCTGATTCTATAGATCAGGATCGTTATCCGGGTTCTGCAGTGCTTGCTTATGAGCTGATTATATGAATCAGCTGTGTTGGAGGACGAACACATATAAAACCTGCAGGACTTCAGCTCTCCCGGACCAGTAGTGAGGAAGCCTGTTTTAAAGCATGTATTATTTAGTGGCATCTAGTGGTGAACTAATAATTCACTCATTTTAAAAACCCATGATTAATTTCAATAAAATGCAAAAAAATATGTTCAGTCACACCAGCGTAATTTTTTTTTCTATATCATTGTAGGTCTAGTAATATCACTGGTTGCACCGCGCCTTACAGGAGGATGACATGTTCAATGCCATCTTCTGCTACGCATACCCAAAGGAGAACTTTGCGAACGCAGTTAGCCTCTGGTGTTAGTTGCAGCTAGTGTCGGGGCCCAATGGGTCGACCGCCTCTTACCTTCCGCAGCTGAGGCCTGCAGGTGGTCATCACTGAGTGATTCGGGCTCCTGCAGCTTGTCTCCCCCTCTGCTTTGCTCTCGCTAGCTTTTATTAGCACTTCCCGCTAGACGCTCCAACTAGTTCTTGCTAGTCACGGTTGTTAGCCGCTCCAGTGAGTCCTTGCAAGTCACTCTTGCTCGCCGTTCATGCTGCTCCTGTCACTGGGTTGCTCATAGTCCAAATAATAATTGGTAGGAATTAGTGGTAAGACGGAAAGTGTGATCTGTCTGTCTGGTGCGCATGCTTCTAAATTGTTACATTCTATTAGTTCACCACTAGATGCCACAAAATATTACACACTGTGCCTTTAAGGTATAGGAGGCAATAATACAGGTGTGAAAACGAAAACAAAAACAGTCCTCCTGTGGCAGTTTGACACAGATGGATCATCGTCTCTGTCAGAAGGAAAGGTCTTTTTTTCACATTAAAAGTACTATATCTATCGGCATTTTAATAGCGTAACTTTGTCAATTAAATTTGTACGTCCATTTCAGCCTGTCTGTTCACAATTATTTGATTCAATTGTGCAGAATCCTCATCTGCGCTGAGCAAAATAATCCATCATTCAAGGACCCCATTACAATGTATTCACAGCGGGCGATCTAGCCGTTGTGTCAATCGATAATCTTCCTAATTCGATCCAAGAATCTTAGACATTTAATTTATGCCTGTTTGACATTTTATTCAAGGAACTTATTACGATTTACTACCAGCGGGCGATCTAGCCGCTGCTTCAATCCATAATCTTACTCTAATTCCATCCAAGAATCTCACGACAACTATTTTATGCCTGGTGTCATTCAGCGCAGCTTCATTTCATTTTAGCGCAATACCCAACAACGTGACGGCATTTCCGTAGATAATGCTTCCGTCACCACGTACGTGTACAGTTCAAACACCGTGGTAAAATCCGAAATCTGGGACTTCGCGTCCAACCAAACGACTTCAAAATTTATCACTATTTTCTTACACAAATTCCATCTTCAATATAATTTTGCAAGACAAATTTACTAGCCGCAGCGTTCTCGAACAGACAGAATTCCTAAAACGTGGATAAAGTGTCCACTTACCGTGATTAATGTGGCCGGGAATTCTATTCGTCCTTGAACGCCCCGCTCGCAAAACGTCGTTCTCCGTCGGGTCACCAATTTGAAGAGGAATAAAATTATTTTGTCCTCTTTGCGTGTTCCAAAACTTGAAGACAGATTTAATGTAAGAAAAAACACCTTTGCAAAAATGATTTTAATCTAACAGAGATCTCTGGACATCGTGACAGGTTCCAAACATCACATAACAGGTGGAATTTCAGAGTGCCAAATGTGCCTCTGCCGCATGTAAAATGGCTTCTTATAGTTAAAACCGACCGCCTCTCTTTCATTTGTAGACAAAACATACTCTCTGGGTACTTTATCATAAGCGATGGCGAAAACAGAGTCAGGGGTGTGGGTTCGAAGCAAATTCTGTTCTCAAGGACCAAATGTGTTTTCCCACAGAGAAGGAACTTCTAGACCAAATAATATGTCCCAGCTTTAGGTCAAATTATACTGAGTTCAACACTACTTGCTTTACACATCTATAAAACCTTTCAACATGGTTAATATAAAGAATTAAGATGTTAATAATGTATAACAATGGTTAATATATGAAAATAAAGAATTTAAATGTTAATAATATCTAACAGTATTACTCAAAAAGTGGTATTGAACATCCCTAATTTAAACACGTATCCCCATCTTATAATTATCTTCCATTAGGGTTGAAATCTGCTTGATGGCAGCATTAGTAAGAGCTCAGGTTTAGTTCCTAAAAATGAAGAGCATGTCTCGACATCTCAAGGTGCACTCACCTGCTCTTCCTCAGGAGAAGCAATTATGTCAGGAAGAGTGGGGGGTAAGAGACGTCCCCAGATGGCCTTCCTGTCGAGACCTGGCTAATTGGCAGTGTTACACATTCAGAGCAGGTTCAAGAGAAAGGCCTCACCTCTTGCTTTTCTACCGGCCCTACATCTTTGTTTGTCTTGTTTTGCTTTGTCAACACTTCCCTTTCATATGCATATCATGCATGTTTTATTCATGGCGGCTTGGAATAAAACCAGCCTTGTTATTGTGCATGTGTACAACTAGCACACAACAAGCTATGTATATGTGAAGTCTGAAATTTAAAACTCGTTTTGTGACACAGCCCCTCTTCTATTCCCCTCCCCTTCTCTGCTGTCTAAGAAATCAACAATTAATAAGAATAACATGCTGTGTGTGCACATTATCCAGGATTGTACATACTGCACTATTCTTGAAAATTGCAAGGTGGATAATGGTAGGATGATGCTAGTTGAGGGAAATTAAAAGCACACATCTGAGGCTGTTTGAGAAAAAAAATGACAGGACAGTTATCTTAAATCATTTTCTTTCCGTTTCCATGCTTAGCATTACATTCAAGATTATAATTTAGCAGTAAGATGACTTTTGTTACATTTTAGTTATGGGTGATGGATGATAAATCTGTCCATCTATTTTCTGCATCCCTTTTTGATGAGTGGTAGGGTACATCCTGTACTAGCCTGGAAACCAGACTAATCGCTGTAACCAGCGGATGAGTCAGGTCACTGTCTGCATCAAACGCATTTCTGAGGTGGGGCAAACCTTACCAAACAGACATGAAAAAGATCTAATCAGCAAAAAGCAGACGTGATGTCATAAAAGTTGGACGTATGTGTGAAAGAGTAGTGTAAATATGAAATGTATAATATTCATATGTAAGTAAGTGAGTAAACAGTAGCGGTGGGAGCATACGGGGTAAATTCAACATGGCTACTCAAAGAGAGACAGTAGTTGTTGCGGTAAAAATGATTCGTGTGAAAAAAAAGAAAGAATTGAAGATTTTGAAGACTGTTACTCACAAAGAATACGTCACAGCAAATAAACTGATTTGATTGCATGGCTCGTTTTGAGCCAGGCTGAGCAGACCAACTTTCTTTCGTTCAAGAAAGTGGGTGTGGCTTTGTCAGGCTAATCTTGGACATCCTGGAGTCACTTGCAAGGCAATAATCAGTTAATTCCATGTTGGATGGAAAAGGAGTGGACACAAATAAACTAGAGGACTATTGCTAATGAGACCTAAATATGACCCAAACTGAAAATACCAGAATCTAGGAAAAAAAACTGACATAACAAATTGGTAATTATCAAGAACCATGTCAAGTGTGTATATCCCTGATGAATAGATAACTATTTGATACATGATTTAGTGATTGAGAGTGATTCAAAATGTGTTATGCCAAATCTGTTACTCTGATGATTCACATGTTGCTTATGCCTTTAAAAATCAAACTCTGCATTTGGCAATTTATTATTATATTATATTATTAGTATGGGATTTTTTTTAATAGGTTTTAGGTGAACTAATGAATACACACACGCTCGCACGCACGCACGCACGCACACACACACAGACACATGCTCACCCACATACATTAAAAAAAAAAAAATTATATATATATATTTAAATAAAAATAAATAAATAAAAAAGGAGAGCAATGATGACATGTCAAATCGAATGAACAATACTGAGCTCTCCATAAAAAAAAAGGAAAAAAAAGTGAACTTACTTTTTGTGTAACTGTTGCATGCCTCAGAAGTACAATGTTGCATTTGGACTACTTATTCAGGTGGGGTCATATGCACTGATAGCTACAGAAAGGAGAGAGAGAGCTATTGTTTCATTATATACCGGGATTACACCTGTGCTGAAGTCTCGTCCTGGTTGTTAAGTGCCAGGTGTGTTGCATCAGAGGTGTTGCATCATATGTGCTCAAACTTGTATACCTGTTAGTCACTTGTCTGGGGAATTTGTGTGAGAGGCAACATAACATGATGATGATCAAAAGTCATGTAATTAGAGGATGATGAAACAAAAAATTAAGATTTATTTCCGTTTGAGCGTGATTCCTCATATAATTATAGTATGTCTCTGCAACCAACCCACAGCTACCCAAAACTTGGCAATACAGTGTGTACACTCCAGAAGGGCTTGAAAAACGAATTTACAGCATGCAGCAGCAGTAGAGTCATTAATTTTTCCCAACTGACAAACAAAGGTCTCATGCCACATAAAAAATAAATAATAATAATAATCTTTGATGTCCTTTAATCGGGAAACTCCTGTAGTTTCTTTTTCTTAAAGTATTTTTGGTCAAAATTGCTTTTCATGAGGCAGTTGGACTCCTCATGAATATTCATATATGTAAATTTGCTTAAATTAGCACCTAAAGTATATTCGACTTGATCACATGGGTAACGATCAAGGAAAAAGTAGCTTGCTACAGACATGGGCGAAAATAAATAGTTGGGTATGTGGGGTGGTTAGGGACATAATTCAGGATGAGCTCTCACGCTTACCACTAAAATGCACTCATTAATTTATTTGTAATTGATTTGATAAATAGATTGACCTTTAACTAATTGTTAAGATTACACTTTACCAGTAGAAATTACCCCTGGTATTTTAACACCTTAATTTGGCTGTGCATAAATCCATAGCCAGGATCTTCCAGAATCATGTCAAAATGAGGGGCTTGCCAAAAACAGAGCACTGAACAAAAAAATTTTAAAAATTGCCCTCACCCGCCCCCACCCCTTCCCCCCCAACTCCACTGCATTTTTAACTCCATATCCAGCCTGACCCAAATTACCCGTTGTTTTTATTTTATTTTTTGCTGCCAGTGAGAGAATTTTTTTTAAATTTTTGCCATTTATAGACAGGTTGTATGCAGGTTGGTTTACAGCTGACCCTGCTCACCCAGGACAAAGTCTATTCGACCCTCCTCCGTCAGGCAGGATGCTGCGGTCCATTCGGACCAGAATCTCTAGCTACTGTACATGCACAACTGCAATTCCTTGGCTATCAGAGTGATGAACACTAAATAAGCTGCTATCACTTTGAACTACCTACTGTATACCTGATGCCTGTTCCACATTGTTGTTGTTGTTTTTCTATTTACATTTCATGTTGCACCGTTGGACTGAAAAACAATGTTGGGAATGCACCTTTCCCTACAATGGCAATGATAATAATAATAATAATAATATTAATAATAATAATAATAAATGTATTCTGATTCTGTTTCAGAGAATGTGTTCGTTCAGGATGTGCCTCAAATGTTAAATGAAGCGCCTTTCATAGTAAATGTACGGTATAGTGCATCAAC
This sequence comes from Vanacampus margaritifer, assembly GCF_051991255.1. Taxonomy (NCBI): domain Eukaryota; kingdom Metazoa; phylum Chordata; class Actinopteri; order Syngnathiformes; family Syngnathidae; genus Vanacampus; species Vanacampus margaritifer. Next base: position 16,798,162 of record NC_135439.1, on the reverse strand, counting down.
GTGAATACAGAAGTTAACTGGAATGCATTAAAATGCAATTAAATGCAAGAATGTCCCAAAGCTAGTAAAGCGAAAGATAAATACCTCAAAGGCTTTTTTTCTTCTTCTGTTGCACACGTTTCACCACGTTTGAGAGAGGGAAAAAAACAAGATAAATAGCAATATATCCCCTATGGGGTTAACCTGTTGGGTTGAGCTGACTTTGTTCCCCCTCTGAGGAATATGCAAATGAGCAATGTTTTTACAGTGAGGGGAAAAAAAGAATCAGCCTGTCGCAAGTGTGAGTTGCCCACTGGGAAACCTGGTCTAGGTACCTGTGTGTGCGTGTGTGTGTTTTGGGGGAAGGGGGGTGGCAGGATTTGTGACCTACTTTTTATCACAAGAATTAAATAGGCGAGTACACGGTGAAAGACCCACTTGTGTGATAAGAAGTTTCCTGCAACATCTGTTCAGGCAACTGGAACAAAGTTTTGGTCACCCGTAGAGAAACTTGAGATGTAAAAGATATTTCTTATATACGCATTAGACATCATTTTGAACATTTATGTCATTCTCACTTTATGTATAATAACATGACTGTTTGCTTTTTGGTGGATATTTTTGTCATCCAGTGAGCACTGTCCTGCAGAGTCCGGTCTTCACCAAACAGCCTGGTAGCATTGTGTACCCTGTGGAATCTATGGAGAAGAACAGAGAGGTGGTATTCAGCTGTGAAGCTCAAGCAAGCCCACCTCCAGTTTATCAGTGAGTAGCAGTGGCAGTGGATGTCCCAGGAATTTTTTGGGGTCAATGATCCACCCCCGCACCACACCTTGACTGCTGTGTTAACTCTTTTTAATAAGCATCACACGGCTTTAATTGGTGTTAAAGAAAAGTTTAATTTGTCAAGTCTGAATGGGGCTTATTGGAAGCTAATACGTGATGATGCTAAGGCTTGCATACGCTAAAGCCTTGTGCTGCACGACCCCCATACAACTAGCCATCATATGACAGAAATATTTGGACGACAGTCTATTTTTCAATGCTATTTCCTCAAAAAAACATCACATTCTGTTTGAAATGTAACTTTAGACGGTCATCTTTAATTCAGGAGGTTGCACAGGAGGTTGAAGCTCAGGGCTATCTCAAAATTCAGAGTTTCTTCCCAGGACGGCCTTAATGCTTCTCTGTAGCAATCTTTAATTGATGCTTGTTTTTAGGTCTTGGTCCCATAACAGTTGTCCGCAGTAAGTGCAAAGCATATACTGTATATAATAATCATAACTGATTTGCCCGAGGCAGACATGCGGCATAGTTAATTTAAAGGTTTTTTTAATGCCACTAATATTTTTAAAGCGCGATTAATGACTGTCCTTGACTTAGAAAGCCTGTACTGGGGGAATTCCAGTCTTAACACAGAAGACATGTCCACGTAAAAATAATGCATTGTGGAGACCGGAGTCAATTTGTATTTTACAATCTTAAAAATGTGCAGAATTTCACAAGTTACTTCATACTTACTTCAGCTATTAATATGAAAAGACAAATGCATTGAGCATCAATGTCTTACAAATGTAATTATGCCATCTAGTAGCAGAAAAATGAGCTAAACACAAATCAATATCACACGTTTTTTTTTTACAGTACAGTACATCTTTTTAATTGTAACTAAATTTAATGAATTATTATGAAAAAACTGTATCCATGACTAAAAGATGCAGCCATATTTCACATAGTGATATGAGTTCTTTTTAAAACATCGATGTGTCATTAAAATATTTGAATGATGAATAAATACTAAAATAAAACTTTATTGTTTGACCCTTATCTTTTAAAGATTCTGACAATTGTATGTGTCTTTCGTATTACATTTCCAAACAGCATCAGAAAAATAATTATTAGTCATATTTCTTTTTTTGTGATTGATACAAATTAAGGCATCAGGCTTAACAAAGTGAACAGCCTGCCCAACATTTAAAGCCTCATAAGCCAGATGGTGTTGTATTTATACCACTGTGTACACGGTCTGTTACATGATTGCATAAAGCATGTGCCTTAAAGTGGAGCTGCTGTTGTTGCCTGCTTGCCTGCATAAATCACTGTAAATAGAGTTAACACTGCTTGACATATTCTTAAGATATTGTGATGAGGTTCCAGGACCCAAATAAATGTATCCTTCAATGCTTTGAATTGATCTGGCATCTTATTTAAAAAAAAAAGTGCATAAGTAACCTATGTAAAATAGGCATATAAATAATCAGAAAATAGTGTGGACACAAAAATACACACTTATCAGAGCATGCAGGAGCGCTACTAGGATGTGTCTTTGGTGCTCTTTAGTGGAGTTATCACCGAAGCTCTTAAAAAAAAAAAATAGGAAACAAAGGCACACAAAGTCGTTGTAGATAAAAAGCCTTTATTATAACATGGCCAGTTGATTCAAAAGTTGCCTATGCCTTTCGGCCTTTGCAGGCCTTCATCAGGATGCCTGCAAATATTTGTAAATAATTTTGGGCTGAAGATTTGGGGCAGGGTAGGGTTTGCCCCATTTTCCCCAATGTATTTCAATTGACAACAATTATATGCAAATTTTGTCTGTTTGTGGGCTGGGACAGTCGCAACCCCCTGCGGAGGTTGACTGTACAGTAAATAAATAAATTGTTTAAAGTGGAAGTAAATCGTAAAAATTTCTTGACAATAATATGTTATATGTGACTTCACTTTTCTAAACAAGTTTTACATTCGTAAAATATGAGCTATCAAGCAAAATCCAGACATTTTTATTAGTGTTGTCAAAGTTAAAGCGTTAATTGTTTAATTAATCACAAAAAATTATCGCATTAATCATGAATTAACGCACATTAATTTTGACCATAGATTATCTTTTAGCGTGACAGCGGATGGCTACGTTTAAGGTAGCACAGGTTGTGTTTGAGCAATAAACATAATTTCATGCATTAAAGTAAAGAATTTAATGAATGTTTGCGTATCACATTTTGAATATTTGTTCATGTCAAAATATCAAGATCATTTTTTTCCATTTTCAATTATGCAAGTAATTAACTGATTAGAAAAAGAGGAGGATGAGCATGTGCAGTGGATCAAAAAATGTTGAAGACGTCCTCATAACATCAAATGTCAAAAGAATTAACACATAACCGGTGCTCTTCAAATTTGGCTTTTTTATTAAGCGATTAATCGTGATTAATAAAAATTCTAAGATGTGATTAATCTGATTAAAAAATGTAATCGTTTGACAGCTCTAATTTATATCCATCTCAGGGGGCGGCCATTTTGGCACTTGCTGTCGACTGAAGATGACATCACAGCTGCTCAGGCAATGACCAATCACAGCTCACCTGTTTTCTGAAGCTGAGCTGTAATTGGTTGTTACCTGAGTCCTGAGGAACATTAATGTCATCTTCGGTCGACAGCAAGTGGCAAATTGCTCCCCACCCCCCTGAGATGGATAAAAACAGCGTGATTTTGTTGCTTTTTTTTGAGTAAGCGTTCACATTACCTATTAATTGCGACCTCATTCTGGTCTGCTGTGTGGATGTAATGCGTCCCCAAAGTGACCCGCGTGCGCAGAAGAAGATACAACGTCACTCACAACGCTGTGTTTGCCGAAGTAAATACGTATGGTCCAGCATGTCAGGCAAAAATCCGGATACATATCCGATCTAGGACCACATATGAAAGTGACCCAGGTCACATATGAAAAAATCGGAATTGAACCGTTCAGACTGACATAAAACTAGTCAGATACAGGTCGCATTTAGGCAAAAAATCAGATTGTTTTGCCTGCGGCGTGAACGTATCCGAATTTTTGCAATGCGACCGCAGTCTGACTGGCCAGGTCGCATATATCCGACCTCGGCATCATTAAAAATCCAATATGCGCTCCGCGTCGGGATTGCTAAGGAGACGTACGTGAATCGGCAAAGTTGTTTCAAGTAACAGTTGTGAATTTATATTTGACTTCAATTTAATCCCACTTAAAACATGAAGTCTAAAGATGACATTTGTGGTGGTGACATTGGTCATTTAGCCACGCAGACGGCTAATTTATTACTTGCGGCAATGACGTGACGTCATTGTTAGGGAGGAAAAAAAAAGGAGAGGTCTCTGTGATCTGAGGCGCTCGAACAGGCTTGCCTCATTTTCGCAAAATATTATTTCTACCTCCTCCTACGTCTTCACTCCTCTGTAGATATGAGATGATAAAAATATGAGCCCTGAAAAATATGGCTCTGACACGCTGGACCATACGTATTTACTTCGGCAAACACAGTGTTGTGAGTGACGTCGTATCTCCTCCTAAAAAATCTGATTTCACAAAAAACTCGGACCTGCCGTGTGAACGTCGCCTTAGGGGGGGTTGACTTCCCCTTTAAATAGATATTGCTCCATCTTCTAATTGGATGGGTGATTTTTATTTATTTTATTTTTTTTTAACTTTCTGATCAATTCCAAAATTCTGATTGTGTAAAGCCTGATGATTTTGAGATTTGTTTTCACTGGTCGCCAAATTCCCGTCAGTGACCCTGTTGAAGTTTTTTATATCTTCACACATCTACATGCAATATTCCCTGCAGTACAGTGAAAATAAAAGTATTTAAATCAATCGCAAATGAAAAAAATGTGTTCTCCAAATATACAGTATCAGGTCAATGCTGAGCCGTTGGACATCTGCTCCAATTTATAGTTAACTATACTCTGATAGTAGTTCATGACTGCTGGGATTAACGCATGAAGGGGACAAATTGTTGTGGTTCACACATACAGACAAAAACTGTATTTGACGAATTCACGTGATAATGTTGATGTAACACATTTTTTATTTTATGTTTTTAGATGGAAACTTAATGGCACAGAAATCAGTCCCAAATCCGGATCTCACTACAGCTTATCTGGAGGCAACCTCAGAATCAGTCATCTGAACAAAGAAAACGATGCTGGAACATATCAGTGCCTCGCCTCCAACGCTTTTGGAACCATCGTCAGCCGAGACGCCAGTCTAACATTTGCATGTGAGTCTCAATTGTTACAATGAACAAGAATTACAGCCAACATACTGTACTGGAACTTCATCAATGTGTTTTTAGCATTCCTCTTTAACAGCTCAAAACAAATCTGTTTATGCATGAGCTGTAGCCTTTACCAGCTGACTTTATATGCGTGAGGTGGAGTATACCATGATTTGGTTGCCAGTCCATGACGGGGCACTTATAGAAAAACACAACTATTCACAATTACCACACTGGCAAAACACACAAACAGCAAGTTGATGCTAAACATAGGAGTGGCGGTTGAAATTTGTGTTTGTGTCTGGAACTGCAAGTTATTTAATTTAAAATCCAAGACATGTTTTTTGTTCATGTTTTTATGATGTTCTAAACAATAGCTTTAAACCTTCATTAGGAACCAAACTTTTTTTGTGATTTCCATTATAATCACTGGCATTGGGCCGAAACCTCCTATGTCACAATTGAGAGAAAAAAGCAATTTTTTCCCACAAATCTATACTATTGATCAGTCTACCTTGTTTTTGAAAATTATTCACCAGTGTTGGAACTTCCCTTACAGTTGTTTTCTATTTCGTTTTGAGTTTTTTTTTTTTTTTTTAAATTAGTTAGCTTTAGTTAGGCCTGTGCAAAAATAGCCCAAAAATCCAATCTTGATTTTTTTTTTTTTTTGGTCATTCAGGACGATAAGGATTTTAATCGATTTTAATCTAATAAACACAACAAATGTTTATTTAAAGGTGTCATTTATTCAAAAATAAATCCTGTGAAATATGTTCAGACAACAATAATGTATACTAATTCTAAATCAGTTTTAACATAAACTTAACATGCATAATTAGCAAAATTACAACTCACAATAATATCTGGATTCAACAGAACATAAGAACAACATTTTATAATAACCCAGAAGACAAAATTCGATTTCTTGATTTAGCAATTTTTCAACAATTTGATTTTGAAAATAATTAAATAATTATGATTAATTCAATTTATTGCCCAGCCCTAGTTTTAGTTAGTTAAAATGCTTAATTTTAGTTTAGTTTTAGTCTTAGTTTTCTTTATTGTTTAAATGTGCATTACTTGTGTGCAAGATTTAATAAATACCATGGTAAAATGAAAAAAGTAACACACTTCTTACCTAGCTTTGCATTTCAGTTGAATTAAATGGAAAAGCAGGCAAGGCGAGCCATTGGAGCCAAAAGTCGAACATGCAAAATTGTCAGCTAGGATCGACATCGTCTGAAGGTGCTTTTCTATTGGCTGCTGCTAGATGACATCACTTCTGTTCGACATACTTTCAAACGTCCTTATTCCGGTTAATATCGAAATAAACATACTTAAATCACTTTTTAAAAACAACCCCAAAGGCTCACGTATTAAATGAATTACCAAAGATGAAAACTAAGGACAGTGTCACTATAATCTTGGTGTTGACAATGCCTTGCGCTCTTGAACAACAGCATGCTCTTTTGTGGGTTTTGGAGATACGTGGATTTGGCCCGACGCCAGCGATTTATATAACTTTCCATTTGTATGAGGTATTGGTGTACCATTTTACATAATCAGTGACTAGAATCAATTGACATACTAATCAAGGGCAGCAAGTATTGAGTGGGAGCGCCCATCAGTTATCCTAGCCTCAGGAGGTGGACAGCCACAACCCTTGTGAGTAGCATCATCCATCAAAAGTTTGTGACACAGAAAAGAAGAGGGCAAACAATTTGGAAAGTGGCCAATTCCAAAGAATAACCTTGGAGGCATTGTGCTGCATGTGGACTAACATTGTTTTCTGCTGAAAAATAAGTTTTGCAGAACAATGTGTTTATTCTTTTAAACAATTATGAGATGTTTGTACAGCAATTTCACAGTCTGGGAAGAGCATTTCTTCACTATGGTGAAGTTTGTAGTTAAGCACACATTTGAATATCTTACTGTTCCTAAAGCACACTGGTTTAAGTTCAATAATTTCCTGTTTTGTGCTGTGAAAATACCCTGCGACTTTTACTTTTACCGCCTTTTAAACCAATTAGTCACCAGCAACAAGATTAAAACTGCTCTGATGTCTAATTAAAGGGGATGGCTCACACTGAACTAAATGACTATTTTTAGAAGGCAGAGCATCTTCTTCAAAAAGCACTTTGCTCTCCTGAATACACAAGTCATGCTCAAACTAACTTGTCTGGATTTCATGAGGAGTTTATTACAGTCCAAAACCACACTATAAAAAATAAGCGCATGTTCTCTGACTTCACCAAAAGAGAAAACAGGCTTTGTCATTGTAGAAATGATTCTTTTTTTGTTTTTGCCGAAAATAAAAAAAATATTTAGGGACGTTCAATACAACTATTTTCAGACACATTACGAGTATTCAACTCTTCAGTACTCACCGATGCCAATTCCAAGTGCCAATACAATTAGTACGTTTGATACATAAAAAAAACACAAAAAAAAACAATGACAGATCATTTTAAAGAATGACCTGTATTCTGTATCCCAATAAAACAGATTTCCTCAAATTTGCATAAAATGAATGGCAACTTTCATTACATCCATCCATTATCTGAACTTTATCCTCACAATGGTCACGGGCGTGCTGAGGCCTATCCAAGCTGTCTTCAGGCAGTAGGCAGCCAATCACAGGGCACACGCAAATGAATAATCGCTCACACTCACACCTAGGCACAATTCAGAGTGTTGAATTAACCTACCATACATGTTTTTTGGAATATGAGAGGGAACCGGAGTACCCGTAGAAAACCCACACAGACATGGGGAGAACATGTAAACGGCTCCCAGGAAGGCCGGAGTCTGGATTCGATCTCACAACCTCTGCATTGGTAGGTGGATTTGCTAACCAGTCATTCACCGTGCCGCCCTAATTTGCTCATACGGCATATTTTGTATTGGATAAATAATTAATAATAATAAATAATTTCAAAAAATAAATAAATAAAATGAAACAAATAATCCAGTGGCCAGAAACAGTTACAATCAAAATATGTTGTAGTACAACCATCTGGTGAGAGGAAAACATTCCCTTGAAGGTGTTTTATAAGTATTAAAAAATTAAGAAAAGAAGAAACAACATGCTTATTTCTCAACTGATTTTCATGAAGCTTACTTTCTTGTCAACGCCAAAGCATGTGCTATCAATACAGAAAAGGCATTTTTGATTATTTGGTTTTAGTGACATCCACAAACATGTAATGCGGCAAGATTTTCCTTAAGTGTCATATCTATTCAAATCTACAGGGTGATTCAAAAATAATACGCCAAAATCATCATGCGATATTTAAAAATTTTTAAACAATAGAAATCTCTAGCTTGGACACGTGTTGTACGTACCTTCAAGTTTTTTTCCCCATTTTTTAAAAGTGCTCAATGTGGCCACCATCGTCAGAACGGACAACATCAAGCCAGTATGAGAATTCCTCCCATTCCCTTAATCCTCGCTTATCGGCTCGATGTTATCTGTGCTGCCGGTGGTGGCTACATAGAGCACTTGTAAAACATGGAATAAAAACTTGAAGGTATGTACAACACAGGTACAAGCTAGAGATTTTTTTGAGTTTTTGGTATTTGAAATGTTGCATGATGATTTGGGTGAATTCTTTTAAATCACCTTATGTATTTCAATAGAACAACACGTGTCCAAGCTAAAGTTTTTCACTTTTGAAATATTGCATGATGATTTTGGCGTATTTTGGTTGATAAAATGCATTGCATGGCGCAATATATGTTAATTAATAAAGTTATAAGGACGTGGCAGCCGATACCAGTATCGATCCCCGTTGTGAATACTGATTCGTTGAAATATAACTTGGTATAGGCCCGTTACCAATACCTGGTATCGGTCCTCACTCATCCCTAAAAATATCCGTTATCCATGAAAAACAACATGTGATTTTATTTTTTATTTTTTTCGTGAGCAGCAGATCATAATCTCCTTATTTATGTTATGTTGGTTTTATCCTATACAGTAGCATTCCCGAACAAATGTGCAGTCTCACTATTGTGGACAGACAATAAATAGTTTACCACTTTAATTTATCTATCATTAAAGTTACTAGTAAACAATATGACAATGAAACGTTCTTCCTAAATTACAACACATAATCTGACTTCATTGTACCACATTTGTTCTCACAATAATGATTATCTAGGACTGGATGACAACGAAGATAATTAAAAATAGCTCAATATCTTAAATTATGAGAATTTGAATAGATCAAAACATAAATGACAAAAGGCAACCAAATCAGCAAAGAATGTGCTCACCTTCCTAAGTGGCTGCAAGCGATGAGATGGACCACTTGAATAGAATGTGTATATTTATAGCTGTAAATGATTGCCTCCATTTTTTACCTGACATCATTAATGACCTCAGGGTTTATTAGAGAAGTAAGTATGTCTTCTGTCAAACCAAAGTCAAATTAGAAGGAAAACTAATTTCTAAGCAAAATGTCACAATGTCTAAAAGACAGAAATGGCAAATTTTGATCTTTTAACCAGTCCTGATTTTAAAATGCCAACACAGATTCCAACAAATGCTGTCTGTGAATGCTTTGCAGACCACTTCAGAAGTAAAATCCATGGCATTAGGCCCAGTTTTTTAGTTCATCAGAATATAAGAGTTAATAAATCTGTACAGTCACCTACCTGAGGAAACATTGGAAAGTTTCGCTCTGGTTGTTGGAAGGACACTTGGTCGAGTTTTCTCCCAGGTCAACCCAACAACCTGTCTTTTAGATCCAATTGTCACATCAATTATAAAGATATTTTGTGGATTTTTTTAGGTATAGATTTTAAATACAGTCAATTTCTCTCTTCAGACAGGTGTCTTTCCCGCCGTCTTTAAAATGGTGGTGGTGGTGTAAAGCAATTTAGACCCCAGTATTAGTAAAATACCGTCCTGTATCCCACTTACTGTTTTAAAGTAAAATTTTAGAAAAAAAATGTTTCCATCCAATTCAATTCTTTTTTTAGATACAAATAATAATGTTAATCTGGTTTTAGGATGAACCATAGTACCGAGACTGCCCTTATAAAGATTTTAAATGATATCCGGTGGAATATAGACTTGAAAAAACTTCCAGTCTTGGTGCTACTGGATTTAAGTGTTAGATCACCACATTTTATCAAACAGACTTAGAAACCTGGTGGGCATCTCTGGTCCTGCTTTTAACTGGTTTTGTTCATATCTCACATATTTCTTTGTAAGTATATGGATACATGTTCCTCAGGAACCCATAGTATTAAATGTGGGGTTCCCCAAGGCTCAATTTGAGGCCAATTACTTTTTAATCTTTCCATGCTTGCCCATGGGGATGTCATCAGGAGACACTGTGTCAACTTCCACAGTTACGGTGACGATGCAAAGCTGTACATTGTCATCTTTCCTGATGACATGGTGCCTAATGATACCTTTTTAAATTGTATTTTAGATATTAAGTTATGGATGGCAGATCATTTCCTACAGCTCAACCACGACAAAACAGAGATTTTAGTTATCGGTCCTGAAGGTCAGAGAGAGAAACTTTTACCAGAACTATACGAGATGTTGAACCCTTTCAATGTGTGAAGAACTTGGACGCCATCTTTGACTCTGAGCTTGATTGTATTCCTCATATTTAGAATGTAACCAAGATAGTTTTTTACCATCTTAAGAATATTGCCAGAGTCCGCCCGTTTCTCTCGTAGACCAACACGGAGATGCTCATGCATCCTTTAATTTTGTTGTCGTTAAGATCACTGTAATGCCTTGCTCTCTGGTCTTCCCAGAAAGAATATTTTAAGCTTACAACTACTTCAGAATTCAGCTGCACGTGTGCTGACTGTGACCAGAGGGCGGGAGCACATTACACCAGTTTTAACACTAGCACTACTAGAATTCTAAAACAACTACATCTCCCAGAGCAGTCATTTTGACGGCTTGTGCTCTCGCACTCTCGTAATCGCCTAATATGGTTATTACTCGTTTTGAGTAGCTAATAAAGCCCCTCTCTTGCTTTTCTGCGGAAAACGGATGTATTAATTTTGATTATCAGGCTTGTACCGCCAAAAACGTCATGACTCCATCACATCTAGGAGCATATTCTTTACTAGTATAAGCTTTTTCTCTACCTTGATCTGTGTCGCCACTTCCAGTGGAGCCATACAGGCTCCTCTTAGCCAGGAGTGGGCTGGTCCTATTCGGACTTGCTGTCTGAAACTGCCAAGCGAACCAGCGACCACTCTATGTGATTCGTCAGACTCTCTTTCAGCTTCTCAGATTGCAGCTGTGTAAAGTCTCCTCTGTAGAATAGTTTTTTTTTTTTTCATTCAACATGGTGATAAAGCTTGTATCCAAAGCCAAATCCCTACGCGTTGAATGGTAGTTGCTACGGAAGCCCAGCGGCGCAACCCCGCGGGTCCCAGCAACGCGAAAGATGTACATTGAAATGAATAGAGCCATCAAATTGACTGTCACGGAGGTAAAGTAGTAATGACTAAGGTAATGATCTAAATAGTTGAAAATTTTTAATACAATATAATGCCAGTGCAGTAATGATATAGATACAGAGAGAGGAAAAGTCAAAAGACCAGGAACATTGTTGATCTATGTAAACAGAGTAACAACAAATCCAATTTTGAGAACGGCTGTGGGAGATCTAATGTTAAAATTGCTGCATTATCTGTTTCAGGGTTGATTTTAAGGTGCTTTATTAGTTTTAAATGTCTTAAGGGTCTTGGGCCATCTTATTTATCTGACCTGATTTTGCAATAACAACCCTCGCGGCTCCTGAGGTCCTCTGGCAGTGGCCTTTTAACTGTTTCTAGGGTGAGGACCAAAATACATGGTGAGGCTGCATTTAGCCACTGTGGTCCTCACTTATGGAATAGCCTGCCTGGGCATCAGGTCCACAGAGACTATTGTTATTTATAAGAGGAGGCTCAAGAAGACACACTTTTAAAGTTTGGCATTTAAATTATCTTTTTTTTTTAACCGCTTTTTTTTAGTTAGTTCCCAGTTCCTTTTACCATATTGTATTTTAGCTTTGCTTTTAGCCTTTTATTTTGTTTTCTTCTAACTTTTAACAGTTTTATTTGGTTGTATTTTAATTTTTAGCTCCAGTGTTTCCTCATGGGGGGGCCTCACACTGGGAGAGGTGGCTGGTCTTGACACCGCTCCCTGTCGTCATCGGCCGTCATCTCTCTCAGTGTGGATTAGCTCCTCCTCGGTGTCTTTCCTCACGTGGTTTCTCTGTGCTCTGCTATGTTGATAATGGGTATGTTGTGGGGAGGGTTGGCTTTTCTTTTTATTGTACTTTGGATTTTTTAATTGTTCATCACCTTGACTTGCATTTTAAGGTATGAAAGGTGTCATACAGGGGTGAAATTGGCTAGAATATCTTGCCAGAACTCCCTGACAAAGGTCGCCGCGCAGCCATATTTTTTATTTATTTTTTGGGTGGGAGTCAAACCTCCTCAAACCACCGAAATGCAAAGAAAACGGCGTATGGTAACCAATAACACACAATAAAACACAACAGGTCTTATATATGCATCATACTGCATTACACATACTGTAACCTGTTTGTAACAAGGCATACGTGAGAAACTTATTTTGATTCAAAATTCTATTTTTCCAATGATGTGCAAAATAACAGATAACAAAAACACCGACGTGTGCACATCGACGTGACTTGTCCGATACACAGAGAAGGGAGCAGGTGGACAGAACTCCGTGGAATAAATAAAGAATAGATATCGGTGGAAACGGATTACGCTACACAAGCACTTTATGCTACGTTCACACCAAAATAAGTGGAAGCGTACCGCTTTTGTGCTAAAAGTATTTACCCCTGTACAAAAATTGCATCCCCTGCCAAGGGATATTGTAACTTTTACCACAGAAAAGTGGAGTTTCTTTGAAAAGGTTCCTTGTAAACAGATATTTAAACTTCAAACATCTGGAACACAACAGAAAAACAGTAACATTTAGTTGTCTGAGGTTTTTCTATGTAGGCTATATTTGAGATTTCCTACTGCGTGCGTGGTCCTTGAATGCACCTAAAGTCCACTGCAGCGCGAGTGCTTGCATTTCTTTTGCTTCTCTGTGATAAATACTTTTTTCTTGTTTCAAAAACAAAGCCCACGCATGTTTTCATGTATGTATTGAAAAACATGTGTCCCCGCAGGAGGGGATTACATTTTTTACTGGGTAAGTGACTGTCCATGTTGTCCAGGTGATAACAGACAGGATGTGTGACGTCGTCCATCCCCGAAGCCGATGTGGCACATATTTCAGCCCATCAGGCCGCAAGGCGAAATGCGAAGAAAGTTAAAATTTTTCAACTTTGGTGAATATGCGGATTTTCACCACACCGTGTCTTCCCACGGTTCCAAACGCGTCCTCCACGCTGCCCCACGCACTTTCGCACCCGTCCGCGCTAAATTGTCTATATGCAATCGCGCCGCCTAAACGCTCCCCCCACTTTTGGTGACTTGTTGTGTATGTAATTCTAAAGTTAGTAGATTGTTTTCTTCTTGTATGGCACCCTGGCAGGTTTTTTAAACATGGGGTTTTGACAGTTGCCATCATATTTTCGGGACCGAAGCACCTCTCCGGATCGTTCCGGTCCCGAATCTTTTACCGGAAAGTAGTACCAGTCCGTTCTGCCCATTTTCATCCCTGGTGCTATGTAAATAAAGTTTGATTAATCGATTGATTGATGTGTTCACACAGTATTTTTCTACAAAAATGTGCAGTGTCCACATGCAGTTGTGTATTTCATGGCTATGTTATTCAATAGAACTTTTGATATCGTAGTTGAATACTAAAATATTTAGCTGCAGCCCTACATTCAACTCCCCCATTATTTTGTTGTATTTTTATTATTTAATAAAATCCTTCCTTCAGGTCCCTGGGATGAACCGGCAACAAATTTCTCCTCAAAATTTCAAAGTTGCTCCTCAAATAAAATCATTAATTTGCAAAACTGCCTCTAAAAGGAAAAAAAAGTTATTTCAAGCTTTGTATCATCTCCATGAAGGAGTGCTTTAGCTTTTTGTTCTCTTAAATTACTATAAAGGATGGCATGACACGGTCGTGTATTAGCAGTTGCCCTTTATATTATCCGCTTGAATGTTCTCCTTTCAGTCATGCAGTGGAGTTAATTAAACTAAACCAAGAGTAATAAAGAAGACAGATGACACTGGCCCCATGCATGTACACCAAAGCTCTGCCTACAACTGAAGGCTGCGAAGGTCACAGCCTAACAATTGATGGAACTGTCATGCTCTCATTGTGGAAACCAACCAACACAATCAACAGTGTCTGCATTGACTCTTCACCGGTGCTGCGTTCCAAAAATGGCTGGCTGGAGAAATATTAGTGGCCTTGTCTACAAACGGCCAAACCTCAGAATCTAATCTGAACAGACCATCATTCACTTGTTGTTAATGTCATCATTTATGCTTGTCTGATAATTGGAAAATACGGAAGGCACTTATTGACTTCTTCTTGCTTGAGGAATATTAAGTACAGGGCCTGTCATCCTCGTCAATGCTTGGCATGTAATTTATTGTCAGACATAGGCACTTGTGTCAACACACTACGGGTAATACGGATTGATTGGCAAGGATTGGCATATATTGCAGCAATAGCTAGTGAGATATAGCCATGTCATTTGTTAGAAACCATTCTATTTTACCAACCATTGTCAATACAAACATAGAGCAATATTGAAAATATTGCTCTATGTTTGTATTTACAACACAGAAAAAGAGACCACATTTTTTTTTATTCAGGCAAATTATCCGTAATTTTAGATAACCAACACAACATTTCGCTTCATAACTTCTTACGTTTTGCACAACTGACCCCCTGCTAAGCCGCTTCTCATTCTCATATGCATTCTGTGGTTGACATCTAGTTTTAGTTTACACCGGATGAAACAAGACACATGCAGACCAAAATAAAATATCTGAACCGAACGGTCTAGACACCGAATGTATGTATATAACCCCCCTTTATATGGGGTACTGGGTTTGTTGCCTCACTATTTTACGGATACTTTTTTTAACAATTAATAATGGGCATACTGTATATAATTTGATACCGCTTTTTTCCCCTTCAGACCGAAACCACAGTACGGGGCAAGACCTGCATAGCCTAATATTGCATTTATGTAAAATTGCACAAAATGAATGGAAATGTTCTATTCTCCTTAAGTCTTCTTAATAACAATTTTGTTCAAACTGTCTTCTATTTTAGGTGTAATTCCACCGTCAAGCTGTCATTAGAGTGTGGAATTTCTATATCCATAGTTAGGGCTGTGCAATTAATTGAAATGCAATTACAATTTCAATTATTACATTCCACAATTACAAAAACAGCATAATTGTGAAAAAAAAAAAAAAAAAAAAGATTATTAATACTAATTTTGAGTTGTTTGAATTGATTAAATTCATACATTTTCACATTTTTATTATTTAAAAATAACTAATTTAATAAATTTTGTTTAATTCAAAAACAAATTTGCATAATAGTGTTTCAAATAATTTTATTTGTCTTAATATTTTTTACGTGTAAACATTTTCTCGTTTTTACCCCAAAAATAATCGTGATTTAAAATATTGCCAAAATAATTGTGATTACTATTTTCTACATAATCGAGCAGCCCCATCCATAGTCTATGCCACAATGCATTCCAGTTCCATACATATGTGTGTGTTTTGTTGTTGTTGATCCTTCCTTAATTATGTTTGTTATAGGCTAATTTGTACCCTATCCATCCATCCATTTATTGTTCATTTTAGTATTTGTGATTAGCACGTAATTTTAGATTATTATTTTTTTTTACGTATTTTATTGGCTGTCCTTCACAATGATGTTTAAAGTGTTGTGCCTATGTCTGTTCGTCAGGGCTGGTTGAAGTATAATGCGTTATGCTGGCATTTGCAATGCATCCATGTCATTGTCTAAATTGTGAATCATAATCTGGGACATGATTTGTAATGTCAGACAAGGTTTGTGGTAACTGATACTAATGGGTTCAGACGGGCCATAACTTTTACTTGTTGCAAGGCCATTAATCATTGTTAGCCATTTTCTTACTGGAAAGTAAACAGATTACAAACATATTTTGTAAAAAAAAACAAAAAAACTCATCCTGTCCTTTCTACAGTATATGTAAATTTTAATGTATGCTATTTTAGGTATCCAGTACATGCAGATTTTGCTTTAAATTTTAAATGCAAATTGTTAATTTACTGTAAAAAGCCCCGTGTATCTGAAGGCAGTAGTCAGGCCTTGTTGTATGTTGTATTTTTGTAACTGCATCCCATGGCACAACAATGCTTCCTTTACTCTTTTTTGGGCTGGTGGAAGGCAATTGATAAAGTGGAAAGGAACGAGAGAGTTGTACTTCTACGCACCAGCATAAGTGGAGCTACGTCTGTCTGAATTAATACAGAGCAAATCAGTTGTTTTTCCACACACTTCGCAAATCATAAAGCTTTGATGTTGGCCAAAAAAGACCCAAAATGCTATTTTCTGAGTAGATGCCGCTTGTTCTCGTCCACTTTGTTTGGGGAGGCTTTTATCTAACCTTGTATCAGGCCCTCAGATGAAAGTAAGTGGTGCAGATACTCAAAAAGTGTACTGTTGTTTGGTCTTGAACAGATTGTCTCGACAAGACTAAAAAATGTGCACTGCCTTACGCTTTGTTTGATTGAGATTTGCCTTGTCTTTTCAATGACTGCTCGGGAAAATGGTGAGCAAAAACACCCAATGAACTTTAAATGTAGTGGTGAAAAAACATTTAATTCTGACGGTAGGCAAAACTAATTCCACTGAGCAATTTCAGTAACTACAGCCTATCCATGATCATCATCAGCCACTAAGATTGTGCTCTAAACTGAGTAATCTATTATGAATTGGCTTGTTCATTCAGGGTTTCAACCTCAGCACATGCCATTAAGGAACAGATATGTCCCACCTCCTCAGTCACATACAGAGGGAATGTCTGAATGTAATGTGTTAATAGACTCTTCGTTTTTCATGTATGTGTGTTTGTGTGTCTGTGTGAAAACCATACTGGAAATAAATTTGTAATATTAAGTGGTAGCGACAGGTAGCCTTAAATCTACTTTCTGTATCGCTTAGCTTCTCTATAGTCACAAGGACGCGAGCCTTTGAACTGATTGCCAGCCACCTAACTGCAAAGCACATATAGACAAACAAATATCCACACTCACAATTTATACGGACAGACAATTTGGAATCTTCATTTAAATAAAAAAACAAAAAATTTTGGGGGAATGTGGAGGAAAACCTACGCAAGCACAGGGAGAACATGCACATGCCACACAGAGAGCCTGGTTAATTTAAACCCCCAATGTCAGAACTGAGTGGGACCAACTCGGAACCTGTCCTACGGTAACCACTTATGTTATTTTTCATGTAATCAGTCAAAGTCTCTTGAGATTTGAACGTACTGTATCAGGTTAATGTGCTTGGTCACATGTAACAAGCTGTCCGAAATGCCCAATTTAATGTTTGTGGCTCTCATCATGGGGCAACTCAAGGACAATGCAAATACTGTACAATTGTCAAAAAGTAGAGAAGAATAGTGTTCAATGATGCTTATAGAAGCTATTGAAAACCCCACATTGCCCCAATTTAGTTAGTATCTTTTGTTTGGCCATACCAATTTAACTCATTCACTCCCATTTTCACTGAAGCAACGCCCTTTGCTCCCGGCTGTTTTGCTGGATTTTGTCTGATTTTGCGAGGCCTACAGAATATTCAGTTCTATTGCTTTAAAAACATGGAACCTACAAAATAAAAATTAGAGTATCTTCTTTCATCAGGAAAAAAAAAAAGTATGTTTGTATCTGTTTCTGTTGAAAACAGTGGGGGAAACAGCTTGTTGCAATGTGGCCCTGGCTGATCTCTTATACTCCACTGCCACCTGTTGGCCATTTTATTAAATAACTACCATTTAAACCAGTGGTTCTCAACCCTGGTCATTGAGTACCCCTATTCAGCCTGTTTTCCATGTCTCCTACAAGCAACGTCAACTGTGAAAATAAAGGAATTGCTCATTAATGTTGCAATACTTTTACATTACTTGTGTCTTTTCAGACCTGGAAAACTTCAAAACCCACAGAAGAAGTTCTGTTTCAGTCCGAGAAGGTCAAGGAGTGGTTCTGTTATGCGGCCCACCACCACATTCAGGAGGTAAAAACTTACATTGTTGTGTTCACTTTAAACAATGCACAAAAGAGTAAATGTTCTTAGTGTACACTTGGAATGTTGAGAGTATTAACAGTTAACAGTTAAATAGTTGGAGAGCTATTAATAACAATTGATGTTTATAATGAATATTCCTGATTCAGATGCATCTGCACCAGATTGTTCTCGTCAAAGGGCTTATCAAATATTAGGATTCAATGTGACATTTTTAGGAGCAGTTTGATGAATTTGTTGTGACTCTGGACTTGTCAGTGTCACAAATCTTACTTCTATCTTGAAGTTCTGCCGTCTGTGGTGTCACTTGTCTGTCATCAGATCTGATATGATGCATCCACACATGAACCCGCACATACTACACACAATATATATGGATAATTCTACCAATTTGATACACCCCTCTAAAATGACAAACTTGCTCAAATTACCTTTTGTTATATCTTATTATTAATAAAGAATTATTCTTTGTTAAGACACTGATCAGGATTATTTCTCAAAAGATCAATTACGCAAGATTCAATTACGCAACATTTTCTATAAATTTCTGGAAGTGTTTCCGTTTTACGTATCACTTCTCCAACATTCCCAGGAAATCACAACATCCCATCACTGGTGAACTAATTTTACAACTGGCTAGCAGTTAACTCGTGTCCTTGGGGCGACACGTTGGTGACCCAGGATGTAGTCTCTCTCACTTTGGTATCAACAAATAAGAAAATAATAGGGCTGTGTTTAAAAAAAATTTTGAGCCTGATATAGATTCATAAAAACCATGAATCGGTTATTCCCTTAAATCATAACAAAATAGAATTTTAAAGGCCATTTTTTTGTATCTTACTGTTCAGATGAATTTAAAAGTATTGTCTTACATTTATGAAAAACCTGACTTATTGCCCTCATAAGACAATTCAGAATCTTTTTATTTATATTTGCAATTATTGAATTTGAATTATGAAAATATTTTCATCTCATCCTTGCTCATGTCAATGTCTTTGTAACACTTAAATGATTATAACATTACTTTCATTAATAAACTAAATGATTTAACCAATTATTGCCTCTGCAAAATTGTATTTGGAATTTAATGTTTGTGGAGTTTTTATCATGTCCTTGATATTTATAAAGAACTGATGTTGCATAATTAATCAATATGGGATTGAATTGAAGCAAATTGAATTGAAAAAAAACTTAATCAAACTGAACTCTTGTGACTCAAAATCAAAATGATTGAGGAAATTACAATCGATACCTAGCCCAGGAAAATAATGACCTAATAATGAAATAATAACCAACACCCCCTCCTCCTCTTCATTTTCAAAAATCTCATTACATTTTAATCACATTCTGTGAATGAGTGGCACATTCAAGGAAAACCTCTGCACATCCCTATTCAGGACCATATGCTTTCAGACCTTCCCGTAGTGGTGGGAAGCCCAAGGCTCTAGTGAGTTTCCACCTGCCAGAGGGAGGTCTCAACGGACACATTATGCATGGCAGGCAGCTGTCTTGGCCTCTGGATGGAGCATGTGCCCATCCATGCAGCAAGACATGTTCGGACAGAAGAAAGAGATGGAAAATGGGTGGGGATGTGGAGTGAGTGGGGCCAATTTCAAGGGAATTACTGTGTTTTCCCCGCTTGTAGGAGGAAATCGCATCTGCTGTACTGACTTATGAAGTATGAATGTATGTGGACGTCCCTGTTTTGGATTGTTGCACTTTGTCAGTCTGTTTGTTTTTATACAAATGAAAGCAATATTTTGTACTGCATCGTTGCCTTGTGTGATTGACATGCTAAGAATAGAGTAATCATTAGATTAAAGTGAAGTCCCAATACCACTCAGGGCAGGGGTTCTGCACCTTGTGTGAGGCCTACCACGGTCAATCTGGGCCTGGGGTCTCTGGGATGACACCACAACCTGTGGTCGTGGGCTGTTATCACTCTCAGTGTGGATGAGCTCCCCTTCAGTGCTTTTCCTCACATGGTTTCTCTGTGCCTTGCCATGTCATTTACATAGTTCTGTAAGTTGATCCAACTAAGTTGATTGCCAGCTATTTTAAAGTGATAGTGGTTAAGATTTAGTGTCCTTTAGTGCTGAACTAATATTTAATTCATTTGAAAAAAAATCATTATTTATTTTAATAATATGCAAAAGAAAGTATGTTCTATCACTGTCATGATTTTTTTTGTTGTATATAATCATAGGTCTAGTAATCACTAATTAGCCTATATTACATTTGTTACATGACTCTTTAAAGGAGGTTGATATGCTTCACCGCCATCTTGCTTCAGGACAATTTCGCAAAAGTAGCTAGCCCTGGTTGTGCTTGTAGCTATGACAGCCGCTTACCTTCCACAGTTGGGGTCTGCAGGTGGTTGTTGCTGAGTCCCATGATTTGGGCTCCCGCCGCTTGTCGCCCTCTGCTTTGCTCTTGCAAGCTTTCGCTAACTTCTCCCACTAGCCGCTCTTGCTAGCTGCTAACTCCGGCTCACTCGCTCATGCCCAATGGTAGGCTTTCAAATTGTGGTCTCTCTGACTCACCATAGTGCACGTGCTTCCAAATGCATGCTCTTCGGCTGCATTGTATTATTTAGTGACATCTAGTGGTGAACTTTTACACACTTTAAAGCATTTTGACTGATTTCTCAAGACCCGCAGAATATTGTTTTATATGATTATTTATACCTTGAATCAGTGGTGTAGTCCAGGGTATAAGCGGGTACAGTATACAGAGTATAACCTCCGAGGCGCTCCTAAGGGGATGATCAAATGAATCTCGAATGTGTCTGGTGAATGACGAGAGCACGGCGTGGGGGAGAGTGACTGTCCACATTGCATGTTGTTTCTTTAGGAACGCTACGAGGCTTAACTTGCTTTCTCTATAGGTGTTTTACATTGCTCGGCAGAGAGCCTGCCGCCATTCTACGTCACTATGCACTGAATGCGTTGCGACTTTAAAAAAACAATGGCGGCATACGCCTAAACAAAAGTTTCTACAAAATGCATTAAACTGGAAATTATTTTTGAAAAATGAATCTCATAGTTATGTTAGCAACAACCAAATAAATAATATAAACAGTCGGGGTTCCTTTTAACTCTTTCACTGCCAGACGTTTTCAGAAACGGGTTGTCCCCCACTGCCAGCCGATTTAATATTTGTTTATGGAAACACACATACTACCAAATGAAAGATTGGACTCTCAGCTTTCATCAGAAAAAAAAAGTTTGTTTCTACCTTATTCCGTTCTTCAGTAATCAACAATAGAAAATGGTTACTTTCACCGAAATTCTCTGTTTTGAAACAAAAAACGGAGAAAAAGAGCTTTTTGTGAAACGATGTTATTTCATGCACTCTAGTGAATTGTACACTTCTTTTTGTCCATGAATGATGCCACAAACACCTAAGTAGTGCTTTACTTCTGTAAAACGCTTTCACCAACAATGAAAAAGTGTTTTTTGATTGCAAAATACGTTTATTTCCATTCAACAGTGTAACAATTTGACAAAACAATTTCGCAAACTATTTACAAATGTGTGCAACTGTGGTACTACTTACAATTATGTGGATGCTTCAAATACAGTTTTTCCTTTTGTAACGCTCTCCTGCGTGCAAGGAGACGCCAGGACTCGCACAACAGTTTACTTTCACTTTTGCATTGGTCCGTTTTGCGTGCAAACGTTACACTTTCTTGACGGGCTTTTTTTCCGGGGAATAAAAAGCAAGTAGCAGACTGTACACACTTCCTCCGATGAATATTCATTGGACTCGGGGCACTCTCCGTCGTCCGATCGAACGTCCGCCTGTGCGTGCTCGGCTGTGCTCCGCGTTACGACACCGTCATAGCCGCCGCGTCAGCGGTTCCAATTTCGCCGTCAAGCTCGGATTCACCTTCATCATCATCGATGATGATCATCGTCGTCATCAATGTACTATTTTAGCGTTGGTCGATGCCTTTCGTCTTGTAAGTGTAGAGCTGCTTGCAAACGCTCGCCATTGCCCGTTCCCTCCTCCATCTAGCTCCATCTAACGTCTTCTACTGCCGCGTCAATGCTTCCCAACCACGGAGTCACCACCCTCATCTTCATCATCGATGATGATCATCGTTGTCAACAATGTGCTCTTTCAGCGATGCTTTTGGTCTTTGAAAAAAACGTCTCGGGCGTGAGCTCCTCGCGACCGGCCGCCATTTTTCCTTTGTCTTCCATTCTCATCTCCTGCTCGACGCTCTAGCTCCGCCTCTACTAACGCCCACCCGATCTTGTCAAAAGAGAGTCATCGCTGCCCTCTAGGGGCCAAAAATAGTCTTTAGGCACAACAGACCGGCTGGGAACTTTCACCACAGCTCCGGAAGCCTTGCCCGCACCCGTTTCAAAAAAATAAATAATAATAATTGGATGACGTCTTTATACGTCATTGGCAGTGCTCCGTAGGTTTTTACTTGACGTCTATAAACGTCAATGGCAGTGAAAGAGTTAATGTATTATAAAAACGTAAAATTATTCTTATTTATTATTATTTACTATTATCAAAATTTTGCTATTATCAACAATTCGGGACATTTAGGACATACAGTACATATATCATGGAAATATTTCTACAATGGTCGCACCAGATGATAGTTGGTCGCACCCATTAATATTTTTAACAAGCAACAATTAGCCACGGACTTCCGGGTTTCACACATCAGCGTTGTTTCCGGCCACTGAATGTCGCGTTCCAACACTCGCACCCCCACCCCTGCGCCACCCTACCACGCGCTCCCGCCCATCCACGGAAGCGCGCAGGGCGTCTCAACTCTCTGAAATGCTTCGGACAACTGAGACAGACATACTACACACTCGCACCCGTCAACGGGAACGCGCAACCGAGGGGCACAAAGGCGTAAGCGCAAGAGCTATGACGCGGCCCACACAGGAAACGAAACAACAGCTGATGTGGGAAAACCAGGAAGTCGGAAGTCGGATACCCCCATATCACCACTACTAAAAGGGGCATTCTTTTTTCTTTTCTTTTTTACATAGTTGTGAGGCAGTATAAACCACCTGATAGCTGCTCCTATGGGTTCTTGACTGTCTTGTGGATTATACAAATTCCTGTCTTTAAATGTATTTCAAAAGTCCCAATTTCGTTATTTATTTTTGGTCGCACCGCATGATAATTCATACAATGGGCATCATTGGACAAATTTATTTTTCAATGACCCATATACAATCAGTATTCAAATCAAATTTGCCCATTTTATCGTCCCTAAGGGGATAGAGGTGGATTGTAAAATTCAGATTACATTAAAAGTTGCACTTCTTATTAAGAGCACACCATAAGTACTTGCCCTACCCTCATTACTTATATTTCATTCGTTTGCATTTCCAGTTTTTTTTCCTAAGGATTATTTAGTCTGATTATCAAATGACACATTTTGTAATCTGTCACAATCCCTTTTCAGTCATATTCCCATGCCTGCCTGGATGTAAAAATATCACATCACTGTCACTCCATCCCCTCCACGCTTTTGCAGGCGTTTCTCCAAAACATGTTCACTTTTGACATCATACAGCACAGTTACCATCGTGACAGCCAGCCAGCAACATGACAGCACCATGAAATGGGATATGCTGAATTTCCAGAGAGTGACACTCTGTTGATTAGAGTTCCTAATCATGTATGAAAAGGTCACAGAGGAGTGTGAGTGGAGTGCGCACACATTTCTCAGAAGAGACGTGTGAGTGACAGCCCTCCTAAATCTCCTTTTAAGCTTATTTTAACTTTACACTATACACAGTGGTGCTGTTATTGCATTTAGAACATCTGCATGAGAACACTTGTGGGGTATGACAGGCAAACTGAGTGGGAAAATGTGACGCTTTTCCTTAAATAATCTCTGTTCGTACCAACAACAACAACAAAAAATGCCCGTTTGATTTTGGCTCTAACACTGAATAAACATCTGTATCCACCGTGCTGGGCTTCAATCTTATGTAATTTCCTCGGGCTGTCTGTGCTTCGAGAAAAACACAAATCCTTAAGGGACTGTGGATGTGTCATCCCAGTAGAAATGCACCTGTGCACCTGTTGTGCAAGTTTGAAAATAGCAATAGCAATCTGACAGTTTAGAACATATAAAATAGCTTTTCAAATATACAGTTGTTCTGAGAGGCATTTTTCTTCTATCTGACTTTAAAAACTGATGCATATCCTTTGAATAATAAGCAAAGCTGTTCATCAAGTGGATTAAAGTATATACCAACCAAATACAAAAAAAAGCTGTGAAGTTCTAATGTCATAGGCGAATGAATGTCTAATTCTCTAGTATGCAGTAAGAAAGTAGATAAAGCACTGAAATAATAGAAAGTTATAGCAATCAATGTGAAGAACCGGTGAGGATTCATGTTCCCACGTATGGCCCACTGTACTTACTGCTAAAATAATGATGAATAATGAGATTTTGTCTTTGGTCTTAACCTTAGTACATTATTTTTCTGATGCATGCTTATGACCACAGCAACCACCTCAAAACAAACATGTTAAAAAAAGGAAATGATCTATTACCAACCGCTTTTACAGCCAAGTTGTGCAAATCTACCTCTGGCTCATTTTATTTTAATTAGGGATGAAACAATTCACAAAATTCATCATGGCTCACTCACACATTTTCAGAAAGGGGCTGTTAATAGAGGACTTGATTGTTTAATTTTGCGCTTGATGGGTGGGCAGGCACACCAGAGACCAGAGACTATTTGCAAAGCAATCAAAAACTCAATATTATCCCAATTAAAGTCTGTTATCGATATTAAAAACTAAGAGAAATTGTGTTGGCATCATTACATTATTCTATGAAGTACGATATGATTCCACACTGATAGATAATGTATATAATAATGAATTTCAAACTATATTAAACCAAGCCTAAAAAAAAATTAAAAAAACATCGAGGAGCATATTTGTGAATCAATGGTGTCATTTGAAAAGCAACTTTGTGATTTTGAGCAGTTTATTTGCATTTTAATTGCAGTGACCTGAAACAAAGGTTTAATTAAACAATAGAAATATGACAATATAGTGGAGGAGTTGTAGGGATTTCATCCATGAATATGATACTTTGCTTGTTGTTGTTTTTTTTGCAGAAAAAGCAACATAAAAAGAAAAGATGTTGTTTAAAAGAGTGTAAACAGCACAAGCACTGACTTTCCTCAACTCACTTTCTGATTGGCTACAATACAATCCAACATGTTGAATATCGGATAGGGCTGCACGATAATGCAAAAACATGCAATTTGCAATATCAATGTTACAGTATTGTGATATTTAACATGTACCTAAAGAAATGTCTTTTTTATTATCTACTGAAAGAATTATATTTTTCATGCAACAAAATGAGCAAGCTCATTGTTTTCTTAATTAATTAATTAATTAATTAATTAATCGTACTTAGATAATGTCCAATTATAGGATGGCGATGCACATTTTTGTTTGCATCTGACTGGTCAAATTCTGATAAAATATATTTTTTATTTAAGTAAAAAAAAAAAAAGTAACTTTAGTGAGTCCTTCCGTCACATAGACCGTGTGCCTCTCTCTACTAAATTTAAATGTAACGAGGGGGACTGGGAATCTGCTGTTTCCCCTCCCACAAGGGCGTAAAAACCCTCTTTTCTCTGCGTTTGTCTAGCAAAATACCAAAAGAAAGAAAACTCCTCCCATGCGCACAGTTACGCTGTGCTTTTTAAACATATTATCATGTCTGTAAAAAATTATTTCAATGACAAAACTAGGCAAATGCAAAAGATTGTTGTATATAAAAGGTGTTTCAATCTCAGTGCTGATTCAAACCACTATTGTCTGACCTTCTTCACTTCACTTTGTGCAAATGCAGTTATATTTGTAACGGCCCAATACTTCATATCAATTGGATTTGGGTTTTCAAGATAGAGATCAGCCGGTTATATTTAATGTGGTGGTGTCTGGTTCATACAGTAGCAGTCTGATTTCCCCTCTAGCTGTCACAGTGGATCAGTGGCAACAAAGTGCGTCTGTCTGTGCTTTCGAGGGCCTTAATGGGCAGCAAATGTGACTTTACTTTGACTTACATTGAAGACATAATGCTTCTGACCTCTATTTTACAATGCTCAGAGACCTTTGAGGAACACTCAAGACTGAAATCACTTTCCTTTCTTGGTGAATGTCATCTCTATTTTGGCTGCTACCTGAGGCTTTATAAACACGGTACATGCGCATCCTGCCAAGCCTTGTAAAGGAGACGGTTGACAAGAGGAGACTGGGAGCGCAGAGCAGATATGACAATGTTGTACTTGGTTACACAATGAAGCTTTTAAGCCCTTCTCCAGAGTAAGTGGAGTGTCTTGGCTTCTTTCTTTCTTTATTAATTTGAGGTTTTCCCTTTCACTTCAGAAGTGGGTTAGCTCATTCATTTGATCGATGCTATGTAGCTCATGAAAGCATAAGCCTGTGATGATACATGATGTGCCAGTTTGTACATGCAATGTTTTTTTTCTCATTGTCATTATATTTATGTTGAGGCAGTTGATCGTATTTGAATATTAATCAGCAGAAATATGTATTACCAAGCTATTATTTAACTAGTATCAATTGAATGGAATGACCAAATAAAAGCTCCTCCGCCAAGACATTTGAATAAGCAACATTATGACAAGGAACTTAAAAATGACTCTCTCCTATGTTTTTTTTTAATTAACTCTTTTTAATGGCAAATCATGCACTAGTACATCATACATATTGCATTAGAGTCACTTTATGTTGGCAGAAGGCTGTTTTGCTTTATCTTTTGGTGGCGTTGTCACACATTGTTGAGGATTTGTGGCAGATCTCCTTGGGATATTGCCAGTGGCTTGCTTTACGCTGGGACAGCAGCGGGAGGATTGGCGTAATAGAATCTGCATTGTGTTGAAGTTAATCACATTTGAAGAAAATCTGTTTGTTTGTTTTTTATTTTATTGTGTGATTTTTTTAAATACCGGAGGTGTCAAATCCAGGTCCAGAAAGTAAAAACTGTTTGCTTGCCAGTTGAATAGAAGCACCTGTGGCTGGCTTCTCTTCTGTTGGCACTGTGTGCAGCATAACGGCTAAATGCCACTTCACCATGTTTGCTTTGAACTCTTGGCTCCACTAATTGACCTCAGAGGTATATTCAATTAACATTTCCTTAATGTCTTCAGGATCTAGACAATTTAGTGATTTATAGACCAGTAGCAGAATTTTAACAATCAGTTCTACTGGTGATTGGGAGCTGGTGTAAAGACTGGAGTGATATGGTCTGATCTCTTTGTTTTGGTCAGAATCCGAGCTGCAGCATCCTGAATACCTTTTTTACATGTGCGTTTGATATATATCTATATATATGTATATATATGTAAATATATATATATATATATATATATATATATATATATATATTTTTTTTTTTTTTTTTTTTTTGCCGTTTTGATCAATATGTGCCGTCATTGGTACAGGGAATTGGACAACAGCATACTAGACCCAAATTGTGTGAGGCAAATTTTACTGAGCGATTAGAATGAGGCCCAAAGTTGACAAGTTCAGGCCCTGTACCGAAGAACACTAAAAGAAGGAAGGAAGTTAAAAATACCAGCTATTCACATCGTCCTCCAGCAGTGGCCTTCTTGATGTGTCATTTTTACACTGTAAAGTAAGGTGTGAGTTAAGTTACATCTTGTACAGGGTCTGATTATTCAAGTAAGGCCCCTCTCTTGGAGTTGCTTCACATTATATAAAACAAGTTTTATTCATTGGGACTTTGTGTTGAGGACATAATTCTTTTGACCTCAATTTTCTAATACTCAGAAACCTCTAAGGAGCACTCAAGACTGAATCACTCATTTACTATTCCACTTGTGCTTTGGAATAATATCACCATATATAAATACTACCTGAGTGTCTGAAAACACAAGACATTACAATCTGTCCGGTCTTCTTTGAATCTGCAATGTGACAAATCAGTGTGAGATTCACTGAGTAAGGGGAGAGTTTGATTGCCCACCTTGTTCATGCTCTGAATATTCAGGAGGCCTCTCTTTTGAAGTTGGTCCTTCAAAAGAGAAGCAGGTCTTGTGTAAAGTGAGGTTAGTTTAAGATTGAAGGACTCATCAAAGCTCTTTGGCGACCACACAGGAATCATTCTGAGAGGCATCAATGAGTTTCAATTACATTTCTAAAAGCATTTTATAACATAGGACATACGGTGGATTTAAAATGTCTACACAACACTGTCGTTACCGATGACATTCAAAGCTTCAAGACGCTTTAGTGGCTGTCGTGACCAGTCAAAAGCAACGATTGGGACCATTTGAGTGTCTTCCAGCTTGTGAACCATGCATATATCCAGAAGCTCGAAAAAGCATGAAGTGGAGCTGCCTAAAACCTATTGTGGAGATTTAAAAATAAAAAATAAAACTTGCAAATACATCCCTGCCCTGTGTCCTTTTGTAAAAGTACTCCCATTTATAAAAACAATGCACACGTCCAACATGTCTATTTTGTTTATGAAAAAACTTAAATAAAATTAATAGTCTACTGTAAATAATAGATTGCTCTGTATCATAACTATTTTGACTTTTATTGCTGAAAGGTAAGAGTGTGTAAATGTTTCACTCCCTAGTGAGATATGTCACTTTTATGTCTTTCACCTGCTAACCCCCCCATAAATAAATAAATAAATAAACTCTTGGTAACAGGTACGAACAGTCTCACTAATTACACAGGTAAATGCATGGACAAGAAAACCTGACAAAGGGATAGACACAGACTATTTATGCATGGGTGAATGGGACACAGGTGGGGCCAATTAGCATGATGAGGAGACAAAAGGGCAGGAAGTAAAGTATTTGAAACAAAAGGAAACAATTACTACAAAATAAAAGTAGACATGGAAAACAGGTTGAATTAAAAACTGAGAACTTAACATAAATGACAAGTCATATAACTTGTACAACTCATTTCATAAAGGTATTTTCTATAACACTGCTAATCACCAAACGAACACCATACGACCAGTGAAAAAAGGTGGTGGCAGCATCATGCTGTTTTCTTCAGCTGGAACTGCATGGGGCCGTAACCAAGGCGGAGAGAATCATGAACAACTGCAAACACAAGTCAGTATTAGCACAAATACTTCAGGCTTCTGCTATAAGCTAACTGCTAAAACACCCTGAACTTTATTTGGGGTTAATCACAGGCACTTTAAATGTTAGCAGGTACTGTATGTGCTGACTCCACTTTATTCTGAACACAGCCACAACCCTATTCTAACACTTGTGCAACCACATTGTTGCAATTATTTATTTTTACTAGGGATGGGTGA
The DNA here is from genome assembly GCF_051991255.1 of Vanacampus margaritifer. NCBI lineage: Eukaryota > Metazoa > Chordata > Actinopteri > Syngnathiformes > Syngnathidae > Vanacampus > Vanacampus margaritifer. The sequence goes on along the minus strand of NC_135439.1, from coordinate 16,768,563 downwards.
TACCAGGACACATTACACGGTATCGGTACTCGTGATTGTGGATGTTTTTCGGTCAGGAACTAAAAGCTGAAATGGTTATTTTGCATTTATTGACCACTACAGGGGGCTCTGATACGAGAGCACATAATTTTTCAGTTGTACTCAACAATTTGATTAGCTCTGAACTGCAGACATATCTTTGTATATTATATAGTATATTGTATCATCATTGATTACTGCACTGCTATGAGAAGAATGACGAACGGAGAAAGTGAAACAGTAAATGGAAATACAAGGCAGCCTTGCAAATTAAAAGCATGGATTTAAAAAAAAAAAGAAGATATAATTAAACATCACACACTAAACAGCTTGAGGAATTCTTAACATGGAAGATATTACTTAATTACTACTATTGTATTGAATTGAATTATTTGCACTTCACTGTATTCCTTAAAATGAAGTTGTACAACCACATATTTTGATTGGGACTTTTTTTTTTCCTGGCCACTGGATTATTTGTTTGATTTTATTTATCTATTTTTTTTCTTCAAATAAATTTTATTGTGTGCTCTATACAAAATAACCTTAATGAGCAAATAAAATAAATAAATATAAAAATATAAATATAAATATAAAAATATATATAATTGCCATTAATTTCAAGCAATTTTAAGGAAATTTGCTATAATTATGATATATAGGTATTTAAATATATATATATATCTGTCATTGTTTTTGGGGAAAATGTATGTATCATACGTACTAATGGTATCGACACTTGGTATCGGTGAGTACTGAAGATTTGAGTATCTGCATCGGCCTTAAAAAAATGGTATCGAACATCGCTAATTTTTACCTTCCCTCTCAAAAAAATTTGTTTAAATTCTGGTTATACTGTAGGCTAAGGGTTGTAGGTCACATTAATAGTGGAAAAAGTTTAGAAATGATTTATCTTGTCCTCATGTTTTGTATCGCAAAACCCTGGCAATTGAACACAAGTGTGTAGACTTTGTCTACTATACATATCACTTTAATACCATAATCAAGTATATGTTTAATATCAAAGAAACCATTTTGACCTGTATTTAAAAAATACTTCAGCTTTACTATTTTTCCTTTGTACTAAAACTGCAGACAATGCTTCAGTTCATTTTCCCAGCAGCTTTTTTATTTTATTTTATTTTTAAATTTTTAAATTTTTAAATTTTTTAATTGTTTTATTTTTTTTTTATATTTTTTTTTATTATATATATATATATATATATATATATATATATATATATATGCTTTTGTTGATTAAAAAGGTCGTGTTTTTTATATACAGAAAAAGAATAAAAAATGCACTGAATCAAGATTATGTTTGAGATATCGTGTTTGTCTCTTTGTGGTACACTGACGTACATGTTGTGCCATGTATTCATGTGGGAGCAAGGGCAGGTGCAACCTTGGTCCAACACACTGGAGAGAAAAACATCCACACACATCATCATCCTGCCTTCAAATTTCTTTCATTCATCCCAACGGACATCTGCTTCATCATCACTCTTGTGTTCTTCTGCTCATGCACTACAGCCAAACCATAATCCCTAGGCCCAAATGATGAGGATCAGCATCTTACCTGTACAATGGGTGTACCCTTTTGCTGCCTGAGGTGTTGCATCATGCTGCGATAAATGGTCACTCATATGGAAGATGACAAAGGAAAAACGCACCGCATGACTGCTTGTGTAATTGCTATTGCACTAAAAAGTAGTAAGGTTTTCTTAAGCCCTGCAGTGTAAATAGGACAAATAGCTGTCAATTACACAAGTCAAATAAGTGTGTGGCAGCAGATTGCAAGTTATTACTAACGTTTGATGATTCATGACATCGCATTTAAGGGAAAATGACATCTAGATTTTATCCCTGTGAATGCATACATTATTTACTGTATGTTTATCATTATTATCATATTGTTGTCTTCGGGTAACATCAATTGAAAGTCAAACAACAACACAAAGAGAAAGAGACGTTAAATTATACTATGGTTATATTTTCATAAGGATTTGACTCCCCTTTTTTTGCAAATGTGCAGAAAAAGGATATATAACAATAATAATAATAATAATAATAATAATAATAATAACAGTTTCTTAATTTAATCATCTAAAAAAGTATGTCATTAATTGGTATTATTATTTCTGCTGTGTGCCATGTGAAACAGTAATTTAGTGCATTGGAGCTATATTTGTTTCTGATTTGTGTCCCTCTTAAAATATAATCACTGCTGTGCGTCTCATGGAGACCTAATGGTGCAGAAAACTACATTAACTTAATGCATTCAAATGACAAATATTATGCAGTATGTGCAAATCATTCACAAGATGTTGAATATAGAATGACAGTCGGTAAGTGTGCCGGAATCGCAAATCAAAGTCATGTAAATAAGAAAGTCATTAAGTGCAGTTATTGCTGACAAATTCATGTTGATAAATGATCATTATCTATGAGGATTCATTGTTGTTGTTTGCAACCATGCTTTTGTTCATGTTCTTTTACACTGAAGTGCTACAAGTAACGTAAAATTAATATAATTAGGCACTGCCAATGTTTTATTTTTTTACATAAAGCGGAAGAGAAACAAAAATAAAATCTAAGACTGCTTCTATGCCCATAGTTTATTTTTATTTATTTTTTACAAAATAAAATAAAATAAATGAAATAAGAAGCATAATGGGGTTTTTTTCAGACTGAAGCAGCTTGTTGTGCTTGGCTTGTCACCCTGACACAACCTGGATGTCTGAAAAAGACAACCAAACGGTGCCGGGGCTTCATTAATGTCACATAAACCAGGGCGCTTTCATATTTATTATGTGGCATTCCACTCACTGCACGAGAGAAGCAAAGAGATGTAGTTGCCAGGGAGACAGCTATTGGTGAAGATCAGGTGACGTCTGCATTTCACAAAGTTTTTTTTGCAAGTAAATGTAACCTAGTAACAGGTACACATACACAACCTTGAAACAAATAGTAATGTTCAATGCATTATAATACAGTTCAGAATTTTCAAAGAACTGAATGAGTTTGCGTTGTCCGCAGTGTCGACAGCCGGTGGTCCTGTGGAAAGCGCCATCACAAAAATACATAATATCATTTGTAAAATTGCACCTGTTAAAACTAATCATGTAGGGAAACAAAAGGCTCCCTGGAGAAATTATGTGGCTGTCAGACGGTTAAAGCTAAAGTGCCGCCAGGCAGAGAGACAAAGGAGAAAAACGAAAATTAAGTTTCAATATGACATCTATGAAGAAAAACGGAATGAATATAACCAAGCAATTCAACAAGTCAGACAGTCTTTGGTCTCTGAAATCACAAATGAAAATATTCATGATATTAGTTTACAATACACAATATATCACCCTTTAGAAATGTTGTATGAAGAATGCCTCATTCTTAAATAAATCACTGCCATCTACAGTATGTCACGAGATCCAAGAACGAATCTGTCCTGTCCTGTCAGAACTGGACTTGTGCCGTGGCAGACTTTGATTGCTGAGATCTAACAGAACTTGAAGACATATTATTTGGCCAGCTCGGGTCCTCCACCTGCTGCTTCCCTTCCTCTGAACTTTTTTTTTTTTTAAACAGTTTTTAACTACATAGCACCGGAGGTCTTAGATGTCATTATCGGGTCTCTTCAGGCAGGTACATTTCCCACATGCGGCTGTCTTCAAACCACTCTGAAAAGAATCATTTCCATCCAAGTGTCATTGCCAATTAAAGGCCCAGCTCCAACTTACCATTCCTCAGCAAAATAGTCAGCTAAGCAACTCAAACAAAATGCCCTTCTTAGATACCGGTATATATTGGTCTTGTTTTCGCCCTCACCATGCTCTATACATCATTCTTTACAAGAGTGAATGACCTTAAAAACACATGTAGACACAAAAAAAATTCCATTTTTGTATTGCTTGACCTCAGTGTCACTTTTTAGTGCACGATTAATTACCGCCCCTTTCTTTGAAAGCCTGTACTGGGGGAATTCCAGTCGCAACAAAATTTAGCAGTAATCAATTGAATAATAATGCATATATTTGTAGAGACTGGGGTCAAGTTGTATTTTACAATTTTAAAAATGGGCAGAATTTCACAAGTTACTTCATTTCATTTTTATTTTTGTTTCAGGCAATAACAGAACACACAGTCAGTGTCAAGTTCCACAAGGAGAAAAAAACAACAAAGAGAGAGAGAGAGAGAGAGAGAGAGAGAAAGAAAAAAAACAACAACAACAAAAGGATAAAGTCCAATTCTGCCTGAAAGGGAGTGGGAAGAAGAAAATTCATTTAATCCCACCCTCATCTCTCATTAAAAATTCCAAGCTACTCTGCTACTTAACCTTAAGACTCAATAATAGACAAGTACCCAGAGAGCAATAAATATGAAATAACCAGGGAACAAATTTATTGAGAATACAAATGATTTAGCATGGTGGCATTACCATAAGAAACAATAAGTGTTACGATGTTAACAACACAAATACACACATGTGGGAAGTAAACGATACTAGCACTGGTAGGACAGCATACACCAGAAATGGTAATAAATGATATACCAACAATGGTAATAAACAATATACCGATAATGGTAAAGAATTAGCAAGCACATACGGTATTTACACAGACAGAAAGCACTGATGTCATCTTAACACAAACAATTCTCAATGTATTGTGACCAGACCATTTTGTTTAAATAACAGTTTCAATCTACAAATGATTTTGCATTGTTTATGTTGTAAACAAAATTATTCCATAATTTAACACCACATACAGACACACAAAAACAGTACATGAACACACACTCTAATTGTGAAAAACGTTTGTACATTAGCCGGTAATGTTTTGTTAAAGGATTTGTATAAAATTATAGATGCATAGTATTTCACAAGATTGTGAAATTTTAACAACTTAGATTGAATGAACAATTTATGCATGTGCTGTATAGTGACTAATGGATTAATTGTATTCTGGTATGTGTTTCCCCAAACTTCGATACAATATGTGAGGTATGGAAGAACCAAGGTGCAGTAAAAAAATACGAAGTACATACTCATCAAGATACTGCTTTACTTTATTTAAATTTTTTAGGGTTTTAGAGATGTTTTAGGTTACATGTCTGACGTGGAGTTTCCAAGACAATTTACTATAATTTATTACTCCCAAGAATTAATTTTCAATCACACTTTCAAATAGCGCACCATCAATATTTATTTGTATCCAGGATCCATTTTTCGATTTTTCGACAAACAGCTTCGCTTTAGTTTTGCTTATATTTAAGGATAATTTATTTATGTCCATCCATTTTTTTCCACTATGCATAGTTTGTTGTTCATTGTAGTTATTAGCTCATTATAATTATCACTACTATGAAAAAAATATTGGCATCATCAGCAAATGAATAAATGTTAGTACTTGTGATACATTAAAGATATCATTAATATAGAAATTTATTTTTTTAGTTGGGCCCCAACACAGACCCCTGTTGGACCCCAGAAGAAATATTAAGTTTATTAGATGTCAGGGTGTCCATAAAGTCTCTTGACTATTTAAAAAAATTATTAAAAATGCAATTGATTAGATATTTTATTCAGGTTTGTTCTATTGTATTAAGTGTTTAAAAAACACACACAGTGTTTATCATTACTGACCTTAAGCAAAGGATTACTGAGGCCATTGCCACAATTGATGAGGCTATGCTACAGCGAACATGGCAAGAAATCGAGTACCGTCTTGATGTGCTTCGTGCAACTAATGGTGCCCATGTAGAAGTGTATTAAAAGAGGTAAAAAAAAAACCTTTAATAAACGCTGAATACAATAGAACAAATCTAAATAAAATATCTAATCAATTGCATTTTTAATAAATTTTTGAAATGGTAAAGAGACTTTATGGACGCCCTGTATATTCCCCCATTTTGACATATTGGGCCCTATCCTTTAAATAACTTTTTAGCCATTGTCCAGCCACTCCCCGAATTACATATTTTTTTCATAGTTAAAGAAAAATGCACTGAGCTGTCACCAACAGCTTACATATCCAATTATGCCATCTGGTGGCAGAGAAATGACCTCAACACAAATCAATATCACACTTGTTTTTTTACAGTACAGTGCATCTTTTTAATTTGAACTCAGTGTTACAAATTATTATGAAGTTACTGTATCAATTACTAAAAAATGCAGCCATATTTCTATTTGTTTAACATGTTTCCATCTTTATGTTAACAAGAGTATGAAAACTTAAAAAATATTTTACTATACATTTTATTGTACATTTAGAACAGGTATAAAATTTGCGAATAATCGTGAGTTAACTATTGAAGTCATGTGATTAATTACGATTAAATATTTCAATCGCCCGACACCCCTAATTATGAATTATGTTTATATACTGTATTCTGTTATTAGCATTGAATCATCCAGAATATTTCTTTATATTAACAGATCTGGAATTCTCCTGGATTTTCAACGAGTACCCATCGTTTGTGAAGCAGGATACTCGTCGCTTTATCTCGCAGGAGACTGGGAATCTCTACATCGCTAAAGTAGAGCCCTCTGACGTGGGCAACTACACCTGTGTCATTACCCACCCGGTCACAAAGACTCGAGTCCAGGGCCCACTCACCCCACTTGTGCTCCGTAATGATGGTAAGATGCACTTGCTAAAACACTCTGACTCACTTGTACATGCAGGTACACTTTCTGATGTCCTGTTCATTTGATGTGGTTTGGTAAACACATTAAGGATGGTAAAAAAAAAAAAAAAAAAAAAAAAGGATGGTAAATAGGTACGTTAATCACTTTGTTAGATTGTATTAATGGACAAAAGCGGCTCAGTCTTTTCCAATTTTGTGTCACACATAGTGTTTATGCCGCTAGCCCAAACTACCCTTATCAGATGTACATCATCTTTGTAAGACTGTGTACAGATCACCGAGCAGCATCATATAGAAGGGCTTTAAGATGTATGCCCTCTCTTACACCCATGGACATTAAGGTATTAAGTCAAAATTCTTTAGGAATAATGCTAATAAAAAATCTCGTTCAGTGATAGAATATGCGTGTAGTACTGTAGTAATGTTAGTATGAACACTTCCAGTTATTTATGCAGAAACATCCAAATCTAAAGGCTCATTTATCGCTAAAGAAAAAGGAATAAATTGATTGAGGATCTGAAGGGGTCACAAACTTGTGATCAGTTAAAATTAAGTTTCAATTCAACCTTGAGGAATGTCAAGAAATCCTTAACCTTCATTGAATTGTTTTTGTTGAAAGAAAGAAGTGGGAATGCAAATTAACGTAAAAGGTTACAGATATAATAATTTCCTCGCTTGTTTTAGAATGTCCTTTAACATGTGAATTGGACGCATGGGTTGGCCTTATCAAGGCACTCCAGAGAAAAGGTCATTTTCAGCAAGCAATGCTAATTTTCCTTGTCATAAAAAAAAAAAGTCCATTTTTTTTTTTTCACAGTTTAGTGTCATTTTGACATTTTGATGGGTTTATTCACAGATAGCTATTCATATTTCTTATTAAATGTCATGTATATAGTAAGATATTAACATATTACATTGAATATTACAATAACATCAACTAATATTATATTCATTAATTATTATTCTGGTGCCTGAAAGGTGCAACTCCACTGGTTGGAAATTTCAGAAATGATGCCTTCAAAGATGGAATGGTGTGACACTAATACGAAACATTTCCAATTTCAAGTATCTGAAACCAATGGAATTACCTGCATTCCTGCAATTGCCATAAAATGTGAACGGATCCTCATTTAAGTCATAACAATAGACAAACACAGTTAAACTAATACCACAAAAACAATTACAGTTTTCCATGTTTATACTTAACACAGTAACATCACAATGTAAGATGGAAAAATTGTGAACCTTTGGATGAAAGCACCGATTGATCATCTGGCAGAAATAAAGATTTGATAGTCAGGAGGAATTTTAGCCCACTTCTCTTTACAAAACACTAATTTTAGTGTGAATGGCTCGCTTGAGGTTATACCTTAGATTTCTCAGTCCCTTTTCACAAAGCTTTATCCTTTTCATCGCTTTGGTAAAGTTCAATATCAGTCTCTCATCAGACTACAAAAACGTCCCTGTTTTTTTTATTTATTTTTTTTATGTCTACACTCCAAGGGTTGTTGCTGATGTCAACTACCCGATATATTTTTGTTTTTTTGCTTTTGTGCCTTTCTTTACAGCTTTTGAAAGAGGCTAAATATAATATCCTCTTTTGCGTGTTCCAAAAATTTGGAGACAGACTTCTTGTAAGAAAAAACACCTTGCAAAGATGATTTATTAAAACAGAGATCTCCGGACATCGGGACAACCCTGAACATCACGTAGGAGGTGGAATTTTCAGAGTGCCCATTGTGCCCCCTCCCTTGCGGAAGAGGGCTTCTTATAGTATCGAGCTTGGAAAGTGAAACGCCTTTTAAAACACGTTATACAACAGATTTGCAGCTGTGCCGATCTCCAGACAAAATACATTACCCGGGTACTTTTTCTCAAAACAATATCTCACAAACAAGATGAATCAGATTTAGAGTGGCCGTGAGCGATGGCGCAAACAGAGTGTGTGTGTGTTCGAGGCAGATTCTGTTCTCACGAACAGAATGTGTTTTCGCACACTGAGAAGGAATTTTAGATTAAACAAAGTGTATGGCTTAGGTTAAGGTCAAATTATACTGAGTTCAACACTATTTCACCTAATTTACACATCTATAAAACATTTCAACATGGTTAATATATGAAATAAAGAATTAAAATGTTAATAATGTCTAACACTTTCCAAATGTAGTTAATGGCTGTTGTTTCCCTTAGTCTTCCCAGTTGTCTGGTAGTAGTTGGTAGTTTTTGGTGGTGTTTGTTTTTTGTTTGTTAACAGTATAACGTAGTCTTCACAGGCAAATCTCAAATCTGAAAGAGTGCTATTAATTTGTTTTGGTGTCATTTTTTTAATAATTAATTAAATAGATCACACCTTGACAACAATACACACCTGTTCCAGTACATTTGCTGAGGTGAAAAATGAATGGTTATAAATAAAAGATGCTGTCTTCTAAGTTGTGCATCCATTTTTGTATAAATTCATGGAATAACATGTTGATCTCTTCTTCTATCGTTATTGTTTTATGTCAACCCAAATATTTTTACTCTACAGCAAATAAAGTATTTGGTGTCACTGTTTGAATACTTTTTGAGTGGTGTGTATCCACTTAACAGCTTAATGCAAACAATAGTGGCACCATTCCAAATAATGAGGTCATATCCAGGACTATGACCAAATACAGTCTGGTCTTCATCCAGAATCAATGATAAAAGAATAGAATATGCTTTATCACAAATAAATCAATTATATTGGATGATGTGATCTACAGATACATTTATCTTGCAATTCTATTTTCCCTTTCCCTTCCTGTTGCCCTGCGTTTTCATTCATTTTTGTCTGATGCTTTGCTGCAGGCCACACAACAAAAGCCATCCCGATGTTACAGGGACTTGGTTAGTGAGTTCATTTAACTGCTAAAGGTTACGGTATGAGACAATTACCTGCACACTTCTACCTGTCTGCTCGAACGTGGATGATTGTGCTGTGGTTACATTCCACTCTGAGACATCTGTGATAGGGATCTAAATTTGCTTTCATAGTCACTCAGGGAGCCATCCTGATAGCACGTCTCACCAAATCAACAACACAAAACTGGCTTTTTCCTCCATTTCTATGGCTATTTGTGCACAAGGACTTTGAATTACAGCATTCAAAAGGGTGTATTCTTACACGCCTGAATGGAAGTAGCTTAAAATATGGGATCCATATTTGGCTGGGCTATTTTGTAATGAGGCAGACATTCTGAGTCTTGGATTTAAAAGCAGACCACAAGGGTTGAATAGTTACGCAAAGCTTTACTGAACTGAAGGAACCCGTAAATGTGATACACACAAATACTAACTACTAATGGAATGTAAAGCAACAGCCGTTAAGATGCCTTGCAGAGAGGCCTTTGTCTGGCAACAAGTCATTGGGTGGAAACTCCCTCATTAATATTCCATTCAGTTGTAAATAGTAGCTCCCTGTAAAGCAGTGCTTCTCTATTATTTTTGTTTACGCCCCCGCCAAGAAAGTAGAAAATGTTTCACGCCCCCACCCCCTTAATGCTCCGCCGCGACTATAAATAGTATAATTTGTCTATTAAATTGCTGTAACTACACCTGTGAAAGCAGCTTCTGTAATACTGCTTGCACACTCCTGAAATGAAACCAGCACTTTCACCTACTGTAGTAGATGTGCAATTACTTAAAAAAAAAATAAAAAATTGTTTTGGCAAAATCAACCCCATCATTGAGTCATTTTGGGATGGGCAAAAGGACAGCGCTGTTTGTGGTTGGTATTGTCGTAATTCGTAAACCACCTCCTCCGACTCTTAACCTTCACGTAGATGGCCTCTCTCACTCTTTCAAACAGTCTGGCTTCACCATCAAGCGTACGTACATTTTTGTCTTAAAAATAGCGTTCCTTCTGTTTGAGATGCAGGTCTGAGTCTCTCGCTGAGTATCTCATGACCTGAAGAATCAGCACATCTAGGTTGTGCCATGCTTCTGCTCAATGGTTGTTTAGTCACCCCAATATGCAATGTGTACAGTATCTGTGCATTCCTCACTGCACTTGACTGCATATACCAGATTGTTTTTCTGAGTATGGGGTGTCTGATCTTGGGTTATACCAATCTTTGTTACCAGGTTTGAAATATACCGGAATGTTGTGTTAGTTGCAAATCCTCCTGAGTTTCTCAGACAGACCTGAAAATAACGACTAAGAAGATTGTTGCTTTACAAGAACGAACTGTTTTGGTGAAGAAGGAGCTGAGCCGAAAAGCGAAGCTCTCGATTCACAGGTCGACCTACGAACCTACCTTTACCTATGGTAACGACATACAGCTTGTGACTAAAAAAACAAGATCCCAGATACAAGCGGCCAAAATGAGTTTCCGCCGCACGGTTTCTGGGCTCTCCCTTAGAGAAAGAGTGAAAAGCTCGGTCATCGGTCAAGCCACTGCTCCTCCAGAGGAGCCAGCTGAGGTGGTGCGGGCATCTGCTTCAGATGCCTCCTGAACGCCTCCCTGGTGTGGTGTTCTGGGTATGTCCCACTGGCGGAAGACCCAGGACACGTTGGAGAGACTATGTCTCTCGACTGGCCTGGGAACATCTTGGGACCGGAGAGATGAAGTGGCTAGGGAGAGGGAAGTCTGGGCTTCTCTCCTAAAGCTGCTGTCCCTGTAACCTGACACTAGATAAGCGGTAGAAAAGATGGATGGATGGAAGATTGTTGCTTCTGCTTCTCTTTTCCATCTCACTAACCTTGCTCTTTCACCTACTGGAGGGAAAATATGATTTTCACAAATGCAAGGCGAGGCAAGTTTATTTGTTTAGCACATTTCGTACTCAAGGCAACTCAATGTGCTTTACACAAGGAAGGACAACACCTATAAGCATCCAAAAAAAAACATTCAGAGCAAAGCGTAAACAAAAGTAGGTTACAAAATTTACTAAAAGAACATACATTGACAATGTTAAAACATTAGACAGCAAACATAAAAAAATAAATAAATAAAAGGGAAAAAAACATAATTTAAACATGTTTAAAAGACCTTAATCAAAGGTATGTGGGGGGGGGAAAGCTAAGTTTTTAACCAGGATTTAAAAGCATTTACACTCAGTGCTGACTTCACTTCTGTTGGCATCTTATTCCATTTGTGTGCAGCATAACAGCTAAATGCAGCTTCACCATGTTTACTTCGAACTCTGGGTTCCACTAGTTGGCCCAAGTCTGTAGAGCCCAGAGCCCTACTAGGTTTGTATTCAATCAAAGGATCAGATGGGGTAATAACCACAGGTTTTGAGGGCCTCTCTCAAGCGCCGATGCGCTTTTTCTTTGGCCTGTGAGCTGGTTGGCACATTATCAGCTCTATGTTGTGGGGTTCTGATAACCCCTAGTTTGTGCTCCAGTGGGTGGTGTGAATCAAAGAGATAGTTGGTCATTACGCGTATATTTTCTGTAAACACCAACACGGATGTGATGATTTTAAAAATGAAAATGGGGAAACTTCGATGACAATGGATAGATGGATATTTGGATAGCTGGATGGATAGATTAGAGAAAAAGAAAAAGAAGAAGATTTGATCGGGAACATAGACTTTAGTGGCACACACTGGAGATAGATAGATAGATAGATAGATAGATAGATAGATAGATAGATAGATAGATAGATAGATAGATAGATAGATAGATAGATAGATAGATAGATAGATGGATAGATAGATAGATAGATAGATAGATAGATAGATAGATAGATAGATAGATAGATAGATACTTGAAGGCCACATTCTCAACCCTCTCTTTGTCCCAAAAATATTCACATGCACAATAGGAATATTTTTAATCCAGCAGAGCCGCTTCACAGAACATAAATGGGATGCTTTGTAGACACATTGACAGCTCCCATGGGGTTTAATCGGAACATTGTCTGGTTCATAACGGTTACAACTACAACAGATGGATCTCATCTGAATGCAAAAGCTCAAATTGTCCATGAATTGTCAAAGTTGTATCACATCTCTACTGGGGAGTGATATTTTGGTCTCATTTTTCTCATTACTTTCAATTGAAAGAACTTTTTGTGTCAGTGCTGTGAGGAAAGCGGGTTTCTGCTGCTCAGATCACAGTTGGAAGCTGAAGAACATTTCATTGTATAGAAAACACAGGCTGCATATGAAAGAGTTTTCAGAAGCCACCAAAGAGCAAGCACAACTTGTCAGTAGATTATATGATGTGTTTTCTTTTGATACATGTTTCGAGATTAATTTAAAAAATAACTTTAAAAAAGCACAACCAAAATAAATGATGTTGTCCCTGCAGGTGTAATGGGTGAATATGAGCCAAAGATTGAAGTTCAGTTTCCTGAGGTGGTTCATGTCGCCAAAGGATCCACTGTTAAGCTGGAATGCTTTGCACTGGGAAAGTAAGGCAACACTTGCATCAGACTCAGCACTCTTAACACAACATAAAAGGAGATTTATTACTGGAAGTTTATTGCGTGTTTGTATTTGCATGTGTTTCACATCTTAACTGCTATCCTCGTGCATTTCAAGGTTGCAAAGCTGAAAGAAAATACAGGTCACCCGTTTCAGTTAGCGTAGAAGGTTTTGTTGTTATGGTTGTTTTTTTAGTGTAATGGATCCCAGACTGCAGCATAAGATAATATGATTAAAGTGAAAATGTCTGACTTAAACTCACTAGGGTCAGAGGTAATTCCTGCAGTTTTAAATTCAGCAGGGACTGAAATACCTAATAAGCCTTTAATATTTTTGTATGAATGTGATGTTAGTGCGAGCAAAATTGCTAGTAAAGCCTAAAATGTTGTGCTCCTTCCTGCCTTATATTTCAACAACATAATAGACACTACTTTTAAGTATTCTTTTGTTGTTGTTGTTTTTAACCCTACTGAAAACTAAGAAAAGCATATACCATAAAATGTAGTGCACCGAGGTAATTTTCAGTTTGCAATATAGAGATAATGGCACTGAAATGACTTGATAATTAAGAACAGAATAGTGTCGTATTTTGGAAAATCAATTATAGGAAATGTATGCCCAGCATGGTAACTGTATTACATGTAATATTTTTGTAATTGAAGATTTTATTCAACAAATACCAAAAATAAATAAATAAATACAAATTACAATTTTGTGCATGGAATAAGAGACAACAAGGCAGACGCAAATGTATTCCTTTTCTGGATTTTATTACGTTTTAAGATACTTAGTGGTGGAAAATATCTTATTCTATTAGATGTGTGTGCCTTTTGCTCACTTAACGTTCTTCAATCAACACGAGTTGAGTCTGAAATATTGTATTACTTTGAACATTAGATGATTCATGAATGAAAGTCCCTCAATGGGGTTTCCATGAATTATATAAATGAACAATTGCTAGAGCTTGGACATTCAACTAGATGAATAAAAGCTTCTTTTTTTTTTATTACTTTGTTCAATTCATGTCTCTTCTCACCAGCCCAGTTCCGTCGATAAACTGGAGAAAAGCGGATGGCGTACCTTTCCCCAGGAAAGTGGACATAAGAAAAGCAAGTGCTGTTCTGGAAATCCCATACTTTCAACAAGAGGATGCTGGCACGTACGAATGTGTAGCTGAGAATTCCAGGGGAATGAACACTGTAAAAGGAAAGCTTTCTTTTTACGGTAAGTTCTGTGATGATCCCGTGGTGCGTACAAACACAATTAGACTTCTCTCATCCGTCAGAACTGCATTGTCGCTCAGTGGCAGCAACAGTAGACCGTTTGTGTCTCACGTGGCTTACATGAAAAGAGAGGTGCGTTTTAACAGCACATCAAAATGATTAAAGACTGTCAGTCATGATGCCTCTAATATTTTGATCCAGATTAAAAGGAGTTATGTGGATGAAGCTGAGCCCTTGCCGATGACCTTGATGGGGATTTTTGTATTGGGTTCCACCAGATGGCATCATGATTGACATTCTTCCAACTTCACTGAAGATAAAAGCTATGAAATGCACTGTACATAGACCAGTAGCACATATGTCAGGGACATAATCTTCCCCAAAGCGTCTGGAATGACAGGAAGGAGGTCAGTGGATCCACTCCAGTAGTTGAACCCTCTCACCTATTGCGAGTGTCAAAAAACAATGTACATTGTAGAAATATTCTTACCTGAATATTATTTTACAATAGGCACAGGTTGTACACTTCAACAAACCCTGGCTTTTCTGCCTAGCTTTCTTTATTTTCTCCCGCTAGTCCAACTGTGTCAGCTGTCACAAAGAACTTATTTGGGGCATTAAGCAATTTGCCATTGTTTACAACTTTACTGGAAGCGCTCTGTCTTTTTCCCTTTAACAACCCAGGAGCACACAATGATCCACAGCGGCTGGCCATACTGAGCTGCAGGTCCTTTTTCATTTTGATGTGTTTTGTCTCTCTCTGTTTCTCTCCCTCTCACACTGTCTGCAGCCAGGTGATAAAAATCAGTAATCTTATTTTGAGCCTGCTTTGAATTAAGCTTTTGAGACATTTGTCAGCAGTGTAAGCCAATGGGGGGATCGATAAGGTATATCTTGTTCATCCAAGCAAGCTGCAAAAGTGGGAGAGTCTCGTTCGGAGAGGGAAATAAATGCAAGTAGCGCTATATGGTGGATTCCCAGTGATTCATGTTGTCACATAAAAACAGTGGGCAGCATTTGACAACATTTATAAATAAAATAATAAAAACGTAATTAAATTCTCATTACGCTACTTCTTGAGATGGACGTCATGACGGACAAATGGGGGAAAGTAGAACAGGAACAACTACATGGTAGATGGAAAAGAGTCAAAGGTGGCACTGGGCTACAACAGAAAGTGAGAGTCGTCTGCCTGAGCCATTGCGCTGGACGTTGACGAGAGCTAGTTGGCGAGCTGCAGGAGCTAGCTAGCTAGCTAGCTGGCACAAAACAACCTGGCTATCGAGAACTAATTGCTATTAATCATGATGAAAGTAAACCGTTACCTAGTGAATCAGTAACATTTTGGCCACATTGTGGCTATTAATCCTGATGAAAGTAAATCATTACCAAACTAAAAAGACAAATTCTGGAAAGAGAAGTATCAGCCAAAATACACCAATGTACACTACTCCCGTTACGGTTCTGGTAGATACAGTTCTGGTAGAACAATATTTACACTTAAATTCCCAACAAAAATTGGCAACGTCCCCAGCAAATTTTCAAAAATGTGTTGTTTTCCGTGCTGCTGGATGAGGTCTAGAGATTAATTTCCTTAAAAGTAAAATGCAACGTACTTGCACCAACATTGTATAAGCATCATCCCAATACTAATAAACATCAAATGACCTCAACAAACCTTTAGCCTGGGTGCTATAAAAAGACACAAAAAAACACGAGTTGAATATTAATACAGGACTGTGTATATACAGTATTATATAGGGGTGTGAATTGCCTAGTACCTGGCGATTCCATTCGTATTACGATTCATAGGACACGATTCGATTTGATACCGATTAATCCCGATACAAATCTATAAATTGATTATTGCGATTTTTTTTTTTTTACTCAAATTTTGAAAATACTAATCAGTAAACTTGTACATGTACACTGTTAGATTTGTATGAAAATGTATTTATTTATCTGAAAATTCAGGCTTATAACTGAGCCACTGCATTTAACAAACAGGTTGCAGTCTGTTTCATGTCTGAAATAAAATATTAAGGCTTAATGTTCCATTAACATAACATTCTTCCATGCTTAATGTGTGAATCCTAACCCTAAATCAGATGTTTTGTTGAATATTCCCATAAAAAAAGGTTAGGTTAGGTTTAAAAATTGATTCAGCCGAATCCATGTAAGAATTGTGAGCTGTATTATCGCGATATATTGCCGAATCGATTTTTTTCTAACACCCCTAGTGCTATTATATATATTTTGTTTTTATGTGGACTATTACAAGCACCTTTGCTGGGCAGCAGTTCCATTTCTTTTTATCTTCTATATTCCCCCACAATCAAGCATGCTTGATCACAGATACACTGTGTGCTGAAAAAAAAGTGTGTATGTGAATGTGTGTGTGGGTTTGTGTGTGCGTGTGTGCATAGAGTGTGTACAAGTCATTGACTTTCTCTCAGCCTTACCCTGCATCTTTTAAAGACAAATACTGGAAAGTACAAGCCAATTAGAGCTGGGTTTTTACGGCTGCGGAAAAACCTCCAAAAGGTCAGTCCTTGAGAGTGACATTAGGTGAAGTTTGTGAAATGGAAAAGTGCAGTCCGCCATTACTCTTTTCTTGCCACTGGCCTGTGTGATAGGAGCTTGACCTACACACCATGCAGTATGTACAGAGAGCTTTGTGGCACTTGCTTTATCTCGCCACATGACTGCACTTTTTCTTTAATCAGTAACAAGCCACAAGTTGAATGCAAGAGACACGAAAATGCAATTCTCTTCTTGTAATTATACATTAATTTATATTTATGGCAAAAAACGGTCCTATATTTAGATATACACACACACACATAGTTGGCATTACCATGTGATTTCACTGATAAAAGATTATTTACATGAATCACACAAAGATCATCAAATCCATTAAAATTGTTTTAAATTTTTTGTAATTTTAAGTTCATTTTTCTCTAAACATTTCCAGCTCCACCACATCTTATTGAGAAACCTCAAGATGTCCAGAAGCTTATTGATGGCTCCTTGTCGTGGGATTGTAAAGCCACAGGGAAGCCGAAACCCTCCTACAGGTGGATGAAAAATGGAGAGAACGTGGAACCTACAGAGGTGAGCCATGCGGGAATCCGTGCCACTGTGGAATTGAGGATGTCGTTTTGGTTAGATTTGTTATTTTTTACACAGATTTCTTGAGCAGGGCTGTTGGGTAAAGGACATTTCACACTGTACTTGCTCAGTGTGAAAGGGAAATACAGCATGAAAACACGACGGAATCCTGGTGCCAGCATTTATCGCGTTTTGTGGGAAGGTAGATTCAAGGGCTGGGAAGCAGGGCGAGGAGGCAAAGGTGTTCAAAAAGGGTAGTTTAATTAAACGAAAAGACAAACCAGGTACAGGTTTTCCAAAAAAAACATAAAACCAACAAAGTCCAAAACAAGTGCAAACAAATATGGAGAAATAACTGCACATTAACTAAAGACTGTGAACAAAGTTGGCAACTAGGCATGACGAGGACATGAAAGCAGGGAACTAAAAATACATACTAATGAGACAACAAGAGACAACTGAGTAAGATACACATGGCTGAGTGAGCTGTTTGGGTGACATTCCTGCATTCGAGGAAGGTCGGAAGTCGGACTTATTCCATTTACTTTTCCCATTTCCAACCTGAAAGCATTTCTGGCGAAAGTAAACAACCAAAATGGTGGTTAGTGATAAAATGTTTTTTTTATTTTATTTTGACCTCCAGCAAACTTGTTTCGTAATTTTGCTTAATTTATTTTAATTTTTTTTAAATTTTTATTTCATAAGCATTCAATCCAGCTCAGTAGTTTACCATAAATTTCACGCAGGGAGATAGCGGCGTGCTGTCACGTACGTTGTGTTACGTGAAGTTATGTTGAATATTTAAGAATGGAGAAAGATATCTAGTTTTATACTAGAGTAAATTGTGCTTTACCATTCACGCAGTGGCAAGCGGTGACCTTTTAGAGTGGGCATGCTGGAATGACACCCCATTACCACATACACAATGAATGGGCTTGTCGATGTGCGCTGCTAAGTGCAGTGTGAAAAGGCCTTAAAGATCATAAACAGAATTCATGAGATTGGCTCACAGAGCATGGTGTTGCTTGTTCAGGCTCAACGGACTAATTTCTACACATTATGTAATTGTTATTCATTACTACACTTTAATATTAATTATGTAGCCTAGAAAGTAAAAATGACATAAGATTCAAAATCATTTAATTGATCTAATCTTTTACACTCAGTGATAGTTATCTTTGCACAGATACAATGTTACTGTTCAAAAGTTCTAACAGAAATATGAACTCCTATTTAAAAATAAAAAAAAAACCGCCTGATTTAATGCTTATTATATTAAAAATAAATAAATAAATAAACCACCTGAGCACTCGAGTGCAGCATACACCTGATGAATAAACAGCTGCTTCATTATGCAGACTTAGTGAGACCAACACACCAGAGGATATTGATCAGTGCTGGATTGTAATACATGTGGTTGGAATGAACCCAGTTTGGCAACACAAGCACAGTGTGGCCTGTCTAATAAAACGACTTGCAAATCATGGTGAACGCTCAACAACATGTGTAAACAATGCCTGTGACGTTTTCATTAAATCTTAGTGCTATGTGAAAATACTCTGACCTTCGTTATAGTCCCATCCATACATGTTCTTCTTCTGCTTATTGGCAGGGACAATAGACAGAGATGCATACATTTAGCCTCTCGATTGAATCCTGGGTGTTCTGTTTTTTAAAGAACTTTATTTACTTACACATCATTTGCAGACAAATTCATATTCCAGTTATAAAACAAGCTGGGTGTTCCCTGGGGCCTCCTCACTGTGGATCAACTCACCAAAGAGGTGTTGGGAACATATGGTAGCCTTATGCCTTTGCAATCTTATCTGGCTCCTCCCGATGCGGAGGAACAGCGGCTCTACTTTGAGTCCCTCTTGGATGACCGAGCTTCTCAGCATATCTCTAAGGGACAGCCTCAGACACTTTGCAGAGGAAACACATTCTATCCACTTGTATCTGTGAGCTTATTCTTATTACCCACAGTCTGTGGCCATAAGTGAGGTTGCAAACGTAGACCAACCGTTAAATTAAGACCGTTGCCTTTTGGCTCAGCTTTTCTTCACACAACGTACCTATCGATGGTGTAGGGCTGAAACCTCCTATCTCACAATTTATATAAATTTCATGTTTTTTTATCACAAATAGTATACTACTGGTCAGTCCACTTGAGTGGGTTTTAATATGACAAATTATTAACCAATCTATCGTGTTGAGTTGTTATGTTTAAACATTGTTGTACTCTTAAAGATACAGTAATGTGCAATACAATTTATGGCAATTAATCGTTCTGTTTTGCTTGTTTTTACACTCAAAGGCTAGTTTTGCTGCCTATGCTGTCATGTCTGGGTAGAGCTGGCTTTGGTTGAGGGTCCCGATTGGTCCTGAGTGGATGCCTGCCCTTCCGCAGGCTGACCAATCCGGGCCCTCAGCCACTTGTGCCTGGCCCCAGGTGTGACTAATCCCCTAATTTGTGTGGGTGCATTTAATTCCCGGGTGGTGATCAGTCCCTTGTGGGATCATTGCCGATTGTCACGGTCACCCCCGGAGTTTGTTCTGTTGTTTTGATTTTTACAATAAAATACAACAGTCTAACCCGCACTCCTGCCGTGGTTCTCCTGCCTCCCTGCACTTTGGGTCCTCTACTCCACACGCCGACGGACTCAACTCCGCTCCGTGACTACACCGTGACATATGCATATAGAGGCCTCTATGCCGTGTTTGTTTTTAAAACATGCTTTTAAGTAAGGCTGCAACGGTTTCAGATGAATGTGTACGAAATAAATACGATTATAGTCTGAGGAAAAAAACTCACGATTATTCTTATAGACATAAAAAAAAAATCACATCAGCATTCTTTGAAAATGTTTATTTTTTAGCAACAATAAATAACTGAAAAAAAATAGTGGCTCATTATCAGGCTTCTGCAAAGCTTGCTGATGAGCTGATCGTTGGATTCATCTGCGTTGGAGGAGGGAGACATTGAAAAAAGGCTGGATAGGAGCTGGATAGGGGCTCTCGAGGACCGGACTTGAGCACACCTGCCATAATGCATCGTCTGAACAATCGTAGAAGTTGGCCTGATTGCAGCCTTTATTTTTTTGCCTGAAAACACATGTGGTAATGCATCTTCCGCATCTGAATGAGGATATCTCGCTGTAGGCCTAATTGGTCATGCTGGTTCAAAATGATGTGGCCTAATCCTTTCAGGAACAATGGTAGTACCATTTGCGAATGAATTGTGAAAGCTAATTGTGCTTTGTTGCCCACGTGGGACTTCCCTGTCGGGATTATGCAGTAATGCGTTTGAAAAATTTGGTAGTAGTGCCCACTACATTTCTAAAAAATTCTTACAGTTACAAAACAGACATTGAAATTCACTATATTTTCAAATGTATTACAACAAAAGTAGGAACTTTTCACTGCAGCAAAGAAAAAAAATTAAATGAAAAAAGTACAGTATCCCTTTAAGTGCCCCCTCAAAGTAGCCAATAAATGTATTCAGACTGCACAGCTGAATGGATTCATAAGCAAAGGTGTTACATTACTCGAAATGCCACCATTAACCACACTCATGTAATGAGTGGAATAGGGAAAGGTCAATTATATAAGCGATAGAGTGGAAAGGAAGCTCTATTTGCTGTTTATGAGGGATTTTGCTGTCTTTCTCAGTATTAAACAGTAATCTTTCATCAAATGCTTGTTATTAGGATAGACAGAAATTGTTGTGCATCAGTTATATCAATAAATTAGCGTCAGTCACATAAAGCTTTTTGGTAACGTTTTACACCAATCCAACGTCAGTCAAATGTGACTGACGCCTACCGCCCGTGGCGTCGGCACTTCACGCCGGAAAAATGACAGAAGTACACATCGCATCAGATAGACACCAACGCCAATTGTTAAGTACCTGCTGCACATGCATGAGACGTAATCCCCCTTCGTACCATCGGCGACGGTAGTCACTTTTCCTCATTGTTAGAAAAAGGCAACCGGAAAGCTCATACGGGGGCGGGATATAAAAATGTAAACCATGCATAATCACGATGTATTCCCACATGAAGCACACCGTCAGGATCTTTACAGAGTATCGTGTAATATAAAAGTAAATCCTACCTGATTATATCCAGTTGCGTCTCCATATCTTTCCATAATTTGGCTTTCATCACTTGATCGTCATACCCTTTAATGCTAATGTCATACAATGCCAGTCTCTATTGAACCATAGTGATGAATTCATCTTCTGTTTATGTACTTATATCCAAGGTGTGATAATGTGCAAAACATTGCTTACTGTTTATCTGCATTCTTTACTTCCTAGCTAACAGCCAATCAGAATGATGAATCGTCACGACGGTCCAACGCCGATTCGACATGTTGAATCTGCCGAAAACGTCCCCCAAACGCTCCCCAATGGGATCCCCCACGTTACGACGGTGATTTATACATTAATCAAACGGCGCATACTGACACTCGGACACTTTCCAACTTCCGAAGTCGGATTGGTGTATCGAGACCTTTAGAGTCTAACAGTTTAATGTATGCTACGTGCTTATTTTACTGTCACAAGAACAGATACAGGAGACAGATGGTCGACTGCAATGGAAAGTCAAAGCAAACATTCTGATTTAATTGCCGACATGACTGATTGAAAGCCATGACTCAACTCCATGTCCGGATTTGGAATGTGTATGTAAATAATAAGTCTAATACTGTAAAGCAATCTTTTCTCCTCAGTATTTCAGAGTTAAGTTTTTCAAAAACAAACAAAAGAAGCTGGCGCATACAGGCACGCAGCAACAAACTTCACACCATGATTTGTGTGCACTGTTATCTACTTTGCACAGGCACAGTGAGAGGGAAGGGCCAGAGTTTGTGCAAGATCACTTACAATCAAACTAAGCTTGTGACACGCTGTACATTGCACAACAGCAACAAATAGCTGGCCATTTTAAATGACCCCTGAATCAAAAATGAGTTGATCACATTTGAATCATTTGCCCTCAATGATGGATGCTGTCATCAGTGTCACAGTATACAGTGCACAAAAATACACAAGTACACAACAAAATGATTTATTTCAACAGACCAATAAAAATTTCACTTGCAAAGGAAATGCTGCTTGAAAATCAATAAAATGTCATTTTCTCTTAGTCAGTCACCTGATTAAATAACGTCAGTTTATTAAAGTCCACTTTACACACATGAAGGAAAACCAAAGTGTCATGCACCCCCCTTGAAAAGTATTAAACGGTGAGGCAATGTCATGCTTTCCTTTTACCTTTGCTGTTGACTGATGATTTAGGTTTGACATCATTAGATTAATGAGAGACAAAATATCAACATTTGAACTTTTATTTGCCAAGCATTTACATTTGGATCTAATGCCCATCTTGGAATAGAGCTATTGTTGTTGTTTGAGCCCACCCACTTTTCATTGAATCAAAATATTGGAACAGGCTTATTTTAATATCCGGGGTTGTCCTATTACATTGATTATTCAAACAATAGCATTGAATATCTAGCAGAGTCTCAGATTTTGATTTTGCTTGGAAATAATATTTGTATACAAGTTAGCATTGCAACCAACATGAAAACCAGAGAGCTGCCTCTATGTAAAACACAATTGCAAATTTTAGAAAAGAAGAATCACACAAGCCAGGACAACCATTTGTAATGATGTAAGAAGCAAAGCAATAGTATGCGCACATGTGTGCTGTATAGTTATATTGTGTATTTGAGCAGCCTTATTGCTGTGGGCAGGAATAACCTGCAGTAGAATTCCTTCCTGCAGAAGCAGCTTCTGAGGGACTCTACAATGTAATGCAGGAGGTGTGAAGTGTTGTCTATGATGGATGTCAGCTTAGCAATAGTCCTTTTGTACGTGACGTTACAGCCTTCATGGGAAAATGGCAATATAACCATTTGCATCTATTGAAACCGTTGAAACTCGTAAAGCGTATAGTTCCGTATCTAATCGATTATCTTCTAGTCATATTTTGCTGTGCGGTAGCTTGTACTGGTAGATAAAGATGTAAACCATGATAGATGGATCGCAAATTATTCACAGATTTGTAGCGATCATTTTCTACAGGGTTAGTAGATCACTGCTCATATATTTTACTAGCAAACATACACTAACAAAGATTGTAACAGAGGTGTCGAATTACAACATGTTTCAAATCAACATGAGCCAAATAATTACCGTCCACTCCAACTGCACATACACAGACTACGCTTTTAGTTCCACATGAGTTCAATCTAAATATAATAAATAATATTTAAAAAAAAAATAGGTACAGTCTAAAAAGCTTAATGTAAAAAAAAAACTTAACATTGCTTAATATTAGGAAATTATGAGTAATCGCCACCAAAATTTGCCAATCAAAGTTCACGTGATTGGTTGTAGTTTTCTAACATTAAGCCACATATTTTTTATTTTATTTTTTGCATTGAAGGCATTTATTTGTTTTTTGATGGAACCATCTTCCACTACCCTTAAACCAAAATTCTGCACTCTTGCTGTCGTAAACCAGTAAATTGTCTACTAAAATACAGATGGACAAAAAAACAAATATTAGGAAATTACTTTCAGTTTTTGTTAAAGAAATTCTGTTTGCCATTTTGAGTCACAATCGAACCATTTTCACTCCCAAATTAAAAATAGGGCATCCCATCATCATGTGTCATCCAAAGAGATACAAGTTGCCTGCTAACTAATGAACTAGCACATAAAAAACAAACAAATATATTTCCAATTTAATGGGGTTATATAATATTAGCTCTTTTCAAATATATATTTTTTTAAATAATTACGAAAAGGCAGCCATTTTTTTGGGCTAGTTTTTGACTGTTCTTTTAACACTTTTTTTTTTTTTTTTACTTTGTTCATTTTTTTTTTTAAATATATATATACATTAAGCACCTTAGACTGTCCCTAGTTTTTTGGTAAAATCAAGCTACATTAAGCTTTTTTATCGCCATAATGAGCGTAAAAACATACGTCAGTTACAGGATAAACAAGTCGTACCCTGGTGTGAGCGGAGCATCTCGTCCCGGAGACCCAGCCGCAACAAAAAACCTGGTACGTGACCAGGCTTTTTAAGCTTTCAAATTGGCTCCAGTGTAAGGGAATACGGTGTTCACTACATGATATAGGTCGTGCGGCCGGTGTGAATTCCGGCAAAGTTGGCAATTTTATTAAATCAGTGAACACAGCAGGAGATAGAAGGTAAGGTCTGTTTCCAAACTAGCGATCTTCAACTTCTGTAAATATCGTGCTCTTTGAGCCACTTCTACCAACAGGCAAACTTCAGTCGAAATAGTAGATCCCATGACTAGATGTGCAATAATAGCAGCAATAAGTCGCACCGTGTCCTGTCCACTTAAATTCAACATTCATTCACTAAGTTGACCGTCTATCATGGAGCAGTTATGTGATCACGTGACGTAGGTGCAAAAGGTCTATTGTCCTTCTGTCCGCCACCTTTTCGATGGTGCAACTTGTTAACTGTACTGTACACTAACATATCTCACACAGAGCCACTAGTCCTCACATACTGTGGCCTGCCAGTTAGCTAGTCGACGGTCCACATCTGCCTCTTCTCTCAGTTTATTGATGGTCTAATGGTGTTGAAAGCACTGGAAAAGTAAAATAAAAATCAATCTCTCTTATAGTCCTGTCGGGGGACTCCGAGTGAGACAGGAGTCCATGCAAGCAAGAAGGTCCACTCCAACACCAGATCCATTGACAAATTGTAGCACATCTACCAAGGATCTCAGTTTGGCTAAGGAAGATCACTTACCATGGTCTTCATTTGGAGGGAATTCAGGAGGACGGGTCTGGAGTGTCCAGAGGAAGTCCTCCATAGGGTGTGCTAGACAACCTCACTAAGATGGTCTGCACACTCCCGGACCCCGAGTACTTTGGAACTGTTGGGATCTGTTCCCGTGGCTTTCCTGATCTTTGTTGTCCCTCCTAGCCTTCTCTATTGAGAGAGGGAAAGGTAATGAGTGGGGACCAGAAGGTTAATCATGATCTGAAGGTCTTGGAAGGGGGGGGGGGTGTTGGTGGGTTGCTGAGGTGAGAAGAGATGCAGCTGAGGAGAGAATACTTTTCTCAAGAGGTGTGAAGAAGTAGGGCCATGTTGATTGGGATTTAGTGAGAGACAGAGTTAATGAGTTAGAGTTTGTATTAAAAAAACGCTGGTCTTCCAACGGTGTTTTTTCTATCCCCACTCTCTGGTGTTAAAAATGCTCACATGCCTCAATCCAGATCTTCACGGTCTTCTTCTGTGGAGCTTGGTACGTACAGTCCTGCTCATTGTTATTGGCACCCCTTCATTTTTTACAATATCTACAGAAATAAATGGAAATGTACCAAATTTATATCATCAGGACCTTTTAATTAAATGCCCAAAGTAATTCAACAAAGGAACATGTTTTTCAACTAAGATAATGTAATTCCAAAGAAGAAATAGAAAACACAGCATGTGCAGCAATAATGGCACCCCTCTTCGATATTTGGTTGCACACCCTTTGGCAGTGATGACAGCTTCCAAACGTTTCTTGTAGCCATCTCTAAACTTCTTGCACTTCTCCGCTGGTATTTCCAACCACTTTTCCTTTGCAAATTGTTCAAGCTCTTGAATGTTTGCAGGTTTCTTTTCTCAATGGCACATTTCAGCTCCTATCAAAGATTTTCAATCAGATTGAGATCAGGAGTCATTGTTGGCCATTTTAAAACAATATTTTTTTTCCTTTTTAACCATTCCTGTATGCTTTTGGATGTGTACTTTGAGTCTTTGTCTTGCTGGAGAAACCATGACCTTCGACTAAAACCAAGTTGTCACACTTGGTAGGACACGTCCCCCTAGAATGTGTTGATTATTCTCTGATTTCATGATTCCTGTGATACGATCAAGGCCTCCGGTACCACATGCAGCAAAGCAGCCCCACAGAACTATAGATCCTCCAACATGCTTGACTGTAGAGAGGGTGTTATTTTCATTGGAAGCTTCATTGTGCTGTTTGTAAGCAAACTGTTGGCGTGCATTGCAGAAAAGCTCTATTTTCTTTTCTTTCGTCCACAGAACATTTTCCCAAAATAATTGTGGTTTGTCCAGGTACTCCTTGGCAAAGCTTAGCCATTCTTTTTCATGTCTGTCTCAGGAATGGTCTTCGCCAATGAAGCCCTATTTTTGGTTCAGTGTGCGGCGTATGGCACTTCTTGAAACCATGATCCCAGACTGTTCCAGGTTGGCTTTCAGGTCTTTGGATGTTTAACGTGGTGTTTTTTCCACCATTCGTACCAACCATCGAAGACTTCTGTCATCAATTTCTCTCTTCCCCCAATGTCCATGGAGGTTCTTGACAGTTCCATGCTCGTCAAACTTCTTAACAAGTTCACTACGCATTGCTGAAACAGGGCTACCAAAATCTATGGAGATGGCTCTATACCATTTGGATGTCTTGTGTTTGTGAATAATCGCACTGCTGATGTCCTCAGACAGCTCCTTTGTTTTCATAATTTCATAAAAAGTTTCATAAAGCTTTTTAAAACCTCAAAGTCATCATTCATTAGTTAAATGATGTCAATTGGGCACAGACAATTTTGAACAAAAAAATTCTAATTTGTGAGTTACCAAAGGTGAGTCACATTGTGTTTCCATACTGATCTACAGGGAAGGGTGTCAATACCAGTGACAGAGCACATTTTAAGTTTTCTTTTTTTTCCGCCTATTGTTTATTGTTTTAATTTGTTTTTTAATCATTTGGTCTTTCAGATGAAATACAAGTTCTCTATAAAATAAAATAAATTACTTTTTTTTCAGAAGATATTCCACAATATGTACTTTACCTTCATGGGTGCCAATAATGGTGAGCAAGACTGTATATTGGTCATAGACGGAAAAAGTTGTGATCAGAGCATTCAAGATGGGGGTAGTGCACCTACTGAGAACAAATCGCCCCACTTGTGTGTGACAATCAGTGGTACTCTCTTATATGCATCTCTAACATTAGCATACAGTACATGAGCTCCAATATTGCATAGTCTCCTGTGTGGCAATCTGCATATTGTGTGAAGTTGGGGAGGGTAGCAGAGAGAAAGGAATGTTTGAAGTCCCCGAATATGAGGATGAGGTCCTCTGGGTGTGGATGCATTCACACGCAGTAAGAGCGTCAACAGGGGAAGGAATGTATTCGGTACACCATCACAACAATGACGTGAAAACTCCCGAGGTATATAGTAAGGTCGGCCGTTGAATGCTAGATGCTCAATGTCCATACTGCAGAGCTGCTCTTTAACAGTGAAGCCCCAGGGTTACATCTGTTGTATAAAAAAAAACAACAACAAAAACACTCCCATCCCCTCGTCTTTCTTTTTGCTGCTCCGACAGTTTGCGGTCTGCACACATATATATCCATAAGACCCTTCACAGTCATCATAGTGTCCTGTGTGTCCTTGTTCAACCATGTCTCAATGAAACATATGATATTGCAAGGAGAACACAAAGGCTAGACTCAAATTTGCCAAGAATTACAGAAACATACCTAAAAAAATTCTGATTGGTAATTTTATGGTCTGATAAGATGAATATTAACATTTACTAATCTTATGGAAATGATATGTTATTAGCCCAAGCATACATGCTCATCTGTGAAAACGCAGTGAAGATAATACCATAAAGTTGCATTGCTTCCTCAGGTCTGCTTATTAATCTTCATTGATGTGACAGCATTGATGAAATTATTGCATGCAAAATATTTGCAACAAATATTAAAGGGACTGTGTATAGAATTTTTCGATGTCAATTTATTTTTAAAAAGCAATATTAATTTCAATAATATGAAAAAAAAAGTGAAATCACATAAATGTACATTTTTGTATTTAATCGTAGGTCTAGTATTAGCTAATTAGATTACATAGGTCGCCTTACAGTAGACTGACATGTTTAGCCACCATCTTTCTGCTGCGGATACCCGAAGGAGAAGAACTTTGTGAGAGTAGTAATTGGTGGTAGGCTTGCAAGGTGTGGTCTCTATCTGAGGTACCGTAGTGCGCGTGCTTCAAAATGCATGGACTTTGAACTTAGGTTGCTGCATTCTATTCGTTCACCACTAGATGGGACTAAATTCTACACACTGTCGCTTTAAGTCTTATCCATTTCACTTATTCTACTGGTTTGGTTACAAATAGTGCTATCATCTTAGTTGTGTATCAAATCCACATATACCACAATAGCCGCATATAAAGTGTTTGTTTTGTGTTTTATTCATTTTTTCCTTTCGGACACATTATTACAGGTTACATCGACCACATCACATAATTTGCAACATTGACATAAAAGAAGGGCTGACGGGTAGAAGCCATAGCAGTGTGACTGTTGATCTAAACTCAACTCAGCGCTTAAAAGTCTAACTCAAATATTGATAGCAAAAAATAAAAATAAATAATAATTAGTTTCACTGTTCTAATATGTTTTGGAGGGTAGTATAAATATAAACTAAAATATTCAATGAATCCACTGAGTGTTGTTTGTAAACAACCTTACCATTTGTTTTTGAGTACTGATAAATGAATAGCATGCACACACAGCTTCCGAGAAATAAAACTCAGCTTTTTCCAACACTTTATTACTCTTTGGTCCTTCAGTGAGTCACAATGATTTTTATTTTATCCTTCCCAGTCATCTCTTTTTGAAATTGTAGTCTGATGTTTCACTGAGTGGAAAAGTCTTGACAGCTGACAAAAAAAAGCCCAAGTCAGAAAAGATAAAAAAAATACATGTTGGGACCACATGTCAGAAAACCAATTTTTACAATGCAGTACAGTGGAGCCAAGCTATTCATGGGGTTTAGAGACAGGGCTTCCCCGCAAATAGTGAAAATCAGTGAATAATTGACACCCATTCAAAAACATAAAAAAAAGTAAAAAATTTGACTAAGCGTGGATATATCACCAATAAGCGTTTTCCATGAAAAAAAAATACCAGTATATTGACCCAAAAAACAACAACACACAAAATCATCAACCAGTAGTATGCAGGGGTCCACCGTACACCAATTTTCAGAATGAAGTCCACCCTTAAATATATCCTCATCTCCCTCCTCCTGAAGGGAAAACAGGCCCTGTGGTGCAGCCACTGATATAAATAGGGCATGGTTTTATTTCACTCTCATAAACATGCAGATTGATTAGGATCATTTTCTGCTAGCCTGCCTCCATCCACCCAAGCCTTCCCCTCCATTAGTGATGAAATCCTAGATTTATTGCCACGTCTGTTATTTTCAGACCATAATTCACTGGTCCTGCGGCTGTTTTTATGTAGATGAGCTGTGGAAACTTGGTGTATTAATGGCATGTGTCTGTGTCCATAGGAGCGCATACAGGTGAGCAATGGGGCGTTGTTAATCAGTCGCTTGACCCTGTCGGACACGGGAATGTACCAGTGTGTTGCCGGGAATAAGTATGGCGAGGTCTACTCCAATGCCGAACTCCGAGTTATAGGTAAGATTGTGTAATTGCGTCTTTGTGTGTGTGAGATGTGTGTGCATGAATTAATTCCAGTTTGCACCATCCTCTTCATTTGGACCATTTTACTAGATGACCTTTGCCCCTTCAGTTATTGGCCACTAAAAGGAAATGGTGTTTTACTGACAGTGATGTACAATATGTACTTTAGTTTCTCTGTTTACAAGCGCAGCTCATCCACCCTGTGAGGCTTGTCACTCTCCTCTTTGCCCCTGTGTTAGCTTTCATTTGTTGACAATCTTCCAACACACTTGTTATGTTCAGACGGGAGGCTAATCTGATGTTTGGGATCAAATTTTGAAGCTCTACTGTCCGCACTCATGTCATTTGCAAGTGGCCAGATCTAATTTGATGCTTCCACACATCAGTGAGCTGTACTGACTTGTCTTCTTTGGTTGCCACAGTAATTACGTATCCGAATCAAGTTGCAGGGCTTATCTCTTTTGTCACTTTGCGAGTGTCATGTGGAAGCAATTGGACTTTAGGGGTACTATTATCTACTATAACCATCGGTAAAACGAGTTCTTGAGTAACTCAAGTATCCTGATTCCAAAAAAATGGAAGAAATCAATTATTTCTGCTTCGAGTAGCTATTAGTGTGTACCTTCGAGAAGACAGTCCGTAACCTTAGCTTACCAAAGAATACATCAACATTAACACCTTGGTATGCTTTTATTCTGAACTTGTAGTAAACAACGTGGTGTGGCTGTCTTCACTCATCTTCCCGACTGTAGTGAGGGTTAATTTATATTGCCGTCACAAACTGTCGCCACCATCAACACAACGTCATCCTGAAATCATGTTGCTAATTAAGGACGCTAGAAAAACTCTAATAAGTTACGCTGTCATTGACATACGGTGCCTGTTGCCAGCGTTAGCGTCTAGTGGCTAGCTAAGCAAATGCCCCATATCTTGCTGGCGAGAGCTGTCAGATTATTTTTCAAAGGCGGTTTAATAGGTGAAAATGATTCTGCACATTTTTGCTGACAGCCTGACACTGTCGCAGGCCACACTGATCATTTATTTTTAACAAACCAAGCTCACTCAAATGTGCTGCTTTAGCCAGCAAATTCACTTTCCACATTGTGGTTCTGACATCACTTTTTCCTATACTCACTAATGTTTTAGAGAAGAAAATACAGTTTGCTGCTACAGTGTACATGTACAGTTTAAATTTAATAATAGTAATAAGATGTATGTGGGGTTATTCTAGACACTCAAAGATGCTTCGCAATCGATACATTATTCATGCAATCACACATTCACACTCTGGTGGTTTTAAACTATATATATATATATATATATATACTGTATATATGAATAATGGATAATTTGCTAAAATGTTCAGTAGGATATCCAAATACCAAAATTGTCTATGCCTGATACAATAGTGGTTCCATTGAGATGCAGTTAAAGCACTATGTAGCATGCAATGAGAGATTTGACAACATCCACAAAGCAGCAACAAATAGAGGTAAGAGTCGCGGTGCTTAGTTTTCTTCTCCTGCCTTCGCTCCTCTGTCTCCATGATGTCAGGTGGAAGAGATGCTGAGTTGACATTCCAGTGAAGATTAAATCACATTTCATGTGACTTTTGCTTCAAACTTCATCAAGGCAATAGATTCAATATGGATGACAAAAGTCAGATCTGGGGCTGCCAATCTGAACATGGCCATTCGCCATTCTGACAACGTGGGTAATTGGAGTCAGAGTGCAGTGGTGTAGGTGAAGGCAAAATGTCAAGGACTGGTGTCATACTCCGCAAAACCTTTCAACTTACCATATTTAAAAGGTGACACCCACCCACCCCCAATCAGAGGTCCTGCTTTTGAATCTCACACCAACCCCTCGTTTGTGATTGTTATTCAATCTAAATCTTCTAGATAACTTATTAATATATTTTTTTAAATGTTTATCAAAACCATTCAAAATGAGAGGGATTGTGCTTGCTGAGCTCGGTGAATGATAACTGACTGTTAAAAAGAGGTATGTTGCTCTATTGGTTTCCAAATTGGAACATGTGCACTTCTTCTATTTGGCACCAAAGTATTTTATGTCCATTGTAACAGTTTTTCCCCCCACCGTTGTGTAGTCTTAAACCTTAAGAAATAAGTTAACCTTGGCAGGAATATTTTATATTTGTTACTTCACTGCAGTCTCATGGCCAAGACACACTGTAACATGCTTTACTATTTGTTATCTGGCCTGGAAATAGATTTGGAAAAAGAAGAACATATGTCATCTGTCACAGGCAGGAAAAAAAATCCAAACAACACTGAAGCTAAAAAAGAACAAGTGCAAACTCTGTAATTAAAATCGAGCTAAAAATATTTGTGAGTATGTGGTGAATTTTGAAGAAGGCGGACATGTAATTGACTATGTTTTATACTAAATAACAAATCTACCCCTCCTGTCTCAGCTGTTGCTCCAGATTTCTCTCATAACCAATTGAGGAGCCAGACGTTGGTCAAGGTTGGAGGAGATATGCTCATGGAGTGCAAACCCAAGATGTCTCCGTGGGGTGTGATCTCTTGGAGGAAGGGCAGTGAAGCGCTAGAAGAAAGTCAAAGGTAACTGCTAAACTTCCTTCCCTGAAAAGGTTACTAGAATTCCGCTTCTAAGTAATTTTACTTGTTGCTCAAAGCAAAAATATACTACATGATAATGTACCACACAATCCATTCCATGAAATAACGATCTGGCTTATTTGTGGATTTTTCCCAAATGAAATGCATTTATTTTCACAAGCTCCATTTTGAAGTGTAAATTGTTCACGTTTTTTAACACTAGTACAACAAGAATTCTAAAACAACTAGATCTCCCAGCGCAGTCATTTTGACGGCTTGTGCTCTCGCACTCTCGTAATCGCCTAATATGGTTATTACTCGCTGTTTTGAGTAGCTGATAAAGCCCCTCCCTTGCTTTTCTGTGGGAAACGGGTGTATTAATTTTGATTATCAGGCTTGCACCGCCAAAAACGTCATGACTGCTTCACATTTAGGAGGCTATGCTTTACTAGTCTATAAGGTTATACTCTTCCTTGAGCTGCGCCGCCACTTCCAGTGGAGCCGTACAGGCAACGCGAAAGATCTACATTGAAATGAATAGAGCCGTCAAATTGACTGTCATGGAGGTAAAGTAGTAATAACTTCTAAATATATATTATTTTTTTTATAAAATAAAATGCCAGTGTAGTAAGGATATACATACAGAGAGAGAAAAAGTCAAAAGATTAGGAACATCATTGATCTATGTAAACAGAGTAACAACACATCCAATTTTGAGAACAGCCAAAATGACGGCTCTGGGAGATCTAGTGTTAATCAAATCCATGCACATTGGAACAGTTGAATCATTATTCGAAGATATTCTACTGGAGCTCAAACTGTCATTATGCTGGAATGTGTCGTGATGCCAACAGTGCACCATTCAAGTTGAAAGCGAAATTGACCCAAACCCTAAAATGTTACCCAGATTTTTTGGGGTGCGGCTATCATACCCGTTTGGACTTAATTTTACAATAAATCAAGACATGACTGACACCTGACAGGACATCTGGGACATGACATTTTCATTGGTTGTCATGTTGAACATTCTGTATTCACTCACTGTGCCTACTGTCACTGTCTGATGAAAAATGCATGTGTCAGGTTGAATTTTTATTTGGGCACAAAGATATACTTCTACTACAACATATTCCATATACCTTTTTTTCTTTTCACATTTATGGTTGTTTGTTGCACATTTACATTCAATGCCTTCATATTCCAGATCCGTGACAAGGGCATAAAGTATGTATATTGCAACAATGGCTCTAAAAGCAAACAGGGGTTTGTGCTATGGCACTTTAAAATCAACACTATCGTCATTTAATGGCCAATTTAGCCACTGGATTTTGAGTGCCGACACTTGGTTTGTGAAACGCATCCCACTATTAGGCGCACCTCAATATTGGGCGCACCGTCAATTTTTGAGAACATTTAAGACTTTTAAGTGCGCCTATAGTCGTGAAAATAAGGTAGTTCTGTAAAGTCTTATTTCTGAAATGCAGGAATAACAATTTTCCAGACCTCAAATATTTTGTTGAATTGCCCATCTTTTTTTTTTTTTTATTATTGTTATTTTAGCGCAGTTTGTTGCCTTGATATTTTGAATTCACCCAACTGTGGTAGTCATAGAAAGGCGGCTGATGAGCACAACAGCATCAATCCACTAGTTTGTGTTCTGCTTTACTCCTGTTACAAAAATACAGCCTGAAATTACACACTAGGGTGCCATCAGCCTTATTGTTTTTTTAGTATTGAAAAGCAACCTGGTAAATGGGGAGGATTTATGTGGCACATTTCTACCTTTAAGGCACTCGCGTCATTCACACAATGAAGATGGTGTACAGTTCACTGAAGGAAAGTCAACAGGCCATTCACACACAGATCACGCAGACTCACAAGCAACTACTATCCAAATAGCGAGACAGTCACTCCACCACCTGAACCATAACTCCCCCAATGGAATCATTTGGGATCCTTGAATGTGCCTGACAAAAGACTTTCCAGCTTCTTGCTCTACAGTCATAAAAGGAACAATCCCACACAACTGGAAATGTGTCACAGCATTCTTTTATATTGCAAAATAAATGAACATGGACGACAAAGGGTGCTTAAGAGCCACATTAGATTTTTTTTAAATACAGTATATCACAGAGAATTTGTAAATGGTTATAATAATAATTTGTGGTATTTTTAATCTTATCATTTATTCTGTAATTGATTTAGTCATAATCATAGCTGTAACAATTACTATTTTTATTATTATTTATGCTTGTATTAACACAATTCAACACAACTTTACATTATTGGTTACAGTTCATTCACCGCATCGCTTCAAGCCAATGACGCATTGCTTATATCTGTCAGCACGGCATGCTACTGCTAGCGAGTATTAGCAAACAAGCCTCTCTGTCGCGACCTGAGGAGGGATGAAAACGGGAATATTATATTATACTGTAGATATATAATATAATATTTTATATATATATATATATATATATATATATATATATATATATATATATATATATATATATATCTATATACACACGCACATTTATATATAAATACACACACACACACATACATATATATATATATATATATATATATATATATATATTATCTGCTCCAAAACGTAACTATATTGCCCTCGAGTCGCATAAAACAAATTTGAATTGCCCCCTATGCTCGCTCAAAGCAATGCCGTCAGCCGCTCGAATCGTAAGCGTAATCCTACTAAATCGAACCGAATCGCTCCATTTTAAAATCGAACCGTCCTTGTATCGGATTGCACCCAATATATAAAGATGTGTATCGAATTGCCTTGATTGGAGAGATTTACACCCCTAATATTTACTAATCTATTATGAATAAAACGGAGTAAGCGGTTAGGAAAATGGATGGATGGATGGATGGATGGGTTGGGATCAGCAACAGGTGGAATTTCATTTATCAACACGACAGAATCTGTATTGTACAAGCTTTTATAGGTCAAACAAACCCCTCCAAAAATTAAAATTATCTCAAACCGCAAAACTTGATGTGCCACAAAAAAGTAAAAAAAATGTTTGAATCAGTGTCAAAAATGTTTACGTTTAAAGTCTTTTCTTTCTTTCTTTTTTACAAATTAAAATTTTGAGAGCAGTCTAATCGAAATTAATAGATTATTTCAAAAGAACAATCAGTAGTCAATCAGTCCTAGATATATTTTATTGACAAATTATTTGACATACAGAAAATAATGTACATGTAAATGTATTATTTTACTATTATACAACTTTTTTATTTGTAATTTTCAAGTATTGGAATGAATTTTAAAAAAAAACATAGCATAGCTGTATGTGGCCCACATTTGGCAAATCAAAGCCAGTTTACCATCCATTTTCTGTACCACTTATCCTTTCTATGGTAAAAGGTGTGCTGGAGTCTATCCCAGCTAGGCGAGAGATGCGTACACACTTGTAATAATCGCCAGCCAGTCATAAAAAAATGAAATATTACATCACTTGCATACCGTTCCAAACATAATTTACACAAATAAGCATTTAATCTATTTTCCCTCATCCTTTGTTCATCTGGATTTATATGGGTGTTTGAAATTGTATGGGGATTTTAGGAATAAGGGGGACTGCGGCTTAAATGTGCCTTAAAGAGTATTTCACTGAGGATAATGATAAAAATATGTCATTAGTTTTACCGAAGGGAATTTTTTTTTTTACACACTGTTATAGCAAATATAATACCAGAAGTCTTAAAATACACACATCAGCGTATGAGATCCTCATGGGCATGCACAAGGGAGAGCAGTCAAATGGCAAATGGTCTGGCACCTCTCCAGCAACCACTCCCAATTTTCATGGCAAACTTCAATCAGCCACCATCTGGTCCTTGCGTTTGTGTATCTGGTACACACTCACATCTACATTAAACATATATAAATATAAAAAAATATATAAATTATATTTACAGTTGCGCTTGAAGAGTATGTCGACATGAGTAGAGATGCGCATGTGAATTTTGGTGAGGATTCATAACATTTTTGTGTCATTATGTAAGCGACGTTTAGCTTTTGTATATTTACAGTTGTGCTCATAAGTTTACATACCCTAAGCAAGGCAAGGGTATGCAAACGTTCAAGCACAACTGTATTCTTAACAAAGGATGATGCAAACAACACAACATACAGTTTTTTTTTTAGGGGGATCCCATGACAAAGGACTTGCCTGCGGAAAAATGACTGTTTAAGGATGCCATAAAACTGCTGAACAAGAAACAAAAGAGCTCACTTTGTGTGTTTTTTTCCCTCATAAAACCAACTCACTCAAAATTGTAATATTATTGAGGCACTATGTTTCTATCATTCCAAATTCACCAAAAAAATATTTGGTTGACTCATGTTGTAGTAGGCCTATAGGGCAGTATAAGACCTAGTGTAAGTGCAACTAAGCCATGTCTGCCATTTAGTGGTGAATGGTCAAATTACACCTTAAAACTACAGTTGATTAGAGGGGGGGGGACTTCCGATTCTTAGATGCATCGCGATTCAGACATGGACGAGTTTGAATCGAGCCACAAACGTCCACATTCCGATGATTAAAATATGTTAGTAAAAGTATAAAGAAGGTTCAAAATATTGCGGAACACAGAAAAGCTGTACCGCCATCTCCCGGACACTTTGGGAAGCACACACGTCGGCGCACCCGGACGAAAACAAACATGGATGATGCCAACCTCGCCGTTAGATCCAAAATGTTGTTTTTAATTTCAATTCAAAATAAAGCTTGAGAAAGAATACGTTGATGCCATGCCAAGCCTGTGGGCTGCATGGTGGCGTGACCGGCTGACGGCAAGCTTGACTTGCCTTCTACACATATCGGCTTGCCCTATCGTAGTTTTTCATTGCCATTATTATTATTATTATTATTATTATTGCCAGCATCAACACGTCACCATCCCGAAATCATATCAATTGATAATTTAGGGCGCGAAGAAAGATCTAATTTATTACGCCGTCATTGGGTGATTGGTCTTCGGTGTTAGCGGCTAGTCGCTAGCTGCTAGCAGTGAGTGCACAGCTGTCTGCTTTTAAAGTACCGGTAGTCCGACAACTGTGGCTTTGTTGTCTTTCTTTGCCTCTTTTTCAATGATGTGAACATAAGCTAGTTTGTCATTCACTCTCCATGTAGAAGGAGTATGTGCCTTAAATTGCAGTTTGAGGTATTTTTCTTTGTTTAAACAAAAAGGAAACAAAGAAAGAAAAGATAATTAGAATCATTTTCATCTTCATTTTCTTTAAAAACTTTTTGGGCTTGTGTTCGCACATTCTAAATGGACATATTTGACTATTTGAGTTGAATCTTGTTATTCAATGGGAACAAGTGTTTTATGAAATAAAAGGAAGAGAAAATTATATTTATCTTTTTTTATTGCTGATCCCAAAAATGATCTGATCCGTGATTCAAATCCGTGATCTGACCGAACTGTGAGACTTTTTTTTTATCCATTGCACCAAGTGATCAATACTTAGTGAGATGAAAAGAATTAAGTAGTGTAAAAAACGGCATCATAAATAAAAAATGGATCAATAATCGTTTCATAATCGAATTGTAGCCCCTGAATCGTAACCGTAATCGAATTGTGAGGTGTCCAAAGATTCCCTCCCCTACAGTTGATGTATATTGGAGTTTGGCAAATTCGCATTTTTGTAGATATATATATATATATTTTTTTAGATAGATTGTATGGGGGCTTCTTATTTACCCCAGTGTTTCATAGAAAACGTGTATTTTTTTTTGGGGGGGGGGATTAAGATTGGCTTTGTATTTATTTATTTTTGTATTTAAAAAAAAAAAAAGATTGACTTTGTAAAAGAAAAAAAAAACACCCCAAAATTACCGGGACACTCCGTGTGGCTGTATGTGGCCCAAGAGCCACGAGCTGTCCATCCGTGCTTTACACGATAATACTTTAAAATAATATAAAAATGCAGTCAGCCTGTGGAGATTGTAATGCAGTCCTCAGATGTGTGAGAGCATTTGCAGAGCAGCTAAGTGAAAAAGCAGCATGAGGCCTCAGTTGTGGTTAATGGGCTTTTGCTGGCCAAAGTGGCCATCTGCTAACTCGATTCAAAGTGCTAATCAAGTACTTTCCACCTTCATGGAGATGACAAAGGCCAGGGAGATCAAATTATTCAAAGTCCTGATATAATTCCAAGTTTTGCCAATAACATTCAGCAATCATAAGGTTCGAGATCTGCTATGCCCTTGCTTGGTCCCGCTGCATGCGGGGGTCGCCCAATTGCTGTCAGCACGCATGCACGACTCCACTCGGACAGCGGTCGTATGTGAGCACGGTGTCTTGCCAGGATTTGCATACATACAAAGCTGTGTTGTTGCTTGTCAAACAAAGTGATAAAGAATTTGCACAGTGGTTTTACCTGCGATGCCCTTCACTCACCTGCGACAACATGATTGCACGTTTCAACCTCACTGCATTTCAACTCGGATATTAACATTTCGCTGTAAGGTGACACCGCTCATGTAGTGATGAATAAAGTATTTAGTTTTTATTCTCTCTGCCCTTTTTCTTAGTATTATTTTGATAAATATTCAGGGGTGTGTAAACATATGAGCACAACTGTACTTCTCAGTTATTACCTATATCGTTGAATGAAAAACAAAAATGGTGATAAATATGTTGTTAGTAAAAGAACGTGCTTCAGATTTAGCTCATTTTGTTGATCCCTTCAAGGGCTATTCGCTCAGTCGCAAATCGTCCAAGAAACAATTGACATCGCAATTGATACCACTTGGATAACGTTAGTATGTGTACACGTAGATGCTTGAAAAATGGATGGCTTGATAGAGTTTATTTTTCACCGCTACGTTTTGGAAGGTTTTGAAGTAGCCTTGGGAACAACGGTGTTGTTCTTCTCAGAGTTAACAAGGTTCTAAATAAATAGAGACAAATACTCTGCAGAAGATCTTTCAGATGGATTTTTTTTTGTTGTTCACTGTTGCTCTTTAGATGTTGAGAAGTATACGTTTTCTTTTAAATTAAATGTGCCTCTTGGAAAAATGTGTTTTTAAAATGAAAAGACGGGCTTCTTTTTTTTTGATGACAATGCCTCTCTATGCAAACCAGTAGTTTGTTTTCTCTCCTCTAAAGCAGTTTTCCTATCTTTATTGAAATATTTTTACAATTGAAAAATCTCAGAGCACACTAGTGTCACAAATTAGATGAATGTCACAAAAAAAGTGGATACTAGGTCAATGCTATCTCATGGAAAAGCGTTTTTAATTATTCTGTCTGTCACGGCATGTCTGTGACGTTGATGAACAAAGAAACTGTAGTGAATAATCGTTTTCGGACCAAAGAATCATCATTCTTTTTTTTAAAAACATGAATGCAATTTTAGATGGCTTTATTTATTTGTTTATTTTATTTTATTTTATTTTTTCTGGAGAGCTCAGTATTGTCCATTTGGTAATTTTACCGATTTGACATGTCATCATCATTGCTCTCTCTCTTTTTTTTTTTTTTTTTTTTTAAATCTGATCATCTCTAACAGCACACTAATGTGCAAACTACATACTGCATATTGTGCTTTATGCAAGCCAATCAATTATGTTGTTTAGCATTCCTTATGCAAATGGATACCCACAATAATTAAGTCCTAGATATTTGTGAAGCCCAATAAAATCAGATCATTGTCCCAAACTACTTCAAACATTATACAGTACATTTTTTATAAGACGAATGTTCATTCCCATAAGATTTGCACACATGGAGATTGTCTACATGTTTGTATATGAGCAGATATTTTGGGTTTGCACCTGCATAGAAAGGTGCTAACCCATATGAGGTGGTAGTGAACCCCTTTTGTCGAAGATTAATTGCCTTAATTGCGTTAGCGCTCCACAGTGTTTCTGGCAGCAAGGGAACCAGTGTCACCAGTTGGGTAATCCATCTTCACAGCAGCAGCCTCCCCTTTTTCGCTGCTGTGGAGCAATGGGGGGGATGTCTTATCTAGCCCAGACAAACCTACAGGGACACAGTTTAGATGACATCAGCTGGAATAAAGCAGCTGAGAGTGCAAAGCAGGCTATGGTTTGTAATTGGGCCATGTCAGCCGCAAAGAGCAGCTCGCCGGAGAAAAAAAAATAGAACTAAAAAAGTAACACGCATTTCAAATATGTCACAAGCAAGAAGGGCTCGTGTTGGTTAGTCGCCTCACAACAAAAGCACTCCATCAACGGGCTCTCATGAGGCGCTACAGGCTGTGCTGCAGTCACACCTTCTTGTAAAGATCTTCCCTGGTTTGCTATATCAGCATTGGCAGCCATGCAAATATTTGCATGTGACCAGTCAAGCCTCTGTAGGAAGATGTTAAATGTTTGGATCTGGCTAGCGTAACTCCTAGCATATTTCACTGGGTTTTGATTTTGTGTGTTAAACTTTCTACAATGGCACCTATAGATTGAGCATGTTCAAAGTTTCTGGATCTTATTTTCACAGACATACGACAGCATATCAGGGCCACGTGGAAATATTTTTTTCAGAGGGAGGAGGGGTAATATTCCGAGAATAAAACCTCGCAAATTTGCCACTTAACAAAGTGGCAAATTTGCCACTTTATAAAGTTTTTTTCAGAATATTGCCCCACCCTCCCAAAAAAAAAATTCAAAAAATAAATAAATAATAATAATAAAAAAATAAGTATATATATATATATTTGTATGTGGCTGTAATACGCCGTCATATAGACAGGCACGTCATCATTTTTGTGCCGCGGCAAATCTAGTTTAGCGTGTTTGTGAATTTGGTAGAGCACGATATGCCCCTCAAGGAATTTAATCACGCGCATTCGGCGCGTCTGGCAATTTGATGACAAAAACTAGACTTGATTTTAGATTCGCTAAAAGCATGTCTAAGTGGTAGCACAGGTGGTGTAAGGGGATTTGGGTGGATTTGATCACTTTACAGGTAGACGGATTGTGAGCTCCGTGGGCGTCTGTGCTGTATTTTATTTGATTCATAAATATGACATCTGCATGGGACAATCCCTTGAAATCATTGTTCAGCAGAAACTCACAAATTATCATTATCATATTAAAAATATTTTAATAGCACCCCCTGCAAGTTGACTCAGGACTCGCTGCTTAAATGGTAAATGAATAGCCAACAAGAATTTTGGGTGCAAGTCTGAGCTGTACAAATCGCTAAAATGATGATAAATCATAAATAATCATAAATAACCAGCTAAAATATTCTCCAATCAAAATAGCCCATAGCTCTCTTCCCTTTACATTTTCACTTTACTTCACTTTACATACAGTTACATTCCCCCTGTTGCACATGTTTGAAGCGTAGCTGTTAGCAGATGAGAGAGGAGAGCAAAAGACTGAAGCCTCCTTTGACCAGCATGAGATCATAGATGTCGCAATCACAGTGTGCATGAAGTAACAACACGTCTGCTCCAAGCTGAGTTTGATAGTAAACAAGCTACTGCAGTTTTCTAACAACCAACAGCTCGTCCGTAGGCGAGCGACACACAGACAGAAAGATTGGTACAATTCTCCAGGTCCAATTACCGGTAGTCATTTCTCTCATTTCACTTTACTTTTCATCTCTGACCCTCATTCCTCTCCATATCTCTTCCTGGACACAGTCACCTCCACATTGTGGAGTGAAGCTCCGCATGGTACTCGCACACAGTCCAACTGCCCTGAAATTCCCAATGAAAGCAAAAATGTGGCTGACTGCAAAAATGGCTGGCCGTGAAGGCACAAAACCGCAAGTGCCCCGCAGCCGTACCACAGCCACAGTCTGAAACTGCCAGCATTCTCCACTCTCATTCGCAGCAGTAACGTGAAGGTGCAATATAACAATTGCTGATACTCTCCTCCAATGAATGTCATAGCCAAAATACCAAAAATATTCCACAGCAGGTCCACATGACCTACAATGAATATGAAATAAAATGGCTAGAAACACACCGAAGTGTGGATATATGCGTATGTGGAGTTATCGTTTGCGAATGGTAAATAACGTACTTGCAAATACGTTTAAAGGTGCATTAAATGTTAAAACTTCACATTTTATCCGCATGCGCATACTCAGTGGCATTGTGGGAAACGGAAACCATGTACTTGCAGAAATAAATATTCATTAAAAAAAACTTGCTTAATTTTGGATTATATAAGACATGTGCCCAAAACAAAGCTTTTTTTTTTTGTTTTTAGTAAAGTCAATACTCAACGGCATTATGGGAAAAAATGCTAAGTTTTAGCATTTAACCTACAAGTACGTTGGAATTTACTTTACTTTGTAACTATGTTCAAACCTAATTGCAAATATATTTATAAACATATATTTGCAAATACGTTTGGATGTATTTGCTAGTCAAAACATTTTTAGCCTACTTCTTATTGGCAGTTTCACACTTCTGTAGAAAAGTACACATAAAGAGAAAAGAGTTTCTTATCTATTGCTGCATGCCACTATAACTTAAGGTTTAGCACTTATCATTTATAGTTCACTTAACAGGATCATTTTTGTCTTACAAGTTAATTACTGTAAATTGTAATGTATTATCTGCTTGTTACCGCCACCTACATTTTAGGTGTAGCAGCTACTTTTATTGTGTCATCAGCCTAATTTACATACGTAAATAATCAGCACACTTTGGCCGCTGTCGTCATTTTTGCCACTGTCTGTGTTCAAGTAATGTTTACTTTGTTTCAATTAATATATTCAAATGTGTAATTTTAAGTTGCTCACTAAGGTGAGAGGATACTAGAGCATACCGACAGGATGTCGATGAATTGATTAGCCTGTGGAGAGAGTAACATTTCCTATTGCTGGATTTGGCAGATTTCACCCATATTCATGACCCAGAGGTTCACCATCCCTCTCGCACGTTGTACATCCATCCCCTACCCTGGCAGCAGAAATAGCCAGGATGGTCACGTAAAAGAGGAAATGTCTTGTAGAGTGATCAGCATTTATGAGCCCATCTGTTCTTCGAGGCACTCTCCACAAAGAATCAGTGCCAGGAGAGCAGCAAACTTTGCACTCATTGATTTACAGCATATTTATTGTACCCTCTATCCTGGTTTGATTTATCTGATTTGAAGAACATCTAAAGGAGAAATTATGCATTTCTTT
This sequence comes from Vanacampus margaritifer, assembly GCF_051991255.1. Taxonomy (NCBI): domain Eukaryota; kingdom Metazoa; phylum Chordata; class Actinopteri; order Syngnathiformes; family Syngnathidae; genus Vanacampus; species Vanacampus margaritifer. The sequence continues at coordinate 16,724,911 of NC_135439.1, read as the reverse complement.
TCACACTTTAAACATTTCCCAGGTGTCTTCATTTAAAAGACCTCTGAAATGATTTGGTCAAAATACATGACCAATATGTATTTATTTATTTTGGGGAGGGTTGGTCTTTTTCATGTAAATAAACCACTTCTCACTCCAGCCTAGTGGTAATTTTATCCACCATTTTTAAATTTTGCCTCAATTTTAATTCAGTTTCAATCACGCTAGTTCGTTTTTATTATAGTTAGTTAGTCAACCGCATCACGTTTTTATTTAGACCATTTTTAGTGGACTATAAATCTAGCATTTTAGTCTTTATTTTAGTCGAGAAAACATAATTTAATTTGTCTGGTTTTAGTCAACAAAAACTGTCAGCGTTTTATTGAGGTTTTAGTCAGGACAATCATTTTACCCCTGTATATTTTTTGGTCAGCAGATAATGTTGAACATTTCGGATTTAAAACTATTTCACATGAAATTTTCTCTCATCTTTTTGATTAAAAAACAACTTGACACACAATTACAGTATATCAACAAGTGTCTGTCATGGCTCTATGCTATGAGCTAGTAAGTTAGCCAGCATTAGTTAGCAGTCGACTTAACATTGTTGGAATGCTATAGCCGTTGGATTAATGTTACGTTATAACTATAATTTATTATTTTATTTTTACCTTTCACCGTGAATCCACCTCCTGTCTGTCATGTATTTGTGCATGTTGCACTTACTAGCCTCACATTTGAAAGGGTGTGTGTGACAGACACAGTGACAGATTAGCAGAGATGAGATTTTTAAAAATCATATAATTTTCTTCTCATTTTTGCTCATGAACTAAAATGTCCATAGATTTTAGTCCAGTTTTTATTTAGTGAAGGTAATTTTCGTCTCGTCTTCATTAGTCCACGAAAATGCATACTGACGTTGTTGTTTATTAGTAAGGGTTTTAGTCTAGTTTAGTCTAGTTTTAGTCCGGTGAAAAATGTGTGTTGATGAAATTATTTTTGTTTAGTTTTTATTGACGAAATTAACACTACTACAGCCCCTGTGCTAAAAGGCCAATGTAGCTTGTGCAGTATAATATATGCAAGTTTTGTTACCATGGCAACCAAGATGTTACTATCTTTTATCTAGTTTATCTCAATTTAAAAAATTAACCCAAATAAAAACAAAGCAAAAGTGTGTGTAAGTATATACTGTATATACAGTATATATATATATATATATATATATATATATATATATATATAATTATATTTCCATACCTTTAGTTTTGACTATTTTTCTTACCTTTAATTTTGACTTTGACAGTATCGTGCTTCCATTTATAGTAATCCTCACTTGAAAATGACAGATCTTTGCCCATACAGTTGTCAATTCATGGGCGAAGAAACTTGGCTTGGGGGTGATATTTTGTAAATTAGCTGCACTCTTACTCCATAATTCAGTAAAATTCAGAACGTTAGACTTCAAAATTTTTCATCCAAAATTTCATCCAAGCAATGAAAAGTCAATTTTCAACAGCAACAAATGTCCTCTTGGATATCAAACATGCAAAATTTGAATTGACTGACATGGAACTGATCATCACTGAAACAACTGTATTCATATGTGATGAATAAAATGCAGGAGGGGATGCAGCCCATTGCGAACTCCGAGGTACTACAAAGTGTCCCCTCATTCTTACCCTGCATGCTGTTAACATTGTTTATTATGCTTAAATCTTGCTAAACACTTTTTTCTTCTCATCAAATCTGTAATTGCATCATCTGGAGTCTAATAAAACATCTGCTGGTGAAGTGGAGTCCTGCCTCTCTCTCAGTGGAGCTTTGCAGTGAGGGAGAGCACACTGAAAGCATATGTGTCCACAAGGACTTATTCATTACTTTGCTTGGAGAAAAGCTTTACAACCGCCAACGGCTGTTGTGAACCGCTGACTGTTGCTTTTTATTTTACCTTTGGCAACAATTCTCCACCTTGGCTGGAGCCATATGGCTCAGAAAGTCCCCTGAGTGAAAATGGGAGCAAACTGAGGATTAGAGAAGCTGGCAGCTACACACGCCTTCATTCATGGGTGCCCGCAAGCATACACATCAATGTAGCAGATGAAATGTTTTATTTAATAAATTGTGTATCAGAGTTGCTCAGTAGGCCCCCAAAAAACAAAAGAACTATTGGTCCCATTATAGCCACAGCAAGTCCACCGTAACGTTTCTGACTTTGCATTCTGATGCAATTGTCTGTATTCTCCTGCTTTCATCACTATTTTACTGGGAGACAAAATGTCAGTATTGCTATGTACGTGACACCAATACATGAGCATCTCAGCAGAGTTTGAATCATGATGTTTTTCACAAAATCATTAAATCACCTGATATTTACTAATGAGTAGCAGGGATGTAACAATATCCCAAAATCATGATACGATAAATATCACGGTATGAACCTCACGATACGATAATTATCACGATATTGAGGGGAGGTTGGCCAAACAAAAAAAGCTCACAATATTCTAAATAAATAAATAAATTAATTAAATTAAATTGAACAAAAGCTCATATTGGGGGGGGGGAAAGCACAATATTGTGTTTGTGTACATAATAATAGCAGTGACGGAGAAGTAGGCTTGGCCATGTCGTCATGTGCTCCTATTGGCTCAGCATCATGCATCATTGTCTATGTAGTTCACAATGTTGTGTTTGGCTGAAGTGGGCCAAAAGTAATGTTTAGTTTTTTTTTAAGGCATTGTTGAAAAATATTTGCTGGTAAGACTGATTTAGAGGAGTGATAAAGTGGCCTAAGCATTCCTAATTAAAATTAAATTGCACTAATAAACCAACCACCAGAGGGTGCTAGAACTGCACAAATGGAATCTAACCTCACATTTTTAATGGACGTGCTGCTTTTATTATCGTGACATGACGACAGCAATATTGTGGCGCTTTTAATATCGCAACATCACAATATTGCCGCTGTCGTCCATCCCTAATGAGTAGTTTACAACCTGGTCAACCCAACCTAAAAAAAGAAGTCCTTTCAAAGAAGCACAGAAGCATAGCGCTTACTCTCTGATTTGCCTAATTGGTGAGCTTTATATGCTCATTAAATAAGATGATTACTTTCAGCGCCAGTAATCATTGGGGAGTGCTTGAGGAGCAAAAGAATAATAAAATAACCACAAAAATAGATTACAATAGAACTACATATCTGATCCCCACTGCACCTTGTAGAGGGACCAATAAAGAACTCATTTGTTTACAAAACTGGGTAAAGATGCAGATCTAGTAATTCATTTAAAAGTGCCGCAGTGATCCACAAAAAAAAAGCAAGCCAAGAGCTTGTGACAGTTGGCACCCACTTAGAGTACAATGTCTAATTAACTCTGGTGATGGAGTAGAACCGTTTTAATTATTCATCTCCCAAGAAATTTTGTACAATCTGTTGCTTCCAACTCTGTGGGCAGCGCTTCTGGACTCTTCCAGCAATATCTTTCAAAGTTTCATGCATCAATTTCCTACATAAAGAGCACATTGTTGAGAGTGGGAGTACGACAAAGCATGCGGTTAGCACATCTGCCTCAAAAAGGTTACTTTCGAAGCTCGTATTAGTATATCATCAGTATGTATTTTCTGTGTTTTCTCCTTGTACCCACACACACCAAAATGATGATTAGACTGCATGATTATTGCACAGGTGTGCCTTAGGCTGACCACAATAAACAGCCACTCTGAAATGTGCAGTTTTATCAAACAGCACGATGCCACAGATGTCGCAAGTTCTGAGGGAGTGTGTAATTGGCATGCTGACTGCAAGAATGTCAACCAGAGCTGTTGTTCGTGAATTGAATGTTCATTTATCCACCTTAAGCCATCTCCAAAGGCGTTTCACACAATTTGGCAGTCCGTCCAACCGGCCTCACAGCCTCACACCTTCACATTAGTGTTAATTTCGTCAATGAAAACTAAACAAAAATAATTTCGTCAACGCACATTTTTCACCAGACTAAGACTAGACTAGACTAAAACCCTCATTAATAAACAATAACTAGGACTAAATCAGAATGCATTTTCGTCGACTAAAGAAGACGAGATGAAAATGTACTTCATTTCACAACTGAACTAAAATGTATGGCCATTTTAGTTCATGAACAAAAATGAGAGGAAAATTATATGATTTTGTAAAATCTTGTCTCTACTAATCTGTCACTGTGAGACTGTCATGTGACAAAGTGGCACGCCCCCTTTCAAATCTGTAGCTAGTAAGTGCAACATGACAACAACAACAGACAGGGGGTGGATTCAAGGTGAAAGGTTTAAAAAAAATAAAAAATAAGTAAATTATAGTCATAATGTAATGTGACATTAATCCAACGGCAATAACGTTCCAATAATAATGTTAATCCGACCGCTTACTAATACTGGCTAACATACTATCTTGTAGCATGGAGCCATTGTAGTCACTTGTTGATATACTGTAATAGTGTGTGAAGTTGTTTTTCATCAAAAAGATGAGACAAAATTTTATGTAAAATAGTTTTAGATCCGAAATTTTCAGTTTTTGTTGACTAAAACTTAATAAATTAATTAAATTGTTTTCTTGGACTAAAATAAAGACTAAAATGCTAGATTTATAGTCGACCAAAAATAGACTAAATAAAAATAAGATGAGGTTGACTATGATAAAAACCAACAAGCGTGATTGAAACTAGACGAAAACTGAGACTAAATCAAATGATCAAATTAACACTACTCCACATCCAACATATTCACCTCCAAGGACCGTCTGAGACCAGCCACCAGGACAGCTGCTGCAACAATCGGTTTGCATAACGAAAGAATTTCTGCACAAACTGTCTCAGGGAAAGATCACCTGCTTGCTCATCGTCTTCATCGGAGTCTCGACTACAGTTTGTTGGCGTAACTGATTTGGTGAATGGTACTTCATTTATATAGTGCTTTTCCACCTTACAACCACTTACGACCACTCTACCACTGAGCTACACCGCCCTGGCACATTTGGCGTCTGGCACATTTGAGAGGTGTTCATGGATGATATCCTGATCAAGTCTATGCAAATGAGGTGTGTTGCACTGCATGAGGCAAATGGTGGTCACCAGATACTGACTGGTTTTCTGACACACCAGAACCACATAATAAAGCAAAACTGCACATTTCAGATTTTTTATTGTGGTCAGCCTAAAACACACCTGTGCAATAATCATGCTGTCTAATCAGTATCTTGATATGCCACACTTGTGAGGTGGGATGGATTATCTCGACAAAGGAGAAATGCTCACTAAAACAGATTTGCGAACAATATTTGAGGGAAATGACCTTTTTTGTATGTAGAAAAAAAAATTAATTTTTTATTTTTGAGTCCAACTCACAAAAAATATATGCGTTGTTTTTTTCAGTGTACATTATTAACTCATTCACTCCCAGCCGTTTTGACTGAAGCAACCCCCTTCGCTCCCGGCTGTTTTACTGGATTTTGACCAATTTTGCAAGGCCCACAGAATATTGTGTTCTGTTGATATAAAAACATGGAACCTGCCAAAATAAATATTCTGTCAGTCTCTCTTCTTTCATCAGGAAAAAATGTATATTTCTATGTTTTCGTTTTATAGCTATAACTAAGTTTCATCATTATTCACAAACCTGTTTAAAACAATGGGGAAAAGAGACTTTTTGCAACATGGCCATGGTTGATCTCTTATACTCTTCTGCCATCTGCTGGCTGTTTTTGTAATAACTACCATTGTTTTAAGCATTCTCTTCAGTTCAGAGGCTGCATCAAAACTTCCTGTATGCTCTAGCATAAAAAAACATAAAACAAACAAACATATAATTACGTTTTTGTGACCATGGCAATATTTAATATAGAACGTTTTAATATATTTCTGGGAGCAAATTAGTTAAGTGCCATTTTAATTGATTATGTGCTGCACTTTTTTTTGGGGGGGGGTTGTCAATTTGGGAAGTTCTAAAAACATATTGGAGTCTTGTGCTGACTGACTAAACTCTAATCTCGCACCTGCGCTAAAATAAGTTGTGAGATGTTTGCCGATATAAGGTCAGTCTCTGTCCCTTGTGCCGCTCACTAGGATTGTTTTTATCTGAGAGACTTTGCCCGATATCATTTTTCAAAGTGAGAATCCACCGGCGCAGCAAGAGTAATCCATCTTGGTACCGCTGACAATTTCCTGCGGAACACGTGCATGCTCTTTATTCCTCAAGGAATACCTCAGCACATAAGAGATTAATATCTGTGTAGCTGGAGAGCAATTTGTGATTAAAAGAATCCTGCGGAATAACATCCACAAACCCTTTGTGGCTCAGGCCGATAAACTCTCCGTCCTTGCAAGGCAATTACCAGTGCAATCTCATAATGTTCCATTGAAGGGAATTAGGACATTCTCAATGAGCCTGTGTCATTAAGATACCTTGCTATCAAATGCAAAGTTCGACACAACATTTTGTCCTTGGTGGCTTGTTTACACTTAGATTCTAAACTACAGATTAACATGATGAATATTGAGGCTTAAAATCTTTTTAGGCACAGTATCCACTTCCCAAAATGAAGCTATTAGTTAAGGCCTAATGAATTGTTTTAGGATGTTTGGGACCTGTGTTCTGAAATGCAGAAATATCAGCATTTCATAAAGATTATTGCTTTCAGTCCAACATTACTCTCCCCTGGGATTATTCTAATAAAGCATTAGTATTGCCTCAAATGTCGTCGTGCTGTGGTGTGCAGTGGTCCAAAACACAGCTCAAGGCACAATCATAAAACCACCGTACTTAGAAAAACAAAAGAAGCAGCTCACACAAGAAAATTAACGGAACAATAATGTGACCAAGGTTATTTGGGTTAACAAAATAACAAACTAAAATTCAAAAAACATTTTCGTTAACGAAATAAAATAAAAACGAAAATACTGTTTAAAAAACAAAAACTAACTATAATTAGAGTGAAAATGTCCTTCATTTTAGTCTTTGGTAATTAATTTTTTTTTTTTTTTTGCGATTTTAAGTATATTTATTTCGATATTAACCAGAATAAGGACATTTGAAAGTGTGTCACTCAGAAGTGACGTAATCTAGCAGCAGCCAATTGAAAAGCACTTTCAGATGACGTCGTTCCTAGCCGACAATTTTGCATATGCCCGCTTTATTATTTAACTCAGCTGAAATGCGACGCTAGGTAAGAAATTTGCTATTTTTTTCCATTTTGCCATGGTGTTTATTAAATATTGCACACAAGTGATACACAAAAAATAAAATACTGAAATTAAAACTAAACCAAAGCAAAGCAGTTATTTAAGAAAGAATTAAAACTAATCAAAAAGTAACAGAACCACTGTGAAAATGAATTTTAAAAAAAAACTCAAAATGAAATAAAAACTAACTAAAATGAAAATTTCCAAAACTGTAATATTCCTGGATGTGAGAAGACTGAATTCAAAATTAGTAACTAAATACATGCTGAGATTGGTTGCCAATGAGTCGAGGATGGAATCGGCTCCAGCACAGCCAAGAACTTTGAGGGTAAATGGAAAAGACTCAGGCCCCATCCAGACGGAAAGAAAGCCGGCTTCGTTCCTCAAATCTCGTACACACAGAAGCATTTCAAGACTTGCGTGTGTCCAAAAGAAGACGCTGAGGAAGTTTAACGGCTGTAATGTATGTGCCAAGTCTGGAGTGGCGCTGTAGCGCAGCCACAGGGAGTTAACGGAAAGCGTAGAAGAAGAATCAGCGAAGAAGACCAACACTTTTTTTTCGAACTTTATTGCAATCTACAGAACAAACATGGCTTTGTATGTATCAAAACAACATGAAAAAGACGAACACAGGAGAAGTGACAATGGCGGGTGTTTCAAGTACAACACCGCTTGTTGAACGTGGGAATAAAGAAGTCAAATATTTTGCTGCAAAGGCATAAGGAAGCTAAGGAGGCTGCCAAAAACGACTACAACACGGCTATCCGCCATTGTTGTTGACAGACTGACTGCGAGAATTGGCGCATACGTCATCGAGCTGCGACAATGCGCTGTCATCAAGCTGCGACCATTACGTCATCACTGGAGGAATATCCTGCATATGGTGTCCAGACGGAGGTGTACAAGGCATGTTTTCAAATCTTTCCACTCTGGCCCGGTTTCAAAAGTAATCGGTTTCAAGCTCCGAAACCGTGCCATCGTGTGGACGAACGGCGGTAAGAAACTTGTGAGGATACATTGAAACTGGCTTTGATGTGGACGAGGCCTCAGTCAAATCCCAAAGTCAAGACACAGCTGGTTAATATAAGGGCAGGCAAGGATGTAATTGACTGAAATTGAAGGAGCAGCCAGGGTTTAAGAGACCATCTGACACCACTGACAGTAACAAGGATAGAACCAACAAATGTGATAAACACAGTATTAGTAAATATATCAGCGAGCCGTCCGTTAAATAAGATAACGCAACCTAGTGAACAGTGTTGTTGTCTTAGAAGAGGACTGTTTATGAATAGGGAACAAATGCATTTATTGATTGCACTTTAGCCACCGCTAATGTGGCTAATGGGGAGTTGTGTGTGCGAGTGGTTGTGGGGTGGCGGGGCGCTTACCCCCTTTGCTATTTCTTTGCTTTATTCACAATGGGGCACATTGTTGAGCATTGATTGAAATCTTCAAACGATGTTGGTCAATTGGTCCTTTTGTAAATGGTACAATGGTTGTTTTATTCTTCATTAAACTGTAATCGAGCGGCTGTACACTACTTGATCCGTGCTCTTTGCGTCAGTTTTACTTGGCAAATTTCATACTCTAGCTGCATAAAGTCACCAAAAAGGTTAAGGAAAATACGTGTTCTAAATTGAAATCCATTATAAAAAGTAAATCAAGAATTAGTTACTGAGCATTAAAATATTGAGAGTTTATTATTCCTCCATAGTAATCCACTGCTAAATTTCTGCAAATTTACTCTTGTGAAGAGTTTCTTTATATTACATTATTTACATTTTGGTTAAAATCAAAAGACGAATATGAGACTAGAAATCAACATTTTGCCCCCTCCCCTGCCCCAGGTATTTGGATCAATGACAACTTAGAATAGATGAAAGTGAACCAAATAACCTTTTCCTTGTAAATGCTTTCTAGTCAATTAATACATCCTCTTAAGTTGCTTGTTTGGGGGGGGGCTTACTCCCTTGAGTGTTTTTTTAAGCAGGCATGCTCTTAGTGGGATTAAAATGGTCAGACTAAAATCTTAGAAAGAGAATGAATTGACTTGGATACGTGAGAATTTCCACAAGCACTTCTAAAATCTTCTGAATTTATTTCAATTTGGTTGCATCGTCCTAATATTGTTAAATTGTGACTTTGACTTCAAACCTTTACGCCGATCAGGTTATTTTTTTGGACATCAAATGGATATCCTTTTATAGAAAAATAGGTGCATGCTTTATAGAGGTCATCAATTAGAATTAATTGTGATTCTGTACCTGTAATGGTTGGCTACTGGCCAAGGAAGGGACCAGATGACACAAGTGAGAAAGATTAGACAAATATAGAGGAAACTGAAAACAATGAGGACAAACGGTCCTGACGAAAGCACTACACTAAATAATGAACTGAGCCACAGCGGATAATAAAACGCGAGCTTAAGTACTCCTCGAACCCATGACAAGACATGAAGTCGAAAGCTTCCCTTCGCCGGAGCCACACCCAAATAGCGGCCACTGCTGATTGCCGACAGGTGCAGTAGACTGATTGCATGCAACTGTGGTTCTGAGACTACGCCCATTAATTAACCCTAGAAACACATCTTAGGGCAAAGGAAAAGAATGTCACCAACAAGCAACAGAACATAAGAGTAACATAAGCACGATGGTGAGAAAATGATGATTTTGTTAATGCGCTGAACTTATGCGCAAAGAACATTTCCTAATGAATGAGGCCTATTGGTTGGCCCTGTTGGCACCCTCTTTTTTATTTGACGTTACCATGACTTTAAATTGATGTCTAGCTTTACATGTCAGTGATGAACTAATGTCCATCAGAGTGCCTTGTGGTAATGCTCTGATCGTTCATTGCAGCTAATGACCCATGTGACAGGGTAAGAGTCATCGGTACATTTCTGTGTATAGCAAAAATCAATATCAATTACACCTGCATTGAAGAATTGTCTCAAGTAGAGGTCCATATGTCTCTCTCTCTTTAAAAAAACAAAACAAAAAACAGCGTCAGCCAATCTCTTTGTTCACTGAAAGTGCAATAACAGCAAAATATCTAATTGACCTTCAACCTTGATGTTGACAATTTCACAATGCAGCAGAATGAGCATTTGTTGTATATAATCCTGCTTGAACCACACGAGCAGGAGGCTTTGGCATGTCGTGTTAAGCTGAGCAGGCATCAGCATCTCCGGACTGTGCTGCACAGCTTGACTTGATTTATGGCTCTTGAAGGGCTCTTTCTCAACAACAGTACACACAATGGAACCCAAAGGAGGGGACCGCCTTTCAATTTATCTCAAAAAGAGGATATGGTGACCTTATGTCTTTCAGGGTCACGCACCTCCAGCATTGTCAAACCCCCCAACCCCCGAGGTTTTGATACAATAAATGTCCATGTTAAAAATGTTGCATATAAGCTTGGTAAGTTTACAACACATTACAGCCATATTATCCTGGCACCATTATAACCACTAAAAACATGAGAGAACAACCCCAAAAAAATTCCATGTTGTTCTTATGTGGGAAAAGAGTCAAAATCAGCAAAAAAATGTAAAAAAAATTCCCAGCAGACAAAAAGCGGGTCTGAAGGAGCTACACACTGTCAGTGACTGATCAGTCCTCTTTCATGAATGACTACAGAAATAAGTGAACAATTACTATTGATATGCTGAAATTAGAGGATTTGGACCAAAAAAATGGCTCCAAACAATTACTTGTCGATCAATCGGTTAATTTTGACAGCTCTAGTCAATTTCTGCTTCTGCAATGTGCACTTCCACCACCTGTTTTTATTAAGAATGAGGGGAGCCACTAGGATTGGCTGGGAGTCAGCTGCAAAAATTGTATGTATCCTAGTCAAGCAAAATGCCAAAAGAAAGAAAACTGAGCTGGACTGCACTTTGTGCTATCTTGCTCTGGGCACAAAAATAGGGCAACTCCTCTTATCTCTGAAGCAAAAAGAATGATAAATTTTTCCCTCAGTACATTTCCCATACATAAAAAATGAGCGTTACATTTAGTTAACTGATATTTAGGAAGAAAGAATAGCTGATGTTCGCTGAGCCTAATTATTTGGCGAATTCACCTACAAGCTTAGCTTGTGACCATCTATCTTCCTGTGGTGTCATGGCTGAGTTATTTCACTGATAGAATCTTAACCTCTATATTCACAAGCGCGGGTTATTTACCCTGTTAATTAAGCAGGCGCACACACAGGCCTGCACCTTGCGGGCACACTGCCAGTCAGCCATGGCATCTCAAAGTCAATAAGTATTCATGCTCAGAACTCTCAAAAGTGTGATTATGCCTATTGTTTGCATGTTGAATCATTTGAGTCTGCGTCTGTTCTTTGACAGTGTTGGTAGGTTGGAGTGTTTCTGCGGAAAGTGAGCAAACATTATTCCACTTTTTGAACAGGAGGCTTCAGAAAGCTCCAACCCGTATTTTGTTCAAAGCTGTCAACACACAATAGTCATGCCTTTTTGGGAATCGTTATTGGAACTGTGGCAAGTTCCACATCAAAGATACAATATGTCGAGTGAGCCATCAAATGAAAGGTTTTAAGTGTATTTTTGATGGCGAAGAAAGACGCCTGCATCTGTTAGCAACAACTCAAAGAGAATTTAAGGAAATAACAAAAACAGGCTCTCTTTTTTTGAGCTCTTACCTGTGATTTCCACTTCACAGTGGCCATGACGGCAGCTCTGTGACTGATGTTGTGTGTCTCTTTCATCTTGCCACATCGTAAGGAGAATCAGCACCGCACAGCCACTGTCCTCCCAGGCTTGATCTACCCCAAAATACGCACCTGTGTTTTTCACTCACCATGTCACCCTCTTCAAAATAATCAATCTGATAGGACCTGTATTCCCGTGTTCATGAAAACAATTTGAGACCGGGAGGAAAGGAATTGCATTTGTGTTCATCTCACCTGTGAATTATTGATACCTGCCCCTTTGCTGGCATCCCCAAGATGGAAATGCGAAACGTCTCCTCAAATAATGCTCACATTGACCAGACATGTGTCTGAACCAGAGAAGAGAAGTGAGAATGAAATGTAGGTGAGCCTCAATATTTTATTCACCCCTGGAATGTTGCGACTCAACTATACTTTATTTAACATCATAAGGTTAGTAAAGCTTTCCGATGTAGAATGCTGAAAAAGAAATTCAATGCAGTGCAAAACAAAGAATGTGCTTGAGATATTGAGATTGAACTCCCTGAATGATCGTTTTCCTTGCATTCAGCTCAACTAGGGTGGCATGGCTATGTGGTACAGTGGTCGTCTCTCAAGTCAAAGGTCATGGGGTAGGGCAGTCGTGATGATGAGCTCGATAAGTCTGCCAGGCGCGATAATTCTCAGCCATGTACGTGCGTGTTTGTTTACATACATCATCAACATTGGTGCCGCAAGAGGTTTTAACTAACAATAAAGTTTGCTAACCTGTGGACAGCCAGCGAGACATTTATGTTTCTCGTACGTCCTTGCTTGAAAGTGAGGGACAAAATGTTCCCTGTTTTCGTGATGATTAGGCTACTTCAGTAGGACGACCACTTGAAACTATATTCTCGCTGGAGCGTTCCTGGGCATTGCCGAAGGACCGCGGAGCACAGCCGAGAATGCTGGAGCCTCCTCGGGCATAAAATCTGGCATTTGCCGGCCCTCTATCTCCGGGACGCAAGGCCGCGGAGCGACCAACCATACACCGTTGGAAAGGTCTCATCGAGACGAATCCGGGGATGCCCATATGCTTGGGTTTGGGAGATACGGTTGCCCAAAGACCTCCAGGACACCAAGGATTTTTAAAAATGTACCCCGCCGGCGATGGTTCCCAACCCGGGTAAAAATCCGGCGTTTGCCGGCCCTCTATATCCAGGACGCAAGGCCGCGGAGCGACCGACCATACACCGTTGGAGAGGTCTCATCGAGACGAATCCGGGGATGCTTGTATGCTTGGGTTTGGGAGATACGGCTGCCCAAAGACCTCCAGGACACCAAGGATTTTAAAAAATTTACCCTGCCGGCGATGGTTCCCATCCCGGGTAAAAATCCGGCGTTTGACGGCCCTCTTCTAAACCACTGACTGTTTACCAGAGAACACGCCAAGTAACCCAAATATGCGCATTGCGTGTTGTCAATGCTGCTTTACTGGCAGCTTTTTTGCCATTCAAAATGCGCACGTACAGAAACAACCCGCGGCAGGGGATACAAAACTCCTCGGGGGAGCAAAATTTCTTATCGTGACAGGAGTAGTTGTGGGTTTGATGACCATGTCAAATTGTACTCGAGCAAGATACTGAAGCCTAATTTACTTGAGTTGGGTAAATGGTCGTTTATCAATTTATGAGTTTCTAGTAGCCCACTTCCAATTTGTATGCCTTTTACATCATTCTACCTGGACAAAAAGCATATTAAATCATGTTAAGACTAACCTAATTTTCTCATAAAGCTACATTAACTAGAATTTATATTGTTTAGCTTGTATTTATTTATTTAGTTAGTTAGTTATTTATAGCAAAAACTGTCATTTATTAATACACATAACGTAATACTCACACCCACTTGTACTCTGTGAAAGGTCAACCTTTCATCTACAAACAATGAAGGTGTTTCTGAAAAAGCATTCATAGCCTGTCAAAGTACGGAGTCTGACTTCATGAGAGCTAGAGACTTCACGGCCATTTTCGACAGGGCGAAGGTGGCAAGTTTATTAGAACCTGTCATCTTGACCCATTTGGTCGCGATGCATCCTTTAATGATCCTTAATTGTTTCAACATGTGCTGTCCCTGTGATGTACTCTTTCCTGATTCTATCCATCCTGGTCACTCCCAAAGAGAACCTCAGCAACTTTATCTCCAGCTCTGCCTCATGTCTTTTCCTCAGTGGCACTGTCTCCAGACCAAACAACATCTCTGGTCTCACCACAGTTTTATAAACCTTTCTTTTCATTTGAGCTGAAACTCTTCTATCACACCTGACACTTTTCTCCACCCGTGCCAGCCTGCCTGCACATGCTTCTTCACTTCTTTTCCACACTCTCCATTGCTCTGGACTTTTGACCCTAAATACTTAAACTCCTCCACCTTCTTGGTCTCTTCTCCCCGTAACCTCACTCTTCCACTTGGGACCTTCCCATTCACACACAGATACTCCGTCTTGCTACGGCTAACCTTCATTCCCCTCCTTTCCAGGGCAAACCTCCACGCCTCTAGCTTCTCCTCCACCCGTTCCCTGCTCTCACTAGAGATCACATCATCAGCAAACATCATAGTCCATGGAGATTCCTGTCTAACCTCGTCTGTCATCATGTCCATTACCATAGCAAACAAAAAGGGGCTCAGAGCTGATCCCTGATGTAGTCCCACTTCCACTTTGAACTCCTCCGTCACACCTACAGCACACCTCACCGCTGTCTTATAGTCCTCATAGATGTCCTGCACCACTTGAACATACTTCTCTGCCACTCCAGACTTCCTCATACAAAACCAGTTTCTCACTGGGTACCCTGTGATAAGCTTTCTCCAGATCTACAAAGAGACAATGCAGCTCCTTCTGACCTTCTCTTTACTTCTCTATCAACATCCTCAAAGCAAATACTGCATCTGCGGTAGTCTTTTTTTCTGGCATGAAACCATACTGCTGCTCACAAATGTTCACCTCTGCGCTCAGTTTAGCTTCAACTACTCTTTCCCATGGCTTCATTGTGTGGCTCCTCAGCTTTATTCCTCTGTAGTTGCCGCAGCTCTGCACGTCTCCCATGTTCTTAAAAATGGGCACAAGCACACTTCTACTATTTTGAAGAAACTAGAATATAAAATTTGTTTTCAGTTATTTCACCTTTTTTTAAGTACATAACGCCACATGTGTTCATTCATAGTTTTGATGCCTTCAGTGAGAATCTACAATGTAAATAGCCATGTAAATTAAGAAAATGCATTGCATGAGGTGTGTCCAAACGTTTGGCCTGTACTGTATATGAAATATAAAACATTTGTTATATATTTGTATTGGTGCTGTACTGAAACAATAACTTTCTTTAACACACCATTTGTATATTTTGACCACAGGGTTTCCATTCTGGATAATGGGAATCTTCGCATATGGAACGTAAGCAAATCAGATGCTGGACCCTACACATGCATGGCGAGGAACCAGTTTGGCGTGGCTAGCAGCACAGGAAGCCTTGCAGTTAAAGGTCATTTCTATTTCCAGTTCCTATTTATCAGAACAAGAGTATGTGGATTTTGTGAACCCTGTACATTCGTGCTTTTAGATAATCATTTTTGAGATATGATCCATCGTTTGTGCAATTTTTTTTTACTTCTACTTGTAAGCAAAACGTGTGATTTGGACTAAGATCACTTCAAGCCACAGAGATTTGGCAGATAGTAAACAATTCTACAGGACAGAGGCTTTCGGCTGTTTATTGTCACTCCCAGTTCAACTTTTTTGTCAAACTAAAAACAAGACAAAGCAAACTACACATTGTTGTTGTACAACGTTCCCAGCTCCCAACGACATTCTGAGCTGGTACACACAGTGCTAAAAATACACTTTTGAATAAAAAGGGAGGACACACAATTGTACTACTGGCACTATATGTAAATGCCAGTGTCTTCAGGCGCTTTTGCAGCTATGTTGAGTGTAGGGTTGTGAATTACGTAGTACCTGGCGATTCGATTCGTATCACGATTCGTAGGTCACGATTCGATACCGATTAATCCCGATGCAAAGCTATAATTAGATTATTGCGATTTTTTTTAAAACTCAAATTTAGAAAATACTAATCAGTAAACTTGTACATGAACACTGTAAGATTTGTATGAAAATGTATTTATTTATCTGAAAATTCTGACTTATAACTGAGCCACCGCATTTAACAAACTGGTTGCAGTAAAATAAAATATGAATATAAAATATTAAGGTTTAATATTCCATTAATATAGCATTCTTCCATGCTTAATGTGTGAATCCTAACCCTAAGTAAGACGTTTTGTTGAATATTCCCATAAAAAATGGATGTTTAAAAATCGATTCGGCCGCATATCAAATCGATTCGAGAATTGTGCGCTGTAATATCGCGATATATTGCCGAATCGATTATTCTCTAACACCCCTATTTGAGTGGGATTTTTTTTTAAAGCATCTGTTCCCTACGCTGAAGTTAAAAAAAAAAAATCACTAAAAAACAAAATTCTCCTTTTTAATAGGTTATTCTTGTGCAAATATACCAAGTCCTGAAGAGCCGTGCTGTCGTTCCAAGTGAGGCACCTCGTCACGTATGTCTGCAGAGGTGTTGAAATTACTCGCCACTCTCTCTCACTGCCTCTGAGGATACTCTGTGTAGAAAAAGACCTCATGTTGTTAGATCATCTGCAATGGGGATTGCTTTCCTGCTCTGGTGCTGTGACTTATTATACTTCATTAAAAATTAATGGGAACTGGGTATAAAGTGCTGCACATTGAGGGCCTCTCGTCTGTGCACACTGCAAAATTTTCTTTTCTGTTTCCACTGGGTATTCATTCTGGTGTTATCACCTTCAGTTTGTAGGGGACTTGCTGACATATTTAGTGAACTATAGCCTTACTATGACCCGCTTTAGCTAAAGTTGCTAAGATGATTGCTTCTGCTTCAAGCGTCCTTGTCAGTCTTATTTTTCAGATTTATTGAATTATTGAATTATGCTGGCCTCAGGGAATTCTTTTTCTGTTTGTATTCAAAATCGTTAGCTGTTTAAACACACAGGCACACGAGCACACATCTTCGCGGTGCTATCTTTGTGGGGCCATCTAATTGACATAATGCCTTTCCCTAATCCTTTCCCAAACCTCAACCATCAAAAATGATGGCCTACCCCCATTCCTTACACTACCTCAACCATTACCCAATTCAACCCAACCGTTCTCTGGCCCATTTCTCCCAACCGTGCTAAACTGGGGATCCGAACAATACTCAGCCACAGATCGATTGCGCTAACACTACAGGACTTTAGCAGCAAGCGAGCTTGGGCACAGTAAAATGGCCCTAGTGTGAGTTTAATGTTAAGTAAAAACACTTTTCTATGATTGTGTACATAATATCCTTGCAATGCTATTTGTATGAAATTCATGTTGTATATAGGATGCTTCAATGTAAAATACGAATTAATTTTGTATCATGAATTTCCTTGAATCACATGGAATTTCAATTCTAGTCCCTGCAATTCAAATTGGAACTCCTTCCTGTTTGCCACCCCGATTCCAATTCAAGAAATGAGTTGGAATTTAGGGGTCTTTCTCAATTCAACTTAGAATTTTGCTAGCCCAGGTTCAGAATACTATAAGTCCAAATGAGTAGAGTTCATTTTGTAAAGTCAATTGCTTCCACTTTGCGACAGATAAATCACCATACGGTTGGCAAATGAAAATGTGTGAATTAAATATTTTAAATGATCTAAACTATAGCTATACAAGTGATAAGTAACAGTTGTTTTTACTCACTATGGGAGGGGGAAAAAACCTCCCTGCTCTACTGTATCATTTTCATCTGTCTCATAGCAATAGCTGTAAAGTATTTTACACAGCATATTCCTATTTCATTAGTTGTTTGTTACATTCCAGTTTATAAATTAAAGAAAGATCAACAGTCATGTTCAAACCAATCTTGTATGATAAATACAGAATATTTTTTATCCAAGAATCCACCTCCCATCATTTAATTTGGTGAACATTCTGGTCCAACACTGTCATGTGTAGATGACTTCAATCAAGATGTGCTTCTTTATTCTCTTTTGAATTATAAAACACAGATTTCATACATTATGTATGCTTGAAAGTCAGCAGCAGTCAAGAACGTGGTAGAGAGCTTTGAGTGCGCATTGCTGCTGATTATGGCAACACCTCACTCTTGCCCCCGTTGTGAGCTCTCCTACAAAAATGAAACCTGTGAAGGATTTAAGAAAAAGCTAGAATTGGGCCAGAGACTGTGGTGCCATTTTTTGAAAGGAATCATAATGAAATCATTTTCTCTTTATCTCTGTTGATCACCTAATCTTTGTCATTTTACACAAACCACAGTACGAGTGTGACTGCCTCCACCCTCGGGCAGTCATGAGGCAGGTTGAAACCCGCTGCTCACTGCACGTCCAGGTTGTTGTCGGCTTGTGTGATTTTTCCAATGCAGCTGCAAGCTACGGCACCTCGTAATGTCTTCTCAGCATAAATAGACACTGCAGTTATGGACTTTGCGTTATCAGAGTCGGGCTTTATTTGACACCCATTTCGCTCCTTTTCCATTACTTTCTCTACAAGCAGTTTTCTGCAGCTGATGTACAAATATTCCCCAATATGATTTTATGCCTTTCTGTCACATTTGATATTGTCTAATAAACGTGACAGGGTAATTTACATGCATTATTTGAATGAGAATTGGAAACCTATTTAGTGAGGGACAAATATGTGTTGGGAGCAGCTATTATGGGAGATGACAGTATTATATTCCAATTGACTTTGGTAATATGAATGCAGAAAAATACCTGTCAGGAAGCATTCTGAATATGAGTCACCTAGAAAACAGCTAAGGAGGAGCAGTCACATTAAATGAGCCTTGTTAATGTCCACATTATGCCAACACTTGGGGGGAATTAACAGATTAATTGCATTTGATTAGACATGCGCTGGCTGAATTTAGATTTCACCAAGCCTGCGACATTGCCAATTAGTACATAGTACAGTTAGTAAATATGTGTGACAACAGGCAGTCAGAGTCTACCTTTTCCTGATCCACTTTTATTGGTGGAAAATGGTGCAGACATGATTTGTTTCTTTCACAGTTTATATTTTGTTTTATCTGTAAAACACAAAAATATAGCATTTATTCCAACATGGTATTTGGCTCGTCTTCACTTTTAGAATGTGAGCATCTCCTTTAGAGCCTCTTTTAAGGCAGTGAATGCTTTCCTCGGATTTAAATTGCAACATAATGCACCCAGCCCATAACCCCCCCCCCCCCCTCGCACACACACCCCCTTGTTTAAGGGTGTCAGATGATTACGATTTTTAATCGTAATAAATGACTTCAAAACTTAACTCACGATTAATCACTAATTTTATATCTGTTCTAAAGGTACAATCAAGTTTTCATACTCTTGTTAACATAAAAGTGGAAAAAAATGTTAAACTTTTGGTACTGCATCTTTTAGTTGTTGATACAGTAATTTCATTATTCCTAAAATTTAGTTAAGATTAAAAAGATGTACTGTACTGTAAAAAAACGAATGCGATTTTAATTTGTGTTGAGGTCAACTATCTGCCACTCAGTGCGTTTTCTTTTCATATTAAGAGCTATCTAATCTGGTACTAATATACCGATCAATAAATATAACTGATCAGCTTTATTGTTTTTGTTTTGCCAATATTCACTCAAAATTTGTGGTTTGCAATAGGGGAAAATTTCAGTTACACAACTGGCTGGGTCTCCATTGTCATATTTTGTGCTTTATAATGTGCCACTCATTTTCAATGGGTGACAGGTTTGGACTGCTGGCAAGACAGTAATACTCAAGCTCTTTAACGCTGAAGCCCCGCTGTTGTAACATGTCCAAAATCTAGCATGGCATTGTCTTGCTGAAAAAAACACACCATACACCCGAGTTGTCACTCCGAGACTCTCACTACTAGTGTCAAGGAAATTTTGCCTCAAGGCATGTTCTTCTTAAAAATAAAATATAATGTCAATAACAAACACAGATTATATTGTAGAATTATCTGCAAGATGGCAGGACGTCGATTAAAAGGGAAAATAACCTTTAGTCGTAACTTGAAAATGGGAAATGAAAGTGAGATACAAGTGAAGTACGCTTGCAACGATGATTTGTGGACATTCATCTCTTTGCATTTAAGAGCGCAGTCTGGGAAGTAAAGATAAAGACCTCTTTATTTCTACTCCTTTTTAGTATTGTTGCTTATGTATGAAAGTTTAGAATTTACCGAGACACAACAACTGACGTTTTAGTGAAGTTAGCAAGTTTGATTTATTTAGGTAAATAACAATATGATACATTTTGTGGCATGTTTGAATATTGAAGAACTGCCGTAATCCACATACAAGGGTTACTCAAATGTCTCGAATTAACCCAGCTGTGGGTTTGGTGTCTTTTCAGTTCTTGAGGTTTAACAAGGCATTATATGTGACAGAAATCAATCAGTGTGCCTAAAATCCCTCTGTGTGGCCATGTAAGCAACCTTGCGTTCCATATAGTCTGTCAAAAATGGTGACAGAGGAGAGTAATAAGGGAACCCTTTCTCCTCATCTGTCAAAGTGAATCCCTTGAGCTACTTCGAGAGATCAGGCTACGCAAACTGCGATGAGAGCAGTTCATATGAGAGAAGAGGCAGATACAACAATCCCACTGGAGAGATAAAAAGCAAATAAAGCTTTATAGCATGTTACCGAGGTGCGTAAGTAGAGGAGTAGAATATTGCTGAATAATTGTGTCCCTGAAGATTCTTCTTGAGGGTTTTGTTTTGTTTCTATGCTATTGCTTTATTTATGTTTGTCTGCGAGTTGGATTTAAAAAAAAAAAAAAAAAGTTACAATATACAAATATGACGGCATATTAGGGCCACATATATATTTTTGTTCAGAGGGGCGGAGGTAATATTCTGAGAAAAAACGTACAAATTTGAATTTATGTAGTGGCAAATTTGCCAGAAAAAAAAACTAGAAGCTATAGTCGAATGTGAGGATTTGTTCGTGGTTAATGGGACACTGTTAGATGAAAAGGCAAGATGGAGACAGATTAATTCTTAATTTAAATTTTACTCGGCATACACTCAGCTAGAGCGACAAACACTTTCTGATCCCCAATCAGCTGACAAACACTAACCAATCAGAAGCTAGCATACATGAAGTAAATGCAAGTGAATGACAGAGGGCAGCAGAATCGACGCATCAACTTAGCTACCATAATGTATGAATGTATAAATAATAATTCTGGAAACATAAATGTACACATAAATATACATTTTAGCAAATTAAGGCTTGATCTTCAGGGTATGGACCTTCGCAAAGCAAGGCGTCGCTGGCATTACCCAACGCTTCAAAGTGCGAATGCTTGCATATGCTTCATCTCTGCTAAAGCAATTACTCCTTATTTATTTTCTTGCAAATCTGACGCTTTATATAGTCGAGTTTTTTTCTCAGAATATTGCCCCCACCCTCTAAACTATATATATATATATAAATACATTTGTTGGCCGACATTGGAAAAATTGACCCACTAAATGTCATGCTAAGTACAGTATATGTGCTGCATTTGTCTGTAGATTTTAAAAGGCCAACACATTGACCGCATTGGATTCAGGGTTGATGAAGGCTATGCAATGCCTGGACTTTC
The DNA here is from genome assembly GCF_051991255.1 of Vanacampus margaritifer. Lineage (NCBI taxonomy): Eukaryota > Metazoa > Chordata > Actinopteri > Syngnathiformes > Syngnathidae > Vanacampus > Vanacampus margaritifer. The sequence continues at coordinate 16,703,342 of NC_135439.1, read as the reverse complement.
TAATCTATATTTTCCGAAGGATCGTTTGACAAGTTTAGCTGAGTTTTGTGCGCAGATTGAGTAGCAATTAAAAATAATCACAGCACACACCAGAGGGGTGAGGTTGTTGTTCACTTGATGAATAAAGCATCTCTCTCTCATCTGGCCTCTCTCATGTCCTTCACCTTCCTCATGTGCCACATGTGCCCAAGTGCATACAGGGGACACTTGCCTTCCTCCCTGGTGATGCCTGCATGAGCACTGCAGGTTTCACAAGAGAACAGCAACTGCTCAAAGAGGTGTTCACTTGTGTTTACTGTTTTTCTTGTGCTGCGCTTTGGGAATATCTGGAGTTCCAGGCTAAAGGCTGAGTTGACAGTGACTCACTGTGACTACTCAGAATGCAGGAGAGACACGTCTCCAAATCCCAGTTGTCCTAAACTCAGGCTAAAACCAATACCAGCTATTGTAGCTTTGCAAGCTACTTCATGTGCTATGTGCTTAGTCCCTTGTAGCTCTCAATATTAACTGCCTGACATTTTCATGTAGATGATGAGAAGCATGGCTTTTGGTAAAAGCAGCTTCTGTTCCTGTTCCTGTAAATAATGGCCACGGCCTTTAAAAGCAGGGTCTTTGATGTAACTGTTATATTGTTATTATTTATTCCAGAGCCCACTATCATCACCACTCTACCTGCAAACTTGGACGTTACTGTGGGGGAGAGTGTGGTCCTGCCTTGTCAAGTGAGCCACGATTCCTCACTGGAACTCAAGTTCACCTGGTTCTTCAATGAGCAGCTCATCCACTTCGGTAGCCATGGGGGATTTTTTGAGAAAGTGGGCGGCGTAAGTCAAGCTATGATGTTTTATAATGAATATGTCAAATGTGAGGATAAGCGGCTCAAATAATGGATGGATGATTATATAGCCGAGACCAGAGATGGACAACTTAAAGGCTGCAAGGGGGCACATAGGACCACACATGTCTCACCAGATGGCAAAAATACTATTTTAGATATAACAAAATACATCAATATATGCACATTGCCTGCCCTAAATATATTTCATTTTTCATAATACATTTCTCAATACATGCATAAAAGATCCACTAACAAATTAAACACATACAGTGACTTTTTTTTCCAGTGCAACGGGCTCCCTTTTTGAATTGTGATTCAAGGATGACAGTTGTTAAAATTATTGAGGTACTAAAATTTTCCCACACATCGGTTTTAAATGAAGCTGGTTGGTCTTCAATCTCCTCTCTTTCGTCTGAAGTTGCCATGATGCCGTTTTTTTCATTTGTTCATTCGTGTTTTTGTTAAGTGCTGGTTCATTTAGGTGCATTGCCGCCACCTAGTTTGGACTGCAGATACTGCAATGAAGTTGTGTATTTGTCGCATGTCTGAACCGTGACGTCTGAATCGAGACAGTTCAGGATGAATTCAAAAACCCTTACACCCCGACTTTACACATTACATAAAGATGCAGATCAACTTAACTTTGCAATCCATTTAGTTGTACGGACAGTTTACACTTCCCCACATAGTGTAATCCTCTTGAAAATAATATAGTATTTGTAGAAACCCTAGGAAAACTGTACATGATGAGGACAAAAAGAAGTACAACAGTGTTAAAGTTACAACATGACTGTAAGATGTTATTGAATCGTTTTTGATACAGATCTAACCAAATGGTTTTCTAATAAGAACTACTATCATGCATGTAATTAAATGCAACACATCACAATCAACTAGATAAAATTGATGCAATGCACTAATCCAGTGTAAGCATGTAGTTATGTTTATTATGTGCTACCTTTAACATAACCGTCCTCTGTCAAGCTAAAATATCATCTGTGGTCAAAATTAATACCGTGATTAATCTGCGTTAATACATGATTAATGCAATAATTTTTTGTGATTAATCAATGAGTTAGTAGGTGTCATTGAGGGCCAAATTACGGTTTTCATTGTTTTATTCGTGGTGACAGATTTAGCATCTTAGATTGCTAATATGGTGTTTGTATGCCAAATGCCAGCGATATAGAGTGCAGTTGGCTGTATTTACAAGAGTTGGTAGTCAATATATGGGACATTTGAGGTCCTGAAAGGGACAGACCAATTTAGCGCAAAATACGGGGCGTCCCGGCTAACGCGGGACAGTTGGCAATCCTATTCTTCCCCAATCTTTCAGTACAGTAATTGTTTGTCAAGGAAACAGGAGTGTAGGTTCACTTCCCTAAATTGCAGTGTACCAGCTTTATAAAACACAGTAATTTTGCTTCTGACCTCTCCAAAACATTTTATCGAATGAAAGTGAGAACACTGAAATGAGGATTCATAGGTTTTTTTTTCAATATTATTCCGTGGCCTCTTTTGGCATAGTCATAACAAATTCAGCCGCAGTGCAGAGGGAATGTTTGTATCAAGTGTATTATTTATGGCCAGAAAATTGCTTCCTGTAGTTTATTTAAAAAAATAAAATCGAACGAAATTTACATAACTATCCTCCATCCAGACTCAAGAACACGTGTTGTATTTCAGAGGGAGTATTTGCGGAACACATTGCACACATGTGGTGTACTGTTTTATTTTCGAAAGTCTAACCTTATTTTAAAATCTGTTGGAATATGGAACAGAAGCGAAACCAGGAGTGGAACCGATCAATTCGCTCTTATGATTCAGCTATTGTAGTTTAAAATAAATCCATAGTGCAGGCTTGTGGTGCTGAGAGTTTGCAGTACACATCCAGTACACAGATAAAACCACTTCGCTGAATTGTTACTGTCATTGTGCCACAGCTTTCCACTGTGTCCAATTTATTACCAGGCCAGCTCTGCTTCACTGTGTGATATTGAAAAGGTGCGAATTGCTCCCTTAAAGACCTAACTGCTTCTTGTAACCGAGCCAGACCTATATGAGGATCAGGCACAAGCTGTTTGTGCTTGTAGGCTTTCTGTAATTAAAGTCATGGGACATACATTGTGTGTCCTTGCAGAAGATGTTGGAGGAAAAGGTTTAGAGTGGAATTACAAATGTATTTCTCAAGTCAAACATGGAAATGAGGTTTGCGCTCCAATGTGGCTGGATTGTAGAATTTTCAGCATAATAAGGAGATTGACCATGTGTGCATCTGTGTCTGATTTTTATTTGCATGGCAGCAGCATTCGGCAGGAGACATTATGATTCGAAACATCCAGCTGAGGCATGCTGGGAAATACACTTGTGCCGTGCATACAAAGGTGGACAGTGTTTCTGTTGCTGTTGACTTGGTTGTCAGAGGTAAGCAAAACTTCACACATCTTCTCTAATTCAGAGCGGCGTATTAGGGCCACGTACAAATCTATATATTTTTTAGAGCGTAAGGGCAATATTTGCCACTTTATAAAATCTCTAATTTGCGACAAATTTGCAACTGTTTCCACTTTATAAAGTCGCAAAATTGCCACTTTTTAAAGTGGCAAATTTGCGTATTTATTAAGTGGCAGATTTGCGAGAAAAAAAATTAGAAACTTACGAGAAATACACATAGTGTACAACTCGGATGTTTGTGCCAATACTTTTCGGTCGAGTTTTCAAATAAGGAGATAGTAATTGCTTTGGCAGAGATTAACCATGTCCTTATAAGCATTCACTCTTTGAAGCGTTGGGTACTGCCAGCGACAAAGACGCCTCGCTTTGCGAAGGTCCACACCCTGAGGATCAAGCATTTAAGTTAATTTGTTAAAATGTATATTTACTTGTATGGTTATATGTTTCCGGAATTCTTATTTACACATTCATACATTTTGGTATTTTATTTTTGTACAAGTAGCTAAGTTGATGTGTCGAATCTGCTGCTCTCCGTCATTGACTTGCATTTACCTAAAGTACGCTAGCTTCTGATTGGTTGGTGTTAGTCAGCTGATAGGGGCCCAGAAGTGTTGTCGCTCTAGCTGCCGTGTATGAGTAAAGTTTAAATTAACAATAAATCCGTCTCCATCCTTCCTTTTCATTTTATAAACTGTCCCATTAACCACCAACAAATCCTCACATTAGACTATAGCTATAGCTATTTGTCGTAGGGGTTTTTTTCACACAAATTTGCCACTTTATAAAGTGGCAGTTTTTTTCTCTGAATATTAACCCCCCCCCCCCAAAAAAAAATATTTATACTAATACGCCGTCATACTAATTTGACTATTTCAAAGGCTTTTGTGTAAGAATTAATTATTGATCTACAGTTGAAGAACGTGGATGAGTGGAAGACACGTAGGCTATGCATGCTGGGCCAGCTTATGCCTCACAAATGAAATGAAAAATAGGGTGAAAAGAAATACCAAATAGCGAATTATCTCTTCTAGGGGTACCAATTTTCCCCGTCTAATTAGACAGAATGGCTCCCAACGGTTTCAGAGCACATTGACTTCTCTGCATTGGCCGTAGGTGCTAAAACCCAATGTGAGTCTAACCGTCATCTCTGTCTCGTCCTAATTTACATTCCTTCTCCCTCTTTCTATCTATCTTCTCCCCTGTTGCTCTCGCTTGGTTTTGGCATCTCCCAGGTCCCCCAGGCTCCCCTACCAGCATCCAAGTAGAAGAAATCACAGATACCACAGTCACTCTATCCTGGAGGCCTGGTGCTGATAATCACAGTCCAATTAACGCATACACCATCCAGGCCAGGACACCATTTTCCCTCGGGTGGCAGGCTGTCTCCACAGGTAAGCTCTCTCCAACCAGCCGTGGCCTCTCCCAATCTCACTGAGGGGGCTGCTCTTTATTCTGCCTCTCCGCTGAGAATATAGGAGATGTCATTTTTACCCCATGTCCAAATGGGGCTCTATTGTAGCGTGACCACTGGCCACCATTTTATCAGACGCCTGGGAATCCTGAAATATGAATCTCATCCTGATGATAACGGCAGTGCAGATTCTGTCATGTGATGTTATAAATGATAGCGCTGAAGGATCGTGTTTTCCACTTCATATCCTCTTTAACAGCAACCCTTAGTACCCATGCCTGGCTGCAATAATGCAGTCTACTGTACAGCACTGTGTACCTCGCTCCACTAATTCACCCAAAAAGGAAGGCTCAACCGTCAACCTCATTAATTAGTCTATGTCACTGTTTTCTTACTTGTTGTAATATGCAATGTGAAGTATCGCAGTCCACCTGGTCACTGTTGGCTACATGCTGTGGAGCTCCTCCTCACCTGTCAGCATACAGCACAGTTTAAAGCTCATGTTAAACGTTTATACATTTACACGATTTTTTTTTTAATACTGAAGGCAGTGTTTGTTTTCTTGCAGTTCCTGAAGTGGTGGGAGGCCACCTTCTGACAGCTACTGTAATCGACCTGAGCCCTTGGGTGGACTATGAGTTTCGAGTCCTGGCGAGCAACACCATTGGGACTGGCGAACCCAGCAAGCCTTCCAAACAAGCCAAGACAAAGGGGACATGTATGTAGGAAACTGCTCTCTCTGCTGCTTCTTTGTTTTTTTCTTTGTTCTCCTCAAACATTTGCTTATGTTTGGTTATCTGCTCTTTAAGCGATTGAATGAATAAATTAAGATCACATATTCCCCATTAGTCCTATCAAAATAATTAGAAAGTAGTATTGTGTTGTAATGTATATATCACACATACCGAACCTCCAAAATATGACCCAAAAAGAGGTCAGTGCTTGTGTACTGCTTCATAAGTATCTTTCAAGCAGCTGCCTCCAGCCTAAAAGCCAGACTACTGATGATAAGACCAGGTTGTACCCTTCCGCTCACTCTAATGGAATAGTGTCAAAATCACCAAGCACCCTCAATAGGGTAAATGTATAGAAAATGGATGGATGGTCTAACACTGGAACTCCAAAAATTAGAACCATTACAGATAAAGGTTGGTGTTATGACGCAAGTTGGCTTGGTTCCATCTTCTGCTTTACCAAGTGTTTGTTTGTTTATATGGGGGTCTCAAACTCAATTCATGTGGGGGCTGTGGAGATAAAATCTGGTTGTGTCTGGACTGCATTTACAAAAAAGGGGTTCAAATATTCAAGAAAAGTACAGCTAATTCAGTCTTTACAATCTTTATTGATAACAGTTCGGAACATTAACGGTTCTTCAGAATGGGAACAAAATTGGTGACCCAATTTTCTTTCTTCTCCTTGGTAATTTGCATAAACTAGTATGCCTGATTTGTTGGGCCCCACACCTTCCTCTATGCATTGTCGGGGTGCCCCTATGCTGGAATTGGCATTTCTCGTCACCATTTCCTTTACTAAACCAGGAATGTCCCATTGAGATTAAAATCATTGTAAACAAAGGGCGTCCTGGCCAAGAGGTGTTAGAAGTTACAGTTCCAAAAAATATAAAACAACACAATTTAAACCACCCAAAATGACAATTGGATAAAATATTTACAAGTTAAGAAAGCTGTCTGTAATACTCTGTCTGGATTTAAAGTCATTCAGAGATAAATTCCGTTAATTTACAGCCCTTTTGCAATAGGTTCCGTGTGGAAAGGGCAGAGAAGGAAAAAGCCTTTTATTTTTCAAAACTAAGTGCAGGCAAATGGAACTGTTAGCAACAAAGTAAGAATTAACACTCTGTATAATGAAGTGACAAATGTAAAAGGGCAGTAGTCCAAGAATGACCTTGTAGATAAAAGTGTACCAGTTAGCCAACCTCCTGGTAGCTAAAAGAGGCCATCCCACTCGAGAGTACAATTCTCAATGATGGGTCAAGGCCATAAACCTCACAGAAGCATGGTACACAGAGTCAATCTTTGTCAGAGATTGAGCTGAAATCATTCATATCGGCGGGGCCTTAAAATAATTGTCCATGCCATTTTTTTCAGATTTTTCAGGAAACAAACAAATTTAAACTTTTGCATCATGAGGAGATGATTTAGGCAAAAAAAAAAAAAAAGCCCAAAAATGACTTTGGCGAAGAGTGTGACGATATGTAACACGTCTCCATTATCAAAAATGGATTATGGGTTAGTGACAAGCCGAAAACCCCAGTTTCAATTTAAATTGCTTTGCAACATTCCCAATATGGGTTTGGAAAGTGCGAGCATCATCAAGCAAGATATTCAGATATTTGTACAGATTAACCACCACAATTTCATTTCCTTCAAGAGTGGGAAATGTGTGGAGTACTTACAGACACTTCCTGGAGTTTGACAACAACACTAGTTTAATTTTGTTAGCAGTAAGTTTTAGCTGCAGAAGTGTGTGTGGCACAACATCAAAGGCTTTCCACAGTGATACTGCAACATTAGCAGATGATGAGCCAAAACAGTAAATGATTGTGTCATCGGCATAAAAGTGCATACTAACATCAGGAACATTCAGTCCCAAATCATTTATATATACAGGGGCATATTCTCCCGTGTGCTTAAATTAAAAAAAAAAAAAAAGCACCCCCCTTCATGCTTTTTGGCCTACACAGATTCTCCCATCAACTTAAGTGTGTCAATTACGCTCCTTCATAAAATGTTTAAACGAGGGCGTCCCATGTCAAATCTAGCGATGCACGTATTCTTCCAGAAACTGAAGCATCTTTCCTCTTGCACGCTCAGGAGACTGTACTAAAGACTAGCGCCACTTGAAGGTGGAACATCATATCGCACGCTTTGATTCAATTAACTGCTTCCATGCTGGCCTTGTCACGCCGAGTGGCCTCTGGCTCTTGCTGGTGGCTTAGAATTTGTCTAAAAGTAAAACTTGAACAACAGCAGACTCACTCGCCTTTCAGCTAATGGAACAGCTTCAAATAGGCATTCAGTCATGAGCACAGTACTCTTATTAAATTGTATTTAAATAGCGAATTAAAAAAATATGTTTTTCCAAAGAAGCCCGTTATAGGAGCCACGCACGTCATTGGGAATGATCAGTATAAGTTCCGGATCCATACGCAAGTCAGCTTCACATTTGAAGTGGGAAATATATTCCAAATGGATCTCAGGTCTCTGGAAAACTCCACAATCCAGGACTTGCAGGCATCCTCACAATTTGATGTGTCACATCGCTTTGGTGGCTGCACGAGTTTTCACCAGAAAGGCGTTTCAGAAGCCTAGATGGGAGAATTGCAGCGCATTTCAAGTGTGTTTCAAGAAAGGCGCAAAAGAAATTGACTTAAGTGAGAACGGGAGAATATGCCCCAAAATGAATAGGAGAGGTCTTAATATAGAACCCTGTGGAACCCCCTAGTGGGTGCTCACAATTTCAGAACACAAATTAGTATAAATGCATTGGGTCCTGTCGCTCAAGTAATTTATTACCAAGAAACGACATAACCTGACAGACAAAAACTGACAAACTTGTTTAAAAACTTTTGCTCCACAGTATCAAATCCTTAAAAAATCAATAAAAAATGCAGCACAGTACTGCTTTTTATCCAGAGCAATATATATATATATATTGTTGATCTCTTTTGTAGCAGCAGTGATAGTGTTGCACTTTTTCCTAAAGCCTGATTGCAGTTTTGAAAGAAGCTCACTTGAGGATAGAAATGTTTGAAGTTGATCACACACAAAAAGAGACGCACAAATTTTTGACAAGACAAATTTGATATTGACCTGTGTTGGCTCACCTCGGAAAATAACAAATGCTGACTTCCAAACTGAATGAATTTCTTTTTTAATTGATAGATTAAAAAGAGTCTGTGTAATAAAGTGAAAACCAATTTTAAAAGGTTAGGTTCTATCAAATCCAGGCCAGGATGTTTTTATGTGATTCATAGCTTTCATAGCCTTATGAACTTGCTGCACAGTAAACGGTACAAATGAGCACTAACATTTTTCATGGCAGATTTTGAAAGAAACATGAATGGGACGAGGTAACAGAATATATTTCCCCTATTATTTTCCCTCCACTTTGTGTCGCTTCAGAATTACGTTCTGCCAAAAGCTGCCATGAGTCTGAACTATGGTAGCCCATAAGTAATTTAAAAAACAACAACAACAAAAACGAAATGCCCATGGCAACAACACAGCAATAAATTTGTGGGCAAAACTAACATTAAACTTTGATGTCAAATTGGGGGCCACCAAATATCATCCTGCGCTTTGCAGAAGTTTGAGACCCCTGGTGTACTGTATATGGTAAGCTAAAGATGAAAAGCATAATGGCAATGATAAACTAAAAAGAGGGACTAAATGTCAAAAAACACTTTTTATTCATTTTACCATGTTAACAACAGTTATGTCATACATGAAATTTAATCGCACAAAAGTGTTATTTTAAAGTATCACCTTATCAGGATCGGTGTTTCAAAGGTCCAAATTATGGGAATGGATTTTTTCAATTTGTATTTATTATACAGGAAATGAAGTGCAAACAAATTGAAGATTGATCAACCTCAAGAACAGATTTTGTTGCAGTTTCAGGGATTAACTGTAAAATCATAGACCATGGCCACAGGTTTAAGAAATATATAACTCATTCACCCCAGCCATTTCCCTGACTGATTTTGCAAGGTCCACCGAATATTCTGTTCTATTGCAATAAAAACATGGAACCTACCAAAAGAAAGATTAGTCTCTTATTTCATCAGGAGAAGTATATTTCTATCTGTTTCCGTTTTGCAGCAATTAGCTTTAGAATATAGCTAAGTTTCATCATTATTCACAAACCTGTTTAAAACAGTGGGGGGAAGAGCACTGGTTGATTTCTTACACTCTGCTGCCATCTGCTGGCCATTTTTTGTAATAGCTACCATTGCTTTAAGTGACCTCTTCATGTCAGAAGCTGTATCAAAGCCTAGCATTAAAAAAAAAAACATGAAAAACGTATAAATACATTTTTGGGAGTGCAGGACAAAGTATTAAAAAACATATTTTATACGTTTTGGAGTTTGAATGAGTCAATATGCTCTTTCTTATGTCTAACACATCTATTTAGTCACACTGAGTTTCCATTTCAGTTTCCCTTTTCACATTAAAGTTTTCTCCATTTCAGTTTCCAGCATCACGTGAGTAAGCCAATTGCTCTGTTTTTCTCCAGCTCCGAAGGTCACACCAGCTAGTGTGAGCGGTGGCGGTGGAAGTCGTTCAGAATTAGTGATCACATGGGAGGTGAGCAAACCAGCCGGGTCCTGTCAGCCAATGGTGTGGTATGCCAGATGTAATATATTCAGTCACGATGTGCGTTTTATAATGCTGAGCAATGACTTGCTGTCTGTGTACACAGGAAATTTTGTAGAGTAAATTTTACTTGGGGAAAAAAAAAGACTATTCGGTCCCAGTCTAAACAGATTAAACTTCACACTTGGAAGAGAGTAAAATATATATTTATTTTATTTTTTTAATCACCCAAGGGTTGAGGGCTGTTCAGACTGGGACCGAATATACAGATATTCGTTTTTAAAGTGAAATTTACTCTGTGTATAGAAGAAATTGTTTAAGATAATTAAATTCATTTTGAAAAGACAAAAAAAAAATCAAATTCACTCTTTTTATCCTGTTTCCCCAAATTGTATCCTTCCGCTCTGTCTAACATGCAAGTACCTTCAAATCCTGTAATAATTCAGGCAGTTCAATGAATGAAGTCCCTTGCTGTGAAGCTCCTCTGAATCTTTGCTAACATTTCATTACACACAAGTTTAATTTTAGACATCTGCTCAAACAAAGCTTCTCTTTTGAAAATAGCTCCTGACATTCAACACCAAAAGGGCAAAAATATGCTTTGCCTTCAAGTTAACACATCTAAGCTAAATCAAAAGAAAAGGAAAACTTCAAGTAATCGGTTGTTGTCTCCATTCACTAGTGGTAGCCTGCCGTGACTGCAATTACTGTGGCCCACCACATACCGCATTTTTCTTTCTTTCTTTTCTAATATGTATTGTATATATTCAGCACATGGTAGAGTAATTCACTTCCTTTATATGAATAAACTTGTGTCAAAAGTGCTTGTAGCACCGTCTTTAAAGAAATTTCTTTAGTCTGTCTGACTCCTTGTTCCTTTTCTTTGATCAGAGGCACAGCACAGTAATTAACTCCTTGTGTCATTCAAACAGCTTTGTAGGCATGCCGGACATGCCATTTTTTAATTGGCATCACCGTGTGGAAATTTGGGGATTTTTTTTTTCTTTTTTGTCAACGTAATGAACCACAAAGACTATTTGTTGTTCAAGCCAATGCAAATGTCTTCAAAACATCACGCTGTAAGGCAAACTACTTTGCATGTTTGTTTTTAGACAAAAAATATATATATCTTACAGTAGGCATTAACTTAACCCTATAAAACCTAAATCATGAAATATATGACAGAAAATTGTATAATATTATACTAATGAAATAGAGGGCTCAAAATGTCTTGTATTTAAGATGATACATTTGGCTTTATAGGGTTAAAGCCACCACTAAATGTTTTTTTCTCATTAAATGTCAAAAGGAAAAAAATTGACAAAAAAATTGGGAGTATGTAAATGCGCTTACCGGCCATGCATTTGGTAACTCGGCCTCTAGTGGGGACATAACCCACCTCTTAGCACTACCTTTCACACGTCATACTTATAGAAAGTAATGATGGAAAAATGAAGCTTAATGAAGCAGTTGTGATAGAAGATTATTTTTAACCCCTCTATATGGCACTCTTGGTTTAAAGCTACATTAGCCTTTATCTTTGAACCAAGAGCACCATCAAGAGGAGTCACAAAATATCTTCGTTTTCCCATAAAGTTTCATTTTCCCATCACTTATAAAAAGCATCAATACTATACAAAAAAGCACTTTAATGTCACACAACTGTGCCACTATACAGCACGTGGAGCAGTTCACAGTCAATATTTTTCGATGATTATGAAATATCTTAATTCATTCACTATCAGCCATTTTCACTGAAGCAACCCCCTTCGCTCCCAGCTGTTTTACTAGATATTGACTGATTGTGCAAGGCTCACAGAATATTGTGTTTTATTGCTATAAAAACATGGAACCTACCAAAAGAAAGATAAGAGTCTCATCTTTCATCAGGAAAAAAGTGTATTTCTATCTGTTTCCATTTTGCAGCAATTAGCATTAGAATATAGTGAAGTTTCATCATTATTCACAAATCTGTTTAAAGCAGTGGGGAAAGAGCTTGTTTGCAACATGGCCCTGGCTGATCTCTTATACTCTGCTGCCACCTGCTGGCCATTTTTTGTAATAACTACCATTGTTTTACGTGACCTCTTCAGGTCAGAGGCTGCATCAAAGCCTTCTTTATGCTCTAGCATAAAAATCAATAAAAATCAATAAAAATAAACATATAAATACATTTTTGGAATCATGGCAATATTTAAAATATAACATTTTTATACGTTGGAAGCAAATGAGTTAATTAATGTGTGCATATGTTGGCTATATACTAGGGGTGTCAAACTCATATTAGCTCAGGTGCTGCATGGAGGAAAATATATTACCAAGTGGCCCGGATCAGTAAAATAATGGTATATAACTTAAAGACAATTGCCGTCAAATATACGCAGATGTTTGCTATTTGTGGGCAGCCCTAAATTAAAAAGCTCAACTGCAATAATATTGTTCCAAAAAATAACACAAACGCGGCAACACTTTGCCTTTATGTGTTCTGGACATGTTAAATCTACCTGTTTTGCATATAAAGTATATTGCTCCCACAATGCATTGCGTGGCGCAGTCAATTATGTTATAAAGACGTTAATCCTTGTCATATGTATTTGTCTTACCAGTACTTGAATTTGTGTCATATTTAACACGTTTATGTCGGTCTATGATTTAAAAAAAAGTTTTTAAACAAACCGTAATTTTAAGTTGTGTGTAAAATAATGACATTCAGGACGTTTCCGTGTACAAGATGCATTGCTCCTCTGAGGACTAATTGTAGAATTACAAATTTTAATGTTTTGATTGTGGTCGGGCGATTAATTGGTTTTACTCTACAAAATCGTCTCGCGGGCCGGATTAAACCTTTTTGTTGGGCTGTATGTTTGACACCTCTGCTATATACAATTTGCCATGGCCAACCAATCAGAGGACAGAAAAGTGTTGTATTATTGAGGGCCAGCTTCTTGCCCCATAGATATCAGGCTGGACCTGCGATGACAAATTTGAAAAGGTTGGGGTTTTTTGTTTTTTTGTTTTAAACAAACAGTCCAGTTGATTATATAGTATAAACTACATCTGTAAAAATACTTAAATTTAGATTTAATGTTGTCAGACTTGAACAACATTTTAACTTTAGACCTCCATAATGTATAACTGATTCCTGTAAATTGGTAAAGCTTTTGTGAAATGTTAAGTATTTAAAAAATGTTAACGAAGGTGCCACATTTGGTCTTAGCTGTTTCTTGAAATTCTAACTATTGTTTCTCTTGGTATGGTATGTGTGTGCTTTTGTTGTAGCCTGTTCCAGAAGAGCTCCAGAACGGACCGGGGTTTGGCTATGTTGTTGCTTTTCGACCCCACGGTGCCACAGGGTGGATGCAGGCTGCTGTGCCCTCCGCAGAGACATCCAAATATGTCTTCAAAAATGAAAGCATCCAGCCCTTTTCACCTTTCCACGTGAAAGTCGGCGTGTACAACAACGAGGGAGAAGGTCCATTCGGACTCGTCACCACTATCTACTCTGCAGAGGAAGGTGAGAATTCTGCCTTCCGTCCTACTTGTAATGTTTTGCTGACTCAGCTGTGTAGTGCTTAATGTATCTGGTCAGAATAGTGGCTTTAGTTCAGAGGAAATGCATGTTTATGGTGTTCGGAAGAAAAAAACAGAAACACTTTTAATGTTCCCACTTGGAGTGATCATCAAAACTGAGAGCTACTTCTGAAGCCTTTATAAATCTTTTAAAACTTCAGAACCCGGACGAGCCCCCACGAGGGTCCGTGCCAAGAGCCTCTCAGCGTCCCAGATTGAAGTTTCATGGAAAGCTCTTCCCTGGAATGCCAGTAAGAAAAGAGTGCTGGGCTACGAGGTAAACAACAATGATATCCTGTATATCGTTTACTCGATGTCTACTTTCAGTGCTCGCAACTCAGTGTGTGTGTGTGTGTGTGTGTGTGTGTGTGTGTGTGTGTGTGTGTGTGTGTGTGCAGGTGTGGGGACGGTTGAATTGTGTTCTCTTTTATTATTGATGAATGTCTTAGGCTAATGTACAATACCTTGGGCAAAGAAGATAATTGCTTGCTGCATGCATAATGGCCCAAGATAGTCCCAAGGCTTTTTCAAATGCTGTAACTTAGGGTTGCTCGATTATGGAGAAGAAAAAAAATAATCACAATTATTCAAATGATTATTTATTTTTGGATTTTATTTAGCATTTAAAAATATTAAGCCCAATAAAAAAAAACATAGAAAACTATAATTATCTAAGTTACGTTTAGACCAAATAGAATTTATAATAATATTTATTTATTTATTTAGACAAAAACTTGAAGTTGGAGCGCAGCTTGTGCACTGTGCAGTAGGACGATCATTTATTTTTTAGGGGTAAAAAACAAGAAAATGTTCTCACATTTAAAAATATTAAGGCAAAAAAATAAATAAAAATTGAAACACTTTAATTATGTAAGTTCCTTTTGGACCAAAAATAATTTATAATAATATCTATTTATAATAATATATTTATGCATTTATGCCGTCAAAAACTTGAAGTTGGAGTGCAGCTTGTGCACTGTGCAGTAGGATGATTTTTTTGGTACAAAACAAGAAAATGTTTAAACGTGAAAAAATAATGAAAAACTTTAAGGCAAATACAATTCTTTAGAAACACTATAATTATGCAAGTTCCTTTTTGATGAAACAAAATGTATTAAATTGGTTATTTTTTAATTTAAAAAAAAACTCAAAATTTTTATCAATTATCTTTTTTATGATTATACTGATTTAGTAATTGTGAAGTGTAATAATTGAAACAGTAATTGAATTTCGATTAATTGTACAGCCCTATTGTAACCTATAACAATTTCTGCACTTCCACAATGCCAACAACAGTTTCACACACTGCCTTTCCGCTCAGATAGCCATTGCCATTTTAATTGCGATCATCTGCAATCCTGGACGTGAACAAAGGGGCTACTTTCTCCCACTTGAGTGCACAAAGTGGCAGCAATAACAATTGTTGACCACTAAAAGTCAACAAAGGAGCGGGCGAGGTCTGAGCAAAGCATTCTTGCAAGGAAAGCCAAATTATATCTGAGACGTGAAGCATGTCTGCTGTTTCTGCCCTGACAACCACAGTGACAAAGAAAACCTGTTATCAGTATTTGTTGGCATGGAATTGTTGAATATTTTTGCTCCTTTCATTTGTTTTCGCCTTTTTTCCCCCCCACATCACTCAGCTTAAGCTATCATACTTGTCCTTTTGACACATGTGGATGACATTGAGCATAGAAACTAACACTGCGTCTTCCATCCAGTTGATTTCACATCATCTTATTTTCCTGACAGGATGTCACCAAATCCTTTGAAAGTGTCTGTGTTTGAGTCCATCTCTTGTTCTGCCTTGTTGATTTTCAGCTGAGGTATTGGAGTCGAAGGGAAAAGGAGGACATGGGCAGTGTGCACAGAACTGTGGGAAACCAGACATCAACGATTATTCACGGTTTAAAAGGCAGCACCACATATTACATCTCGGTGAGAGCATATAACACTGCGGGAAGTGGACCGCCCAGCACCACTATCAACATTACCACCAAAAAGCCACGTACGTAGCAAGTCTACTTTCTGCTTTCAACGGATTTACACCTTTACAGTAATAGTGGAAAAATGAAGCTTCATGAAACACTTGTGATATTTTTTTACTCCTCTAGATGGAACTGTTGGTATAAAGATGCAGTGGAGATTTAATCCATTTACATTGCACAAGCTTTCATATTTTAACCATACGGAAGATAATTGGGGGGGGGTGGGGGATAGGGGGGAGGTCTTGGCAGGATTCTCACTTTATTCCCGAATTCCGACTTTAAAATCAGAATTCTGACTTTAATCACAGAATTCTAATTCTGACTTTCTAGTGAGGATTCTCACTTCATTCTCAGAATTTTGACTTGAAAGCCAGCATTCTCACTTTAACTCATTTGCTCCCAAAAACGTATAAATACATTCTATTTTAAATGCTTTAAT
Source organism: Vanacampus margaritifer (assembly GCF_051991255.1). Taxonomy (NCBI): domain Eukaryota; kingdom Metazoa; phylum Chordata; class Actinopteri; order Syngnathiformes; family Syngnathidae; genus Vanacampus; species Vanacampus margaritifer. The sequence continues at coordinate 16,687,303 of NC_135439.1, read as the reverse complement.
TATCCCAAAGACGTATTTATACATTTTTTATGTTTTTTATGCGAGAGCATACAGAAGGCTTTGATGCAGCCTCTCAATTGCAGAGAACAATTGAAAAAATGGTAGTTGTTACAAAAACGGCAAGCAAGTGGCGGGAAAGCAAAAGAGGTCAACCAGGGCCATGTTGAAAACAATTATAAAGAGATTTGTGAATAATGATGAAACTTAGCTATATTCCAATGCTAATTTCTGCAAAACGAAAACAGATAGAAATGTACTTTTTTCCTGACAAAAGAAGAGACTCTAATCTTTCGTTTGGTAGGTTCCATGTTTTTATAGCAATGGAACACAATATTCTGTGGGCCTTGCGAAATCGGTATGAATGCAGTAAAACAGCTGGGAGTGAAGTGGGGTTGCTTCAGTGAAAATGGCTGGGAGTGAAGAAATTTAAGTCAGAATTTTTAGATTAAAGTCAGAATTTTGAATAAAGTCAGAATCCTGCCAACTTTTTTTTCTCTCTCTTCACTGGCCCTAATCCTCTTCCGTAAAAGCAAGAGTTCCATATAGAGGAGTAAAAAAATATATATATCACAAGTGCTTCATGAAGCTACATTTTCCCATTTTTGGGTTGTTTTTTTTCCCCAGCACCAAGCCAGCCTCCCGGTAAAGTGATGTGGAACACATCCAACTCCAAGATCATATTAAACTGGGAGCAGGTTAGAGCCCTGGCGAATGAGTCGGAGGTCACAGGTTATAAAGTAAGTGTCCTGTTATTTTTTTCCTCTCTATCTGTGGGTAATCTTTGTTTCTATACTTGTTTGAACTAATAGCCCGGCTTAACTGTGTTAGGTGCTCTACAAAAAGAACCAACACAGTCATCCCAATGTCATGGAGACAAACACCACCTCAGTGGAGCTCTCCCTGCCCACTGATGAGGATTATATTATCCAGATAAAACCATTTGGCGAGGGAGGGGAAGGCAGCAGTAGCCGGCAGATCACCATCCCAAGGGTACCAGGTCAGTGGAGAGCTAGTTAGTGTCCTCTGTGCTCAGCTGCATTATCCGCTTCCCTGCTGACTGCCTGAACAGGAGAGATTAGTGATCATCATCTGGAAGAGCACAGAGAGCAGGGAAATAAAGTGCTACAGGAGACCTTAGTGTTATTTAAACACCGTAAGGAACAGCAAATTATTGTACCACAAATTATAGTGCAGCATCCAAAGTCAAATGTGTTCTATTCCAAAACAAGATGACCTTCAGTTTGTTCGTAGTCCCACTGGGAAAATCGAATAGAAAATAAACATGTCAAGCATCAAACAGTCAGCATTAAAAAAAAAAATCCTAATCATTTCTTGGGCAATTTTAAACCAACATTTTAATTCACAACAAAATATATTATTATTATTATTATTATTATTATTATTATCATCATCATCATCCTCATCATTGTTATTTTTATTATTATTATTATTATCATCATCATCGTCATCATCATCATCGTTATCATTATTATTATTATTATTATTATCATTATTATTATTATCATCATCATTGTCATCAATATTATTATTATTATTATTATTATTACCGTCATCATCATTGTCATCATTAATATTATTATTGCTATCATTACTATTATTATTATATTATCATTTTCATTGCCATCATCATTATTATCATCATTGTCATCATTATTATTGTTATTATTATCATTGTTGTTGTTGTTGCTTTATTAACCTGTTTTCAAGTATGATTAGGGTAAAACAAACTGGTGCAAGTGTAAACCATATCATCCCAAGCCTGATGTAGAGCAGGGTTATTATAGTTCACGAAAACTAACGAAATAGCTCAAACTAAAAAAAATGTAAAGAAATAAAGTTTTGATTGATATATGAGCTTTCGTGGTTGCTACACGTCCGTACAGATGTGGGGAGGCCAAACAGTGATTAATGACCGCCCCTTACTTGGAACGCTTATACTGGGGGAATTCTAGTCGCAACGCAGCAGACCAAGTCCACATCAAAATTTTGCAGTAATCAATTTAATAATAATGCATATATTTGTGGAGACTGGATTGAAGTTGTATTGTACAAATTGAAAAATGTGCAAAATTTCACAAGTTACTTCATGTTAAAGATTAGATAGCTCTTAATATGAAAAAAAATCTTACAAATGCAATTATGCCATCTAGTGGCAGAAAAATGACCTCAACACACATCAATATCACACTCGTTTTTTACAGTACAGTACATCTTTTTAATTTTAACTCAATTTTAAAAATTATTATGACATTACCGTGTATGATTAAAAGATGCAGCCATATTTCTATTAGTTTAACATTTTTCCCACTTTTATGTTAAAAAGAGTTTGAAAACTTAAAAATATATATTTTTAAACAAATATAAAATTTGCTATTAATCATAAGTTAACTATTGACGTCATGCAATCAATTAAAATTTAAAATTTTAATCACCTAAAAACACCTACTTCACAGTATTTATGACTTCTGTAGTAGCATGTTGTCCACGGGGTGCCAGTTGCCCATCCCCGGTTTGCTGAAAATTATGTCTCGCCCACATCAATACAGAGCCAATGCTGAGTCGTATTTGCTTGAATTACATCATTTTGATTGATACATTTATCTACTTTTTTGCATGAATTATATGTTTATATATATACCTTTCATATTTTTCACCACCCCATCCACCACACGTCTACATTGAAAGAAAAGTCAATGAGCGTGCTTTTGCACAATCCGTCCACATAAAAACAAAATAACGCTAATTAAAACATAAGAGAGTAAGTCTAGACAGTTCTTTTACTAGATGAAAAAAAAATCTCAGTATTCTTGCCAGTCTTTACGCTCTCATTACTTTTTCAGGTCCCAATGCAGTCGGCTCGGCATCCAAGGTCTCCACTCTATCAGCCCTCAGTACAATAGCGCTGTCTTTCACTGCACGGACATCTTTATGACGAACAGCTCCCGGCAGACCTTGCATCTGAAGTGAAGACAGTCTACAGCGGAACACAGACAGACCTCTTCGGTGTAACTAGACCCATTCGTTTTGATTTAGAGGCTGAAGGAATACACCGGTGAAAATACAAATACAAAACAGGCCACTGGGACATTTGGGAAGTTTTTTTCCTTGCAGCACCTTGGCTACAAGAGGAAGATGTACAGATGTCATGACGATGTTGTTACCAAAGCAGATTTCATAAGAAGAGGAGAAACAAAATGTTGTGTGTGCATCTTTTTGTATGACATTACAAGCTTTACTTTTTTTTTTTCCTGCAGTCGAGACATATTGGGGTGAGGATTAACAATATGCCAGGTTTAAAATTTCTCAATAGGTAGTGAAGAATGAAAGTTGACAGCATACCATTACAATAGGCCTATTAGCATTTTATACAAAACAGTACATACATTGAGTGTGTCCACACTGGCACTTTCATAACAATTCATCAAATCAAGTTACACACAAGATGACAATTGCTTTAATTTAAGAAGCAGACCTTTGTTGTAGACCTTTGGAAGACACTTTCATAGCAAATCTGTTTTGGACAAGAATACAAAAAAAAAATCCTATGAACAAGCTGGAAGTAAAGGGTTAGCATAGAAATATTTTAAAACTAGTCCTCTTTGGTAATTGAACACATTTTCAAGTCAAATAACTATGGAAGCCTTGACTTGCCAATGTGGACTAAACTGTTTTGACTGCAGGGCTATGTCATTTAAACATACATTAGATGTTTCTGGGGTTGGTGAAAGATTCTGGTTTTGTAACTCTGTGGATGGTAGGTGGTGTCTGGTTCGGTGCTGGGTTTCACTTTGTTTCATCTTTCTTTCCTTTGATCCTTCCTCTGGTCTCCTGACAACTTCACGACTCTGGCGGGTCTCTGAAGTATCTGGTTAAGGTGAAGGGTATGGGATTTCAAAATAAATAAATTCATTAATTAAAAAGTAATTTGTACATATTGATAAAGTTATTCAAATGTATTGGTAAAGTTGTTCAAAGATATTGGTAAAACGTAGGCTAAATGCTAAAAACAAAAAAATCCCATAATGCTAAGGGTTGTTGACTTGTGCATGCCCAAATGTGGTTTAACCCAGTGGTGTTATGGGAACAAATGCTACTAGTACTGATACAAAGTATTGGTATCGGACTGATACCCGGCCTTATTTCAATGTATCAGTACTCATGGCGGGGACTGATACCAGTATCGGCCGCCATGTTCTGGCCGATTTACAGGTGACCAGAATAGAAAATTGCTGCTCATTTCATGTATTTAACTCATTAACTCACAGCCATTTTCACTGAAGCAACCCCCTTCAATCGGCTGTTTTACTGGATTTTGACTGCTTTTGCAAGGCCCACAGAATATTGTGTTCTATTGCTATAAAAACATGGAAAGATTAGAGTCTCTTCTTTTATCGGGAAAAAAAGTACTTGTATCTGTTTCCGTTTTGCAGCAATTAGCGTTAGAATATAGCTGAGTTTCATCATTATTCACAAACCTGTTGAAAACACTGGAGGAAAGAGCTTGTTGCAACATGGCCCAGGCTGATCTCTTATACTCTGCTGCCACCTGCTGGCAGTTTTTTTGTAATAACTACCACTGCTTTAAGCGACCTCTTCAGGTCAGAGGCTGCATCAAAGCCGTCTATATGCTCTGGCATATATATAAAAAAAAAAAGGATAAATACGTATAAAAATGTATTTAAGAAGAAAATGCTATTGGGATACATGTTATTTTAAATTACCTTGCTTTTTTTAATTGAAATTTTATGGATCAAAAGTACTAGTGGCATCAGTACTTGGTGTCAGTTTTGGTAGCTACTCAAGAGTTGAGTACTCCCAAAAAAAAAGTAATATCAAACATCCCTAGTTTTTAGCCTACATTTTACCAGTACGTTCGAACGACTTTATGAATACATTTGAACGACTTTGCAGTATGTTTAAGCAACTTCCTCAAGACATCCAAACAACTTTGTAGAACATTCAGACGACAGCCCAGTCCAACGTGTTTACTCCACACTGGCAGGTCCACATTTGCGTAAAGAAAATGATCTTTGTGGCAGTTGCCAGCAGCAGCTCTGTCTCTCCTGGGGTCTTATTCTCCTTCACCGGTGGCTGTTCTATGCTCCCGTTTATTTGGGTTAGCCCTGTGTGACGAGCTATTCTTTGCCTTCTGTGTGCCTCATCATTACTTCAAAATCCTCAGGTCCTTCAAGAGCCTTAACTTATCATAATGTAATGTATCGAGGACAGTAGAATCGTAGAGCTATGACGCAGCCGTAGTGATGTTTACATGCTGCTGTGTTGACAGGCGTTGGCGGTGCGAGATTGATAGTTGAGTTCAGTTGAGGGATTTTGGCAATATGAGGCCTCGTGCGTTTTTATAGTTGTGTGTTTTCGAGACAATGCTAAATGACAATGCTGCTGATCTTTCCTTTCCCCCCCACTCATAGTCTCCTGATGCTACGTGGGACAGCTGTGCCGGGGTGCTATACAGCCTGTATGTAGCTCTTAGCAAAGTGTAACTGTAAGCTATTGGGTCTTGCGCAGAATCATGCATCAGTCCATATGTAATATACTGTTTTGTACACTTCAAATTATTTATATGAGGAAAAAAAATCTTTCTAAAAAAGATGCCGTTCTTGGTTTTTATGTATAGTTCTGTTTCATACTGTTGCTAACTGTTGCTCAGCATGACTGTGCATACTCAATTCCTCTCGCTCCTGACAAAGTGACTTAAATTCCGGATCATGCAGCATTCACACGGTTCATGCACGGTAGAGTTTTGTGTACGTTGTACGTGTACCCTGATGTCTGAGCAACCATTGGCGCCAAGTCCATGCTTCTGTCTAAGTCAGCCTCTCAGACATGTCCCGCCTGCTCTACATGAGGGCTTCCTCTCTTGCTTTGTTGTTTATACTGTGTTAATAAAACAAGATTGATTTATATAACAACACCGGATTCCCTTGGTTCTTTCTACAATGAGTATCCAAATGATTGTTGATACACACCTGTTGATAGGCACACATTTTAATTTTCATGCAGATGCACGATGAAGGCGCGGTCTCTAACTTTACATCATCCACTGTTGGAGATCTTCTTGCAGTTCCCCATACATCACTGGTGTCGAAAAATACAGCCCGGGGGCCATTTGTGGCCTGCCGTCCATATTTTGGCGGCCCAGGGCATATATTAAAAATTAGATTTGACACGGTCCGCAAAGCTAGTAGAAGAAGAAAAAAAGAGTTGCCACTACTAATACATTGGTTTATATACTGTAGTGCTTTTATAACAATGTACAAATACATTATTTATTAGTGATGGACAAATGAAGCTAAATGAAACTTGCACTTGCCATTATATTTAAATCAAGATCACCATCTACAGGAATCAAAATATATTGCAAGTATATTGCCCATAACTTGCTCAGCATATATGAGTACACCCCCTTTGAAAAATGTTTAATATTTAATTTATTATCTCAATGAACACAAGAACAATTTACAAAATGTTGACAAAATGTTTTCTGTAGAATATGTACTTAACTGACGACATGAAAGTAAGGTTAACAATAGAATGCAAATATTATAAAATCTTCAGTTTAATCAAATTAACTAAATAATAAAAAATATTATTATTATTATTAAAAAAATAAATAAATAAAAAAATAATAAAAAATTATGCAACTCACAGCAAAAATGTCTATATCTAGTATTTTCTATGACCCCCATGCCTGTTATGGAGAGCAACATGTCTGCTAGGCCTGGAATTAACAAGTTTTCAGTCTTTTTCTCAGGATCTACGTTTTTAATTGTGCAAATATGTTCTTCAATAAATTTAAGAAAACTACTTTTTGTGTGTGTACTAATTAACAAATCTTGTTTGCAATCAACGGCCCACATTTGTGGGAGTATTTTGTAGTATAGTATCCCATGAAGAATCTTGATTCTGAAAGGAAACTACACATTTATGCTGAACACTGTAGCTTCCTTTTCCCATCACGACAATTTTTAACTGAAATAACACATTTACTCTTTAAACACTGTAGTGCTATAAAATTGAATTTTACTGTAGAAGAAGAAAAAATGTTTCTAATTGGCCCTTGTTTCCTTCAAATTTTCACTATGTAGCCCTCAAACCAAAACGTTTGGACACATTTTATAGCCGATAAATGTACTTCGCATGTGTCGATCTCTTGCATGGACTTTGTTTGTTAAGCTTCCGCCATGTCGACAGCATGTTTCTCCTGCGCTGAATTTAAATAGACTGAGGAGAGGCGCTTCATATGGTCAAGTTAAGTGTGTTCACTCCCACAATGGTACAAACACCACTTTCAGCAGCACTTTTCTATGAAAATGTCACAAGAAAGTTAAATCAGCCATAATAGTCATTTTCAGAAATGAGTAATAAGAAAATATTTAATTTGTTGTGCAATTTCACACGTTGGGTGGGCAGAAAGAGAAAGGGGGAAATAACACACGCAAAGTCTATTTATAGCAGAGGTGTCAAAACTTTTTGGCTTGAGGTCTACATACAGTTGAGGACAAAATTATTTCATAAAGTCATATGGGGTCAATGTAGGGTTAATTGTTAACCTATAAAGTTGCCTTTTTAAATAAAGTCTGCCACAACATTGAAATCTTCAGTTCTTACTCATGTTAAGTATTCATAATATGCACTAGGTGGCGCCTTAAACACACACAGAAGAGGTTTTTATTTATTTATTTATTTATTCTTTTCACACGCTGGAGAGTTTGAATCAGCCTCTCCATTGCATTTACTCAATTAAGCCACAAGGAGGCTTATAAAGGCTTATGTACACACCATCAGTACATACGTAATGTAAAAGGATGTTTTAAATATGTCCCAAAATAAGCAGAGGCTTTGTTAAAAACTTGTTTGCCCGTGCTATATTTTGACAATTACACAAAATATTGCGTTTTAAGCACCTCTGTGTTTACCAAATTAAAACTGACTGGAAAGGCTGAGTTTAACCATAAAATACAATAATAATCCAAATGGCCTCCTAATTAAATCTCTTACTGGTCAAGATACAATTATTATTATTATTATTATCCATCCATCCATTTTCGTAACTGCTTGTACTCACAATTGTCGCTGGAGACTTATTATTATTATTATTATTATTATTACTAACAATAAAAGTGACCCATTTCAAATTGTAACCCTCCATTTTCCACACACACAACTACTACAACACTACTCCATGTACCATTACATGAAGTCATATGGGGTCAATTTAGGGTTATTTCTTAACCTATAAAGCGTTTTTGTTTTTTGCCACAACATTGGAATCTTCAGTTCTTACTCATGTTAAGTATTCATAATTTGCACCAGGTGGCACTTTAAGCATACACGTAAGAGTTTGAATCAGCCTCACCACTGCATTTACTCAATTAGGCCACAAGATGGCAATGTAACACCCTACAAAAGTCATACAGTGCTCCTGTATTGTACGTAGATTGCTGGTCGGGCTGCAACACTTGACATAAATTTTCAGTACAGGTTAATAGCCGTAAAATTTAGACACAGACACACATACAGGCGTGCGCACACACAATTTCCCACGTACTTTCCCCCTTATTGTAATTGTGAAAGTAATCGCTTGTGTGAGAATCAGAAACATACTTTGAACCATACTGAGACATTTATTTAAGCATGTATGTTTTTCATTGTAGACCGAAAGCAAATACAGCACATACACACCACCATGCACTAGAGGAATGTATTACAAAAGCATTGGTGAATTGAAGGTGACGTTAGCTTGATGCCTCGAACTCAGCAACGTTTATTTCCATAATCTGTACTAATGCTGGTTTCTACTTTAATTTTACCATAATAATTTTTTTGCATCTTGCTCAGGACTATAATGTTTCCAATTTTGCAAGATGTAATGTATTGTCACATCCTTTCCAGACAGTTCTGCACTTTTAAGGCATTGTGAACTCAGTAGTTCCGCATTTGCCTTGATCACCAGCACATATAAATTGGGCCTCTGGCTCTTGTGAGTACGACTCCAAATATAAGGCACCCATAAATGTGACATTCCAAGTGCGCTGTTGTCTTTTCATTTCAAGATCATCTCTCATCCCTTCACAGCCTGGTGCATTAAAGCCTATATCAAGCATGACATAGTTTACAGGATAACACTCAGAAATATGAATATTTATAAATAGATAAGTAACATGAGTTTCTTTCAGAACAGTATGTGTATAGGCTCTCATCAGTAGTATGTCCATTACTGAAGCAAAGACATTATTTTGCCAACAGTTTACAGTTCAAGTGCTGCATTTACTAGATACAGCTTGGTATATCTATTGTTTCCACACATACTAAATTATATTCTGCACGTCTTGGGACAGTATGTGGACACTGAAAAATGGTGGAAAAAGTCAAAAGCTATGGCCGGTCTGTTTGGACTATCAGTGACTGTGTGCTATAGCGTTTTATACATTTCCGTATGCATGACAGTTCACAGTTTTCTCCCTTTAGAAGACAGACGATAAGAAAAAATGGCTGCTTATTGCAAATCTCACAAGCAGTATACTGCTGCGCTTACCAGGAGCACAAGATTAATAGTGACAGCAAAAACAGCTAACATGGCTCAGACTCTATCTGTGGAATTCATGTGGATGATAGCAATGCATAGTACAGTATCAAAGCTAATCAGAGGTGGCAAATCCAGGTCCAGAAAGTTAAAACCCTGCCACGGTTTTGCTTTAGCCCCAGGTGCTAGCTAGCGAGCTCCCTAGCTAGCTCCCCAGGTGCTCGGGTACCTGCTAGGGAGCTAGCTAGCTAGCTACCTAGCACAAGGGGCTAAAGCCAAACTGTGGCAGGGTTTTAACCTTTAGGGCCTAGATTTGCCACATCTAAAGGTAATCCAAGATATGATATTTAACATGAGTTTGCAAAACTGGGGGCCATTAAGTACAACTCAAACTCCTTTGCTTTAGTTTTAGGATAAAAAAAAACAAACAACAACAACAACCTGAAAACCTGTGAAAAGCTGATGGAAATTTGATTTTTTTTTTTTAAATGCAAAAATGAATCAGTGCAATCCTTTCAAGAGTTATGCAAAGTTGTCGAACTATCCATCCATTTAACATAGCATTTATTAAATTCTGTGTCTTGTGAGAGTGATAAAGTTGGAACTACACCCTGGATTGGTCACAAATCAATCATAGGGAAACTGTGAATGGGGCATTGAGTTGGATCGTTTCCACACCAGATGCATGAGTCTGCTATGTGAACCACACTACCACCGATTACCGTATCTGCCACAATATCTAGGACAGTGTTCCCAAACCTTTAGTGAGCCAAGGCACATATTTTACATTAGAAAAATATCATGGCACACAACCAAACAAATGTCTCAAACAGTATTTTACTTAAATAATGACACAGGCAAAAATAACGACTGTACTTTCTTCCATTTAGTGGAGGAGCATTTAAGTATTCTGCCTGTCTCTGTATGTCACTGACATAGATAAATGAGCAAAAATACATTGTTTGTAGTTAATAACAACAAAGTGAAATTGGATAATTTCCTGCGGCACACCTGATGATTTCTCACGACCTACTTACAGTATGTGCCACAGCACAATGGTTGGGGATCACTGTTCGAGGATATAGTATCAGTGTCATGTTCACAGGCCTTTGTGTTACCCTCAAGTTGCGATTGTGAAAGAACTATACAATGGACATAAAAAGTCTACACACCCCTGTTCGGGTGTCTAGTTTTTGTGATGTTCTGAGATGTGAGGTAATCTAATGAAATAATGTACTTGCTAAATTGTGCACAGCATCATCCTTTGAACTTTTTGGCCATATTTCCAAAAGGTTTGTCACTAAAAGAACACCGAACTTAGTGATGAATTGTGTGTGGTGCTAGATAATGTGGAAGGAAGTATGGAAAGTTCAAAACAGCAGTAAAGTGTGGAACAGTTGAGATGTATCAGAGGCAATTTGAATGGTGGCAGGTGTGTGCTGCTGACACACATTTAACATCAATTTGAATGTGATTTTTTTTTCTGAACAGCCACATTTCAGTTATGAGGGTGTGAATACATGTGCAACTACATTATTTCACTTTTTACTTCCCTTCTAAAAACAAATTATGTTATACAGGTATAGGTTAGTGTTAATTTTATCAGCCATTTAAAATTTAGTCTCAGTTTTAGTCCAATTTCAATCACGCTTGTTAATCATAGTTAGTCAACTTCATCCCATTTTTATTAAGTCAATTTTTAGTCGACTACAAATTTAGTCTTTATTTTAGTCCACGAAAATATAATTTTAGTTTAGTTTTAGTCAACAAAAACTGTCAACGTTTTAGTCCAGTTTTAGTCAGGACAATCATTATATCCTTGTATTTCTTTTATCAGCAGATTATGTTGAACATTTCAGATCTAAAACTATTTCAAATACTTCACACACAATTACAATATATCAACAAGTGTCTACCATGGCTCCTTGCTATGAGCTAGTAAGTTAGCAAGCATTAGTTAGCGGTCAGATTAACATTATTGTTGGAACATTAAACCCGTTGGATTAATGTTACTTTAAACCTATAATAATTATTTTATTTTATTTTACATTTCACTGTGAATTCACCTCCTGTCTGTCATGTGTTTGTGCATGTTGCATTCGCTAGCTGCCGATTTGAAAGGGGGCGTGTCACTGTGTGTCACATGACGGTGTCACAGTGACACAAGATTTTACAAAATCATGTAATTTTTGTATGTTTTTTGTTCATGAACTAAAATGTTCTTATATTTTAGTCCAGTTTTTTATTTGTGGAGTACATCTTCGTCTCGTCTTTTTTAGTCGACGAAAATGCGTACTGATTTTGTCCCAGTTATTGTTTATTAATGAGGGTTTTGGTCCAGTCTAGTTTTAGTCCGGTGACAAATGTGTGTTGATGAAATTATTTTTATCTAGTTTCCGTTGATGAAATTAACACTAGTATAGGTCAGATTAATGGTTTTAAAATTCTTGAAATAATTTGTTACATCCTCACAAAAACAGGGGTGTGTAGACTTTTTTTTTTTTTTTTTAAATATATATATATCCACTGTTAGATACCGTCCGACTGAATAAGAGATCATTTTCAATTCGGCAAAGTATACATGTTTACAACCAAAGACTGAAAATGCCCACAATCACAAGAATAACATTTATGCCGTATTGAATCATGTAAACCAAAGAAAGAATTTACTTTGCGAGTAGAATAAAAAACATTTCTGAAACATACATTTATAATAAATTGGCTCTAAAAAAAATCCCACACCCAAAGCAGACCATTTAAAAGAAATTATTATTGGAAATGGCAAATGAACAATGGTTTCATATCTTGGTTGCAAAGCCCATTCCCATATGAATGTCTCTTCTTCTGAGTCCACCAACATCCGAATGTCTCCACCTTCCATTGGCCCAAAGATCCCTGGAGATTTACCCACAAGTTGACGTGATGTCTTCAATGCTCAGTGGACAGATGAATTTTGTTTAACACAAGGACATTCATATATTTATATTATTTTTTTCCAAATCCCCTCTGCTGTTTTTGCATTTGAATCATGCGAGATATAATAATCTGATAATATACTGTACATATTTACTTATCTAGCATCACGGGGCATAAGTTTGAGTCTCTATAGATAAAAATGTAAAAAGATTGTAAGACAGCTGTTAACCCACAGGTGACACCAGGATTGTGCCCCTTCTTTCTTCCAAAAAACATTTGATGCAAGTACTGCATGATAATGGTGCAAGGCATATGTTTGTAGTTAGAGAAGGAAATGATTGAAAAATTAATGTAGCAGAGGCGTGTGCAGTGAAACATAAATACAATACCCTAAGCCTAAACAAGGAAACCCAAAATGATTGAGTCCTCCTCAAGCAGGTGATCCTTCCTGACTAATTAGGGCTGCGTCAGGAACGGGAGTCCGAGTGAGGTCAGAGGCCGGGTCACAGCAGGTTTGTCTCAAGGGACAGGGGAGGTCGTCTACTGCTTCACAGTCTGTTCTGAACCCAGAGGACGAGACCGTCCTTTGACCAGGTTGACGGCATGCCGCGCCAGGGGCGGATCCTCTCATGTCATCCGCCTCAGGAGCCACTTTGGCCAATCAGGATTGTAACTACACGACATTGCGTTGACAAGATCAATAACTGGCTTTTGAACACATGTATTTGCTTTTCCTTTACCTTCTGCTGTAGCTCCTCAGTGGGAGACTCCGTTTCCCTTATGACCACGGCTTTTGTCACAAGCATGTCGGGGTGCTGCTGCTTGGCCTCCTGTATTGCCATCGCAAGGGCCTGAACACAAGTCAGGTCAAAGTACGAGTCAGGAAGTTGATTGTCCAGCGAACTCTCAAGAGTGTTGTGCAGTTACGATTCCTCACCTGATGTTGGTCAACATCATCATCTCCTGTGATGATAATCCGTTTCTCAATTCTGGTCTCTGAGTAACCTCCTTTGACCGTCTGCATGCAGCAGGCAGACACAAAGAGGTGATTGTTTGAAAGCATGCTAAGGCGGTTGTTTGTAGGTGTTTGTGTAAAAAATAGGGATAAACCGATTATCGGCCTGGACAAAATTTAGCATTCTGACAAATATTGGCATCGGCCATTTTTACAAATCTGAAAGCCAATAAAGCTGTTATGTTTCTGAGCGGTGAATGTTTGCAAACTTAGTGAATTTTGTGTTTTCTTTAGGGTTCGTAAAATGTTGCAAAAGGTAGCAAAGATGGTCACAAATGAAACATTTTGAGAAATAAATTTTTTTTGAACATGTTCTGACAAATGTTCACAGTTTGTGAACATCTTTTGAAAATATTTGACGAACTGTGACGAGAACCCAAAATTTGCTATGTTCGCAAGCACAGAGATTTTAGAGCTATTTAAAACTGGGTTCACTTCATGGAAATGTATGTGTATATATATATATATATATATATATATATATATATATATATATATATATATATATATATATATATATATATATATATATATATATATATATATAAGAGATGCTGCTTTTTGCTTTTGTTAAAATAAAATAAAAAAAGTGAAAGTTTAACATTTCAGTTATGTTAAAAATTTGAAAAACTATTTACTATAGAAAAGTAATTACTTTTTTGTTTGAATTTTAAAACAAAGCTGTCTATTTGCTGTATTTTAAATGTTAAAAAACATGTTAAAAAATTTAAAGTTGCTTTAACAAACATGCTTATTTTATTTTTTATTTTGATGCTATTATTTTTTCACTGCAAAAGAATATTGGCTCCAAATATCGGTCCTCTGCCTCATTGCCTACTAATAATCAGTATCAGTCCTGAAACCCCCCGATAATTAGTAGGGATGTTTAAATCCACATTTTTACAGACCGATACCAGTGCGCTGGACTCTTCAGTACTCTTCACTGATACCGATACCAAGTATGGATACCACTAGCACTTTTGATACATAATACCCCCCCCCCCCCCCCAATGATGGCTCATTTGAAAAAAGACCTATAAATTCCCAAATTATTATTTTTCCCTTAAATTACATGAAATTAATGACATTGTTCTATTCTTCTAATTTTGAGCTCCTGATAGTAAAAGGGCCACAAAAGAGGGGCCGATAACGGTATTGGTCGCCGCCTCAACTACCGATACTTTGAAATACGGCCTGGTACGTAATGTAAAATTCTGTAAATAGCACGCATCCATGAATAACACACACCCCAAAATCACACATTAAAAGCTGTTTTTCTCTCTGTATTTGTGTAAAATACAGATTCCAAGCAATAAAGTGTAAATGTTTTTAAATTAGGGTTAGAAACGTATACTTAAGCCTCACGGGATTTTACTGTATATTTTTTCTTTTTTTTGTTGTTGTTTTGGTAATTTTTTGTACATGGTTGATTTTTCTGGATTACCTTGGTAACTTGCGTTGTTGTTGCAGTGGTGACACTTTCTGCAGTGATGTTCAGTGGCGATACAATGGACTCGTTACCTTTAGCGCAGGCTTTTACCTGTACAGCACATTTATAAGCGAAAAGGCATTTGAAAATGCACGACCACTCAGCATTCTCAGAGTCAAAGTAAAGTTATAATAGTGCTGATCAATTACAGGACTCGCACACAAATCACCCTTACATTCATATTTAAAGCTCAAATATTTCTCCACAAAAATATGTGTAATATGTGACCTCACTAGTCTAAACATGACATTCGAATTAATATTACATTTGTGGAATATGAATTATGAGGCAAAATCCATATGTTTTTATGCATCTCAGGGGCGGCCATTTTGCCACTTGCTGTCGACTAAAGATGACATCAATGTTGATCAGGGTACGGGCAACAACCAATCACAGCTCACTTGTTTTCTGGAGCTGAGGTGTGATTGATTGTTACCTGAGACCTGAGCAACATCGGTGTCATCTTTAGTCGACAGCAAGTGACAAAATGGCCGCCCCTTGAGATGGATAAAAACGGCTGGATTTGGGTGCTCATTTTCCACTAACACAACCAGAATACCATATTTAGACTAGTGGGGCTGCATAGAACATATTATTGTGCCAAAAATTGGGGTTGATCCTAAAAATACACAGTCCATTCACTGATTATTTTCTTATCAAATGCTTACCGGTGATCCATTTTCTTTAAGGCTGACAGGAGTATCTCGGGTAAAGGAGAGTCTCTGTAGGAAGTATACAAGTCATCTTCAGACCTATTACTATTTTAATATGGACACATTTCTCAAATAATTCATAGTGGTGCATGTAATTAGTTTTCTTGGTCAAAGGTTGCTGCATGGGGAGGTTAAATTTGTATGGTCTCCTCCCACACAGCTTTGACGTCTTGTCTCCCTCTGCTGGCACAACTATGCCAATACAAGACATGTGTGACATGTCCACGTATGACGTCATCCTGCATGAATACTCAAAACGCCAAATGAAATAGCTGAGCTCAGATGGGGCTTTACCTGTGGCGAGACAGTCGTGATGGTCGCTTGAACTTCTGACCCGTTTGTTTGAGACTCTGTCTTGGAGTTGGCCCTCTTTAGCTTCTGGGCTGTAGCCACAGCACTGGGCTCTCTTCTTGCCACTGGGGGCTGAGGAAAAACAAGACATTCTGATCAAACGACCAATCAAGTTGTGCTTCTAATTAGCTTCAGCTGTTTATTTGGTTCTTTAAAGCAGGCTTTTTCTTGCAACCAAATGGAAATGTAGCAGGAAGGGAACCAAACGGATGACATAAAAAATAAAATAGTTTTAATAACAATGGGTCAATAAATCAACATAACAGAAAAAGAAGTGCGGCCGAGCGGGATGAATCCACGAGGTGATGCTGATGAAGATGGAACACAATCATCCGTCTACCTCATGATACATCTCCTCCTCGGGAAGTTTCTCCTCTATGGGAGATCTGTCCATTTGGCCCATTAGACGCGCAGAGTAGAACCTTGACGTTTCCTCAAAGTCCTCCCGTCCCACCTCGGGCTGCCGCTCCTTCTCTCCCGAATACGCTATCCCTTTCGAGACGTCCTCCATGCAGGAGTGGAGGTCTGTTATGACAGTGAAGTCCACCTCCGCCTCAAGGCTGGATGTGGAGCTGACGGTCATACTGGAGCACTTGCGCTCAATGCCTAGATGGGCCTCCCTCATTGAGGCCACAGTGTCCTGCTCCTGCTCCTCCTCTGGGACTACAATCGTCTGCGGCCTCCTGTCACTGAGCTCCTTCTGGAGGGGTACAGATACATAGTCGCCACTCCGAGGTTACTGCACGTACTGTAACTACAGACTGATGGTGGTGATGGAATGTGATGGGCTTGAACGCATGCTTGGCTTCACACGGATCAGACACTGGGATGGTGAATGTGGTTGGAAGGAAGCCCCGAAATGTTCACAAATTAATGTTTAAAAATTCAGCTTAATTGGAGAAACCATATCCGCCACTGTAAATACCAGATGCTGTAGGAAGTATTGTTTGTTGCTAATTTTAAAATCAGGTCCTAATTATGATGTACATTCATCAACAAATACTAAAAAGCATTTGCCAAAAATGAAGCTTCATGAAGCACTTGCGATATTTTTTTTTATTCCTCTAGATAAGTGTCCAAAGTATGGCCCGGGGGCCATTTGCGGCCTGTCATACATATTTTGGCAGCCCGTAGCATATACTAAAAATAATTTTTGACATGGCCACATGCTATTTTTAAAAAAAATTCTAGCTATGCAAAGACACACCAATTTACAGCTAAAATAGTAACTGAATTTCTGTGGAGATCAAGATAATTCAATTTCAGAAACGGAAATTGTTTCATCCGCATCACATTAATGGTTCTTTAAGTGCGGTCATTTTACTACAGATTGTTCTTGTGGTTCAGAGTGATTAACTTGAGGAGGCGGGACTTTCGACTTCCGGGTTTTCACCCATCAGCTTTTGTTTCCGTTTTCGGTTTGCGACGCGTGGGCCGCGTCCCAGTACTTGCGCTTCCACCTTTGCGCGTTCCCGTCGACGGGTGCGAGGCTGCGAGTGTGTCGTGTCTCAGTGTCCGAAGCATTTCAGATAGCCGAGACGCCCTCCCGCCGATGATCGGGAGCGCGCGGTTGGGGGGCGCAGGGGTGGGGGTGCGAGTGTTGGAACGCGGCCAGCAGTGGCCGGAAACGGCGCTGATGTGTAAAGCCCGGAAGTTGGAAGTCCGTGGCATCTACCCCATTGGGGCACACAGGGATCACCACAAAACATAAACAAATAAATCCTGAACTATTTGCCTTATGACCTTTAACAGTAGCAGTTTTTCAAAAATAACTACATGAGATCAACAATGTATAATTGCTTCATTGATTTTATCATGTTTAATAAATAGGTTTTAAAAAAAAAAAAGATTACATTTCCACTACATCTTTAAACCAACAGTGCCATCTAGAGGAGTAAAAAATTATAGCAAGTGCTTCATGAAGCTTCATTTGTCCATTGCTAATGACAAGCATTAAAATGTGTATTTTTTAAATACATGTTGTACACTTCCAACAGTACAATCTCTTTTTTGAATCCACACATCCATCAAAATCGAGATAGTGAGAAGGAATGCATTTAAGAAATTTTAGCCTTAGAAAAGGAGCTGCAGTTTCTTGGTTCATGTAAGTGAAGAGGGCGAGGTGAGAGGTGCAACACGTGAGAATGAGTTTGAATACAAATGAATAACCTTGGCATCAATAAACGCCTCATCATAAGCAAAGGGAGCAGAGACGGGCTCCTGCAGGTGGAAGCAGAAGAAAAAGCACATTAGGACAAGCTGAAGTGCAATCCGGCCCCTAAAAAAACACATTTGATCATTCAGTGACTGGACCTTAAATAAGAACGTTTTCTAGGGAATAAACAAAACACAAAAAAAATTGACTTGGGTAAAAAAAGATAATAATTGAGATTTTCATAGTTACGACAGCAAGAAGGTGCATGAGCTTGAAAAAGTAAAGAAAACATAATTTAGTTTAACTTCAAATGAATCATATATCTGTGGGTGATGAGAAAATTAAGCTTTATGAAGCGCTTGCAATATTTTTTAACTCATCTAAATGGTACACCCATTAAGTGCCTGGCAAAACATGCCTCTGAAACCTATGGGTGACTTTTCAGTCACCCCCGAAAACCTGAAGTTTTCTTGAAAATTCAACAATATAACAGATTGATATCTCAGCTCCTGAAGCAGATAGATACATAATTCCCAAATCATTTGAGAGCTTACACCTGTGGCGTTCACACAAACCTAAGTTTATTATTAGAAACCTTCAATATTTATTTTTCAAAAATCAACAAACAAATGTCGCATCTGCGGGTGTATAACTCCAAATATGTTTACCTTCAACACTGGAGAGCAGTTGTAATAACCTCGAGGGTTCGGGGTTATAATTGGTCGTCCATTCCGTTACAAGCCGTCTAAATTTTCGACATCCTCATTGTCTACTAACATATTTATTAACAGTCCCGGCTTTATTGGTAGAAGCGCGGTCGCGGTCACGCGTTCCCGGCCTTAATGGTTAAAAGATAAAGGCTAGTGCAATAGAAATTGATTAAATTTCCTTTGCATTTTTAAACCAAGAGGAATCAAAAAATATAACGTGCTTCATCACTACCTCTGTCAAGTTGAAAAAATAAATAAAATAAGAATTTAATGGGACAGAAGAAAAGTGGAAAAGATCCAATATCAAGATAAACCCTTTTCAGGAATTGATTTACAGGTGGTAGCAAAAGACATTTCCATCTCATCTTTTTGTGTTGATTTATGGCTAACTCAGCACGTTTGCAGTGTTTTGCAAGTTTTTATTGCGTCTCCCAGGACAATATCAAGGGGGGGGGGGAGAGAGATACAGGAGCCAGGCCAGAAGATCATTTGAAGTGGAGGGGGCCATAGGAGACCAACAACCCAGAAGCAGGGCCGCTCACTGCTCCTTTGATCAAGGAGGAACATTGGGAGTGAATAACGCACAAATAATGTGTACAATGCGCATTCAACATCCTACAGCATGAATTATTTGGTGGCGAGTCAGTGATGGTGTGGGGAGGCATAGCCTTGGAGGGCCATACAGATCTCTATATGGGAGCCAAATGATAACGGACCAAAGATAAGTACCAGGACAGAATTCTCAGACCCAATAGCATCAGAATGCTATTTGTCCCAGTGAACCACTATGCAGGTCCTGGGCCACGGATCACTGCATGCATCATGCATGCTGAAATCTGTCAGCAGTTGATGAATAAATTGATGTTATCGACTCCCCTGCCTGTGCTCCACACCCTCATTGTGTGTCAATGCACCACTGAGTGTCCAGTGACTAATCCAAAATCCAAGAACTATGCAAAGACATTGTGAGAGTGCATGCATGCTCCTGAACCCCGTTATGGGTTGTTATCAGTTGGATCAGTCTGTATCTCCGTTTTCTACTTTGATTTTCAGTATGACTCTGTATATAGTCTTGAACTGGGGAATGACTTGTATTTACATTGTTTGTGTGTCCAAACTATGGTCCGGGGCCATTTGCGTTCCACTGTCCATTTTCTAGTGGCCCTCAGCCACTAGGATACAGTGCTGTGGGCCACCCCAAAAATCATGAAAAATCACAAACTGTTTGCCAATCACCTGTGACATGTGTTAAAAAAAAACATGACAGTAACTGTAATACAAGCACTTGACTGATTGTGTTTAATAGTCAGGAAAATTTCATCAAGGTGTCAAACCAGATCGGACACACAACATCATTTTATGAGACCCACAAAGGCAAATGATGCGCGTCAACTTCATGTTTATTGCTAAAAATGCTAATTGTCTTTCCACAACAATAAGGAGATGCATCGTCTTACTCAAACTACAAAAAAATGCATCCTTATGTACTTGTTGGAAATAAAAAAGGATGGACAAGGAAGGCAAGCAAAAAACGTAAAGAGCACAGCACGAGAAATGGATTCCAAAATCCATCCATCCGTTTTCTTAACTGCTTAGTCCTCACAAGGGTGAAAAAAAAATCTGTGAGTGATTAGGTCAACATGACAAGCGAACTACTTTTTATTTTCCTGATCCTGACTTGGTTGATGTTTGCCCATGAGGTTGTTTGCACACAGAGGGAGCCAATGCAA
This sequence comes from Vanacampus margaritifer, assembly GCF_051991255.1. Classification (NCBI taxonomy): domain Eukaryota; kingdom Metazoa; phylum Chordata; class Actinopteri; order Syngnathiformes; family Syngnathidae; genus Vanacampus; species Vanacampus margaritifer. The sequence continues at coordinate 16,666,659 of NC_135439.1, read as the reverse complement.
CACACGCTTAATTCTATATATGATCAGAGTTGGACTCAGATGAAAAAGGTGGGAAATGATGAAAGGTGTCAGGTCTATTCACTTCGCTAACTTTTCATTACAATGCCAAATGTGCTCATGCTCCTAATGATACCGCCAGTGGAATGAAAGCACCAAATGGGAATGGCACTGTGTGTGCGTGTCTGACGGCTCACTGCCTGCTGGGCTTTCACCAACAGAGGAATCTGTATGCTATCATCTTTTTATCCCGTTAAGGTTTCAGTGAATAACAGATAAATACTTTTCTGAAGAATCAAACCTTTTTTTTTTTTTGTAATTCTGTTGATCTCTTTTAATGTAGATGTTCAATGAAGCAAAATACTGCTTTCAGATATAATTTAGGAAGATTGTTCTTGGTAAATAGCATCTTTGTTTCATCTCTTGAGATAAATGTATTTTTTAATTTGTGGGACCATACACATATATCATGCAACATGCAAAATAATAATGTTGCGTGCCAACTTGGCGATGCAGTGCAAATTAGAAAAAATTATCAGAGCAATAAAACATGAGCTTTAATTTTCTGCTTCAGTGGAACCTCTAACGATGAACAGCTGTAAGGTTGAACAACGGAGGCACATTCCTGCCAGTAAAAATAAATAAATAGATTTTTGTCTTATTTATTGATTTACTCATGTGTTTATTTATTCTTTACCGTGTGAAGCCTATTTCCACCAGTGGGGAGGGAGATTTTTTATTTCTTTTTTAAGCCGTCAGAAGCCCTTTCCGTCAGTGGGGAGAAAAAATGTTTTTATTTATTTATTTTATTTTATGTGAGAAGACCATTTCCCCCTGAACACAAACTGGGTGATAAGGAAAAAAAAGTTTTCGATTTGAGTGCGACATGGACTTATTGTGTTTCAAACGTTGCTTGCCTTGCGCATAAAGGAGGTTTGACAGTTTTGGTTGTTTTCTGGCAGAAAAGTACGGAAGTGTGGAACTGCCAATGTGGAGTAAATATTTTTGACTGGCAAGTACATTTAAACATATTTACATACGGTGAACGTATTTACAAGTACATTAGAACGTAGTTGCAAAACAAAATTGAACATACTTTCAAATGCGTGCGAATGTACTTGCCAATACGTTTGAATGTATTAGCAAATAGGTTTGAACGGACTTGTAGCTAAATGCTAAAAACTATTGGCATTTTTTTGGCATTATGGGAAAAAATGCTGAATAAGAACCATGCAATGCAAACGTGTTTATTACACATAAACAATGGTTACGTAATTTTCAAATGTATAGAAATAATGTAAACAAATGCTAGAAAAAAATTGTGGCATTATGGAAAAAAGTGCAAAATTTTTAGCATTTAGCCTAGGTTTGAACGTATTTGAAAGTACATTTGAACGTATTTGAAAGTACGTTCAAACGTATTTGTGAGTCATTTTTTTTTCATTTCACATTGGCAGTTCCACGCTTCCATAGAAAAGGTCTTCCCAAAAAAATAGAAACATATATCTACTGGCGGACTTTTTTCTTCTCCCACTGACGGAAATGGGTTTATTTATTTATTATGAACACACTGAAATTTGACTGATTAACGTTTAAAAATTCATAAAAAATCCTTGGTTGAATCGTCATCAGGTCATGTCAGAACTCAACATATCTGGCAAGACTTTGGCTTTATGAGCATCAACGGAATCAACTACGCAAGTATGACAAGCTATTCCGTTTGTTGTCTTTTTTGAGATGCAACAGACCAGTGCCAGCATGATAGAAGCAGAAAAGGCACTTGTTGTGAGGTTCCACTGTAGTTGTTAGTTTCGCTGAGTTGAGGACCGAAAAACATCCTTTTAATGATTTCCGACTACATTCTCCACAATTCACAGGTGAGCACAACAGTTTTGCCAGGCAGGGTGCAGTGAATGATAGTGTGATACTTATAAGGGGGAAATGCAGCACTTAGTACAGAATGTGCCATCAAGATGAAGGAAGCATCGGCTCGACTGTTCTTCACATTGAGTCAAGATGGATGACAGTCGAGTGCACTGAAAATGAAAGGAAAAAATGTCGTGCAAATCTAAAGAAGCTCATGCGATGTTTTACTTCCACTGACTGAAAAGCAGATGGCAAGCAGGGTTACCGAGTGTCTCTTCTTGACTGCTTCCTGGCTCGTATCTCTGACGGCATTCCTGCTGTTGCGCAGTATCAGTCCCGATTCCCGGGCCTTCTTGCTTTTGATGGGTGGGGCTGGAGGAATCAGTTTAGGAAGAGGCGTGTTCTTTGACGCAAACATCGGACTTTCGGAAGACCCTCGGCTGGGATGATAACCGTCATCGGGATGCTCTTGTTTGGAGATTTTCTCCAAATTTGTTTCAAATGCTGGATGGAGGCTAGAGACGTCAGTCCAAGTGAGATCCGAGGATCCCTCTGGAGAGCCGACCGACCAGCGGTATTCTCTTCTTAAAACGCGTGTTTGCTCCTCCTGCCCTGCCTTGTCCCTGTCATCCTTACATGCTATGCTCTTTGATCGCTCTGGCTTTAGAGGAACAATCCTGGTGATTTCGGACTGATGGCCGCCTGACAGTCGGTGGAGTGACGTCCTCTGGCGTCTGTCTCCCATTAGACTTTCAAGATCCTCTCCTCCGGAACTACTTATCTTCCTCTCATGCGTCCTGACCTGTCGCAGTTTAACCTCTGCTAGCTCTTTATTGTCGATAAAACCCTTTCCTCTTATTTTGATAGCACACTCCTCTTTTACGCTTGCTGTAGAAGTTTCATGGTCTATCTTCCCAGGTCCGTTTATTTCTGACGGCCCAACTGTTTCTGAATCTTCGGGGTAAGAATCCTTAAATTCTCCTGCCACTTTGTCCTCCGGTGTGCTGTCTTCATAAGCCCTGAAAGGCTGATTCTTTTCTGTTTCTTTATCACCTTTTGCCAACGCCACCAACGCTGCTTGACAATTATTTCCAGGTTCAGATTTTTTTTCCGTATTGTTGTCTAAGTCTAAGCCCTCGTTTTCTTCTTCTGAAGAATCACTTCCTCCTTTCCCGTAGACGAGCTCTGGAGGCATTCCCAGGTTTAAGCTCTGGGGCCGCCTCTTTTTTCTCTGCACTGAAGTTACGTGTTCCTTCATCTGAAGTGATGTATCTTGACACAAGTCAACATTTTCTGATAATTTAATCTGAAAACGACCTTTGTTCGTGGGCCGCTGCTCATAGCACGCAGCTGCCTCTCTGGATGATTTTGTTGATGGAAATTCATCAATATGAGTTTTCATTTCTTTTCTGTCAGACTCTCTTACGTCAATATGCATCATCTTGGCAACGTTTATCTCTTTTTCCTGCTTGTTTTTGTCCCAAGAGCAGTCAGATGTGGGAGACTTGTTATTTTCTTTCATTTTCCAGTCATGGTCTTCATAATAATTTTCTGGGTGTTCAATCAATACCCAATCCTCAGAGCCCTACGTTGGTATAGATTAAACAAAGTTAGACAAGCCAGGTATGACTACAGATAATACAATGAGTGATGGAAGTTTTGCTCAAAATGTTTCCGGATTGATAAGATGATTGATTTTACTCATATGATGGAGTTAATTTCACCAAACTGCAAATGATATGAAGGATATCACTAATAATAGACAAATGAAGCTTCATGAAACACTTCTTGGTTTAAAGATGAAGTGGAAATTTAATCAATTCACATTGCACTAGGTTTTATATTTAAACCAAGCACACCATCTAGAGGAGTAAAAAAAAAATATATTGCAAGTGCTTCATGAAGCTTCATTTTCCCATCACTAGCCGTATCACATCATCACATGAAGAAAAATTGAGAAACATTCAACCTCAGGTGAAGTCGTGAGATTCTTCTGGATGAACCCCTCAACAGACTGGCTGTTAATGGGGTCTTTTCCTACAGCTCGGCCCCCCAACTGGCCGGCACGAGGAAGGATGAAAGGAAGAAAGAATAGCCATTAGTTCTCTGACTGAGTGAAAAGACACAAGAAACCTGGCTCGTGAATGAAAAACATTATGAGAACATCAAGTGCTAATTATTGTCGTGAAATCAAAAACAACTTTGATGTGTGATTCTTTCTTTGACAACTTCCAAAACAACAAACCAAAATCATTTGCAATGCAAATGACCAACTACTCAATGCCACTACCTCAGACACAAGAGTTCCATTAAATCTTTTTGACCCCCAAGCTTTTATCAGCTCGACTCGGTCACAGGGAACATTACCTGTCTCTCTAAAGAAAAATAACAAGACACAAAATAGATGACATTTTCTGCTCCAAAAAATCTTTGATGTTCCACAAGCTTGATAAATTGTCTGTCCGCAAGCTACAATTTTTCTGGAGCCCAACCAACAAGGGCTTCTTCATCAGGGGGAGAAAGTGATAACGATTACAAGGTCACATGACTACTGACAGGGAAAATATTATTTACGGCATCAAAGTGGTGGGGCACAATGTAATTACAAATCCCCGCTAGTGCTGTTGTTGTTATTTTTCTCATCAACCAGACTCTTGCTCCACCCCTCACAAATATCTGCTTGGAGGATCGTTGCGCTTGCGAATGGGAAGGAGTTTGGGCGTGATCTGGCTATGATTGACAGTAGCAGTGAAAACTACGATCTAAATCATTTCTATACTACGACAGGCTGTGCTAAATGAACTAACCAAATGCTATGCTTTTTTTTTCTCTGGGCGCCCTGCTGCTAGAACAGAACTAGCTCTATTATGCTAAACTAATCTGAATTTAACCATCATATATCTTGTCTTTTCTCTTCTCTCTTTCATCCGGCAGATTTGAAATACCACCCAGCGTGGAGGACCTTGAACGCTTCAACGGATATTTTTCAGCTGCGCGATGGAGGATCCTTCCGCCGAGAAAACTTCGAAGAAACCTTCGAAAAAGAGGAAAAATGACTCAGCGACGGACACGGACGACCTAGCCACTACGGACGTTTCGGTCAGTTTGCTGGACTCCATAAATAAAAAACTTGAGGTCCTCTCCCTAATCAGCGAGGACGTCAAAGAATTAAGGGTAAGTTTGGAATTCGTCAGCCAACAGGTAAGTGACCTCCAACGTGATAATGCCGAGTTACGCTCTTCTCTCGTGACTGTTTCAGCCGAGTTGGAAACCATTAAAAAGGAGAATAAAACGCTAAAAGAAACTGTTCTGGATGTCCAATCCCGTAGCATGCGGGAGAATTTAATATTCTCAGTTATATCCCAGCCAAATGCTATGCTAATAAATCACTAACCTGAAAATCGATATAAAGATGTGCGCAAACGCTACAATTCCAAACCAACTCGCTAATGAGGCGTGTAAGGAGGCGTGTACGAGACAATGGGTAGCAGAGCAACTACGTCAGTTTAATGGAAGTGATGTCGGTAGTCTCTGCTCGTCGTCCTATGAGAGGACAAACAGCCAAATTATGTTTATCCCAGTGTTTAACCTGAAGATGGCGCCACGCAGGCTAAAATGTCAAAATATGACCAGGACATGTAGACAGTTTATCAGCCCCCCAAAAAATTGCTCTTTAAAGTATATCCAACATCTACAAAAATAATCAAATGCTCCAGGAAAAAAATAAATAAATAAAAGAAGAAAAAAAAATCTAATGCAAAAAGTCCTCTAAACAATACTGCTCTGTCTGTGATACTTGCAAATGGACAACATTAAAATGCAACTTTTCAAGTCAATAATCCACACAGCGGATCCAACTGAAAAAAAAAATAAATAGCAAACTTCTGCTTTTACTTTGAATCAGGAATTAGAAATTAAAAGAGTAGAAAATTGCCATTAATGTCATGCAATTTTAAGGGAAAGTGCATAATTAGGTCTTTCTTTAGGCAAGGCAAGTTTATTTCTATAGCACATTTCATATACAAAGCAGCTCAATGTGCTTTACACAAGGAAAGACAACATCTATAAGCATCAACAAACAGCAGTTAACAATTCAGAAGCAAAGCAGAGAAGTAGCTTACAAAATGTACTAAAACATACATTGATCATGTTGAAACATTAGACAGCAAACTTTAAAAACATTTAGAGTAAAGAGGTATTCTCTTTAAAATGATCTGTCATTGATTTTTTCTGTATCGGCATCGGTGACTACTCATGTGGTCAGTTCTGTTATCGATCTAAAAAAAAGTGGTATTGAGCATCCCTAGAAAAAAAATAATAGTTTTATCTAAAAACGAGTGTTATTGCATAAGATGCAATTGATACTGTATGTAATGTAGTTGAACCTGATGTCGTCTCCAAAGTGTACATCAAACGAGTAACCCTTCACAAGCAATAGCTCACAATTCCCAAGACATCAGTGAGTACAATGTCACTTCCTCGTGTGTTATTGCTGAATAGTTGTTTACTGTGTTTGGCTTCGTTTAAATCTTTAAACAACACCAAATTAACTCAAATAATTGGTGAATAAACTAATAGAATTTTTTTTTTTTATATAAAAAATAATCAATAAAATAATCAATAAAATAATCAATGGAATAATCGATTCTAAATGTTCTCTAGTGACAGCCCTATATACAACACAGTCAAACTTGCTTCTGCATCAACATGAATCATAAGAGTTAGGAGTTCAGTATCTCACTCAAGGATCAAATGAGCTCAGCACAGATGGAATACTTAAAAAACTACTTTACCGTAAAGTTAAATTACAATGAAACGGCAAATGTATGTGTGTTTCCATAAAAAAAGGATTATAGACAAAGGAGATCACCTCTTATGTGAAAAGTTTGGAAAAGTCCATATACTAACATATCTCGCCACAGAAAATGTTTGTTAAGGCAACCCAGTGAATGCAAGTTTGAATTATTTAAAAGCAATGAAAGAGAAAAAGTTGAAAGACGGTTTCTCATGGGACAAAAATATAGGCTTCCTTTGGTGACTGGAATATGAATACACTTCGGAATGGACCAAAGTTCACTTAAATTGCAACATATAGTGTAGTTATCGACTTGATGTTAGAAATGTTAAAGCTCCAACTCACAGCTTTTTTGTCTGGTGTGCTGGGTGGCGATGACGATGACAGACGCTTCTCACGGCTCATCAGCTTGCTGTTGGGTTCCCTTAGGGCTCGCTTGAGCTCATTGATGCTGGCCTGGTGCTTCAGCAAGACATCATGTGACTTATCCAGAAACTGGAGGGCCATGTGTGAAAGGAGAAAGGGAGTCAAGCATACATTAGAAAGTTGTCCTCAACTCATCGCACGAGTTCATGAACAGGTAAAATCGAGAGAGACTCTTCTCGTGAGAATTATGCAGAATGTCAGACGAAGGATAATGCAGAATACATTATTTTTAAGATGACTACTGCTTCTAATACTTAGTGGTGAAACTGATCGCAAAAGTCTCCGTTCGGATCGGATCACGGATTTGAGTCACGGATTGGATCGTTTTTTTCGGATCAGCAAAAAGAAAAGATAATTAATACTTTGTCTTCATTTATTTTGTAAAACACTTTTTCGCATTAAATAAAAAATAATAATAATTCAAAATGACTAATATAGCCCTTTAGAATTTATAGGAACACAATTTTAAGTTCAATATATACAGTGTACTCTTATTTTCTGCTGGGGTTAGGTTCCCAAAAATGGTACAATGAAAACAGCAGAGGCCCCAGAGTTGAACCCTGTGGAGCACCATACGTTCCGTTATACATGTGAATTCATATTACAAAGATCTGTCCGACCACTTTCTTTTTTTGCTCGAAATAGTTAATATGAAGAGATTAAAATACTAAAGAAATCACACGACGTACCATCACAACAGCCACAAGTCGACTACTGAGCGCACCAAATTCCCTGCTGCACTGATTGGCCGAGAAATGTAGCATGATTACCTGCAGCCAATGATGGCCAAGCGGGGCGTATCTTCACAAATCATATGAGTCGGGTGTGTGTCTACTGTTTTGAACTCCACCAAACCCTGAGACTCAACAAACCCCTGAGCTTCGATCGAACCCAGGTTAACTATTCCCAGGTCTCTTGATAAAAGTGATTTGACATTATTGATTAAAATACACAAAGACCAAATTATTACACCATTTTTTACCATCCTAGTTGAAATCTCGTAATTTGTTTTTGTTGTTGTCTGTTTTTTTTTAAGGAAGCTTTTAAGAAAGGACTCCAAATCTTGATTTTTTTGGTAGATTTCTGTTTGATATCTATGCTGAGTTTTGATTTTTAGTCTTAACTTCTTTTTTTTACTCTGATTTTAATTGACTGTTTTTAATTTACTATTGCTTTTATTGTTGTTTTATTGTTGACATTTATTTGTAATGTAAAGTGCATTACAAATCAAATATATTATTATAATCATAAGTCTAGTTCACCTCATACTGAGGGGCTAATTAGAAGCCTTTGTTCAAAATACAACTTGAAAATGATCTAGCCAGAAGCTGATCACGAGAATAATGTCGAACACAAAAGGTGAAGATGCTAGTGAGGGAGACACTATATCACTCATCATTGAGCTCGTGACAGATGGTGGGTGTTTGTGAAACTGGACGACGTGCTTAAGACTACATGATGCAGAAGCAGTGCAGACGCATGGAAAGCAAAAGGGAAAAGTTGACGAAATGAACCTGTACATCCTGTTTGTGCTGGGGGGTGGCCTCCTCATCCGACTGACACTGCTCATTTGGAGAAGGACAATGTGCAAGGGATAGCGGTGATAGTGGATCGAAGGAAAGAGTGCAGGACCAGGGAATGTGGAATGAACACCAAATAGACAGACAGACACAGACAGACAGAAAGGAAAGCAAAATTAAGACACACTTCCATGCCAAATGCAACCCAGAGGACATGTAAATATTAGGGATAGACCAATTAATGACTGGGCCGATTATCGGTGCCGATATTCAGCATTTTACCAAATATCGGCATCTGCTTTTTGGTAAAAATCTGATGGCCGATAATAGATCATTATAAAACTGTTAACTTCAGGGAACTATGTTGATGATGACCCTGGGAGCACTCCTATTATTGTCTAAGATTTAGAAACTAAACAAAAACGTTTAAAATTTGTTCAATAAGCATATGCTTAAAAATAGTCCAGAAAAGGAGATTGTATTTTTACTAATTTGACTGCCAATATTTTCCTTTTAAATGAAAATCGGCCTTCTTGACTAACAATAATCGGTATCGGCCTTGTAATAAAGATATTGGTCTATCTCTAGTAAATCTATGCAAAATCAATTAATCAAATTTTCAAATGAGTGTGATGTATCAATACAAGAAGGTCAACAGGGCGGCTTAGATTTTGGATTCAAATCTCGGCTCAGGCTCATTTCTACCTTTGCATATGTTTGTTGTTGTTATTGTTGTTGTTTTCCTCATGATTCCTCCCAGAGTCCAAAAAGTTCAAGACTTGAAATTGTCCATTGGTGTGGATGTTACAGGAAATGGCTATTGGTCTATATGTGCCCTGCGCTTGGCAGGTAAAAAGTCCAAGGTGTGCCTCGGCACTCGCCACCAACAACCAGAACGAGGACAAGCAGGGGCGTGTAGAGGGTGGGGAGACAATGCGGCGGCTACCCCCGGACCTCTAAATTAGGGGGCATTCAATCAATGTGTGAACAAAGATAAAGATTTTGACATTTTTGATCTTATAAATCTTTTTTTTGTGTGTGTATGTGAGTCCAAAACAGATTAGTAGCTACTTTAATCTCATGAGTCATTTCAGTCGGTCTATTACTGTTTTTTTCTTCTTAACCAGCCATTTTCACTGAAGCAACCCCCTTCGCTCCTGGCTGTTTTACTGGATTTTGACTGATTTTGCAAGGCCCACAGAATATTGTGTTCTATCTTTCTATCTGTTTCCATTTTGCAGCAATTAGCATTAGAATATAGCTAAGTTCCATCATTATTCGCAAATACATTTAGAATTTTGAGTAATTGAGGGTTTTTTTTCAACATGGTCCTGGTTCATTTACTATGCTCTGCTGCCACCTGTTGGCCATTTGTGTAATAACTACCATTTCTTCAACCGATCTTTGCAGTTGACAGGCTGTATTAAAGCTTTCTGTATGGTCCAGCATTTAATAAAAACAACATTAAAAAAACTATAAATATGTCTTTGGGACACTTAACACATTTTAAATTGAACATATTTATACGTTTTGGGGAGCAAATGAGTTACTGGCATATTTGCATGGCCGTGGCTTGTGGAAACATGCTAATAGCTAATTGCTAGATTACAAGGGGTTAAAGGTGTACATAACACCAAATCAATTTATTAGTATTTTTTTTGGGTTGATAAACTGTATCAAAAAATAGAAACGTGTGTCTACTAATGCTGTCTACTTGTCCTGGTCCTTACTTTGACATTTTAGTGCATGTTGTTGAAAGCTTGAATTTGGGGCAAAGACGGTCCATGTGGTGCCATCTTCAGTTTAAACACTGGGATAAACACAATTTGACAGTTTGTCCTCTCATTAGACAAGCATGGACTACCGACATCACTTCAGTGAAACTGACATAGTCGCTCTGTCACCCACCGGCTCAGTCTCGTACACGCCTCGTTAAATTTAAATGCCTCCTTAGGGTGTTGGAATAGTTGCGTTTGGCAAACATCTTTAGCTCGATTTTCAGGTGACTGATTTATTAGCATAGCATTTGCTCAGTTTATTTAGCATAGTTTGTCGTAGTATAGAACTTAAAGATCGTAGATTTCACTGCTGCTGTCAATCACAGCCAGACCACACCCAAACATCTTCCCATTTGCAACCCAACGGTCCTCTAGGCAACGCCCCCTTTGAGCGCCATTTTCAACTATTAGTGAGGGGTAGAGCAAGAGTCTGGTTCGGCGGTGAGTTCCACTTTAAGCTGAACACTGCCTTGTCTTAGAGAAAGGACAACAAGATAGTTTGACGGGTTACAAGCAGGCAGACAGAGATGAAATGAGCAGGTCATGTACCTCCTGTTTACTGTCAACTGGTGAATCGACCTCCTCCTTTTGGTCAGCAAGAGGAAAATAGGAAAGGTCATTATAGAAACAGAAAGCCATGAGTTTGAATTGTTCGCCATAATGAGAACACTGTCAAGTGGGACATATGAGCACTGCAGTCAAGAGAGAAGTCAAAGGAAAGGATATTGTTAGATCCAGCAAAGCCAGCATTGCGTTGTGTTTTTTTGACTAAACCTCATGTGGTGCCTGTTAATGTGATGATAACTGACTAAAGGAATTCTGGCCCACCACAATTTCTTTCTTCTTGCTTGGTGAGACATTTCCATCCTGGTCTCTGTCCATGTCCTGGCCCTCCTCCTGGTCCAGATCCTCCTCGTCTTGTTCCAAACTGGGCTCCAGCTCAGTTTCCTGCTCATCCACGGAGGGGCTGTGGAGACGACGCTGTTCGCTAACGCTGTGATGGAAGAGGCCATCATGATTCTCACACATGGCTGACACCGGTCGGGAAAACTCTGGTGGTGATAACGAGAGTTGTATTAGCTCAGCAAGATAGCAAACCTTGCCGTACATTGGAGGAGCATCTTACCTCCGTCTAAACTTCTGGAGAGCAAGTGCCTCTTGCTAGTGGAGCGTTCAAAATGAGGAGCGGGTCGGTCTATGAGAGCGCTGGCCTGTCTGGTTTGAGCCTGCGTTCTTCCACTGTATCGAAACTTTGAGCCCATCACCAAGAAGCCCTTGGGAGGAGGCTCTGGAGAAACCAACCTAGGAAAGCAGAATCTTTATTCAGATATTTTTAGCACATCAAGTTCAAAAAGCAGCCTGACAAAATGGATGCTGGAGCTGGGAGCAAGTTGTTTCCCCCCAGATTTCAAAGAAAACAGCATCCATCCATCCATTATCTGAACCGCTTATCCTCCAGGTTTGTTTCAGTTCCTAGTAGGAGTGTGCCAAAAAATCGATTCTCATAAGAATCGCGATTCTCATTTAGTATGATTCAGAATCAATTTTAAATGTCCCAAAATCTATTTTATTTAAATTGTTTTATACTGTCTCCCTTTTGTTTGTGTGCCTTTATTGGGAGCGCTGTTCATGTTGTACCTGATTTGGTCACTTAGGGGCAGTGTGGTTCCACCCGGTCTGATACACTATTAAGTTGTAGCCACATTAGAGAGTAGAAGGAAAAAGTCACGATAAAGTTATTCCAATAAAAGTAGTTTTTTCGCAGCGTGGCGCCGTTCTTTTGAGTGATAAAAGGGCCACGAGTAGCGCACTAATTTGCATTAGCGAGTCAGAATGGAGTAGATCATTACAATTCCTTGCACATCTATAGATTGAAGAAAAAAATCATTGTCAATCAAGTCATTTTGAATCAAAAATTGTTCTTAATCGAAAATTGATTTTTCTGAATCGAATCGCACACCCAAAAATCTGAAACGAATCGTGAGATAATCAAAGATTCCCACCCCTAGTTCCTAGGCCAGGCCATTAATATTTTCCTACAGCATATTCATTGAATCCTCTGTGGCTTTGTTGAGCAGTGATTTTTATAATGTTACACCTTTCAGTCAGGCTTTCCATCTTTATATGTACTGTATATCTCATCTCATTTTCCAATCAGGACCAGTCAGGATAAAAGCATATCGATTCTTACCGGAAGAAGGTGTGATGCTCAATGCAGACTTTCCACAACCTTTTGGCAGCTCTGTGGTTAGGTAGCTTGAAACCAATAGTGCTTTCAAACTGCTCATACTGGAAGGAGTGGACAAAAAGTATAACATGAGTGGCAATTGGGCAAATGAGAAGGTTCTTTAAGTTATATATATTTTGTTAGCGCTCTCATTTTCATTGATAGTGAAATCAGTAACAATCTTTGCTTTTGGGTTCAATCAACTGCTGTCACTGCATCTAATCATTTTGTTACATCTGCATATATATATATATATATATATATATATATATCACGTTTAGGAATGGGGAAAGAGGTTTTCACGGCTGCAGCTGCAGCAGCTCTCTTGAAGGGACTCTTTATTTGGCCCAATCACAGGCTCACTGTGTGGCTGTCACTTAACTGTGCCTGGTGCATACAACCCAACACGGTGATTTTCAGGATGAGGATAACCCTTAACATGGTCTGGCAAGGCCAGAATGTATACCAGGTAGATGAGTGATTCAAATATTACTGTATTGGGAATTATGTATCTGCATATGTTTTGATCCATTGACTGTGATCGATCCATCTATCTACCTATCTAGTAGTAATACTAAAAGATTCATATAATTAGCTCATCAGCAAGCACCACAGAAGCCAGATAACAATCCTGAGCTTCAGAATCAGGTGTGTTGAAACATTTAAAACCTGCAGGACTCTGGCCCTCGATGACCAGGATTGGGGAAGCCTGCAATAGATGCATTGTACTATAATTACACTGCAATCTGGTCATGTTGTTTTGGCATCTGTTGAGAATAGAAAAATTGAAGTAGGGCGGGTTGCCTTTTCCAAATGTTTGTGCACTTGTAGTGGCAAAAGGGACCAAATACTAAAACTCCCAAACCAATAGATTACTTATGTGGTATTTAAGATCTCCTTGTCGTTATCTGTAAACAGCTTGCATGCAAAATATGTACCATATAGTACAGAGTACCTGTAAGTTACGATGACACTTTCCCAAATATTCATCTGAAGCAAATACCGTACACGTATCTTTTATTATGTAACATGCACTAGTTTACACTGGCCAACATTTTTTTTTTCACCCAAGTGCCAAATATACTGTATATATATTTTTATGTTTTTGGGGTTATATTGGGCTACTGAGTTCAAAAATAAAATCAGTTTCTTTGAATTGGCTCCAGTTTTTAAGATATTGATATTTTCTACAATTAATTGAATGATAATTAACATGTTTTGATGGTTTACGAAAGGTTTGGATCATTACTAAAATTAGGGTTTGTGCTTTCATGTCCCCTGTTTGTCTTATTATCTACTGCTAATCTTGCCTAATTTTATGAATTTTTGCTTCATTTTCACATAAAACATGATTTGCATATAGAAGGCTCTCTGTGACAATGATTTCCATCTTTCATGATATTGCATAAAAAAATGAAAGAATACTCTATTGACATGTTTGAATAGACAGATTTAGCCTCATCAAATCTGAAAGAGAATGTCATAACTTTTTCAAAACAATAATCTAGAATACCTCAAAAGCGAGAGCCAATTTGAGAAAAAAAACAATGTCATTTTTGGGATTCAATGGCATCAAAATACTATAAAACCGTTTAAACTTGGCACCAAATATGTGTGTTGACCGTGTTATTTTTCGCAAGGATGCGTACCTCTCCAGGTCTTATCTTAATATAAAAGTTGCTCCTCTTATAGGAGATCTTCAGGATCTTTGGCCAAGCGAAGCGGTTGATCCTCAGCCTGTCGCGGTAAACCAGCAGGCCATTGGCGCAGACACCCAACATGATTTCGATCCCTTCAGAATCCTGCAGGGGAAATGAGTCAGCAAACAAACAGAAATGAGTAAAGAGTGTCTGAAAAAGTATGTTTTTAAAAATCCATGCAGCCAACCTTGGCGTGGTGCAGGTCCACCCCATACATGGACAATTTCTTTGCATTCTCCAAAAAGTTAATTTCAGCCTCCGCTGGAGTCATACCCCTGTGGGTAGAAAAATCTGTAACCAACATCAATAGGCATGTTCACAGTCTTCAATTATAAAGCCCTTATCTTGCACATTGAGAGCAGAACTACTCGGTAAGGTCATTTAGTTTTAAAACTAAACTTGTTTTGAATATGCTAGCACTCAATGACTACACACAATGTCTTGGGTTGGACTCCGTCGTTGCAAGACCGACCCACTCACTCAAGGCGGTTTGCAACAGGGGAGTCCAACCCCAGACACACTTAGGACCGCCCCCTCATTTGAATAACATTTCGACCTGACAGAGCGTCTGCTGCATGAAATAAATAAATGTGAGAGCAGAGCGTTTTTATTTGTTGATTGACATATTTATTATTTTGGGATTTATTTAGACATTTATTTTTATATTTATTTTTTGATATATACATATATATATATATATATATATATATATATATATATATATGTATATATATATATTAGTGATGTAAAAGTTAAAGCATTAATTGATTAATTAATCACATAAAATGATCGCATTAATCATGAATTAACGCAGATTAATCGCACTATTAATTTTGACCATAGATTAGCCTTTAGCGTGACAGCGGATGGCTACGTTTAAGGTAGCACACGTTGTGTTTGAGCAATAAACATAATTTCATGCATTAAAGTAAAGCATTTAATTAATAAATAAAATATCGGGGTCATTTTTTTCCATTTTAAATCATGCAAGTAAATTAGCTGATTAGAAAAAGAGAAGGATGAGCATGTGCAGTGGATCAAAAGATGTTGAAGATGTCCACATAACATGTCAAAAGAATAAACACATAACCGGTGCTCTTCAAATTTGGCGGGGGAAAAAATGTAGATAAAAAAGCGATTTGTTATTAAACGATTAATCGTGATTAATCAAAATTCTAAAATGTGATTAATCTGATTAAAAAAATTAATTGTTTGACAGCTCTAATATATATATATATATATATATATATATTTATATAGTTGTTCATTACATTTATTATTATTATTATTATATTTTTTGCATCCGTTTTTATTTTCACTTTTATTAATTTGTTTATTTATTTAGTCATTTATCTATTTGTAATTTGGGCAGTTTTGGTCCTCCATAAATTCATACTAATGACATTTCTAAAATAAGATGACAAGACAATGTGATGAAATATGTATTGTAGCAAACAGAACACTAATGAATTTAAAAGAAATACAATATAAATTATTAAGAGTTTGATAGACTGAAATGATATTTATACAACAGCGGTGCCGGGTTGTACTTGTAGTTTCGATGGAGCTCCATGACTCTCTCCTCCAGCTCACGAGTCTGATTGGGAGCGAAACAGAAATCGCTGACATAGTCCGACATGTGCTCGTCATGATCATAGTCGCCGAGCTCAGCTTGGACCGAATAGGAGCCCAGGAGGGCGTGGGTGACAAACGAGCACGGCAGCCGACCTGACAGCATGTCATCCCTCAGCTGCAGACACAGGTAGTATCTGTCAGACGAGAAAAAAGGGGCGGAGAGGAAAGGCTTTGGCAGTCAAACATGGCAGAGGAAAGGCAAGCTCCAACGTGCATTCAGCGCAGTAAATCCTCGCCTGTTAGTAGCATTCCAGTTCTAATCCTTAAAAAGGGATGAGGGATTTGGTTTGCTTTAACGCGTGGGGAAATGTACCTTGAAAATGGTTACAGTACTTCTATAGAAACACACATATTTAGCAAACATTCAAAATTGCAAACTGTGAATCCTTGAATTAACATACTGAACACGCTACCTGGTAATGTCCTCAGTGAGCTGGGAGGGGTCTGGAGGGTAGAACTTGACAGTGAAAGCAAAGTGCCATGGGCTGTCTGCAGAGAGAAGGAGAGCTGAAAAATCATTACCGTCATGTCTGTCCTTTTTATTTCTTTTTTTTTTTGGGGGGGGGGGGGGGGAGCTCAGTATTGTTCATTCGGTAATTTTACCGATTTGACATGTCAAAAAAAGAAAAGAAAAAAGAGAGAGCAATGTCCTTTTTATTTCTGAAAGAACTAAATAATGTATATTCTCGTGACACTTCATCTCCACTTGCTTGAAACAATTAGATCACATTCAAGAGCTGAAATTTAACTCCGACCAAGCAAAGAAGACTACTTAGTTTATAGAGTGAAGATCTTTTCCAAGGTTGAACATTATTATTTTTTTAAATATAGGGTAAAATACCGTGAATAACACAAACCCATTTATGATACGCCTCCTGTTCACCAAAAATCACCTTAACTCATTCATTCCCGGCTATTTTCAGTGAAGCAACCCCCTTCGCTCAAGGCTGTTTATTTTGTTCTATTGCTATTAAAACATGGAACCTACCAAAAGAAAGATTAGAGTCTCTTCTTTTATCAGGAAAAGAGTATATTTGTATCTGTTTCAGTTTTGCAGAAAGTAGCATTAGAATATAGCTACGTTTCATCATTGTTAACAAACCTTTTGAAAACACTAGGGAAAAGAGATTGTTGCAACATGGCCCTGGTTGATCTCTTATACTCTGCTGCCACCTACTGGCCGTTTTTGTAATAACTACCATTGCTTTAGGTGACCTCTTCAGGTCAAAAGCTGCATCAAAGCCTTCTGTATGCTCTAGCGTAAAATAAGATAAATAAATAATAATAAATAAAATAAATAAATACGTTTTTGGGACCATGGCAATATTTAAAATCGAACATGTTTATACGTTTTTGGGAGCAAATGAGTTAAAAAGCTTATCCTCTCTCTCTCTCTCTCACTGGTATCTTTTATTCAGTGAATATGGATGAATAAAGATTCAAAACATACCAATAAAGTGTAAATGCTTTTATATTCAGGCGAAAAACAATGATTGAAGATGACTTTCTTTCAAAGTATTTGTAAAATCCGTTTTTGCACTGAACTGTAAGATACTTTAAAAATCTCTTTAGCGCTCTTTAAATATGTTGGCCGAATAAAGCTTGTAATTGAATGGTGACATGCAGAAGTTAATTAATGATAATACTTCTACGACTTTTTTTGATCAGTCTACATCTGTCAACACTTAACCCACTGTCCATTCTTCTGCTTTGTGGCCTCAAATAAGGCAAATAAACTCCAGGCAATGAATTATGCTAATTTATATTGATTTCCTCTGTAACAGAATTTATTTAGTACCCACTGGCATTGGAAAATAAATGAGAAGGACATATTAAGCCTTTCCAAATAGGGTGGGAACAAATGAGTATTTTTTTATGAGCAAATGATCATCATCTTAAACTCACACAAACTAAGCAACCTTTCAAAAACTGTGGTTGTGGACAAACACAATGACAATACACAAGTAGCCTGATAATTACGGTACGTAAATGTCCAATGACAACACTCAACAAAATAATCTAAATTCTTTAAAAGGCTACTCTTGCCAGCAATCTTATTGGACATAAATAGAAATTAAATGAAAAGGTTTTGAACCAGATTTTTATTTTTTATTTTTAAGTCTGATTTCAGACTCCTTTGATTTCATCATCTCAAATGTACAGTAATTATCTTGTAATTTTCTTTGTCCACCATGAAACTAAAATAATTATCATTGTGTTTTATGCCAAATAATGTACAGTATTAAAATGTGAGAGATAATTGGTGACCAAATTTAAACTTAATTCCACTGGTAAATAATTAATTTGACTGTTTTTGTTTTTTTATTCAACCTAAGTTGAATATGCTTAATAATAATAATAATAATAATAATAATAATACCTTTTATTTATAGGCGCCTATCTGGACACTCAAGGTCACTTTACAACAACATTTAAAAACATACAAATACAATGTTAAGAACAATATGAAATGAAATAGAAAAATAAATAAATAAATAAAATAACAGTAAATAAAAATAAAAATAAAATTTTAATACCACTGGTAAATAATTAATTTGACTGTTTTAGTTTTTGAATTCAATGTTGAATGTGCTTAAAACCTTTTGATCAAAAGATTAAATCTTGAGACTGGTGAGTGTAAATTAGATGAAATCATGATGTTTAATTTTGCATCAATTTGTGAAATGCAAAGAGTGTATCATCCTGACTTCCTGGCTAAGATACTCACTGCGCATCTGTTTCTTGATCTCCTTGGAGGGGTCCAACCAGTTCTGGAAGACAGAAGGCAGGATTCATGCAGGGCGGGCAGCAAAGATGGCAATTGCGAACACTGGTGACACATTTTACTTTAATTGCCATTGGTATCCCTAATGAAAGCCTCTCCATATGTTGAAATAAAGAATGCAAGTCCGCCACAGCTGAGCAGTTACGATTTAATGAAAGCATCTGTTTCTTCATTGTACTGCAAATTGAGCGATCTTTAGCCTGCTGCTCTTATCCTGTTTGATAATGCCCTGATCTAAATTGCAGTGGCACCAATTTATTTTTTGGCCACCAGAAGAGCTCATCAGCCAATTGACCAAAAGTAACCCTGCTGCAACATGCATACAGAAAATGAAAGAGCAGTGAAATATTCTCTATGGAATATTTGTTTTCGCAAAAACTAATTTCAATGAAAAATGAAATGAAAAAACACAACACGATTATTTGCACATCCTTTTCAAAATGTATTCAGTTGAATACACTACAAAGACTAGAAAAAGTGTGTATAAGCAGTGATGACTCGTGTGTGGGTTTCTTTCCCTTAAATATTCTATCATTATTAGATTTGATGTTTGAAACGCTTCACTTTACTTGCATCTAAAAGTTAATTGGGTGCTTTGGGATTTCTTTATACGGATGCTGACTCTAGCAAGTCAAAAAGTTAAATTTAATATTTCCAGATCTTTATTTATCTGGTCATGTAAAATTACTCTTTATACTACAGAAGTGTTCCTTTAATATGAGAGAATTAGAGAAAAACACAGTCAACTACATTTGAATAAATAAAGCCAAAATATTTTCTATGTAGGTGTTTATTGGGGGTGTGCCCCCCCCCCCCAAAAAAAAATCAATTCTCATAAGAATCACGATTATCATTTAGTACGATTCAGAATAAATTTTAAATGTCCCAAAATCGATTTTGCCCTTGTTTGTGTGTGCCTTTATTGGGAGCGCTGTTCATGTTGGACATGTTTTGGCCACTTAGGGGAAGTGTGGTTCCGTGCTTTCTGATACACAGTTAAGTTGTCTCCACATTAGAGAGTAGAAGGAAAAAGTCACGATCAAGTTATGCCAAGTTTTTGCAGCGTAGGAAGAGCATATGCCGGTGAGTAATGTAAACATGCTTTCCTGAAGCATTTTGTATAAATAGACGTTCTTTTGAGTGATAAAACTGCCGCGAGTAGAGCGCTAATTGGCGTTAGCGAGTCAGACTGGAGTAGATCATGATGATTCTTTGCACATCTATAATTGAAGCAGAAATCCTTGTCAATCAAATCAATTTGAATAAAAAATTGTCCAGAATGGAAAATTGATTCTCAATCGAATCGCAGACCCAAAAATCGGAATTGAATCGAATCGTGAGACAGTCAAATATTTCCACCCCTAGTGTTCATATGTGCTGACCATAGACCATAATAACAGATTATTTGGACATATTAAAAGTTCCATTTGATGTTTTTCTTTTAATTACTTTGATCTCATTCACTGTCATTGACGGCTAAAGACGTCAAATGAAAACCTAGAAAAAAATTTTTATTGTACATTTAGAACAGATATAAAATTTGTGATTAATCGTGAGTTAACTAGTGAAGTCATGGGATTAATTATGAAAAATTCAAAATTTGTAATAATCTTTTTTAAAAGTAATTTTGATTAAAAAATATATATATTATAATAATCTTTTTTAAAAAAAAAAATTAAGAAAAGATTATAAAAAATTAGGGGCGTCAGCAATTACATTTTTTAATCATAATTAACAGCAAAAGTTAATAAAAAAGTTTTAAAAACTAATAGAAATTGTTTAAATGAATTTTTGACCTCTATAGCCGTCAATGGCAGTGAATGAGTTAAACACATACAACTCTTCTTGTCTCTATGGAAAATATCATGCACCATCATCAACTATCCACTATGTAACAAGTCACGACAATTGAGCTGTCAAGATGTCTCCATGTTGATGATAATGATGGCGGAAGTACTCCAGATATAAGCGAGACTTAGTCTTGTCATCTTTTCTGCCATCAAAAGGAAGGCCTGTCCTCTGTGGCCTGTTGTGCAATCGCATACCTGCCTTACAGGAGGCTAACGTCTGTCAAACCCGCTAACCTATAGTCAACATAGACATCAAGGCCCCCTCAGCTCACTGCAATGACAATTATGTAATTATATGTTTCAAATAATAAAAACTCACCTGTAAGTCTTGGTTTCATCCGTCTAAATTCACTCAACAGTAATATCCTTGGACTACTCTGTTTCCAATAAATATTTATTTAGCAAAATTGAATATGCATCTTTAATGTTCAATGCAGCATTTTCATCTCTAAACCAGCTGCACACATTTTCAGAAACTGCATAGATTGTGACAAAGCATTTCCATTTTCCATTCATCTCTAAGTGATGAATTGCGCACAGTGGAGAGCGTTAACTCAGCCAACAAGTGAGAGGAATACTGATTGCCTTGTTGATGTTTATGCATTCAAATCACCTACTACAGTATTGTGGTGAGCGATCCGCTGACCTTTTGGGTGTCTGTGTCTACAAAGGTCAAGCCAAAATAGTCCTTCTCCAGCAAGTTGAGGTGCTCACACACCATGTCTATCAGCGTCTGTCCTTTTGAGTGCTTCTGCAATGACAAATGCACGGCAAGTTTAAAATGTCAGAACAAACAAAACAGATGTCGTCCAATATCTTAGCATGGACAGCAATGTTTCTGAATGGGTAACGTTTTGTTTACTAATATGATGAAAACAATATTTTTTTTATAAAAACAGCTCCATCATCTGATTTTGTGTCTCAATCAGTGCATTTGGAATTTGGGTGAGAGGCGGGGTACTCTCGAGGCTGGTCGTCAGCCAATCATAGGGTACATACCATACTTCACTTTACTTGATCTTAGAAGCACACATTTGCAATTTCTGGAGAAATTGTGTTTGAAGGCTGAATGAAATAAAACTGAAGAATGTGGAATGATGTGGAATTATTTGGAATGACTTTGAATGATGTGGAATTATTTGGAATGACTTTGAATGATGTGGAATGATATAGAAAAACATGGAATGATATACAATGACCTGGAATGGGTTGATTATGTTGAAGTTGAAACGGTGTGAATGGGTGTATAAATGCGGAAGCAGGACGGGAATATGTCAATATTTTGGGATTTGGTGCTTTAGAAAATTTGGTGAATGGGAATGGCAATTGAGATGGCTTGAATGATCTGAATATGTTGAAATTTGAATGGTTTGAATCAGTCAAGTAATGTTGAGGGAGGAGTGAATAATGTAGAATATTTATTTTATGGTAAGGTTTTTTTTGTTTGTTTTGCTGTTTGTTTTTTAGGGTGAAGATCTGGGAATTTTTGGTATGTGCACAATTGTGGCATGTTGAAAAATGTTTTCAAGGTAAACTAAATGAGCTGAATTATTTAACTTTTAAATGGTAATGACGTAAATATGGAATATTAAATGCACCATTGGGAATGAATAGGGAATTTACTGTAGCTATTTTAAAAGTGAAAATCGTGAATTTTTGGTCAGTTGGAAATTTTGTCATGTTGAAAATGGGAATGATGTAAACGTGTCATGTTCAATGTACCATTGTCAATGAACGTTTAACAACACTTGGAGGAATACTGGCCTCATTGAGAACGAATGGTAAAAAAAAAAGGGGGGGGGAGCTTGGGGGGTTGAATTTTGGAAAACCTGTGAATATTTGTAATGAGAAAAAAATACTAGCCCACATGATTAGATTATTTTTATTTTCATATATGTTGAAATTGGTATCATGTGAATCAGATGAACTATGTGTAAGGAGTTTCATGTTAACCACTGCAATAAAAAAACAAAAAAAAACAATCAAGAGTATGGGGGAATCATGGTGTTGCCATGGAAACATATGTACTGTAAATGTGAAGCAGTGATTCTTAACAATTCCCTGCTAGCACTTGAATTGATACACCAATGGCATTTTAAAGGTCAAAGAACGGTAGAGCGACGCTTGGTAATTCTGCTCTTTTTATGTATACTTTTGGTCACGTAAAGCAAATTTTAGAACTATGCAGAGGGGTGTACTATGACTGCACATGTTTCTAAATGTGAAGTACACTAAGTATGGGGCCAGGCTAACAATATTCATTTGCGTTTTTCCTCAGCAGGACACTCTTGTTCTTCTACACCAACCTTATCCAACCATGATTTTATTGACCAGAGACTATTACTGGAACAACTAAAGGCTTTCCTTCAATGTTCAAAATCAATAATTGTCCAAGCATGTTGTTTAGCTGAAGAATTAAGGTTGGGAGAACTAGAGGTATAGCAAGCGGTCGGTGCGCAACAGGAAGACTCCCTTCCAAAAGGGCTGGACCCAGACATATTTTGACCTGATTTAAACAAACATGCCATTTAACCAGCTCAACTAGCAGCCGCTAAATTGCAGCGGCACTCATTTGATCAGACTGTGTGTGCTGTTTGCAAAAGGAAAGGTGTGTTGTCAGCGCGCTGAAATGACTCAGATGCACAGATAGGACAAGTTAAAAGGAGTTTTGTCATAGCTAGATTGCTAGATGGCTAGCTAGATGGCTAGCTACAGTAGCTAGCAAGAGATAGATAGATAGATAGATAGATAGATAGATAGATAGATAGA
This sequence comes from Vanacampus margaritifer, assembly GCF_051991255.1. Taxonomy (NCBI): domain Eukaryota; kingdom Metazoa; phylum Chordata; class Actinopteri; order Syngnathiformes; family Syngnathidae; genus Vanacampus; species Vanacampus margaritifer. Next base: position 16,643,311 of record NC_135439.1, on the reverse strand, counting down.
TAGATAGATAGATAGATAGATAGATAGATAGATAGATGGATGGATGGATGGATGGATGGATGGATGGATGGATGGATGGATGGATGGATGGATGGATGGATGGATGGATGGATGGATAGATAGATAGATAGATAGATAGATAGATAGATAGATAGATAGATAGATAGATAGATAGATAAATAATGCATGAATGTGGAACATCCTCCAATTAAAGTACTACTTAAGGCAGGAGTGTGTACTCTCACATTTCTTAGCAGTAGCTAGAGGTTTTCCTTTATGCACCTTTGTGAAGACAGGAAAATATTAAGAGCACTCAAGACGTAAAAGCATTCATAAGAATAATGCAAACTATTTTTTGCAGTATTGCCAGCAATTAAAGGTATTGCTGAAATGTTTTCAGTGTGTTAAAGAAAATGGTGGTGAATGTGCCGCATTGCTGATGCGTTTTACACACCCAAAAGCCAAAATTACCGTTTTTATGCACTTGAGAAGGCTTGTGAAAATAAAGGGCTTCATCCATTTTAATAATCAGTAGGCCTACAGGTCTTGCAATCCATAATCCATGACCTTGCTTGTATTTCAGACAATAATTCCATTGCTGTGTCATTGATCTAAATAGTGTAACTTCATAGAATCATGACATAAAGTATAACCTGTTATTTTACTAGAAATGTTTACAAGTGCAACTCATTAACAGTGGGAAACTAAAATTCTTTTGGATATAGTTTTTTGGTGTATTCATAGAAGCGCCTGTTGTGCATGGCTTTATATTCCTTTCCCAGCAGGTGATGTGTCATTTCACACTGCTGGAATAAAAAAAAACTGATGCATGTGTGGAAACACTTTCAATCTGCAAAGATGTGATGTTTCAGTATGTGTTAACGCAAAACGTAAAACTATCTCGCGTCCTATGAGCTCTCTGCATGTCCTTATCTCTTTTATTTCCTCATCCAACCAGTGATGTCTTCAACAATAATTTGCCCACAAAGACCAAGAAAAAGAAGACTAAGGAATCAATTTCAGCGTTTGAACAAATGTTGCTAAGACTAATTATTAAATGTGTTACCAAATTATTTGTGGTGTAACGCATACCTCAATGTCTCCTTTGTAGTCTGACAAATCCAGCAGTGCTACTTTAAACTGTGTGGTTTTATGTCTCTTGGAGCCTATCTGCGGTGATTTCAGGTTTTTGTTTGGGGATGTCTTTTCTGGTGTGTCGTCGTTCTCTTTCTGTTCATCCAGAGGCTTAGAATTCTGCTCCTTTAACCACATAAAAGTACAGAAAGCATTAGTCTCACAACAGTATTATAATCTATATTGAATTAATAGTATTATCATTATTGTCTAAAAATTAAAATGTCAAGGCGGGGAAAAAAAGCATGGACGTATAATGAGAAGTTCGATGTTGACAAACATGAAGATTTATTTTTGTTTATTTTTCTAAAATGTGAATATAAAAAATCTACAAAGCAAAAAGACTTGTAAGCATTATTTTATCATTACATAGTGACTTCAGAGGTCATTAGGGGAATGCATTTATAAATCTAAATGGTAATCCCACTTGTTTTGCCATCTTGCCATCTAAGATTGGCTCCTGCATGTCAGCTACTGCCCCCTGCTGCCTGGGAGGACTTGGGAGGACTCACTCAGCCCACACCTTGACCACTTCAGCAAAGACAGAAATCTGAGAGGAAACAAACAAACATTGTCAAAAATGATGAAAATGGCAAAATTGATACATAATGAATACTAGCAACTTCGTTTTTTTGTTTACAAGAATGATCACCAAACACAATCATAGAGAAGAATAGTTTTATTGATTAATAGCTGTTAAATTGAATAAATAATAATCCTAGTTTTATGTACATAAATTAGTGAAGGGCAAGTACTGATACCAGGTATCAGTATTGGGCCGATACCTGGCCTTATTTTAAGGTATTGGTACTCGTGATCAGTTGCCCTCTTGTGGCCATTTTATGATCAGGAACTAGAAATTAGACATTAGAAGAATAAAAAAATACATTAAGGAAAAATACTATACTGAGATGCAGAGGTCTTTCTTTAAAAGTATCTGTCATTGTTTTTTTTCAGGAGATTTTATGTCTCAAAATACTAGTGGTATCAGTTATTGTTATCGTATCGGTGACTACTCAAGAGTCTAGTATTAGTGGTGTGTGATACTGCAAATTTTGGTATTGATCCGATACCAAGTAAATGCAGAGCCAGTATGGTATATATATATTTTTTTCATTAAGGTAGCTGTATCATCGAATTGCTTATTCACAATCAATTTTCAACCTTTAACTGTTTTTATGTTGTTTCATTTTTAAACTTAAATTTTTGAAGGACAAAATTAGGACAAAGTTTATTGATATAGAAAATACTTTTACAATAATATCAATGCCCCCCCCCCCCTCCCCCCAGAAACATTACAACCATAATAAAATAAAATAAAATTAACTTTCTAAATATGATTAGGGGAAAATAAATTTAAACAAATACTTTATCATATACTGTTCAGAAACTACAAATACGATAGGATACGATAGGATACGATAGGATACGATACGATACAATATACTTTTATTTTCCCCCTGGGGAACTTTTTCCTGGACTCCGTCCATATAATACCAATACAAAAAATAACAAAAAATTCTGCCTTCATTGTACTTCTTTTTCAACCTACATAAACAAGATGTTAAAGATTATCATGCAACAACAGTTATAAAACATAAAACAACATACAAAACAAATCCTTGCACAAGTAACATACTGTATATGTTCAGGCAATCTACTACAAAGATGAGATGCTAAGTCACGTGACGGCACAAGATCGAAACATGGGAGAGGAGGAAGAGCAGGAGCAAATCTGCCTGTGCCTGCTGTGACATGCCTATTATCTATTTGACCAAACTGATATCATAGTGCCATTATCGATCCGTTATTGATACTGACTTGGTATCGATAATAATGATATTTGAAACGATCCACCCACCACTATTGAGTATTCATACTGTTATCAGTCAGAAAAAAAATGCTATAGAACATCCTTATGTAATAACGAAATGGCTTAAAAATCTCATCAAAGGGTAAACACTAACAGAGCCCATTATGGAGCTGTTTTCTCAGAAAGTGTGATTAATTACTGCATGAACAGAAATTGATGTCGCAAAACGAGGCAATAGAGTTACCCAAGTGAGTTAATTCCCTTGAAACAGACTGATGGCCACAATCGACCCAGGCAGTGAGAGGAAGATAACTGCAGAACAATGCACAATTAGAAAATGGATGGACAGAATGCAGAGGCCTTTTATATGCTCTGTGTCAAGAAATGTAAACGAATATTGTTATGGCTCAACTAGTTAATTAGCTAGTCAGCTGTTTAACTAATGTTAGCAAATAATGTGCAGTAAAATTATTTTTCTGGTGCTCAATGGGACTGGAAAAAACGGCATCACTATTTTTCTGTCAAAACAGATGCACATTCCCAATCAACACTTCTTTTCTTTTTCTTTGTGCGTGCCCTGAGTGATAAGTGGGTTGGGAAAACCAGTTCCAGAAAGTAAAAACCCTGACACGGTTTTGTTTTAGCCACAAGTGCTTCTTTTCAACAGGTGGAGACGAGCTCGTTTACCTGCCAGTTGAGTAGAAGCATTTGTGGTTAAAGCCATTCTGTGGCAGAGTTTTGACTTTTCTGGACGTGGATTTCCCAACCCTGGTGATAAGTACGCTTCATTTTGTTGTACCATTTTGCATCAATCCTACTAATAGGGGGCCCCATTTGGAGATTTCGGAATAACGTGTCTGAGTCCAGTTGTGTTGCTGACATGGAACAACATCAACCATCTTTCGGGTGGCCCTACCAGTGATGCCAGTAATGCATTACTTAGTAACTCTATTATTTATGAAAATGAGATCAGGCTTTCCAGTTCTGCCTCCAGTTTAATTAAGGAGTGTGCATTAGTCTATGAAGGCAGATAGTGAGGGCATCAGGGAGGGAGTATGCATGTATGCATGCCTGTGGAAGAGTACTGGCTCAGCTCAGAGGATTCGTTGCCATGGTAACAGCACAGCACAGCACAGTTTTTTTCCCCCTCCTCACACCTGATCGTCTCGCTCCTCAGTGGAGAGACAGACAAACTCAGGAGGGAAAATGAAGGACTAAATATGAGGCGATGAGAACAATTGAGTTGCATGCACAATGGATTTTTTAAGAAATATTAAAAAGAGATTCAAGCACTGCATAACAGCTGAGGAAAGATACTGTAGGTTGAGGAAACATACCATGTAACGTGTTAGCTGCTATTATTTCCTCTTTATTTGCTCTGATGCATGTCATGTACTGTAAAAAGAGCAATATGGCCAATGTACATGCCAACCGAACGGGGAGCTTTGCAATCATGTTTTTGTCTTCAAGTATACTTCATAGCTCATATTTGATTTTAATTTCATCACACTTAAAAGAGCATATAGAGTGGAAATGCGGCAATATTCTGCCACTCAAGCAGACGGTTCATTTATGACACGTCAAAGATGTTACATTATTTACATTATATTATTATAACATTACATTATTTCATACCACTTAATTCATTCATTATTTAATTCCACGTCAACCCAACTCTCTGTACGGTAATTTACTTGTGTGTGGGAGGTACTTGAGTGTATAGTTGTAGGACCATTTAATTCTCTGGTGATTGTTTGTGACATATTTTGCTTTAGTGCATGCATACATTCAATTAAAAGGAGAAATAGATTCACTAAAGAGATTTCGCAACTGAAGATGATCTCTATGTTTGGATTACAAACATTCACCGGTATGACATTCGCCTCTGCTATAAGGTAAGCTAACTGTCGACAGAGCCATGAGTGCAACTGCTGATCGATTTTGTTCTGGAGGATCACTTCATGGTGTATTTTTGACTGTTATTGGTTGCTATGTCCATTTACATAAATCATTTGTGAAGTAAAGTTTGAGGAAAGGGATGTTGGGTGCATTTTGGAGCAGACTTCCAAGACGTGCTAGCTCAAGCAACTCGGCTAAAAACACACACTCTAATTACATTGCCTACTAACTACTTATTTTCATAAACTTCTACTAAACTTTTGTGCTGCTGGGAAATGAAAAGAGAGACCTTAAGGAGGTTATTTTAGGCAGAAATCTCAAAATTGACACATGTATATATATATATATATATATATATATATATATACAACTTACCAGTCAACGTTAAACATTTCTTGACAATAATATGTTATATGTGACCTCACTAATATAAACATGACATCTGATTAATATTACATTTGTGGAATATGAGTTATGAAGCAAAATCCAGCCAATTTTATCCCTCTCAGGGTGCGTCCATCTTGCCACTTGCTGTCGGCTGAAGATAACTTCAAAGTTGCTCAGGGATCGGGCAACGACCAATCACAGCTCACCTGTTTTTTTTAAGCTGAGCTGTGATTGGTTGTTACCTGAGCAACATTGATGTAATCTGTATAATAATGTAGTATAAACACATTAAATATTTAAATAATTATTGAAACTTCCTGAAAATTACAGTCAGTTAAAGGGCCACCACACCTCGACTCAAGGGCCACTGTTGATAAAGGCTTAATGTCAGACGCTGTTATGTAAGGTTGCAATGCAAATCAAGGCTTGCCTCCGTCACCACTTATTGTATTTGCTGTTGCGTCTCGCAGTGCGGTTTGCTAGAGAACAAACCCTGGCACACGCAAAAAAAAAAGAAAAGAAAAGAGTTCATTAAGCCCCCACTAGCCAATGCATGCGATTGTTACACTATAAAGCATTTACCATCCTCCCAACTCAAGTAAATCACTAGCTTTACTTTATTACCAATGCCTTGACCATTGCTTTAATTCTTTTAATTTCTACTCAGCGTTGTCCACCCCTTTCAAAGATTCCCGAACCCCTTCAAACGTGACTGCATGAAGTAGAGCCCACGCAACTCATATGAGCTATCTGAACCCTGGAGGGGAAGACATGCCGAGTCACTTCCTGCTTTTTCAGTTCTTTTTCCTTCCTCTCATGGTGTACTCACTCCTTACATAAATAGTGCATATCGACACAAGGTTCAAAAAGAACATTTCAGATCACTGCATCATGCAACACATGGCAATTTTAACTAAGCTATTGAAAAAGATTATGGGAGCAAAGGCCTATACTGGCGTTTTTGGGGGGACAGAATCGAATACAAGAGTCTTCCAAGTTGGAAGACATTTGTTTGCCTTGTATATTAAAATAAGTCTTTCTTTTATGCACCATTCCCAAACTAACAGTACAAACCAATTAGGAAATGCAATTTAGTCTTTGTTGCCTTTCATCACAGCTATTCACTGTGAGCAATAAGTTGGCAACATCAGTGTAATCGTCACTAACCGGGCCAAGTACCAACGGAACCCTTAATCTGCCACTGATGGAAGCAATGTTGTTTTTTTTTTTCTTTTAAAGAGAGCTCAGTATTGTTCATTCGATTTGACATCATCATTGCTCTCCTTTTCAAAAAAAAAAAAAAGTAAAAAAATGTTTTTTTTCTCTTTTTTAAATTTTTTTTGAAAAATATATATACATATATATATATATATATATACACACACACACATATATATATATATATATATATATATATATATATATATTTATTTATTTATTTTGAATGTTGGTGAGTATGTGTATGTGCGTGTGTGTGTGCGTGTGTGCGTGCGTGTGTGTATTCATCAGTTCACCTAAAGCCTATTAAAAAAAATCCCATACTAATAATATAATATAATAATAAATTGCCAAATGCAGAAACATCAATGTAACACGTATGTATCACGATGTAGTGGCTCTCGCTAATAGACAGAATTAAGTAACCAGAATTAGGTTAAAAAATTCTATATACGTAGACCATGTTTCTATAAATTTTGATATTTGGTTTTTATTTGAGGCAGATATTTTTTCCATTAAAATGTGATTTATGAGGAGGTTAGACCATTGGTCGATATTCAGAGTTTGTTTATTTTTCCAGTTAACAAGAATTTCCAGTTAACAAGAAGTTTTTTTAGCGATAGTAAGGGCTACAAGTGTAGATTGAAATTGTTTATGTGGTAAGTCAATTGTTGTTAGGTCACCTAGCAAACACAAATTTGGAGATTAAGGTCTACAGTCCAAAATAGCGGAAAGTTTTTCTAAGACTTTAGTCCAGAAATACATAACCGGAGTACATAACCATAAAGCATGAATATAAGTGTCTGTAGTGTTTTGTAAACATTGGAGACAAATGTCGGAGTCTGAGAGTCCCATTTTCTTCATCGTCTTTGTTGCCTTTCATCACAGCTATTCACTCTGAGCATTTAGTTGGCAACATCAGTGTAATCGTCACTAACCGGGTCAAGTACCAACGGACCCCTTAATCCGCCACTGATGGAAGCAATGTTTGATGATGAATGACAGACTGACAGACGGTCCGTCGGTACTGACGGAATGCCCACCTTTGTCGGTCTTAAAATAGTGGTGAAAAAGTAAATTTGACTCTATTTAGAGTGGGACCAAATGGACTCAGTTTTAGAGTCGGCTAATATTTACATTTGGAAGAGAGTAAAATAAATTGGGGGGAAAAAATAAAAGTGACTCAAGAGATGACAAATGAACGCACGACTTTTAGCTTGGGAGACTGCCACACTACCACCTGAGCTATGCACCTCCTACTGTTTACTTATCTCCAATAGTGTTTGACCATATTTTGGTCTCTTGTAGTTACGAAGATTCCAGCAGACATGCACAGCAGGAGGTGCATGGCTCAGGGAATCGATCGGCTGTTTCCCAAGCTGAAGTCATGAGTTTGTTCCTCAACCCTTGAGTGACTTTTATCTATTTATTTTCCAGTTTCTTTATTTTTGTCTCTACCAAGTGTGACTATTACTTGAAAACAGTCTATTTGGTCCCACTCTAAATATAATCAAATTTACTCTACGTACATAATTTACTGTGTGGTGAAAAAAAATGACAGACTGATTATTACACTTTGGTCGAGCTTAAATAAAAAAAGACAAATGACAGACCAGCAAAATTTTGTAAATTGCCCACCCCCGCTAATTGACAGGTGTAATTCAGTGAAGAATTGTGCAGACATGCCTAATAATCATGGTGGCAAAATCCAACAGCCCAGCAGTATAGGGTATAGCAGTGGCTCAATTGTATGCTGTCAGACCACAATCTCAAAACAGGCCAATTTCAGAAAGACTAGAAATAATGGCTGTACAGTGTACTATGACTCCTCATGCAAATGTGAATTATGGAAATTCAATTCTCACAGAACGAGAAGAGGTTTTAGTAGTGGCCCCCATGTCCTTCCAAAGAGAAGTAATATACTCCAGTGGGAAGCAGGTACTTTACTGAGCAGTAAAATCTAAACATCTCAAGCGGCTGTAAATAGCTCTGACACTCCCTGAAAAGCAGCAATGCTTCTGTCTGATGTGTGACAGCCCTTCTGAGCTATGGCACAATAGATCCCGTAAATCACTGGGAGTTTGTGATAAGGACAAATAGTGCTGGGCTGTACGGAAAAAAACTTCTATCACAATATAGGCTATTTCATAACACAATAACGATATACGACGATATATTTTCAGATTTTTCTATCAACAAAATTATACAACACACTATGATTGATCATTTTCTCATTTTATTTTGAAGTGACATTAAAAAGATCTGTATCAAAAGAGAAATGCATCCGGTAGTGCTGCTATATAAAAATTATCAAATGTTCACAAAAGAGGCAAAGTAACCACTGACATGTTTTTTTTTTTTTACAAACGTATTTATGAATCTAAATAGGGGATACAAAAATGTTTCAGACAGATATTGTTTAAAAATTAAAAATGACATCTACTGTAATGTCGTTTTGAAAACATTTATTGTACAGATTTCAAAACTCAAGACTGCAGTGTGAAAACAAATAATATTTCGTGATATGAAAGGTATTTTTTTAGTATGAACATCCATTTTCTGAATCACTTATCAAGCCTGTACTTCCTGTTTAGCTAAGTGTGTATTAGGAATGCACGGTTAACCGGTACTAATTTGGTATCGGGGTACTGCGTCATTTAAAACTGTACTATACTGCATTTTGTATGGTACCGGTACTTGCAGAGCCGCCGCTCGCCAAGTGACCTTGCCGAGTCTCTTAACTAGTCCGAGGAGTTAGCAAATAGCAAACAAGTAGCAGTGTATCATCACAGAGAGACAGTGTGTGTGTGCGTGGGTGCGTGAGTGAGTGTGTGTGTGTGTGTGTGTGTGTAGGGGGGAGAAAACAAGTAGCAGCGTGGTTTGACCCACGCGTGCACAGCAAGAGACGAAGGAGCCCATGAAGCAGGAATTAGCATATTGCAAATAAAAGTGTATTTGACTCACAAGTGCGGAGGAAGACAAAAAGAAGGAGACCATGAAACGAATGACGGCTGAAGAAAATGCGCAAGGCGAAGCAACGGTCTGTAGATGATGTTATACAACCTGCCAGGCGAAAGGCGGAAACACCTCCAACATCACAAAACAATTAAAAGACAAGCACCCTGATCTGCATAATGAGCTCAAAGATCGACAGGTAGGCCTTCCGTACATGCCCCCTTACGCACTGTAGTTATGAATGACGTCATTTACAACTGGCTCTATGGGAAGCGTAACGGCAATGCTTAAAGGAGCGGCTACTACGAGTTGCCTTTCATAAAATCTCACAGGACACACAACCCCAAAACACTACGAAGCTTTGGTTGGTGATTAGCTCAGTAGGAGAGCAACGTCCGTGACCCGACTAATACATTTAAGCTAGTCTTCAATGCAGGTGACGCTCCCCCCGGTGATTCTCGTTCTCTCGTTCTCTCGTTCTCTCGTTCTCTCGTTCTCTCGTTCTCTCTCTCTCTCTCTCGTTCTCTCTCTCTCTCTCTCTCTTTTAGCTCATTCATATAAAGTCTTGCGTGCACCTGCCTCTCACAGAGAAAAAGTCGGCTGGAGGTTCTCATGCTAGGTCGTGTACCAGAAAGGATTACCCAGATCCAACAGTAGAATCAGTATCTTTCATTACACACTTCAAGAAGACATTGTGTGACCTTTTTCCATGCTCCGCTTGAGAAAACATACTTTAGGAGTGACATTTGCATTACCAGACACAAGAGGGGCTAAACCTGAGGGAGCAAAGTGCATGTCTGATAAGGAGAATAGAAACCAGAATGTACAGTAAGCAAATGTGGAGACACCTGTAGAGTGGCTGAATAGAATTACGACAATCAATACACGTGTGTATTGCATGTAACACAAAACACACTTACCGGTGACAACAATTACACAATCTAACGAGATCCAATGAAGGTTACAAAACTAATTCTGCCTTTACAAAGACAATGGTCCTTAGAGGACTAATCGATTATCAGAATAATCGTTTGTGGCAGAAGAACGTCTTCACCAACTCTCGGCTATTGGATGTGTTCGTTTTGCGACTTAATTTACTAGATGTAACGTATAATACTACGATGGAGCCTTGCAGCCAACATTATTATTTCCCTTCACACTACAACGAATCTGAGAAGAAATATAATTTCCTGTGTAAAGACCTGTGATTACAAGTCAAAGACTATTTGAAAGGAGACAAGGTGCTTACAATATATGACTACATGAATGACACAAATTCTTAACCTACCCAAAAAAGCAATTCAGGACAGCTTCAATGAAAGGATGGCCACTCGTTTCAAAAACACTTAAGCAAAGTGATTACTATTCGTCGTTCATTGACGGGGTGAGCAATAAAACGCTGGGGAAAAGCCTGGCTTAAGTTAAGTTCTTCTTCATATCATAGTTTCTTCTGTTTGGGAATATTTGAACAGAGATTCGTAGAAAAGCAATTGTGTGTTCCATATTAGATAAGATAGCTGTGTGTGTCACTCTGTTAATTCATTCATGTCTTTCAAAAGACTCTTTTGATGACAAATTTTGCAGCAGCATTCTGGATTCTTCATTCAACTTTTACATGCATTTGTTTTTCTTTTGGCTCTCATGTCGTGTATGAATATTTTATCAAGCCTCTAACATTTTTTTCTTCAGTTGTGGTATGACAAGCCACTATTTAAATGTCATTTGATGTTTTTTTTTGTAGCTATGTATTGTATTATACAGTATAGCTATTTATTAATGAAGTGAGGCCACCAAAAAATAAAATAAACACATAGCGGGAACTAGAAAGCTGTTATCCATTGCAAAATTATTATTAAAATTAAAGTGAACAGAGACCCAATTGGAGCAAATTTTATTTGCATATTGAATATCTTTGAATATTTTATTTCTGACCAACGAAAATAGCGAAAATATGAACACTGCAAGGTTTAACCGTTATTGATCCAAGGCACATATTTTACAATAAAAAAATATATATATATCCCAATGTCACAAAAAGGATACATATTCAAATGATCATGATGTCAACTCACAAGTTTATATACTCAGTGTAAAATGGACTTGCTTAATTCAAAAGACACAGAGATCTTACATATTATTTGACTGATAAATCGAGTTAAATCGTATAATTTCGCTATCATTGCACACTAAAGTGCTACCCCGTAGTGGTTGTGAACCACTGCGATAGCGTATTTAAAACAAATTTGGACATGAAAACTGCTCGCTAAGAAGATCCAACAGAGATTCAAACCTGGATCTCCTGACTGTGAAGCAGATTGGCTAAAGACGATTTCACTGTACAATAATGTAGCATGACAAAAGCACATTGGCACAATGTTTAGATTTGAATTGTCAAAGCAGGAATGGTATGGATGTTTTTGCCCTATTTACAAACTTAAGTATACAACAGAGGGCTTTTCTAACATTTGACAAATTAGTGTGGCGCCGCTTATGGCTAAGGAGGAAGAGCTGGTTGTCCAGTAACCGGCAGGTTTGCTGTTCGATTCCTGCTCTCTTCAAGTCATGTGTCATGTGTCATGGCCTTTGGGCAAAGACACTTCACACACATTGCCTCCGGTGCAACTCACACTGGTGCATGAATGGTGCGAATGTGTGGTGGTGGTCGGAGGGGCCGTAGGCGCACACTGGCAGCCTCGCTTCCGTCAGCTTAACTACTTAAGTAATTTACCGCCACCAGAGCGTGAATGTAATATATCCTTTGTAAAGCGTCTTTGAGTGTCGAGAAAAGCACTATATAAATCTGATATATTATTATGATTACTAGTTCTAAAATAATATATTGTAGCTGCTATGTGAAAAACACTAATGTCCATTTTTTTCTTAATTTTTTACACTTTAAATTTTGAATGCAGACATCCCCCAAAAAATCATAAAAAAATGTTTTTTTTTAAAAAAGGAAAAAAATGGACATAAGTGTTTTTCACATAGCAGTGATGGATATAAATGTGATTTCATAATTTAATCAGGGGATTACTAAAGTAACTACCTGATATTACCATTGAGGTGGGTGAGTAACATTACTAGCCGGGTTCAGGCTAGTTTAATTTGAGAAGACGATCAGTGCTCTCATCTCAAAATCCAGTCAATTTATATTTCTTATACAAACTATCTAAGAAAAAAAATCTGTATGAGCTAATGAATATAAATGTCAACAACCTTCATGAATAATAAATATTATGGTAGTAGACATGCGTAACTAACTGCACTTTGAAATGCTATGACCTTATTGGCCTTGAGTTCATTAGAAAGAGTAATACATTCAGAGAGAATCATCTTGCCACGACTGTCCTTGTCTGTCTTATGACGGACGCTCAACTGCCCTCTGACCTCGTAGCCGTCACCACAAATGTCACATTTCTATTTCCGTTGGCCCTTAGTAGTCATATCAAACAATAGGTCATAAATTATCCAGAAAATTGTGGGCGACATTTCCTCTCTCGTATAGCCCAATGTTACAATAACACTCCTTTGCTGATTTTATATCCAGGCACTGTGAAAGACCAGTTGACAAAACACAGGGAGTCATTTTGTAATTGCCAAACAGCAAGAATGCAATATATTTAAAATGTGCTAAAACACAGCAACAAAAATGTTTTGTTAAATGTAAGCATGTGCTGATTGAAGTGTTGGACAGTTTACCATGGTTTTAAAAAGTCAAGGTGTAGATAACCACTAAACCTGTCGTTCACCTGTAATGAGCTCTTCTAAGCAGAGCACAATATGATTGGCTGTAGAGTTTTCTCCTTCTTGGCGAGCAGTTACGCATGGAGGAAGAGGAAGGCGGACGGGGTAGGTTTGACAAAAGAGATAGTTACAATTAAATGGATGTCTTTAAATTGCTCTTTAAAATAAAATGGGTAAAGGTGCCAGCGAGTACTAGTTAGCCCCAAGGACAGCAGGAGTAGCCTGTTGTAAAATTAGCTCAACAGCGATGGGACACTACGACTGGCTAAGAAGAAGTAAAACAGAATGCCAGAATCTCAATTTGTTATATGTATTTGTTTATTTATTTATGTATTCATTTATATAAAGTTAAAAAGTGACCACTAGATGTCGTTATGTATTAGATGGCAGCTGGAACGCGTGCATTTCGAAGCACACAAACGAGCATTTCTGCCAGGGACGGCGACTTGGCATTTAGCGAGAACCCCGGCAAGCGACACCAGAAGATCTGGATTAAGCCGGAGCGGCCAACAAGAGCGGCTAGCGGGAAAAGTTAGCTTTTAAAAAAAGTTAGTAAAAGCTTGCAAGAGCAAAGCAGAAGGTGACAAGCGGCGGGAGCCCGAATCACGGAACTCAGCGATGACCACCTGCAGGCTGTGGAAGGTAAGCGGCGGTCAACTAATTGAGTCCATCACTAGCTACAAGCAACACCACAGCTAACTACGGTCGCAAAATAGTCCTTTGAGTATCTGTAGCAGGAAGATCTGTGATTGGCTGGCAACCAGTTCAGGGTGTACCCCGCCTCCTGCCCGAAGCCAGCTGGGATAGGCTCCAGCACCCCCGCGACCCTTGTGAGGAAAAGCGGCCAAGAAAATGGATGGATGGATGGATAGCAGGAAGATAGCAGTGAAACATGTCGTCCTCCTGTAAGGACCGGCGCCACCAATATAATATAATTAGTGATTACTTGACTTACGATTATATATATTTTTTTAATGTAGGCTACGTTGATGTGACAGAATATAATTTTTTGCATATTGAGCTCAATAGGGGCGACACGGTGGATGACTGGTTAGCACGTCCGCCTCCCAGTGCAGAGGATGTGGGATCGAATCCGGGCTTCGGCCTTCCTGGGTGGAGTTTGCATGTTCTCCTCGTGCTTGTTCTCCGGTTACACCGGTTTCCTCCCACATTCCAAAGACATGCATGGCAGGTTAATTGAGCTCTCCAAATTGTCCGTAGGTGTGATTGTGAGTGTGGATGGTTGTTGGTCTCTGTGTGCCCTGTGATTGGCTGACAACCAGTTCAGGGTGTACCCCGCCTACTGCCCGAAACCAGCTGAGATAGGCTCCAGCGACCTTTGTGAGGACAAGTGGTTAAGAAAATGGATGGATGAACTCAATAGCGGGGTTTTAAAATGAATGAATTATTAGTTCACCACTAGATGGCGCTAAAGATTACACAGTGTCTCACTCTTGAATCACCGTTAAAAAGGAGCACTGTTGATGATAATTGCCATCAATGTTTTTTAATTACAAAGGGTGGAGAAAAGTCTGCACACACACACAGACACACACACACACTAACTATGGTCAGCAGATGGCTGCACTGTATCTCTTGGATGAGAACACTGCGCATCAAAACAATGCAAACCCATGAGAACATGGTGAATCGGAAATGCATTGTTTCAAGCACAACACGATTGGTCGAAGTGTTTGTCATGTTAAATATACTACAAAGAGTGTCAATAATAGAGAGTGAAAGGACGACAGACATGATTTAAATTTAAAAATAGAAGCAATGACGTAATGTACGTGTATAGACACTAAGGGTGTTCGAAAAAATCGATTCGGCAATATATCGCAATATTACAGCGCGCAATTCTTGAAACGATTCAATATGCGGCCAAAATGATTCTAAACATTTTTTTATGGGAATATTCAACAAAACGTTAGGGTTAGGATTTAAACATTAAGCATGGAAGAATGTAATATTAATGTAACATTAAGTCTTAATATTTTATTTCAGTGCTGTTCAAACATGAAACAGATTGCAACCTGAATTTTCAGATAAATAAATACATTTTCATACAAATCTTACAGTGTACATGTACAAGTTTACTGATTAGAATTTTCTAAATTTGAGTAAAAAAATTAAAATCGCAATAATCAATTTATAGATTTGCATCGGGATTAATCGGTATCGAATCGAATCGTGACCTATGTATCGTGATACGAATCGAATCGCCAGGCAATTCACACCCCTAATATACACGCACACACATGCATGGCACACATGCACACACACATATGACTAAATACTAGTACTACTTAATAAATAGTGTGTACATAGTAAAGTTGTGCACATGGTAAAGTTTGTCAAATGTAAAATTCTTACACTGGTGTGATTGTTTTAAAAAAATACATTATTTTGTCATAATTTCTATGGGTATTTTATAGAAGAAAACAACTAATCAAATGTTTGAGGCATTACTAAAGCAAAAATTTGCATAAGAGTCACTGTTGCCATAAAATATATATTTTCACCCCAAAAAATGTTTTTCAACATTTTTGGGGAGTTCAA
Organism: Vanacampus margaritifer; assembly: GCF_051991255.1. Classification (NCBI taxonomy): domain Eukaryota; kingdom Metazoa; phylum Chordata; class Actinopteri; order Syngnathiformes; family Syngnathidae; genus Vanacampus; species Vanacampus margaritifer. The sequence continues at coordinate 16,627,599 of NC_135439.1, read as the reverse complement.
AATAGGTGATTTGGAGGAAACCAACCCATGTTGTACTGAGGATTACAAAAAAAAATCTGAATCTATTTTGGTGAATGTTCTTATATTAATAACACTTTATATATTAATACTTAGAAATAGAAATCAAAGTAGCCTTCCTAAATAATGTACAATTCGATTTAGAAATCGGAGGCGAGCAAACTGAAGCTTTGTTGTTTCAAGCTGTTTAAAAAAAATTAAAAAGAAGCCTTGCACATTCTCCTCATATGTCCGTATAGTAGCACTCCCTGCTAGAAGAAAACATTCTGCTACTGTTCTGCTAGCAGAAGACACTTAGCCGAAGAGTTACATTGTTGCATTGCTATGCTTGTTACACACCGGTCTTAATCTTGTTCAAGGTCCAAGGAGAGCCCCGGAGCGGACACAGCAAGTATGTTGCCGACGGTCTGTTGCTTTTCCATGCCAGCATGTGTGGCTATATAAGGCTCCTCCACATGCATGCAAAATACCACAGGGCTACGATGATGTGAGGACATGTCACCAACTGGACTGAGCCACAAGCAAACCATGACTTCCCCAAAAACGTGGAGCGCTATTCCAACAGCGCCTTCAGCATCACCCTGAGTCATTATCGTGGCCCGATTGGAGCTTGCTGCCTGCCACCCATGAGAGAGGGTGGGCACATGGCCACACCATATGCCTCGCAACATTAACAGGGCACACCATGCAAGAGACCGGAGCAGCTGTGAGGAGGTTTTTCTGTTAGGGTGCTGAAAGGACCCCTCACCGGACCTCACAAACAAGCAAAAGCAAACCTGCTTTACATGAAACGCAAATGATATCAAATACAGATCAAGACAAATAGTCTTGAAGGAGATTTGTTATCTCATTTGTCCTCTACCTTTTGCAATATGAAATAATAATCGGTTGAAGATGCAGATCATGTAAGCAAGGCAACGCATGCAAAACATCTCAGCTGGCTCTGCACTGCAGCAGCAGTAATCACAGTGGAACTCTCTGTAATTATAAAATTGGAGGCCCAGGCTAGCTCTAAAAGACTAATTAGGATATCAAGATCTTAAATATATTGAGTGTATTCATCATTCAGATTCAGGGGGTGTAGAGAAAATGCTGTGGTGACACAAAATATATATTTTATAAAATTGTTCCCAAATATATTGCTTCACAGTCTCTGGCAAAAGAAAAAGTGTTGCAAAGGAAGGGCAACCACAAGTGCATCATTCATTTTTTAATTAATTTATTTTTTATTTTTTTTATGGAGAGTTCAGTATTGTTCATTCGATTTGACATGTCATCATTGCTCTCCTTTTTTATTTTTTATTAAAAAAAAATGTTTTTATTCATTTCAAAAAAAAAAAAAAAAATATATATATATATATATATTTTTTTTTTTGTATGTGGGTGAGAATGTGTATGTGCGTGTGTGTGTGCGTGCGTGCGAGCGTGTGTGTATTCATCAGTTCACCTAAAACCTATTAAAAAAAATCCCATACTAATAATATAATATAATAATAAATTGCCAAATGCAGAAACATGTGCATCATTCATTACATTAAGATACACCCTTTCTTGCTTTGCAACTAAGAACAATGAAATGACTGAAATCACATTAATAAAGCTAGTTAGCTTTATTCATGTAATTTCATTCATTTCATTGATTATATATATATATATATATATATATACTGTATATATATATATATATATATTGGGGGGTGTTAGAAAAAATCGATTCGGCAATATATCGCGATGTTACAGCACGCAATTCTCAAATCGATTCAATAAGCGGCCGAATCATCAAACATCAAATTTTTATGGAAATATTCAACAAAACGTCTTACTAAGGGTTAGGATTCACACATTAAGCATGGAAGAATGTTATATTAATGGAACATTAAGCCTTAATATTTTTATTTCAGTGCTGTTCAAACATGAAACAGACTGCAACCTGTTTGTTAAATGCAGTGGCTCGGTTATAAGCCTGAATTTTCAGATTTAAAAAAATACATTTTCATACAAATCTTACAGTGTACATGTACAAGTTGACTGATTGTTATTTTCTAAATTTGAGTTTTAAAAAAATCGCAATAATCAATTTATAGTTTTGTATCGGGATTAATCGGCATCGAATCGTGACATGAATCGTGATACGAATCGAGTCGCCAGGTACTACGCAATTCACACCTCTAATATATATATTTCTCTGAGACCTCCCTCAATGGGATAATGACAAATGTTGCCTTTATCAGTAAACAGTCCGTCCAAATGAATTCAAAGCAATCAATTTTCCTTCACATTTGCAAAGCCAAAGTGCAATGAAATGACAATTGGCCGTCTTAAAATCCCAGAAAAGATTCTGGCTGATACTTATGTAAACTACAAGTAAAACTTTTCCACTACTGAACATATCTGAATGAATAGTGTAGTGGTTAGTGCGCTTCCCCTGTAAGCAGCAAGTTGCCGGTTCGTGACCTGTTCTGGTGCGGGAGGGTTTTCTCCTGCTTTCCTTTCTCCTCCACCAATTCTTGCGGCAAGGAGCCGTTTTGTTTCAAATGTTTATTGAAGAATTGACGGCTTATGTTTCGTGGCCATTCCGAAGTTTTCAAAGGCAGAACCCCAACAGCACACTGCAGCCAGCTCGCCAGGGCAAGCACACGGAGAGATAGGCGGGGTTTTACTGAACTGGGCCTTTTACTTCCGCATTAGAAATCTAACCAGCAAAAAACATTAAAAATGACATCGCGATGGTGTCAAAGGTCAGATTTAATCATTATATGCCTACGTGGGACTGTGGAAGGGCTTAAAATACCGCCGTGTAATCCCTTTAACTCTTTGACTGCCAGACGTTTTCAGAAACGGGATGTCGCCAGTGCAAGCCGATTTAAGCTTTTTGACTGATCTTTCAAGGTCCACAGAAAATGTTGTGTTTGGACTATGGAAACACACATACTACCAAATAAAAGATTGAACTCTCATCTTTCATCAGAAAAAAAAGTTATTTTCTACCTTATTCCGTTCTTCAGTAATCAACAATAGAAAATGGTTAGTTTCACCGAAATTCTCTGTTTTGAAACAAAAAGCGGAGAAAAAGAGCTTTTTGTGAAACGATGTTATTTCATGCACTCTAGTGAATTCTACACTTCTTTTTGTCCATGAATGATGCCACAAACACCTAAATAGTGCTTTACTTCTGTAATACACCACCAACAACAATGAATAGGTGTTTTTAGTTTGCAAAATACGTTTATTTCCATTCAACAGTGTAACAATTTGACAAAACAATTTCGCAAACTATTTACAAATGTGTGCAACTGTGGTACTATTTACAATTATGTGGATGTTTCAAATACAGTTTTTCTTTTTGTAACGCTCTCCTGCGTGCAAGGAGAGGGAGCAGGATTTGCACAACAGATTACTTTCACTTTTCATTGTCCGTTTCGCGTGCAGACGGCCTTTTTTTCCGGGGAATAGCAAGTAGCAGATTGTACCCACTCCGATGAATATGCATTGGACTCGGGGCACTCTTCGTCATCCGATTGAACGTCCCCCTGAGCATGCTCGGTTGTGCTCCGCGTTTTCCGGTGTTGGCATCGCTCGCCCGTGAACCTTTTATGACGTCGTCATAGCCGCCGCGTCAACGCTTCCAACTTCGCCGTCAACCTCGGAGTCACCATCATCATCATCGATGATGATCATCGTCGTCATCAATGTGCTCTTTAAAGCGTTGGTCGATGCTTTTCGTCTTTGAAAAAAACGGCTCGACCGTGAGCTGCTTGCAAACCGGTCGCCATTATGGCTTCTGCAGCCACTGTCCCCTCAACACTCTAGCCCCACCTCACGTCTTCTGCTGACGCCTACCCAATCTTGTCAAAAGAGAGTCATTGCTGCCATCTAGGGGCCAAAAATAGTCACACAGCTGGGGAAGGCTTTCCTCCACCCGTTTCAAAAAATAAATAAATAAATAAATTGGATGACGTCATTGGCGGCCCTCCGTAGGTTTTTACTTGACGTCTTTTAACGTCAGTGGCAGTGAAAGAGTTAAGATTCTATTTTTTAAGAATGTGTTGCAAGTCGCATTGGGGGAGAAAATAAGCTCATTCAAACGTATGTGTTTCTTTCTCCAACTTCCACATGGCATACACTAATAGAGATGGGACACAAGTGCAAGCCCAATAGGAGAAACATTTCCCTGTAGAGGTAATGGCAAGTTCCTCCAGAATTCATGAGACACGCCACAGAATTCATGAGACACGCAGGAAAACATCGCTTGTCCACAATGGAAAGTAACACTCATCACAGACTTGGAATTGCACGACCATATTGCTGCAAATTACACACACACACACACACACACACACACACACACTAACCACTACCCTGTGTTTCTATCCAGTCTCTTCTGTCCACCCACTTCCGTGACTGTGTGTGTGCTCGGTCAAATGGCTTCACATCTTTCCTTGTGTAATATGTCATTTGCAACAAGTCCAAGTCAGAAGTGAAAAAACAAATGAAGAGCACCAAGCCTGTCACACTTTGCAGGCAAACACAATTTTGTATATGCTCATGGAACTGGTTTTGGATTCATCTGGTGTTGAATCAACAGAGGTCAAATGTCATGTATTACTTGACTGCAAGCTGCGGTGGCAAAAAAAGACACCAAGTGTTGTCGTGTTCTAACGTTAGCATCCCGCAATGTTTGTAGGAGTAAGATAAGATCCACTGATTGTCACACCCACCTAAGTGGGGGCGAAATTCGTTCTCCGCATTTGACCCATCCCCTGAGGGAGCGGTGAGCAGCAGCCGCGCTCGGGAATCATATGGTGATCTAACCTCCCAATTCCAACCCTTAATGCTGAGTGTCAAGCAGAGCGGCAATGGGTCCCATTTTTATAGTCTTTGGTATGACCCGGCCGGGGATTGAACCCACGACCACCCAGTCTCAGGGCGGACAGTCTACCACTAGGCCACTGTGCTGGAGTGTTGCAGCAATATTTTTCTTATGAGAATTTCACAACCTTGGCTGACATGAAGCATACAAAAAAAAATATAAAAATGTTTTATCCTTATCCAGCCTTGTAAGGGGAATTTCCAAGATGTACAAAACATACAGGTAGATACCTCAATCCTCTGACCACATATGACCCGAATTTCTTTACATCTGTGTGTGGAAGCATTCCAAGTATACGTCAATAATACTTTCCTACAACTGTGTAAAAAAAAAAATAATAAATCTCTGCTGAGACGCACTTGACTTGGGCTCATTGAACACAAATCACTTTCACAACTGACCTGAAGGTGAGTGCTAGCTGGAGGCTTTCGCAAAATCAGCCTTGGCTTAAATGTGAGCTATTGGTCATCTTCGAGCCCTTCAGGAATCGGCAAACGGGAAGCCTTACGTCAAATGCAATGTTGGATATACCTGCCCTGAGCCACATGAGGAATCGGTATGTTCACCTTAAAAAAAAAAAATCTGTTCTGAACAACAGGTGCTGTAAAACCGGAGTAGTCGGTCAGTATGGAAAAATGAGATACAAGTTATGTTGTAATGATAGACCGGCATTGTTTTTTCAAGGCCAATATCGATTATTAGTAGTCGAGATAACCGATATTTCAAGCCGATATTAATTTGCAGTAAAAGAGAAAATATTAGCGTATTATTTAATTTTTATCTTTTCTTTTTATGACAGGTTGGTTTAAAAAATTATTGGAAAAATTTAAAACTAAGTAAATAAATAGTTCGCTAAAGTTTTCTACTGTAAATAAAGTTTTCCAAAATGTCAACATAATTCCTTAATTTTATTATTATTATTTTTTTAATTTTTAAAAATAAAAAGTCTGGGAGTTGACAGTGTCAACATAATTTTTTATTAAATGGAATATTTTTTTTAATAAATAAATTGGGCATGTTGACCAATATTGACATCGGCCTTTTTACGAATCTGACCCAGCCAATAACCGGTCTATCCCTATTATGTTGTTAACTTGTGTAAATAACTGCGCCGCTCTGTGCTCTCGTGATTGCCCAACAAAGATAAATAATGAATGTTGTTTTTTTTTAATCCTAACATGCATGTTTTTGGTACGTGGGAGGAAGCCAAATTAACCGGAGGAAAGCGCGTCTCGAACCTACAAACTCTACACAGGGGAGTGAGCCTAAGCCAAGATTCAAACTTCTCTCAACGAAGTGGCGTATTTAGCAACCACAATTCCATCCTGCCGAGTTGTGATGTTTTCAAGTCAAATCCCACTGGTGCGCAGGGATTTTTTTTGTTGTTGCATGTATTCACCCATATGACAAATTCTTCCATTTGCTGCAAGGACTTGAGAAAAGCAGGTCATTTGTTGCCATGATTCCCCTTGATACAATCTTGAATTATGCAGGCCTCTGCTTCGGTAACTTCCGTGTCCTCATTATGACACGAACAATCAAATTGTGCTGCTTCAGCTCTTTTTAGTTACAGTACATGGTGCTGGTAAACTAAAATGTTGAAAACACCAATAAATGAAAAGTCTAAATTTGATTTAAATGATTATCCGCGTCTATTCTCATAAGAAACCAATTTATATGAAGTTAATGAATCTTTGGGGCTGATTTAATCAGATCCCAAATAGTGCACCGGTGGCAACAGCTGCAAAAATGGTGGCAATCGCCTTATATAAGAGCTTTTGCTCTTTGAGTTGCTCTGTTGGTTTTCACCTTAGAAAATTTAGAACAGCACACAAACACAAAAGGAAAAATGTCATTGTGCATATTATTTGGGGAAGTCCGCAACACCATAAAAAACAGTAACTCAGTTTCTCAGGCACAGTTATTATTATTATTATTATTATTGTTATTAACATGTAATAATTGCTCAGTAGGGCTGTGCAATTAATTGAAATTAAATTACAATTTCAATTATTACACTCACTTACAAAATAAGCATAATCGTAAAAAGAGATTCTTAATTTTAATTTTTAAATTGTTTAAAAATTGTTTATAATATATATAATATTCGCACCTTTTTTTAATTTTAAAATAACTTATTTAATCAATTTTGTTTCATCCAAAAGGAACTTGTATAATTATAGTGTTTCAAAATTGTTTATTTGTCTCAATATTATTTTATTTGTTTTTTTTTTACGTCTAAACATTTTCTTGCTTTGTACCAAAAAATCACCTACAATAATCGTGATTTCAATTATTGCCAAAATAATCGGGATTATTCCAATTATCACAGTGCACTGAAATGAGGCAGATGCTCGGAAATGCAGTGTTGAAAGACGTTTTGCCACAAGTGACATGGCATAAACTCCTTCTTGTGACTGGTTCCAAGTCTGCATTTAGCATCCAGAAGCTCCATAATTGCATTAATGAAGAGCGAAACCGAAGAATTTTGTTGACATTGAAAAAATGTGTAATGTGTAATGACTGTACAGAATTATACTCTGCAATAATTATTATACAAAACAACAAGCGCCCCACGGCCGAACCATTGCAATCAAGCAGCGACTGCTGAATAGTGCCGACATTCTCCTTAACAAAACTGCTGGAAAGCATCAAGCGCCAATCTTCTCATATCAAAAACACAATTACTGCACAATATTCGATATCTTTCCTCACAGTTCAGAAAGCAGCTTGTTCTATATTTCACAAGGGGACATTTATGACATCTGTTAAAATGAGAAAAACACCCAACAGTTTAGTTTACAGAGTGCGTAGCGTTATCTAGTGAAGCTGACTTGAATGCTGCCCAACTCAGTCTTTCACACAAACGCAAGGCAACTGCTAACTGAGAGTGGGCTTGAAATATTCAAAGGCAAACTACAAGATGAGATAACAAAACAGAAACCCATGTCAAGTCTCTTCTTCTCTTCCATGGCATACAATAGCTGGCCAATTTTAGTAATTAATTAGTAATTTCCGTCTGTGGCACATAAACATTTACTTGTAGAGACAAACCAATTCAATGCTGCGTGGGCTCATCAGCATTCTTATAGTTCAACAGTGAGGCTGGCTAAGACAAACGCAACAACCCAAATGTTTCTTCTTTTAACAAGGTTATTTTTCTATCATTTTCCAACACTCTGACGATGCAATATAATATATAGTCTGTAAATTAGGCTTTGACCAGCATGGTCATTTATAGAAATCAGGATTAGTTACCACAGTGCTGATGAGCAATACAGGATAATTCGGCACACTAATTCTGAAGAATAATGACACAACATAAAAATGCAATAGAACCAAGGAGAGGCCCTTATTTACTTGCATTTTACAATGTAAGATGGAGGAGAAGTAGCATGAAGGACACGTCATTGATCAGGTCTGAACGACTTTCTGAACGACTTTCGTTGGCCAGTCTAAGCGACAGCTTGACGGATGTGCTGTTCGCAGGAGAAAACCTAACATGCACACAGAACAAAGCTCAGATCAAATGGCGTGGCAACGATTTGGGCTCGGGGAGAGCTGCTGGTTTATTAACAACAACAAGAAAATGTTCAGTTTATAATTTTGGAAGAGCTGACAGAGAGAATTGTAGCTCTGATTCTTTGAACCTAAAATCTGTGGCCATTGATCATTTGGGACAGAGCTACACAGAAAAGATAAATTAATAAATTAGATTTAACCTATTATATTTAGATTAATCTATTCTGCAGACTATTTTATTTTGAATAATGAACTCTTTCCAACACTTGTCTGCGAGTTTTTTGGGCAACGCTGGAGAAAAATTAATCTTTATGACAAAGCCGCTCTGTTTACTTCATACCTTATGTGCTGACTGGCTTCAGGTGTCATTTTTATCTCCCATTAGGCCCAGATGGGACAGTTGTGCAGAGCTCAAGGCTCCCACTTATTCTGCATTATTGTGAGATAAATAGAGTGAAGTGCATAAAACACACTTTACTGTGCTTTGTTGTGAGGGGGATATGGCACAATCCCAAATACCAGATTTCTATTCAGAAATCCTAGACAGCGATAACGGTCAAGTGCAGAGTTAACCAACGTTAAACTCTTAACTCTTTGACTGCCAAAAACGTTTAATAACGTTTAGTAAAATCCAAATGAGGGCCGCCAAAAACGTTAAAAGATGTTAACTATGTTTTTTTGGGTGGAGGAAAGCCTTGGCCACCTGTGCTGAAAGTATCAAGCAGATCGAGTTAGTATAATGACTATTTTTGGGCACTAGATGGCAGCGATGACTCTCTTTGGACAAGATTGGGTAGGCGTCAGTAGAAGACGTGAGGCGGAGCTAGAGTGTTGAGGGGAAAATGGCTGAGGAAGCGAAAATGGCGACAGGCTGCAAGCAGCTCACGCTTGAGCATTTTTTTCAAAGACGAAAAGCATCGACCAATGCTAAAGAACACATTGATGACGACGATGATGATGATGGTGACTCCGAGGTTGACGCCGAAGTTGGAACCCTTGACACGGCGGCTATGATCACGTCGTAAAGCCTCACCGGCTAGCAATGCTAACGCCGGAAAACGCGGTGCACAACCGAGCACTTCTGCACAGGCGGACGTTCAATCGGACGATGAAGAGTACCCCGAGTCCAATGCATATTCATCGGAGGAGTGGGTACAGTCTGATCACGGAGAAGACACTGGTTCTGGACTACGATGCCACCATGAATGGAGTGGATAAGATGGATCAGAACACACAAAAAGGTGTCAAATTCACTAGAGTGCATGAAATAATATGGTTTCACAAAAAGCTTGATTTCTCCGTATTTTGGTCCAAAGCAGAGCATTTCGGTGAAACTAACCATTTTCTATTGATTACTGAAAAACGGAATAAGGTAGAAACAAACTTTTTTTTTCTGATGAAAGATGAGAGTTCAATCTTTCATTTGGTAGTATGTGTGTGTTCCATAGTACAAACACAAAATTTTCTGTGGACCTTGAAAGATCAGTCAAAATGCTTAAATCAGCTGGCACCCACAGCATCCCTGTTCTGAAAACGGCTGGCAGTCAAAGAGTTAAGCACAGCTGTGCGCTTCCGTTAATCATCATTTTCCATTGATGACGGGTGCCCCCTTTCGGTGAGTGCACAATGACGCGAAGCCTGGAAAAATACACGGACAGAGCACCAACTGAAACACGAATTTTTGCGTCACAAAGTATTCGCCGAAAAATGCGGAAACACTTGGCAAAAGGTGAGCATTTCGCTGACAGGAAGTGACGATTAAATGAAATCCCTCAGTTCTTTAAACTCTTTAAAAGGAACCCCAACTGTAATGGCAAGTTTGCTCCATATGGTTTATTTGGTTGTTGCTAACAGAGCTATGAGATACATTTTTCAAAAATCATTTCCATTTTGTAGAAATTTTATTTGTACGTACGCCGCCATTATTATTTACATCGCAACGCATTCAAGGTATCAGAGAGGATTCTGCAGCGAACGCGTAGCCCAACAGCTGTTTGTGGTTTTCTCAATAGTGCGCATGCGTAAACCCCCCCTGCTATTTACACAGGAAACGTAGAGTCAATAAACAAACTTTACATTATGTCATTATACAACTTTACATGTTTAACAATAACAAGTTCTTACTCAAAAAGTAAACTGAAGTTAACTGTCCAGCAGAAACTTAGCGACCAAAGCATCCGTCTTCAGACCTCTCTGCTGCTTTAGCGCACGCCATCGCTGAAAAGACTCACCCAAAATGACTTTTGTTTGGCTTCGCTCTTTCAGTCCTTGTCTCCTCCAATCAGCAACCTCAAAAACAATCTTTCCTTTACGGCGCGGTGGTCCTGTATCCTTCTCTGCCATTGTTGGTTTGAACGCAGGCGCGAGGAGTTAGCTACAGTAGAAAGAAGCTACGTACGCTGTTGCCGCGCTGGTCTACGCAAGCTACGTACTCGGCCAGGAGCCAATCAATAACGAAGCACCTTTGTTATTGATTGGCTAGAATCTAAAATTCCCCGTCACATCCACAGTTAATGATTATTATTTTTTTGTTAATTATAAGGTGATAAAGTGATTTTTAAGTGAATTAGACTACTTAATTTGTAGTAAAATCTTCGCTAATCAGACAACCCAATTTGAAGTAAAATCCTCTCTAATACATTTCAGTGTGTAGTGAAGTAGAATGGCCGCTGGCTCTCTGCCGAGCAATGTGAAACGGGTATGAAGAAAGTGACGTAATCCTCCGCAGCGTTCCTAAAGGGACGATCAAAACTCTTAAATGTGTCTAGTGAATGACGAAAGCATGGCGTGGGGAGGCTTACCTTGGTTTATACATTGTATTCACATGACGTCACCGACCGCCACCTAGCGACCCAGCATGCCTTTAGTGGGGCAAACAGCCAGCGAGACAACGGAGGCAAATGCTGAGGAGCGCTCGTGTTGCTTACTACAAGTTACTTTGATTGATTCATTTGTTCATTCATTCCGGATTTTCAAGAACCGTTTCACAATGGTACAAAAATAGGGCAAACAAAGATGTGAAACGAAGCTTCTAGATAGTATTCACACGATGCCATCTGTCCGACATTGTACTGTATGCCATGGAATGTCAAACGGGAACGGACAAAGAGGTGTCCGGAATTGCAAAGGTACATCAAAAGGATTTCCAACCGACAAAGTCTACCAAAGTGTGTCTGACCATTTTGATTAAGGTAACTGTCATTGTAAGATGGTAAAAATGCTTTTACCATAATGTGATTGTGATATATGTAAGCTGCTAGCCGTGGCTAGCTCTGGCAAAAAATAGATCTGGTGGTCAACATTTCGGTTTTGAGATCTCTCCAAATACCCTCCTTCAGGTCTCTTATTTTCCTTTCCCAGCAGCCCAAAAGTAACGAAAATAAGTGATGAATCAACAATGTTGTTGTTTTTGTTGTAACATGCTAGCGCAGCTAGCGTAGCTAGCAGGGAACTAGCTACTTGGTTTAAAAATAACCAGAGATTCTTCACCTCAAATTCACAATCAATAAATGCGCATAGCAACCAATAAAACCCGAAAGTACAGAAGACGCAAGAATGTCCATGTTTTGTGAGGCACCCTACCTCTGCCATGTAGTCCTGCTCGGGCACTATCGGCAAATGTTTGTAATACAATCGATTCCACTAATCAAGCGTTTCAACGTGTACTGCTGCAAAGAGTGTTGAGCTAAATCTTCTGCATACGTCTTGCTTACATAAAAAAAGTAACGTTAGAGGAAGCTGGGGGTGACATTCATCAATAACAAAAGAACATTCGGTGTAAAAACAATACAAACAGAACTGAGTCCGTTGGTTGGGATTGGGAAGTCGCCCCAACATGAGGGGCGGGCTCGCAATCCCGTGACGTCAGTGTATACTATGTATATGCGCTTTTTCACATTGATGGCAGAGAGTTAAAAAAAACAAAGTTAAAAAAAATTGACCATGCACTGCCTCGTAATTCGACAAACTCAAATGTTAAGCTACCTCTGTACTGGATTTGTACTTCAGGGCAGCAGTGACTTTGTCCAAAACTTACCTTTGGACAATAAATACAGAAATTCCAACTATGGTTGGTGAGATGCCAGTCTGCTTCCTGAACACTGTTAAGGTGCCTTGATTGTTGCTAGCATCTGAAATGCTTTGTTTACTGCGGTGTATTTGTTTTGTAAACTTGATTAAACACTACTGACAAGACTTTTAACGAATTAATGAATTCATTACTGGTTGACATTATCTTAACAAATATTAATAATGACACAAAAGACATCCTGAAAAATCCGTCATTGATCTCGGCTTCTCCTTCTGACATCTGCTGGGCTCCTGTTTTGATAGCTAAACAGAATAGACGGCTATTACGCTGTCAACCTCTTTAATCAGTGTTCCCTCTCAGTCAGCTCCATCACATCAATACGACAATTGCGGGTGGTGAAGGTTGAAGGAGGCTGAGGTGAAAAAATTCAAACAAAGAGTATGAAGCTAAAAGCCAAAAGCAGAGACGAATACTGAAAGGCAAAAAGTGTCAAAATGAAAATTCAATGTTGCTTCTAAAGGTACTATGGATTTTAGATGCTTTAACAAGACCCTATTTTATCTTGCAGTATTCCCACTCGTAAAGGGAATTTCAGCTCTTTTTAGAAGTACAACAAAAGAAATTGTTATATTTTCTGGCTCACTCACTCACTCATTCACTCACTCTCTCTCTCTCGCTCTCTCTCTTGCTCTCTCGCTCTCAAGACAATTAAAAATCCTGTCACACTTTAGCTACTCGTGCGTTTATTAGTCACCGGGGCGTGAAGCCAAACTAAATGTTTCAAATTTGCTACGCAGGATTGTCAAAAGTGGATAATAGCCATTTTGTATTCAGAAGGAGAAGGGTCCCTTGTATGTGACACAGCTAGATGACTGGCCAGACAAACAGGCGACACTAGCTGTTGCCATGGTTGTGATTACAGCCGAAGGCAGCAGGCGGCAGGTGGTTGTCAGGATGTGCGTTATCATCTCTGCTAAGCACACAATAACAGATGACATGCTTGGACAGATTTTCGTCTTCCTCGTATTTTGTAGTTTACATCCTTCCCACTGTATTTTTTTTTTTTTTGTATTTACGGTTACTTAAAACAAATTGTCCAGTTAGAGCTGAGATCAATGATTGACAACAACACAGTGACTCATCTTTCAGATATTTCACACGTTTACTCATTAATCAAGCACACTTACTTCCAACAACGAAAAATTATACAACCCCTACATCACAAAACGTGCCGCATTATATAAGGTCTCATTAAACAAACGTTACCTGTACAACACTTGTCATAGTATCTGCAGACTTCTTCATTAAATGTGGATGTGACGAGGGTGGCGATATGACGCAAACCTGCGCCACACATTTACAATTGAAGTGTGACTTGCAATTGGAAAATGATGCCAAGGTGACTGATCGCAGATATTTTTAGTAGGAATACAATGCACACTTTTAGAAATGTGGCCCCAGTTATGGCAGCAAAATAACACATTAAACTCACAACCAAAGGATAGAATTCAGCAGGCATGAACACAGTGTTGTTACTCTGTTGTGTAACTTGGAAAAGTGCAACACTCTGAATGTAAATGCTAAAGGTCAAAACAGCAAAGCTGTTAGATCATAATTGTCTGAAGGTATAACTTTTAGGTCAAGTCAAAGATTTGTCCAACCATAATAGCAAAAGCAACACGGTTGTTACTCAAGGAACATAATTTTTTTGTCACTTTTTTACTCGCCACTGCCACCTCTGGCCTAAAGTAGAACTGTGTAACTGTGCTTGAAGGCGGCTTCTTCTTGTATGGTTGTTTGTTTTTTTCATTTTATATCCCCAATGTCTCATACGCCCGTTAACACAACACTACACGTCCGTGGGGACGAGCATGTCGTCACTCCGAACACTCCACGCTGAAGAAAAGATACAAGCTGTTAAAAAGTCAGGGGTCTTTGTACTCATCTGGTGGAGCATGCATGATGTAGAAAAAGCATTAACATTAACATTTTAAACTCCACAGTACACCTTTAAATAAACAGGACATATTCTAAAGTAGCACTGACAAGAAACATTGAGGGCTCTATTTTCATACCCAGTGCAAGTTGAGTGCAAAGCGCGGTGTAAATGTGCGCATGGGTGCAATTTTCTGTCTTTTGGTATTTTCGCAGGCATGCACATTTAGAAACAAGCGTTTGCGCCGTTGTAGGCGTGAGCACAGCCGACTTGCTTTCCCGGCCAAAGGAAAGACGTACGGTACATGGTGAAAGCAGAACAGAAGCAGAATCGTCATTTGGTCTCGAAAATCATGACAAAAAAATACAGCTGTAGGTCATCAACCAATTACAGTAGTTTGTGTTTTCTGCAGGGATAGCCTATTTAGTACTGACTAAACTTGCAAAGCTTATGTCTGTTTGCCTTTCAGGCTCACCCTTAAACAAATTAACTTTAGGGCACACTCACTTGAAGAAATTTGTACTGTGCTTGGGTATGCTTGACACCTAAAGTGCTGTTCATTTGACAAGCGTGAGTGCTCCCTGCGTTGCTCAAGCATGACCCTGGCCACAGCGCGCTTGAAGGAGGTGGGCTTTTGCTCAAGCATGATTACTCCTTAAAACCGCTATCATTTATCAAGAGATATTGTGATTTTGACAAATGTTTGCAATTAACCAGCACAATTTTAGCGGATTCACAACTCTCTTATTTTTACCTCACCATCACTGCTGTAAATGTATGTACACATTACCAGACCAATTGCAACGACTGTAATGCCTCTCACCTGACATGTCTACCAATATTCACCATTTAAAGGTGCATTGCTGACTGCGGAGTTTAAAATGTTAAAGATTTTTCTACATCATACACAATTGCCCAAATGAGGACAAAGAGCCCTGACACATTAACTGCAACTGCACCGCTTAGCTTGTATCTTCCCTTCAGTGTGGAGTGTTCGGACATCTAGTGTTGCGCTAAGATAGCTTATGACAGAATTTGAATGAAAACTGGAAAACAAACAAACAAGAAGAGGCCAGCTTCGAGCACAGCCCAAACTCCAGCTCAGACTTAAAAAAAAAAAAAAGAAGAAAACGAAGAGTTTATTTGAGCGCCAGTACTTGCATGCGCACCATGCCTGAGCTTGACAGAGGCTACACTTACACTTTAAGCCAGATGTGGCATTCGTGAGCAAAAAGTGGCAAACTCCGCAATGGATCTTTAAGATACAGCAATAGAGGAGCACATCATTTTTGCACTAATATCACGCAAACAATGTTTTTATTCAACTCGTGTAAACATTCACAGTACAAAGGGTATGTAAAAAAGTATGTATTGTGGACTTTTGGATTTAAAAACTTCAAACCCAGATCCTTTTGCATGTGTCACATGCCAAGTTCAAATTAAATTTGAGCAAATGGGTCCTTCAAATTTATATATGATATACTGTGTGAAAGTGTTGTTGTTTTTTTGTTAACTATAATGTCTTCCCAGACACGAGAAGACAAGAACCACAGCTTTGGAGACTGAAACCCACTCTTCCTTAACACAAAGACAGCAAAGCATACATCCAGTCCCCCACCCTACAATGTTTGTATAGAGCCATTCGTCCCAATATAAAGATTAGAACTGAAAGCTGCAGCAGCTTTTGCTGTCAGATATTTGCTACGATAGTGAAGACGCTGCATGGGCAGACACAACACAGCACGTGCTGTTAGTCAAATGTTATCTGAAAAGAACAGCATAAGAGATAAGCCATGGGAAACATTTTTGTAGTTGAACTTAAAAGTTGGAATCATATTGGGAATTGATTAAATCATGATTTATCAAATATATTGCCATTATGTATGCCAATTGCCAACCTTCTTACAAAAATGAAAAATGATGCAGTGATATGAAGATGCTATGACGGACAATTGAATTACAAATCCTATAATGCAACACAACAGGTGTCTTACCAAACGTTAGGGTAGGCTACTTTGAAGGCATTCCGTAGCTCTAGCTCAAATGCTGTGTATCTTTGCTAGCACATTATTATGCTTGTTTCTTATTCACACAAACCAGGAACAGCGTGTAGCATGTAAACTTTTTACTCTCTTTAAGGACAACTCCCATACTTATTCGTCGACCAGCAACACTATCTACACTTTCTGCGTTATGCATTATCTCAGTATTTACCAACACAGCAGATATCTGTGCGTAATACCACCCTCAAACCGAGTTTCTCCGCCCACAACTTGACAGATACGCTAGGCAAAGTGCCGACTCAAACGACAGCCGGGCAACATTGACTATGTTTACATGCAGAAACCCGAATATTGCCAATATTCAATAATATTGAAAGGCCATGTAAACACGCGCAATAACCAGAATATTCGGGTTTAAAAAACGAAACAAATAAAACCTCTTCGTTATCCTTTCATAACCCGAATTCTGGTTCATATTAACGCATTCGGAATACCTCAATTGACCGAGGCATTGCTTTTCGTTGTCCGCATGCTCACTACTTCTTTGTCTTCTTTTCCTCTTCTTCACTTATTTGTATTTGCCAGGAATCTTGGTCTACGTAGTCAATGACTTGTATGCGCGCACTTGAATACATTGATTTCTCCGTGGCGTTTTCACGTTATATTGTGTCTCTATGGTGAAAATGCCAACGTTTGTGCGTTAACTATTGATGTGAGACGGACGCGACACCACTCGTAATGCTTAAACAATGTTTATATACAGTTTGCAGTGTTCAACAATACACGTCATGTGTAGGAACATTAGATGACACACAAAGTTCCGCTTTATCCAAACGAAGTAAGTCCGTGCTTATGGCGTGTAGCAACAAGAACCACACTTCTGGAGCGAAGAGGAAACGGACTACTTTATTTAGCGTAGTGAGTAACATAAATATAATGTATTTTATTGACCGTTGAAAGATAGAAGCGGAAATGACATCTATTTCTGCCATGATGTCATCTGTGCTTAGCCCAGTGGCTCTGCCCCTGTACAACGGGTTATTCCAAACGCCATGTATACGGGGGCAACTCTATCAACTTGCGCATGTAAACGTGTTATTCCGATTGTTCCACAAACCCGAATTCTGACCAAATATTGCCTGCATGTAAACGTAGTCATTGTTTGAAACAATATGACAATGCCAACGGTACGTAGCACTGCACTGAGTTTCAGCATTAGCTTCTAGTGGTACATTTTCATTCTCTTAAAGATGGCACTTATGTCTGCCATGTCAAATGGATCAGAATTTTACATTTCTAAACTAATTAGAAAATAACAACATTCTAGATCCATTCTCACTATTGGAGTGCAATGGGTTTACCGTACCAAAAGTGAGTAGAGTTTTGAGATATGCTACAAACAAACAAACATACATATCTATATAAACAATTCACTTTTTCATGATTTATGTTTGGTTGTGGGAGTAAGCTCAATTCAATTCTAAACAGTGAGCCATGATGTTAGAAAATGAAAGAGACAACAGCTGAAGCAGTTTTAATACTACCTGGCATTTAAAAAAAAAAAAAAGGTCGTCTTATGCAAGCATTTATTTTTCCATCCAATTGTTGTTTGCCGTGTCTAGACGTACCAACACCCAAGAGGAACTCCCATCCTCGTTTCTATTATTATCAGGTGTGAACCTTAAAAGTAAACCTGCAGTTTGATCATATTCAATGTTTGTATTTCCGTTACCTGCGAATGTCTATTTCAAATGGAATACGGCAAGTCATTCTGCATTTGACTGAATACCATAATGTAACAACATCACAAAACTTCTATCTCAGGAGTTCCATTCACTGAAATTAAACAGAAACTGTGAATGCCTAGAAGATAGGATAAATTCATCCATTATGCATAGCGCTTAGTCTTTGCAGGTATTGAGTGAGTGCACTACAGACAAAAGGTCAATCACACACATGACACATAGAGAAAGACAGCCATTTATACTCACGCTGAGAGAAATAGATACTTTTGATACTTTGAGGAACCTAACATGTTTTTGGGCTGAAACCAGGATACCCAGAAAGAATGTAGACAATAACATATATAATTCCCACAAAGAACAGAGCACCAGGCAGACAGACAGACCATCCATCCAATTATCGCTCTATCCATTTTCTCTTCTATTTACCCTGTTCTGGGTCATAGGTAAGCTGGATCTCATGCCCCTAGCGTGCTAGCTGATCCAAGGTTAGCTGCATTAAAAGTCACCTATGTGAGGATGCATCACAAGCCCTCGTCTCACTGAGATAGTACGTGTATCAAAACAAATGTTCTCATGGATCACGTGTAAACAAAAATGCAATGGTTATATTGAATTATTGAACATGAATAAGAACATTAAACAACACAGAAACATGTTCATGCACAATGGGGATGTGTGGACTTGAATCCATAGAGATATGCCGCAGGCAAGTTCAGTTTCCTGCTTAAGGCCAGTTCTTGTGAAGATTCAACAATTGGCACATCTCTAGCAACCAGTCACACTTTTCATACTTTATCCTGCTGCAAAACTGGCCAATCCAAGCAAAATCCCTACATCTAACTCAGATTTCTCTTCATGTAGATGATGTTTAAAAAAAACACACAATAATACCTTGTTATCCATGTGTAAAAATGTCACTAAGTAACAAAGAAGATGTGCATAGTAATCCGCATGGACGTGCACAGACAAGACTGCAAAACACAATGCGTGTACAGAAAATGTAGCATAATACCTGCAAGTGTTATCCAACCTGTCTGACAAGTTGAGAAGCATGACAGGCCAAACGTGACTGGGAGTCACCTGCTGCTGTGTATCTCATCATCTGCAGCAAACAAGACGCCATGAGCTTTTACAAATGTTTTGTTTTGGGGGAAATAAGTATTGAGCAAAATCGGAGAAGCTACTTAAAACCTGCTGCAGTGAGCACTGAGATCTATGGCCGTATACAATAAGTGGCAAAGAAACATCAGTATTGCTCCATTATGTCATAAATCACAGAACCACAAAAACAGTATACATTTCAGCCCAGTTATATTCATGGGGTCATTGTCGTCCAAAGTCACATCAGCAAGTGTAAACCCAGTTCAAAAAACTATTTGCCATGCTCTTATGCCATGCTTTTCCCTACCGATGGACAAATGAAGCTTCATGAAGCACTTGTGATATTTCTGACTCTTGGTTTAAAGATGCAATAGAAATGTAATTAATTTCAGTTGCACTAGCCTTTATTTTTAAACCAAGAGCACATCCAGAGGAGTAGAAAAATATATATCATAAAGTGCTTCATGAAGCTTCAGGAAGTTTCATATTCCCATCACTACAAACTGCATGCTTTGCAATGTGACTAATATTCTCTGAATGTCTAATTTTATGAGCTTATTCATTATCAGCACATTTTCCTCATTTCACCACCTTTTAGAGATATTGTTGGACATCCGGAAGTTGTTGTGTGTGTATGGCACAGACGTCTGAGCGGTATGGGAATATTTGGCCTGCTAATCAGCATTAAATTCAACAGTTTAGCAGTCAGTCAATAAAGCCCAGTTAGGAAGTGTGCCTTGCTGTTGGCCTCTCACGTCATCCTAGCAACAAACAAAAGTGAGTTTGCAAAATTAGACACCGGACCTGAAGGACAAACTAGCTTAGAGCGCTAGCTAGGACAAGGCTAGTACAACACAATGGGGATGGATTTAAAATGGGACCCAAGAGAAATAAACATCCTAGGTTCTACCATTTGCCAGGGTCCGGCACGGGATCCTGGAGGTTAAAGTACGGTAAGTTAGTTTCTACGATAAAGGAAAACCTTTCCGTGGATTCATACGCTCCGTCAATATGCCGGTGTAGGCTACACTCCGATTCGTTTGAAAGGCTGTGTGTAATGACGATAAAGCACTATACTATACGCTATGAATGCTCTAAATTTACCATTTAACATTTTAATAAAATGTGGAGTTTTCTTTATTTTGTTATTTAATTATTTAGTTATTTTCTAGTAAGAGCGCAAAATGTGACTTGATTCGAATGTCATTCCTTGCCATAAACACGGATGGCGAGTGGAGATTTTGGGTGTGAGTCCAAGCTCTAACGGGAAGAAAATGGAAACGCCACTAAAGAACCTCAGATTCAAATCCCCAACCCTAGATCTGCGAAGCAGATGTGCTAACGGTTAGCATCGAACAAGTGGTTAGCAGCTAACCACTTGTTCGATGAACTGCTATATTGCAAACATGCTTTTAACAATGTTAGCTTAATAAACCATGACCAAATCTAAACATATTAATTTAGGACACACCACCTTGAAGCTTAATGAAAAACATTACAATACTGTACTAAAAATGCAAACAAGCCTTTTTACACCAACACACATTAAATACATCCGCTTTGCCACATGAACCAACTCTGTTGGACGTCGCCTTTTGAGTACATTTGCTGCACCGCTAACAGCTAAGAACATGATACATGATACTAAGAGCCTGATACTCCTGTTGTTCATAGACAGCACTCAAAAAGAGTCTGGAAAACGACTGTAGGCATACAACAAAAAGGAGAATTGGGCGGCAGAACCTGCTGACTCACCATAATCAGAATAGCTGAGCACTGCTGTTGCTTGGGCTTAAGTTTCCTACCACCCCCCTCTGAAAAACTCATGCTGTACAGATATATCAGTCAGAGGTACAGTAAGAAAGCCAAAAAGATCTTTTCTTTCTGAACATCCAGTGAACTGACTAAAGCTCTGACCAGGTAGGAAAATCAGCATGAGCACTGAGGAGGGAGGGCGTGGGGGTTATACAGTCATTGTCAGTCCCAGCGCTATTAAATTTCTAATTCAGTCAATTACATGGCAATATAGACTCACCAGACACTTCATTAGGTATAGGTAATCCTTCATAATATAATTACATACAATATTGGAGCTGAGTTAAAATAATATGTTTTAAAAATGCATTTGAAAAGAGAATGGAACAAAGTAGAGCACAGCGTCACAGACCTTTGCCTGGATGAAACAATCTAAATTTGTATCAACACCAGAATTCCCAAAACACGACATTATCACAAGCTACAAACATAATATCAAAAGCCATCTGATGAAGCAAAATAAACCTGGAACGTGCTACTAAAATGTGTTTTATTAAAAACTATAAAATCCTGACGGTACAATCTTAAAGGTGTGTTCACTCAGTTGATTAGCGAAAATAGGGGGTAAAAACTTTTGGTGTCAAATTACAGTAAGTAAGAGCATGTCCATATGAACGCAACAAGCAACAGTGA
Source organism: Vanacampus margaritifer (assembly GCF_051991255.1). NCBI lineage: Eukaryota > Metazoa > Chordata > Actinopteri > Syngnathiformes > Syngnathidae > Vanacampus > Vanacampus margaritifer. Next base: position 16,605,926 of record NC_135439.1, on the reverse strand, counting down.
GCGTATGTAATTCAGTTGATGGCCGCTAAAACTTTTGCCCACTCAAACCCTCCCTGTGCAGTGTCGAGTGTGTGGGTGGCCATACAGCCTTCTTCTGATGAATGACTATAAGTTTATCAAGCTGAATCGTTAAATCCAGAAGCTCGCACTTGACAACCAGTGTAGCAACGCCTCTAGGTGAGTCCTCTAAATGCATGCTACTGTCACCTGTTATGCAAATGTTCAACTGCCTCAAATAGGAATGGCAGCGGTGGGAGGATTACAGAGAATTTTTACCCCCTGGGATTCCCCTAAAGCGGTTGGTACAGTATCATTATTTTTCCCCCTCAAGGAGTAAAGATCAAATTATGCGAGGTGCAGAATATTTGATGCAGAAGATACATTTTAACTGAGATTTGGCTATAGGAAGTGAGCATAGACCCTACTTTCGAATGAAACAACTTAACTTTGTTATCCACAAAAAAAGCAACCTACTTGCACTCTCAGCTGCACAAGCAAGGATAACACTCAAAGCAAGTGTTAAGTGCAGTGGTTCTTCACCTTGATGGAGGTACCGAACCCCACTTTTTAATGCGCAGTCACCAATCTCTTCATTACTGAAAAATACAATGTGATGTATTTCACATAGGTACATAGGTATAGGGTATACTGATGAACAAAATGAACAGGGAGAGTAGCCTTTTCATCCAATCTGGCTCCATTCACCTTGAATTCATAAAGTGTTGTATTCCCCATCTCCAAGCGTCTTCAGGAAGTGTGCCTTTACTTTTGCCAGGCAGCTAGTTAATTGTGCTGGATTAGAATTGTTCAATTTTGCATTGCAAATCATGCAGTTAGGATGCTGACTCGCATCATTCAACTCAACACTATATTTAAAAAGCACTTTTGATTGTTTTCTTAAGAAGGGACCCTGGGGGAGAAGATACAATGAAAACAGTCGAGGACCCAGAATTGAACCCTGTGGAACACCATATGTTCAGTTATATATGTGAATTTATATTGCACATATTCATCCGACCACCTTCTTCTTTTCTTTTTCTTTTTTTTTTACAAGAAATATCATCATGAATAAATATTATCGGGTATGTGTCTTGAATGCTACTGATCCCCTGAGAGCCTGGCTGGCAACAGTAGATCGACAGCTGTTACTTTGCTTGCTTTGCTTATTTTTCAATATTTGAGACCAAGGCTACTTTGTAGTTCACTCTCCATGTTTAAAGGAATGGAATGTGCATTAAATTGCACATTGAGGTCTTTTCCATTATTAAAAAAAAAAAAGATAATAATACTTTGTCCTCATTTCTTTAATAAAACACATCTGCCCATCAAATAAAAATAATAATTAAAAAAACATTGTTAAATATGGGTGTTGAGATTTTAGGAACACAGAGATACTGCTGACCCTGGGAAATCTCTGCACCCTCTGTTTTTGTTTAAAATTAAAACTAAGATAAGTTCAAATTTGATACTTCAGATATTTTGTAATTTTGGAATACTTTATTTCCTGTAGAAAATAATTGTTAAGTTTTTAACTTTTGAAAACATGCTACTGCAGATTAGATTTTTAAAACAAAGATGTCTATTGACGAAGATTTTTTTTTAAACTCCAATATTTTACGAACCCTAAAAGTTACTTAGTAAAATTATAGTAAAATTTTGTTTGTATTTTTTCAAAATTTTGATGCCAATATTGTCCCTTTTAGTGAAAATGAATATCAGCTCCAAGTATCGGTTATTGGCGTCCTTGACTACTTATAATCGGTATCGTACCGGCCTTAAAAAAACATATCGGTCTATCTCTAGTATGACAAGTGCATGCAAGAACATTAGAAAACAAAGTACATGCAAAAAAGAAACCTAATATACAGTACGTCATAATTTCAATATCAAATTAAGTGTTTTGTGTATTCAAATGCATGCACAAACTAGGCTTGCACCATAATACAGTGAAAAATCAATAATGAATTATTAGTTCGATTCATGTTGATCCTTCCTGCTGCGTTCATTCGCAGAGCACATTGAGATGCTGAAGAGCATCGAGAAAAGATGCTGGTGCTAGCTTTCTTGGCTGTTAGAGGCATGAGTGAAATGCACACTGACGGGGCAAAGCTGATGCAGCAGACAGTCGTGTATGTGTGTGTCTGCTGTGTGTTGCTGTCTGAAAACAATGCAATTGGGCAATGAAATTAATCATGTAACGAACATACTGAGTGGAGCAGAGACCTGCGCTGACGCAGAACGTTTGTGGGCTCCGTATCAATGGTAGGTTTTACTAATAATGTAGTGCGGGGTTGTACCAACATTGGGGCAATACTAATCTGTAGCTGGCGCTATTTACCAGAAAATGTAGAAATCCACCTTACTAAGAGTCTGGAGAAGAAGAATCTCCTGAGTCCAATCAAGATGACATGTTTTTGGCAATGGCATGTTGGTTTCCCAGTGAAACGTGAGTGACTGTTTAAAATAACTTATACAGTATGTTCAGATAGATTGTTTTGGACAGACATCAATAAATTAACGCTGTTTTGCACAAGCTAAATATAAATGCATGAGCAGAATGACGAACTGAGATGTGAAACAGGAAACAGAACTACGGAGCGGCCTTCCAAATTAAAAGCATAGATTTCAAAATAAGAAATTTAAACTTCACACACAAAACAACTTGAAGAATACTTAACACTTAGTATGTATATGCCCTAACGTTTTTAGTCTAGAATTGGGGGATTTAATAAAATTAATAACATTATGTGGCTGTAAATAAAGAGGAAAAAAAATTAATAGGATGTGTGGAAAACAAAATAAGGGTACAAAATATGATTTGTTCCTTAAATGAATTAAACTAAACAAGTGTGTGCATTAAAATTTCATTCATGTTCATGGACTTTGAATGTTTTTTTCCCCATTGTTAATAAAAATATCCTGCATGCTTGATATGTATTATGATATATTTCAACATTTAGAGACTCTGATTTTAATAAATTTACCCTCCACCCCCCACCCCCACTTATAAAAGTCTTGTCAGTGTTGACAACTACTCAATAATCAAAATAATTATTTTAGTAATCGTGTAATTGTTTAGAGACATTTTTTCACTTATTTTATTTTTTCACTTATTTTATTTTTTCACTTATTTTACATGAAAGCAAACTGATTATATTTTGCATTGAATTAAAACAAGACATTTGCAAACATAGGTTGATACATGGCAGAGATGGATAATGAAAGAGACGACCATTATCCGACCAGACACCTGACACCAGGGGCCATGGTCCATTTTCGTGCAGGTGGCTGGTCGCCCCAATCAATAAATATCAATCGGCACATGTCTCCGACCGTTGTGCGCACTCCCTTCCCACGGCGACAAACGACAAATAATAATGGCTGGATGTTGGTCAAAGAAACCTTGCCAAAGTTGGGAAGTATGTACACATGCTCATGTAAACCTCTAAGAAGCTAAGTATGGAGAGTTATGTTGGGGGAGGAGTCCATAACAACAACAACAACAACAACAAAAACAAGCATTGGACGTCACCCATAAAACAAGCCTGAGCATGTAGGCAAACACAGCAAATGCAATTTCTCCCCACCACGCTGCTTGCATGTCCCAACAGTGCGTGAGTGTGTGTGTTCATGTGGGTGTGTGTAATTACAAGTGGGTGTGTTTGACAGGCTTCGGCACACACTGAAACAGCTGAGCGGAGAACACGCACACAACTTGGTCATGACAACGCACAGGCAAGAGCGAAGAGAGCAGAGTGGACCCTGCAAGATTCCAACAGCCCGCATGATGATGTCAACACAAATCGGGGCCGAGTGGGCTCACAAAGACCTTCCAAATGTTGCCGCTGAATAAGCACCATCATTCCCACGATGGCATTCCTCCTCCAGTAGAGGTCGGTAAACAAGCAAAGCCAAAGTCCACACACGTTATTGGGCGATTTTACAAAAGCACTGGAGCCTCTTTTTTTTCCGGCACTGCAATAGCACAAGCGCAGCATAACATCACAATTGTTGATTTAAATGCGTCAATGAGAATAAATCATTTCGGAGATCCATCTAACATAAGCAAGACGGATTTTATGACGACATATGCACGTAATGGGGAGGGAAAACATAATTCAACATACCTTGTTTAAACGACATTCAGGAGGAGAGTGGGGTGATTGTCGCACACGGCTTAAGTCACTCCTCAGCGTTTATTTCCTCCGCGGTGACGAAAAAAAAAAGAAAGGGAGCTTGCGTACGTGCGTGCGTGTTTAGCCGGTGAATAGCCTAATGACAGAGAGCGGAGGAGGAGAGAAAAAGAGGGAGGGACGCTGTCAGATGGAGAGGCAGGAGGGAAAACGACGCATGCATTTAATTTTTGAGTTTGGAGCGGAATTTATTAAACATTATTTTTTTCAAGAAATGTACGTCAAGCTATCCAACCCGCAAGTATACTCACATTTCGACCAAGGTGCAAACAATCCATGACATGTGTGTCAAATGCAATAGTTGAGCACCGTTAAATGGCTATTCCGATGTTTCAAGTTCGCATCTTGTTTTTAAATGAAATATCTTAAAAGGTCCACCTTCCATCAGAGGGCTGCTGTCATTTCGCGCAATGTCGTCAGAACACTTCCCCTTGATTGCATCACCAAGTCAAACATCACAAGCTTCGCCTTCGCGTGATTGGATTTAGCTGCACAAAAGCCACTGCAACCGCAGTCATCTTTTTCAAGAGCACATATTATGTGCAGGTACCCGTTGCAGGTGATTTGCAGGATGTTGGCCATGCCCTGGTGGAGCTTTCGGCTGTTCGACAACAAAAGAGAAGAGGAATTATTATTAGTAGTATTACTATTATTATTACTATTATTATTATTATTATTATTATTATTATTATTATTATTATTATTATTATTATTATTATTATTATTATACATCACTATAAATTTCTTTATGTTGATAATTATTGCAAAATTATTTATTTACCCTTATGTAAAAAAATTAATTAAAAAAAACTCAACTTTCCTGATGCAAGTAGCCTCACCTTGTGAGACGTTAGGTCAAATGTCCTGAAGAGTGGTGAACGGGTATAACCATCATCACTGCGATCATATTCTTAATGTCTGGTTAAGGATTGGACTGCTTTCTTCTTGTCATTGGACCAAGGAGCTAATAAATCAATATATCCATCAGTCAACAACTACAATTGGCTCCCTCTCCCTCCACCTCCTCCAGACATGCAATCAAAATTATTGTACAAACAAAATACAGACGAAAGGTCATGCAATTAGAAAATTCTTAGTTAATTGCCACCAACAAATGTGATTCTATTGTAAATACCAGTTGTTCGAATCAATCAACATTTGCCAGAAATACAAATAGATGCATAATCATCTCAAGATTTATTCCAGTCAGAGAGACAAATAAAAAGATGGGGAAAAATAAATTATGAAAGTAATTTCATAATGTTGAAAATCTCTTGCTACATTTGGCTAGATATTTTATTTATTACATATTAAAGTGGAAGTCAGCACAGACATTTTTTTTGCAATAATTTGTTCTAAGTGGCCCCACTATCAAAATAAATACACTATTCGGATTAATATTGCATTTGTGAAATATGAATAAGGCAGAAAAATACTGTTTTTGTCCCTCTCAGGGGGCGGCCATTTTGCCACTCGCTGTCAACTGAAAATGACATTATTTTTGTAGCATTCGAGGATGGTCGGAAGTCGTATTTATCCCAGTTGGTTTTTCACAGTTCCAACCTGAAAGGTTTGAGGCGAAAGTAAAAAAAAAACTGCAATGGCGGATAGTGGTCCCCAGCAAACTTACCTTCTCGCAATTTTGATTCATTTATTGTTTTTATCTTATTTCATAAGCATTCCATACAGTTGAGTAGTTCACCGTATAATTTCATGCAGGGAGATTGCAGCATACTGTCATGTACGCTGTGTTACGCAAAGTTAATGTTGACTATTTATGAATGAAGAAAGCTATCTAGTTTTATACTCGAGTAAATTGTGTTTTACCATTCACGGTCTGCATTTCCAAAGGGGCCGCCATTGTAGAGTGACGTCACATTTTAGTCAGTCGGTGAAGTCAGGATACTTTTTTTTCCGACTTTGCAAGTTCAAGTGGGCGTTCCCGTACACACTTCCTGGTTGGAAGTCCGACTTCCCACTTTCCTCGAACGCAGCATTAGTTGCTCAGTGCTCAGGTAATGACCAATCACAGCTCATCTTTCAAACGTCACATGGCCAAACTCACAAAACAGGTGAGCCGTGTATTGTCATTTCCAGTTGACAGCAAGTGGCAAAATGTCCGTCCCTTTAGATAGACAAAAACGGGTAGATTTAGGTACTTAATTCATATTTCACAAACGCAACATTCATCAGAATGCTGTGTTTAGCTTACTGGGGCCACATACAATATATTTAAGATTATTTTTGGGGGGGTTGACTTCCCCTCTTTTGGTGTTCCTAAAACAAAAACAATCTCAGTGTTGGCATTCAGCTATGATTCAGTCAAAATGCTCACAATGATCTTACTGATGTGATAAGGTTTTGTGTGGACTGGAATGAATAACTGAGACCAGCTACTGATTCCCAGTGCCTTTGAAAGGACATCAGCAGCATCCTGTCCCTTCCCCGTCTGACGCTTTCACCCTGTTGTCCTTGCCTGCTATCTGCTGACCCGTACAGGGCTATTTCCTTCTTTCCATTTGTTCCACCATCACATGAACTTTCCTCTAGTGGTGGAATGCATTGTGGCTACAACATGGTGTCTTATCGCCCTTTATTTATAAAAATATTTTTTTTTAAAAAAAAGCAGCTTCCTAACAACGACAAAGTTTGTTATTTTGTAAATATGCAATGATGTAATACAGTATTTAAAAAAGGTGACATGATGTCGCCATGATTGCCTTTTAACTCTTTCACAGCCATCGACGGTTATAGACGTCAAAAATTCATTTGAACTATTTCTATTAGTTTAACAATGTTCCCACTTTTGTTAACAAGAGTATGAATACCTAAAACTTTTTTTATTGTATTAGAACAGATATAAAAATTTGTGATTAATCGTGAGTTAACTAGTGCAGTCATGCGACTAATTACGATTATAATTGTAATCGCCTAATCTTTTCTTTAAAAAAAAAAAAAGATTACCAAAAAAAATGTTTTAAAGAAAAGATTATTAAAAAATTAGGGGCATCAGGCGATTAAAATTTGTAATCCTAATGAATCGCATGACTTCACTAGTTAACTCACAATTAATCACAAATTTTATATCTGTTCTAAATGTACAAAAAAAATCTAGGTTTTCATACTCTTGTTAACAAAAATGTAAAAAAAATAATAATAATAATTCAAACTAATAGAAATAGTTCAAATTAATTTCTGACATCTATTGTTGTCAATGGCAGTGAATGAGTTACGATACCCAAGATGAATGACCATGTGTAAAAACAGTTTGTTTTTTTTGTACTTCAAAATAAAGTCCAAATTTCAGTCTCCAAAACAAGAAAAAAAATCTAACTTGAGTAAATTGTTTCTGCTGCCTATACAGTTCAGGATTTACATATTATCAGAGGTCAGTCAGTGGCAAAGCAGACTGTCATGTTCCGCCATGCATGTTAGTTCTGATGAATCCAGAAGGCAAAGCATCTCCCTCACAGCTGCACAGGAAACACGCCGTGACATCCTGAACCAGGTGACCCCTTTCTTGGCACTCATCTGTCCAAAACATAAACAGCCTGTTGCCACGGACCTTGGCAATATCAGCCCTCTTAAGACGACAGCGACGCCACCACCATCAACGTCAACTTTGTCACAAGCTACAGGTGATTACTGGGGTGGAAAGTCATGACAATTGGCATTGAGATCATTGCCACCTCGTTGCTTTCAATGGCAAGGGTTCATGTGAAAGGATAAAACAATGATGTCCTCCGTCAAAGTTCAATGATTTCCTCCGTCAAAGTTCAATGATTTCCTCCGTCAAAGTTAAATGATTTATTGATTATTCTGGTCCCAGAAATGACAACAGGTGAGTCTGTAGTGACCCCTAGTGGTGGGGTGGTTGAAGCACCCATTTTAATGCACGGTGTAGCCATTTTGAACAGACACACGTCGGGTTAGTTCCATCTCCATCTGAACTTAGAACACATCTCCGACTCGGCAAGGAATAAGAATCATACAAGCATTTATCGTTTATACTTGAGTTCATGCAGAAACGTTAAAATTAGTTTTCGCGTGCGATTGGCATTACAGACAAATAACAGTTACAGCATAATTTATTTTGATTTGTTAAGCCATTATTTTAGTTGAGAATTTTTGAATGGATTTTTAGTGTTACACACACTAAAGCTGAGTCGCTGACACAATTTAAATGAATCGTGGTGTTGAAGTTATGCGTACCATCACCATCATCATCATTTATCAGACAAATGCAGATGCCGTATGCTTTAAAAAAAAAAAAATACTTTATTCAATAATTTGATTCACAATAAAAAATCAGGTACATCGAACAAGTACCTTTCAACACATGAATATCAAACAAAAACGCTAGGGGGATAACTAAACATACATTTCAAATAAAATTATACAAATATAGTTACTGTATACTCAACACAAGTACAAATAGTTATCATTGCTTTTTTTCATAAAATATCTAATTGACGCAATAATAAAGCCTGAGTTTGTTCATGAAAAACACACACACACACACACACACAAAGATGGCTTAAATACAGCAATACAATACAGCAACTAAATACAGCAAAAACTTTGAGTCCACAACGTTTGGTTTAGGTTTGAGAGCCAATATTAAATTATTACGGCTTTAATTCCCATAAATTTACATTTATGTATGTGAAATTTTGGCAAAAGAAAATTAAACAAAAACATATTTGCTTTGTTTTTTCCATTTTTTTTTTCAACAAAACCAAAAATAACATTCTTCCAAAATGAAAAATCTTTTTTTTTCTATTTCAACAAAACAAAAAATGACATTCCTTCAAAAATAAAAAGTAAAAAATCTTTATCAATATAAGTTATTCCAGTCACTTGTTGACATCGCCAAAATAAATGAACCATAGTCTCCAGAGAGTCACAGCAGAGGCTACAGCATACATCAATGTTTTTCTTCAACATTTTTAAAATATAAGCTTTAGTAGGGTAAATGCGATGAATTATTTTAAATTAAACTTCTTTAACCTATTTTATTATCAAATAACAATTAGGCAAAAGCCAGACTTTCTTCCTCAAGAGCAGACCAATGTGAAACTTTGATGCTCTATGCTTGCTTACGCTACGCCTCTAGAGGTCGCCATCACGCTACGTTTGTCTCTTCGACACCTCCAAAGCCACCGAAATCTAAAGTACAGTAATTCAAAAGACAACTAGTGAGGGACTAAACCATAAATACCACCGGCTTGAACAGTTGCTTGTTGTATATGTTTAACAGTTGAACATACACTAAGTAAGTTGTGTATACACGATTCCTTTAAAAACTGCCGTAGATATTCAATGGTTTGACCATGTAAATCAGATTACCCCAATAAACTGAAGCTGCATTGACATCTTGTGCAGTCTACTGTGTCAAATAGGATGATAATAATATATTTATTTGTTACAATTAAAATTGCTATGGTGCTTAAACACAAGTTCCAGAAAGTTGTTTATCTGATTTAATGTTCAAAACCTATTTGGGGAAAAAAATCCAAAAGTTGTCAGACTGTAATCGTGTCACCATGTGGCCCTGAGACTTTTTGGGGAAATTTTGGCTTCTTTGCCTTGAACATTTCACAACAATGTAAAATACAACGTTTCTCATTGTTTGCCTCATGTGGGACATTCCCTCGTCAAGTCCAGTTCCTGATTGAGTGAATTATAGGCATGTACTGTCCTTCCACTTTCAGTCTACTTGTGGGAAGCTCAAGCTGACACGGCAGGAGGAACTGTGAGTCTCGTTTAACGGCTATTTCAGGTCAGTCTGAGCTTAAAATTGCTTCCCTGATATTATAGTATGTATACATGCCTCTTAAATGATGTTGAGGTGGTAGTGATAGAATGCACAAATGATGAGACTTTGGCGGGGCATTTTATAGTCCTTTTTATTTTGATCTTCATTCCATCTGCCAGTCATTCTCTTATTGGAAATATTCTCAAGATAATTTTAGTAAGTTAGCCAGCAGTCACAATAATTTAACTTAAAAAGCGGTAAGAACCGTAATGGATTAATACATAAATGAATAAATGGGGAGTTGTTTATGTTATACATGCACAGTATGTTTTATAAAATACATTTCCCCCTTGTGTTCATTTCAAAACGGACAGCGGATGTGGCCTTTAATTTGAACTTAATTAAGTGCCAGGCTGCTGATTTAACAGGCGTCATGTGGTTTCACTCAGTTATGAATGTGACCCCCCCCCCCCCCCCCCCCACCACCACCACCACCACCACCACCTTCCCCAATTTAAACTGACACAGGACATTCCATGAGAGTAGTACATCTACAGAGTGCACACACATTACCAATCCTCTCCATCTTTTTTTTCCCTCTCTCCCAAAAAGTTAACATGTTCCTGTGGTGTTGGCTGTCGTTGGTTGCCTTCGGTCATTTGACGTCAAGCACCAATCCTGGAGTTAGAGTCAAACTGACCGATAATGGCATTGAATATGGTAAGGTTTGCAGATGAAAGACCGACAAAGCCCCAAGTTTGATGATCCAATGTTCCTCCTCCATAGGCAGGCAACTGGGGATGGCGTACATCCAGAAGAAACTCCAAAGCATAACAATCCCAGATATATCTGGGACAGAACGAGTGTCCGTCATTGGCAAGGTCCAGTACAGATTGTCAAAGTAAGACAATATATTGATCTTATTTGTTTCTAGTCCGAGTACATATTTTAGTGCTGTCACTATTGAATTTTTTAATATAAGATTGATGTTGTACAATGTTACATGTTATGTAATGTCTTCTTTCATGAAGGACTACAGAAATAAGTGAACAATTACTATTAATATGCTGAAATCAGAGAATTTGGACAATTTTAAATTTAAAAAATGGCTCGAAACGATTAGGGCAGCACGGTGGCTGACTGGTTAGCACGTCCGCCTCCCAGTGCAGAGGACGTGAGATCGAGTCCGGGCTTCGGCCTTCCTGGGTGGAGTTTGCATGTTCTCCCCGTGCTTGCGTGGGTTTTCACCGGGTACTCCGGTTTCCTCCCACATTCCAAAGACATGCATGGCAGGTTAATTGAACACTCCAAAATTGTCCCTAGGTGTGATTGTGAGAGTGGTTGTTCGTCTCTGTGTGCCCTGCGATTGGCTGGCAACCAGTTCAGGGTGTACCCCGCCTACTGCCCGAAGCCAGCTGGGATAGGCTCCAGCACCCCCCGCGACCCTTGTGAGGAAAAGCGGCTAAGAAAATGGATGGATGGATGGATGGACTCGAAACAATTACTCATTTATTAAAATAGTTGTCGATTAATTTGGTAATCGATTACTTGTTGATTAATTGATTACATTTTTGAATGTATTTTTTTAATTTAATCAGG